>NC_137551.1:9885214-11159142 GCF_963082525.1 Nesoenas mayeri | reverse complement strand
TGTTTAATGACACCTTCAGAAAATAAGCAGGCTAACATTGTGATTAAGATTTAAGAAAAAAAATAAGCCACTACCACACACATAACACACCACACCAAAAAACAAGACAAACACACACTTGTTTTCAAGCTGTACTTCCAATTTGATATTAAATGAAGATAAGAACTTTTAGCAGAAGGTAAGATTTAGTGCAGATGCACCCTATGGATTCCTCATTAGCATAGCCAAAGAAAAATATCAAGTTAAAACTGAGCCCAGAAATAAAAAGTGTCATATGAATATATTGTATGTTTTCTGTAGTTGCCAGTGAAAACCGGGCAGACAAGTCTTCAACTATTTTTATTTTCTGCTTTCATAACCTATTGCATCTATGCAACTAGTCTTCTAGCAGAAAATAAGATAATTGGGCAGACACTACTAAGAAGTTCAGGAAACACTGCTCAATGGCTGGAAGAAAACACGAAGCATTGCTAGCTATAATTCACCTACCGGAGGATTAGTTGTATGCAAATCTCAGAACTACAGCCTGCCCGCACCAGCAATCCTATCACATAGCACATCATCATGAAGGGAAAAAATATCTCCATGAAAATATTCTATCTGGAGGAAAAAAGTTCAGTGAGCTAGGAACCAGAAAGTTTTGAACACCAAGTCTGCCACTCAGGAGACTCCTGGTGTCATGTTTTGTTCCATTAAAAAAAAAAAAAAAACACAACCCACCATACACACAAAACCAAACAAAAACACACCACAAAAACCCACAAAATTAAAACACACACACAAAAACCCACCACATACAAACTAATAAAAAAATAACATCTTATATAAAATATCCCTTAAAGAGTAGGCTAATGTACTATTCAAATCTATCATGTACAGCATAACAAAAAAAAAGTCCAAGCACTACAATTTTCATATGCCATATTTTCTTACAAGTTTAATGGTTTCTTTTGTCTGCTGGAGTTACGTATGGACAGTTCTAAGCAAAGAATGAAGCCAAACCCATGGTGTCACTGAGTACTATTACTGGGAATTATGAACTTCATCAGTAGTGTGGAACAATCCACAAGCAACTCAACATCCCACTGGATACAAATCATCACTATTGTCATAACAGAAGTCTGTAGTACCACAACACAAAAACAACAAAAACAATGGATATTGCAAAATGCTTTGTATCCCCAAAAGAGAAGGAAAAAGTTTCAAACAGCTTAAAGAAGCCAACACACCCAGCAATGATGGATAAACCCTCAATGGTGGTTTGTCTTCTGAAATACTCTTTCATGGACATACCATTCATCCGAACACATAAGCCAGGCAGAACAGCCAGGTAACTCAGATAACTCAGCACTGCTAGAATTACCACCTTACACCATACCCCCGTAGCTGTGGCCAGTTACACACTTCAGGAACAGGAGCAAACCCACTGGAAGCCAAATTTCACCTTAGAGAAGAAACAATATTTTTCTGAACCTCAAAGGCAATAGCCATGGAATGCAGATGCAATATAAGCAAAAAATCAACCCAAATCCTCTTCAAACCCGCTTACAAAATAAGAGCCCAAAAGACAAAGTAGAACAATGACTTCACAGAGCTGTTGCCTATCTCCTGGCATCAACCTTTTGCAAAGATTTCATTGCCAGCATGGGGAACAGCTGGCCACGTGCTCTAACAAGAATCCACAGCTCATCCTAGTAAACTGAAATTTTCTTATACAAGAAATACAAGTTATTAAAGAGGTAACTCTCCTATGGCATGAAAATAAATTGAAAATATCTAAGAGAAAACTTAATACAGTGAGCAAAGTTGTACGAGTGTGTGTAGAGGGGAAAATTAATAGCTTTATTTCTTTGCAATGCCAGTTCTTCAGAAATACATTCAATGATAGCTAGCAATGGCTTTAAGTTACAGAAGTCTAAATACCAAATAAGACATGGTTAACAAGACACTATATTAAAAAAACACACACAAACCACCACAAAGACAAATAGGTCATATTTCTTGGCCATACACAGTACTTAAGAGGTACCCAATTTTGAGGGGTTTGCTACCACATTTTAAGTAACAGACCTTTTCTCCGTAAAGACCCACTAGTTTCAAAGGAAAAAAAGTGTAAGTTTAACTATAAAGACAGAAAAATAAAGTATTTCAAAACCTAATTATTTTATTCTGCTCTATTTATCTTCAACTGAAACAGACATTTATTTTGTCTACACAGTATTGAGTTTGCTGAAGACAAAAAAAAAATGTGATCAGTATTTTTCCAAAATGAACCATGTTTATTTGGGTTGGCAGCAGGGAGAGCTTTTTTCTGAGTCATACCCATGCCCTGCCACCTGTGGCAAGAAGCTTGTTTTGCAACAGAACAGTGCTAAATTGTGGATGAGTGCTGGAAAATTTAATTAAAACTCACTTCAAAACCAACACATCCTGTAAGCATCTCAGGAAATCTATAGGTTCATCATTAAATTCATTAGCAAGTTTATAAAATCCAAAACCACAAAAATCTGTTCAAATATGCATGAACACACACACAAAAAGCAACCACCCCCAGTAATGCAAATTCTCTTGGACCTTGTGCATTGTGGCGAGGCCCCCGGAGTAAGGCAAACACGAGCGACCATCTGTTATTTTTGTCTGCAAAGCAGCAACTTCCCCCCTGATGAATCTTTGATAGCAGCCAAGCAATGGCAGCGACGGCTGCGGCAGGAGCTGACAGCCAGCAGCCCCAGCCTCCGTTCCTCTTCTCACTCATCCTGCATGTTAAATGGCTGCTTCAAACCCAGGAGTAGCTCTTTACATATTAAAACCAAATATGCCTTTTCTGCGCTTTCATTTAAATTACAGCAAATGAAGGGAAGTGTCAGGGAGCAAGTGAAGGGAAAAAAGGAAGAGTCAGAGAATGAAGAAGCCCTCGGGGAGCATTCATGGTGCCAAAGAGATACTAATTTTCGAGTACCATCTGTCAAGAGCTACTTGGAGCTTTTTCTTTCTTCATCTTAATACCCTCCCCCAGGTTTTACCATCTCACTTGCTATACCAAATGGCAAAAACCCCTAGAGCTCACAGAAAAACCACTGGGCCCTCAATCACTTGACTGGCAAAAATGTTACTTCAGGACAGATTGAACTATGGTGAAAGTCAACATTAGGCTCCAATTCGGTGTGCCTTGGATGCAGGGGACACCTTCTCTGCTATTGACTTGTAGCTTTTTAGCCCTGGTGAGTACAAGTTTCAAGACAAAACCTGAGATTTGCCCCAAAAGCATCTCTTAGGCTGGCAGCTGCACTACAACCCATGCAGCTGCTGGGCAGTGGCCCCAAACCAGCCTCCACAGCAGTACAGGTACCAAATGGAGGAAATCAGGTTGGCTTGTTCTGCACTGCTGTAACATTTTCTCCCATTTTATTCAAATCTATGCATTATCTGAATTCTCACAGCAATTTAGCAGCAGAGACAGAAGGATATTTCATAACTTACAAGGCAAAGCTATATTACCTTGCAGGAGAAATTCATTTAAAAAATTTACAGTGGAATTCAAATATTTAGATTAATGACTATTAGTATTTATATGCGATATCTAAATCATCTCTGAAAACTCTATGGAGAATGTAACAATCATGAGATTGCAAGTTGTTGGCCCTAAGGAGCAACATATTTATCAGCAGTAATGGGGACAGCAAGTCCAGCATAGTTCTATATCTGGAAATCCAGTATTGCCAGAAGGCCTAGCTGTGAAAAAAAAAGTGCATTTTGCAAAAATTCTGGGCTTTTTTCACTTTATTTCTGCAGTCTTTGGTCAGCTCCAGGCCCTTTTGAAATGTTGATACAAGCAGAACAGAAACAGGGAAAGACAAAACCATCCGTGGATATCAAATAGGCAAGCATCTAGAGAGCTGTCCATCAAGATGCAGTATATACACCAGTTCTGGATTTGAATTCACATTCTTCCTGTACGCCAGGCAAGATCTTAGCCAGAAGCCTGGCAGCTTTTCTTTGACAAACATTATTGGATTATTTAACACAATGGGGGCTGACAAAAAGATCCTTCCTCAGGCTGCCAATAATTTGAGTCAAAGACAGAGCAGAACTTGAACCTCCAAACTAGAGAAGTGCCCTAAGCAGGTGTGTACATGGAGAGGGGGACAAAAGAGGCTCAGATACTTTCTCATTCACTTCTACTGAGAAACACTACCAACAATGCATCAGAACTAGCACACTTCACTGAAAAGGTTATGTGATAAGTGAGCCATAGGTGCATAAAAAGCTTCCCCTGTGAGGTTTGATTGGAAGATCCCACAGTGCAAAAATATAATTCCAGATCAAGATTAAAAAAATTTCTAAGACCAATTTTAAAAACAGCATTGTGGTTCAATTTGTCAGCTTACATCTCAGCTTTTAAGATGCATTTTTCTTCTGAAATATTAGAATCAGAAAGCTTATATTTACCTGAAAACTTCAGACTTTCAGCTGGTTTACATCAAATCTGAAGGGGAAAAAAAAAAATCCAAGCATAGATTTGATAATAAAATAAAGCCAGAACAGTTGGAAGTAGAAAGCATCAAATCTGACCTTTCAGAAGCAAGACTGAACTTCAACTACCAACTATTTTGTCATTTCTCGTTTAACCAATTCATTTTCTCAGATATTACAGACTTCTGGCCCTTTAGCAATGTTTCTATCCTTTTCATAAAGGATTTATTTCTCCTGTAGCATTGTTGTATACAATGACAGTTCTAAGATACGAAACAACTATCTACTTTGCCCTACTATTCACCTTATAATTTTCTTTGTTCAGTGAACCAGAACAACCTGTGGGAATATATCCAGATACCAGGCCAGCAAGATGCTGAACAAGACACTTAAACACCCAAAGAGTTTTAAGCATCAGTATAGTCTTGCCAACTTGAGTGAGATCATTCAAGTCCATCGAGATGTGCTTGGGCTATGCTGGGACACACATGATTCCCAGAGTACTGCTAGATTCAGAAACAACTTCCCTCTAGAGCCAATCATGAGAAGTGGAGAATATCATTATTTCCAAAGCAAATATTTCTGTGCAATTCTGAAGGTAAAAACATAGTAAATTCTTATACCTAGTGGGAATTAGAAGAAATCTTCAAATATTTTCAGCAGAAATTTATTTGCCTGGTCAGGAGCTTGATGAATTGTGGGAACTAGTCAAAATATGTAATACCTGTGTCAGAGTTAAGCAAACAGAAAGACATGGAAAGCTGTTTTGGAAATCAAAGACAACACTTGCTATTTCTATTCTTTGCCTCCATCCCCATCAATGAATGCATTTGTATTTTGAATTTAAAAGCAGAAAGTTAATCGTTATTCAGGTTTTTTTTATTCACACCCCCCCACCCTTCATAAATGAGTTTCTTTTTTTATAACTATGTTTCCTCAATTTTTCTGCCTCACCAGTTTTCTTAGCCTTTCATCGATACAATTTTCCCACACTTCCTATATTTTCTCTGTTGGGCTGTCGTGTTGTTGATTCCCCTCCTCCATTCCATTTCCTTATTTTAACACGCTAGCCTTACCTCACCCTATATAAAACCTGACCCAACCTTCATCTCAGCCAGCTTAGCCTGTGAGCAGATTCTTCCCCTACAGTGCTTGTGACTGAAGCTAGAGCATTGCCAGCTCTGTTCTGCAGTATCCATCTCACTTCTTAAAACAAAAAACCTACTTAGTTCCACTTGGCCAAGAAAGATGATAAGCAACCCAGATTCATGGGATTATTGTTCAAGTAGAAACAACTAAGCAACAAACATTCAAGATTTAGTTCTTCTTCCACTCACTCTTTTCACTAAAGGGTATTTAATTTAAAAGCCTTCAAAATTACTCCTGGTTTACTCTAGTTTTAAACTGTACAACCTGCTCTAAAATATTCCTTCCCCCAAAGGCACAGCCAAGGAATCTAAATTACAGTTCAAGTTCAGGAAGAGAACCAGTCTGGAAAAGCTATATACTATGGGAATTCAAAGAAAGATTTAAATCACTATAAATGCTTCACCTCCAGTATTTCTCAGTCCTTATCCCATCCCAAAACCTTAGCAAAACCTAATAATTACACTGCCTATTTTTAAACTAAATTTTTAAAAGTATTTACCATCACTGACAGCTCAAATGAATTCATATAAATATATATTTGGACATCATGTGTGCCTATGTATATTTTAATCTATAATATACACTATATAGACAGGCATCTTTCATACAGACAATAAAAATACTAATTCAATCATATACTCTTACAGTGAATTAAAGCAGTTTAGAGATACTTATAGTATTTTAGTGATTACTTCCTTATAGAACATCTTTCCCAGGTACACAACTAAATTTCCCTTTCCTCCCCCCCCCAAAAAAAAACCAAAAAAAACCCAACACATTGATAGAGCAAAAAATTTCATCATCAACACCATCATACACATTAGTTTAATAGAGACTGTACAGAATCTGTGCCTGCTTTTGGATCTATAGAAGAAAAACAAGCTCGAAAGATAATGTAAAAACTATTAGGTTAAGAATCAAGTTGCAGATTAGAATCTGACTAATACCATCTCTAATCACTACAACAACTTATTCTTCCAATATATTTATCTTACCCTTAAGTAGAGAGCATCCCAATTTTTAGGGGATATTAGTTTGTTTTTATTGTGTCACACTAAAATCTTACATAAGTGCTACTTACCATAAGCATCAAAGTTAAGGTTTAGCTACCTGGAGATTTAACCTCAGTGCTGGAATCTGCTCTTAGAGGCACGACATGCTGTGTGTCTGTACCCACCTATTGCATCTGCTTCCACCTGTCTTGCCTCACCTTAGCAAGGTCACTACTGTATTTGTACAGCCAGTAGCCCTAGGGTGTCCTAGAGTTGGTTGGGAATCCAACTACTACCCATTAGTGGAAAAATAATAATCACCAAAGCTCAGTTTGCAGCAGATTTCTCAAGTACTCAAAATAATAATCAAGAATACAGTGATCATAAATCATCATAATATCATTACCTAACCTAGCTATCAGCCAAACCCTTGCAAGTAGTTCCACAATCATCTGTAAAATTCCCACAGTGGCAAGATTGCTTCATTTTATTCAAGAAGTGACAGGACAAGAAGAAACGGCCTCAGATTGCACCAGGAGAGGTTTAAATTTGATATTAGGAATAATTTCTTCACTGAAAGGGTTGTTAGATATTGGAACAGGCTGCCCAGGGAAGTAGTTCAGTCACCACCCCGGGAGGGGTTTGAAAGATACATAGATGCAGTACTTAGGGATGTGGTTTAGTGGCAGACTTGGAAGTGTTAGGTTTACAGTTGACCTCAGTGATCTTGAAGGTCTTCTCCAACCTAAATGATCTATGATTTACAAGACATTATTTACAACAGTAAATAATTCAGAGTAATTATAGACGCATGTTTAATGTATGTATTGCATCAGATTTGCAAGCATTCCTAGATCAAAAAAGATCTCAAGCAGTACATACTGCTTATCTCCACAATCTATTGTATGAACCAGGAAACCTTGCAGCTTGTGTGGTTTTGCATATGTTTGTAGCACAAACTCCATAAGTGACAGCATTTGATAAAAGCAGGAGTACACTTTGGTGTGCTTCACCTTTTCACTCCTTGTATTCAACCATTTTTTTCCTCCAAAGGTACACATGTTGTGGCATAAGGAGCAAACTGTTGACAGATGGCATTAAAACACCACAGTCCCATAATTGAGGCTTATATTCATATATTCCTGCCAGTTTAAAATCTAATTGCCAATAAAACAAATACCATGGTATTGCCACATTCAATATTATCATATTTTGCTAAAGTAACACTTGAACCTGCTAGCAAATTCTGTTTTCCCAGAGCAAAACATTTTCTCCATTCCATTCTGACATAGGACTATAAATCCACATACAGCAGTTCAGTTCTGAATGAGGACTTATCTCTCACCCAGAAGTGCTCTCACTGTCAGTGCCACTACGAAAATGCTAGAGATTTGTGTGTATTTGAATGCAGCACTTGGGTGTTTTAGCCATCTCTTATTAAAATGCACAATGGTACAACTGACACAGTAAGCATTGTTTTTATAAAAGACCCAAGTGAACCAGGAGTAAGAAAAAGGCAAGCTTTGATATATTAACTCTGCTTGCAGTCAACAAATTCAAGGCATCTATGTCTGATTTATCAGACAACAGTCATCATAAACTGAAGGAAATGGGATACTAATTTTTGTTCTATCTGTGGCTGCTTTTAACTGAAGATACACATTTATGAAAGGTAAAAACAATCTTGTTTCAAAGATAATTGAGACAGTGGTCAATTGGTGCACTTACTACTACAGTCTGCATTGACTTCTGTTGTTCAACACAGTTATCCCTAGAAGTCACTGAGCATTTCCTGGGAATTCACAGACTGATGCTGGAAGCCTTCATAGAAAAACAGGGCTTACTACCAAGAGATTTTAATTGCATTAATTTCACCAATAAACTGAAGCATTACTAAGTGCTTATAAGACTAAGTTCTACGCGAGCATATCCAAGTGTGAATATATTTGTTTATTACCTAAATGTCTGCATGTAGACTGACATTCAGACACACAAATTCACCACAAATACTCAGTATGCATACACACGTACATATATGCACAGATATGTACACATAAAATCCTTTTTTTACCCACTGCTCAGATGTAGTCACCTCACAGCTGGACTGCAGTAGTTATTTTAATGCAGACGCACAATACCATGACTTAAGCCATTTGGGTCAGAGAACAAAGTAAACAACAACAGACAAGTGCTGGAGAAACATTACAGGCTGCTATAGAAGTGGTTGAGTAATTGTGGATAGTTTCTCCAACAAATTTACATGTATTTTGGTGTACCATTCTGTTCAAAGTTCTGCTAATAAAAAGGATTTGCTGAATAGTTTAGGTCTGCATCAATAAGCTCGATCACAACAGCTTTCTTAGAATGGATCAATTACAATTGCCTGAACATTAATTTTGGGCTTTCCAGTAAATCGTGTGAAAAGGACAATGCTTTCCCTGGCTACGTCATGGTGAAAGTGAAAGGTTTCAGTTGGTCACTGAGAGCCTGGTGTAAAACAGGCCTGATAAAAGTACAAAGCACGAAGCCAGTTCCAATTTTATATACTGCTTTATAAGATTAAAACAGGAAGAAACAAATGGACAAACGTGTAGAACTAGATAACCTACAAACAAAACTGCACCACTAGAGGAGCTCCAATCATATCCCCAAGTCATGGCACTACCTCACACCCTGTAAGCTTGACTTTTCACAAGTCAGATTCTCTCATCCCTCATGCCCTGGGCTTGCAATTTGACCTCAGCCATAAGAGAAGCTTGCCTTCAAAAGCCCATAGGACAGGACCTCACTTGATGCATTGGTCAGCTCTCAGATCCAAAGATGAGCAAAGCACATCTGAGGATTTACATAGTCGGATAACTGATGGGCAGAGCACATCAGGTTATTAGCCATTCTGAGGCTAAAGGCAACCTGGGACATCCAAAACCTGGTTACCAGTTATTCAGCCAAGTCCAGTCCTGACAACGGTAATTAGAAAAGTCACAGGAGATAGACATAAAAATCCAAGATGACCAAAGGCCTTGTAGTTGAATGATACTGACAGTAGTGACAGGTATGCCTTGAAAAACTGACATATTCACTCAGAAGACGTATTGCTGGATTCAGTTATTTCCCAAAGGGAAGGTCAGAGAGAAATTACAGGAAAGACTAATGACAGCTTGAAGGAAGGAAGAAGCTTCAGGATGTCAAATAGAAGGTAACAAAGCAGCAAGGTCAATTGGCAGTGGCATCAGAGACTGGGAGATGAAAGGTCTTAGTCACATCTAGAGAGACTGAAGAATGGAATACCTGAATAATTGTGAGCAACTGAATTTCTTCTCCTCCGTTTTCAATGCATGGCAAAATACAGGTGTAGGAAACATGCATAGAAGTGGATGAGGAAGGCGGCATTCCTAACACAAAGAAAAAGAGGGGAGGAAAAAGTATCAAGAAAGCAAAGTTTCGTTTTTAAAACTAGAACATAACACTGTTCTGCCAGTACAGTATTTCCACATACCTTAAATGTTTTGTTATGGGAGGTATGTTTTACATGCACCGCAACAGGAAGCAGTGTTCCCAGTTTTTATGTAATAGTGAACCATGACCTCTCAAAGTAAGTTCTGCTGATTCACCCCTTCTACCAGAGCTGCCAAGTTTCACTAGCTTCATGAAGCTAATTGGGCAATAAAAAGTGTCTCTGACAAGCAACGTCAAAGAAGGAAGCCTGAATATCTAGTCTAAGAGTTGTATGTTCTAACAATTCTAGACAAGACAAAGGTTAATCACAGGTTAAGTCTTAACAGTACCTAACAGGTGAGGTTTCAGTTTTGAGCACTTTACATGGATTGGCTTAGTTAAACCTTCTCAGATCTTATTCAAGATTTAAAAAAAAAAACCAAAAAAACAAAAAAAAACCACACAAAAAAAACACACACACACAAAAAAAAAAACCACACAGTTTATCCTGCTAATGTGAAAAAAGTAAGAAATCTTATCTGTTTTCTCCGCCAAGATAGTATTTTTTGAATATGCATTTAGCATACATGAGACAGCAGTTAATTTAGATGGTTTAGTACATTTATCATGTAGATGGGTTACTGAAAATTCATTGACCCGATTAACCATTTTTCACTGATTTACACTATTACAAGACCTCAGTGAATTATATTTACCCAAATCAGTCACCTTTTCTCACACATATTATGTGCTTGTTATTCCGCTACTTCAATTGAGTGAATGCAATGTCAAGTGGACTACAGTTCTTCTGCAGGACATGAAATAATGGAAAACCAAAACAAACAAACCAACCCCAAACAACAAACCAACCCCCAAAAAACAAACAAACAGCCACCACACACAAACTTGGGCTGCTGGGTTGCATTAGCCTCATTAGAACACCACCAATGTGCAAAAACAGGAGCAAACCTGTATTTTGACTGTCATATATGGAAGCTTTTGGATTCATATTAAGATTTTAACTGCCAGATGGGAAAGAGTTTGAGTTTGTGGTAAAGATAGTAAGAGGATACCAAATCTGTATTTATACTACTGCCTATATGTGGAGACAAAGGTTGGGATCTGTGTTTGGAGTGACGTGTCATTTTTCCAGTCTCTTATTCACTTCAGTGTCTCTATATCAGTTTCAATAAAGGTTCAGTTTTCCTTTTCCCAGCTGCTCAGGACTACCTGTGAACAGGACTGTCATCAAACCACATTTTCCTTTTAACCACTTCTCTGTCAAGAGCTGAAAGAAACCAGTGCTGGTGTCAGATGATGTCAAACCACGCAGCAGAGGAAGCTTTCATCTGCTCATTTAGCAGGGTAGCTACACCATTAACGTGTAGTGCCATCCTACTGCCTTTACCTCCCCCATCCTTTCATAGCAAGATGTATTCCAATCTTTGTTTGTATTACATTGTGTTGAACAAAATATTCTGAAGGTTACATAAGAAAGCTGACATTATACAGTGTTATAAAATCCCATTTGTATGAAGTCACATATTTAAAGGATAAACTTATGCTCTAGCGTATATCTACTAAAAGTATTGATTTTTCTGAAAATTATTCAACTATACACAAAAGGTTTGTTTGTGCTATTTAAATGAAGGAGAAACACTCTATGCAACAGAGTATTAAAGACCAGCTACCTGGGTGACTAAAACACCTGTAATAACCAATGTTATAGACACACAGGAAGAGACTTACTGCTCGTGCACAGAAACTTTTTTAAATGCATAATACTGTTTTCCTCTTGTCATTATGCGTCCAATATTCTCTGGATAAACAGAAGCATCAGTGCAGCAGGGAAAGCACAATTAGGTAATTAATGATGTATCCTTTATACTTCACACTGATGGGAAAAATTATATAAGCAGACCTGAGAAAGAGATCCAGATTTATATGCAAGTTTAGATAAGGCCTTTTGGAGTATTTCAGGGACCAGAATACTAGGTGGGACATCTCAGTCCTTTGGTCAGTAACATTTTCTTCATAAGCTCCAGACACGAAGCAAATTGAGCTTACCAAGCTTGCAGAGGGAAAGTGGGACGATCACAGTTTCTAAGTAAAGAGCAAGCAACTTGAGGATTTAAATATGTACGTGAATCAATGTGAGTGGGTGCCCCCTAGTCGAGCTCATAAAGCAAAATATGGTTGGACCTGATGATCCTGAGGGTTTCTTCTAATCAAAATGATTCTATGACTAAGAAAAGATCAAGTGATTCGAAGTAAGCTTTAACAAAGTACTTGGTAAAAGGACTCTGAAAATACCCAATTTGTCTTTTTGCTATAGATTTATCTTTAGAACTCATGTTTTGTAATTTCCTTAGAAAGGGAACTGCTCAGTTTTTAACAGCACACCACAAAAGCTGAAAAGTGGCAAGTTAGGAGTACCTTATTTCACGTTATTTCAGTAGGCAGTACTTCAGCTCATCCAGGAACAAAATATTCCAGGCCATACAAATGGCTTGGAAAACCTTATCCTCATCATCTGTACAGGTACTGACCTATTATTAAACTCCAATTAACATAAAAAAGGGCTTTGACCAATTGTTTGAAGAAAGCACTTGAACAAAGGGGGTTGTTAGAGATTCTCTTTGCTGTAAAGCCTGTAACAGTGCACTTCATGGACTGATTGGAGGCAAGTTCCACGTAGCTTCCTAAGGTGAGCATACCTGCAACAGTTCAGAGATGTTGCTAGTTCTGAACTTTTGCCAGGAAATTCAGTTAATTCCTTGCACGTAAATGACCAGCAGCCAGGAATCAAAACAAGCACTAATTTGTTGTTTGATTTACACATAGGTTTATGCAAACTAAAACCTCAATCCAAAATAGGCTTTTTGTCTTTAAATTTATGTTTTACCATCTTAATTGGCATATCGCATTCTTGATTCTAAATGTGTTTTCATTCCCTTCTCCATACTAAAAGAACCCAAAATAATCCATTAAAACCCAGCAGGTTTTTCTGATGATTCTTGATTAACAGACTAGTCCTAAATTCTTACAGTCCCATCCTGTCCCTCCCCAGCCCCACTTACCAACAAAGGTTTTATTAGCAATACTACACTAAATACTGTCTCTGTTCATACAAGTCTGACTCAGTTAAGCAAAGACATCACTTTAACTAGATATAACTATAGTAGATGTCAATCATGTCTCCTCCTGATACCAGCTGTTTGGCCTCTGTTGTTTTCCCTCAGAAAGAGGGTTAGGGCATTTTATCTTGGTAATAAAAGTTAACTCATGCTTCATAGTTTCATTTACTTCCAGCCTGAAGTATTTTTTTTTTCTAATTAATAAAATGCCATAAATTTTTTTAGCATTCTTATAGTAATAGGAAAACAGGTACCCCGCTCCAATATTTTCTTCTCATTTTAAGTTTCTATGGCTTAGCTAAGGTGGTGCAAAGGTAAAACCATTGAACTTTGAAAACGAGAAAATAGAACCAGATAAAAGATCTGAAAGAAAATTAAGACTTCATGAAGCAGATACTGTTTCAAACTATATCAATCCAGATTGGTACACATTGACATGTAATATGGACAGGTGCCGCATTCAACATATATTATCCTGCTTCAACACAGCTAAACATCATAGAAAAAGATATTCATCTTTCCATTCTAAGTTCCTTCACAACCCTACCATCAAAAAAATATTTTTTCAAAAGGTTATATCACTTTTTCCAAATACAATATAGTCTGTACAGTTTACAGCGATATTCATGGCAAGGAAAAATGTTTCATTACCCTAAAAAATTAGTAGGACATATCTTGCTAATATCAACAATAAAGTACTTGCCCTTTATTTCAAAAATCATTGTAAATACATCATTTACAGATGAAAAAATCATTTATATTGTGTTTTCCCTAAAGATTAGACAGTCTTTGGGCAAAGCTATAAACTTACTGCACATCAGCTGATTCCACCAACCCACCCCACCCCCCACACACACCTCTCATCTGGGATCTATTTTAAAAATGCATCTGGCTGCATTCCTGCCATCTTGACATAAACCAGCCTGAAGGAATAATTTTTAATGAAACTTGCAGCTTTTCTGTGAAAGGACGCTGCTTGTTTTGGCAGTGTTCTCGCCTGAATATTCAAAACCAGCAAATGAATTACTATCTTGAACAGGGACATCATCACACAATTATAATATCACGTGATTTCACCCAAATACATTCACAAAGCTGGAAATCCCTGTAAGAAATGCATGTGTACAACTACAAGAACATATGCTAAGGTTAAGTCCTAGGTGCTAGCAAATGTGTGACCAATTATCTCAAATAAGACACACCAATAAAGTCTGCACTGTTCTCCTATTTACTAAAAAGAAGATGTTAAGCTTCCATCAAGTCCTCTTGCATATTTATATTTTTTTATTTATATAAGGCTTTCTCAGTGGATATTTAGGAATAAATAGCCTGAAAAGATGGATTTCAGGTGAATGAAATACCAATCTTCTTTCTCCTTGTAAGGTCAGTGGCAAAATTTCTACTGACTTAAGTGAATCAGGTCCTACCTCTTCTGAACTTAGTTGCAATGGAGTTCACCACAGTTCTGCCTTTTATCATTACATCTGTACACAGTTAAGTGTATAGTTTACACTGAATTGCATTTTTTGTGTTTTGGCTTCCCATTGTCATAATGGTATAACCATTTTGAAATATGTGAGAAGCATTAAAATTATTTCATCTTCAAGCAGATTCATTCTTTGTTAACAAGTGCCTTCTTGTTGAGGGAATGGCTGCAGCAGACAGGTCACCATCAGTGGGTGTCACTGAAGACTGTGGCAGCAAGAAATGAATGCAGATTAAGAGAGACGAGCAAAAATTAAAAGATTCAGGTAGTCCTGCAGCCACCACGTGAGCTCCTACAGCTCTATCTTACTATTAATTGTCATTCAATTCCCCATAGCATGCTAAAACCTAGATGATCTGATAATAAGAGGCTGAGTGGTACGCATAACATCAAGCTGATTAAATTTGTTTACTGATAATTCTTTCAGGTTTCCGTGAATATCATGTAATTTTCAAGGTTTATTTCAAACAGATTTTATGTAATGTATTATTGACAACATCCTCATGGACCATTTCTACAATGTCATTCAGGATAATTATTTCACAACAGATTTTCAGAGTCTCTGATTCCTGTTGGGATTTGCTTTAGCATAAATTACAGAGCAGAATATTTAATCAATGTCCCCATTAGAACCCTATGGCTTATTTTTAGGAATAAGGAATGAGAGAATGGAGAGATTTCAGGAGTGGCAAGGGGAAGGAAAAGAATATTTGTACAACTGCAGCATGAATATTTTCCTCAGTAATAATCTTCTAAAGCACGGCAAAGCTAAAGGCTGTCCTGCAGCATCTTCACTTTCTTTGGAAATAAACACTGGCATTAATCTTTTCATTTCATTAAATTAAATATTAATGTTAATGGATCACATAATGTGGAGTTAAAAACTATTAACATTTAAACTGCATTCTCCTTAAGGTTGTTCCAAAAAATGAGTTAGCCCCTCTTTAATAATGCCAAAACAATAATGAAACCAAGAATGATGACAACAGGATATTTTTTTTAATATACATGTGCACAAAGAGTGGACAATTGCTTGTCTCCAAAATATGACAAATTCTTACACTTCAAAACATTTGTATGTGTTTCCTTATGTAACATGCTCCGTACCCTAAGCATCAGAACAGGGTGCTGTGCTCACTGCTTACAAAAGTGAATTAAGTGGGCAGACAAATATAGCCCTGCATTTTGGCAATATGTCAAGAACCAAAAAACCCTGTGAATTCACTTTTCAAACTGATTGCCAGGTGCCGATTGATGTCTGCTCACAGACGGTTTAAAGAAGTTAAAGTAAAACCCAAACTTTTCTGACTGATGGAAATCTGGGTTTCCCTGAATAAGGACCAAGCAACATATTTACTGTAATCTATCTGTGAGCATACAGTTATTTCAGCAAGGTAGTGCTACCTTAGAGCAAGACAGTGTTTCAGGCCACCAGAACATACCAAGCACTGAGGGAAAGGAAAGATGCCACCATTGCCCAGTCTGAACCAGTTCTGCCATTCTTATATTTTAAGCCTCCATTAGAGGCAAAGTGTGTTGCTGCAGCAAGGGGAAGAGGCCCAAGTACAGCAGAAAACTAAAAATAAAGAAATGGCTTGAAGAGCAGATGAGTTTGTGGTTCTATCCAAAACAGATCTGGCAAAGAATCATGACTGGCTCTGGCAGGCACAGCAGGCAGCACAGGAGAGACCACATCTCACTTTTCAAGCTCAAACTGCACCCAAGCTTCACCAACAACTACAATGCACAGGGAACAGCAATTTTGATGGGTAGGGCTTCAACTTTTAGTATTTAAGGAGTCACTGACAGCTGTATGCTGGATTATTGTGATCCCAGGGCTCAGAGAGGTACAATACTTCTGTGTTGCACCTGTGATTCCTTGAGGGTCCCGTGTAGAAACTAGTTAACAACATAGTTTTGTACATTACCCAAATGTACTGCTGTTCATGGAGAGTATGTTAAGAGCACAAGGTTCATAGTTGTGTGAAAACCTGCATCTTTCACACCTTTCCCCACCAGTACAGCTCATGCATATTCATAATACCAGTAGCATGCAGCGAAGGCTAAGAACTAATCAAGTGCAATGATGTGTTCATATATGTAGATAGCCATACAAATATGGAAGCTACTGACCAATAATGCTTAACGTCAGTAAAAAACCCATCAGCTTAAACTGTCCTAGAGACTTTACAGTCTGCATTTGTTGTCACTTCATAGCGCACACGTTCTTACCCAATACATGATTTCTCCTGAGCCAACTGGATGACAGAGCTGGCATGGCTAAGGCCATAGCACAAAACCTCCTGCACAAAGGAAACATTGTGCCAGCAGCCCACTGGCGCTTTAGAGCTGCTAGCTAGTGGCCAGAGTCAACAGGGTTTGGCCTTCACAAGAGTCCTGGAAAAGGATCTATATCTGTGCCTGGTTTTTATATCTGTGCCTGGTTGTCCATGGAAAAAAAATGTTTTCGCTTTTTTTTTTTTTCACCTTCCCATTGTGCCCTCTCCAGCATCTTCTCATTAACAAAAGTCAAAAGTAAGTAAATTCTTTCTTCCTCGGATGTACATATACCTTATCAAATGCACCTAAACCGTTACAAGATATTTGGGCCTAAGACTATTACGTGCAGTTGTGAATTCTGCATGTACCCAGGTGCTAGACCCTTGCCATACTATTTTCTTTAAAAGGCAGATATAAACTGACAATGACTATATACCAGAGTCCTCAGAGAAGACAAAATATCCTACCTTTCTAAGGTAGCCATATAGTTTGCACTTTTGATTTATGTGCAGTACAGAAATTTTAAGAAACAGTGTATCCTGCCAGTATCTAAGTTATTTTTTGTAGAGACCTTATATAGAGCCTTGTGGTAAAAGTTTTAGTACACTCATTAGTGCATACAAGGTATGGGGTGTTTTTTATAATGCTGAACTTTCAAAGTAATTCCACAGCAATACATTCCTTCCTTCATTGTATGCAGACTCAAAGCAGCAAATCCATTTATTCATATTAAATATACAATTAAATTATCATTCATCAAGAAAAAAGGCTTCAGGACTTATTTCTTTCTGATGCTTCTTTTTCCTAATCCAGCTTTAGAGTTTGGATTTTTTTTTTAAGTATGAGGAGTCACCTAGACAATTAGGAGAAGTGTAAAGAAGGCTAAGCCTTTCTATGATGTAAGAAACTAGGACCTAGGAAATATCACCAATAGCAGCAGCTATGGGTCTATCCAGCACAGCAGTTCATAACCTAGAGCAAGGGCATCAAACTCATTTTCACCAGGGCCACACCAGCCTCGTGGGTGCCTTCAAATGGCCAAGTATAATTTTAGGACTGTATAAACGTAGCTACCCTCTGACCTCGACTATAAGAGACAACCATCTTTAAACCCTTCAATGGATTTAAACTGAAGCAGCTGTAGCTTGAGAAAGAAGAGCTAAACACAAAGCTGGCCTCCCCTCCCCTTCACTTCTAGTTTGGTACCAAAGCATATTGTTTTGTGCAGTCCATTCAAAAAAGATCAAGACCACTGTGCTTTGCTAGGTTAAAATTATTAGAAAAGCCTCATTAAAAAGCCTTTAAAAATATTTTTATCAAGACAATGACATGAATACTGCCTGGAAAACTCCAATAAAATATATTTCCCCACATTTACACACTTAAATTACTTTCTTAGATGCAAAACACTAAGCCATTTGTTATCACAGTGCAAAGGGCTGTATGATCCTTTTCATTTATGTCCCACACAGGGTGGCAGAAGAGGGAAAATACAGAAGAACAGAGTCCAACAGTGCCAGGGGGCACCTCTCCCACAGCTCACAGTGATCCTGCAGCAGCTGAACGAGGCAGAGCCAGGGGAGAGCAGAGGAGCCCAAATAGCTGGTTAACACAGCACCATCTCTCTTCCAGGGCAACAGAGGACACAGCAGCCAAAGCATCGTGATAATAACTTACTGCCACAGCTCCTATGCTGACACCAGCCTGCAGCTGGGAGATGGGCAGGCACCTGCAAGCTGGGATGAGGCCTGAAGCAAGGCAGAGGGGCCCCACATTATCTGTAGCATCTCTCATGTTAAAAAGAAAAAAAATAAAATAAAACCACACCGAACAAATGACCACACACAAAAAAAAACCAAACCACAAACAACCACCACATACCACACAAACAAAAATAAACCCACCATATACAAAATCTGTAAATTATGCCCTTACTTTCACAACCCAGCTGGGGCTTTTCAGCCTTAGATAGCAGCTTCCACAAACCAACAGCTATAGCCAAACCCCAGTGCCACAAGAGCACAGTGCTGCCATCTCCACCAGGTTTTCCACTTGCAAAGTGAGCATGTGGGTCATACTATGGGCTCTGTGTCAGTCAGCTCAACACCTGGTCACACAAGCACCCAGACTGACACTTGGACCAAATGCCTTCTCATACAACTTGAAGCACAGATTTAAGATTGTAATTCCTGTTTGTACACCAGCATTATTAAAAAAAAAAAAATACTGCCTGACAAGCCTGTCCTTTGACATCCAAGAGACCACATGAGGGTCTGCCAACACATGATGAAGCTCGCAAGGAACAAAGGTCAAGATCAAAATAAATGGGAAGTAAACGTTAGTGGACAAAAAAAGAAAACAACAGGGATTAATCTTCATTACTTGTTTCCAAAAAGGTGAGGCTTGATAAATCTGGGTCTTCTGACAACCAGGGCTGGCTGGCCTGCACACTACATATGTGTCATTAAAGCTCATTATTGTACCTGTTTCCCACCCTGGTGACTCAGGTAATGTTTGTCAAGAGCAATGCCAGTCAGCTCATTCTGCATTTTAACCAGCAGAGAATAGCTTTTTCAGCTTTAACTTATAACAGGCTGAGAGAAAGATCAAACCAGAGACCTACAGAAGATGGGTTAAACATCAGCGGTATTAGAGTGCAAGAGATATTGCTGCTTCACAGTAGTCTCATAAAGCTAACCTAAAACAAGGAGTAGCTCAAATATATTACAGGGAGTTAAATCTAAACAACTTCATGTAGATGTACACAGGTCACTTCAGGATCAAAAAAGACCAAATAACTCAACATGTAATTTTGCCATTATATCTCAGTAAGGACCACAGTATGGTGCTAAAGAGAAAACCACAGTCAACCCACAACTCTAAGTGATTTGCTTACAACACCCCGCTTGTCAGCAATCTTACCACTCTTCTTGACACAGAGTCAGATTTGAAATAATTCAGAAACTGCTTTATCCTCCTAATGCTTTGAAAAAACTATAAATCTGCCATCCCAGCTGAGCATAAGCATCTTTCTAGATGTTGTTTCTACCAGACTCGAGCACAGCCTATGCAGCACACATTTCACAGTCAATACTATTGGCTCCTTACACCACTAAGTATTTATGCAAATAGGGTCAAGACTTCAGTTTCTGCCTTTCACAAAATAGGATCAACTCTCTGAAGTCCTGATCCAAAGCCCAATTCAGCCAGTGGAGTTCCTTTCATTTGTTTAAAAGCTTCCTATTGTTTTATTCATCTTTATTACAACTACTACAACAGAAGCCAAACTGGGCCCAGCCTTACACCCTCAGTCACGATCCAGGGCTGCCAGGGCTCCAGCACCCCAGCCATGGCATCTCCCTGGGCACGAGGACAGACTCAGGCCAGCCAGGTACAGGGCAGACACAGCCACCATTGTGACTGTGCCCTCCAGCCCCCTCACAGGGCTTTATGGCCAGCCAAGGCTTTTGAAACAGCACTGCCTTACCAGAGAGCTGGCCTTGCTACACCCAAGTGAATGCCTCAGAAGTCTAAGTTAAACAAAAACTAAGTTACTTCTGCAGTGGAGAACCCAAGCAACTGTTGAGGCCCAACATTAGAAGTGCAAGAATCTTCATTTCATGGCAGTTTATTTTATATTCTGTTTACACAAATTAAAATCTTGGGAAATCTTTGGCAATAGAATATTTGAGTTCAGGTAATGGAAAAAAGAAGTGATACATTCAAACACAAAGTGATTATACTAATTGCAAGAGTAAATTATGTCCACAGTATTCAAAATGACACCTAGATACTTCTAATTTCATTACATTTTTATTTAAAACATGTGAAGATTCTTTTTGGCTGCTCATTATAATGGGGAAAAAAAAATCACACTATAAAAGTGACTGAGTTTGAATAACAAAAAAAGTAAGGACAAAAGAAATTTCAAGAATTGTGTGAACAAATGAAAAGCATTTGGGTTTATGATGAGTACCTTTATGGAAGAGAACTCCTGCCAGACTACCCCCACAACGCCACTAAAACAAAAAAGGCCATAGAACAAAACTAAACTAAACAAATCCCCACCTCCAGATAACCACTGTTTGAGTAGAGGAGGCAGACATCTGAAAACCTAGAACAAGAAGAAAATCACTGTTTTTCCCAACATTCACATTTATGTTAGAGTATTTTTAAATGCATTTTATGAATTTCTACCAGCTTCTGTTATTCTCTGTAGGGATATAACAGTAATACTTCACAAAAAGATAATCAGAAAACTGCACACAAAAATCGAAAGAATGCAAGCTTCAATAACTGGAGAGAGAGAAGGTGGAATAAAGAATTAGTGTTAGCAACTTAGAAAGAATACGGTATACACCAAGACAGCATTCCCCCATGAATTAATGTCCCACAGTTGTTTGTTTTGTTTTCTTCAGAGTACGTACTTGTGTATGAAATAAAGTATCATTTAAAACCAGATAATACACATTAGAATTTGAGGGAGACAGAAGTTACTCTTTCTGTTAGATATATGAAACCTGTAAAGTATAATCATTTCTACTTCTAATGGCAGATTCTTCAGTATACCTTTTCAAGCTGTTTTTTGTGTGTGTTTGGGGGTTTTGTTTGTTTTTGTCTGTATGTCTTTTTTTTTTTTTTTTCCAAAAGGACCTGTGTTATATGTGACCTTATTTCCATAGTCATAAAAAGTTTTTAGAGTTGGACAGCCTTAATAAAAGTCTTTTAGCCTAATTGCATACATGAGTGCACACTGGCATGATTGCCAGTATAAAAAAAAAAAGTATATACTATGCCTTTATTCTGGGCTCTGTTCCAGTGTTGGTCCTATAGAAAGGTCAGAAACCAGCCACTTTGTCCCCAGTTCCTTGGGACGCACAGCCAGCACAACTTCTTCAGACACAGCTGACAGTCGGTGCCTGGCCAGCCTGGTAGCCATTCCATAACTTCTGCCTACTTCTCACTGCCATGTAGCAGCCTGCAAGGTCACAACCTGCTTTAGAACTAAAACTCTCCAGGGGGCACACAGTTCCCCAAGGATCTGATGCTTAGGGACCCAGAAAAAGGGTTTGGAAGGATGCACATCCCAGGGGACAGGGCAGGGCTCACCAAGGAGGAGAATTTGTCTTCTGCTCCCAGCTGACATTGAATTACTTACAGAAAGGCACTTCACCTATTTTTACACCCATGTTTCTGCTCCACATCAATTGACAAACACAAGAATCAGAACTAGGAGGCTGGATAAGGGTAATGCACATGTCACTCAGATAAAGGCAATTCAGCAAGTTTTCACCTTCCAGTATGATTCCTGTCAGAGGGAATATGATAGATAAATCCAATAATGTAAGATAACAACAGTGATGCTGGCTTTCCAACCCATAGCCAGCAAAAGCAGTGAAAAAACAGGGCTCAAAACCTGGCTTAGCCTCTTTTAGGAAAGGAATTCTTACTGCAGCTCTTAATCCGGAAACCTCAGTGCTCCTAAGACACGAGTTGCTACAGCATATTTATTTATTCGTTTGCTTGTCCTGACTGGGCTTTTGCAGAGAAAACCCCCAAAATAATTTATCTTTTCCAGGCTCCCTTAACACTTGTTTTTTTCTCCAGCTTTATTTAACTTTTTCTAAGTAGTCATGAACTCTAGTTTACTATAACAAGCTCACAGTTCTTAGAAGAAAGGTAGAAGCTGATGGAATGAAGCACATCTTGAAGCAGAGCACAAAGTATCTAAATTAAAACCTTGGATCAGGCACCAGCTTTACCTGTGATCCTTCATGAGCCACAACCTCTTTCTGTCCCTACTCCCTCTCAGCGAGATCATTAGCTGAATAAATGATAGTTAAAAATCCATTAACAACAGTCAGATTTACCAGGCTTGATCAATTAGGTTTTCCAAGTGTAAAAAGATCCCAACTCACAAGCTTAAGGAGGAAGCTGCTGCTGCTGAATGTATTAAGTAATTTATGATCACTGTCTCCTTTTCCAGTCCCTTCTCGGTCACTTCTTTAAACTGAGAGGTTTGAAGGAGGTAGAGGGAACAGGCTGTACTTTCTGATATTTGCAGCAAGGGTTGCCTTTTTTTTTTCTTTTTTCCATTTTAATTAATTTTATTTAGCTTTTTCTTTCTTGATCTCAGACTCTGAGCAGGTAAAGAAAAGCAAGATGGATACTGCCAGATAAACACAACTGGATTTCATATTGCTGATTCGGTTCTTTTTCCCAGGGTTCATACCAAGGCTGTGGGGTACTGCCGGCTGTAACCATTCAAGCTCAACAGCCCAGTGGGACTAATTACTGCATTTACAGTCAAAGATGTAAGGAAATGTATCTCCCTATCTCCATATAGCCAAGTTTACTGAAGGATAACCTACTACATTACACAGATTAATACTCCAGTGAGTAAATTAATCCTCAGAATTTCACTCACTACTTGTGGCTTATAAATTTTAATTGGCTCTAAACTGCCACATGAATTTATGTGAATGTCTATTGATGAAGTAGAAGGGATCAGAAATTATTTTATCAACACTCAGAGCTCAGAGATAACAGGATATGTTGGGACCAATTTATAAACATATATAAATGTTTGCAAAGCAGGATTCAAGCTTGTTTTAGAGGTGCATCATCATCACTTACATGCAAGTCCACTGAGAAGGAAAGCAGCAGCATTAGATAAGAATGAAAGGCAGTTTCAGAAAGTGAAATACTCCCATTTCGAAAATTTAAAAAAAAAGCCAGATGAAAAGCTTAAGGATAAGCAGTGCTTGTACTGGTTTTGATTGTACCATTATGGATCATAGTCAATCAATACTAGCAGTACAGCAATCAGAACAACTTTCTGATACGCTGACACTCTAGTATACCATACAAGCAGATATTTGGACAACAATGAAATATAGCACCAGACTTTCAAAGGTATTAGAAGTGCTTAACAATACAGACTGGCATCCTGAGGAAATCACACACCTTCAGAAAGTTTTATCATCAGGACAAAACTTTCCCTCCAATATGTAATTGTTTACTAAGATTCACTTCACTGGTTGAACCTTCCAACAGTGAATCAGGATATAACTGGTTCTCTGAAATGCTACAAGGACAGCCTAAAACGTGGGGGTTTTAAAACCATTTACCACAATATGGTTTGTTAATCCTAAAATATGGCAATGTTTACTGGAATATCAGTAACAGTAAATGTTTTAGTACTGCCCATGACAGCAGGAGCATCCGCTTCATGTTGTCCATCTTTGTGAAATATAGCAGCAGTTAGCAAGGTTGACAATCCAAGAACGGACTTACTTTAAAATAATTAATGTCAAGACTTCTCAAACCCAGTAATATGAAAGGCCAAGTCCATAGCCTTCCTCCTCCCCAAATGGAAATGACTTCCTGACAGCCAGGAAGCAAAATTGCTACCAAAGAACCACCTCCCATCCTTGCACTGCAGATATGTATTTTTGCAGATAACAGATGTGGCACACAAAAGTAATTCTGACACCACACTGATCAATTTCATACACTATGAATGTAAATAATATATGAAATTGTAAGAGGCTGCTTTTTTCATATTTATTGCCACATCTACCTAAGGCTTTCACAAACATGTCTAAGATGCTTCACAAATTGTTTTAGCTTCCAGTAGTGACTTATTTGGTATGTCCCATTTCGCATCGTTAGCAGTGATGCTGCTGTACAGAAGAAAAATACCTAAGGCTAAAATAACCTATTGTGCCCTTTTCATCTGAAGGGTGGGTCACTGAATTGCCCCAGCAAGTATTTCAAGAGGAAAATACCTGGTACATCACATGCTCAGATTGCCTTTCAAACCACCAAACCAAGCTCTGTGAACAGACTCCTGCATTCATTATAGCTCCTAACCATAACTTTAGCCCCTGAGACAATGATGTTACCTTAAAGAGATGATCCAGTGTCCATCTTCAGAAACCTTTGATACCCGTTCTAATTTGGGAAAACTGGGACTAGAAGGCAGCATGAATTTCCTTTGAACCAAACTCCTTACAAGCAGAAGTACTGATATCTTGTAGCAAACCTTGGGAACGCCTTGGAATTCACAATGCTCCTTGTGACACTGAGAAATACAACCCAAAAGGGGATGCAGCCAGCAACTCCACAGTCACACATACACTGAGTTACATAGCCATATGTCTTCATTTTATGCCCTACAGCTGTGTATGGCGTCACCAAGTTGAAGCACAACTTAAAAGAAACAAAGCTACACAGTTTCCAAACTGTAGGATATACCATGTGAATAAACAAAAACTGTGTAAACAGGAAAATATTTTTGTTTGCATATTTCAACTTTCACTTCCAGGCCAGCTAGAAATACTGACTGAACTACAGAACACCTTTTTTATAAAGCTATAAAGCCACCTTTTGGGTCAAAGCCCTGGGGGCTAATAAGCAAAAGTAATTAAAAACAAACTAACAAAAAAAAAAACCCACAACAAACCACACACACAAAAATAAACCACAAAAATCCAACAACAGCACATATCAATACCTTATTTCTAGATATTTCCTTCTAATGTATTTATTCATTTAACATGATACTCTTTTTACATTTCTATATTCTCTTTTGTTTGTTTTTCAAACAGCAAAGGACAACTTCACATTTAGAGGCAAGTCAAACTATTTTTGCTTTTTTATTTAAATACAGACGCTATTTCGCCCACATACTTGAGTTCTTGCTCTTTAAGTGTGTCTGGCTACTGAATAAAACCAGCAAAACTCATGCAGCCTTAACAGAGATCCCAAAGTTTTCCTACCTTCACCTGAGGTTCATTACTCCTTAAGGCTGCTCTCCTTAAATTTCAGGTTAAGCTGATGATCCTCAGAGCATCCAAACATATTTCAGTAGCTCTTACACCTTCTTATCCAGAAGAAATGAGCCTCTGGAAGTTCAGCCATCAGATCCTGATCCACCTTTCTCTGGGCTGATCAGATTCTGAGCAGCCATTAGGACAGAAAGTCCAAACCCCAATGCTGGCAGTAGGAAAAGGCCCTACCTCACCTGGCCCTGATAAGAAGCAGCTGTGTTAAACCACTGACCGGCCAAACCTCCTGCACAGAAAATGAGCATCAGCTGGGCCTGTTACAGAATCAGTACCTGCAGCTGGGTTTAAACACAAACTCTTCGTGTAAGGACTAATGCTGATCAGCCCGTCAGGCTGTCCAGGCTGCTAGAATGAGTCTTTTGATGAACTAGCTGTCTTTTTTTTTTCATAAAATAAATAGGGAGGTGAGAAAAGTTATGACTGAATTTATTTTTCTAATTTTAGAGAAACAGTCTGAGCTACTTTAGTCGTATATAACACTGTTGTTTCCATTCATGCTGTACCTGTATACTCTGACATGAGCTCTTCTTGCTAAGATCTCAGCACTTTCAAGTAGCTTAGTAAGTAACACAACTCACATCTGTTACACACATGGCTTTTTATTCACTTTGGAGATACAAGGGCATGTAACAGAGCATTTTATGACCCTTGGTATATATTCCACTGCATTGTCCTCCATTTCTGCTGTTGTCTGCTACGTGGCAGCTGGAAATCAAAAGATGGCCCTTTATTTTAGTTTCACTCTCTTAGAATGTCCTTGGTTCCTCGGAAGGGACCCACAAGGATCATCGAGTCCAATTCCTGTCCCTGCATATGACAACCTCAGGTGCTATCCAGTGCACCCAGACTGCCCTGGAGAGAAGGGATTCAGAGTTCTTTGGCTGGGATTTTAGTAGGGCAAGAGTATCATATTTTCTAGGATGCTTTATTGCTTTGACAATCTTTAGGAAAACAGATACAGGAATTAGCCCATTCTTTTCCAAAATGCGCTGGGACAAAAATGTCAAAGAAATAGACCACAAAGTTCTTCAGAACAGTCTTGGCTAGACACGTTCCACAGTTAGACTTGGCGCATTACATCTAGGCCAATAAACTAATTAGATAGTAAATATTAGAAGACCTACTTGTTCATTAGACTAATTGAGCTAATACTGTCCAGTTATTAAAATATAAGGAATGAAAGCTATATGCAAACAAACCAGTTGTAATGACTTTCTGATAAATACTTTCAGGCTGAATAAGGCTAGAGGATATTACTCAAGGGTAGCAGAAAGATTCCTTCGAACAGCAGCAGTAATCTATATATCCACAAAGAATTTAAATACATGATTGAGATCTGCAGCACATTGTGTTCACTGCAAATGCAGAGGTAAAGTTGCAGCTGAGTTTCTATTAGAAACCAGCATCACTGAATTCACTTCTGGTCTTGAGGATGACAATTTGTACCAAATTTTTGGAGAAATTGACAAAAGGTGCTTGAACTAAAGGACGGACAAGAATGACAAGCAGTCATTCGAATTCAGAGACTAACTTATCTGTTCCTTTCTCAACAAAATTTAATCCAAAGAGAGAAAATGGAGCTTCTAAGTCTTATATACCTAGAAGATCAATTTAATCCTGGTTTTTTGAAGTTGAGATTTTAAACAGATATCAATTTGGCTCATTAGCTCTGAGTTAAAATTGTTTGTTCAAGGCCAAATCTTGCTAATTTTGAATGTTTTTTTTCTTCTCCGAAAAATAAAGCGCTAAAGCTTCATTGACCTATCACAAAGTTCCACCACTGACAGTACACCTCTACTGTAGCTGTAAATGAACAGTTTCTTAGTACAGTCTTTTTCTCTAAACTGATTCTATTCTCTAATTTGTAGGAATAGTTCAGCAGAGGACAGGAGGCAATGCCCACTTTATATCCCTTTTTTCTGATATATCGACAGGAGCTTGGGAACTGTCTGGCCCATTTGCCATTCAAACGGCAGGAACACAGGTGTGGGCTTGTATACATGTCTCTACATGTATGTGCATATTGCCATACAATGAGCAGACAATTCATAGCAAGTCAGAAAAGGCAAGGTCTGCAAATGTTATTTCCCACATTGCATCCTTGTTTGATAAAGCAAGGTGGAAGATGACAACAGTTACCTTGCCTG
The DNA here is from genome assembly GCF_963082525.1 of Nesoenas mayeri. Lineage (NCBI taxonomy): Eukaryota > Metazoa > Chordata > Aves > Columbiformes > Columbidae > Nesoenas > Nesoenas mayeri. The sequence continues at coordinate 11,131,191 of NC_137551.1, read as the reverse complement.
GGTCCATGTTCTTCTCATATGCAGGTGTGTGAGAAGTAAACACCTTCTCAATTAGTTGCTTCCTGCAAGTGACATTCCTTTTCTTCACTACTTGCAACATGGCATAATCTGGAGGGATAGCCTGACAAAAGACTTAGGGAAGAATGAAAGAAGCTAGAGGAAGGGAATGTTACATAGAGAAATGACAGAGTAAGGAAGAGTATCATAAATAGGGTGGAAGGGGAGAGGAAAGCCTAAGGACAGTGCAGTGATGGGTGTATATTCTGGAGCCAGTTTGGAGAGAGAGGAAGGTTCTCAAAAACTGAAACGCATTGTTTCACTGCCCCTCTCTGGACTAATCAAAGGAATCCAGTTTCCAAGTTTACAGTCTTGCTTGTATCCTGGCATGTGGAGATTTTCTGACTTTTGTTCAGCTCCCCTAAATTAATATTAAGAATCCATGTCCTGCCTGAAACACCTCAAATGAAATCCATCTATCACAGTGCTTCTTCCTTTGGATACTTAGAGAAAACAGTATTTGTATCAATGTCTTCAAACATCTCAATGACTATTAACAACTTTTGGCCGAAACAATTCCGAGAATTATTTTCAAGGGGACTGTCCTAAAGCAGCGGCTTTGTTACGGTGCTGGTTGCTTGTAATGCTTCACCCTTGTGAGTTATGAGACATGCACTCAAGTGATAGAAATCCCATCACTTACCTTTATCTACGAGATATCCTCTAATTTGATATGAAAGTGTAAAAATGTTTTGAGAAATAGATCTCGGCAGAATTTACTGCAGATGCCCTTCAAGCCTCTTCCAGTGGAATCATTTATCAAATATGTGAGAACATGTCAGGGTGAGGATTTCTGAGACTTGTCCTAAATTGCATTTTATATATGGATTAATGAATGAAGTAATAAATCAAGAAAGACTGCTGTGCTCCGATTACTCTCAGTTCCTTACATACAACTTCTTTTAATATCCTACCTGCAAGGCAAGAGGGGGAAGCAAGGGGGAGGGATAGCACAGAAAAAGACAAGACTGGAGAGAATCAGCTTTCCTTTTTGCAGTGGTTCTACCTAGTGCTGCTTACGCTTTTTTGATTGGTTTTGCACTGTGTTGCCTAAAAGCTGGGTGGAAAACAGAATTCTTCCCTCTCTAACAAGACCCGTGTGAGCTCTGGGAATGGGTTTCTGCATACGTACCATAAGAGCTGTCTGTCTTCTAGAACGAAGTATAGGGTTTACAGCATGTTGGTTCTTTGTCTACAGTAAAGCATGGAAATACGTCCCACAAACTTAGGCATTATTATATCTCTTATTCCCCCAAAGTAATCAACTGCAGCCTTACTACTAATATCAGTAGTTAGATATTGTCCTAAAGATCTCAGTTACAACAGAAAACAGCATTGTTTAGTCAAGCTAAGATAATGTGTTAGAAGATGAACTGAAACCAGGTCAGAACATCTACATGAAGGGGTTGTGCCTCTTAACCAATTTATCAATATTTTTAATGACGTGAATTTGCCACATATGCAAATGCAAAATGTCATGGAAATGCATTCACTTTTGTAGTCTCCCCGCAGATAGCTCCTGGCAGGTAGCACACAAGCAGAGTCCAAGAGTCTTTTCTAAGACTTCAACAAAGCAAACCTTCCTTCTGTAGCTTGTGGAATCTATGTATAATAGATTTATTTTCTCTTGGGCATTCTAATGTCTTTGGGAAGGAGTGTAAATGATGTAGAGACATTTCTGGCTTCCAACAGTGGAGGGCTGTATGACTTGTAATCACAAGTGCTCTGATGGTGTTTGCTATTCTATTGCTGGAAAATCCCCCTTGCCAATCCTGAAGCTTTTATTTTCTCCTTAGCCCTCATTTGCATTCTCTCTTTCATCCAAACAACACCACAAGTTCAGCATTTTGACAGGTTGTCATCAGCACCATTCCCACTCTGAGGACTAGATCCATGATGTACAATTGTTCTCCACAGCCTCTTTCATCTTTCCTATAGAGCGTTAAGGGGGATGCAAAAATATTTCAATGTTTTAACATCCACACTTCTGTAGAAATGGGGGATAACACATTTTAGTGCTCAAAAGGGTGGATGCCAGATTAATATGACAAACCTGGAAGAAGCTGGATAGACAGCCAGGAAGATATGACATAAGGTGCAGGAGAATGGGTTTTAAATTGGTGCTGAAACAAGCCATGTTAGCACTGGTGTCACGAATTCATAGTGTGTTTGCATACCACAGCAAGTGTTTATTTTCTCCTTAGGGACAGTTTGTGTTTGTTATAGCTGACAAGAAGAAAGGTGAGGAAGAAAGAGCTAGTGTGTTTTAAAGCATGATAGGAGTTGTTTGGGTTCTTTTAAAAGAAAAGTATTTCATATTTTCCTAGTGTTTGGAGAACAGTTTGCTCTCTGCAACTTAAACAGATTGTAAGTAGTGAAGGGTGGGAGTCCTTCAAAAGGAAGGACATAGGGAAACAAAACAGAAATTGTGGGCTAAATTCTGAACGCGGAACTGGCCAGGATGCTCACTGATAGAGGGCTACAGAAACTCAGACACTGGTGACTTGGGAAGCCATTTGCTAGTGATTTCAGGCCACCTATCCTTTAGTCATCCTATTGACATAACATAAAATTGCTCAGACTGTATTTGTCATGTGGCTAAAAGGAGCAGATTATCTGCAAATTTAGCACACACACAGACTCACTTGCAGTGCAGTTTGACTCCAAAAATATCCCAATGTATTTGTTTTTTTTCCTGTTACCCCGTCTACATAGAGAGTTTAGAAAACAGTGGCTGATAGCAAACACTGAACAGTCCCACTGATGACAAGCAAGTGACAGTTCATTTCCCTTTGTCTTCTGGGCTGGCTTCACAGAAAGCATAAATGCTAAAATCAGAATGAATTGTTTCACTACAATGAGCAGATATCCTCAATATACACAGAGATTTGTGTAAGAAAGTTTTAACACAGAGCTACATTTTAAAAATAAAATCATTATCCCACTAAGTCTTTCTCAATGATATCAAGTTTTTAAAGAAAAAATAACTCTCCTATGTATTGCATATTTTAAGAGCTCAGAATTTCGATGCAAATTAAAATCAGTATTTCAGGGTGGGACTGTCTCTCACTGCTTATTGTACAGTAGCCAGAACAGTGTTTCTGTTCAAAATCCAACATTCAAAAATTCAAATTCAAAACAGAATTTCCTGTTGAAGTACAGGAAGAAACTGCAGTGTGGTTCACCCCAGAGATAGAGATACCTAACCAATGTTTTAAAAAGTGACAGATAAATGATGAATCTTTATGCTTACAGACATGCCCAGAACTGGTTATGCCAGGGAAGCTCTAGCAAACAACAGAATTTTGAAGAATTAGAGAATTTGTTTTTCTCATTTATTAGTCTTGGTCTCCATTTAGATTTACAGCATGAGGAAATGTTGCTAAGTATTTTATCCATGTATCAATTATTCTCTGAAGAGGGCTTCACAGTATATCTACAATATTGCACTTGTGCAGTAAAAACAAGCATCTGAAGAACCCTCATGAAAACATGTACAAGGCAATTATTGTGATTTGTGTTTACATTTCAGCTGTCTTCTAATGAGATGTTTTTCTATGAAATTAAAAAAAGAGGATTGTGCTGTCAATTTCTGGACTCTGAGATAAAGTTCATGAAAGCATTTACATACATATTTACAGTTTCAGCTTCAGAGTTGAGAGTTTTTCCTGAAAATGTATGAATTTAAACATACACTGAAGTGCATTCATGAATTAAAAACTCAATTTAATAGATGCAAGTAAACACCCAATGAGACTGAATTCAACCATCTGTTTGTAGCCATGGATTCCTTCGCAAGTAACTTCTCACAGCACAGGTACTGACCTTCGATGACAAATGCTCCATGTATTTCAGCTCTGAATGGTCTAGACCATTCAATAGGGCCGTCAATAGGCCATATCTGGCTTCCGGGGTACTTATATTTCTACTGGTCTTTGAGCTGGGGACAGATGATAAAAGGTAAAACCTTCTTACCCAGCAGTATGTGAATCCCAGCTTTTATGAAGTGCCTCTAGTCAACCTGCCCACACCCGGGCACGAAGATCTAGAATCTGTCTATAGTCCCCACAGATGCAAATGTCTATAAGAAAGCATCTGCTGAGGCATCCCAATGCAGGCATCTGGCCCACACATACCAAAATAATGAATTAACTCCTGTAGGAAATGCTGAGTGAATTTGCTACTATAACATACCCAAACTGCAGCTGCTGTAATAGCACAGTGAATGTTCTCGTTTCTTAAAGGGTGTTATGCATATCGAACCTTTCTCAGTCTTAATTACAAAACAAAAAATAATATGATCCTCTTACTGTATGTCTTTATTTACCCTCTCATCTGCTCTGGCATTCTAATATCCGAGTTTCAGTTAGAAACAGATGCCTCAGCTTTAGCATCCTCTTGTAATGGCTTAATACGCGAGGTAAGACCAAAGACAGAGGAAAAAGATGCTACACTGAGCACAACTTTTGAGCAAATGGGCTTGAATATTCATTAAACAACATTTAATTTAAACACCCAGGCTCTAAAAGCAGCAGCATATGGGCCTGTTTTATTTTACATAAACTGAATAGGAGGTTGTGCCATTAGTTTCTGCAGACATAATGTTCATTACAAATGAAGTATGATTTCCTTTAGGGAATACACCACCATTACTGTATCAGCTTAGTGTTGTCATTCCCCAAAAAAGGTTCAGTATACTCGTACTCTTCTTGGCAATGTGCTTCAAAATGTAAATAAAAATCCCATAGATCTTCAGTGACAAAGGGAACCTGGGGCAAATTAATGCTTTAATGAGAAACAAACAAAGAATAAGAGTCCTGCCTTCTCAGTATTTTACCATGTTTAAGATACTATCTCAGCTACATAGTCTGCTACTCTCGCGATTAAACATTTTTGTATCAATAACTGCATGACGTGGTTCTAGAGTCCTCTGCTGGCTAAATGATTGCTTTGCACCATCTCTTTGAGAACCTAAGCTGTTTTCTTGCGTGCATCTTTACTGAAACACAGCATATTTGCTCTCAAAAGTGGCTACATAAAAACATTTCAATTACTCAGCAAGCTCCATGAAAAGTATTTTACCCATGGCCCTGCACTTTACATCCCAAGGCCGCTATTTAAGTGGCAAAAAAATAAACTAAAAAAAAAAAGCTGGGGCAGTACATACTTGGAGAACTAAGCTGAAAAGCAGAAGAGCAGGATTACCGCATGTGAGGCTGCAGGATCTGTTCTCTCTTTAGTGTTGCTTTAACTGTCATTAACTTTATTGAGAAATATTAATTCAAGAATGGACCTCAGAAGTATCTTGGGCTTGGTGTTTACTTGGTAGCTGTCTGCTGCAATGTTCTTCTATTTCCACTTACTAATTCTAATAGAAGTGAGGCACTGAAAGGTCATTCTGAAAGATTTGTAAACCACAGCGTGCCCCTAGTTAAGACATCAGTTATGGGTACAGCTGAGCCGGGAGACTAAAAGGGCACAAAATTACGTTGGCCTATCAAAACCAACAAAAGCAAATCCCCACACGAGCCGTTGGAAATGTATTGCTGAAACACAGAAATCTGTTTGCATATGACATCTGACACATCAGAGTTTTTCTGTAGCAGAAATGGTTAAATTACTGCCAACTAGCCCCATCACCTTTGAGGAGAGCTTTTGAAGGAAGATAAGAAAGTAACCTCATGAGCTATCTGAACTCAGCAGGAAGAACTACCTGTTCCTAGGTAGGGGCTTTGCAGACTGATAGCACTGGACAAAAAACATGGACCAGTTGCTGGGCTACAGTTTGAGGGCTGCACAGCTGTCAACTCCAAGAGCACTTGGCAGAACACCGCTGAGGCAGAGCAGAGCTGGTTGAGCCTCGGTTGCGTTTGGTGCTTCACGCTCATTGAGCCCCTCTCTCACTGAGCATTTCCAGAGAAGCAAGCCCTGCCTCTGGTTTGCCAAGAAGAAAGCCAGTCCAGCAGTCAGACGGAGTGTTACCTTGACCAAGGTCCAATTCTGCAGCACAATATTTACTTGTTTTCTGACCTAGTGACCAGTCACCGCAGGATGTATTTTGCATAATACTAACAGAAGGCTCCTTTATTCGGAAACAAGTACATTTGTACTTAGGCTTTTAAAACACTCAGGTACTTACAAAAATAATCTTTGTACTTTACCCTTCCATGCTTCACCTGTAAAGTGGAAATACTGGGACGTTCCAGCCTCAGAGGGATTTGCAAGGTTGTGGATGCCTGCACCTGCCTTCAGCTCTGGTACAGTTTTTCTAAGGAGACACTCCAAGATTTGGTCTGTCAGCATCACATTAGAGCTTCTGTAAAAGTATCCTACATCAAGTCTTTCCCCCAGGCCAGCAGACACTCCATACCAGTGAAGCATTGCCAGGAGCCAAAAGAATACTGTTAAATACTTTAAAGAAATCATTTACCACACTGAAAGGAGACTTTTTTTTTATTTTTCCCAAACACACAAGCCACAGTCACAAAGGCAGCCAGCAGACATTTATGCCTGTGAGGATTTTCCTATTTAATAAAAACTAGAACCAATTTTGATGCATGTTTTACTTACTCCATGTTTAATGTCAGATGGTTACTTTTCAGCATTTCTTTGACTCTGGAAAATTCAATTTCACCATGTTTTCTCTGCTCTATGCATTAGTAGAGTGCTTCAGTGTTTGTATAAACACTATGTAGTTCAGTGCTAGGCAAAATACACTCTCATTTTAATTAACTCCTCAAAAACATACAAGTTTAATATTTGTGTGTGAACATGAGGCAATTTCTCCCAATCCTAGGTTCTTACATTAGTCTTTACTTTTATAAAGCCCTGAAGCGGGGCCTAGATCAGCCAGATTTTCTTCAATAATGAGAACTGATCAATTAAAATAAACACTTAAAACATTAATTGTGACAGCTCCTAAGCTTTATGTTACCACTTTACTTGCCTTTAAAAACAAACAAACAAACAAACAAGGCTGTGTTTCACTTCTGCCTGTAGCAGGATCCATCAAACTGAAGGAAACAGTGAAAGAAATGTCAACTTTTTCCCCCTTGTAATTTAAAAATATTAAGCCACATCCATTGTGATTTTTACATTGGCTGTTAAATCAGACAGAAACATAGAAAAAGGCAACTGTCAGTGCCAATTTTCTACTTATAGCCAATACTGTGCAGGAGATATGGATCTGAGGTCATTTGTTGCAGAAAATGTTTATTATCAGTGATTGAAACCTGTTATCAAATCAACACAAATGATGCCTGGCTTAACAACCAGGCCAGTAAAAATAGTCAGAAAATGATAGCAAGGTAGTACCTCAGTACAATCAAATCAGATCATCATGAAAGGCAGTGGAGCATGTTTCTCCTAATGTGGGTCAGTTTGCAGTCTGGCCAGTTTCATTAGATAACAAGTTGTATTTTAACCCAATGAACACAAGCACAAACCATCATCATCTGCCCCAGTGAAACATGGCACTCATGCATCTTTTGCTGCTTGTAAAGCATCTACTGTGTTAAGAAATGCCACAGAAGCTCCGACTGTCCTTGTGCCTCAGCACACTACTTGACCTTACTTAGGATCTCTGTGTACAAACAGGAGTAAGTAGAAAGGAAGACGGAGATTTTTTTTATTAGTAGTACTGGATGCCGATGGCCGGCTCATGGAAGAAAACCACCACTATCTTTTAGCACACAGGATGCCTTTTAGCCACTTCTGCAGCAGTGTCATTAGCTGCAGCTTTTACAAAGAGAAAAAACAAGAATTAATAGGAGGCTTATGAATTTCAGACAAGGATAAAATTCCATAGGGCTTTTTTTTTCTTTTTCTCAAGACATAACTGCAGTTCCCAAATATTAGCAACAAACCTCCTCTAAAGCAGAGGGGTCCAAAAGCATTAATGCACTAGGTTCTGTCTACTCCTGGCATAGACTTGTCAAATCTTACTTAAACCTTTTCATTTTACCTCTTAGAGGATTTGTAACAAATGTGTTCATAGAAATAACTTAGTCTTATTGCTAAACAAAAGAAATATTTGCCACCTATATTGGAAAGTTCTTCTGCTCAGATGAAACTTTTCAAGCATTCAGAGAAAAAAAAAAAATGAACTACTCATCAGGTCCCTTAGCACCACCAAAATATCTATTCAAAAAAAGCTCAATATATCTAGTTTTGCTCAAATAGAAGCACATAAGCAAGGAGCATTCACAACTAGAATTTCAAACTTACTGTATGAATCTAGTTTCAATAGCTGCTACAGAACAATGTTCTATTTCCTCTGTGTAGGAAACTAATGACATTAAAATCAATACCGTACAGAAACTGACCAGAATATGGACAAGCTATTTTCATCTGACTGTTACAAATGGATTTGATAGTGACCTGTATAGGTTATTCCCTAAATGCTCCATTTTCTATAAACAAAGAATCTGCATCACCCTTCTGCCCCTCTGCCTGTTGGTACTGCAGTCTTCTCATAGCATATTTATTTCAAGCCACTGACGATATCAGCTTCATTCCTTTCCTCAGCATTTGTTCTCAAGCCTCTTACAAGCTGCTTCCTAAACAAAACCACCTCATTGCCCAGGTGATGCCAAATTTTGCCGTCTTTCATCTGTATCACAGTTGTTACATTTCTCTGCGATGTCAAGACACTCATCTGTTTCTCTGGTAAATCTTTATTTGCTTCACTGCAGCTGGTCCTTTACCTTCGAGACTACAGTCTCCTTCAGACAGAAACCACTACTATCTGGATGTGCCTCACCTATCTCACTGAACATGGAGATGGAACCTCAGCAAGAAGTTGGACTACTTGATCCAGTTTCAGTTAAGTCAAGCCCAGAGGCTTCTGCACAGCTTTTCAAGTATTTCAGAGGAAGACGTCGTTTACTCTTACTAGTCCAGCTACACAAGTTCGAATCCTTCCCACAAAAACCCTAAACAATTTCTGTGGTAATGATACCCCTTGTAGAGAGCAAACAACTCAAAAATAGTGAAGAATTAATGAAAGTCTTTCCATGTACATCAATTTGAGATTACTCATCAACAGTTAAATATAGAAATTCTTTCTCCAAAAATCCTTCACAGTTGAGTTTGGGCTCCAGACTGGTCAAATACATACAATACTTGAGGTACTCAAATATCAAGGCCAAGCCTAAAAGCAGACAATCGTCACAAAGACTGCTACATATAGATGATGGGATATGCCAAGACCAGCAGGAAATAAAAGGGTACCTTCAGCACACAGTGGGGAAAGAAGAGAAGATTCCTGCTCATCAGTGCTTTCCACTTAATTGTTTTACCTCCCACAGGAAAGGGGATTAATCTAGAGTCTCTTCACAGCATGACAACTGTGTTCAACTTCTGAATTACAGAACATCTGCTACACATTGCTTAGGCTACGGTGTATGCAGAATGTTGCAGAAGAGTGGAAAGACTCAAACAGGGTCATCTGATTTGATCAGTTAATTCTAGATCGCTTAATGCCATTTTGTCCCCTTCCTCATATTTTGTGCTTAATGCCTCATACTGCAAGAGAATAGCTTATGGATATGTGGTTATAACCTAACCATAGCACAAGGAAAGAGTCAATTGTTCATAGAATCACTAGGTATTTTTGCTGTCAATCTTAAATCATCAAAATGGGGCATCAAGCACCAAATGATGGCACCAAGCATTATGATGGTCTATTTCAATACATCAGCTTCAAAAAGTTACTGCACGTCAAATGAACCTGTAATGAAAAGCACGTAAGACATTGCAAAATTGAGAAGGGAACCTTTAATATTCCAACTCCAGAAAAAAGTTCTGCTTCAAGAAGTACAAGCCTCCTGCAACAGGACTGCTTATGCAAAGTTAAAACATCAAGACCATGCAAGACATATGTACCTTTATGCCAGCACGCACTTACAGATCCTTTGTTAATTGCTCAAAACTGAGGTAAGGAGGCTTCTGAAAAGAGCAACTAGAATTTGTGCCAGAACTTTAGAGCTTTAAACATTTGAAAAACACTAACTGTATGGTCTTCACTTAAACAGATGGTTTCCATTCAATTAAAAAACGAACCGGTGAAACAAAAATATCACTTAAAGCCTCATATTCTAAACACAACTAATTTTAATGCATATTTTCAAAGGACTTGACCTCTTTGGCAGGGGACAATTCAGTTTCCTTTCAGCCTATTTAATGAAAAATTGCTATACATGTCTTCCTCATATTCATATTGATGTGTTCACACTACCCCCTAGTGATCGTTGAATTGCATTTAATAGCATGACTCTTCGCTCCTTTTATGTCGAACACTATATGTGGGAAAGGTTTACTGCAAGTATTAGCTTTTAAAACATGCTTGGGTTCTAACTCTAAGCCTTATGTGCATAAAGTTTTCTCCATATCCCTTACAATCTTTTTAGTCGTCAGAAATTTACTGTCACCTATTCAAGACATACCTACAGACTCAAGAGTTCAGTGCACACACTGTAAGCAGCAACACAAAATCCAGCCCCCCACTTCTAATGCCCTTCTAGCAATTCTTCAGAATTTGATATACTTACAACCTTTAAGAAGAACATCTAATAGGCATCTATCTTTGAAGGTCTGTCTGCCAAGCAAAAAAGCATTTTAACTTCCACAGGACTTCAGAATCAAAGCTATTATTTTGGAAGAAATTACTCAATTTCACCATCCCCTTAGTCTAACATCATTAGTTCACCTATGTTTACAAGAAACTGCAGAACCTACTCTTTCCCTAGGGCAATTGCCTGCTAATCCCAGTTACTAACCTCAATAAAGGCAGAAACCCTATAGCATGAGGTACAGAAAATTCACTGTACAGCCAAGAATGTGACGACAGCAACCCCCCTCATTCAAGACTCAGATGGAAGGTACTGGAACAGGTATTAAGTGCTTTATCTACATTTGGAGAAATTGTATGGAAGTCATTAGGACAGCACTTTAACTACTCTAACTATAGGGTTGCTGGTTTTCCCCAGAAACGCTAAAAATGCCTTATTTGTGTTACAACATTCTGCCTCAGCACACAGGTAGTACTTTTTTAAAATACTGTACTTACAAATAAAGTCAGATCTTTTATCAGCACAGCTGCTAGAGCTGCCCAATCTGTTGCAGTCCTATTTAAAGTATAAAACTTCCATTTTGCTTGCTACACATAACACCTGCATCAGAATGCCCACACTTCTTGCACAGCCTGAGGTAAGGAGGGAGATCTTTACCTAGCAGTGGGACTCTTCCTCAGGCCAAGCTGCTCTGTCTTTCTGGAAGAAGATTGAGTCTGTCTTCCCAGCAGCTAAAAAGAGCACTGTGATACCATGCTGCTTCTGGCTGGCTGATGAAAACCATCAAAGACTTCTTCCACACCATGCTTTTCTGAGCATAAACCCCTCCAAAATCTCCCTTCAGCAAAATAACATTCTGTGCTGTTCCTCTGACACAGCCCCAACCACAGTCGTGGCCTATAGCTATTGCAGGGACTGAGTCTGTGCCTTCCTAAGCCTGGTATCAGGATCTAAAGAACTGGAAGAGCTCCCCTGTGCAACTTGAACAACTCCTGTGTGTCAGAGTTCACAGAAACAAAAACATGTGTTGCGTCCAACCACTATTGCTTGGATCAATTTAACCCATTTCCCTGTCTTTGAGCCATCTGGAGTTAGAGAAAAAAGCAAACATGATGTTGAAGATACCCAAAAACTGGAATAGGATAATGGAAATATCAAATACTACCCTGTCAAAACATAGTCTTCATTCACATGGTAATGAGTGGGTTATTTAACTGGATTTAAATCATTTTTATCCATTTAAATTTCCATACCGACTGGACCCAGCCTCCCAGTGTCTGCTTTCCTCTTTTACAAGGAAATGTGAAGCAACCATGTGAAGTGCACTCAGACTGACAAAAAGGTAAGTGTCATTTTGTCTTAAAATATTCTCTTTGAGACTTACTGTCTAAATAGACCTGTGTCTGTGTTGTCAGAGCTGCAGCTCTTGCATAAGCCATAGACAAGGAGGGCCCTTATTCTTGCTGATGAAAGGGTCACAACATGAAGAGTCCTGTTTGTTGATTACTTTTGCTGTATGCAATGGAGAAGCTTCTGTCTGTAAAATGGGCATAAGCAAGGGGCAAAGAACATTTTTTGGGATCAGTCGGTGGTCAGACAGGTCCCACAGTTACCTGCCAGTATTTCCATTCTGCTAAGGCACCGGTGTGAGAGGAGGATTTCTGCGCTTATTTCTGATAGAAATGAACGAGCTGGTGTTTTCTGCAGATGTCTCTCCTGAAGACAGCCTCTCTACCCAAGGGCCAGGTGCTGCAACCTTTAGACTCAAACCCATCATTACAGGTGAGTGGTAAAACCAGCTTTTTTGGTAAACATCACATCCTCTTGTGCTGGCTCACCTGAACTTCTTGAGAAACACTAATGGAAATGGCCCAAATACAGAAAACAAAGCGGCCTTGACCCAGCCCGAAGAGCTTGGAAGCAGCAGTGGCTCAGTGGGGAGGTGGCCCTGTATTTCTGCATTTCTTTAGCATTGTTCTTTGTCTATAGAAAGTCAGTATATTTAATGTGTTTTTTCTTTCTCACCAGGTGGCAGTAGCTATCAAAGTCTGAGAACCGACGTATTTCCTTTCTCGGTTCAGCCCTTGGACAACTATACTCAATAAACACTCCGAAGATCTCTGCCATTATCTGAGGAAACCCTGCTATCAACAATTTCTGACAGTTTCTCTGTCACAATCTTCGTGAAAACGCCGTTTGGTTTTTGTTTCCCTCAGCCTCTCAGAGCTGTTGAGGTGACCATTAAGCCCCTCTGCTCCCAGCAGGAGGATTTCCAGCTTCTCCCAGGTATTTAATTCTGAGTGCGGGAATCCGCCGGAGCTGCGCAACCCCCGCCTCGCCACAGTCGCGGGGCTCGCGGAGACCTGTCCCCGCCCCGCTGAGCAGGCTGCGGCGGCGGATTGGTTGGTGCGAGCAGCACGTGCCTGCTTGCCGCCCTCTCATTGGCCAGTGGCCCAATCCGTTGGCGGGCGAGAGAGCGGCCGGCGTTGCGCGGTAACGGGCGGGCCGGGTATGGCGGCGGGAGCGGGCGTTTGGTAACAGCTTTCTGGTCCTGAATACATCTGCCTGCTTTTTGTGTCTCAGTTGGTTTCTCGTTAACATTCACTTCTGTTCTAAGTTGACATAATGCTTTTTTTTAGCAACAGCATTTCCCAGAATTCCAGATACCAGTAGTGCGTTGAAAATTGCTTTAATCGAGGCAAGGAGAAACCTCCAGCCACGGACAATTGTAATTAACTTTCTAAAACTGAAATTACCCTGATTAGGTATTAAGTACCTTCCTCCAAGGTTTTTGTTTGTTTGTTTGTTTTGGTCTGTTGGTTGTTTTTTGTTGTTGTTGTTTTTTTTTTCTTGCACATCCATGTATAATCACACATTTATGTTATTTGTATATATATGTATGTATATATACGGGAGCTGGAGATCAACATCCATTGGCTGCATACCTTGCACTTCGAACACATTACAGAAAGCCTTACAGATAAAAGAAACAATTGCATTTGAAAAAGCAGAGTTTTACCAGTAACAATAAAAATACTTGCACCAAGGTTACAAGTTAAAAAAAAATAAAAGAAAAAGAAAAAAAAAAGAAAAGGAAAAAGAAAAGGAAAAAGGAAAAAGGAAAAAGGAAAAAGGAAAAAGAAAAAGGAAAAAGGAAAAAGGAAAAGAAAAAGGAAAAATAAAAAAAGGAAAGGAAAAGGAAAAAGAAAAAGAAAAGGAAAAAGAAAAGGAAAAAGAAAAGGAAAAAGAAGAGGAAAAAGAAGAGGAAAAAAAAAGAGGAAAAAAGAAAAGGAAAAAAAAGAAAAGGAAAAAGAAAAGGAAAAAAGAAAAGGAAAAAAGAAAAGGAAAAAAGAAAAGGAAAAAGAAAAGGAAAAAGAAAAGAGGAAAAAGGAAAGAGGAAAAAGGAAAGAGGAAAAAGGAAAGAGAAAAAAAAACCTGAGCTTGCTAAGAAAATCAAGTTAAATTGTTGCTGTGTTTTGTGCAACTTGCAGATAGGTTTGCATGTCTACTACTGTGATTTTTTTTTTAAAGTACAGTAAACCAAAATACTTCAAACACCTTGACAGTTTAAAATACTGGGTATGTAGCCACTAATTGGTTTAAGTGTTTAATATTAATTTGTGGTTTATTAAATTTGAAATCACTGTGAAGATGTTCCCGATACCAACTTTATGCAGGTCAGCTCTTGGCTTTGAGGATATTTGCCGCCCACACTTTGATGATGATGATAATATTAAAACTACATATAGACTAAAACTTGTAGAAGACCAGTGGAGAGGTGTAGTTCCTAACACAAGCTGTCCCTCTGCTTCTCCTCAGCCATCCCCAGCACAGTGACACGTCCCAAACTTTGCTCATTAGTGCACCGGGGCTAATGAGAGCACCCACATGGCCCCATGCTGGTCATGCAGCCACAGCCCAGGGCTGCTGCTCGCAGCAAGTGGTGCCAGCATAGCTGGTTCAAAGCACGGATTGGAGCTGCCAAGGCACAAGCACACGCGTCCTGAGCTCAGCCAGCATGGCCAAACACAGAGAACTCCAGAGCAGAGACAGTTAAGCACTGTTGAAGGTTGCCCAGTAACTGGGAGTGCAATAGTCTAATGCTCTTTCTGTGAGCTTATACTTGGGTAAATATTTAGGTTTTAAAAGCTTTAAATGACAGTGGATATTGTATTGGGACACTGTGCAAAGCCCTGGACTGTGTTTACTCACAGATGGTCTATTACCTTTGGGTCCATAAAGGCTTTTCAGTCCATGCAGTCATTCTGCAGAGTGCAGTGCTCTTAGGGTTCAGCGGTGAGTCAGTCTCTCCTAGGACGGCATCCACAAAGACCAGTCTCCAAAAACCCCTGGCCAACCACAGCTCTTGGTCAAGAGGTGTGAGACAGCAGTATCTCAAGCTGGCCTGGCTTGCCTTATTCATTAATTCCAGGTGCTTACTGAAATCAGACTGGTAAGGCTTCAAACCAGAAGGAAAAACAAACAAATAAAAAAAATAATTTAAAAAATGTAATCGAAAAGAACTATTGTCTGGCAATGATAAACACCCAAAGACCAAGGTAAGAGCACTTACTGTGAATAAGTGAGTATCAGGGCCTTCTGTTGACAGAAGCAGCCCCATGTGGGCACCTGTCTGACTGCAGCAGCAGCAAGCAGCAATCTCAAATAAATACTTCTGTCTCCTAGGCAAGAAGAGTGCTCATTTCTCAGCCCTAGTTACTGAGATGCATCATGGTGCCATCTCCCACGTTGGTGCTTCCTGTCAGATTTAGTATTAGTGCTGCAAGCGTGCATGGAGATAGAGTGTTTTTGTCCCCAGGAGATTTAACAGGAGATGTGTTGTTGATAAAAAGAAATCTGGACTGGCAACAGACGGCCAAGGGAAAGGGTGAGGGTGGACACCACAACTCCCGGTCACTCGCAGGAACCACGGGGCTCCTCCACGGTGTGGGGCTGTTGGTTTGCATTTGTCTGTCTGCCAAGCTGCAAAATGATTCAGTACTCACTTCCCTGACAGGATGAACCTTGCTGAGCTTTTCATCAGAAAGCAAAAGAGATTTGCAAGACTGTGTGATACTTCACTGAAAGCCTAATAAAATAACAATAGTGTATAACCAGGTGATGCATGGGTGGTAGAAATCTTACAATACCTTTTATTTGTCCAAATCAGAAAACACAGCAAATGGGATGAAGCAAACAAGTGACATGAAATATAACACCAGCTTAACTTCTGATTACTGGAAGGAAACCCAGTTTCATCATATGAATGTCCTGGTGTCCCAGAACATGAATGGTTTCATTTGGTTTGTAAATACACTTAGTAAATGTGGCAATAACCATTGTGCTGTTGTAAGTGCAGGGCAATAGCATTGATGAAGCCTTAAGAGCCATGTTGAAGATTGTGAACAGACGTTACAAGATGTGCTAAAATATGTACTTTTTCCTTGAAGAAGAATAAAGCGGCCTTTTGCCTTAAAATTTTGTATTTGGAGAGAAAGAAGTTATCCAAGTCTCAAACAGCTTTCATTTTTCTAGACAAAGGAGCAAAGAATTGCAGACCAAAGAGAGATTTTTACATGCAATACTGTTTGCTTAAATTAGCATCATTTCTTAAATCCACATTTTTTCCCAAAGCCAGACATTGCTTCTGCAGCTTGTCCAGTTGCTTTTTCTACCCCATCCTGCGCTGCCTTGGAAGCCTTGTCAATAGCTGCAAGAGAGGGGAAAAAAGATAAGCAAATAGCTTCAAAAACACAACATGGTTTCATATTTATGATGGAAGGGGGAAGTGTGAATGTTATTAGATTGTAAAAAGATAGGGTTATATACTTATATATATATATATATATGTAATTTTTTTAAATAAAAGGTTCTCCACGGGTTATTATAGTTGGGTTTGAAAGGATGTATTTAGGAAAGGCTGCAAAACAGGAGGGGTCACTTGGAAGTTTTGGGTGCTGAGCTGAAGAGGTACAAGATGAAAGACAGGACAAAGCTGGAATAGATGGATTTTGGTCTAGGTGTGGCCTGCCTGATGGAAGAGGGTGCTTTGGGCCAAGAAGTGCTGTGAATAGTGGGATGTCTGGGAAAAACAACCTTATCAAGCGATAGGGAAGGTGGAGGATGCTTTCCCCTTGATTCCTTTCTCAGTTGTATATTTGAGGCACCACCCGTGAGGGCTGTGGGCGCAGGGCCACTCCTGCAGGACCCAATGCCCGCCGGGATGGGAAGCTGCAGCAGGGTCTCAGCAGGAGGAAGAAGACACTCATAAAGGGGGCACAGCCTCTCTCCCTTCTCTGGGATCCCAGCTGTATTTTGGCAATTTTGCTGCCTCCCCATCTAAGCATTTTGGCTTTCAGTAAATATTTTAGACTCTGAAGTCACTAATTCTCCTCTAATTCTTAGAAAATTATTCAAATTAATGAGGACTGAGCTTAGTTTTTAGTTTATAATGTTCTCATTCTCCCAAAATGAGACACCAACGCATTCCTGATGGCACCTTCCCAGCTGTGGGATCATTACTGTTTGACCCCAGCTCCGCCTCAGCAGGCACTGGGAGCTGGTGTGGGCTGGGCCCAGACGCTCCCCTGCCCTCACAGGGTTACTCAATCTTCAAGAAAGAAGAGCAAAGTTCTGTTCGTGCTCTTCCCTCTTCCCACAAGTTTTCTATAAAGAAAGCCAAAATCTGTGTGTCATGCATGGGACTTGGTGGCCAGGGAGGAGTCAGCTATTATGGTATATCTGCCAGTAAAGGTATGGAGCTACCAAGGAACAGATCCTGAAATTCTGTCCCATGAGATTTGTAAGAGGCCAAAAATTGTCACTGAAACCAAGGGCTTTCAGTCTGACAGCATGGGCAGGACACAGAGGAATGAGCACTGCCCGCTTGTGTTGAGCTGCTCCATCACTTCTCGATTTGAACATCATTTCTCTTACCTTTCTGGCTTGCATCTGTAATCTGGTTGACTGCATCCTGAGTAGCCTGTCCCAATGTGTTTGCTGTAATTAAGGACCAAAAAAATTCATTTCCACATGTTCATGTTTATACTTACAGGAATTCCCTATATCAATTGGCATTTCTGCAGGTCCACAGAAGGTCGTGCCCCTGGCAAGAGCTAAGGCTGGTACAGAGCAGGCTGAGGCTGTGTGCTTCACTTGCAGGCACCCTGGGAACGACATGTGTTGCCAGAACAGCTTGCTAAGAGATTAGCATTCACCTGGCACCTACAGTCAGCCAAGCAAATCAATGACAGATAAGAAGATAAAACAAAAAGGAGATAAAGAAGCAAAGATTAGTGGTGAGTTTGAATTATGACATCTAGCTGTACTTTACTTATTTTACACTACACCTGCTTCTATTTATTTTTCTAGCTTATTCTGCTTGGAGAAGTTTGGCCATCTAGCATGCATTTTCTTTGCAGGCAGTTTAGGAGTTATGCCTTTCCCAAAAAGAGAGCAAAAACATTAAACAGAGCAGAACAAGGATATTTTACAAACGAGACATTATATAAACAGAAGAAGAAGAGTAGAATCTAAAAATGGAAGGGATCAACTCCAGAATACAAAGCATTAAAAAAGCGAGATGCCATGTAATTGTAAAATGTCTGATAGCTTACAATAGAGTGATAGCCATCCTATCACTTTTGCTAGAAGTAGTGACCCCTCAATGGCACTAATATATTCAGGATGCAGCAAGGGCTGTTTTGTTTTCCAGGAAGGCGTACTATCATGTTTCTCAGTCTACTACACATTTGTTCCCAGGTGGATGGAAACTTACTGTAAGTCCAGAGAAATCAGTGAGGTTACTCATGTATTTCGGCTATACAACAAAGTGTTTGTAGGTTCAGAAACTAGGACTGATACAAATCATACCCTGCTAGGAATGGGCTACATACAATCACTGTAAGGAATATACTACAAAATGCTGGCAGCAGCTCTACACATATCAAAATTTTTCATTTAAAGGAAAAGTTGTTATACTTTGCATTGAAAAATTGTTTTCCAATGCACAGGGCTAATAATAATACAGCACTTGGCCCTACAACATTGGAAGAGCTACAACAGAAATGTGGGCATGGATTTTTTTTAAACCATGCAAAGTCTGGTGCTTACTGCTAGAGAAGAAGACAACAGAAACATACTTGTACTACTTATTACAAACAGTCCATTGCAACCAATACAGTTTTTACCAGAAGGCTTTGATAATCAGGCCAAGTAGCAAGCATTAATCAAAAGTTAACTCCAACTTCTTAGAACAGTATAAAAACTCCTGCAGAGCAAGAGAAAAGTCCACCCTGACAATGTAAATGTTAGATAAAAAAGCTTATTACTTCCCAAACAGGCTTCACTGCTCTAAAAACACTAGGTTTAAAGCTCTGTTTTGGGAGTGATAAGGGTTGGACGATGCTCAGCAGCTGCTGAGGGAACTCTGGGTGGCTGGAGGTGGTTGCCCACATGGAGCTGAGAGAAGTGGCCAGTGTGGGGCCTTCTCCAGGCGATGCCCAAAACTTGGGTCTCGGGAATAGAAACAAAAGGGAAAGCTGTATCCTGGTAGCACCGATGAAGCTAGTAGTGCAACCTCTGATTGTAGTTTCTGTCAATGAAAGTAACAGCTAAGCCCCCCACAATTACACAAGGATATTTAGTCTTTCTTACCAGCATCTTTTGCTGCACCTTCAGCCTGTTCCTTCAGTCCCTGGAAGTTTTTACCTGACATTGTGGCTTCTGACAGCTGTTAACACTCCTCAGCTTCAGGAAAATTAAGCACCTGGCAACATATATCACACTATGTGAGGGATTGCCCTGACCTGTCCTGGTTTTATACATGTGCCAGGAGACCTGCTAATTCTTTTTGGGGTGACTGGTACAATGGGTGGAGTTTGAATGTGAGGAATGAGAGCTGAAAACACATACAGAAAAGGTGTTTATTTACCCACCTCAGTGAGAAGGTGTGCCCAGGTAGAGATTTCTGCTTCATCGCACTGTCTTCGTTTATAAGATTATTTTTTTTTCAATCAAAACCACACACACACAAAAAAAAGCCCAACCTGTTCCACCACTGCAGACAGAGAAAAACCACTGAGCTGAGCTTTGTGAAGAATGCTGGAAAACTACTGAAGCAGCAGATCCTGGGCATGGCCAACTTTCATCCCCCGCAGGGCTGGCTTCTTTCTCCTTCCTTCATCCCCTGAGCTGAACCTCCTGAAAACAAAAAGCAGTCCAAACTTCATTCATTTCTTAGCAGTTTTAACCACAATCCCCTTTTCTTGTCAAGTGGGATACTGCTAGATGGTGAGAGTTGTAATTTACCTGTATTTTTTACAAGAAACTGCAAATCTGGCCATCTTTCCAGTGGCCTGCTCATGTCAGATTGCCAAAGCCCAGCGTCACTGAAGGCCTTGCCTGGGTTAGGCAGGTAACCTGTGTCAGCACTAGCAGCTCTCAGGTGAAGGAAAAATAAAAAAGAAGGCAAATTAGCAAACCCACGTTTTCCTGGTGTGGCAAAGAGGAGGCTCCCCAGCACCCACCAGGCAGCTCATCACGGCTTGAGAGAGGACGTGCTGAGGCTCCAGCAGCAAACCCCTTCCAGCTGCACTCCCAGTTCTTTTCTGTTGCTGGATTTTCAGGTCAAGGGCCCTGGTGCCACTGGCGCGGTATCTGTCTGAAAGGGAGAACAGGAGTTTGGCGAGAGCATTTCAAACAGACGCACAGTTACACCGTGCATTAAACATGCACCACAACAATATTTTAGAGGCTCCTTAGCAGTTCAGGTAAATATTGTTCTCTAACTCTGCACTGGCAACCACCTGGATTACTCCAGCTCCAACTATTTTTCTTCCAAGTGGAAATCTTTGGCACTTTGAACTCAACATGCTTGTCTGATCTGTGCCACTGCTTGCCTTACCTCGGGCTCAAGACATTAAGTAGCATGAATTTGTGAGTAAAACCTACACCATTGTTTGCATAGCAGTGTGACTCCTCATCTAATGTAATCTTATCCTTAAGATAATTATCCTGATTCCAAGCAAAAAAAAAGCAAAGAATGCAAATTACCCTTGCCCAGCAGACTGGCATGGCGTGATCATTACAGTGCAGCCTAGAGTGGAGGAAAAAAAGGACATTTGGTATAGCATGTATTTATCCCCTATGGTGGGACAAATGGTCTGTGCATCAGGTGGCTCACAGAGTTACAAAACCAAATCAGAAAATTAGCGGAATGTATTGCATCATCTTTATTAATTTTCTGAGTTAACATTACTTCTAAAAGTGAATATGAAGCATTTTGAACCGATGTTAGATATAGATTAGAGCACTCAGATATAAAAAGGATGATTGACCTGAGCAAAAATAAGGATTGGAATTTCATCTGCTCAGAAATTTACAGTGATTTATCCCTGAGTTTTGATTTTGTTCTGTTATGAAACAACTACTTGAAACTATTAACGTATATCTGATCTATTCCTGGATTTTGTAAAAAACACTTCTCAAAATAATTTAACCTTCTCTTGGTCTCTAAAGAGAACATCATCACAAAGCTGTTGAAAGCTTTTCCTGAGACAGACTGTTCATGGAATAGTAAAACTAAAATAGTAACTTGCTTCTTATAGATCAATGAACTAAGCAACTAAACATATGGCTTTGAATTCATTCTTGTCCTGGTCCAAGCTATAGGTCACCTGATTTACATTTCACTGTGTGTCTCCTGATACGAGGTGTTCATGATGGGCTTCCAGGGATCCCTCATAAGTGTCATGGGAAGAGTTCGAGCTTATGATGAGCTGGATACCCCACTGGGGCATCAGCCTTTCCTGTGACTTCAGCTGGAGTGAAGCACACTCGTGGCTGCCCTAGGAAATGAGTGGCTACATTTTCAAGCAAGTCAGCTTTCAAATGTGCCGCCTTCTGCAATGCGGTGTCTCCGCTCTCCTGAACATCTGGGGAAAACATGAGCTTTTTCAAGAAGTGTTCCTCCTCATGAATCCCAGTGTTTGCTTTCACTCTTTTGTATGCTTTTCAATAGCCTGTCACCCCTGGCAGAGAGGATCTCACTATCACTTGATGGACCTGGCTGGCATGGCAGGTATTGTGGCATTGTTCTTTCCACCGTTGTCAGTTCTCAGCCACGTTATCTCATTACAAGATAGGGGTGGGAGTTCATAAAATATTTTGAAAGCTAAATGCCAAAAACACTACAGCCTGTGTGCTCCTTGTCTCCTGACATCTCCTTAAGTATTGACCTAAAGCTCCAACCTCTAAGTGCATGTATAGTTTCTACTCCTGTTCCTCCCATGCATTACCTCTTTTCAAATGGATTTCCTGGTTCTTGACTGGTGTGTCCTAAGGTCAAACCAAACTGCCTACAGCTGGGAAGTTAGTTTGGACTTTTGCTTCATTCAGGTCTTGGTATCTGCTGAGCCTGCAGACAGAAAGCCTGGTGAACACCAGCTGGGGTAGGTACCACAGTGTGCAGGCAGAGCCACATGCCGAGGTGCCTCTGGAATTTCAAGCTATTCCAAAAGTTACTCCACCTGGTAACACTGGGGCACAACACTGACGTTGCTGGGCCAGAACCCAGATGTGAAGAAGTGTCACCACCTGCGCAGCTCCATCTACTCACCTCCAGCGGGGAAATTCTCTCACCAACACACTCACCACCGAATCCGTGGGCTTTTTCTCCATGTTCTGCACATTCTGAGTCTGTTGTCTGTGATGAGCAGTCATTTGTGTTTGGGGGAAAAAACTCCCAAACTGATTCCTTAAGTGCTAGGAGGGCTCCAGGACCCATGGCCCTGGAACTAGTTGGCAACTCCAAACATGCAGCTCAAATAGCTGTGAGTTAAATCAAAGGCACTACTGAGAAATTAGAAATTCTTCTGGTTTCCTTTCCTTTCACGCCTCTTCTATGGCATCTCACATATCAGTAACATGAACCCTTCTGTTCTTATTACCTGATGAAGTTCAGAAGTAACTGATCAGAGCTAGAGCTCATGTTTTACACATGACAATGGGTAAACGAAGTTAATTAAATGGGAAGAGCTGAAATTTATGTGGTTTTGTTCAATTATACTTTTACCAGGGTTGAGTTTTACAGATAGGTGTGGTTTCCATGAGCAAGGTAAATGCAGTGATGTGTCAAGGCTGAAAATTTTTACACAGACCATTCCTGAAGTTAATGAAGTGTGCATCTGCTAAAAAAAAAAAGGCTGATATTAGTGTGAAAGTGATGTGATTTTTACATTAAGAAATAGAATTAGTCATTTAAAGGATCGAAGTAAAGCTGTTCTAATTAAGCTAGATTAGCCCTTCAGTTCAAATACAGAAACGTATTTCTGGAAGAAAAGTAGGTCTAACTGATTCTTCATTTACATGGGTGGCAACATTCTCCAGGGCTTGCTGGGAAAGGTGGAGAAGCAGAGCTAAGCAAGCTTGCTTCCCTCCCGTGCTGGAATCCACCCAAAACGGCAGTGCCAAAGCTTGACAGAGAAACTTTGCACTGCTAACAGGCCTGCGCGAGGTCATACAGACAGGGTTTTGTCTGATGTTTAGAAAGCTGAATGTTTTCTGATACACTATTAACAGTATAGAGTATCTTCTTGTCATTTGTTAGGGTTTCAATGTATTTATGAAACAGTTAAAATAAGCTACGTTTCAATATAGAAAAAAGTCTCAAAGTGGTGAGAATGTGTGATTTCATATATCTTATGAAGAACAGTATTAAAAATACCAGCCCCTCAGTTTTCAGTTGGGTGCTCTTTGAGCTCAGTTTTAGAGCATGCATGATGAAGACATGAAAATAAGACTTTCAGATGAAGTGGGATTTTAGGAAGTGCATCATTACTTGATTTGCATTTAAATTAGTGGAATGCACATTGAGATATTCTGGAGAGAGCCACTGCTTTCTCATCTGCAGACCAGATGAACATCTTTGAAAAACCCAGCCCCTGCACACCTTGGCTAAAAGGCAATTGTGAGAGAGCTCTCAAACACTATGAACTGTATCAAAACAAGTCAGTTAATAAAGCATCACTGCAAATATACATGGCGAGTTTTGCTTTTACAAGGGGAAAAAAATGCTTTTCAGTATTTTGTTGGTCACTTGTATGGTAAAGTTGAGGCTACATTTGGCAGCAGCTGCTCCTGGCTCATTTGATCACCATGGATGCCTGTGCGTGAGCACCTGCAGTCATGTCACTGGGGCCGCACTGTGGCTCTGCCGTGCTGGGTAACGAGTGCCGCCTCATCACACTGGAGTTCAATTAACAACTTCCACGAGAGAGGCAACGCGCATACAAGGCCCACTTCAGTAATTCACAGGGTGAGATCTGCAAAAGAAACTTTTGATTGCCCAGACCATGACCTGTCAGCAAAAAATTATTTTGCTAGTGTTTACCTCTGTCAGCTTCTACCTGGAGCAGGGGAGTCCCAGCATCTCCCTTGTGAAAGCACCTTCTGCTGCAGGATGTATTCTGACACATCTCCTCCATCCTTCCATTGTTCAGTTTCCTTCTATCGCTTCTCGTTATGCTTGTCTGAACACTCATTAAAAGTACAGATTTCTTTTCCATGCAGTGAACCAAATAAACATACAACAAAATTTAATTGAATAATTAATAGACAATCTTTCGGCTCTTTTATGACAGACCTTTCTACTTCAGAAGAAACAAGTGTTCACCTTCCTTACCTTTGACAAAGGCAGCTCAGACCGGCACCTCTGTTCTCCCTGGCTGGGCCGTGCCTGGTGTGGGGCTGGCGAGGGTGCTCAGCTCCTCTTCCCTCCATCTGGCAGAACATTTTTTTGTACCCCTATAAAGCAAAGATTTGGAGCAGAGAGGTTTTTCCCTCTCTCTCTCTCTCTAGCAAGCACTAAGAATAGGCTCCAGCCTCCTGCTGCTGGGCACGAGTATCACAGCCCCTTATGTCCTCTTACCTTGGCCTCAATTTCAGTTACTCTCTAATTGGCAAGTTCCGCAGATATTTTGCAGGACATCAGAAAAGACTATGCACATATTGGATATACCTTCCTTTGAGAGGTCTTGTTATCTCTGTGATGGCTTTTTTGTTCCCTTCCCTTGTCGAGATCAAACATCCACTCTGGATGGAAATCCTGTGGTCTCTGCAAGGCAAAGCTTTATGTGTATTGTTATTGTGTCAGAGAGGTTGGTATCACACTTGCTAGATCCTTCCACGCTACAGCAAATCTCTCCTGTAATACCTTCCATAGCCATCATCATTATGCAGCTTATTGAAGATTAATGGTCTGATTCTGAAGCAGCTTAGATCTCTACAGCTTATACTGGCTTCTTACGGGTTCGTGGCTGTTCTGCCTGTAGGTGAATAAAAGACCCTGTTTTTAGAGCCATACTTACGTGCTTTAAACTAATTCTTCATTATTTACAGCAATGAGCTTGTAGCAACATCTTCCCATTCTCTGTGTTTCTGAATGCAGACAGTCTCTGCTGTTCTACAGCTTACCTGCAGACTGACCAGCTGCTGTAACTGGTACCAGTTCTGGTGTTCGTGTCACACCAGAAATTCTCCTTTGGCACCTGTTATTGGACTCACGCATTTCACGGGAATCCTGCCTGCTGCCGCCAGCAGTAATGCACTTCTGATCTAACAGGTCAGTGCCCATCACGTTTCTTCAATTGCCTTCTACCCATTCATTACACCCAGAAGATGTCAGGATAGAATTTTCAAGCTCTGGTGTAAGCAGGAAAAATACCAAAAAAATGTTCTTTTATAAAGCCTCCTTTTTTTCCACCTTCCCCCACGCACTCTCAAACTTGTGGGAATATTTTAAAAGTGCAATCTCTATTTTTCAGTCCTGAGAGACAGAAAGATGACCTACCCACACTATTTATTCAGAAATAAAATTTTTCATTGTTTCCCATCTTTTACATCATGATCTAAGGTCCTTACAGCCCTGAGATCCTTGTATTTTAATACCACGCTTTTACAGGAACGGTTCATAGATTTGGAAGGATCAACATCTAAAATGTGCAAATAAAACTGAGTAAACAAAAAACTTGTTCAAATACTTTTTTTTATTAGTTAAAAAAAAATATTTCCACAATGCCTAGAGATCCCAAGTGCCAGTGCAGATGGACACGAGACACAGATCAGTGAGCCCGACCAAAACACGCAAAGCGAGCGGGTCGGGAAGCCACGAGGGAAGTGGGGAGGGAGACACACAACACCCTGGTACACGGCTGCGCTTTACTTACAATCAGAGGAGTCTGGCTTACATATATTGTATGATTTGCTTATGAGGGAGGTGAAAGACTACAGAGCTGAATGTAGTTAGTCTATGGAGAGTGGGGTTTTCCTGTTGTAGTGTCAGCTAATGTTTCCATGTATGCTCTTGGAATGCTTTCTTTTGAGCTACAAGTCACTAAGTTAATTAATTGCCTTCATTTTCACCCTGTGAGAGAAGACAGACAGGAAAACAGTTAAGTATTTCCAGTGAAAAACATATATAAATAAAATTAAGAGAAAAATCAATGTTGGTAGTCACCATATAAAAACCCACTTAGGGCTTTTAAAAGACATTGCAGGTCAAAAATTAAAAGAGCTAATTTAAGTATAGAAAAATCTATAGAAAAATCTAGCTTGTTATCTAAGCATCTATAGAAAAACCTAACTTGTTTCCTATAGCTCTTCTAAAGTATGGCTGCAACCAGGGAAAAGCTATTCCATATGATGACAAAACCACAAGCAGCAGTTTAATCTGTCACTCGTGACAAATTCTTGCTCCGAAAAAAGGAAGAGGTAAAAGTGAGAACCCACAGCTTGGGTTTTGTCAAATAAGTCCTGAAAACGGGAATACCGATGGGCTCCACATGCAGTAGATGTATGATCACAGATAGCAAGGGGGAGATTGTCCTGGAGAAAACCAGTAACACAGATAAAGCCCAAGCATGGTCTCGAGAGCCCAGGGACACGGGGAAGCCACGGCCATGGCGTCACCTCACCTGTCCGCCGCTGTCTGTGCTTGCCACAGGGGTCCCCTCTCCTGCCACCCCCGGCTGCTCGGGCGGCTCCGGCCCAGCCAGGTCCTCCTGCCAAGTCACAAGAGAGATGTTTGTCCTCACCCGCACACATCAAGTCCTTGCCTGAATCTCGGACTATTTGAGCAGACTGCACGGCATGGGTTTGATCATTGCACACACTAATAAAATACCAGGTTTAATAGATGGCAAATATTGCTCAAAATCCATTTTAGTGTGGGTTGTTAGAGCAAATGTCTACAAAATAACAATTCAATTTCTTACAGCCTCATTTAGGGTCTTTTTCACACAGAAAATCAGTTATTTTTCTGAAGTTTTCCTTCCTGTCACCAAGACCAGAGTTTTGACTTCTTCTGTGTGAAGAAATCTGGTAGTAACAAATAAACTTACGTGGAGTGCTCTGAAGCACCTGCAGTTGCAGCTATTGTCACCAGTTTGCATTGTAGGTTTCTTTTCTTTCCACCTAACAGTCTAAAAAACTGCTTGTAAACCTTTAAAATACAATTTGAGGCAGGTGAAAGTGAAACAAAGGCAACAGCCTGGGGTGCTGGGGAAAACTGGGGGACAGCCCATATGAACACCAGTGCAGTGCACCCCTTCTTTTTAAAGGGAATGAGTGCCTATTGCTCTTGCAAGAGGGGAGTTCAGCTCTGACAAATGTGGGAATAGTCATGGAAAAGGGGATCCCTTCCTCAGGATGCTGCATCTGAGAGTGATGGATAGGCTAAAGAATCCCTGCTCAGCTATTGTGCTGCTTATTATATCCCTTAAATGGTGCTCCCTGCCAGGAACCTGCTCCAGAAGGATAGCAGTGACGCATCCATCTGTTTTTAGAAAGGGAAACAACCATGTTTCTGGAGAGTGTTTCTAAACAGTGGTGGAGGAACCAGCACAATGGCAGGATGAAGAGGTGTCAGGCTGTGTTAGGCATGGCTTCTCACAGTGTTTTTCTCACGCACTTCCCAGCCTGCTCAGAACAGGAGCACGAGATGAGGAAGGGCTGCATTCCTGGGCTGGGCGTTAGCTGCCGGGGATCTCAGGGAGCGGTCAGCCAAACAATATACAGAGGAGAAGGACCGTGTGGTGCAAGGGTCTTCACTTTGGATGAAGACCCAGAAGTTCCTGGGTACCAGCCGCAGCTCTAACATTGACTCTTAGAGTGATGCTGGGCAAGAAAGCAAGGGTGAAAATCCAGCTTCTCTGGAGGACACCAAGAACTCTGCCACTGTTTGAGTGTGCATCTCCTCATTAAATGGGATAAAATATTCTGAGAGAGAGGCATGTTGCAACCCGAAGTAATTAGTAATGCTCCTCCTGCTCTTGAACAGCAAGCAGATTTATTTTTCCTCTCAGAAATTATATATTGTCTTAGAAAAAGTGTTTTAAATGAAAAACAAAAACTGTTTTAGTTTGTTTCTTGTATTTTTTTCTTGGGGGGGTTGGAATCTTTTTGGCCAGAGAAGAAAGAAAACCAAAGTAGTTTAACATAGTAGCTAAGTGAAACACAAGACCTTAGAATTCATTACAGGAATAGTATACAAGTTTTTAAGTATTGATATATATAAAAATATATTTTACATCAAATATATATACTATAGAAGATTTATATGTTTAAAATACCATATTTCACCAAGTTTATGAAACAGCTACATGTTCAGATATCGCTAATGAAAAACTGAACAAATTAGGACCTGCCATTTATAAAATCATTCCTGCTCAAAGTTAAGAGGTCTTAAATAGAGCATACTATAGGCTTCTGGGTTCAGATATTTTAATATGTTTTCTTAAAAACAGATTTTAAAAGTCCACAGGTTTTGCAAAAAAAAAAATTTAAAAATTACAATTTGATTTCTGTATTTCACAGGTTCAATCAAATTCCCTCTTTCAGCTCAATGATTGTGTTTTACATTCTGCTGGCTGGGTCCATACATTAAATGAAATTTATATTTTTATCCATATTATGTTATAGACCAGTGCTTTTCTTTTCACCATCTCCGAAAATTCTTGAGATGAACAACAGGACTATCTTCCTTATCTAATAAAGAAAGCATGCAGAGTCTAAATGTTGAGTGCTGGAACATTACGCTCATCAAAAACCCAACAAATGCAGCTGCAAGCAAAATTTCTTTTATTATTATTATTATTATTTTAAGGCACTAAAACCAGAGAGGTTCACTGACAACCTAATCTGCTGCAAATTTAACAGCCTGCAATGGGACATCAATTGCATAAGGCGGAGAAAGGTTCAGCCTCATGTTGTGCTCTTGATCTTGGGCGCTGGAGCAAAAATGATGCTACTTGGCAGCGTCCCCAAACCGCTCCCTTGTACACCCTCAGGCAACCTGTCAGCTCCTATGGACGGGCCGTCCTGGATGTTTTTCAGGGTGAATTTGCTTGGAGTGATGCTGGTAGCTCTGACTAAGAGGTCAACTCGTGATTAAAGTGAGTGGACCCACTGACAGGATGGACAGACGGGCGTGCAGAATTCCTGTCTTAGCCTTCAAATCCAGGTGGACCTCTTGGGGTAGCTTTGGATTGATCCAACTCACAGCCAGACTCTCAGAGTTTCCTGGGGCTGCTTATACAAATAATACATATTTAATGATGTTTACGTTTTATCCTACGGGATTACTGGGGCACAGCCTTTAGCCATGAAGCACACACACAGTCTTGTAGACTTTAGGCCTTCACCAGTGCCACCTACTCAGCCATTCTGCAGGTGAAACATGTACGTGTGGATGCAATAATGAGACCAAGAGGGAAGCACAGAAAAAAAGCCTGTAGGCAGAGTACCTGACTCCACTCCCTGCCCCATGGGACACTGAAGGACACCACCAGGATGCATCACTGCATCAGTGAAGTACCAGGAAGCTTGAATACAAAGGAAGAAGTTTGAATACAAAGGGGAAGAGTTTTGACTATTTATTCTACTTAATTGTAAGGTAATTTGGCTTTTGATTTCCCTGTTCCTCTTGCTCAGTAGCTCTGACTTCCGTGGCCTCTCAGTTGCCCTTGGTTGCTCTCCCATAAGTGACACTCACCCTGCTCAAGCTAACATAAACAGAGAGGTCACTTATCAGCTTCTGCTTCTAATTCCTTCGGTGCAACTGTCTTAGCATTGGTGGTGTCGCAAGGTTTAAGGGAACAGAATTGAGGCCATGAACATCAACCATTCGTATTCAAAATATGCAGTGGTTATGAAAGCGATAAGCTGGGGTACGGTACATGTGTGCTAGATCAAGCGCAGAGAGAAAAGATGAGATCCAATGAATGTGCCTGGCGGTTGGACATAACTGACAACTGCTCAAATAATTAATGGACTGAAATAAAAAATGATCAAACCTAATTCAAAATGACAGAGCCATGAACTGACAACTAAATCATATAAAAACTGTCAGGGCAGATAGATCTAAAGGGAAAATCTAGGCGGAGGGCGTGGAGAAGCATCAGCTACTGGGGAAATTCCTCCACTCCCTGAGGGACATTTTGTGAGTATGTGTGTGTGTGTAACGTGCGCTTGTTCCCAACCACGTGGTGTCTGCAATGCAGCAAACTTTGTGCTGTGTCATGCAGACGAAGAATTAATCCTCTTCTAAGACAGGGATATTTAGGAGGTGGTTATCTCACTAAAATCCCTTAATGTCCACCCCAGGGACTGGGATGTGTGCAGAGCCACAGGCAAAACAAATTACTCCTTCGTCTCGCTCCTTGGTACATCAGAAAAATAATGTTTTAACTTACATATTTTTTACTTAATTCTGAAAACCTCCTCCAAATCAGTCAATACCTTCTCGTATTCAGCAGTAACTAGGGCCAGTGCCAAAGTCCTACTAGGCAGTGCCAACACTACTGGAGGTTGCTCTCGCATGGCGACTGGCACCCCTCCGGAGGTGTAGATTTACTTCAGCCCCATTTCCTTCTGCCTGTCTCCGAGCGCTCGCACTGAGGACAGCGAGGAGCAGTGGGCTGCCAGCTGCCCCGTGTGTGTCCATGTCTCAGTGCCTGCCATGTTCCACAAAGGGCTGGGTTCTTCCCCACGGCCAAAGTCGCCACCTGATACGCCTGCAGAGCTCAGTCACCTTGCAGCTGCAGCCCCAAGCAAAACTTAATCCCAAATCCTCAGACTGTCCCACTCCTTGCTACTACATGTCTGTCACTGATTCAAGCTATCAAATGCACAGATTAAATGTCCACAAGCTCTCCGTAACTGATATTAGTACTGAGAATGCTGAGCTGGGGACATGCATCCAGGACCACTCAGCTCTCCAGCTTCAAGTCATCCTGTAGCATTGCTCAGCGTTCACCATTCACACAATCCCCAGGTGCTGTGAACAACCCGTCTACAAAGTCAGCAGTGAACAACACTGGAGATCATTGTTGAAAACAGAAACAAGACATTAGCAACTGCTCTTTGCAGTTAAAAGGGAAGAGGATGGGATGGAGCATAAGCAAGTCTCAGGACTGGACGCAACAGCTCTCTCAAACTTCGAGGCTGGAATGCTTGTGTATAATTTCAGGATTGCAAGATTTTAACAGTGGTATTTGTTTTTCAAAGATCTAACTGCTATACCTTCTCACTCTTCTCAGTGTATCTCCAGCGGGTCCCTCAAGTGCATTACAGTGTCTGGTGCTGCTCTTGGCAGCTTCAGGTTCTATTTCCATTAGCAAATTATGGAGCACAACAGAAGCAGATCCAGAGGGAAAACAGTGGGTGAGAGGGCCCAGCACAACCCCTCTGCTCCTTTCAGGGCTCTCCCTCTGCAGCAGCTCTGGCCCCATAGCCATGAACCATCAGCAGCTGGGATGCACTTGGAGCCCCTGCCATTGCTACCCAAAAGGTATCCAGCAGATGTACCTGAGGTACAGTGAGTGAGGATGACTAGAAGATCTGCACTCCTAATTTAAACACTAGATGAGATAACCCTTCTCTTTCACAGAAACAAATACTTTTCTTGAATTTCTTTCTCCTGTGACTTCTTTCACCTTGCATTTCTCCTCTTATTTCCATTCTGCTGCCCACCTCTGCTATTTGACATTACACCATGATGTCATATCCAAAGCAGTTTCCTGGCTCCCTCAGTCTGCCCTTTGGCATGGGACACATGCCACATTTTTATTTCTTGCTCAATCCTGACTTAAAGTCTCAGTCACAGTTCAGATACTCTAACCCTCTGGAAAACTCAGGTTTTGTATATTGTCTGCAGTCTGCATAACCCGGAACCATTACTAGGATGAAGGAACTGCTGATTTTCTAGGGGACTACTTGCACAAGGATGGAAACAGGTAACATCAACCATTTTGGGCTGTGAAATTACCACCTGTAATGCGTAGCTCATCAGACTTTGAGGGAAGGATCTCACTAGGACAAAAGGGAAGTGGATTGCTGCTGCTCTGCCCTTGCCAGAAAGGGAGACAGTTCAGTATCTGCAGGATGGACTCCTACCATCAGCAAATTCCTGGTTCTCCTGGGTCAACCACCCTGCACCCAGCCAGTCAAAGGGTAGTAGGAGAGGGCAGTCTGGGCCCACGGAATTAGGAATCAATGTTTGCACTCCTGCAGCCTAACTGCTGTTCCCTGTGGGAACAGAGATTAACCTTATCCCAAGGGCTTAGCAGAACTTCTGTATCTGCCCTTTTCACATGCTTTCAGGAGGACATTTTGCGTCACTCGTAGCTGCTGTTCTGCTCTTTTATTAGGCTATTCTCTCAGGATTTATATGGTGTGCAGAAGTTTTGTTTCACTTCACAATGTGTTTATATGCAGGCCAGGAAATTAATCAGCCAAGTGTCTGAACAATTAAAACTATTTTGGCCAGCCTCTCTTTGCTTCAGTTCTGGGTTTGGGTGTGTTGTGACTCATCTAGCTTATGTTGCTATCAACTCTATTGACCACAGCTCTCTAAAGAGGGGAAACACAGCCGGGCCTACTAAAGAGCTGTCAAATATCAGCCTCATGTACTGTACAAATGGATGCTGTTTGTTGCCACCTGGTGAAAGCATCTTCTCTAGTGATCAACATTGCCTTCATCCAGGGAGCCGTTCTGCTCCTTCACATGCCTCTTAATCTCCTCACTTGAAGCAACCCAGTTTATCAAATTAGGCTGGAGGACAGAAGACACCTTGTTTGAATCAGGTTTAATTCATGCATGGTTTGGGTCACGTGGCCTTTATCAACAAGTGTTTGGTTGTTCTCAAAATCAGCACAAAGCAAAGCAAGAGGGTCAGGCTCTCTGCTGGGACCAGATGCTTCTGTACAACAGGTATGAGGCTCTGGATGCTCACTGCAGCCTGGTTGTGTTTCTACTCAAGTCCCTGGAAAAAATGCTTTTCTACATTCATAAGAAAACAGGGAGCCGTACTCTTGCCACCAGTGCCCACTGATGGGACAAGATGCAAATCGATTAACATGTCTATCTGAACACAAGACAATACTTCTTTCTTTCCTGTGAGGGTGGTCAAATGCTGACACAGGTTGCCCAGGGATGTTGTGGAGTCTCCATCCATGGAGGTATTCAAAACTCAATTGGACACAGCCCTGGGCAACCTGCTCTCATTCACCTTAAAGGTCTTGGACTAGGTGATCTCAAGAGGTGCCTTCCAAATGAAATGATTATCTGGTTACAGATTAAGCATTATATAATAGTATTAAACATTATATAAAAGCAGATATTGCTGAAAACCTCTCATTTAATAGGTAAAACCATCAGATGTAGATGTTTGCAGATATTGTAAGTATAATGTAAAGACAACTCTTCTGTATTGCACATGACTGAAGAAACAAACATACCTTTCTTACAACTCCTGTAGTAGCCACAATGTTCTCTGCTCCTTCTACAGTCTTGTTTGCCACAGTGTTCACACTGGCTACTACAGCTTCTCCCACCACATTGGCCTGTTCTTTGGTCTTCTCAGCAACTAGGATTTCAAGAAAAGCAGAAAGTCAATGATCTAGACACTGCCAAAAGGTCAATAAAGCAACTGCATTAAGAGAAGAAATTTCCCCTGATACAGTCCTTATTTGGATTTTTTTTATGTGAGGTCATGTCTGGATTTATATCATGTACATTTAGATCAGATACATTCGTCTAACTCAAAATGCTGCTCAGAGAGAAGCACTGCAGCCTATCAGTCTTTGTGGGCAACTGGAGAATGAAAAATTCACTGTAAGATGCTAAGGGACATCTGTGCAAATTAGGTATTTGCAGACTGCGTGTGACCTCTCTCTTGGTACCTTCTGTTTGATTTAATACACCTGGGTAGGGAGGAAAGAAAAAAGTAATTCAGTAATGAAATTCTCCAGGGAAAGGATCCATTCATCCATTCATCTCTCTCCCAGGCAGTTCAGAGGGCTGCCCAGCCTTGGAGCTTGGGATACCCAGAAAGATCCCTCAGGGTCCCTGACTCTGTGGCTTCCATTCAAATGGAAGGTCACGCAGATTAGTGGTGTTGCCCAGAGACCTTCCATGTGGCAGTAACGATGGCCTTATCAAGATGTCCAGCCACACAGCACAGACTTCCACATCCTTTTCAGGGCTGTGCTCTTACCTGACGTCACACTTTGCACCACGCCTTCCTTGGTTTTGGTACCTGTGAAAGGAAACACATGGTCCATCAGTGCTACCTGGCAAAGAACCCTCTGGACATGGATGGGCGCCTGTTCTTACTAGGTGCGGTGAGGAGCTGTGGTGCTGCCAGCACCTCCTGCTAGGACACAAGCCCTTTGTGGAGGTGGCAGAAGGGACCAGCTCTCATCCCCTGTGAAGTCAATGAGCACCTTTGTGTTGGGAGTTGAATAACTTCAACCACAAATTGTCTGGAGATTCCTAGACCAGAAAAATCTTGATCATGCTTAAGTAGGAAAAATTGTCCCTGAAATATTTCCAAAATGAACAGTTGAGTGGACGTAAATCAATGTTAAGCTAATTGTAAAAATGAATGAGTATTAAGTGACCTGATGAAATCTTACCTACTTCAGTCTTTCAAGACATGGAATCCCACCTGTGACTCTCCCTGGCCTTTCAGCAGGATCCTTGGCTGCAGTGGTCATTAAAAGCTTCAGTCTACACTTCTAATAGAGACTCTAATAAAGACTTTAGCAAAACTTGAGGCTGAATTTACAAGACAACTACCATTCTACTACATACCTACTAACTAGATTTCCATTTTGGTGCCTCAGCTTCGGCTGTGCCTGCTTTCAGCAACACACAGAATGTAGATGTTTTTATCTCAAATTATGGACGTCCACCATATGTATGCTTATATTGCAATTTATCTCGCTGTTGTCAAGACAGAAAAGCTAACAGGTTAGAAGGGCATCCAGTTTGCAAGATGAGTTGCCTTTAAGGAATAATTAATTTCTGTGGTTTTCCTCCAAGCTTGAAGTGATCTGCTATACATCCCTTCCATTCGTATACCGCAGCACATATGTTAAATCATGGTAGATGGACAAAAATAAAGGATTAAATTTATCTCTTGGAAGGTAAATAAGCATGTGCCAAAAAGTTTCACTGGTCCCACTTTGCTGTATTTTGTAAATCAGCTCTACCTATACAGGCTCTTTTCAAGTTTCCCATACTGACACAACAAAAGGAATTTTATGGCCGACTGTCAAAATGATAGAAATACAGAGCTGGGCAGATCTTTAACTCCAGAGGTTCTGGAGCATCCATGGGTGTGGTGGGAGAAATGAGCTACAAACTACATTTAGTTCTCATTAACAGCCTGAAAAGCAAAACAGGTGCAGCGCCCTGATAACAACAGATCCAGCCCAGCTCTGTTCTGCCTGGTACATATTATGTTTTATTGAATGTAAGTCTCAATTGTTGATTTATTTTGGTGGTTGTAATGGTTGCCTGTGGCAAAACAAAGCTGTTCTACTACAATATGCCCTCAACATTTCGCTCCACCCTCCCAAACTGTGTTAAAACTGAAGAGATGAATCTTTGTACTTTATTGTTACTGCTATAAGCTCCAGTTCCTAGTGACGCATGTTACGTGTGCACTGCTGTAAACTGGATTCAACAACGATGTCTGTGATACATAAATATGTACAGATGCACAGCAGTGAACAGAGCAGATGCAAGTCTGAAGCCATGAACAGCAACTCCTGAACTGGCCAAATGCACACAGTTCAACTCAGACGCCATCCTGCTTCAGTTTCCCTCCCAGTGCCATTCCAATAAAAGACTGCCACAATATTGATTTGACATACAAGATCTTCTCACACCAGACACAGATGTTCTAGTTTATCACTTCCTTGCTGGTTTTTGGTCAAAGAGCAGTTGTCAGGTAAGTGAAGTATATAATTTGCTGTACTAGCCTTGCATATGTTCAGTTTTGCAATAAACATGCTTAGTGAGACAAGAGCTGTACTTCTGTGTATTTTTTTTGCTAGGCTTTTGATTTAAGATGACTATCTGGGCTCAGTTCTTTTGCAAGGGGAGGGTACTAGGTGGGTGCTGTATTTTCTGGTGAAAAATAATTCCAGAAAGGAGGGATGCAAGTAGAAGAAAAATACCTGAATCCATTTTGTGACAGAAGCAATGGCAGTGGAACTTGGCACCGCCAGGGCGAGCCTGCCTCATCTTCCCAGCCCAGTCTCCTGACCACACCCAATGACTCAGGCTCAGCATCCATCCATGATGCACCACATGAAATCGGACCTTCTGGCAGATATCCCTCCCAGCAACCCGCAGTCTGTTGAATCAGAAAGTGATCACCTGATGCTCAATCTCATTTCACCCATTAGTCCTTGCCTGCAGCTTGTGTACACAGAATTAAAAGTTCATGTATCCTGTCTCCTCTGAGTGCTGTGAGTCATCCTGAAGAGCTTTGGGATGGCAAGGGTGCAACTGAGGTGGTGGAGTGCTGCTCAGTGGGAAAAGAGTTGTAGCAGAAAAAGATATTATGAAGTGCTGTAACTCCTGCAGGAGTTCATGCTGGACTCATTTTGTTTAAGTACAGCTTGGTGCATTGAGGCTTTCTGCAACATGCATGATTGAACGCTGTTCTGGAAAAATGGAAGTGCATTCTTTATCAAGGCTTCCTGAATTATAGTATTAAACAGTACTAACAGCCTTATGTTCAACACTCTGATGCAGCTTTGCATTAACTTCATTAATTAACTTCACCATCACATTTCTCCCTATTTAAACCAAACACAAAAGATAGCCCACTGAATCAATTTCTGTACCCACAATAACCATGCAAGAACCCACAGCCAAATCAGCACACCCAGAGGCTGCTACAGTTTGGAGAGCAGACTGTGACTTTACTAAGTGCAAAGGTGGCCCATGCTACAGGATTTCTCTCTCTTTTCATGCACGCTCTTCCCTTTCCATGGCAGGGCAGGAGCACCCCAGGCTCCTCGTGACCCCACAGAGATGGCAGCACCTTTACCCAGCCCCGCTGGGAACTGCAATGCGGTGCCAGCAAAGGAGGGAGGCACCTCGGGCTCTGCCACAGGTTCTAGCAACTGAACCTGCATGGCTTGGAGAGGAGGGATGAGGTGACCTCAGAACCCCAATGACACTATCTGCTCCAGGAGGATGCTTCTGAATGAGCTTTTTTCCTCTTCTTGAGGCAGCAGCAAGTGACTCATCAGATGTGGTGGCTGTGCCCAGACATCTGGAATCCTCCTTGAAGGGTCAGTGATGAGTTAACACAAACCTGAATAAAAGTCAAGGCTCCACTTAATCCACCTCAGGCTCTGGGGTTCCCCCCTCCCTTTCCTAACTTTCTGAAAAGACCCTCAAGCTTTCATACAAGTATTATTTTCTCCTAGCATCCAAAGATTTAGGTTGCGTCATGTGACGCTCCAGACCATGCTACTAGGATGGAGCAAGGAAGGAACAGTTCAGGTCTCTCATTAACCCTTCATGTGTCACAGACTGAGGAAATGTGGCACAGGCAGCATACTAATCACTCCAACTTTAATCAATAATACCTGGCCTCCACCTTCTCTATTTAAAAAAATCAATTGTCTCAGCTAATCAGCATCTGACCTTTACTTTTCCTGCTTGTGAAAGACTGAATATCCCCAAAGGGCTGAGCAGACCTGGGCATGCAACAGGAACTGAGTCAGCCCCAAGGCAAAGGACCAGCCAGTACATGACAGGGCAGGAACTGGAGGTATACAAAACCTCCCAACAAACCAAAACAAAAAAAGGAGAGAGCATTTCATCTTCACCTTGATCCATATTTGATCCTCATTCAGAGATTTAGGTTTTAGGAAGGCTTTTAGAAAATGTTTTTGAAAAGGTTAGAATCTCATGAGCAGACTCTGTATCTCACGTCTGTGCGGGAATGAAAAACAGGTCACAGTGTGGAAAGATAGGACATGGCTGAAGAGAGATGTGAGGAGTTATGTATAAAAATTTGGAAGAGTCCTTTCTGACATTCACTCAAATCAGGAAGCAGCCAGAGCAGCAGGGATGCCACAATCTGACACCCAGATGTGACACTTCACAGGCTGGGGTTTCAGTTACTGTGGTTAGTTTAAATATTTACAAGGATGCTGTTTACCTTTCTTCTTGTGAGTCAGTTTCAAACTGAAATGTGAACTGTTACATACATTCATTCTCAGTATAACAATAGTTGAGTGCTTAAAATTTTGGGATGAAGACATTACCAGATCTGCTACACATACAGTTTGCAATTCCTTTGTAGCTTACAAACAAAAGTTTTTGTAATTTTTGTAATTAACAAAATCAGTAGCTATTATCAATATAACTGTTTTAAACATAGTAGCTACGTACAGCTGCGGGTGTTGCAGCGTGACAGCAGGAAGATCCTGCGTGTAAACTTTCGTACTAAAAAAAACCCAACTCACTCATACATCTAGCAAATATAAAAAGCTGTGTCAGGTGCAGCAATCAGCACCACAGCAATCAGTCTTGGGAACCTAAGACTTCACAGATTTTTATAGTATCTGGAATATCTGACCATCCAGTCATATAATTGCATGCGCTAGATAATGGAGATAGCAGGTTTCAAGGGTGACCTTGAAGAGGAGGTTTCCGAAACAGCACATTAATTGTGAGAGAGGTCTCCAGCAGGACACCAGGCATGCTGTTTTCCAGATTCTATCCTTCAGGCAAAATTAATTTGGGTGTCCCTTGTAAAGCAAGATTTCGTTCCCCATGTGTGCATGGGGAATGAAACAGATCAGTGAACAAGAGAAGGATTTCAGGACAAAATGGTGCGTTTGTGGGGAGACAGATGCATCCTGCAATCCCCACTTAATAATGCTGCAGGGTCCTCTCAGGGACCTCCTCAGCGTGTGTCTCACAGTGCAGAGGCGAGGTGGAGTTCAGCAGCGCTTGGATGCCTGGAGAGTGAGTGACTCATCCTGCAAACAATCAGTGAACAGTCATAACA
The DNA here is from genome assembly GCF_963082525.1 of Nesoenas mayeri. NCBI lineage: Eukaryota > Metazoa > Chordata > Aves > Columbiformes > Columbidae > Nesoenas > Nesoenas mayeri. Next base: position 11,092,178 of record NC_137551.1, on the reverse strand, counting down.
GAAACCTTCCACCTGGGCATATGCTCCTTAACATTGCATTAGTTCTGCCTCCCCTGAAGTAATGGTCTTTTCTATTTCTAATTTGCAGCTGGGGAAACTGAGGCACAGGGAGGATGTGGCACCCCAGGCTTACACAGCCACTCCGTGACAGAGCTGGGGATGCTATCCAGACCTCCTGCCATTCCCTTCCAAGTTTTAGCCACAATATGATTTCCCCAGACTTTCTCAAAGACAGTCTATGCAGCAGCTCATGCTCAAATGTAGACTGAAAATAGTTCTCTCTTACCTACATACATCACCCCTTCTTTAGTCTTCTCTGCAGCCTCTGTCACTCCCTGCTTGGTCTTTTCTGCAGCAGCCACCACACCTTCTTTAGCGATGGAGAAACCTTTCTTAAAGACATCCATTCTTGTTGCTTGCTCGGGTATTACCCAGACGATCTGAGGGACAGCAGCAAAAAGCACCTCCAGACAACGACTGCAATGTGCAGCCTTACCCTCAGTGGATACTCGGTTTCTCTGCTGGGCTCTGTCTTTGCTCTTACTCCTCGGCTGGATGAAGGCAGTGTGGCAAACCTCACAGCCTCTGCTGGCTCTTATTGATGAAGTGCACTGCACTGTAGCCAATGCCTGTGAACAGCTGATACTGAAATATTAATGATATGGATCTGCTTGGGAAGATTTAAGGAGGGCGGGAGAGAAGAGAAGAAGGAGGACATCAGTAGGTAAGGGACTGCCTGGAAAATTTCCAGACAGATAAAGCTTTTAAAATATGCTGCAATGCTCTCACTCAAGGATGCTCTCATGTAAAGAGGGAGACTTTTTATCTGAAGAGCTGAGTTCCTGAGAGGGCATCTCCCCAAGGCTGCAGCAGGAGGCAAACACAAGCTCTCCTGGGTTCCCAGAAGCTGGAGAGCATGTAAAGTTGGTAGCGTTTGTAGCAAACAAAACAAACAGAGTCAGGTTTCTTGGTCTGGCAGTTACCAGAATCCATCCTGCACAAAACAATAACAAGAACATGATTTCTAGTAAATACAGAGAGAAAAAGGGAACCAGCTAGAGCTTGGTGCCAAATGAAGGGAGCTGGGAGTCCTACTTGCCATGTTTGTCAAGTCTGAAGTTGGCCCCTCAAGGCATTTAGTATAAATTACAGTTCCTCCTCAGCTGCACGTCCCATTACAATGGTTCATTTCTGAAAAATCAGATGCCTGTTGGGGGAAATCCTGTTTCCTATTTGTTTCTCTGAGTCGCTGTATACAGAGCTCTGCCGCTGCAGAGTGAGACGACATTTTACACCTGCGTCATTGCCTATGTCAGAGGTCTGTGCCGCACAGCACGGCAGGGCAAGAAAATCTTCCAGCTGAGAGGTGATTGGGGAAATCTTGCAGTTTGCATAGAGGATCCATCCAGCCTCAAGGCACCTCTAAGAAAAAAATGCCAAAATGTAGGATCATTAATCACAGTTGGATATCCTGATGTGCTTAAAGTTAAACTCAAGCTAAATTGTTTTCTGAATAGATTCAGAGTAGCCTAAATCAGCTATTGTCCCACTAGCACAAACTGATATTCAGCGCAGGGACCTGTGAAAGCAATTGCTGGTGCAACATGCTGATTATTTATTTTTATTATTATTTAATGGTGCCTTATCTGAAACTACAGAAGCCATGGAGCACTGGCCTCTGAGCACAAACCCTGACTGGCTTTGGTTGCTTTTCCTTACGAGGCAAACAGAACACGAAACGAAGAGGTATAACTGTATGATGGGAGGGTAGCACGCTGTAACGTCTTGGGGTGCAGTGGTCCATAAGCCACCGCCGCCACGAGTTACCAGCCTGGAAGGGTCAGATGGGGAATGACTACAGAGAAAAAACAAAAGTCTGAATAAAAAAAATGACACGTCTGTACATACACGGAAACATGTACACAAATATAGTTCTTACCATGGAAGTAAGCTCAATTCTTTAGTTTTGGGGAGTGTTTTTTTACTCCATACTGAAACAATTGCAAGACTGTTGATCTGGAAAATAACATACAGATTTCTTAATCTTTTTCTCACAAATGGGTCTACTTACTTAGAAATGAAGAACAAGAGTTCAATTTGAATGCAGAGGAGCCATATCTCTGACAGATTAATTTATCAATTTATCAATTGTTAATTAAAAGGAGTGCAAGATTCAGAGGAATGCCATCACAACATACCAATTACTGTAAGAGCTCTCATTGCTCCAGATTGGCAGCAAGGAGTGAAAAAAGATTTTTCTTACCATCTTTCAAAATTTCCCTTAGGTGGCTGGCTGACCACTATCCAAGGTGTATGGCTGGTGCCCATTTTTGCTCCCAGTGTATTCTTAAATTGGAGATGCATGTCTCTTCTTGTATCACACAACCACTGGTTTAAGCTAGCTGCTCTCAGAGTCACTCACATGATTTCCATTGATTTCATTAGGCACAGGGCAAGAGTCTTGGTTCTACTACATTTGATAAAAAGTGAATTTCCCATCTTTGGGAATTGCTGCTGGCCCCACTTAGTTTTTCACTACGCTTCCAAAAGCATTAAAGCAGAGCAGAGCACTTCCAGGGTTATGGGTTTCACTGGTATCTTCAGTAGAATAACCAGCCTGATAAGGGCGAAGGAGAAGTGTATTTTGATTGTTAAGCTCTTGCTCTGTCATTGCCATTTGTACAATCAAATTCTGTATATTTTGCATTGCTACTAAAGGTAACAAATATGTGAAATACCAAGCCATCCTGGGATGTAAAATGTGGATCATCACCAGACTGAATTAGCCAATACTTGTGTGGGATACTCCTTTCTTGCCTTCTCCTCTCCCAGTGACCTTCAGAAAGAGCCCACAAGAGGCATTTAAATGCCTTGGATCGTTCCCAAGGCAGCAGGCAGTTTGCACCGGCATTGTTTTACCTTGAAACCCTTTTAGGAAAGCTCTGGACTCAGGACAATGCTGTAGGTGATCTATATAGGGTATCAATAATGGCTCCTGAATATTTGCCACCCCACGGCAACTGTGGTACCTATTTCTGTTCTATGCAGGGGATCCAGTTCTGATTTGTTGCCAATCTTGCATCGGGTAAACCCAACAACAGGAGTTAATGTAAGCAACCTTGGCTTTCAGATTTTGCAAAGATCTCAACTTTGTGACTGAAAAGCAATTTTCCCCTTGTACGAGATAACATAAACAGCATCTTAAGAGAAGCTCCTCCATTCGGAGAACCCAAATTCCCATCTCACCTGACAGCAACCTCTCTTTTTCTGTTACCTACTGTGGAACACTGGAGAGAGGTCTGTTATGCTAGACATTAAGTTGCCAGTTTTTCCTATTGAGTTTCATTCATATTACTTTCTAAACAAACCTGTGTCTCACAAACACCTAGCTGATCTGCCTAATACCAAAAGAAATTCTCCTCTTGATTTGTGCAGTGACCAACCAACTGCTGTTCATTTAAAGGCTGAATTCCATCTGCTCAATCTTGTTCATAGAGTCTCTTGCTGCAGAACTCCAAAGTTTCTGGAGAGTGCCTGAAAGTTGCAGTTCCCCACCTCCCACACGCTCAAACCTCTCTCTGGGTGTTGGTGGATAATCTCTGGAAGCCCAATGCAATGCCTGCCAGTAATACTGAAATATGGGCAAGACAAGTCTAACGCAAGTCTACCTATTCCCAAAGCACAGATGCAAGGGAAAGAAAAAAATGCAAAGCAGAAATCAAGGTTCCTTGTCCTCTACCACCTGACGTTTCTCTGTGTCTGCAACAGATTAAACGAGGATTTTACTTAATTTGTGTTTCTTCCCTCTTCGATTTTCCCAATTGCAACAAAACCTTAAACACGTCCTTTAATGATGAACTTATGCTGGAGTCTCTCAGTTGACAAAGGCATCTTGCTGGATGAAAGGAGTGGGATTTGGTCATATTCTATTGAAGTATTTAAATAGTGCATGATGTTTGACAGACAGGTAAGGAAAGGAAAGACAGACTGCTTTGGTGGCTGGTAAATATCCTTTGTTCAGGAAGTTTTTGTATGGAGAATAATACTAACATTAGCAGGATCAAGCCTTGCTCTATATAAACAGAAATCCTCCCTCCTTCTCTCTCTGTCCATTTATGAAAACTTCAAAATGCCGAAAGGAGAACTGTCTCCGATCATTCATTTTCATGCCATAACAAAAACAAGAAGTTCTGTCTGACATCCTCTTGGCAAACAGTTTAGGACTTGAATCCCTGCATGTACGTTTGCATAGTTAATGAGTAATTTCCTCTGCCAGGGAACAAGCAGTGTGAAGGCTGATGGACGAGCCATCTTTAAGGCACATACAGCGAGCAGAGCGCTGCCAGTACAACACTCAGCAGTCTCCTCTGACTGATCTTTGCTGTTGAATTCCATTGATAGCTTTTGAACAAACTAAATAAAAATATAGTCAACAAGAATTCATCTTCGTCCTCAGAAGGACAGACCACTGAAAGGAATCCTCCCCAGCCCAGCAGCCCCTGCTGACCCCCTGTCTCCTTGCTCCCCTTCCCCGGAGCTGCTGCACAGGCACATGTGTGCATCAGCAGCGGGCAGGGGATGAGACAGCGTTTTCCAGGTCTGAAAGGCAATGCCTAATGAGAAGTTACTCCCTTGCTGTGCAGCTATGATCAAAACTGTCCTATTCATCTTCTCAGACATAAAATCCTTTCAGTTATTCAGTCTGCTTCAGAGATTTGGAGCTGGGATAATGAATCTAAAGCAACACATACTTAATAAAATAATTCCATCTTTTCAAACCTTTTTTTTTTTTTTCTTTTAAATACTCAAATTCTCAATTTAAGGCTATAATATAGATCTAAGAGCATTCTGGAGCAGGCAGTGGATCTGGGAAGACAGAAACCAACCAATCAAAAACCAGAATCTATTCACTGAAAATTCAATTCCTAAGGGCTCTTTCTCCAGAGAGAAGCCGTCCGGAATAGCCAGTTTGCTTTCCAAGTACGTACAAGTCATTTATCAAGCGTATGGCTTGGCACTGCTTACTGTGTGGCCACCCATCTCCTCTTGAACTGTAGCTGCAGGGCTCTGCCTCTAAACAAACAGAAAGGGGCCAAGATGAGATTTTTACATTTTATGAAGATTATCCAGAAGACAGTGGTGATATTTGACATCTTGATTATGGAATTGCAAAGGAGACACTGAATTCTCAGGGTGGGCAACATCAGAGTGGGTTAATAAATGTGCTTAATGTAAAGAGTTATAATTACCAGCCAAGGCGAAAGTAGTCCTGACAGTTGTCTGCAAGATCCCAGGGCACACTGAAGAGCCTGGTGTAACCGGCAATATCAACTCTTTAAAGAGTGAAAACAGTTTGAAGAAGCATTTCTTAGAAATACTTGGGGGAAATGGATTTTCATGAATAAGGACACAGGAAAGAAAGCCACTAATGACTGGGGACGAAAAGTGGAGGAACAATAGCTGTCACCTGTCAAATTTAGTTGCTGAAGTAGAGAACTAGTGGGTTGATTTTTTTTTTGGCTAGATGTTCTGAGAACTGCTAGAAACTTCTGAGATGTATCAGGGCAGCTCCAAACACCTCCATGATGCTACTACCACCTCACTTACTGATAAGGTTTCAAGCATGTGTTTGAAGTAACACCAATTTCCACATAATTTTCCAAACTGTGTTTTAAATTTGGTTTGTCTCAGCCGTTTGTTCCATCCCAGCAGTAGTGCCCAGCTCCGTAAGGTATATCGGGGCTAAATTAGGCATCTGAACGGTGAATAGGTAGCTGTTTGTATTAGCTGGTGCACAGTTGCCTTTCTCATCCAGTAGGTACCTCCTAGAAGAGACTGACCTCAGACAGCAACGAGCAAATCATCACAGCAAATGACCTCATGTCTGTTCTCCCTGGTTCCACACTGAGGCACCAGCTCAAAAAGAGAGGCAAAGTTGGGCTGCATCGTGTACCTTAATGTGTTCTCCTCATACCTGTTCCCCTACAGATGTTAAGCAAGAAAACTTACAGCTCAGTCTGCCAATATATCAAATATTATGAACCAACAGTACAACCTGAATGTTATTGAGACACCACAAATGAGAACAGTTATTAGATAAGAAATCTTAACTAGTGTTGTTTAGTAAGGAGAGTCCTTTGAATAATTCATATCTTGCGTGTGTTCATGGCATCATCCTATGCCATGTCCACCATAAGGAAAAATACGTCAGTCCTTGAGACGCTCAATATTTTAACATCTTTCGTAACTGCTACCAAAAATTCATGCTGAATTATTAACTTGCAAACGGCTGAGCAATCTGTGCCTCCTGATTGCTGCACTCGTAGGCAGCACCATTACAAAGGCACATGGAATGGGTTCTTGCACCTGAAGGAACAGATGTTCTGAGCCAGGAGGATGCATGAGAAACATTGCCCTGCAGTTTAGGAGGTATCATATCCATGGAGAAGAAAGATGTAATGGCTGAGTTAAGACTAAGTGGAAAGGTATCTATTGAAAGACAAGTCCAAAGGTTCACAAGTGGGGAAGCTTCAATATCTGTAGCACAAAAATAACTTTTCTGCAAACCACGATCACACAGCAGGTCAGGTTATAAGCCTGTTGTTTGTTTTGTCTCATGTTTGTTTCAGTTCCTTCCCAATAAACGGTCTTATTAAGTAAATATATATATAACACTTAGGTCACATCCAGTATGTGAAACACAGCACACAAAATATTCACACATTACCATGCATTACAGCAGGATGTACACAATTCTGAAATAAAGGCAGCAGGAAGAAACAGAGGGAAGTTACTTATTACATTCAGTCCTCCCTGGAGATGTGATTACAACAGCAAGAGCAGATTTTGCCCTTAAAATGATCAAAATCTCTCTCTGCTTTACCCCATGTGCTACTGTCACTGCCCTAGGGCTTAATTCCTCTTACCCAGCAATGTCTGTCACAGGTCAGTAAGGGCCGTTCTGTGGTTTCCTAGGTTCTTACATTAAGCATTACAGAGAGGCATTCAGAAGGAGTTCAGATCTAACCAGCGATAAGGAGATGAAAATCCATAGCCTCTAATAACAAGGCCTTCCAAAATTCTAGAAAGATTTTATCCTCTATTTTTCAGCTGGCATTGGAATGACCCCAGAAAAGCTTTACATTTAATGCTCTGCAGGACGTGCTGAACTTTGGGCTGCGTACCTCATCATTCAAACTGAGTCATGATCTAGCAGTCCTGCACCAGAATTCCCACCTGTTCTGTCAGTGGAGCATTATTCTCCCTCATTTTATTCTTAACAATGCCAGGGTGCATCACCCTGCAAGATAGTGAGAAAAGAAAAACAGCTTATGACAGCAACAAAACTAAAAGTAGCACCATCAAGTAAAACAAAACCAATTAAAAAATTACATCTAGCCTCCAATGCCTTTTGTTTTGTTTTTTCAGTTGTTAGGATATGGTGATGAAGGAAGCCCTTTACAGCAGCTCTTGGCAAGTGCTTTTTTGTCACACTAATTAAAAATGCACAAAAAAACCCCAGGTGTGAGATCCAAGGATAACAACCTGAATGGAAACTCTTAAAAATGTTCAGTAATTCTGACCTCTCCGAAAGACTACTTTATGAAAATCTTCACTTTGATAGGAACAAATTATGTTTCACAGAGCTACTTTGCAAAGGCCACACAAAAATGGATGTTTGTAAACTTTTTTTTTGCTGTGCATTTACTTCTGAATCCACTAATGCCCATAATTTGTTGTAATAATTTGTTAAATATTTGTTAAATAATTTGTTAAATATTTGTTAAATATTCTGCTGCTAACGCCAGGATATTTAAGACTTTAAATTGTAGTAAAAAACCACATGTGCAGACACTGGAGCAGGCAGGTCTGTGACATTTTCTGGCACTGTAAGGAGAGTCTGTTACACCACTCAGTATTTTCTTTCCTTTCTTTTCTCTTCCTTTCCTTTAAGCTAACATCCTTTTCCTGTGCTGAGGGACAAGGCAGTTGATAAAAGCCGAGTTCCTGTTCACAGATAAGTTTAGAAGGCAGCCAAGCTCAGAAGTTCCTTGAATAAGCTATATTCCTACCACCTCTCTTTTCCCCCCTGTCAGAGACGTTTGAGCCCCACACAGGAACTAGAGTCACATTGTTCAATAGCCACGGACGTTTCCACAGTAGCTGGGAGGGTCGAGAGCTTTTTCCGCTCTTTGTTACACTTTTTTTTTGTTTCCCTTCCTTCTTCCAACTTTCCAGTTAAAGAATATTGCTGGGACATTCCTGAATTAATCCAGGCTGCGCTTCAGAGAAGAGAACAACAGACAGGTGTAACCGAGTGGGGAAAACACCCACAATGCTAGTGAAGCTTCTGCTCATCTGTAATACAATAGGGTTGGCAACACTGGTCAAACACTCAGACTATCATGGACATCATGATGGTTCAGTGCACAAGCCACGAATTTATGAGACCTCTGCATACCACCAGAAGACTCCTCTGTCACAGGAGGAAGAAAGTTATTGGGAGGCAGAAGGGCTCAGGGAGGATACTCAGGATTACCCTTCAAGTATGATCTCCTCACATCAGGAAGAGAGAGATGATTTTGAAGCTGCAGGCTCACAGTCCCGAAATGGGTAAGTACCCCCATGTGTCTGTCTTACATGTAACGGTACTGCAATCCTGTGTGATACCTTTATATCCTGTTGAAAAATTACTATTTTCAATAGAAGTTTCTTATTAGAATATATACGATTTTAGGGATCAGTCTATATCCAAACAGGAGGGGTTTACATGTTTTAACTACAGAAACAGAAAGCTGAATCGCTTGTGGAGGATGAAACCACAGATGGGACCTTCTTTTTGTCTAGTCCAAGTCAGCAGAATGGGGCTAGGTCTCTGGACACACTTGGCAAATATGAAGCTTTCCAGTTCAGCTGTAGCACCATAAAACAAAACACTATTTCTAGCAAAGCAAAACTAGATGAAATTAATTTACTGACTTTTTCTGATCACAAACCGATGCTGATTATTTTTGCCCATTATCAGAATGTGCCTGGCTGCAGACTTAGGCCTTGTAAATGGAGAGGAAAAAAATGGAAGGCTGTCAGCAAAATAAAAACAGTGAAGAGTAAATGTAACAAAGCAAGTTATAATAAATAAGCATGATGATGACTACAAATTCAAGCCCCCCAAAAGGTTTTCATGACAGTGAAATGCTTCTCGTGGTAATCTATAGCAGAAGAGCAGCCATCCTGGGTAGAAAAGGCATGTACTTTCACTAGAAAGATTTCCAAACAGTATGATTTCTGTAAGTTTTACAGGGCACGTAAGTAGGTCTCTAAATGTTTAAAATAGATTAAAACCAAGCAGGACAGTGAATGAATCTTTCATAGCCCTGATGGATGGGTACTGCAGAGCCCTGCTTGGGAGAGCTGAAACAGCAGCACAGTGAGTGCTGTTCCCAGCTCAGCACTTTAGCATGCCCTGGAATTTTTCCCTCTTGAGGAAAGGAAAAAAGGAAGATGGAAACAGACTATAAAACCTTGTTCATGTCATGCTTCCCTTTCATGCAAACTGAAGTATGCAATCTTGTTTCTAATCTCATCTACATGTAAAATTAAGGCCTCCCTCCTCTGTGTAGCATGGTGAGTGCATTAAAACCCTGTTGTCCTTCATACTACATCTTCCCACAAATCTGTACCTCTAACCATTGACCTTAAGTCATTTTCTAAGGCCTGTAAGTGTTGACTTCCAGTTTCCTGATGGGTAGTGTTCAATAATGACATGCACTGTTAATTCATCAACTCCTGGTTAATGCATTTCAGACACTGTCAGAGGAAGGAAAACAAAGCCTAAGTGGTACTCAGGACTTCCATGTTATACTGCAAGGTGGTAATCATTCGATTGCCTGTTGAAATGCCAAAGCATTCTGAAAATTGACAACCAATGGTAGGACAAGGGGTAATGGGTTCAAAGTGGAACACAAGAGTTTCCAGCTACTGTGGAAACGAAGTGTGGAAACACACTTCTTCTCAGTGAGGGTGACAGACACTGGAACAGGCTGCCCAGGGGGGTTGTGGAGTCTCCTTCTCTGCAGACATTCAAAACCCGCCTGGACACCTTACTGTGTAACCTCATCTGGGTGTTCCTGCTCCGGCAGGGGAATTGGACTGGATGATCTTTGAGGTCCCTTCCAATCCCTGGCATTCTGTGAACACTATAAGTACAATGAGAATTGAATGGTGGAAAAAGTTGCATGTATAGGTTAGCAAGATGCTGTGATATACTGTCCTAACAGGGTTTTCTTCCCTTGCTCTGTAACTTTGTTCAGCACTAGCTTGTGTTCAGTACCAGCTATTACTCATCCTAATTTCCTCCCAAGAGAAATACTTCCTCCTTTTATCGAGATAGTTGCATAATGAGTCAAATCATCACATTCTTCCCAATTAGAAAGCTGTCTTGATGACTACAGACAATCAAAATTTAGCCTGGTAGTAGCTTTTAAGTTATTTGTTCTTTTGCTAGAAAGTGCACACAAATCCAGGAAGCCAGCACATCTTACAAAAGAAATTTGAGACTTTAAGAGCAATTATGTCCAAAAGTGAGGGTAGAGAGTATGAGTAAGGGGTGTCAGCATAGATCCCCTTGTAACTGCACTCCAGATTCTAGAAGTCATTACAAACAGTTGAGGCAATGTACCTTCAGAGCCTGAAGTCCTCAAGGGTGCGTCAGGTGCCCATGGCTGGAATACTCTGCTACGCACAGACAAGCAGTTGTAATGGATCTGGTATTTCCTCCTTACAAGTGTGACACACGCCCTGGAAAAAAACATTTAGGAACCGGGCTTTTATTTCTAAAGCAGAGAGCAAGAAAAAAAAGCATCAGGAGTTAACCAGGAATTAAGAGATAAAGGAACATAAAGATGTGCCACAAAGAAGAGCCTGGCTGGTGGAAAATAATTTTCTACCCAATCTATGTCCCTCTTCTAGTTTGCTTTTAAAATAAGATAATATTTTCAGAACTAGGAAAGAAACAAACGAAATGTATGGAAACTTTGTCTTCAAGCCAATGTTTTGACTCTCATCATTTTCTAACAAAAATGATGTGTTTTTTCCAACCTGTTGCTATTTTCCCCATGTATGAGGAATAGCAGTTGTTACAAAATATTCTCAGATTAAAAAAAAAAAAAAAAAAGAGATTATATTTTCTTATTGTAGTTATTTGAATAATTGAGACTACCACAACTAGTAACTAGACAGAATCCTCTGGTTTCTATTTCAGCACGTAAGGTGAAATGACTCATTAGATCCCAGTCAAATGCTTGGATATATTTCATTTAAAAAATCCCCAAAAGATAAATGAAGCATCTAAAAGGTGCAATTCCACCACATGCTATCTCTGACAGCAAAGCCTAAAGCTGCCTGTACGCTCAGTTGGCCTGACCTGTCAGTCAAGTAATACTGTAAACAAGATCACTTCAGTGTTCCAGGTTAAAAATAAACTTCGAAAAAAAGCAGAGGTTATTTTTAACTTTCTGTCTCAGTAAACACACTGACAGAGTTGGTCCCCAAATGGTTGACTCACCCAGTAAGGGAGAAATGGACTGTGGTGGTGCGATGGGAAGGAGCACAGCAACTCAGCAATTAAAGCTGGTTTCCCCAGCTATGACAAAGTCTCACAGGCCTTCTCCTTTGTCTTTCCAACGTGTAATCACTGCCAAGGAGCCCCTGTTTTGGATTTGCCCTCTCACTGGGCAGGTGATTTGGTTCTCTGTCTTTCCCTTTAATCTGCAGCAACATGCACCTATTGGGACTTTTCTTACAATGTGTTGGCAAAAAATGAAAACAAACAATCAAACAAACCAAACCCCACCCCCCACATTACAAACAGCAAAGGCAGAAGTCACCCTTGAATACAGGAAGGCTTTCTGATGTCACCCAGGTACATTGCTATCTCACTGAAACACACGCCTCTTCCTTTAATTTGGCACTGACACAGCCACAAAAAAGTAGGCCTCTTTTTCTGATTGTACAGGGTGTCAAAATACAGAACAAGTATCTTCTGAAGTAAAGATAAAGCAGGGAAAATCCAAATCAGTCTTATTCTAGGGGAAATCAGAACAATGCTCAGTCTTAATAGCTTATTTTCTTTGTCTGCTCTTACAGGAAAATATCCATTGATTTAATTAAGACCAGTTTGACACTGACTCATCCATTTCTTCAAAATTAGTCAGGGGCTTTCTTAGGAAGCTGATGGGATACTGAAGTTCACCAACAAAGGCACATAGAATATATGCTTAAAATAAAACATGTTTGGATGAAATGCAGCCAAACGCGATCTTCAGCCCCTGACATCCTGCAAACCAGTGGAATGGCCGCGGAGCGCTCAACAATAGCCTTCGTGGTGCCAAGTTCATTAACAGAAGCAATGGTTTCCTATCGAAGTAAGGCACTTGGCTCCTTTCAGGATTTCAGTAAACTCTCCAGTAAAGCTTTTGCCTCAGACAATGACTGCTGACCAACCCCATCACTCAATATTTGTCCCTCTTGCTGAGCTGCAGGGGGAATGGCTCCCCGTTAGTGTATTTGATGCAAATGGCACAGCTTCACTGCACACAATATAGGAGTTATCAAACTCTCTGTGCCCAAAGCATCATTTCATTTCCTTTGTTACAAAATGCACTAGTGCAAGCTGCAGCAATTCATTCTTCCCCCAGATAGCAAGAGATCTCATTTCTGCACAGCCACAGGACCACCATCAGCACTATTACCACATGGATCTGATGCCTTCATACTCCCGAGGGTCAATGTGCCTTGAACCCATCCGTGGCCAACCCGGAACCAAACTACACTCATGCCCAAAACATGATCAGGGCAAACCCTGGTGCACGTTGCACCCAGAGTGCACCCTGTCTGAGAAGCTTGTCTGCCTGCGCATTTTTCACTCGCTGGCAGGTTCATATTGTGGGGAGGATAATATAAATGAGGCAATGGCTGTGATGCTCTGTGAAGAGGAAAACCTCTTGCGTTTACATCTCTGAGGTAGCTTGTACAACAGCCTCCTTTCTCTGGAGCTGCTGCTCCCAGCAAGGCTTCAGGTTCAGGACCAGATTTGCTCAGAAAGCCTTCGCTACACTAAGTCTTTAGGACATTCGGCAGGACAAGTCCCAGCTGGTAACAGACCAACTGGGTCTACTGTTGGAATAAAAGTGGCATTCAAGCAGCATTGCTCAGGGCTCTGGAAGACTTCCAGCACTGTATGGAGATCCATATGTTTGAAATTACCACTGCCACTCTTTTCAGCCCAGCTCATTAAGGAAAACCAGAAATCAATTAGTCTACTTAAACTCCAGTGAAAACCAGGGTGGTTTGTGGGATAAGTCACAGGAAGATCCCAGATCCTGCCTGAGATGGAGCTCTGCTCCTCCTAAGGGAAAGACAGAGAAATATGAGTTTCTGCTGTCCGATTGTAATACACGGCTGCTGGCTGCTTGGAAAGAGATGGAGAATTCGCTGCTAGACTATCAGCAATTAGTCCCTGTCTGCTAATTAAAAACCCAGCGGCACACCATGTTCCCTTGGAGAGCCAGCACCTTTTTCAATGCCTGAATACCTTCTGCATTCCATAACCAATAAAAAGATAAGTCTGTCCTAAAACTGACATGCATAGTCCTAGTTTAGCTTAATTTAAATGTGATATTTTACCTCTGTTTTATTGAGGCTACTTTTGCTTGCCAGTAAGAACTTTGACAGAAAAACAGAAAACAGATTATTCCATAGCTAATTCTGCTTCAACTGGTATAAACGTGGAGTCATTCTGTGTAAGTTAGTGCGAAATCACTTGATTAAATTAGAAGAACATGGTCCTCTGTTGTCATCTTGTAGCACATTTAAGCACCAATTATTGCATATCTGGTGCCTTTTGCACAGTATAGAAAAGGAAAGTGTCATGGACTGGAAAGTTTTGCCCTTCGTCAGTTGTAGACACGGGAATGGCTGGACAGGAGTTTTCCAAATAATCATATACACTGGCTTCCTTGAGAATAGAAAGCTGAGGAAACCGATGTGAAGGACAACTTGGTTGTACAGCCAAAGGAACAACAAAACTTATGGAAAAACAAGAGCCTGAAGTCATGAAGTTTCTGTTCAGGCAAAAATTCCACTGACCTTGGAAGTGTCTAAAATTATGCATTGCAGAGCCAATCACGAGAACATGTAACCAAGGAAAGTAAAGCATGTAAGTACCTAGCTGAGCTGGGGGATGTAACTCACGCTCACTATCATGCTGTGATGGTTGCTGTAGCAGTGTATGAAGAAAGAGACAACCCTGTGTTCATTTGAGCAGAGTGATAATTACTGCAGACCAGCCATCTCACTTTATCCCCTGGTTCTGGGGGTTTTATTTTCTAATAAGGTGGCCCAACCAAGTGCTAGAAGCAGAGATAGAACTACATGCATTATGCAATATTTCTGTAAAAGCAGAAGTAGTCTCCAACCTAAGAAAAAAATCATTGTAAGATCAGTTTTTAGTTTAAAGACCTTAAAGGTTCAACTAAAAGGAGCTTAAGCTAAAACAAATTCACTGAATCTTATTTAAATAGAAAACACTTTGTCATGAGATGTATTTAATGTCAAACAAAAGAATACACTTGCCTCAAAAAAAAAGGCAAAAGTGGACAGATGCATGTGAAGACAATGTTTTATAACCAGATTAGAAGAAAGCTTAGAGAAAAAAAAAAAGCACCTAGTCTAGCAGAGAAAATTACTCAGATACCTTTTTTCCCTGGATGAAAAAAAAAAATAAAAGATTATTTTGTTTGGAATGTAAAAAAAGGAAAAGCAAATGAACAAATTAAACATCAGTAGCCCTGGATTTACTAGGCTTCCCTGACATGTTGCTCTAACTCACAGTATTGTGATAAACATTACCGTTCACCAGAGTGGAGAGAAAGCTCTTCTCCTCTCCTCACATGAGCAACTCCTTTCTCCTCCTCACTCTCCTTGGCAGCAGAAGCTTGAATCAAAAGGAAATCATTAAAGAGAATAAAACCAGAGGGTGTTAAGTCGGTTATATATTCAGTGAATGAAGTGGCATAATTACAAAGCAGGGGAAAAAAAGTACAGAAGCAGAACACAAAGCTGCTGTGTTCCAGAAATCAGCTGAATAAAGAAAGCGCTATTTGTGCAAGAGCAGCTCTTTGAAACTTCATAGACTGAGTCAGAGCTCACTGGAGCCAGCGGAACAACTCCTGCTCACCTCATTGAACTTTAGATCAAGCCTTTCTAAGTCTTCCCATTGTTCCACATTACATTAAAGAATGACATATTTTCCCTCAAGTTTAATACAGTTAAGTATTTTTAGTTACAGATAGCAAAGTTTCCTTAAAGGAAGCATTTGACAAGATGTGCAAAAAATACTGCAATAAAAGCTTCATCTTTGGGCACATGTATCATCTATATTGCAGCTCATTACAGACGGGAAAGACAGGCCTTATTCACTTATACGATGAAAGAATAAATTTTGATAAGCTTCATGGAACTCAAAACCCCTAAAAGCTTTTGCGATCAAAACATAATATTATGTAGCCATCCAGCTCCACAAATAAGCTTTTAAGATCAAGTGAGAAAGAACTAGTGAGCAGACACTAAAGAAAAATGGACATAAGAAAATGTGACCACCATTAACAGAAGCTTTTCTTGAGAGTATATCAAACTCCCTTTCCTTCATGGTATTCATTCTGCATAATGCTAATAACTGTCCAAAGTAGGCGTTGAATTGGGATCAGCTGTTAATTCAATTTCTGATATAATGTCGCCCCCTCCTACAAGTGGGAAGCCCACCACATACCTCCAACACATTAACAGGTTTTGAAAAGTAATCCTCATCTTTTCTATTAAACGTGAGTGCACATTTACATGTGCAATATAGCAAAAGTACTCACAGTCACACAACACCACAACCTTGCTCGCACATGAGCTGATGCATGTAAACATTTGGTTTAGATTTGTGTGGCTTACATGACTCAAAGGACTTGTTTGGGAGCTGCGTATGGTGGGAAAAACAAATCAGCCCAGATGGTGATTCATGGGGCGTGGATTATTTTCATTAGGAAAGGACAAAACACTAAAGCCAAAGAATTCTATTTTAAAGGAGGTTTCCACGCTGAATGCCTGCGTCTGGCAGGCATCCCATGGGCAGATCCAAGATACTGCACCTAGCGCTGATGCCAGCGAGCTCCAGCAGCAGCATTCGGTCACTGTATTCCCCAGAAAAACAGCAGAGAGGATCTGAGGGGAGAAAAGGCACTCCCCAGCTCTGGCTCGCTGGGCACATGAGAGAGGGCAGCCTAAAGACAAGCACAAATCAGGCCTCTGTTTGAGAGTTATTCCTCTCCTGCTGAGCACTGACAAGCAATGGAGGCTGATTTCGAAAGCCTGGCAGACACAGGCACATCTCGGAGGCAGGCATCATCCACAGCATGCGTGTCAGTCTGCTGGCTTCAACTGAACTGCTTGGTGACACAAGCAGAGTGTTTGGCTCTCCAAGAGTAATGAGTTAATAAACTTGAGGATTTGTCCTCTGGTTCAGTCCCATAGGAAACAAGACTCCCATTGATAACAGGCACAAAAATTCACCCAGTCACTTGCAAAGGCCTTAAAACTACAGCTCACCAAAAGAGCTGTTTTGGCTTGCAGTCCCAGCCCAGGCTGCAGACAACTGCTTTCCTGTTCAGCTTTCCCAGCGCTGCAGGCTTTGCCAGATTCCTCCCCCTGCTTCTAAGAGATGAAGAGTTTTGCTTGCACGGGTGCTCGCTGAAATCAGAGTCGTGTTTTCCTTAAGAAACAGGGAAGCAAAAAGGCTGTGTCCCAGCAAGCCTGGTGAAATGTTCCCAGCCAGCCCGGGCTGCGTGCCCTTTCCTCCCCTGCTTTCCAGCTTCCCTCCATTCTCCCAACTGCCCGGTCACGGCAGCCACAGCTTCTGCTTTTGTGTTGGACTCAGTTCCCCATTGTTTCTGCAGCTCTCTCAGAGAGGCAAACTTTTTCCATATATGCTGATTATCAGAGATTTGGTTCCTGTCTTCCCATTTAAAAATATACTCCTTCAAGTTCAGCTGTTCTTCACCAGACACAGCTCTCTCCCCCACACACAATGCTCCACTCCGTTTTAACACAAGCTGAGACAAACTCATGGAGTACAAGGCCCCCTGATCTCTCCAAATACCCCAAATAACATGATCAGTACTGCGTAAGGCCTGATATTACTTTTGTTCTGAGAAACTTGATTTCTTAAGGGAAAGGAATTCAATAGTATGCATGACAGCATATAGTAGGATTTCTGATTTTTCTCCAGGCTTCATTAAAGCAGATATGCTGCATATATTGATAGCAGCAAGCTCTAAGGCTCATAGTAATGGCTGCGACTGTACCGCATGCTGTTTTACTGGAGGTAGAATAGCAGAGCCCTAGAGCTGTCAGAGAGAAAAATGCAAATCACATGAAAATAGCACCTTCTCACTTATCAGATTTACTCTTGGGTATTTAAACCATCCAGTGACAAACTTTTGGGTACTGAATTGCCAGCAGCAGTATAGGAAGAACAATGTTAAAAAAAAAAAAATTAAAACCAAAAACCAAATAACAACCAGTTCCTGTCATTGCTAATATACCTGTCACATGGACATCTAACATAAAGGTAGCTCAGTTTTTAAGGTTCAAGTGGTCTTCAACCAGAGCAGCTAATTTCAGGACAATTAGAGAACTGTTTCCTCTGCAGGTGTTTTACTGTGAGGTCTCAAACCCCTTTGGAACTGAATTCATGCCAGTCTTCCCATCTGGAAAACAAGACTGTGACTGAAACTGTGGAGTCGGGTATTTCAGTTCGGAATAGCCAGTGAGCATCAAGGGATGTTTGAAGGAGCCGAATGTTCTGCCGCAAAGGGCAGAGCCGGATTTCATGGGCCACTGGGGAAGACGGAGCCCTTTGCAGCCTGTCTGAAGCTGGCACGGGCTGTGGAAGGTCACCAGTTCCGAGCCTAAACCACAGAGGCTGAGCTGCCAGAGTCAGTGTAAGACCCTTATCCCTCAAAAACTGCACCTTCATTTGAAAAGAGGAACTAAATCAAATCCCTGCTTCCATTTCGCAGGACAGGAACCAGCCAGGTTACCTCCTAACCTGGCAGCCTGTTTGGACCTGTTTGTATGGAGACACTCTGGAAAGTTAAGTTACATTGGCTAAAACAGTGCAAGTGGTATATATTTTTTCATTTCTCTCTCTGAACTGCTCAAACCCACCTTTTCCCTAAGGACGAGGATTAGCACATTTTAACATCTGTATGTTGTTAATGGTATGTGGCAACTTCCTAGCGGCTCTGCATGCACACACAGTACTGGAAATAACCATGGCAGGTGCTCTCCTACTACAGGCAGGACATGGAGCCAAACTTGTGTGAAACACAAGGCCCTAGACTGTCTTTAAGACAAGTTGTCTGTAAAACGCAATTGCTGGTTCAGTGACTCTTCCTCTGAAGGTTTCGTGGCCAGAGTTAAACAGTGGGAGGGCAGAGACTACTTGTCTCCCTATAGCTTCTTTGTCCATAGCTGTCACATCTCTTCTCTACAGGATCCTACTCATAGAGTCCTTTGGTGTTTAACTGGTAAACTTCTGTAAACACACTTTCTGAAACAATCTGTTGAATACACACATAGTTTCTGAACAATAATTGCGATTACTAATTAATCAGAGGCTATTTTTTCCATTTCCCATTATAGTCGTTACGACTTCCTGTCACTTGTGATCTTGGATTTTAACCATCAAACTTCAACCAACCACACACTTCCATTTCTTGACTTCGAACTTTTGAAAAGGAAGAGGCTCATCTATACTCTGGGATAAACAGATGCCTATACATTTCTGAATTGGAAAATTTACCAGACTAGTAAGACTCATGTGTCCTTGCTATAAGCATAAAATTAAAACTCAAGAAAACCATCTTCATTTTTCCAATATTATTTTCCTGCAGGTGATGGGAGAAAGTATTTCAAAGCCAGTCCAATGAATGAAGTTCAATCAGTCACTACATTATCTTGGAGAAGTAATACTTAGGAAGGCACTGATTATTAATGGAGTTTATGTAGGATTAAGTTTTCAGAAGCAGTCTGCCTCAACCTGATGAGTCACTCATTAGGCATCTGAAATGGCAACATGCCAAGAAAGGCACTTTGACATTTAAAATGACATTAACCTGCAGGTTATCGTGAGATGGAAATTTCTCTTGCTAAATGAAAGGTCTGGAAATGGAACTAATGCATCAAAGTTCAGACAATCAACCCTTCTGTAGCAAATCCCGATAAACATCCCAAATCAAAACAAAAGAACTGGGAGTGGAGGGAGAAGCTAGCGAGCATTTTCCACTTTCCTCATCATCCAGCTGAAAAAAAAAAAATATAATAGAAGACCTTTCTGCATTTCTTCCTTGGCACTGTTACAAGCAGATACTTCAAAAGACCTACTTCAAATTCCTTTCCCATGTCTTTCTTCCACTAGGAACTGGTGTTCCTTCACACAGTCCCGCCTGGTAACATACATAGAAGCCTGCATGAAGGAGAAGTACATAGTCAACTCCCAACAGCCCTGTCTAAATGGAGCACCAGACTGCCAGAAGATCATGTAAGTATCCTAAATAAAACCAATGAAGGCAACAGAATTTTCTCTGAAGCATCTGCATGACATTCAAAATTATTTAATGACAGATTTTAAAAAGAATTAAAGCACCTACTCAATTTAATACCGAAGTGATATAGGATCTGATTCACATACCTAATGTAAGAGGCATTTAAGTAACCTGTGCAAATACCTGCCTTTCCAAGCCATAAAGTACAGGGGTACATGGCGATTAAGTGATTTTCCAAATCTACCCACATTTATGCAGGAAAAAAAAACAGATAACATACCTCTCCTATTATTTTCAGGTCATAATATACACATATAACTTTAAAAAGTTCTGCCTGTGGCCATCTGTGAGACCACCTCATGGGAGGCATTGGAGATGTGCAGTTGCCCAATTGCTCACTCTTGCAGAAGGATTGGCTGCCCAAAGAGTACTGGTGAAAGCCAACAGTGTCCCTTAAGGCACCAGGACTGATCCATGTTTAAAGCTGGGAGTCGTTGAATCACAATACCCTTTTGAAGTGAAATAATATTTAATACTCACCTACATGTTTTCACGTCTATGTAGTCAAGCTGATAACAACAATGCTTTTGTTATTTGTTAATACAAATTCTCTTTCTCTGGACATAAAAGTTTCATGAGTATTTATAGTGGAGTTTTTCACAAATTTTTATCTTCCTTGGTGCCAGTGACATTTTGGAGTATTTGTTAAAAACAACACTTTCTCTACAACTCATTGGAATATTACAGAAGTAAAAGCTCACTCTACACTTGATTGCCAAAGAATCTATTACAATAAATACTACAGTTGCATTTCTGAGAGTTACATAAATTTGCCATCTGCGACATTTCTCAGACTCGAGTCAGATCAGTGCCTGCGTGTTTGGAAAATCTCTCTCCTGGAGAACAGGAAAATTGCTGTGGATGGCCTCAATGTTTTACTAAGCAGCAGTGACACAGTTTACGACGCATTTCTTAACTGTGTTCTGCATTAGTCATCTAGGAGACACTTGGCACCGGACTGCTGCTAGAGTCAGTGAATTTACCCCGAGTGACGCCAGCTGACTATAAGTTGCAATCTAATGCCCAGACCCTTACTCCTCAGGTACAGGACCGCTCTGAAGCCAGTCTATCAAGTGAAACAGAAGGTTTTGAAGTCTTTGCAGTGGAAATGCTGCCCTGGATTTATTGGCAAAGACTGTGAACAGCATGGTAAGGAAAGCTAGAGAACACGTGTGAGAATTAATAACTAAATGCTAGTCACAGTGGCAAGAAATGATTGCCTGTTTGGTTTTCCTTGTTTTTTTAAGAATGGCTGCCTTACTTTCTTTGGTCTGCTATGCCTCAAATCACTAATACCTTGAAACAAGGAGCAGTTGTACTTAGCTGCAATTAGTAGCTAACAGCATTAGCTACTTCTTCTGTTAGTAGCACCTTTGTAATCTTCACACATGGATAAAGGTATTTGTTTCCCTGGGGCCTGTCAGATGTACAAGTCCATCCAGGAATGCCTAATTCCAGGTAGAAACTGGTGACACCAGAAAGCAACACCAGTATGTGAAATGTCTCTACAGCCAGTTTACAAGATGAAGTTACCTGGCTAGGGAAATTACGACATATCCAAGCCCAAGCAAGCCAGACAGCACTTGCTCTCCAGCCTGCAGCGCTGCCTCTTCCCTGAGAATTTAAATGGATAAAAGGTAATTCCCTGTAGTGATTAAGGCAACCATGACAAAAACATCAGTCGTGTGAGAATTTTCACACAGTCTTCATCTAACTCACCTACCCAAAGAGACTCCCTGGATAAAAAGGGAGTTTCTGTTTTTATCTCTGTAGGTTTAGCTTTTCTTCACAGATTTGCCTTTTAGGTGGTGCCCAAGCCTGACCTTCATTTATAATGTTGGAAGGATATTACCAAATACAGTGCTTTTAGTTTAGTCTCTTCCTTCGTTACACTTGTTGACCAAAACCAGCTCTCTCCATCTTCATCTCCTTATTTGAACAGCATCACTCACTGGAGCTGGTGCCATTAGAAAGTTCAGGTAACTGTGGAACAAGGAAGAGGAATTTTCAGATCTTTTGACAGGATCCCCCAGGAAAAAAACAAAACAAACAAGCAAACAACACACATATTTGCAATAGACTCATTTATTAGGAGAAATAACTCAGCGTAAGTTAAAAAAACACCCCTACTACATAACATTATCATTTATCCAATGTTGTATGCTAGTGCCATATCGCTAGCAAAGTAATTTCTCCAGACAAGATGTTCTTTCCCTAACAAACCTGCAATGCAGAAGCCTGGCTCCACCTCAGTTACGCTACACATGAAATTGCCCTGCATTCTTTTGCTAAACTGTAGTAGTTTCTGCTTCTAAAACATCATCACAGATGTATTCTATCTTAATTGCAGATCCTAATTTTATTCTGGTACCAGAAAATCAAAATGAAGGCCAAGAAGAAGAGGAGTTCTCAAACCACAGTATGTGATTGAAGTTATTTTGCTTGCCATTGTTTTACCTCTCAGTCACTGATCAGAAAAAGAGACCTATTTTTTAGCTGCAATTTTAACATGCTAAGCTATGGACGGTATCTCTAGTGAAAGCATTCTTTGGGAAAGTTTTTACATAGCTACATTTATGGGCATAAATGATGGCTTTTGGTATAACAGCACATGAATGCTCTAGACAAAGCATTCTAACATTTCAAAGTCGTATGCTGGCTGGTCACCAGCGATACCCAGTGAGAATGCCAGCCGGGACAGTGGCACGGATGTTTAACCCCTTGCTCTGCACAACACGCTCACAAGTCTTACCAGAAAAACAATCTATTAAAAATGCTATTTTTTAGCAGCTACGCAGTAGCTTTGAGTTTATTATTATGAGGTACCTAGATTCAAATCTCAGGCACTCTGTCCTACCAATCTAAGTGTGCAAAAAGGACTTCTTACCCTCTGGGAAATGGCGTGGCCTGCAGTACTATCAAGTATCTTCTAGCAGTTGGCTTCAGGGTAGTACTGCAGCCCTGAAAGAGAGTTTTCTTTACATTATACTCTCAGCACTGAATGAATAAGCAGTTGCTTAAGTCTATAAAAAATTAGGTTTAAATGTCAAAGGTAATCCTGAAGGGTAAGAGGTCCCCAGGATGACACAGTTGGGATATACCAGTTTCTGCAACTCTTAGTGTACACTTTGAAATCTACAGCTCAAAATAGCAGGTATTTATTTAGAATAACATCAGTTAAAGGGCCCCTCAGCAAGAGTCAGATATGACACACTCTGTGCTCCTGATTCCTTAGTGAAGCACCACAATTGTTCTTCCCTGCTGTCCTTTTATTCTAGGTTGTTAAACTTTTCAGTCAATTGGCTTGAAAGGAGTTATTATTCCAGAACATTTTGATGGTGTGGGGAGATTTTAAGTGAAGAGCATTTTAATGACCTCATGGCTAGCACAGCTGATATCCTTCTGTTAATGTTTTAATATATTAGGTTTTCATCACTGTTGAAAAAAATCTTTGCAAAGAAATAATGAATTTAGGTGCTATAAATCAACAAACAACCTAAATGTCAGTGCAAAATTTTCAGAGCAAAAGGTACACAGGTGTTCTCAGAGGTCTTGTAGGAATACCTGTCGCCTGGTCGCTGCACTCTGTTGCATTACTTTGTTTTTTTAATCTTGTGATTAGTGTCAACACCTGTGGATTCAAGAGAAATGTTGGAAGTCATTCAAAATCATGAGGCATTACTGGATGATCTTCAAAGTGATATTCATCAAGCAGTCAGCAACTTAGGTGACTTACAGAGAATATTTGAGAACAACGGTACAAGCATGGTGTTAGAAGTGAACCAGAGCAATTCAGGTGAGAGGTCTGATGCAGAATTATCGGCCTGACAAAAGGCCCTGTAAAACCATGCAGACCAGAGAGCAACACTGGAAAACAGAAAAGCCCTGATACTCCTTGGTCTGCTGGTTATTTCTAAAGAGAGTAAAAATTGATGCAATTTCAAGACAAATTAATGAACCAAATTATAGAGTAACTTGAAATGGGAAATGAGATGAAAGGTGAATTCCTTTGTGCTTCTCTGGAATTTCAGAATATGACTTAACCATAGAATAAAGAGGTTGCTTTTACTTCAAATTTGTTAGCTTACTGTTCTGCTTCTACAGCTGCTTCTTTTCTATGGGGATGCAGAGTTTAGGCTTGGTTTTTGTTCTTTTTTCATATTCATGCTATATACTCTGATGTGCAGAGTATCAGACTTAGTTATGTAAAAAAAATGTAATATCCAGCCCTTCTCTGGAACATTATTCCTGCTGTGGGAAAACAAAAAGAGATAATGCATTTGACCTACAAATGTGAGCCACTGGTGCAGAGAAATATTTTCTAATGATATAGACTATTTTCCTCAGTGAACTTCAAGGCATTGAGGTTTGAACAATAAAGTTAGAAGTCAAGCTTTAGAATAATTCATATCTAGTACAGATACTTCACAGATTTTTCAAGTTATTTAGTTGTGGCCTGGAATATTCAGCTGCTAAGATGCTGTATAACTTTGTGAAGTAGAAGGTGCATTGTAGAAAGCATCAGAAAAAGAACAACATTATGAGACAGTTAAACAAGCAAGAGCCCACCAGCTAAGGATTGTTGTGACAATGGGCAGTTACAGCCACTTACAAAACTATTTGTCCAGGGTCTTCAAAATGCAGTATTTTTATGACTTAAATGTGGCAGTCGATACCTATCTAAGTTATTGTCTGCAAACTCAAAGACACGATGTGCTTCACAATAACCTCAATTTAAAATCAAGCTTTTTTTGCAATTGTCAAAATTTATCACATGGTCAGAATTTGGGGTGTAAGATGGCAGTTACTATAGAAAAAATACACACTTGAATTACCCTGGCCAGATTAAGAAGCATTCCAAAAGCAGAATTTAAATTTAATGAGTTATTTTTTTCTAAACTGTGTTAACAGATCTACAGGAAAGGCTTCTGCAGCAAGTTTTGTTTCCTCATGTGGAGAATTTTCTAAGGAAACATTTTAACCCAATGTGGGCAAGCTTCAACAGAAGCTTACAGAACCTCTCGAATATGGTAAGAAACCTGTCCCATGACGTGGAAGCCAACAAGAGAAGCATAGAAAGATTCCAAGAGAACATTGTGCCCAAGAAGGAATTCCAGGAGCTGGGAACTAAGTTTGAATCAAAAGTCCAAGAAAACATAGTGAAAGTTGATCAGGTGAAAAGAGATATAGAGAACCAATTGCAAATGCAGCAGGCGAGTATTCACCATAATCTCACCATGATCAAGGCAGATACTGACACAAAGCTCAAGAAGTTTCACAAGATACAGCAGTTCCATTTCTTAGCTGTGAACAACAGCATAGCAAACATGAAACAAGAGCAAAACAATCTTGAAAATAAATTTGAGACTTTGAAAAATAACTTCACAGAACTCTCCTCACATCATGGTCCCAAAGATGAAAATACCCAGTTAACCATCAGACAAATAAATGACATTCTGGCAGGGCATGCAAAGCAGCTTAAAGAACTTTACATGGAGTCAGATGTGGCCTTTCAGAATATTGCAGTTTTAGAGAGGTGGTTTAAGGAGTTAAAAAAAAATATCTCAAAGTATAGGCCAGAAGATCTTACAATAACTTTAATGGAGAAATCTCTTATTATAGAAGAAAACAAAGCAGCAATGGAAAGGCAGATATCAGAGCTCAACGATACTCTCTCAAATCTTCGGGAAAACTATTCAGATCTGTTGAGGTACATGGAGGAATGTAATTGCCAGAGGATATCTTCTGACACCGATGTACTGGAGGAAGATTTAAAGAATACCACGTACTCCCTTGAAGGCACCCAAAGAAGCTTAAAGGAGATGAAGCACTTAGAGTCAGTTTTCAGAGATCTCTTGAGGAATGAAATTGAAGAGCTCTCCTCAGCTTTTCCATCTATCTACCAGTCCCTTAATCTCCGTCAAGAAGAAAACAGACAGCTTCAGTCGCAAGTTACAGCTTTTTCAGAAGACATAGGTTTATTGAAAAAGAAAGATGAAGAAATTCATCGACACATCAAGTATCTCAACAGTTCTTTTGGCTCTCTTTTGGAAGACGCCATGCGTCATGAAGCAGCACTGGAAGCTTTACTAGGAGAAGAATTTATGGAAATCTTGTTTGAAGATGATCCAAATATCCTAATATTATCAGTATCTCAGGTGCAAGAATCTCTCAGACATATCTCAGATAAACTCCAAGAACAAAACGTGACTTTAGAATCCCTTATGAAGAGATTTCATCTCTTGGAGAGACACCAACAGAATAGTCACCATGCTCGTACATCTCCTAAGCATCACAAAGAAGAAACACAAACATCCTCTACTCTAGATGAAGTTAGCAGTCAACGCAGCATCGTGGAACATATGGAACCTAACTATGAGGCTGCGAAAGATGACTCCTTGGATAGCTCAACTTATAATGATATCATGACTCTGAAGAATGATATTAAACACCTGAGCCTGGCAATCAAGATGCATGAATCCAGAAGCAACATGAATCTCTGCTGCAATCATACAATAGCAAATGTAATTGAGCCACTCAACATTTCTGTGGAAATTCTCTCAGCAGACTTAGCTACCCTCAAGTGGAAGCTGGAGGAACATCTGCTGATTTTTAAAAAGCTATTTGGGAGCAATGAAGAACTAGTTGCCTCAAATATAAGTCTGGATGTTACAAAGATTCAGTCAATGATGACCAGAAAAGTGAGGGGGCAACAGAAAGGTCAAGGCAAGCAGAGAGACAAGAAAAAGCCTGAGAAGCACAGAGAAAATATGCAAATGATAAATGGAAGAAATGCAGTGCAGACAGAACTTTTGGAAAAAGGTGAGTTCTTTTCTTTTACACGCTCATGCGTGGGTAGCTTCTTTCTGGGCCCTGCTCTAAGTGCTACACACACAGCATATTAATTGTGAGACTTTTCAGTATCTTGTGGGATGCTGGAGGGAGAAATTCTTCCATTATTTACATCCTTATTTTGTAGATGCCCATGTTAATGTAGTAGCAGCTTTAAAGCTGATGGGGAGTGCTAGGCTTCCTGGTCACGTTTCTTTTTCCTCTGCTATTTGAGTCTGGAAGGAGTATACTCAAAGCACCAAATCCTGCCTAATGTGCAGATACATGAAGTGAACTGCTGGAATTCACACAAGCAGAACAGGGAGGACTGACCAGACAGCATACTCTAACAGCTGAGCTTCGGGGACAAGTTTTCAGCTTACACTTTACTGTGTCTGTCCAGTTGTCTTTCCCTGGGCACATGTGGTCATAAGCACCTGGTAATTACAACCACCACAGATTAAGCCCTGGCTTTTATGATTGTAGTCCTTGTTATGGGCATATAACATAGAGCAAAAATCAGCCCTTTTAGGCACATCTGTGCTGCAAAACTGTTGTTAAAACTGAAAAAGCAGAGAATGTATTTCAAGCTAATTATTTTTAGGACAGCATTTTTTTTCCTGGATAGTCTCAGCCTTTTACTTTTTTAAGAGTAGTGGCTCAGATATTTTCAGGGAACTATCTGACCTAATCCCAGACACATACTCATTTCAAGCATTTAGCTCTACAAAGCATACAGAAATGAGACTGAGAGGGTTTCATCCTCCCTCCCACTCTGATGATCCTGGGGAGACAACAGTGCTCACTGCTAAAATCCTGTTTCTTTCTTTTTCAGACTCATTGGTGGCATTCCATGTGGGATTCTCAGAAGGAAACGATAAAGAAAAAACTTTGAGGTTTAATGAAACTTACCTCAATTATGGAAACAGCTATTTCCCTGAACATGGGTACTTTAAAGCACCACATAAAGGTGTCTACCTGTTTGTCATCTCTGTGGAGTTTAGTTCAGGACCAGCATTAGGACAACTCTCCTTTAGCCGTGGGTACAAAAGAACCCTCTCGAGCAGTCAGAGGAAAACACCAAATGGAAACACCATGACTACTTTTGCTATGGCAGAAATGGAGAAGGGGGAGAAAGTGTCCTTTGAATTGCTGCAGGGCTCTATAGTGAAACGGAGTCCACCTGGGACAACAATGGCTGGATTCCTAATATTCAAAACTTGAATAGTGACATTTTGTTTTATTGGTATCTTTCCATAGATGCAATGGATCAATTTACTATTGCTTCATCTGTGATGTATTCAATTCTACTGCATGTGTTTAAACATAGCACTACCCCAGATTTGTCTTCATGCTTCTTTTCTGGAAGTGTTTGGCTTTTGAGTAGTTGCTTATGAGCAGCAATGGGATTTTCTTTCAAGTGATAACTGTTTGGACTCCAAATGTATTAGCACACACATTCCCAAATCCTTCCACTGTGAGAATTGCACCTAATTAGATAAATAGGTTGGGTGGGACTTTCTTTACCTATAACACAAATAATTTCTCTTTTCCCCTGGCAAGAGTATTCTCCCATGGCAAACACCCCTACCACTGGCAAGGAAAATATTTTAGGAAGAACTGTATATATCAACTCTCCTATTTTGTGAACAGTAGCTTAAAACCAAGAAGCCAGGACAATTTCACCTTTTAGTTCTCTGTGGATCACAGGCAGCCACAGACTGTCTTGGAGACTTCTGCAACTCATTCCTATTCAATGTTCCAGTCTGGGCACAACATGAACACTAGAAGAGATTGATCAAACTCGTTAAGATGCACCCTGTGCTACTACTTGTAAGCAAAGATCTTAGAAATAGCACGGTCTTTTTGCTTCTGGGCCTGTGTTGTATTTCAGCTACACTGCAGAAGTTTGATAGTAATATACCACTGTTAAGGTGAATGACATCTACAATTAGATATAAGGAAATAAAAAAATACTGGTGAAAATGCGATCCTGAAGAATATAATGAATTCAGCCCAGAGTTCAGCATTTAGTAAATAGTTTAAAACCAGCCATGAAAATAACAGCAAAAAGGCAAGTTCATTGATCTACTGTCATTGTTGAATATCAGTAAAACAAATAGCAGAATTTCTGAACTATAGAGTTTTTTGAATTTCCAGAATCTCAAGATGACCATATCTGGTCATGTCTTAAACTTTTCTGCTGTAAAATAAAATATCCTAAAAGCTTTCATTTTAAACAAGTGCAATTGTTGTGGGATTTTTCCTTGGTTATCCTACTATCTTACAAAACAATATTAAAACAATTACATTTGCCAAAATGAAATGCATTTAGAAATTTCCAATATATTTGATGAAAGAAATACATTCTTCTTACGTATTTTATACCCCTATAAGGTAGCATTTTTTAACAGAAATCTATCCTGCTCTTAAGGGGTTTTCTCCCCATCTGCTTGTATTCTAAGCAACACTAAACTATAAAATTATTAAAAACCACATTGTTACCAATACACATTGCACTTCAGAGAATAGTTTCACAAGCAGACAGTATGTATCTTTTGAAATAAAGCTACAAAGCAGTTTCAGCTACTGATTTGCTGAGAAGATTCTCCATACTGAAAAATACAACAAAACAAATGATTAAAAATGATCTCCCATCTGCTCCTCACCGGTGCTGATTTTCACACAAGATTAACAGTGAAGTCTCGCCATTTACCTGGAGATGCAGCGCCACATCTCGCACTGCTCTGCGGCAGGCAGCACAAAATGCCTGCAAGCTCAGTCTCCTCTTCTGTCCCACAGATTTCTCAGATATCTGAGGGAAGGAAGAAAAAAAGTTGCAGAGGTGAAGTGTCAAAAAGGAAGAAAAGCATCAAATGGTAAGATTGGGTTAATCCAGTACAAAGCTACAACACTGGAGTGACCCAGACATTTTTACCAGTGGTTCCTCAATTCCGGGCTTTTGTGGGGGCAAAGTTCTGCAGTGCGCAGCCAAGCATGCTGCCCAGGGCAGGGCAGCTCGAGGAATTTCACCTTCATCCAGTGCACACCAATTCTGCAGATATCAGCTCCGTTCCACATTAAATAAAGACCAGACGTATAGACATTCAGAAACACCTTAGTTATTTTTAAAGTTTTGACAGAAAGCTTCAACTGGAATGAAAACCATCCAGGTACTTAGAAGAGGACACGGTAGGTAGGAGATACAACACCAGTTCATCCAGACAGGATTTTCAAAGGTTTGGCATCCTTGCGCTTACCAGGGTTTACTTTTGTTGAAGAATAAGCCAGACAAGTTCAGAGATCGTCGACTCCAGAGTGAACAAAACATTAACAAAGACATTTTCGTATATGAATTCTTCCAATATGAGCTTAAGTTAGCCACCTGCATATACAAAGAGGACATACTTGACTGGAACACCCTCACTTCTAGACTGTGAAGGAAAAGAAATTAATGAAAGAGAATGAGTTAAAATATTCTATTGCCTGTATAAGCCTTTTTTTTTTTAATGAATACAGCAGCTTTTCAGTAAAATTCCATCTAAATGAACTCTCAAATACAAGCAAACTATTTGACTACTGATATGAATTTCTTTAAAGCCCCCCAGAAACACTTGTTTTCTTGTTTGTGGCTTTTTGGGAGGTTGGTTTGTTGGTTATTTTTTAAGATTAACACAGCCACATCACCATGACCTGTATTTTCAGGCAACAGACTAGAGGAAACCATGTTAATGAAGAGATGGGAGACTCCAGTTTAGGACCTAAAACATTTGCCACAAAATCTGCAAGAGGACAAGGATGGTTAACTGACAATTGAAAGAAAAAAACATCTGATTGGCTCAGTGGAATAAGAATAGGGGATTTTCAGACATGAAAAACAAATAGAGGCTGACCATAGGTATTAGGAAAAGAGAATTGTCTGTAGGAATAGACAAGTTGCTTCAGTTTATCTCATAGGGGACCATCTAGACTAGCACATCTGATTGAGGCATCAGCCAAGCACGAGTAGGCACAGAAACATGTATGCTCACTTCACGATACAGACATATATACCATCAACCCAAGCTTCACATTTCAAAACAAAAAAAAGCTTCCAACTTCTCTCAGTACTTTCCAAAAATCCTACAACTGCCACAAAACGTTGCTGATAGCTCAGGTTTCTGGATTTCTAGATGAAATCATTAACTTTTATAAAAAGATTTTTGAAAAGCTGTGCATCTTAATGCCTTTGCAAAATTATTTTGTTACTGAAACTTTTACTGCTTTATGAATGTCAGTATTTTATAGTGCTTAACATTTTGAAATTAAAGTCTCCTTACATTTTTTCCTCTTCTGTTACTAAGATGATCTCCTTACTTTACTCAAAATGCAAGTAACTATCATCTATCATCAATTTTACATCCATCAGTGCCTGAATTCTGCAATGAGATTCATCTGAACCCATTTTTGGTACCCACAGCAAGCCAGTCTCTGAAGTCTGTGGCGGTCGCCCCTCATGAACCAGATTCCTGAGCTGGTCAGGTCACAGTACTGGTCCTCTCATGACTCAGGCTCACAGCTGCTATTCACTTACCGCATTAACATCAGTGAGAAAGACTGAAGTGGTATTTTGGGGAGAGGCGAAGATAAAGAATGGATTAGCAAATTAATGGAATTAAATCTGATCCTTTATGAAATTAGTGATACTTCAGCAATTTAGTTTTTAGTCATTCAATTCACCAACTACTCAGTATACTTCTCGGCTTGCACACTAAATATACATGTGGTGTTCTTAAAAGTATCGCTGGATACGGCTGTTTCAATTCTTAAATACTGATGCAAACTCATCAGTAGCACATTTTTATACAGAGGTCAAAAATAGTCGCGCACAAATAATAACATTGTGATGTTTATTATTAGCACGCAGTAGAATTTATTTTCATGTATCAAAAACTTTTCAAAAGTAGCCTCTTGTCTTTAGGATATAGCACCACCCTGTGGCCATATCGAGAAGCAACATAGGAGGGGGGGAAAAGTAAGTACTCATCAAAACAAAGACTGGTGCAAAAAGTTTCAGTCACCCACAGTATTTTCATTACATGCTCCTGTAATGCTAACATAGAAATCACAATTTTCAATCCAATTATGATCAGTGTAATCAGTGAAGATATTCCACAAAGTAAACGATAGCCACAATCATAAGAAAAATGTTTACTTTGCCAATATACTAATGGTAAGGAGATCAAATCTTTGTGCAGTATCATTTCCTGGCACTATGTATTCAGGAAAAAAAAAGGTTTAAAACTACATACAGTCAAGCCTTCCACTGTACTTGCCAGAATTCTAATGCAAGAATGCAACACTTGAGTTTATGTGTGGGGATGGGGGAAGTGTTACGATTATCTTTAAAATATACTGATAACAGTTTGATTATGTATGATGCTCAGCTATCAAAACTTTCTAGCTATTGTAAAAAACGACCTTTAAAGCCAAGATGATTCCTGATCAAAGGCAAAAAGAGAACAGAAAAGTGAACTCACAGTCAGTACATTGCCGCAATAAGAAAATAAATTTGGAGATTTTATAGAATTGAGTACTCACAGATGACAGATCTCCTTGATTTGTCTTCATTTGCTTGAATCATAAAAAACAGAGTGAATTTAGCAGGCTATCCAGAAGCACCTGCACAACTTCATAACCAACAGCACATATTAGCTCAAATCTCTTAATCTGGATATCACTACACAAAAAGAAGAATGTTGTACACAGAGGGAACAAAAAACAGTTACAGAGGAAGCAAAAAACAGAGAGTCCCTTACCCTTTTATTTTCTCTCTTTTTACTTAAAGAGATTGAGGCAAATTTATATGGATAGAACCAACATGTAGTGAATTTGCATATGCTCAAATACAAGAATTATTCCATGTTGATTTGCCTCTGACTTTGCTATGAGACAGGGCTAAAAATCAGGAGAAGAAAGCATGGGTTTTACTGTTGTGCCCAGATTTAGTCCAAGCAATACAGAGCCCGAACTTACAGAGCACCAAATAATACTGAACAACACTGAACAATAAATGTGATCATTAACAACGTATTCAAAGACGGTGGGGGGAAGAATTAAAAAAAAAAAAAGCCCCCAAAACCATAAATGAGGTATTAAAAAGTAGAGATTATTTAGTTACAGTATTATGATTTCCAAGTCTTTACATTTTCAAGGCAAAATTTTATAGTAACAAAACACATAACTAATGTGTACTAAAATAAGGTTATTTACTTAAAAATGATACATTGGACATAATCTGTGTACAGAACAAGCAATTCAAGGTAAACTCAATAAGGCACCTTCTAAAGCAGATGCTGTACAAAATACATTAGTGTGTTACATTTTTAAAAGAGTATTCTACACTTCTGGCATATAACACACACAAGAGTGTGACCATTTGTCTTGTTCCACTCTTCTTCCATAATTTATTTACAGCTTCTCTAGGTTAACTACAATGTTATTTATTCTTCTTGTATACAATATAGTACATTTCATTTTGGGCATGGCATGTCAGAGCACAAATGTCACTACACGATGTGGGCTTCTGTAATTGCATTCCAAGGTAACATATTACAAAGCAACAATTACATAAGATTTGTTCCAAAATTAGAAGTACCGTGCACTCCACTTCTGCTCTACCAACCAAGGCTAATTCACCATGGCCCCATAAAGCACCGTATCATGCACCATTGCCAGCCATTGAGACACCACCCCTATTTGGAATAAAGATTGTGGGCACAGGATAAAGACTTTTGACTTCAGAGGCACTGTCAGAAGAATGAGGATGTGCTAAATCATTTTACATTTGACAGAAGATGCGTACGTAACTTCCCTTTAAAAAGATCTGCAATAGCCAAAGAATGCTTTTTCACTTAATATGTTTGCTTTTCAAACATTTTAGACCATTAAAATACAGTCTGTGAATACAGAGTAGGCGAAATGTATCCAAATTATTCATTTTATAAACACATTCAAATGGTCATTTAGATCAAGGTCTAAAATTTGATTCTAGACTACTATGGAGATAACATAAAATATTGATTTTAACTTTTAATCGATACCTCAAAATAGACTAATTGAGAAAATAATTTGAGAAAAGTGATGTACATTGGGAAAACTGTCTATTTCTTGAGTAAAACTCAGGAAAAATTACAT
Source organism: Nesoenas mayeri (assembly GCF_963082525.1). NCBI lineage: Eukaryota > Metazoa > Chordata > Aves > Columbiformes > Columbidae > Nesoenas > Nesoenas mayeri. Next base: position 11,058,462 of record NC_137551.1, on the reverse strand, counting down.
ATTGAATAAAACTTGGAATAAACTCAAAATGTAAGCCTACATTTTTCTGTAGGAATATCATGTTTCTTGGGGAACTTACAAGTTAATCAGGAACACAGAATTGGTTCTTTCAGTTGCTCTAACAGTAAGATTTCTGTAAGTGACTCAAATTATTTTCCACCTAACTGAAACCACATGGAGTAGGTTAAACAAATACAAAAACTCCCCTCCATAGATGAGTGTTTAAGAACTTCCAAGGCACAATCTTGATATTCCTCAAGGTTTTTTCCACACTTCTGATTTTTATATTAAAAAAAAAAAGAAGACAAAAAAAGAATGAAAACAAATTTGCCGGTTTTGACCAACAACATGAGATTAATCACACGCCAACAGAAGAATCCTATTACCCTCCCTGATCTTAAAGGCTTCTGAACTCTACAGTTTTGCATAAAGCAACAGGTGTGCTGCTTTAGAATCTGCACTAAGTAGGTTTAACTATGTAAAAATTAATGGGCTAGCTTTGAGAGAAGCTGCGTTTTTTGGTGTGTGTTTGTGGTTTATGTTTGTTTTGTTTTGTTTTCTGCGAATGATTGCTAAACGGTCAGTATAGACATATTTAGGCTCCAAACAGAGAATGACTTTGCATGGAATGTAAATATGTGCTCAAGTGCTTTATGTAACCAGGTACTTCAGCACTCACATTTTTTGAAGTATCAGGGAATCAAGAAATACTAAAGACCTAACAGCTCCTCTTCAGGACAATGACTACTGCATATGTGTTGATACGTATGAGTGTGAACTGAGTAACTGAAGAGCTGATAAATTAAGGTTAAGCTTAAGGCAAGAAGATATATTTTTTTTCTCTCAAAGATGATCTTTGCAGCAGCCAGCTTACTTCTGGGTCCAAGTGATGTGTAAATCAATTCAGGTCTTCAGATGTCTACCAAAGATCACCACCCTATTGCCTTGCAAATGCCTAAATGGAGAAGAGGAGACTGAGGGGTGACCTCATTAATGTTTACAGACATATAAAGGGTGGGTGTCACGAGGATGGAGCCAGGCTCTTCACGGTGACAACCAATGATAGGACAAGGGGTAACGGGTTCAAATTGGAACACAAGAGGTTCCACTTAAATTTGAGAAGAAACTTCTTCTCAGTGAGGGTGACAGACACTGGAACAGGCTGCCCAGGGAGGTTGTGGAGTCTCCTTCTCTGGAGACATCCAAAACCCACCTGGACGCCTTCCTGTGTAACCTCATCTGGGTGTTCCTGCTCGGGCAGGGGGATTGCACTGGGTGATCTTTTGAGGTCCCTTCCAATCCCTGACAACCTGTGATTCTGTAAATAATAGAGGAGAAAACTATCGAAATTCACACTTCTGGCAATGGCTTCCTGAAGACTTAAGAAAAAGGAATTGAAAAAAAAGAAAAAAAAAAAATCACAAAACCAGTTGACAGCTAATAATGCTGTGGCAACTTCTAAAAGAAACAAAAAAAAAATAATCTAAATGGGAAGGGGTTAATTTAAATAGACCTCCATGCTCTGAAAGTTTAAGCTAGCAGGGTACCTATATAAACATTTTTCCTTCTCGTTAATAAAAACCCTAGAGAAGGAAAAAATAAAAAGCTTATCCCTTACTTTTTTTGGCTCATACCAAATATTTTCCAACTATCTGTGCAAAAATTATGCGTGAAGACATGATTAACAATTTCAAATTCATCTTCTATTTCTTGGCAATGGACGGAGAAATGCTCTTTTAAAAAGCCCTTTATCATGAGGATTGTGGCACAATATCATATATCTCTCGCTGTTTTCAAATAAGTTAAAATCATAGTTGACACACCTGTTAACTTTTCAGCCAAAATACATATTAATACTTAAAGGCATTACTGAACAAAAGTAATGACTTTATTTTTTTTAAAAAAGAAACATCCCTCGAAATAGCTAGATTTCTATAAAATATGTAGAACTGTTAAATAAAGTCTGTACATCACAATAGTAAATAAAAATACTGCAATCTTTTGCCTGACCATTTACATTATGTGAACTACAGAATTAGAACCAAAAATAACATGTTAGAAGGCTGTAATTGTTCACAAATCACATTAGTTCTGCATTACATTGTTTTCTACTAGTTGTACTTTCAAGGGAAATTTAAACATGTATCAAAACAATCTCCATGTACATATTCTAAGACAACAAATAATCTGGCATAAATCAATCTGAAGTTTTAACCTTTTTTCCTCAATGTTGATATTATTCATAACTTTTTCTTCAAATCTTGACTATGGCATGTGTGTATGTGTGCATGTATCTAATTGAACACATGTACCTAGGACTAGGCTTTTTTATTTACTAAAGCACAAAACACACTGTATAAATAACTTCCCTTTTTAAAGTCATCTAGAACAAGATTTACAGTACAAAGTTATAGGCACTTAAATTATCAAATAGGTTCAATTGTTCCAATACTGTGTGTTCATTCTTCTGATGATTTATGCATTTGAAGCTTCAACTTGAGTTATGGTACTATTTTCTAACTTCAAAGTAGAAGTGCCAAAGTTATAAATCAGTAATCCTGCCTTACAGTAACCCCATGGAGGGGTTCTGGTTTTTAACCAACCTGTCTGGATCAGTGAAGAAAAGGAGGGAACTGTAGCTTCCTGTGCACGCCAAATACTTGGCATCATAGGATCAAATTTTGCAATTAGATTAACTTAGTTTATCTTCACAAATTATTTTTCAACGCCATTCCTTTTAAATGTGCCTAACTGGAACTCAAAACACCCACTGATTTACCTTGTCTCATGTCTTCAATTTCATAACCGTCCACTAGATGGCCCACAGACGTGGCCTCCTGCATTTACATCAGGGCAACCCAGCTAAAAATCTTGTGCACATTCTGGGTCTTATCTTCAACGGTTCACATCAGTTCTTCTGGTCTTGATCTTTACTGTATTCTCTAATCTTCTGAGTGCTCAGCCTGCACTTCCTGCCTTCCTTCTTTTGTGTCTGTAAATGAGACTTGTTCTCAAGCCTTTCAAAACTATCTTCTGCCTAGTTTTGTCAAATGGTGAAAAAGCATGCTCCTACAGTTGACCGATTCCCTCCTGTACAGAGAAAACGTTTAGAGCATGACAGACACCTGCCCGTGACTCTCACTAAAATAGAAAGGCAAAACCTATCATCAAAGGTCTTTCTGTTAAGATGTGAAGTATTCTACAGCAAAAACGCTTTTTGCATGTGGCGTTGTTAAGATATGCCCAATTTCATAGTAATCCAATTACGGAGCCCACTAGACCACAAGTGTGGTGACCAAAGCAGTTTATACCTCTAAGAGAGGCTGTTTCAAGCTCTCTGCAGACTCAGGTAGGCATTCCTTAACTTATTAATGGTTCACATTTTTGCAGTTCTCCTTGTGACCAAAATAAGAATAGAAATAAAATTAAAACTGAGATTCTGGAAGATAACTTAATGGCAAAGAGTAAGTTCTGTAGCAAATCTCTGATTGTGGAGCCACAAAATGCACAGAGCCCTGACCATAAATCTTTGTTCATTTAAATGGTTTCTTATCTATTCCAAATGACAGCAAAATAATCCTGGCACACACATAAAGGTATAAGGAACTGTTAAACTGAGTAGTATCACAAACAGACTCATAAACTACAGGCTGTTTCACAAAAACTTAGTATGGATTGACAAGGTTTTATCAGGTAGAAGGCAAAAAAAAAGCTTATATTCTCCATCTCTGTTGAATCCATATAGCTTGTTAGGCTTTCACAGAAAGCACTGTAATCTGAACATTCAATTCAGTACCCAGAGTTTTACTGGAGACTCACTAAGTATGACTGAAGTGTCAATGCAGCTCAAACAAAACCAAAATGTGTATTTTATCAAGGCTGTCCATATCCGTAGCATGTACTGTATAGAGGCTCTCAGTATCACAGTCTACGAAGTACTGAAAGATTTGATTAGCAGCCTGTAGAAGTGTGCTGAGAAAATACACTGAATCTCAGTTATTTTCTCTTTCCACATAGGTCTCACCCATGTCTGAGTGAAAAGATCTAGGAGTCCAGCTTTGCTCTCCAATGTCAATTTACTATGTCAAATCTTTACATCTTGTGATTCCACCATCTTGGCAAGTGTCTTCTTGATCCTCAAGGCCGTGAGCCTTGAGGCAGGATTATGAGCCCAGCATTCAGACATCAATTTCAATATTGCTCTTAAACACTGTAAAATAAAAAACAAAGGAACAATATTGTCACAACTGACAGACCTGAGCTATATAACTTTGGTTTGCTGTCAAGCCCAAATTATAGAACACTCAAGTCCAAATGTGCAACTTCTACATATTCTGCAAAATTGCTGATAGAGAGCTATTATAAACAGATCAACTAAAAAAACCACAACCACCACGTCCCAATCCTTCTTTTCCTCCTCTTCACTGCCTAATATTACAGTAGCTAGAGCAAACGGAAGTATTTCTTTACTTTTGCAAGGATGCACTACCAGAAGTTATCACTACAACTCAAGAATAGCAGTACAAAAAATGGTAGCAATAAGCAGAAAAATTTACATATATATGGCAGAAAACCTGTAGAGAACTTCTTCACTGAAAATGAAGATGTGACAAAAGTTCTTTCAACAGGTGAAAAATAAGATGGAAAATCTGGAAATTCCTAAAAGAAATCAGGGATTTAGGCAAGAAAGGATATGGCATATCCAGCTTGCTATGTGAAATAGTTACATCTTAATTACTGTGTTAAAGCTGTGGCCCTTCAGAAACACATTTAAATTTAATATTTCAGTTGCATCATGGTTTGCCCTGGAATATACCAGGAGAAAATAAAAAAAGTGAGGAAATCTACAAACACAAAGAAATTGCCTCATATTCCTTATGCCACAAACCAATATGCTATAGACATTAAGACTAATAAAAGAAATACAAAACTTTAAGTTTTAGCTCCAATCAAAACTCTAAAAAATATTCCACTATCTGAAAAGAAGACCTCAGAGTAGCATTCAAACACTTTGATGCTGCTTAAGGGTATCTTTCCTTCAAATCACTGAAAAGTTATATAAAAATATGAGTATTTGGAGACTATTTCAAACATATCTTTCTCCTATTGTTGCTGTGAGGTTTTCAGAATATCATATCTGAATGTAGTCCTCTTTTTTTAACTCTGTTTTAATACTTACCAAGCTAAAATACACTTCCATATTAATGAACAAACTGGCCTAATTTTTCCTTTCAACATACTTACTTCATCACTGTTCCATCTATTTGATACTACTGGGCGTAGGCGCTTGACACACACCACTTCTCTCATGTCCTCATAGGATGGATCACTTGGCACCATGTCATAATATGGCAGCTGATACTCTTCAACAATACCTGAAGATAATTGTGAGACATCAAGAACCATTAAAAAAACCCTTAAATCTATACATTTACTCTCAGACTGCCTTAGCTAGAAGCAAAAACTAACTCAATTTTGTGCCAAGGTAAACCCACCACACTGTTACACTGTGATAAATATCTGAAAATTTCACTATAACAATCAGACATTTACTAGAAAAGCTCCAATATTACGAATATTAAGTTTAATAGCTACAGTAATTCCTTGCAGTCCCTTAGATACTCAGTGTAGAATTTGACATCATCTAATCCACTAGAAGCTACAAAGAAACAGGGAGAAAACAAGACTATTACTACTGTTTATAAAGAGTGCAAGCTTGTTGATATAGCAGGCTTGTTATATTATTTCCTGAAGAAGTACTGTTAAAGTGAGACAAAGGCCTGGCAGATTTTATGAAGATTATTTAAATGTTTACCTCCTGTGACACAACGTCGAGCCATTTCCCAAATGATAAGCCCAAAACTGTAGATGTCAGCCATGATGTATGGTTGGAAATGGTTTTTATTCAGGCTTTCATCTAGGACCTCTGGAGCCATGTAACGTTTTGTTCCCACTCTAGTATTCAAGGGAACATCAACTTCGTTTGTGTCACTATATGAAAATATTAAGAAGTTAGTGAATTGTGGACTATAACAAGACACGGTATAAAATCCTGTATGATGCAACTGGCTACACTGCAAAGCTCCCATTTATAAATTAAATTCTTTCTTTTGTTTCCCTCTCAATACTACACTTTAAATACATTGTACCTCCCTGAAAAAGATCATGTAGACAAATGATAGTGAGTATGGAAGTTGACAGTTTACAGCTTCTTTTACAAGACATTGAAAACGCATATAAAAACTGAATTAAAAACTACTATAAATACCTGTATATTTGGTAATAACTCAGAAAATTATTTGTAAAGGCTTATGCTTTATTTCAGGCTCTATTGTAGCAGAAGACAGTTCTCTTGCTCCATTGAACTTTAAAAAGTGAAGTATTCAGTAATACTATCATAGTATTATTTTTTCAATTAAGTTTCAACTCACTTTACACTGTCCATATTTTCTATGAGATAATTTATAATGATACATGACAGCAATTACTATGAGAGGTCAGTTTTGAATAATGAATGAATTCACATCTTCTCCCTTTCCTCTACATAACTACTTCTATTTTCCACAAGAGTCTTCTCATTGTTCATTCAGCAACATATTTTCACCTCGACGTTTACCAGCATTCAAATGAAGATCAGCATTTTACTCTCAAAACTGAAAGCACAAAAGCACATGACTCCATCTTCCTTTTAAGTATGACATCTGGTACGTTAAAAAAAGATTTTGCATTCCAGAGGATTTGTTCATCTACCTGTTAAACTTGACTGCAAGACCCAAGTCAGCAATGCAGCAAGTTCCGTTTTTCTTTATCAAGATGTTTTTACTCTTCAGGTCCCTGTGTGCAATAGCAGGCTTGCCTTGTGTCCCATAAATTTCTGTGTGTAGATGGCACAGACCACACGCAGCAGAATACGCCAGTTTGAGCAGAGCCCTGTTGTCTAGCGTAGTGCATTTCAGAAAATCGTACAACGATCCATTTTCATGATAATCTGTAATCAAGTAAAGCTGTGTCCAGGAGCCAGTGCCTTTTATATCTGCAGCTATGAAACCTATGAAATATATAAACAAGGTCACAATTTATTTGTAAGTAAGTTTTTTTGTGCAACAGTTTTAGTAAGAATTCCTAAAGCTGTATTATCTCAGACTGTATCAAAAGATATCCAAAGATTCCCCTTATGAAAGCTAATAATGTAAAAGCTCAGATTTCAACTACACATGAGGTTACCACTCCAGTCTTTCAGTAAAGAGATTGCAAACATGTTTCCAAGCAAGAACAGCAAGATTCTACCCTTTCATTAACATTTTCTTAGCATACATGAAGGGATGCCTATCTGGTTATTCCGTAGAAGCTGCCATATACCCCTCAAGCCACCCATTAAAAACTCTTCTTTCCTTCACCCTCACACAAACCCTCCAGTAGCCAAATCATGTACTGCTTCCTTACCAAGGATGTTTTCATGACGCATCAAAACAGTTTGGTAAATCTCTGTTTCTCTGAACCAGCTGGCTTCTTCTGTGGTGAAAAACACTTTCACTGCGACTTTCTCACCCCTCCATTTGCCCATCCACACTTCACCATACCGCCCTTTTCCAACTTGCCTCACCATCTGAATTTGTTTGGCAATAGTGCGCTGAACCTAGGGAAGAAAGAAAAAAACAATAAAAAATTAGGGGAAAGTGGAGGAGGAAAACCAGCGATTAAATAAAGTACCTGGACAAGCTGCTTCTCAAGCGTGGACTCCTTTGAACTATGATCCCACTGTAAAATCTGTTCTATATTATTTTCCAGTATTCCCATTTCAAACCCAAAACAATTAGATCAGCTCAACTTCTTATTTAATTCAGATGCATTCTCCTGCACTCTGTTTCTATTTTATAGTCATCTCTATCACTGGCCAATGTTTATGCAAATATATAAGATGGCAAAACAAAAATTGTGAACAACTATCGGCCAATAAAAAACAAACCTCTTATCAGACAGCAGACACGAAGAAAAAAATATCTTTGAGTTAGCTCAATTTGATACTTGTATTATCCATTCGTTGCATTGTTATTTTAATGTCTGTAGGTTCTAATTTTTCTTTAAACTTTGCTGATGTCAAAAGGTTTCCTAACATAAAATCTAATTTTGCACTTCATTTTAGTTAATTATGTGATGATGGGCTTTCACACATCTTTAGTTTGTACTGTACCTTTTACAGTAATTGCATTTAAAATTATTAACATACTGCACGGATAAACTGCTTTGTTCTAGGTATTAGGTAAACACCAAACTTCATATTTGATGGAGAGAGGTTTAGTGAAGAAAAAACTTAGTTTATGAATTACCAACAACGGTAGTCCTGATCCACTCCCAGAACTCTGTGACTGGTCAATAAGGTCTTTTAATGACTCCCCAGCTGGAATAAATGCTTCATCTTGTTCCAGGTCACGATTATAACAGTGCCTCTTTGCCATCGACTTACAGTAATGCCTGCAAAAGTAGCAGGAGAAGTTAAGCTGAACTCCAAAACATGTAGTAAACTGAGCAAGGAAATAAGTTATTTAAATATGCAAGTTTCCTTAAAAGAAAAAAATTTTACTGTACCATTTTTTTCAGAAACGTAACTTACATAGGTTTTTAATATTAAGAAGTAGTTGTAATGCATGTAGAGGCACGTCAGTTTATTATGAGTCAGATGGAACACCAGTATTTTTAACACTCAGCTCACAGGCTGTGTTACTAGCATAACACTGCTGGTTTTGGTTTAAACTAAGACTGAACCTTGAATCATTGCAAATGAGACTGACACAGGCTCATTTCTGCTGAGACTGGTAGAACAACAATCACCTCCAGCACAAGACTGGAGCTGACAGAAGGCAGCACAGTCTCCTAAACTACACTCACACGAATTGCCGCAGCTCAGCTGGTCAATTACTTAGTTTTGAAACACAACAGAAAGGAAAAGCTATAAAACACATCCTTGCTGCTTTAGGGTCACAAAAGCACTTTAAAAAGGTAAATCTCAGAAGCAGATGGAATGTAACTATTAAAAGTGACTGAAGATGCAAAACCTTAAAAAGCATGAAGACATTCTTGTTTACTGGATGCTATAGCATCAAAGTTCTATGTAGCTTAGAAAACTGTAAATACTTTGTAGCCAGAGGAAAGGATCAAATTCACTTAAGCTCTCTGGTTTGAACATTTAATTTTACCTAACAGTGCAAACTGCTAGCCACAGAAATGGGAAATTAAATTAGAACAGTTCCACTTCCAATCTATTTTTGTCAGAAATACAAATGATTAAATGAGTACATTTACAAAATAACTGTTCTGTTTACACTCATTTGGGAAATTAAAACTGTTGCCAAAAAAGAAAGTGCTCTCCTTACTTGTAACAAAAGCAGCTAAATAAGATGATCATGACAATTATGCAGACTGCCATAGAAATCAACACTGCCATCCAACGAATGCTGCCATCAAAAAGTCCATCTATTAGAAAAGAAAAAGAGGAAAGTTTCCCAAGTCTATTAATTAAACATTTATTGTAAACAGTCTATTTAGGTACGATATTTTCATATACTATGTAGATGAATGCGCACAAACTGAAACACAGGAGGTTTTGTCTGAACATCAGGAAATACTTCTTCATTATGAGGATGATCAAGCACCGGCTCAAGTTGCCCAAGGAGGCTGTGGAGTCTCCCTCCTTGGAGATATTCAAATGCACCTGGACGTGGTCCTGTGCAACCAGCCCCTGCTTGAGCAGTGGGGTTGGACCAGATGAGATCCAGAAGTCCTGTCCAACCCTCAACCAGTCTGTGATTCTGTGGCAGTGCATGGAACCACTTGCAAAACATAAGAAAGGAACAAGACAGCTGATGCATTTATCAGTTCATGTGAAGTTACACAAATTTATAGGAGGTTTTTTTAGTATCAAAGTAAGTATTTACAACAGAAAAGCAGAGATCGTTTCATTTGGATGACAACAAAAAAAAAGAGGATTTAACTTGAGATTCTGGAGTTATTGTTTTTGGTTGACCCTTCTCAGTTTCTGCTTAGAAACAGAAATGAAGGATTTATAGCAGTAAGATTCTGAGAAATTAAGCAACAGTTAAAACAGTATGACTTGTCTAGCGATAAATCCAGTATTTTCATTGGGAATAACAGAAAGAGAATGAATTTGCAGTACATAATAGTTAATAATGCCAGAATATTTTTTTAATGATACATTCACCATGACAAATGCACAGCAGAGATTAAGAAAACCATTTTTAAAAGAAAAGAGAACAGGCTGTAGAAACAGAATAAAAACAGATCAAAAGATCACATGCAGATTAAGATATGAGCAAATTGAGAAAGAGAATGAAAATACCATGAGTGACTGAGAGGAAAATATTAACTCAGCAGTGGCGGAAAAGGAAAACGGGAAATAAAGAGTATGAAGCATAGTACAGAGCTTCACATCAAAATTCCTTAGTAAGGAAAAAAAAACAGATCTGTGTAATACTGCAGTCACAATTTGTGCTTATTTTTATCTGTTGATCAGGAAGAACAGAATCCACATAGTATTTGTTAGTAGCAGTGTGAACATCTAGGAGCTATTTACCTGTACTATCAAGCGGTGGTAACGTTGGTTGTAAATCCTGGTTGCAGAAATCAGTACGACAGCACTCAATTGTTCGCCGTAATTGTGCTTTTGGTGAGTCCTGTTGAAACACAATTGAATAAACGTTCAGATGTTGAAGTGATCAGTTAGGATTGGCACAAGCAATGCTAGTGATACAACCCACCATAGACAAAAGTTTAAGCTACTTTTTTTTAAAAAATAAAGTTCAACCTCACCATTTAATGTATGAGACAACTTCCCAGGGGCACACAACCCCCAGCTAATCTCTTTGGGTGCATACATTCTATGTTCACTTTTTAAAATTTTTGGAGGAACTCTTTTACCTGGTGCACAGAAATAGATGATTCCTACTTTTTTATTTCATATATTGCAAATTTTTTAAGCTTAGTCAAAAGCACTTAATCGTACGTTAAAGAAATACTGCTCTTAAGACAAAAACTCCTAGTCATTTTAGGAGTTTTTCTCTTGCGCTCATCACAGCAGCACTGCTTACTTCAAAAACACTTTCAGAACACCATATAAAAGATGGAGGGGCATGAAAACTAATCTGAAGATAAGGCGCTAATATAAACACAAGAACAACTTCAAGAGGTCATTGTGACACCTCGGGTCTGATTTGCAGTAACTCTAAATATTCACAGCTGTAACTGAAGCAAAGAGTGCATCCAAGAGACAGTACTACTGACAGCTACATTATATAAGAACTTAAGTCCCACATTTACATCTGGGTATTCGAAACAGTGATAGTATTTCAGGGGGGTGGGGAGAGCAACCCAGCTGGTGACCACCTCTGCAAGCTCTGTTTAATGTAAACAATGTGACAAAAGAAAAACCAAAATCCAGTCTTCCAAGGCAATATTCACTTGCCCAGCTAGCGCTACATCCCTGCCTTCTAAACAAATCCTTGCGTTATTAACTGTGCTTTCAGTCCAAGTTCTGTAACAGATAAAAAAGTTCTAAAGGCAGCAGTCTGCTTAATTATACCCCTTTAAATCAAAAGCAAGTTATATTCATGCAGTTAATGACATATAAGTACTGTAAAAAGGGAAAAAAAAGTTATGCATCAGACAGGAAAACGTACATAAGGGAGCTCTTGTGTAACCTGTGAAGACAATTCCTTATGATTTTGCTTTTCTCTCAAATGAACTGAAGAGAGCAAAAAATTCCAAACTAAGTAATCAAGAAAGTCTGCATTAAAATACAAACTACTCAGATCAACTAGGTTGACTATAAAATAGTCTCTTCAACTGTGGATACAGCTGACAGAAGGAAAAGGCAGATGTCCTTTGTTCATTTTTTCAGGGGCTTACAGATAATTGCAGAGAACTCCAACAAGCCAGGATTCTATTCCAACCTTTGCTCAAACACCATTAAGTGTCCTTTCTGTCACTACTCACCCGTGATTGTTCACTTCCATTGCCTTCAGTGGTAAATGGCAACATGCGAAAATTCTATGATTGCAGTTGTAAGCTACAGAGGTTTAAATTGCTTATGCTTTTTCCCTTACATAGCCTCCACGGAGATCTTAAATTTTAATAATATCTCATCTTTTTTACCTTGCACTGGAAGTCTGAACCTTCGTACTTCATGCAGCCAGAAGCAAGCGTGGGTTCTCCATGTTCATCTTCCTCAATGATAGCGAAGCAATGCCCATTAGTTCTGGAATAAACACATCAATTGTTCTTGAATAATGTGTTTGTTGTTCAATATGCAGCATTAGTTGACCATGAATAAGAATAATAGAATGCCAATATCCAGAAAAATTCGTCTTTAACGCAGTGGTTACCATATGGTATGAGCATGGCATTTTTAAATAGAACACTGAAGGGATGTTTTCTCCCAAATATTCTGTCTTCTACTTCCTCACCCCGCTTCAAGACTTCTCACATCCAATCACGCGCATGTAGTTGTTCAAAAACAACTGAGGGGGTGGAAGCACAGAGATCTGACTACAGTTTTACAGGCTGAAACAAAACCAAAGTTCACTTGTGTCTGTTCTTGAAACTGCAATGATAAACTCGAAGAGAAGTGCTACTATGTGAAAGGTGGCTATTTCAAGATCAAAGCTCAGCTACATTTTTCCCACATCAACTCTCTCAAATATTAAGCCTTCAGGGCAAAGCAAACAAATCCCTAAACCTACTTTTCTGAAGTTGATAGTAACAAACAGATTACATTAATTTTTTTAAAAATGGCACTTCGATTCCAAATTATCTTTTTATACAAATGCTTTGATTTCTGTACTACATGAAAATGACAATAATTTGTGCAAGGAATCTCAAACCAATTCGTAATGGTAGGTCTGTGTTTTCAGTACATGTAAAATTAATATTTTATTAAGTAAATCAATATTTATTCATTCTCTCACCACAGATACTAAGGAAAACAAATCCAGAAATATTTTTTGTTATTTTTTTTTTAAATTTAAAATAATGTAAAGAAATGCAGATTTGGGAAACATAATGTCATAAAACACCCCTCACATGAACACTGCGTAAGTGTTATTAATTCTCTAACGACTTTATTATCAGAGCATTGATCTCTACAGCCACTAGTTCAGAGGCAAAAAATTAGTAAGGCCTATACTGACTGCATACACTAGAGGGCAATAACAAGCAGAAAAATAAATACTAAAGAAACTGAAAGACAAAATACTGCATCATAACTGAACATTTTCTAGGTGCAAAACTATGGTTGTAAAATACTACCTGTGTTCACATTTAAAAAGATAGTAGTGTTTATTCTACCTCCTTGGGTTCCACAAATTCTGTTTCATCTGCCAAGTTACAGATTTAGAGAGGCTTAATATTAGACTCAAATTATAGTAGCAATATTGTCTATTGTGTATCCTTACACTAATCCTTAAGGAAGAAAAATAAAGGCTTTAGAATATGGAACTGCAAAGGAAGAGAAAAAAGGAAAAACATGGATATTTCACAACATGAAGGAAACCTCTTAAGCAAGCACATAATCCGTGCATCAGTCTATTAGGATTCTTATGCCTCTCTTAAGTTAAAACTACCTTCCTGCCTCTATATGTTGAGAGGCTTTTCTTCTCCCTCCTGCCTTTCCCTCATATTCTACAACTAATGAACATGTAGCAAGAAGAAATCTCAGTAAAAGGCTATTTTGCTAACATTACCTTTTGACTACCAGGTGGGAAAAAAAATATTAGACCAGGCAAGCGGGTGCTCATATCAGAAGGTTTAGATTTGGGTCATTTAATACCCAGCTACAGTTACTGAAAACCTCAGTTCTTAAAGCAGTTGCTGGGGGCAAAATGACTGGTTGCAAACGGTTCTAAGGTACAGTGAAAGCAGTATTTTTCACATACAGATGACTGTGGGTTAAAACCTCATGGGTTAAAACCCACAGTGCTTATATCTCCACAGCACCAGTGAATTTCTAATCCATTATGGTCAAGTCACCTGAGATAACCACAGTCAGCACTCTAGTTTGCTCTCTCATGAGCGAAAACAAGCACTCTTCAAAGAGGCTCTTCTATCCTGTAGGCAATACTTACATGCATGTGTTATTAATAGCATCATCAGGACAATGTCCTGAGCAGTAGCACTTAAGAAAAGGTAAGGTGTCCTCTGGAGCGAGTGTCACTCCATTTGCTTGTTTCTTTTGGTCAGGATTTGTCTTCATTCCTGTGCCATGAAGCATGCTGTCAAGACTATTTTGACCTGGACATTAAAAAAAGAAAAAACACAAAATATTTTTGCATCTCTCTGATAACTGTTCAAGAGCTTTACAGGTAAAAAGTGACAATAACATTGTTATATTAACAAATAATTGAATTACACAAGATATAAGAACCTCCTTTTCCAAGAGTATGGCAGAAATTTCAGTTAATAATTTTATTCTAGGAATACCTAGCTCTAATATTTTGTATTTTAACAGCAGATCTTCCAACCATAATCAATATAAACAGAAAGAGGGTATTTTCCCTTTTTTGAGTTGGGGCAGGAAAGTAGTTATGTAACTGGTAAGAATTTTCTAAAGAAAGCCATTCTCATTCATGTGTTTAGAAAACCAAAATGCTGACCGCTTGATAACCATAACAGTATAATTTTATGCATGACTGAATGTACTTAATATGCAATTTTCTAATTTTCTGAACTGAATCATTTTTTATGGATTCAGACTCATAGGAGAGCAGTAATAACTCCAAAATCTCTTGCATTTTTTGATCTCTGTATGCATTAGTACTTCAAAACAGAGCTTAAGCACATCTTGTTTGCAAATTAAATTTCAGTAAATGACATGAACATCCACACAAATGAGCTTTCAGAGAATAAAAATAGGTCTAAATTATATTCCAAGTAGCCCTCAAATTCTCAACAGTAGGAGAGCTGGGGATCGTTTGTTCTAGTTCATATTAAAGCGCTTTTGTGAATGTAGGCATTCAGAAGAAAAAATTCCATCTGTTTTCTTCTTAGCAAAGAACATGCAAAAAACAATAAATCAGGAATATTATCTGCCTCATTTGGAACATGCTTTGTGACCACTGTATGAGATGAAAGCATCTTCATCCTCCTCCTCCAGCTTTATCACACATAATTTTACAAACAGAAAAGCTCCGTTTGTCCATCACCTAACAGTATTCTTGGCTCTAAGTCCTCAAGGTGTGAGTCAAATAATGCTGGAGGAGTTGTGAACACACTACAGCCTGCACTGACACAATTTGCAGGCAAGTCTCTGTGCAAGGCTCAGCGGGCAAGGTGAGAGAACAGCCAGTTAGGACTGATAGAAGCTTCTACAAATCCAGTTATAATTCAAAAAGTGGAGGTACCTCGGTACATCTCAAAAAATATTTTAGTCACAATAAAAACTTCATTTTATCTGAGAATAAAAAAATTACCAAGAAACTCATGGTGTCTTGTAACAGATTCTTATGGCTTCCTGCCAAACCCACCAAACACTAGCTGTAATGAGAACACTTCTCATGTACCTTGCTTGAAAGATGTGCAGAAAAATCTGATTAAAACCCTGTGCAAATACCACCCTCTGTATCAATCTGTTGTAACATCCACTATATAATTCAACTAAATGTGCAATTAACTGTTTGTGAAATTTGATCTTAGTGTTCTGAAAAAGCAGACTTGCAGATTTTGCTATCTAATTAACACAGCACACCCAGTGCATTGTCCCAATTCAGCAATTTCACTGAAAGTAATCAAACTGTGTTTTTTTCAGATACAATTAAGAGTATATCGCAAGAAAGTACAGCATGCCATTCACCTAAACCCTCAAATCAGTTAGCCAGGTTTTATTTGAAATGTAGCTTTCTAACAGAACTTCAGTAATGCCTGAGTTAAATATTTCTGATATGTACAAACTAATAACAAGAAGGTGCTAGAATAACACATTTACCTGCGCAACAGGTATTCCAAATTTAACCAAAAAGAATTTTGCACATATGAAATAGCAGCTCTTCCACCTGTCCTCTCTTTCTACAGATTTCTTCCCAGCATAAATTGAAAGCTCATTTTAATACTGTGCTACAGATATTACACAAGATTCTGTATTCACATCTAAGAGATACTTACCTGCTCAGAGAACACGTAATTCTACTTAATATTTAAAGGAAGAATGCGAGGAAAAAAAAATCATTTCACCCTTACATTTTCACTTTCTAAAACTGTAAAGAGAGTTCTTATTAAACAGGAGCTTATCTGAGTATCTGGGGAAGGAAGAAAAAGGAAAATGAGACTGTTTGAGATAACTTCAGAAGAAAGTTTAATAGTCTCTGCCTAGATATTATCCCTAACTCGATCTTTTATTGCATTGCTACAATTCAGGCTCAGCATTTCGAGAAAGATTAGTGTCTATCTTAAAGATGCTAGGTATGGGGAAGGGAGTTGAATGCAGAAAATGACTTGGCTTCCATCCACCTCAGATGTTAAGACAGCAGATCAAGATACACATGGGGTCACAGGATGTTTCATTGCTGTTTTTCCTGGTTAACAGGTACTGGGTAAATGAACAAGAGTGAATGAAGCATCTGCCTACACGACATCTTGCTTCAAGAACTACCTGACCTTCCTGCACCGGGGCTCTCATTACGCGTCACACCCAGAGCTCCACCTCTCCAATATTCACACTGCTTCATCTTCCTTCTGGGAGCAGGACAGAGAAAGGGAGGATCTTGTGACACTACACTACTTGATGATGTAAATAATGGCTTATTTTCCATGACACATGCAGTTGTCAGCTCTGTGGTGCAGCTAAGAAACATCCATACACAAATCTTACATAACCCTTCAAAGGTATCAGTGCTATGCATTAGTATGCACAGCTTCAAAAGATAAAAGTTTGCACTGAAATTCATAACCCAGAGATTTCAGATACAGCAAAGTTTCTTTTTCTATTATTTCCCATTCTCTACCTGTACACTGCACAAAACTGGTGGAGCAAAATAATACACGTTAACAGCAAACGAACTGTCACACACTGGAGGGGATTTCTTCAAGATCCTGAACCAGTTTCAGCCAGCTTGTCCAGCCTTGAGAATGATACTACCATGTATCTTTAAACATACAAATTGCTCTATAATGTGTATTTTACCACATTCAAAAACTTGCAGCTTTCAATGAATATCAGAGTGGTGGTGAGCTGGAACATTGTCTTCTTCTCATGTAACCACAGCATAAAACAATAAAGAGAAGTAAGCTGATATGACTTCACACTGCCAGTTGGTCATTTGCTCTGCCCCATCACAACACTGCCTCATACATACAGAATTCATTTTAAATTTCTAGACATGTGAACTGCTACAGATATGACATTTAAATGGCTGCTTAAAATTAAACTTTTTTAAATATAAAAAACAAACACCTGCCAATGTATCATATCCAGCCATTGAGATAACACAAGTTATTCAGAGAACTACTTCTTCCAATCATACGTTAGAAATGTATGAAGGCATGGCTTCAAATACTACCATTAATATGGATAATCTTTAAAAGGTACTGTGTATGGCAGTGAAGTGTTATTACCCACAGAAAACTGAGTTAACTTGTTTGCAACTCAATGCTCAACTAATTTAATTAAGTCTTCTGATCTAAGACAAGATTTATGTAACCCATAAAAAACCAGCTCTATTGAGAAATGCAGACAGCAGGAAGTGGAAGATGACAAATACAAAAGCTAAATTATGCACATAGTTTACTCAAGTATATCCCCTCTACCTCCACAAAAAAAAATGTTGCAAAGGTAGGACTAGTAGCCTAAAGCATTCAAGCTGTTCAACAGCTTTCTGAAGGCACAATATAGATGTTCCACATCAAAAATTTTATTTTCGCGTACATTGCCCTTAAAAGGGATTTATCTTAGCAGAACTACAGTACTCTCAGCATTTCTTTGTAGCTATTCCGATTCAAACTTGCAAACCCCAATGAATTCAACATTTAAATAATCTTTGTCAGAACACCACCTTCACCTGCCTTCCTACATAACCTCAAGGCATCCTTGTAGTCCTCCTGACTTGCCTGTCCCTTCTTCTAAAGGTCAGAAATTCTCTTTTTGCTCCTGAGTTCCAGCCAAAGCTCTCTGTTCAGCCAGGCTGGTCTTCCCCACCAGCTCATCATCTTTTTGGACATGGGGACAGCCTGCTCCCGCATCTTTAAGATTTCCTTCTTAAAGAATGTCCAGCCTTCCTGGACTCCTTTGCCCTTCAGGACTGCCTCCCAAGGGATTGTGTCTCCTAAACAGGATCTGCCCTCCAGAAATCCAAGGTAGCAGTTCTGCTGGGCCCTCTTCCCCGACAATAGAGAACTCGATCATTTCATGATCACAATGCCCAAGGTGGCCTCCAACCATTACATGGCCCACATGTCCTTCTCTGTTCACAAACAGCTCCAGTGGGGTGCCCTTCCTAGTTGGCTCGCTGACCAGCTGTGTCAGGAAACTGGTGTCCACATAGTCCAGGAGCCTCCCAGACTGTTTCCTCTCTGCTGTGTTGTATTTCCAGCAGACATCTGATAAGTTGAAAACCCCCACAAGAACAAGAGGTAGCAATTGTGAGACTTCTCTGAGCTCCTTATAGAATATTCTTCTGCTTCTTCATGCTGGTTGGGTGGTCTGTAACAGACTCCCAAAGTCAAACCATGTGTAACATACAGGGCTACACTGCCGCCTCTCCTTCCTTGCCTTCTGAAGAGTTTATGGCCTTCCATTGCAGCACTCCAGTTTTGCCAGTCATCCCACCAGTTTTCCTTCCTCACGATGGCTTCCAGCTCCTCCTGTTTGTTGCCCATGCTGTGTACACTGGTATAGATGAACTTCTGGGCTACTGATCCTGACAACCTTTTTGTGGGTTCTTATGTGACCATTCTCAGGTGCTTCCATGGTTTCTAACACATCAGTAATCCAACAATTATGTTAGATACGCTTTCCTTATGAAAAACACATGCCTTAAAATTTTTATGTCATGGTTTTAAATTACTTGCTTTTGCTTTAAGATGCAGATACTGCAAAAACATCTACTCCAACAAGGACATTTTACCTTTCTGCCTATCACAAGCTTTCATGCTAATTTAACACTTACCGCTATGTGAATCGAACCTCAGTACAACTGATACAGCTTGAGTAAAATACTTTTTCTTAAAACATAAAATAATTTCTAGAAAATCAGAAAAAAAAAATGTATGAGTGCAAAGAAAAAAATATATTAAATGCTTCCATAAACTCTGTGTCTGGCATTTTAACCATAATTCTCCCTATAGTGCTTTTTTATGCATCAAGCCTGTGATCTCCAAAGACCAGGCATGTTAGAGGTGGCTCCATCTAGCAGAACTGGTTCCTAAAAATCACAGCACATTCCCAGACTACTTGTTTAAAAATCTTTTCTAGCACCCTCCAAGCTCTCCCAGGAGCTACACCAGTGCTCGTCACACAGAGGCAGCTCCTGCCCCCAACCTTCCCACTCAGCAATGCCCAGCCTCTGCTCCACTGCCCTTCCCAATAAAGTCCCTTCTGAAGACTACTCTCTGTTCTTACATATTCAAGACAAAAGAAAGAGACAAGAATATTTTACATGTATTTTACTTTATTTTTAAAAAAAAAGTACACTGCATACTAATTCAAATTAAATGGACTTTCAGTTTTAAGTATCTTTCTTCAAATGTGAAATTCTAATAAAGAAACACATAACCTTTTAATAATCCGTTACAATAACTTTACCCAGACAAATATTTAACAATATATGTTTGCTGCCCATGTTTTAAAGACCGATGCAGCCATTAATAAGGGAAATCACTGGTAAACAGAACTACGCTGTCCTCAAGCAACAGATCGGTTTCTGACAACTCTAAGTTCCTTCTGCAGATTTTAGACTATTTTCTTTATCTCAGATTAGTTTGTATATTTAAATTCAGTAACTATTTCACCCAAAAATCAGAAAATTCATAAATTTTTTAAAAGTGGTATCATTTTCCACACCAAATCTTTGAATAAAAGTATGAGTGAAATCAAATCTCAACAGATGTTTTTCGGTTCACTGACAAACAATGCCAACTTTAGTAAGTCCATTTTAATATTTAATGCTAACACTGATTATTTTAAAATGTAACTTTTAATAAACATATCTTCATACATATTGAATGCTATTAATACATTTTTAGACAACTAATTTACTAATTCATTTTAGGACTAAAAAACTGGTGTTCTGTGGTGTCTCTGAAAAACGCAAAGGTGTGCTGAACCACATATCTAACATATCATTGAGTAAACTGAGAGTAATGAAGTACAAAATTTAGGTGAACGTGTTTAAGCATACATTAAGTTCTTTAACTACCCCATTACATATATTGAGTAGTTATGCTCATCAATGCATAATAAAAACAAACACAGACCTCCACTTTGAAGTAAAACTGGCTCTCTGAACTAAAAAACTGCACTAGTGGGAAGACAAAAGCACATTTACCACAGTCCTCAACTCCAACTGAAGCTGATAAACTCTTACCTTAGATGAGCAAAAGTAGGTGGATGAAGGCACAGAGCAAGTCACAGGTCTAAATAAATTATAAAGGCCTTCCATGGTGAGAAAGGAAATACAAAAATGTCTTTCTTGACAAGGTTGCTATTAAATGTAGCCATCTGCTATCCAGGCTTAACTTTGATCATTTCTCAATGTAAGTGAAAAAAAGTCCCATAGGCTACAAAGACGACTCAATCCAAAGGGTAACCATGTGTCCCCCTGCTCTGTAGCACCGACCTGAGGAACAGCAGCTGCTCACCAATGATTTCATGGAATTGCCTCTGTTTTCTGCTGTTGTTGTTAGAGTATTTTCACATTAATCAACACATGCAGCCACTTGTTTTTTAAAGTTACCTACTAAGGAATCTGCTGTGTATATATACATGCACGTATACAGACATGCTATTATTATTCTCTCAGGTCCTGGTAAGCCCTGAAATTCCTGCCATTTTGAAGAAGCCTCCAAAACAAGCAAGGGAGCAAACCCTTAAGCAAAAAAGTACATATGCTGGGTGTTTCTACTTTCTCTGCTTTTCCCTCCTCTTTCTGGAAATCGCACAAATTCTCTTTAGTTCATTCTAATGTGACTTCTCCACCTCTATTGATTGCTTTACGATGCATTTTTTTAACATCCTGCATATATTTTCCTTGTTGAAACTGTTATTTCCACTTGTTAGACTTTTCACTTTAGATTTCCTCTTTCCTATAAAAATTTCAAATATTTGATGACTATCAACCTCATTCTTCTCTCCTTCCCAAACACAACTCCTCCATTAATCTAGGGACAAGCAGAGAGACTTGGTTGTTTTCCTACTCACCACCCCTAGAAACCGAGCATATTTCGTGTGTTTGAAGACAAGCCCTTAGGCAACACGCATCAAAGAAACAACAACATGTCAGCAAGCTCAACTTTCCCATAGCTTTCAGAACTTGCTCAGTACTGATTTGAAAGTCCAAAATATTCCTAAGACAAGGCAATTTCTTCTTTAGAGGCTGAAAACAAATTTCACAGGGTCTTTAAACTTAATTTAGCTATATTCTTTTTTTAGAAGTAATTTATTGGAGCATTAGTAATACATGAGGAAGGAGTTAATGCAATTTAATTTTACATCACTATAAGGCCTGTATATTTGTATGATTATTTCTGTTTGTATCTAGAGAGAAAAAAAATTGTTCCTTCAGTTGCTATTGTATTTGAGTAAAATGCTGAATATTGACTAAAGCAAAGGGGTAATAATGACTTGAGTAAAACGAACAAAGAATATCATCCCCACCTTCTTCAAGGGAAGAAGTTGGTGTCTTCTGCAAGAAGCAGCAAAACTGCTGTAATACTAGTAAAACAAGCACCAGTGCAAAATGCTATGTCAGAGTATTTCAGAGTGGAAGAGACCTCTAGCAGTCACCTATTTCCATCACCTAGTCAAAGCAGGAACAGCTTTTAAGTTAAACCAGGTTGTTCAGAGTCATTCTGGTAAAGTTTTGACTATTTCTAATGACAGATACTGCACAGCTTCTCCAGGCAGCCTGTTCTAATGCTTAGCCACACTCACAGTGAAAATTTCTTTCCTCACTTCTCACCAAAATTACCTTTATTGTGATTTGTGCCCATCTAATCACCCTAGAATTACCTGTGAATGTTTGTAAATGTGTACTATAAACTTCAACTATACCAAAACCAGGCTATTTCTGTCTAAATAGATTGAGCTATTGCTTGCAAATTAAAAATCATATGTTCACAACAGAAAGAGGGACTGGGCTTGAGAATTTCCCTCTACTAAACTAACTAATGGAACAAAGATGGAAGAATCCTGGATTTTTCTTCGTTTTGTTGCTTACAACCTTGAAATCTCTGCTGCAATTGCAAAGCGTCAAACTAAGACCCATGCTCTTCAATTAACTTGGCAATTATACAGGAACACTTGTGCAGTTTTTGAAGAAAAGTGTTTACAATTCTGTAGACTGTACTCAATGATACAGAAGCCTTCAGTGTGCCTGTGGTAGCCTCCTTGACTGAACCCCACAGAGAACCTGAATGGAATAATAGCAGCCTTAAATATCTTTAACAAAATGGAACTCTTCACAGATCCAGAGAGAGGACTTCTGTTCCATAAATGCTCGGCTGTGAATGTATGTGGGGCATGGTACTTGGAAGAGCTTAAAAGATGATCCTCCTTGCACTGACACACTATTAATTTAGTTTGGATCCTAGTGTAGTTGACAGCTCATCCCTAGTCAATTCCAAGTAAATATCTTCAGTGTCATCTATATTTACTGCTTTATAAAAGTCTGGGTTATGTTTAAGGGCACAGTCCTGTGCTTTGCCTCATTGCTTCCTCCCACCCAGGTGCAGCAGTTCTGAAATCCACCTTGGCACTTGGTTACAAGAGGATAAATTCCAGCACATGGGAAGAGGCAGGATCAAGTGGCTTGGAAGTGGAAGGCCCATTACACATTTGATGCAAGTCTGCTCTTAAAATCAGTTATCAAGCTATGTATCAAGCCTAGCCCTGATAGCAACAGCCCTGCTAAATCCTTCAATATTGCAGGTACACACCAGAAACTGAAAGAGCATCATTTGCGTACTTACCAGGCTTCCTTCTCTCTCCTCTTTAATGGTTTCATTAAATTATTATTCTTGAAAGTAAATAGCCCAAAGAATATCTCAAAATCAAGCACTAAGCGGTAATTGATATAAATATGGAAAGAGAATATAAAACCTTTTCTATTCAAGTATTGAAATGCCAGTACCAAACTAGTCTTGTCTGTTTCTCTGAAAACATGGGCAAAGTTCCACATACTCAGCTCCCATGCGAGAGGTGCACAGCTGGGAGAACTAGATATCTTACACAGAGACCAACTATGGATGTACAGGCTTGATGGACACACAAAGCACTACTGTTCACGTCCCAAACATGAGAATGCAATACCACTAACAGTTCAGATACCATTCTAGTATTCTGACACCCGACTCACAAAATCAGATCTGGCAGGTACAGTTGCTAATAAGGAGTAGGGAAATAATAATAAAATGGGTTTTCCCACAAACTACTTATAATCTCTATACTTAAAGCTTCAGTTCCTAGTAGAGCATGAGTCAGTCATACTGTCAGTTCCCCACACGTTTCCTTGTAATTCAACCCATCTGACGGAGGAGTTAAAAGTCCTAATGATAACTGGATTTCCAGAAGTTTTTGATAACTGGTGGCTGGAAAGACAACAGACGTATAAACGAGTTCTTCACTAACTGAAACCCAGGCTACTGTGAATATCCCATAGCCTCATCTCAGCTCACTGAGTAGGCATAACAAGTTTATTTAGATTAGTTATGGCACACTACTTCTTGGCTGCTGGGAGCATCAGATGGCATGTGGATCTGTACACTGCGTGTCTTCAGTGGCTCATGTTTAAAGGGATCAAAGATGCACACATATAGGAAAATGAAATTCAGAAAGTCAAACCTTCGATTCTGCTGCTTATGTAACTTGCTCCAAAGTGTACTGTGCATTTCTGGTATTGTCTCTATGAAAGGATTTGCTAACACAGACCTAATCTATAATCTATACTACAACATATATGATCATTATAATGTCCTTCTTTTTTAGAGAATTTTCTACATGGTATGTCAGGCAGAAAAGCCACCTGCCTGCAAAAGAACAAAAACAACAAACAAACAAAGAAAAAACATGCCTCAGATTAAAAACAAACTTATTTCAACCAGTACATATTTACCTTGAACATGGAGAATAATAAGCAGATAGGCTCCAAGCAATCGCTCACAAACTCTCAGTCGAGTCATTGTTCACTTTTAATCCTTCCTGTGCAAGGCAACCAGCCCTTCTGCTTGACAAATGTTAAGCTTAGTCTGTTCGGTGAAGCCTAATACAAGATTTGGTGCTTGACTGCAAAGATGCTTTTGTAACTTTTCCAACTTCGTTTCCTGAAAGATACAGTAGAACAAAGTGTTAAGAAACATCTCGTGTTTTTGGAAAAAGAAAAAACCCTCAAGATTTTTCATCACATTGATCACAACGATGTGGCTGCAAAAAAATAATTAAAAATATATTAGGCATCTTTACTATCCAACTGAAGAGCAGAGTTCTTCTGAAATACACATTTTTGATAACATCACACAGGAATTTTATTACTTTCCTATCAAAAATACTATATACGTTAACTCGCTCATCACAGCCACGTATTTTAGAATCACAGTTATCATATGTAATACTCAACAGATTAACACTTAAATCTGTTTGAAAACTATTTTCTTTACAGAAATTAAAATCTATACTTATTTTTCTTAAATGAAAATCAACTTTGATTTCCCATAATATTGCAGGAAAAAGCAATACCATGTTGAGCTACCAGTTGAAAAAAGCTTGCAGAGAAGCTTTATTGCAGTAAAAACCCAGCCTCTTGCTGGATGAAAACCAAATTAGTATTAAAATAGTTTAGTTACCTTATTTACTTACAATGTTACTTTTGTCTTCTAGAATAGTACTACATCTTCAAAAAAATATAAAAAGCAAAATCTCATTTAACATTTGAATGAAGAAATTGATTTCTCACTTAGCATCAACTACTCCAGTCCCTCTTCCTGTACAGTACATTATATAGTGTTTTCTGAATAAAATAAAGTTAGCTCAGCTCACAACACTAATGAACATTTATTATTTATCTTTCTGAACTCCAATTCAAAATCCTGATATCCTTCTGGATTCCCAAGTTTTCTGCAAATTAATCCCCACTGAAAAATTGTGCTACTATATGCGCACGCCATTTACTCCGAAAATAGAAGATAATTTTCCTCATCCAGTGGATGAACACATAGCTAAGACAGCCGAATTGAATAAGAAGTTACTTTTTCAGACTGCAGTAGTTGTGGTCACGTTCTGCTTAACGAACTTTCTACAGCAATTCACGAGAGAAGCATAATTGGGCCTCAAAGGACTAAAAAGCAGCTCAAACACCTAAATACTTAATCACAACAAAAGCGACGTTGCACAAAGACGAACAGAGGCCTGATTTTGCCTTTCCTCGGCCTCTTGTTTTGGTGGGCTTGACCCGCCTGACCCCTGTCAGCCTGGCGCTGCTCATGAATGCCCAAACTGGCGTTCGCTCAGGGATGGGCTGCAATTACTGTTGGTGGCCGCTTCCACCATCAATAACTCAATCTGTCTGTCGGTGAGACCCAAGAACTTTTCATTTTAATTAGTGCTTCGGAGGCATTTAACATGGAGGCAAATTAGCGGCCGAGCCGGGAGGTGTCGGGGGGCCGGGGCAGGCCGCCCCGACCCCTGGCCTACTTTTCACACGTCTCTGACTTCTCCCTAACGAAGCGACAAAGGCCCCTGCGCCAGAGGCCTCCGCGCCGGGGGCTGCCAGGGGCCGGCTCCTTCCCCGATTACTGCCAGGTTACGGCGGGATGCACTCGGAACGACACGCTCTGCTGACGTCTGAAGCGCTGGCAACTTCAAAATAAAGCTCCCGGAGAGGCAGAGGTAAGAGCCGCCTGGTAACAAAGATATTCGCTCTCTTGAGTGCTTCCTAAGCACAAGGAACAGGACCAATTCTGACAGGGAACATCCTTTGAGCTATAAAAACATCAGGCCAGCAACCCAAGTCTGGAAGTATTATTGCTTTATTCCCATGATTCAACTGCAATTAAGTTCAATCCTCAATAAAATATGTGGAAGACCAACACTGCGAACAGCTTGTATGTAGTAAAACAACAAAGGCTTTATTTACAGTATTATTTTTGCACTCCATCAAGGAAAAAAAAAACAACACACTAATAGTCTGTTTATATTTAAAAATCATTTGTCTGTCCCTTGCAAGTTTCAGGAAGGACTATATAGTCTCACTCTTCCACATTTCAAGAGCAGGAGTGTTTTAAACGTTCAGAAAATTGGTGGCCTCACGCCCCAGTTCAATAAGATAAGAGAGCACAGTGGCACAGGAATTTAACATGCGATGTGTATTTACCACTGTACTACATAGCATGCTATCAAAAAATCAAGAAATGGGAAAAATCCAACATTTTAATGTAACCCACTTCCAATTTTCATGGTGATTTTTGTTCAGCGACACAGAAATGTAAGGCAGTTCTCAAAAGTGTTGTCCAAGCCTATTCAAAAATAAAATGGTTGCTGCTCAGAACCAGTATTTTGTACCTGAATTTTCCTTTCATTAATATTTTGCTTTTCACCAATACAGATATATAAGTAAATACGTATAAAAATGTACAGAAAAACATGCAATAAAATGACACTGAGAACAAGTTCTGCTATAACTCCCCATTTTATAGATCATTCTAATTTGAGAATGCTTATCAGCATTTAAATGAATACCTCAAAAATGGAAAGTAAAACCCAGCAGGGGCGCAATTCCCAACTCTTCCCCTGAAATGTAGGTATGATGCCTCCATGCTGTTACTTGAGTTACCTTCTGTTGCCGCTACTGTCAGTGTCAAGATGGCCCTGAGCCCGGAAAGCCCCGCAGCAGACTTGAGGAGCCTCACTGCACCCCCAGCACCCAAGTTCATGTTTCACTGCTGGGCACAGGAGCTTAAGCCACTGACAGAAAACTAGTGCTTCACAACAAAAGGTCCCAATATGAACCATGTGAACTGCAGTGTGGACACGTTCTATTCTACTGCCTACACTACAGAAGGAACAAAGCTGCGTCAAATAATGATGTGGACAGGGTGAGGTAGTTTTTTTTCGGTCAACACAGTAAAATTCAGCAGAGCTTTCCTGCCACAACTACCTGAAGAGATTTCAAGCATTTTTTACCCATCATTCGAACTGTTCTTCCTTTTTCCCATGTAAATTTCTGAGCTAAACAAAGACAATTAGTTCTCTTAACAGTCTATATTGCTTCTTCATAGAAACAAACTGTTTGAAAACATTTTGTTCTTAAAATCACCTGGCACTTCAATACAGCTACGTAGTTTAACAGCTGGGGAAAAATGTTTTAAATAACAGGCTAGCTGTTATAGTGCTTCTAACAAATGCCACACCTCAAAATGATGTAGTTATGACCTTCACATGAGAATATCTTTCACTAAAAACAAATCAAACCACAACAAAAACCACATTTAACAAAACTGAAGAGGCTGCAGTGACACCTTTTCAGAGCTGTTTCTGGATTCCCATTGAAGACTGGCAGCCCCACTAAGGGACACTACCTAAAGTAAGCAACAGCTGGAATTTCTCCAAAACCTGCCTGATATTAACAGCATAGAAGGACACAGCTAAATGACTAATTCAAATGTGTTAAAGCATCAATTAACACCTGGAATGCTACTCTGCCAGAGTGATGCTGAAGAAATTCAAGCCCATAAGCCAATCAGTTGATTTCAAAGTCCTCAATCTCTCTCTTTTTCCACTGTAGCCATGAAGAAACATCCAACCACAATCCGTTAAAAACTAATTTATTCATCAATCATAACACCCAATTTGTCTACATTGTAATTTATTATGCTTCCTAAAAATAGCTTATTGAAGAAAATGCTTTTGTTATTAAAACTGTGTGGGTTTTTTTCTGCACTGGAACCGAGCTGTGAATTCATGGCATTATCACAGCAGTCTAGCCCTACACTCTGTATGACTCCCAATATACAAAGCTGAAGTGTGCAAGATTTGTCATATGGTCCAAAATGATTCTGAAGGCAGAGAGTTCAGTGGTAACTGTTCTTCAGATGTGGTTCTGTAATATTTTTAACAGCATGATCCCAAAACCAAATGAGCTGCACTGTCCCAAATTTCAATAAAGAATGATAGTGCTGAGTGTAACAACAAAGACGGTATTGTAAAAGGAGAACACATGAAAAAAGAAATGTCAATCTCAAACTTCGCAAGAATTAGAACATTAAATCCATTTCAACAGATGTCTCAAAACATTTGCAGCACTACATACAATACCAAATAAACGTATTTGCCAAAGCAAAACTGACAAATATTAAATTCCTCATACGCATAATGAGAGCAAGAAGTGACTTAGGTAACTGTAAGAATATTACCTCAATCACATACAGAGTTTTGAACACAATTTTGAGGTGGAACAGAATGCCAGAGATAAATTGGACTGTCAGCCTAAGCCAATATGCGACAACAACTTTGTATCAGAGCTTAAAAAACTGTTATGGTGCCACAAAAAACTATTAAATTGGATGAAGAAAAGAGGTATTGTAAGAACAGTAAAGAATTCACTACGGGGCAGATGACAAGTAGTTTCAAGAACAGAGATTTCCAGTGTAGTACAAATGAGATTCAAGTACCTTGATTCTCGCACCAGCTTGATTCAAGAGTACTTACTTACCCTTTTTGTTAATGAAGTAAGCACAAAAAGTAAAACTTTGATAAACCTTGCTGACAAACAAGAATTGATAATTCAGCTGAGTGTTGTTTTTATGCGGGAAGATTTGGATCACATTAAAAAAAAAAAAAAAAAAGTAAGAGAAATGGAATTAAATACAGCACGATAAAATTGGGAAAGTTATTTTGCTTATTGGGTACTCTGAAGTATTTGTGCTTCACATAGACCAGGAGTTCATGAACGGGAGATGCTGCATCCAAGGACTCCGGTACACTAACCAAATACAGAACATCAGACACATCCATGGGATGTTGCTGAGAGAAAGAGACAAACAACTCCAGGATTTCCTAGGGAAATTTCCCAGGGGAAATGGTAAAACATGAACAGCACAGAGATAATATGATTGATAAATTCAACATATGCCTGGAAGGACTGATAATACTATCTGGAGAACAGGAAAGCCCTATGAATGGAGACAAAAAGAAAAGAAAAAGATTAATACAGTGAAAGTTGGCAGGGAAATAATTACTCTTTGAAAACATAACACAGGAATAAACACAAGGAAAGGAAGACAGCTATTCAACCTAAAGAAAATTACTGGTTCAACAACAACTAGGTATAGATTAGCCATTAAAATTTATTTAGATCAGAAATTAGAAGACAATTCCTAACCACTGGTTAGAATGTTCTAGGGCAGATTTTCAAAATAAATAGAGTCCAAAAACTTAATTAGTCTTCAGTTTACAAAGGCAACCACCTCATGTAGCTGCAGGTGACTGGACAGGCACAGACTCTGATCCAGGAGACAATGACAACTCCATTTTGTTATTCATGATACAAACTATAGTTAACTTCAGCTTATTCAAAATCAAATAGTCAAATTTCACCGATTTCATAAAAAGAAAAAGGTTTAAATAAAAGTTCCAGATTCTCTACGGTGTAATTCTTACAAATATTGCTACAAGCCTGCTTTTTAAACATGTTTCTATTACTTTATTCCAAGGTATACCTATAAAAATTGTCATACTGCAACAGCCAAGCCAGCTATGCTTAAGTGTTACCAAATACGTTAAGTTAGAAATGCAGGTAAATCCACCACTAAAATCTAGGAAGAAATCATACAGCTGATGGAGAGGACTGCTGGCTATTGCAAGCTTAGCTGGCTGCACAGCCATCAATAAAAACTATTTCAAATAAGGCCCTATTTGTTTAGGCACTACTCTGTGCAAGTCCACAAAATTATTTCCAAGAAACTGTGGATTGTATTAGAATCCTTTAAAGTTACTAGTGACTGCACACATTTAAAAGTCAAAACATTGTGTAAATTATGTCAATGCTCTTTCTCCCTCTACAAACTGTTACAAAATCTGAAATGCTAAATGAAGTACACGTGTGTGTGTGCGTTCTACACTTCTCCAAAGACTGAAATGAAAAAACATATATCTCAGTTCTATTTGTAGGACATTTCTAGCCACATATTTATAATACACATACTGCAACAGTGCGTTTGTTCACTCACAAAACACAGACCCCTAACAACTGCTTTCTGCAGCAAGAGAGCTCAGTTTTTGAAAATGATTTCTTATTTTTGAGCAGCTGTAACAAAGTCACCAACATCCACTTTAGATACTTTAACAAAAATCTTGAGATGAAGATTCCATACTGCTCGCAAATACCAAATGTGTGTACATTAGGGCAGAATTTAGAAACACAGCTACTAAGTTATTATGTAGCTGTCTGTTTCATAAACAAAGTTGTTAACCATGAAGAAATTAAAGCCTAGCTGCATCTTACCATGCCCAGCACAATTAGGTAATTGGGGACGCCACTCACTGGACTCCTGAATGGCAATCTTACTGTTACTCTGGTTTCCAATTAATTAACTGCTAAAAATTTTCTGCCATTAAACTAACAGTAATGAAATTCAGTAAAATTGTTTTCCCAGTGTCATCAGGTATTCAGACATATTCCCAGTTAGTTACAAACATGACACATTTCTACTTAAGCACATTGAAACGTTATTTCACTACACAATTTTTATTCGTCTTGACCTATTTCCCCTCTTTCAGCTCCATCACTTTGGTGATTAGCTGGCTGAGATCTTCTGCCCTTAAGACAACTGGCAAGCAGACAGCCATGTTCCTTATACTATAAATGACATCAACTTCTGTTATTTTAACTGGAAGCTGTCATTCTTAAATGTTTTTATTATCTATTTATCATTTTTGCTAGTTTCTTGCCGTCATACCAGTCAATGTAAATGAGGAGAAATGTCTCCACATGTAATGCATTCCATCTCGAAATCTAACAAATCCAAACTGGGAACATAACTTTAACCTTTTAAATTTCATTCCCCAAAACAACACAAAAACCAAAAACCAAACCACCTTCACCATAAAGAATACCTTTGGTTCAGGAAACATAAGAAGCACAAATCATTAAATTGTTACAAATATCACATTATTTCATATTATGGTCATAGTATACTGCCCACAAGACCTATCACATATTTTGGCTCTGAATTATAGTTTTACACATACTATATACCTAGGCTGAGGAAGGGAAAACGTTGGGCCTCAATCTTGAATATATATATTTGGCCACTTTTCGGGGCTTTTTTTAAGTGAACAATGGACCCTACAATCAAAGCCAGAGAATTTAAAAGTACAAATGCGTTCCAAGGAAGGGTTTCTAAAGTGCAACATCCTTTTCAGCACTATAAAGAAGACTAATGAATGTTTTCACAACCTTGCAGTAATTTTTTTCATAATTTGAGGACAATTGTTCATTAATCTATGTCAAAAAAAATCTCCAGAACAAAAAACTGACAGGGTAAGCTTTTATTACACTTAGATCCCATGGCCTTAGCTTGTTTCTGTTACACGTATAATCTTTGTCCAATCTAGAAAAAGAAATTCACAACTACTTTTTGTCTTCTAAACCAAAGAGATTATGCAAATTCTGGGACACATGAAGAGTTCTCCAGAAACTGGGGTTTTGTTTGGTGGTTACAGAGCATATTTTTCATTTCATGGTGCCCAAGTAAAATAGCCTGTCTTCTTTTGGATGCTTAATTTAATCAGTAACTGTACAAAAGAAACCTATAGCAAAGCTATACAAAAAGAAAACAGCTACACAAAACCACGCTTGTCCCCCGGTGTCACTGACATTGGTTTCTCCTACAAGAGGAGGAGCAAGGAACAGAAAGCCCAGATCCCGCCTGTGCTCAGGCCAGCCCGCAGCTCCAGCTCCCAGCGCACCTTCCCACCCATCACTTTGCCCACAGGAGGGGAGTTTAAGCTAATTGCCGAGGGGCGCGTTGCTAAAATCCACATCTCTTAGGCCAGAACAGCGCTTAGAAAAAGCGGTTGCTATTTGAAAAACGAATCACTTGAATTTCAATTTTGGTACAAAGAAGACAACAGCAGCAACAAAGCTGAGACAATTCCATGGAGGGGGGGGGGGGGTGTTTTTTATACTGTAACTTCTTCTGCCCCGGTGTCCCTGCCGTCCCCCCAGCTCTGGCAGCGCGGCAGTGGGGTTCCCGCGGCTGGCCCGCCGCCAGCCCCCAGCCGCGCTGCCCCCGGCCCGCAGGGCCGCTCGGCTGCCGAGCCCAGCAGACTCTCTGGCTCCACTGCCATTGTCTGCGCCGCCGCCTTGCTCCTTATCCACGGCCTGGATTAGCATAAGAATACCGCCTGCCCCCTCTGCGAGCCAGCTCCCCTCTACCAGACCTCTACCCCTTAAGAATAAACACGGGCTTGGGTTTATTTTTCAGATTTTCTCCTTAAGTCCTCTTTTCCTATTCAAGAGTTGTAAGAAACAACTAAATAAATAAAATGCTAAACGAGCAAAGCTGACAAGGCTCAGGAATATTGGTTGCATAGATTAGTAAGTACCAAGGTCAAAAGAGTCAATTTGATAATGCTATTCACAGAGGCCTCACTCTTCACACTCATGTCATGGGTATGATTTTAGTTATTACAGGATACACATTTCAAACAGAGCAGAGAATAAACAAACTCTAGAAAAGAGTAACAGAAAGGAACCTTAAACCCCCCTTCCTTTTTTTTTTTTTTAATTTACTCCCAGAATACGGAGTTTCAAATTAGTGAGGACAAATAGCATTACTTACCAACACAACCCTCAGCCAAAAATACACACACGCTCCCTCCAAACTGCTAGTAGCAATGCCTTCAATGTGGGAATCACTGCTGCCCACTTAAACAACTGCAAACCCTTTCCCTCTGGTAATTTACCAGGTCACTACGGTGCCCCTTGTAAAGCAAGTGACATGACCTAGTATTAAAAAAGGCCAAAAGAAAACAATTTCACAAGAAGCAAACTGCTTGCTCTCAAAAGGCTTAAAACTGTCAACACGGACATGTTTTTTGTTCTGCTATCTATAAGATGACTGCTGTCCACATTAATTCATACATAATTTTGTGAGCAAGATAAAAACACACTTGCAAGTGGTATTTCATAAGCAAGCTACGTAATTTTTAAATCATCAAATTCAGCAATGGGCAAGAGAAAGGCTCTCTTCAGCCCTATTTGCTCAATAGATACAAACAGCAAAGACAAGACTGGCAAGTTCAACATCATCATGATTTGCTAATGCAAAGTGCTGCTTGGCAAGGTAAACCTTAATCCTCATTTTCCTCACCTGCTTGCCATGCCCATAGAGACACTGTACTCTGCTGATAGAGAAATTCTATGTCTAGCTCTTCTCACAAATCACTGTCAATAACGCAGGTAATCTTCTCAATGGGCCAGGCTCCATCAGTCTTCCAAAGGGGCCTTTTAAGAGCTGGATAGGGCAAATAAACCTGTGGATGCTGCTCTTCTACACTCCTCTAAAACACCAATGTGGCACAGGGAAATTAGTGTTCTTACTACAGAAACAAAATTTTAGATACGTCCTTGGCAAATTAAATTCAACTGTTACGTTTATTCTTCATGTTAGTTATATTGCCCTTCTAACTTTAAATTGCTGAAACTTGCCCTTTCAACCTCTCTTAGAATTCTTTTGAATTATATCAATAGTCAGCTAACAGCTCTTCTGTCATCCATGAGCCTCCACACTCACCCGAGAAACTCATGTTGGGATATTTTTACAAGGTTACAAGCTCCAGACACAAAACACAGGAGGTTACCACCTCCACAGCAAGGGCAAGGGAAGTGAGCAAGTATTGTCGGTGGCAAGTCTAGCATAGGCTAAACCAGAATCAGCAGCAGTTTAAATTAATATGGCAGGCTCTGAACAGCTGTGGCTGATAGCTGCCGCTTGCTTGATACTGCCAGGGAGGCGCTGACCTCCAGCAAAAGAGCAGGGTGGACAGCTGGGGGTTGTAACCTCACCAGCCCTCTCACTAGTAACCTCCAGAGCTTGCACAGAGAATCCTGACAAGTGCAAAGCTCCAGTAGGCCCAGGCAGGGGAAAAAAAGCACAAAGAAAGACCCACAAACACCACACAAACCCACCTGAGCACAAATATCTTATAACTGCAACATTCATTATCTTACGTAGAACCTGCAAAGTATTCAGTTATTCTCAGTATCACAGTGTGATAAACACTTGCATATAAAGCATGACATGCTCATGCACAGTTATTTCACAAGTACTGGAGATACTAAATTAGTCTATACTAAAAAAGTGCAAATAATCTAAAAATGAATTATACGCTGCAATCGGTTTCTACTTTCATCTGCAATACTGAAGTTTTAAATTGTGAAGTATGTAAGAAAATAGTATTGCTCCAAGAAAAATCTCCAGGACTCTGTATGTATGTGTCTGAGCCTCTCTCACCCCATTAGTATTCTGCAACTTTTGCTGAGATGAAAATACATTTTAATACAAACCAAAGTTAAACTCTAAATGCACGGCAGATTCGCTTGGTTAAATAACTACAGAAAAAACATGGCATGCACATGCACACAAACTACTCCTCTTAAGTTTAAACAATGTACTTTCATCAAATATAGCTTCAAAGACATGTCTAAATCCAAACACAGTAATCTTTCAATAAGTAGAGTTCAAAGGTAATGTTTATATACTTCAACAGTTATAGTTGCCTATTTCCCTTCACGGAAGTGCTAAAGCAATACTATTTTTTTCACACAAAATTTAAAAACAAACATACACACAAGAAGCATGACTACTAGTAAGCTCAATGAAGTTAAAATAGCTAAATTTAGAGTTTAGTAGTTTTACTAGCAGTATCTGTCTCACATTAGTATTCAAGCAATTACACATCTCTTTAGTGCAAAAAGGTTATTTTAAACACACTAAGAAATAGAAGTTTTTCAACAACTGTTGCACAACAGAGCTAAGAATAGCAAACATCAACATGTAAAGTAGCAGCTTGCTTGGTTTTGTTTTGGTTCTAGATTAAATGAAAGTTCACATTCCACTAATACTTTTTTTTTGCTCCATTCTAATCTTTGCTTTTCTTTCCATATTGTAAGAAAGCAACCGGACTAAGACCTAAGGGAACTAAGAAGTTACAGAGATTATACGATAGATTCCTTCTCCTATCAATTTCACTTGCTTACCTACTTTTTCTCTTTGACCCTTGTGGTGTGTGACTTAAAACTGTCCAAACTCATGACTACAGGAATGATTTGGAGACTATTTTTACTGCAAACATTTCCCCCACTCCCCTATCACCCTTAAACTTAATGGTATTTCTTCTGACGTCTCAACAATTCCTTAAGCTAAAACTCTTAAAAAGTAAATCCATCTGCCTCCTGAGTCACCTCTTCATTAACTTTGGCAATTCAATTATTCCCCAATTATTCAAGATCACATTCTTATAACCATCTCATTCTGCCTTTTCTTATATTACCTGTCAGGCCCATTATGGCATCTAAAAGTCATTCATTCCTTCCACATCTCCACTATTAAAACCTTATTTCTTTTGTGATTCTTTAGCCTACACTCTCACCTCCAATAGGACAGAATTAAGGCTGACTCAAATCTGTGAAGCAAAAATTGAATGTTACAGGAAAACCACAGATTCCGTAACAGGAAGAAAGTTTTTGTTATGAGTAGAAGAAAACTAATTATTTCTGGCAGAAGAAAAAAGGGACAAAAAAGGTATTATTATTGAACTTTCTCTGTCAAATGCTGTACAGTATCTTGTAATGATCAATCATCTGTCACTTCCTGAGTATTTTTTTCAATTTCCCTTTTTTCACACATTTGAGTTAAGAACTGTACTGAAACAAAGCAAGCAAATGAAATACTGTAGTATAAGTAACAGTTCTACTAAAGAGGCAGATCAGTTCATCACTCCTGTGTCCTGACCTTAAGAGCAGTCAAAAGGAAATGTTTAGAGCAAGAGTATAAAACTCAGAGAACAACTAGGACGCTCATTCTCCACATTTCCCACTACATTAATTTCTTCTGCTGCAAAATTTATCCGTATCACCAATCCCCACAAAGGGATTTACTCACCATAAATGTATCCATCTACCCCCTTTAAATTGATTTGAAATAATGGTCTCTACGATAGTTTGCAATAACTGAATATCACTGTGTAGCTCTGCCCTATGCTAAAAAAAAACAACCCTCACAGACCTGGAGTGAATACGTTAACACTGAGAATGCTTTCAAGAACTTTGTTGATAAGCTACCAGTTGGCTGTCACAAGGCACATGAACACGCTTTATCCAAATCCCAGTTTTACAATAAAACTGTAAAACTCCTGATCCTTAGAAACATTTTGCTACTCACATCGCCAAGAACATTGTTAGACACACAGTAAGCTGGTTTTGTTTATCTGCTCTACCTTAGGCACAGTTTTGATATCGTTGATACTCTGGCACAGAGAACTGGTATCGCAGACTGTAGAGAATATACTTCTCCCGGATCACAAATCTATACATGCATGACATGCTCAGTGGTAACTGCTCCCCTTGTAGTCACAGCAGCTGAAATCTCAAGCATTTCTACATAAGCACGCATGAGTATTTAAAACAACAACAACAACAAAAAACCAAGAAACAACATTTCAGTCACTGATTTTTTCCTCTTCCTTCAGTTACAACTGCAACTACAATGTACTAAATTCTGCCCAGGAGTGGATGATGAGCGAGTTGAGAGTGTATGGGTCAGGATCAAGGGGCAGGCTGGCAGGGGTGACACTGTTGTGGGTGTCTGTTACAGGCCACCAGATCAGGCTGAGGAAGTTGATGAGGCCTTCTATGGGCAGCTGAGAGTGGCCTCGCAGTCACAGGCCCTGGTTGTTGTGGGTGATTTTAACTTCCCTGATGTTTGCTAGAAGGACCATTCAGCCAGCCAGCCACAGTCCAGGAGGTTCCTCCAGTGCATTGATGAGAACTTCCTCATGCAGATGGTGGAGGAGCCGACTAGGAGAGGTGCACTGCTGGATCTCATCCTCACTAACAAGGAGGGTCTGGTCGAAGCAGTAAAGGTTGAGGGCTGCCTGGGTTACAGTGACCACGAGATGGTGGAGTTCAGCATCTTGTGTGGCAGGAACAGAATAGCAAGTAGAATTGCAACCCTGGACTTTAGCAGGGCTAACTTTGGCCTTTTCAAGCAATTGCTGGGGGAAATCCCATGGGCAAGACTGCTTGAAGGAAAAGGGGCCCAAGAGAGCTGGATTGCATTCAGAGATTGCTTCTTCCGCGCTCAGGATCAGAGCATCCCCACACGTAGGAAGTCAAGGAAGGGAGCCAGGAGGCCTGCGTGGTTGAATAGGAATCTATTGGGTATGCTCAAGCAGAAGAGGAGAGTTTACAGGTCATGGAAGCAGGGGCTGGCCACTTGGGAAGAATATAAGGCTGCTGTTAGAGGATGTAGGAAGGCAGCTAGGATAGCCAAGGCCTCCTTAGAATTACAGCTGGCGAGAGGGGTCAAGGACAGCAAAAAGAACTTTTTCAAATACATAGCGGATAAAACTAATACCAGAGGCAATGTAGGCCCACTGAGGAATGGGGTGGGTGCCCTGGTGGCGGAAGATACAGAGAAGGCAGAATTACTGAATGCCTTCTTTGTCTCTGTCTACTCTGCCGGAGGCTGTCCTGGGGAGCCCTGTACCCCTGAGACCCCAGATGAAGCCAGGTCAATGGAGGAGCTTGCTTTAGTTGATGAGGACTGGGTTAAGGAGCAATTAAATAGACTAGACATCCATAAATCCATGGGTCCAGATGGGATGCATCCGCGGGTGCTGAGGGAGCTGGCTGAGGTCATTGCTGGACCGCTCTCCATCATCTTTGCCAAGTCTTGGGAAACGGGAGAGGTGCCCGAGGATTGGAGGAAAGCAAATGTCACTCCAATCTTCAAAAAGGGCAAGAAGGAGGACCCGGGTAACTATAGACCGGTCAGCCTCACCTCTGTCCCTGGGAAAGTAATGGAACAGCTTATCCTTGGTGCTATCTCAAGGCATATCAAGGATAAGAAGGTTATTAGGGGCAGTCAGCATGGCTTTACCAAGGGTAAGTCATGCTTGACCAACCTCATAGCCTTTTATGATAATGTTACAAGGTGGATGGATGATGGCAGAGCCGTGGATGTGGTCTACCTTGACTTCAGTAAAGCCTTTGACACAGTCTCCCACAGCATCCTAGTTGCTAAGTTGCAGAGGTGTGGTCTAGACAATAGAGTAGTGAGGTGGGTTACAAACTGGCTTAAGGAGAGAAGCCAGAGAGTGGTAGTCAATGGTGCGGAGTCTAGTTGGAGGCCAGTATCTAGTGGAGTACCTCAGGGGTCAGTACTGGGGCCAGTATTATTCAATATATTCATTAACGACTTAGACGAGGGAATAGAGTGTACTATCAGCAAGTTTGCTGATGACACTAAGCTGGGAGGAGTGGCTGACACGCCAGAAGGCTGTGCTGCCATCCAGCGAGACCTAGACAGGCTGGAGAGTTAGGCGGGGAATAACCTAATGAAATTTAACAAGGAAAAGTGTAGAGTCCTGCATCTGGGCAGGAACAACCCCAGGTTCCAGTATCGGTTGGGAAATTACATATTAGAGAGCAGTGTAGGGGAAAGGGACCTGGGGATCCTGGTGGACAACAGGATGACCATGAGCCAGCACTGTGCCCTTGTGGCCAGGAAGGCCAATGGCATCCTGGGATGTATTAGAAGGGGGGTGGTTAGTAGATCAAGAGAGGTCCTCCTTCCCCTCTACTCTGCCCTGGTGAGACCCCATCTGGAATATTGTGTCCAGTTCTGGGCCCCTCAGTTCAAGAAGGACAAGGAACTGCTAGAGAGGGTCCAGCGTAGGGCAACCAAGATGATTAAGGGAGTGGAGCACCTCCCTTATGAGGAAAGGCTGAGGGAGCTGGGTCTCTTTAGTTTGGAGAAGAGGAGACTGAGGGGTGACCTCATTAATGTTTATAAATATATAAAAGGTGAGTGCCATGAGGATGGAGCCAGGCTCTTCTCGTTGGCAAACAATGATAGGACAAGGGGCAATGGGATCAAGCTGGAACACAAGAGGTTCCACTTAAATTTGAGAAAACACTTCTTCTCAGTAAGGGTGACAGAGCACTGGAACAGGCTGCCCAGGGGGGTTGTGGAGTCTCCTTCTCTGGAGACATTCAAGACCCACCTGGACATGTTCCTGTGCAACCTCACTTAGGCGTTCCTGCTCCAGCAGGGGGATTGGACTAGATGATCTTTTGAGGTCCCTTCCAATCCAGAACATACTGTGATACTGTGATACTGTGATACAACATGAGTTACATAATTAGTATTTTCTTTCTGGGGGGAGTGAATGGTCAGTTGCAATGTGTGTTTGCCATAGAAATGAATGTTTTAGTTTTCTGAGAAACTGATTTCAGCTTATCAATTTACCAGCTGTAAAATTTGCAGATGCACTAACACATTTAAAAGTAACATTGACAAGGCCACGGAATTAGGAGACTTACTTGCTTTCAAGTATGCAGTACACTTCGTACTGGATTCTGAATTACTACGAAACCCAATCGACAAAGAACAGCAAGAGTAACCACTCCCACTGGTTCAAGAGTTCCAAAAGACCTTTTCAAATGCTTTTTTAATTTTTCTTCCCAGTCACAGGAACGGTGACAGTGACAGTATGCCTTCTTTTCATGGGACTCTATGTCCACCTAAGGATTGAGCTACTGCTCAGGCTCTGGCAGAGTAATAGGTGGGTGAGAGGGCAAGGTTCCTTCTCCTGATGTATGGAGACAGGAACAGCAATAGAACTGCTGATGCTTGTTTTAGAAGATGGATAAAGACATTCCCACCCGCCCCGCCACCCTTGAGTGAAAAAAAGTCTTGATAATTCAGAGATCGGGGATGTCACCAAACAACAGATTTAATGAGGGGAAAAAAACTTTAGTAGATTACAAGTGTGTATTTTCAATCTCTATGATAATTTAAAGCACACAGAACTTCAGGACACCTGTATAAACATTCCTCTTCTCATACACTGCCACCTCACAGACTTCAGGGAGCCTCTTCTGTACAGGCAGACCCCTCATCACTGTCACTGCACTGAAAGTCTAGGACCAATCTTTTTCTGTAGAAAATTTTCATATGCTTTACCTGACAACTGAAACAAATCATTGTTTTTCAAAAAGCAGCAACTTGAAGCAACATGTTTGAATGAGAACAGGCATTTTTAGATTCTAGAAGAACAACAACAAAATCTGTTTGAAGCACCGTCAAGTGTAGCAATTTGGGGACATTTCTGCATATCCTCACTATGGAAATTTTCCTAAGGGATGGGACTACTTACTCCTTTAGTGTTACC
This sequence comes from Nesoenas mayeri, assembly GCF_963082525.1. Lineage (NCBI taxonomy): Eukaryota > Metazoa > Chordata > Aves > Columbiformes > Columbidae > Nesoenas > Nesoenas mayeri. The sequence continues at coordinate 11,017,799 of NC_137551.1, read as the reverse complement.
CTAACAGATTCAAATTTTCCATCACTAACTGCAAAGCGTCATCAACTGCAAACATTTGAAGCCTGAGTGCAAGATGCCCTGTCTGTATCTAAACATGGAATAATCAGTGCACGGAAACTTCCTCATTAATGTAAGCAAGCCACAGCTTCTAGGAAATTCAAGTTAAAAATCAGGAACATGAGGCTGCTGTTTTCTTCAAAAGTTCATATACGACAAATACAAATATAGGCATATGCATAATATTTTCCCATGCAACTTATGCATTTGATCATCCACATGATTATACTTTTTAATACATATTAAACACCATTCCAGACAAGTTTTCACCGAGAGGCAAGAACTCGGAGGACTATGTAAACCATGTACTTAGTCCTAAGTGTCTTGTCTTTCTGATTTGTGCATTCACAGAGTTGCAGCAGATAGGGATGCCCATGTCCCTACCTGTATGCATGTACTGCAGGTGCTCTTAACTAGGTTCACAAGAATGGATGGGTCACACTCCAGTTCTAGCAGGTCTCTGTTTACTGAAGATGACACAATCTCTTACCGCTTTCCAGATACAGGTTTGCCATCATGTTTCTAAAACGTCACAGTAATGTCTACTTCTCTATTTCTTATCAATGGTAATATCTTAATATTTTACAACTATCTGCCTTACTACTTTAACAAAATAAAGACCTGTCTACTGAGACGACACCACAATCCTTGTTCTGGTGGACATAGCAGCAAGGGTCCCCTTTCCTCCCCCAAAGCAAATATTTGACCACAGCTCATCCTACCTAAACAGTTACATTCTCCTTACCCTAAGTTGATACTAACGTACTACTAAAGTAACTTTTACATTCATCATCCTTGCTTCATCAGTTATTCTAGAGCTGTATACTTACTTTATTTTTCATCAAGCTATGTTATCTTTCCTAATTTTTTGTAAGCTTGCTCTTCAGATTATTAGTAAATACAACTAAAGTACTACTACTATTTGGCATATAGCCACCTCACCTGTCTTCTTTGTTTTTCCCCAAACCATTCCGTTCTGAAACCAGATTATTGTTACTCTGCTTTCCTACTGATTTTCTAAGCAACTTCTAATTATTTCTAACTATAACTAGCAAACTTACTACCATTCTAAGACTTTATATTGTACATACACTTTCAGACTTTGTGCACTTGCCCACAGTAGCTGAACCAGTGGTTTACATCTGTTTTCCCCATACATACAAAGCACACCATCCTAGTATTCAGATTACATTATTAGAAATGACTAAAACCATTATCACATCAAGTCAGTTCATGACAAAGCAATTGGAAGAAAAAAAACCACAACTGTGGTTTGTTTTTAATTAATCTGCACCATCAAGAAGTTGTCTTCTATTCTATAGTATTAACACATCTCCCTGTTTTCCCAAAATGGCAAAATATTTCCATTAACTGTCATATGACTAACCAATTCATGAATTTTTACTGCCTAATTATTCAGATTCTTTTTCAGCATAGGTATTTTTAAAAATCAAAGTTTCAGAACAGAATATTTACATTTTAAAATATTCAAATTATTACTCAAGATCCTGAAATTCCTGTACTGTGTTGTAAAGGCAAAACATACACATTTTAAAGACATGAAAAAGTATGCCTTCTTTACCTAGACTTGGCAATGGTACATGTTTAATTTTTTTAAATAATATAACATACCTGGATTAGAAATAAGAAAACTAGCAAGTTTCTATCATGCTGGTTTTTATTAAGTTTAAGGATATTATACAAGGATCTTTATCTAAATCCATCTTAGATTTCGGTAGGTTAATAAGTATCTGTTTATTTTAAAATGCATGTTAACTGGACCCCTAGATTTATTTCTGTGCAATTCCATATCAACTACAACACTTGAGAAACATCTCATCTAACATTCCATGAAAGTTATCATAACATCAAAACCTTGGTACCGCTGGAGGACTTTTAAACCTATCTCAGAAGAACCTAGTCCATAACTGACTTCTTTGGACTGCTTCAAAATAGCACCATCAGAAAGAAACGTTCATCTGCTTGGTTTTGCCTCAAGAAAATAAAAAAAAGGAAAAGCAATTCTTGAAAACAAAAACAATCTCTGTATTTATGTTCAGTACATAACCACATTTTACCTTTCTTAATCTAAACATTAAGCAAGCAAATAAAGCAAAAAGAAAATCTGGTATGTTTCTAATTACATATCCATGTTACAATAATCTGATTGTAAGATACACTTCTGTCAATATAAACATCTTCAGACTGTACTGTGAATGCAGATCTGTGTACTTTTATCACTGTAAATTTTTCATTTGGTTCTTTATCCTACCCCATAAAATTCCCATCCTCAGATACGGAAATAAGATAGAAAATTTATCCTCCTCTTACTACATAGAAACTTGCCTGGATTTCTTTCAGATCTGTTACCCACTACACTTTCAACCGGAGCTTCTGAGCCAAACAGAGCCAATTAAAAAACCTGTGAAATGAAGGGATTTTTCGACAGCTTAACTCAGCCTTCCTGAACCTGACACAGCCTCAGCCTAGCAATAGGGAAGGCTCTTTTTTTATGCTGAGATTGAGACAGTCACATTACTGGAACAACCTGGGCTAAGGCAGGCCAAATGGAAGTGAGGAAAACACTGTTAGATAGATACTGGTCAAAGGACCAGCAGGATGTGTGACAGCATGTCACAGAACAGAGCGGCTCTGGAGGGGAATCACTGGCACGTCCTGTTTTCATCAACTAATTGACAAGACGACATGGAATCCTGGTTAGTCCACTCTGGAAAATGCTTTGAGCACACAGACCTGCATTTCCCATTTGTGGTTTGAGCCTGAAGTGGCTCAGCGTGTTTGTTATGGAATTAACTCCTAGCAAATAGTTTGCCACCAAGGAAATTGGGTGGCAGCTTACCCAACCTTACAGAACGACTGCTTCCTAAATGATGGGAGGGTGTTTTATGTAGTCGTGATGATTCATACGAAAACCACTGCAGGAACACCATCTCATCACTGGCAGATTTCACTCTGAAACACTGCACGTGTTGCTGGCTACTGAACAAACAAGCTCCATTCACATAAGAAAAGATTGTCCTATCACCACTGGTCTGGAGGAGACAGAAAGATGACATCTCCGTGGACACTCAAAGCTGAAAAGTAGGAAATTACTGCTAAACTGTCAACTAAAGTTACTGGTTCAGTAACTGCACACGGGAGATCTTTAATCTCCTGGTTGGTCCCTTGCTGCAGGCAAGTCAAACTGAGGGAGTATTTTACATTTTAATGTAAAGGGCAAGTCATCCCAGGGGAGTTTTCAGTACCCCAAAGAAAACAAAGTAATAATACAATCAAAATCTTTAATATTAAATAAAGATACAGGAGACCAGTTGCAGAAGGTAATTAAGCATACAGAGCCCTACTGATTAGGTGTAATAACACGATGCTGTATTCCTCCAGTTACATCGCACTAGAAATGCCAAAGACTTGCACAAATTCAGAGCTGCAATTAAAAGACAGACAAACTACTAAGTAAGATGTAAGAAAATTTTACACTGTCTTAAAAAATAAGAGCAGAACTAGCATAAGTACAATGAAGGGTTGGCATTACAGAGATATTCCATTTCAAGAAAGATTAAAATAAACCATCTTGAGAACTGTCAGAGAGATGGATGATACTCTTCATTGAACCTTAACAGGGAGGAGATAACCAGAGAGATTGAACCACAATTTCTCCTGTACATCAACTAGGAACTAAGAAATAAATTATCAGGCAGCAGTTTTAGATGCAAACAAAATGCACTTTCTGTATATGACAAACATTTGACACTAAATCACTCACTTTCACAGACTTTTGTGGGTATCAGAAGTCATAAATGGTCTAAAAAACTACACCTGAAAGCAGGTCAGGCTATGAAATACAATACCATACAGCTCTCACTCAGGAAGTATAGAAAATGTTTGATCAACACCTGGGACAATGTACTCTGTCCACATCTGCTATTTATAGTTTTTCCCTCTTGGGCCCTGGTAACCTTATTTTTTGTCTTTGTCACCTTGCTATTGAAATTCAAGTATAAAGGTACCAGGAGACAGAACATACACAGGAACAGAAATTATTAACAAAAGGACTATTTTTAGTTTGGTTCTGATAAGTTCCCTTCTTGCCTTTTGTGTGCTTGTTGATTTACAAGCCCATAATCCTTAGTAAAAACAGGACAGGCTGTGTCAAGATAGGGAAATTTGTGGTAGAGTGGTGTTGCCATTTCATATTTTGCTGGATCAGCTATTTACATACAGGGAAAGCATAAAACCACCTCCCTCCACTGTTGCTAATCCTGTCGCTATTTTAAAATACAGTGGACAAGAGGGGAAACAAACTTGTGAAGGTGGTTTGGCAGGGGGGTGTGAGGGGCGGTTTTGTTTTGTTTTTCCCTTTTAAAATAATATTTCATCCCATTCATAATAAATATTTAATTTCATTCATATTTAACCCAACTGTATAGATTTATGCCCTGCCACTTAACACCAGAAAGCTTTTGCTCAGTCATATCAGCAAAATAATAAGTATCAGCAAAAAAAAAGGCCTTTTCTCTTTCTCTCTGTGTAACAGAAGGGCATCCACCCATTTTTCAGTTCACTTCAGTTCAGGATAGCATCTGAAAGATACTTAGAGGGAAATACAGATGGTATCTTGACATACTAATTAACATTTACTCTTTATGTAGAGACCTCATTTATACATGGCATTTCCTCTAAGCATTACCCTTCCCTCAAATCCCTTGTGTGAAAGGAGTGAGATTTTTCATTAATAAAGTTTACAGCACTACTTCTCCTAATACTGCATCAGCTCTAAATGCTTTGGGAGTGGGATCATTGAGAACAGAGGGCAGAGTGATGAAAGAACTGTTTTATGATGACCCGTTCTGTACCCTCTATCACTGCTGTATCCTGTAAACCCCTGAATTTTACCCAAAGAAAGATCATCCTTTCCCTTTAGCACATGAATCACTCTTTTAAATGGCTGATGTGGTTCTAGTTCCCACTGCAGACCATCTCAGCTAATGAAGCTATTTAGTGATACAAATAGCTCTTAAAGTACACAGTCTTCTATTAGTATGCACATGTTCCACAAACACTTAATCTCAATTTTGCAATTTGCTTCTAATTACAAGCCTGATAATAGAAACTGTTCTTTCTGGTAGAGTGATCTTTGAAGACAGTGTCTCAACTGCAGTCTTCTATTGATAATTTGAGAACTGTTATTTATTATTCAACTGTGTCTCTCATTGGAGCAGAAATTATCTGCTCCCCTCTTCAGGGAGAAAAACAGAGGAAATTGGTTCTTGATTTTGTGTTAGTGCCAAGTCCATAATTTTCAGCACTGATTCCAAGTCCTTTACTTTCCAGTACTACACAAGTATGTGAAACCTATGCTAGCTGCTGGTTTGTTTGCAAGGTGCATAAGACAACTAGCCTTTGAATTATCCAACATATTTTTAGGAATATATGACTGAATGAGAAGAAATAGTACCTGCCTGTCTTCTTGTCAGGCATAAAATAACTTGAGTAAAATAGGAAGGTGAAAGAAGCTAACATACATCCTTAAGATATGCATTCAGCATGTAGATCAGATTATTATCTTCCTCATCTGAAGTGCTGTAGATTGACTACAAATATTGCACTTGTCAGCACAATTTCCAACTTTATACTTTTGTGAGTTTGCTTATGGTGTGCAGAAAGTTACATGTTTTGAGCAATAAATCAGCTAAAGATAAAATGTGGGTTAGCTGGATTCACTGCTGGTCTTTCCCTAAGCACTGTTTCTCTACAATTTGGCCTCCAAAAGAGGATACATCCTTTTCTCTGTCAGTCAAATGTGTGTTAAGATTCCTTGGCTGATCTCCGTAAGTGAAAGAGGCACAGTCCTACTGTAAGAAAAAAACTGTTTTCTTGAAAAGGGATTCAACATCTGTTTCTACCAGCGGCCAAAATCTGCAAGATAAAATAATCTGAGATGAAAACTTACTCGGAGAACAAGCAGATGATGACTGGTGAAACCTGTTAGCCCAAGTCTCTGAAGCTGTCCCACCTGTTATAGAGACCCCATTTCTACCCAGATGGGAAAAAGTGAGAAGGGCCAACAGCATCACAGCTGAAAAACAACTGTATGTGGGCTCTGCTTCAGCTCCAGTTAAGCAAAATGAGAACCATGAGAAGCTAGATGTACGATAGCAGGTGCTTTATTTAAACAGATTTCATTTTGCAGAAGAGAATTCTGAAATATGTGATAAATCTGACATTTCAGAATGACTCTACTTAGTCTCTTAGTAACATAAAGGAAAAAAGCTTCAGACACCACAAAGCAGCAAACTATGAACCAAACACACCCATCACTCATAATCAATCACAGGAATGCCTTTATGTAAGAAGCAGTGGAATTTAATTTGAAAACAAACAAACAAAACCCAGAAAACATAATGTTTTATTAAGACCAGTAATAATAAAACCCCGTGTAATAACATTTTGTACCAGTCTAACACTGTGCCAGAGGACAAGATGCCCAACAAGTACATCACTTAGTTGTGTACCAGTCCTTTATTTCAACTAAAGCATTAGTAATAACCATGACCAGACAGATTGTACCAAACACAATTTGTATGATATAGTAATTTTTTTGTCAGTGTATATTTCTACAATAGATGTCTCTGTAGTTTTGCTGTCTGTTTCATAACTGAAACATGGACAGAGAGTGGATAAAACAGCTGTTTCATTAGGGTATTAAAGACTGTCACTAGCATAAAAAAGAAGGCTCAGAAATGTTTGTAAGAAAATATGGTAGCTGCTTTATCATACGCTTTTTATCACTGAAATTCTTGAAATAGAATTTTGCGTGCATTAACCTTACCTCAGAATTAGGAAACTGAATGAAACGGTATTGTACTTCAAGTTTCCTCCAGACTGTTTTCATCTGTACTTCCACTTCATTAGTTCAAAGGTGGTATTATGGAAATGCATATTTCTATTAATCTGTAAAACAGTAGGAAAATTTGTCTTAAGAGATACCCAAAGAAATGGTATTGACAGTTTATAGTACATAATGTGAACTGCACATTCTAGATACTGGTATCTGAAATTACAGAAGCCATCGGCTATTATGAACTGCCCCTCGCTAGAACAAACTTCTTAGGCTCCTGCATTTCTAACAGTTGCATGGCTGCAGTATATTTATAAAATACTGATGCTGAAAAGCACTTAAAATTATTTTTTTAATATCATTAAATAATTCACTCATATACTTAAAAAAAAAGTCTATCCTTCATTTAAATACAGGTTTGTCTTACATGAATGGCGGTGCCAGGGAAGAAGGGTGTTAAAAATCTCAGCAGATAGTTTTCCTATGAAAAGCAGCCTTTCTGATCTCTCCCAGTAAATCTTGGATTAACCTGGTCTATACCAGCCAGATTTGCAAGCCCCTAGATACCGGGTTTCTCAATGTTTTAAGTCAGCAGACTAGAAGAAGGATACATTGTTGGTGACAAGGGAAAAAACCAACCACCACACAAGTCAATCTTTATTAAACACTGTAGAATCTGTAAGACTGCAGCTTCACAACGAAAGTCTACTGGTGTCACCCCATTAGTTCCAGTATACAAGGAACTGCAATATACTGAGAAACAATCAATAGGTTTATTGTAGCTGGACACAGGCATGATTACTCCTGGGAAGAAAAAGCAAGCCAAGAATTTGAAAAAAAGTACTGGCAATAGGGCTGGTTTGATTTTGTGCTTGTGTTTTTGAAGTGTTGTGCATCCAGGCCTTACAGGAAAGCACAGCACAGGCTCTTACCTGGCAATCCAACAATTGTGAGCAAGCATGGCTTGTGGCAAGTCCTAAAGTTTTCAAATGCATTATAGCCAGCTAAGTTGGGCTTATCAGCTATACTACATAGATTCCATTTTGAGCATATGCCACCTATTGCCTACTCTTCCTATTTTGTCACTGCATCACAATTTTTGAATGTTTCCATCATCCAAAGCTTTCAAAAAGATCATACAATAATGTTATCATTTGGAAGTCCCAGTCTTGTGACTACAAACGTAACCTTGAAAATAACACAAAGGCTTAAACACCAGTAATCCAGCTATACTGTTAAAAAGCATACAAGCAATCTTACAGTGTAGAGATAATGCCTTATTTTTGAATACCAAAGACAACAGTACTGGGAATAGGGGTAGACAAACCATGTGCCTGCAGGATTTCCAGCCAAGGAAGAGTTTCAACATCCGCTTTCCTTCTCTTTTCCTTTCTGAGCACCATGAAGACCTTAACCATTGCAAGGTCAGAATACTTCTGTCTCCATGTCCATTTATAAGCAGTGTTCCTCACACACTGAGGTTTAATAGTCGTGGTAATAAATAATAAATTTGTGTAAAATGGTAACCCGAAACCATCCTGAATATCAGATAGCGCCAGTTCTTAAAGACAACTGTCTGCACTGAGCAGACAGGCTGACACTTGACTGTTATTTCTTCCAAGGTAAAACTGAAAAAACACTCGAACCGTGCAAAAGTATTTGTGGAGACTGTTTTCACCCTTTTAAAGTAAATAAAGAATCTGCAAAATATATCCATCTCTCTCTCTACAACCAAGGAACTTGAGTTCATCTTCTGTTAGATTCCAAAAGAAACAACTATAAACAGAAAAAAGTTGGTGTGCTTTCTGTTTTTACAACAATGCTACTCCTCCTGTATCTAGTATCTGGTTTATACAACAGCCACTTTTTATTATTTAAATAAGCTGCTTTACAAGGGTAAAGACATTTCTGAGCAATGCTGGTCGGTTTTTTTGTCTTTAAAATTATGCCCTCCTGATATTTTTTCCAAATTCCCAAATCTATTAAAGTCTTAGTAACTGGTAATTTCTGTAAGCATTCATTGCATTTCCTGATCCCACTCTCATGTATCAGGTATCCAAGCTCTCTTACCAGACAGAATTATTTTAGTGAACTTCCTGATCTGCATGACCCTAGGTATGTCTACATCAGCATTTTAATTCAAATCAGGACTGTACTTCTGAAGTCAGCCTCCCAAGCAACTCCATTTTCCTTGCTTTGCTTTACATTGCAAAGCAGTCTCCAAGTACATGAACCAGATTTCTTTTGAATAAAACCAGATCAGAGAATAAGCTTCAGGTGTGCACTGTACACGCTCCAACCACTAACAGGTATTCAGCCACAGAATCAGACGAGGACCAGCTTGAAATAAAACCCTCACAATCTGTATAGCATGGATGCCAGGTTCTCAGCACCTGACAGATCTGATCCTGTTACACCACATTGCTCAGTAACGTGGACACAGCCTCTTTTATGACTTACTGAATATTTGTGTCAGTTCCAGATTCATCTCTCCCATTTTCAAAGGGGCAGCTACAAGACCTCTGTCAGAGATGGGACTGGAATTAATGATACTATTAATTTATGGAAGTGTCCTCCCTGTGTTAGTATTTCTCCCATTTCTTCATTGGCATGAGATGTTACTTAAGAACATACAGGACTGTATAAAAGTCAATTGTCTTAAATACTTATTTTATACAGTTACCCAAAATGGTTCATTATTAATGGACTAGTTTTTAAAAATGTTTAGTGCCATTGTTGATGGCATCTTCTTCCAGAGAAATGCTATCAAGAACAAAATAAAACTATTGAATAAACTATTTGCACAACTTCACCTTTGCTTTATTAGGCCTTGATCTACTACAATGAATACAAGAAGCACAAATTCAAAAGTACAGAGCTTTACAGTGCTTGTCACTATTTACACATTAAATCCAGATCTGTGTGGAAATTTTTCTAAGTGTTAAGACTAAATTAGGGATCTTCATATACGATTAACTCAGAAATAACAGCAACCAATCTGGGAAAAGTCTGAATTACATGAATACACTAGCTACCTAGCAAACCCAGAGAACTGTAGGTTTTCTGCCATTGGCAGGTCCCAGGGAACAGTGAGTATATCTAAGATAAGCTGATCTAAACCTCATTTAGTGTGTGGGGAGGAAAGGGCTACCCTGCTAGTGCAGGACAGGGCAGGAACCGATCAACCAGCCATGAGCAGGACAAACCGACAGGAGAGACTTGCAGTGGCAAAGCTCAAGTCAGACTAACTCACCATACTTAGGCTGTGGATTCCTTTTTGTCTTCCCACTCATCTCTAGATACTGCTTCCCTTCTCTGTAGCTTCAGTTCCTCCTGCTCCAGGGCCACATCCAACTCAGTCCCTCACCTGTCTCTTGATGCTGAGAAGTTTCCTGGGACTTGACTCTCCCTGCAGTCTGTGCCTCCAGTTCATTCCCCCTTTGTTCCAACTGCCCCACCAGTTTTCAGCTGAATTACTTGATTCATCTTAAATTATCTCTTCCTCCTCAGAGGACCTTGCTACTTGTTACAGTTGGGGAAACATGCTAAAATTTGAGAACTGCCCTTTATTTGGGGCAGATGGGTGGGATATATAACTTTCATTCCTTCAGTATGAATTAGAAATTTCACAGCAGAGGCAGATGAAGGGCCTTTCTGATGTGGCTATAAGCATCCAGTACCCTGACAAACCTATAGCTGAATAAGCACAGCAGGAAAGGTTGGCAGGTGGGAAATCTGCAATTGCAGGAAGACAGGATGCTTGTACAGACTTTACCTTTAAATAAAAACTGACGTGCCATTGTTTTTAGAAACAGACACATGCAAACGGCAAAATCTTTGTGCTATTAGGCATCTCTAACTCAGGTGTTCATTTTAAAGGCAAAATTATATGTATTTAAGTAACATAATTTTGGAAAGTAACTAATTAACATAACAGTTGAAGTAATTCAATTGCAAGTAAGTACACAATCATACAAGGACTCATTTGTGCAGACTATAGGTTAAATACTTCTCCATTCACTCTAGCTTCCAGTTGCTTCTTTCCTACTCTTTTACTTCCTCCAGCCACCAGCGCTTCACTTCTGCAGGGACAGCTGCTCAGCTAATCCTACCTTTATCTCAATTTATGAAACAGAACTTGTTTTAAAGCTCCTGCAAATTCAGATCAGATCAGAGACATGGGCTAGGTTGATATCAGACAAACAAATACATCAGAAAAAATAAAATGAGGGGCGATAACCTTCAGCATCTCAGATTTGGGGTGGGAGCAAAGGGGAGAAAGAGAAAAGCAAGTGGTGCTACCCGTGTGCCTCTGTGTGTAGTGTCAGAGTTCACAGCCAGCTGAGGGCTCTGTTAACCACAGACAGGACAGGTTTCAGAAGCAGAATTACTCATTTTCAGGTAAACTGAAGTCCTAAACAAAAGGCCTTTTGTTAGAAATCTATGCACAAAGAAAATAGACTGCAGGCCCAGATGGCAGCATAGAAGATGCTTCAGTTAACAGCCTCATGACTGCCACTAGAAATTTTATCCAGACTTGCCGTAAGCTAGAAAGAGTTCGAAAAATAGTGAGTATACTGTTTTTAGAAGCTGTGAAATTTGAGTGGAATTTTAAAGGGAAAACAGCCATAACAAATTTCCAAATTCTACCTCAAAGTTCATGTCCAAGGATATGAATTTCTTAAGGAAAACTTTTTCAACAAATTTACATGTGAGAAAAATCTCATAGCATACCGGTAATAGAAAACATCACGCTGCCTGTGGCACATTCGGGAGTTGGTGGGCTCGTCTGTGCAACAGAAAAGGTATATGAGCAAGAACAACCCTTCCAAATTCAATGCGACTGTTATACATAATAAAATGAACTGGCTGAAAAAGCATACAGCTTTCCAGCCTTTGGAAAACAAGTTTTTCAAGCAGCAAGATGGGAAATAAGAACCTGAAATATGGTTCAAGCAGATTTATCTAATTCTTGAGGCAAGCTAGTTCAAAATAATTAAAAAATCAGTTCAGTAAAAATCTACCTACATGAAAGCTAATTTTTAAAATTAATTTTATTCCTGTATTCCCTTGAGTTTTAATAAATAATAACCAAGTTATTCTTGCAAGCTATTAAAAATGCAAGGAGTAATACAACAGTCCAGCAGTTCATGTCATGTTCTTCACATCTGTGTTACAGAAGGTCAGCCTTTGTGTATATCCCATCAAGACTCTCAAATTAGTTCAGGATACCACTAATCTTTCCAGCACTTCTAAGCTGTTCTTAGAAAGCCTTTATTTTGTTGTCTTTATTACTACATGGATGCTTTACTGAAGAAAAAATTGTGTGGAGGTTTACAGAACTTCAGAAATACTGCCCTGGAATAGTTTGATGAAAATAAGGCATCATATATAAATGACGACTTAAACATTACCTGGTCGATTTAAGTACTAATGTAACCTGGCTGGTTGGTTGTGCAGGCAGGTAGAATAATGAGTGCCGCTACCACTAATGCAAAATCTCTTAACTGACTTTTAATCTCCAGTCGGACACCATACATAGGGCAAATCTGTAAAATTAAAAAGAATACAACTTTTCTTCAATTCAGGTCTCCCTCTTTTTAGGAAAAAAAATAAAATCTTCTCTATCGGAGGCATGCAGCTTTCTTCTTACTGGGACAGAATTTTTATTTATTTCATTAACGTTATTAGTCAGAAGTTAAATCCATGAACTAGATCTAGCACATTGACATAATTCTTTTGATACAGCTTCTCTTGACATGTTTAAAGAACTTCTCTACCCAGGAGGTGTCAGGAGGCTCTTCACAGGTCACATCATTTGGTCCTTTTACATAGGAGGAAAGAGTCTGTGCCCTAGAACCTGAGCTTTTCTTCTGCAAGCTCATACAGACAGAAGACGCCCTGAACAGGCAGTATCTGAAGGACTGACACACTGCTTCACAGCTCAGCACTCTCCCTGCCCTTGTTACGCCTTTCTGTCTTCATCATCCAAGTTTCCAGCCGAGATTAAGTGTTCTACACAATCAGGCTCCTGAAACATCATTGCCCCAGGGCACATCTAGAAGTATTAGAACACAAATACATTCCTGAGTAAGGCGGGACTGCGCATTACCAGACAAATAGACAGGATGCACTTTTCAGAGTGACATGAATCTGCATAAATTACAATGCACTGCACTGTCCACAACATCTTGTGACACAAGGAATTAATTACTGGGGCCATGAGACTCCACACACAAACCTCCTTAGAGCCATCATGAAAGTCTGCCTCAGCTTTCACTTTGTCCTGCCAGATGTAATTCCTATAGTAGAAGGAGTTTAAAAGGCATTTAAACAAGGTTCTTAGGGACATGGTTTAGTGCTAGAGATAGGTTATGGTTGGACTTGATGATCCTGAGGGTCTCTTCCAACCAAAATGATTCTGTGAGTTTAAGCCTCCTGATTTCTTAGAGGATATATTGAATATTTTATTTTGGCATACATCATCTGGAGTTATCTGAAGGACTCCACAGCCTATCGTGCTGTGAGAGCAGGCTCTGCAATGCCAATGAAGCTGCAGTATTCCTGCCGATTTTCTTAGATGTTCTTTGTCCAATGAGCCAGGAGAAGCCAAAAAAAAAAAAAAAGAAAAAAAATCAGTTGACTCTCTATACTTCAGGGCTAAAAGATATCTGCCAACAGCTCGCTGTTAATACTGAAGTGGTTATATAGCAGGCCATCCTCAAAAGCAATTCCATCAGTCTGCAGCACTGGTGATGCAACAAAGCCAGACAGTTAATTCAGAGTGGAGAGGTCGAGTCAGAATCTGACTTGCCAGGCTTCGTCAAAAAACAACTGGGCTAAAGCTTTCGCTGTGCAACTCCTTTCATCATATTCCACAGCTCTCCAAGTATCCGGAACAGTTCGCTAACAAGTACTTTTGCTTTTTGAGAGAGATCTAAAACTCAGCTGTTTTACCTCAGCTTTGGAGGCACCAAACCCAAAGCTCCTCTATCCACAATCTGAACCTCCTTTCAGGATACTGAACACAGATTGGACCCATGGTTAACAGTTTCCTTCTGCATCTATCATTCCTAAAAACATGAGGCTAGTTGTGAGACCACGGACTTCACAAGCCTTCCAGAGTTTCAAAACTTCATCAAAAAACACCTAGGCTCCATGCTGTTTAGGCATCAGGCAATTTTGCAGTCAACTTCCCCAGTATGCTCCGGATCCTCCCTGGGCCCTACTCACCACCTGGCTGATAGGTTGCCTTGCATGGATGGAAGCAACAATAAAATTGGATCACTTGGCACACAGACCCAGAGGCGGGCATTCTTATCACAATACTGATTCCTGGGAATGCTGCCCAGACTGCAGTTTCTCTCTGACAAAAGCACCAATGAAATCTAGCTTCTGCCTGTGCCGCGGGACATATTAGACCACGTTTTGATAGGTGATCCTCTTCTCCCTCCCTCTAAGATTCCTGCAAAAGGTCAAGTATTTCTTCAATTTGTCTTTTTATAGAGTAATTCAAACAGTGAAAAACATTTTCAGGAACGCCTGATTTTTTTAAATTTTTGTTTTAGAGTTCTGCTACAGCTTTAAAATCCCATGGTCTTGGGCACTATCAAATCACCACAGAGCAAACGAGACCCCAAAACTGCATTAATGTTCTATTGCATTGACCCTCTGCATGTGTGTGTAGGATTAATGTTTTGTTTCTTTCATTTTTAAATTGAACCACAGCCACACAGAATCATATTAAACACAGCTTGCGCTATTTGTAACTCCTGACAAAGAACACAAGTGACAGGAACACATAGCTGGGAATGAGAAAACCTTTCCAAGAAGGTCACTGACTTCAGCAAAACAGTGAGTCTGAGCCATCATCTCAACAGCTCTGAACACGTGTAAGCATGACAGCATCTTTAAGGAAATCAGGAGACACCCCAGATACCCTCCCAATGGTTATAGCCCTTCACCATGAGCAGACTTATCAGGTACGTAAGCTTTCCTAGAGAAAATGACATGGACTACACTCTAACATTCAAGACAGTAAAATAATGCTCTTGGGGGAACCATTGCAACATGTGCTGGTGCTCAAAAATTACTACTTTTTCATTCAGATATGAGAATACAAACATATATTGATATTTTTGGCAGTTTAAACAGATTTAAATATTAAGAGCCCTTGCAATTAATGTTGTTCTAGAAATCATAAAAATACTTCTGTATTAGCTCAAAAGTATTCCTCCTGAAAAGCAAAATAAAAACCTCTGTCTCTATCATAACTCAGCCTTTCACAACAGAACACTGAAAGCATGAATGCTTTCCCCTCTCAGATCTGACACATAGAGAACAGCTGAAGGTCAGTCAACATGCATTTTAGTTGTCAGGGATGCTAACTATTTTAAAAGAATATGGAAACCTTAAGGTTCCAGAAGTTAGCAGCTGGCACACATTGCTGAACATTCAGGCTTTTTTCCCCTGGAGCTATAAAAATGCACATATTCTATTAAATGGCGTGTACTGAAACCAAAATCCTATTGGCATTTGGGGCACAAAAACACAGAATTCTCGCCTCACTCAGTAAAATCTGTTTAAGTTCTGCTAAAACATATAAACCTTAAAATTTGCATTTGTTTCCACCATGGTAAAGTAAAATGAAACAGTCAGTCAGCTATCATTAAATCTTAAAATTGGCAGTGACTACAAAAACAAGGTAAGTACATTTAGCTGAAATCCATGCAGTGCGCATCATATCAAGAACACAGAGAAGACGGTTTGTATTTATACACCAAACTCTAAATTAGTCTCCTGTTGATGTAATCCCTAGCGATAAAAAACACAATGCATACTTTATTTTCTATTATATAACTGATTGGTCATACTTTAATCAACATTAGATTTTTAATAAAATGTATTGCCCAGTGTTTTCCTTCAGACTAGTTATCAATACTGCTTTGGGGAAACTGATTACAATAATGACGCTCAAATAAGAAGCAGATGAGGTGGCTTAGAATGCTGCAAGAGATCTGTGCATTCTTTGGAGAGTCCAGCTGTTGACAATCATCTATGTAAGGATATATAAATATAAATAAAGTTTGGTTCCCAGTAGGCCCATATGGTCCAAGTGTAGCATCTAAAATTTAGCTATTTTCATGGTCTATATGTGAGATCCATTTAGATAAAACTTCAGAAAGTCATAATTCAATATTCTTCTAATGCACAACGTTCCACATTCCTAAAGGGATGTCCTGGCTTTCCACAATTAACTGATATTACATAAACAACTTTAAGTCTTTGGCAGAGAAGGTAGAGAACTAGAAGTTTTATCATTTTTCATAATTCATTGGTACAAAAAAACCCCACCTTTACGTATTACCTTGGTAGTGTTTGATTGTATCTGATCTCAAGTGGTCTGAACTTTCCTTGATCTGTTTAAAAAACCCAGGCTGTTACTCTTCCTGATACAGTAAGACCAATTTGTCATTCAGACAACCATTAATCCCATCCCAGAAAACTCAAGTAGTCTTTTCTTGGAAAAGAGAATACACATTAAGAAATATACAACTCAAAAGAAAGCTATAGTTATGGAATCAGCAGTCTTTGTAAGAAGTTTGCAGTAGGGACTAATTCTTGTACACTTGGTCCCTGAAATTTCTTCAAACATTGTTATTTCAGAAGAAAAAAAAAATATATCATTAAGGAAATTAGAAGTAAAATCTTAAGTAATAATACAAACTGGATCCTGCTAAAGTATCCATTTACTTATTAGGATCTTAGAAGATATGACCATAAAAAGAAATACCATCCTTACCACTTGCATGATGGCCACCGTGGCCTCAACTTCTGCTACAGCTGAGCTGAACAGGTTAAGACTAAGGCAATGCTACATCACATATGAAGTAATACACAAGGGTAATTCAGTGTAGACGCTAAGCTGCTCAGAAATCCTCAGCTGTTTCAGCTACTAAGTCTAACAACTAAACATTCAGAATGCTGGAAGGTAATAGTACCTTAAGCCACCAAATCATGGTCCCTTTCAACTTGACCTAAGATTTCTAATGACACGTTTGTGAAAAAAGTAACTACATATGGAGTAGACCTGAAGGGCACAAACAAACACAGGGCAGGACAACTCAACACAAGGTTTTTTAGATATTTAGATAACTATACAGCATGTCCAACCTGGCCTCTCACATTTGCTGCTGATTTATATATTCAGAATAAAGGTAAAGAATTTCAGTTAATCACATCTCAAATTCTTTGCCTCAAATGCACAGGACTACTGCTGCCCAGGGCAAGGATCTGAAAGAAAATTAAACCTGGGGGTGTTTTTGTGGGGTTTTTTTGTAGGGTGGGGGGGGGGAGGTGGGTCAGTTTTGTTGTTTGGTGTTTGGGATTTCTTTGGGGGGTGGTTTTTTTGTGGGTTTTGTTGTGTTTCTTTGGAGGGAGGCAGTTGCCACATGGAGGGGGTCTGTGTTTTTGTTGTTGGTGGTTGTTTTTTGTTGTGGGGTTGATTGGGTTTTTGTTGTTATTTGGTTGAGTTTTTTGTTTGTTTGTTTTTTCCATTTCAGAAAACCCACAGTGAAAAAAATGTGGTAAATACTGATGACATGTCATGTACAGAGAACAATACAGATCTCTTCTGGTTAACTGCCTGGGAACAGTTTCATTTCATATAGCAAAACCACCTTCCATGAACAAATACTGTAGAAGAAGGGCTGTATCCTGAAAAAAAGGACTTTAAAAAGAAGAGCTAAATTAAATCCATAGCTTCTTGAGCCCCGGAGAGGCTAACATAGAAGCTCACCTCAGCTACTAACATGGAAGTTGAAGCACCATCCTACAAGCTGCAAATGAACAGGATGCTCCAAGATAGACCTGACGGGTACAAGTGACCTTGCTCTGCTGCACTTGCTGAAGACATGTCACTTCACAGACATAAGCACAGGACTCATGGAAGAAGAGGCAAAGGGGATAAAACAGGCATGAATTATTTTTCAGGCAATTAAGCATACTTGGGGAGGGAAAAGACACCTCAAATATGACCACACATTTTAATACATGCTTTATAGCACAATACACTCCAAACAAGAAGTTATTTTATTTTGGGGAAGCAGAGAGAGTAGGTTAGACTTCACTGTCTCTGCTCCAGAGTTGCATAGAGCATAATATAGAAGGTTTTCCACCAACACTGAGAGAGACCATCAGGAAAATATTTACATTTGTGATAGCTACATTTTCCAATAACATTTTTTAAAATTTCATGTTTATTTTAGTTCTGGACACCTTGACCTGCTACAAAAAACTTAAGATACTTGACATCATTGCCTCAATAAGACTTCTAACAAAAAAAGAAAACAAAACCAAAAATAATAATTAAAGACACACACAAAAACCCTCTGACACCAGCAGCTTTTTCTGTTTACTGAAGGCACAAGAGCCAGCAGCTGACATTTGAATTTTCTCTAAATTCAAATGCAATATACACTATAAAGAGTTATCAATTATAGACTGATTTACCCATGAGTGCAGTGGATTCTCCATTGCAAGAAGACTACTACAGGCATTTACGGCACAATGGGGTAAGCATTTATGTAGGTTTCCTTTTGCCCTTAAGTCCATGAATAGAGAACAATCTCAAGTAACAATTGCTCAGACCTGGTAACAACACACACACCTCTGTTCAGGCTAAGCAAGCAGAGCCGTACAGGACCATGAATTTAGTGGAGACAAAGCTGCATTACATGGAAAATGGACCATCACAGGAAGATCTTTTACCTTTACACTGCTGTCCCATTTGTTGCTAATTAACATTAAACTTGAAAAACATTTGTAAAAGCATACAAGTAGGGCTATTTCAGATGTATACATTATTACACCCTGTAACATATGTCTTTTAACAAACAAAATAAATCTTACAAATACACTTTAAATTATTAATTACCTTAAGTAATTGCTGCTCCATTATTATTTTCTGGGATATTCAAGAGAAAGGAAAACTAAGCATCTTTGCATGCTCCTTTAGCTTAGGTATTTCATTTCTCATCCAAATAAGTGAAAAAAAATTCTTATTTCAACAAAGACAAAATGCAAAAAGGAGTTCTAATAAAGTGGTAACCTCTGTCCCTCTCTACACTGAGAATCATCTGGATTATATTAAACTGTCAAGCAAATACCAGGGTTAATAGAAAGATAAATAAAAGAACCTGTAAAATGGTACGTTCTTTATAGGCTATGCTAAAGCTCAGTATGAAGCTCAGCTGATTTAACACTTCAAATGCATGACATCTATTTTATACAATTACACAGGCAAAACTGCAGCCAAATATTTTTACCTATTATCCTAGTGTACAGAGAGGCTGCCTCCTCCTCCTCAGCATCTTATAGAACTACTTATAAAATAGCTATTAATACTGTAAAATTTAGGGGAAGGCAACAAAGACTTCCATACAAGGTTGCCAGATTATCTTATCTCTTACATTTCTGTTATTTAATCTTCTATAACACAGAATCCAGGCTACACTCAGTGGGAAAAGGGCCCAAGTGCAGGCAAACATCTCCTGGGCTCTAAAGAAATTCAGCCTCATCTAGGCATATGCTCAAGTGACAAATCTGAATACAGCTTACAAACCTTGAGCATTCCTCGAAATACGTTCATACTTTAGATAGTAACAATGCAACAATTGTCAGTCTTCAGGGAGGCCTTTTCAGCATAACATCATTCCCATGGAACCAGAAAGCCACCAAATTCCCTTACTCCTTGCAGAAACAACTTTCAGCCCACTAACAACTTACTGGAACTTCAGCACTCCCTGTTCGACAAGAATGCAAGACACTTCCAAGTGATAATAGATTTCAAGGGTGGATAGTTTCTACGACTATCCATTGAAAAACAAAAAGAATCCCAGTTCAGAGAAGTAGCTTCCTTATCCAGGTGAAGAAAGGCAAAAGGCTGCCCAAGAGTAAATTGGAGGTAAAGAACAGGAAAAAATCAGTTTTTCCTGAAGGGTTTTATAAATGATTGATTATTTACATCTTGCCTCTGTTTTCTTTTTGCAGCACGGTACATCAGTTAAAATTCCCATCTGTATACCATATAGTTCAACAAGAACATAAAAGGAAGAGATAGAGACACACTATCATGATCACTTTTGCATATTAAAATGTGAAATGCAATTGTTGGAATAAACAACTTTGGGGAAAAATGTACCCGTTACGGATTTAAAATGTATGAGATTATATGTCTTAGAAAGTCAAGAGGGAGTAAGTTTGATATTCCAATGTTATTTTTTTAAATATAACATAAATGTTATTTCCATATCCTCTTCCTTATAAACCACAGAATGTTAAGGATGAAACAACCTTTCACCTCTAAGTAACTTCGAAAATTACTAAAATTGACACAGAATGACATACATAACCACTCAGCAGCAGACTCCATTTATAGGAGTATCTTTCACATTGCACCATAGAACTACATAGGTTTGCTATCAGTTCCACCAACTCAGCACAGGGTCAAAACCAGGTTACTTTCTTGGCATTGCATTAACAGTGGAAGATTCTGCAAAAGAAAGTACGTACCACAGATACCTCCCTGCATTTACTTCAAGACATGTACTGAAGTATACAGGACTGCAAGTCAGGAAATGGCTTTCAAGCACATGAGAAAGATTAGAAAGTCTGACTGGCTCTGGTTGTGCTGGCTCTAAAAAAGTAACAAGATAAAGCTATAAAAGTTACTAAAGTGAGCAGAAATAAATGAATATGTTTAAATAGAAGTTCTGCTGAATACTGAATACTGAATACAGCAGTACGCTTGCACATTCCTTCTCACGTTAGTATATTCTCAAAACTAAAATAGAACGAATATTTGAGTATATTTAAACAGAACCACACAACAACGCAATAACAAGCTTACAGCTCTTCATATTTAAAAAGAAAACAGAACTCGAAAGATCTAAGCAATGCAACTAAATCTTGATCAAAGAAGCATGCAATCATATTCTGGCAGTCACCAGAGCAGATGCCTGCCATTAATGTAATATAAGCATCTGCATAAGCTCACTCATCCTTATTTAGAAAGAAAAAGAATATCTGAGGTAAGAACAGAAAAAAAAAAGTTTGAAGTTACAGGAAACCTAGGAAAGGGTGAGCTCAAGATGTTGTAACATATTTTGCTTGTGCAAGTATGCCTGGAAGTCAGGTGAGACCTAAAACTCCACAGTTCTTTACAATACAGGATGTCTGTCTCTAATAAACCAGAATGTTATAGGATAATTCAGTGATCTGATTAAAGGAGTTTTAGACTGTCAAACTGCCAAAACCCCATGTAGATCAGACTACGTAGGTCTTGGCCTTTCCTAAGATTGGAGAAGGGAGTAGGGAACATAAGGAGCAAACAATGATGACATGGGACACAGATATTCATGACCCAAACCAGAAACTCCTAAGAGTGTACTTGAACAGGACTGCTCACTCTTGTCAAGGCACGCAGAGGCATAGAACAGCCGTGGGTTATTTTGTGTTTCCTGAACCAACTTGCGAGGCAGAGGGGACATCCCCCCCATACATATTCTTCTAGATACAGCTCAGAAAGCTTAAAGATTCAAGCATTCATCTGATGATTGAAGAGTTTGTGGGCTTTCCTGTCTACATGCTCATTCAGGGCTAAGGTTTATCTCTTTGTCAACAGAGCATTTTGTGCTGCAATTTGTACAAGGACAACATCAGTTCTATGCACAGTCCAGCAAACTGGTTTGCAGGAGGTGGGGTCTTCTTGGCTGGTTGCAGGGGGGCAGAGGTGTTTTCTTTTGTTAAATAAGCTGAGACCTGCCCGTAGTTCCGCCCTATTAAAGGTAGCAAAATATTTATAATTATCTCAAGAGGAACATTCTTAGATACTGAAAAATAGGAGCAGTTTGGATATGTAATTCTTATCACACTACTTGTAACTTGATCCTAGAATTAACAAACTGAAAAGCAGCTTCAGAACCCTATTACCTGCCTCTGGGGGAAGGGGAAAAAAAAAAGAAAAGAAAAGAAAAAAAAAGACACCTAAAGACACCTGATCATTTGAAACATCCATGATCAAGATGTTCTTAAAGATACATAATATGTTAAGTCAAATACAGGAAAAACATTAGCAGGATGAAGTGATACCCTTCTGCTCAGGTTGATAGATGACACTTTCAAAGGTATATCAATAGGAGGAGGAAGGACAAGATTACACCCTTCATCAGCTTCAAAAGTCGTAACAAAGACAAATTTATCAGCAATGTATTTAGGAAGATGTCTTAAATAAATGAATATCTGAAAATGTTTATACTTTGAGTGGTATGAAGAGGGAGGAGAATGTTTAGGATAACAAAAGAGATAACAAAAAGATGTGGCAAGAGAACAGCTTTGTTTTAGCTGTTGCTCCTCTTCGGACAGAAGTTAAAATACTCCAGAATTCAACCTAGCAGTGAGGGAAGGACTCGCCCCAAAGTTCCTCAGCCCTGTCATGCTACTTCACGTACACACCTATACAGCACCATCCGAAAAAGAAATTTGTTTGCTGCCCACGAAGTAAAAACAAACAACTATTCTATTATTGCACACTAATAGTACATTATTTTTCTACAGGTCTTTCAGCACCTGGATTATTTTTTTAAATATTTTCTACATTTGTAAAAAATAATAATTTTAGACTTCTAGAATTCTTAGACTTTTTAGTCTGAGTCCTGCAATAAGACTTTTAACATTTGCAGAAAAATCATGGCACTCACGAGAAGTACATTAAGAGTTACTCCTTTCCTGGCAAATTGTTTCTTATGCTTGTGAACAGCTGCCAAATCTAACACTGACAGAAGAAACACTTCAGAACTTCAACATTTTTTAAAGTCTTTCCATTGTTTCAAATATGCTCTTAGAAACAAACAACATTTAACAACCATCATATTATGTTCTCTTTCCCAGGTCACAAACACCCACAATTAAAAAAAAAAAAAAGAGAGCAGTAACTGCTGTAGCACAAGACTATGTACAGTTACTTGTGCTAATACAAATGCTAAGATTTAAAATAAAATAGGAGCCTAAATCCCAAATCTACTGAAAAAAAAAAAAAAAGCTAGGCATCCACCCAATAGCTCCCACTGACAAAATATTCAGATGGAGATTTTCAGACAGCCTGTAGCATTTGGCAGCCCTCCTGCCTCAGTTCTCTGTATAAAGACAGAACAGAAGACTACCACAAACAGGGGATAAACAGAAAAAATAGTCTACATAGTTTTTCATGCCCCAATGTACACGGTTAGAAAGCTAGAACTCGGGCTACCTGAAAGAAACAAATCTGGATTACAAGTAACAAATTTTAGAAGTGAATTGGAGAAAAAAAAAAAAAAAGTGAATCTGCTTTCTAAAGAAAGATCTACTAGAAAAGCAGACCGACCTGACTCTAAAAAAAAGAGCCATCACTCAGTGCCACATCTGTTGGCTGAGTTCTTTCCTCCACTGTGAAACTAAAGAAGATGGTGGCATACTTGCGAGCTCTACACCAAAGTTCCAGATTTGATTTTAACTCTGATACATAATACAAATCATATTTAACCACTGCAGCCAGGTAAACTAAAGCGGCCAATGTTGAACAAGGTCAAGCAATTTTTGCTCCTGTCCTCCATTCACTCACTTAGTTGAGTAAAATGATGCCAATTAAAAAGGACCAAACAAGCAACCCATTTGACTGGATTAGAAATCAGAGCTACATAGGAAGACAAGGTGACCATGTCACATGAACTGGCCACCCCACACATCCCAGTTGCTGTCAGAACATCAACTCAGACATCGAAACATACCTCTAGAAGTCACTTAGTTCAGCCTCCTGCCCAACACAAAGAGCAGCAGTTCTGCAGCCTCTCTCAGCAACATGCCCCAATACCTCACCATTCTTATTATTTTTTTTAATCCAGTAAGAAACTACCTTGCTGTAACTTGTAGCCACTCATTTATCATCCTTTCAACATGCACTTCTGGGAAGATTCTAGCTCCACCTTCTCTAAAACACCCATTGGGTAGCTGAAGACAAGAAATGGATCATTCCTCAGGCTTCTGCAGGCTGAACAGACGTACCTGGCAGCTCCTCTGCTGCAGGGCAAGCCATTGTACTGGTGTCTTTCATGTGCTGGAGGACCCAGACCTGGCAGACCAAGCCTGCAGCCTGCTGGCTGTGACTGCTGTTCTAACTCAGCAAAACTGTGAACCAAAACCAAAAGGTTTAAGTCTTGACCCCACTACTCTACCTCCAGTTGCAGACCAGAGCTAGTACCCCATGTGACCAAAGGATGAGGTTCCTCAAATAACTAATGCGATTGATTTGGTGTTGGGTTTTTTATTTGGTTTGGTTTTTTTGATAGGTTGGATTTCTGACAGATCAGGACAATGAAATGACTTAACCTGGTCACCACAATTGCTAGATAGACTATAACAAAAGAAGTGAAAGGTGCAGAACCACCCATTATCTCACTGCCCTATCAAACATGTGAACAAATATCTGAGATGGTTCTACAGTGAAAGGAATGCTAGAAACATACAGCATATTCTACTTTTGCAAGGGTTTTAGCTCAAATACCATGTTATTTTAGTGCCAAAATAGTTTTGTTGCTTGCCACAGCAGATTAAGGGAAGTGGTTTTATGAAGATCTATGCAAACATTTTGCAAGGTAAGCGCGCGTGGGCAGAACCAACAGAATTCAGATATGTTCACTGCAAATTTACAGCATGACTACAGCAGCTACACTCTTCTTTTAGCTAAAGCAGAACCATACGCTGGTGATAAAATCTTACCTGGAGCTCTGCATGTATTCATTTACTCTGAATCTCAGTACAGGGGCTTCACCATCACAGTTAGACTGCTTGAACTTTCTGAATGGGCTCAAGTACTTAAATAAAATATATGTGCATTTATAGTCCTTTTCTCACTTCTAGGCATTATATACACTGAGATCTCAGCTTGAAAATGATGAAACTATCTGAACTGCACTGAAACCTGTTATAAATGTACATATTGGAAAATAAACAAAAGGTGGTTTGCGTTTTTTTTGTATTTTTTTTTTTTTTTTTAATATTAGTTACCTTTATCTAGTCTCAATAGCAGCTGCATCCACTCCATACTGCTTTTTGGGAATTAATATATTTTTTTTAACAAACACCACACACATTTTTAAATAAAGCATGGGACACAATGAGTTGAGAAAACACTGAGAATAATTTGGCTAATGAGCAGATAAGGTGTCCATGTCATTTATTTTTACTATATATAGTCTTACTAAGAAAATGAGATGGAGTCCATTTCCATTTTTGCTCTTACAGTCAAATTTTATTGACCTGAGGGTAAACTTAACCTTCCCAAAAAGTTTATGGTCAGATTTTAAACTTGTGGATTGGACAGTAACCAGTTGAGACTAGCTTTCTCATGTTCAGGCTGAGGAGAAGAAAAACTCTCCAACCTGTACCAGAGACACTTCTGCTGGGAGAGGTGAAAGACATCATAGACTCCGGCAGCGAAACAAATAATCAGTTTGATCCCTTTGGTTTGGGGGAGCTCAGAGATAAAGCAGAAGTAACTCTTAGAACGAATTTTCATCAGAAGAAGGTACTCTCTGTGATTGCTTTGTGCTAACTAAAACAACTGCAGAATTTTGACACAGGACTCCCCCTTTCAGTGGGTGCTTGCTTTTATTTGTGGGGTGGAGGGAGGAGAATAAAAGGAATTCCTTTGAGAGCTGCATTGCTAACCACAACCAGGATCATTTTACCTCTTTTGCTACAAAGAGGTTATATGCCATGAAGAAAAATCCCATGACCTAACAGTTTCATATTATTTTACAAATAATATAACTCCAACCAGTTGCTAGAATATATTTTTGTAGTTGATTTGCTTTGCACATTTCACAGCACTTGATTCACAGTATTGATCATTTAGGCTCAAGTGTGGTAGCCCATGCCCTTGCTGAGTCTTCCCATAAACAAAGCTGTACTCGGCTCTTGAAGGAAATTGAGAGTTATTATTTACCTCATTTTTGTGATACCATACAGATGGTAGAGAAAAAAGTCAACCGTTCTTGACATCTGATTGGCAGGATGATTTACAACCTGAATTAAAAATGCCGGGGGGGAGGGCAAAGGAGGAACACACCAAAAATGAACATGGTTGGCGTTTCAACTTAAGATCTCCTTAGTTTCTTTTTTCTGAAAATATTTATGGAGCCTCAGAGAACTACACAAGATGTGTTAGTGACCCTATGCAAAGAGTAGATATAAACTGATGTTGCTGTATAGTACCCAGTTCTATTATAAAAAGCCTTAATGATACACTCCTGCAGGTTTTTTTCTAGTGGTGAAGGCTTTAAAAAGTGTGCACTAAGTACACAACCATTGTTTCACCAATGAACTGAGTACGGCTGCAATGCAAACATTAAATGGAAATTATATGATCCTTAAAACACATTACTTCAAATTGGTATTTTGTATCCATGGGAAGAGATAGGAAAACAAGCAAAATACACAAACCTACATCTCCATTAAAAAGGTTTAATATTAACCTAAAATTTACATAATACTGTAAATACAGGTAGCAACTTGAAAAATGAAAAGGAAATAAACGCATCAGATAATTAACTTTCTAGCTCTCAGAGAAATATTTTAAACACAATAATCCGTTTCCAGAAAGTCCTTATAAACACTATCACAGCTAAGCAAAATTTAACAGAGCCACAAGGATCTCTGGTATATAAAAATACTTCAGAACCAAGTTATTCCCTAATAAGTTCTTATGCTCACTCGGAGCCAAGCCCAAACCCCGAGCTCTTCGAGAAACCAAAGACATTAGACCAGACGGTGCCTTTCTCTCCGGAGTGTCTGTCACGGTGAGAACGGCCCCGAAAGGGGCTGGAGGAGAAGCGCTGCGCTCCCTTTGCCAGGCCCCTTCGGAGCAGCTCCCCGGGCCGGCCGAGCGGGGCAGGGGCAGGGCCGGCGGGGACGGGGCCGGGCCCGGCGCTGGAATGCGGAGCCAGTAACCCGATCGCCTCACGCCCCTGCGCCCGCCCCGCAGCAGCTCGAAAATCATTTAACCTCTTAAAATGGCATCTCGGCGCTGCCTGGCAGCGAACAGAGCTGCCGTGTCCTCTGCTGAAACTGGAAAGAGCACGGTTTGTGTTCTGCTCGCCACCCCTCCCGCCACACGCTGCCGCTGTCGGTCCCGGCCGCCGGGCACCATCGCTCCCCGCCCAGCGGCCGCTGCCGCCCGCCAGCGACCGGCCCCCGACAACCGCTGCTCAGTTCAGCCCTGAACGGCCCGTTTCTTCAGTTCGCCTCTGCCCTGACCCAACATTCACCTGACTCTCACTAACCTTAGAAGCCAATAGATCTTACCCAGAAACAAGCGGCTTGTAAGAACAGCTCATTTTCATTGAAAAAGCCTCGTATCTCAGAGCCAAAACATTACTGTGCATCAAATCAGAGAGAATTTCATTCTGAACACCACTTCATAAACCCAAACAAAATGGACAATTTTGTTATGAAGTCACTTGATTTTTCAAACTATACACGTAAGTTTCTTTAGAATACAATGACACTACAACATTTTCAGGTTAATTACATACATGCACAGAAATAACAATAAACACAATAAAGTTACTCCTCAATATATGAGCTGATCTTACAAATACATAAACTGTCTCCATTTTTTCTAAAAGACAATATTCCTGTAGCATTAAAAGGCTGTTGCAATTCAGAATAACTAAGTACTTTGCTGTAAACAAAATAGCTAAGATTTTTACCATTCTGAACATACTGAAATTACTAAGATGCCATTATCTTAACAGATAAGAATCAAAGACTTTGGAAAACAAATTTTAAAAAGTTATCAACCATTCTAGTGATGGGACAGTGTAAGAAGAGAGAAAGAATAACTTAAAAAAAACCAAAAAACAAAAGACAACATTTTTCCAGCAGTAGTAATTTTACTCATTAAACACACTAGCAAAGCTCTTCTATCAGGAACACAAAAAAAACCCTCAAGGTATCTCGGGAGAGTACAAGCCCAGGGCATCAGTGTGGCCATGAGGAGCTCACACTGACTTTCTCTTGCTTTATTTCCATAGGTTTATACTTCTGTTGCCTTAACTAAATATGACACAGCAAAACACTGGTAAGGCTGGCAATTTTTCTAGAACTCTACCAAGAAGAGAACTTTGACCAGTGTACACTGTACATGTAGAATCACTCAGTGTAAAAAACATCTCACCAGCAACAACAGCTGCCAGAAACTCTTAACTGTCATCAGGTTTTGGGCCTAGATTTTTAAAATATATTTAAGACAGACATTCAGAGCCAAGTA
The DNA here is from genome assembly GCF_963082525.1 of Nesoenas mayeri. Classification (NCBI taxonomy): domain Eukaryota; kingdom Metazoa; phylum Chordata; class Aves; order Columbiformes; family Columbidae; genus Nesoenas; species Nesoenas mayeri. Next base: position 10,989,519 of record NC_137551.1, on the reverse strand, counting down.
ATCTTTAGATATAGGATCCTTCACTCACTTGGTTTCTCTGGTATTGGTTCCCAACCACAAAACAGAAACAAATTCTAAATGTTGAATTGATGTTGAATTGAAGCAGCCAAAACCCCACAACACAGTGAGGAAGGTCAAATAACGCTATGACAGAGGCTTCCATAAGACTTTAGATCTGAAGAACAACACCACTACCACACTAGAGAAAAAAACACACACACACAAAAACCCCAAACAAACAAACACCACCAAAAAAAACCCACTATGTACATGTCTTAATGTTGGCTATTGCAGGTCAAGGATCAGAAGGCACTAACAGCTGGCTACTTTACCCTTATATGCTACTCAAAGTAAGTGCAGGGTTAGTTTTTTGTTATGTGTCAGAACAAAAATCTTACTCAGATGCCTTAGTTACTTACAGAATATGAGCACTTTAAACAAAAATGTTTTTGTTTTCTGCAGATATTGACTTATATTTGCAAGAGCTCTTGTTACTTTACAGAAGGCAAAATACAGTCATTTGGCTTGTACGCATCATATACAATACATTTCGGGATTCAGATTATGCTGAACTCTAAATCTGTTAAATCTTTCCCTGAAGGAACCTCTCTTATCTGTTGCTCATCTACAGAATTTATTTCTGGATCATTTATTACCAATTTATAAATTATATCATATAACCAACATTCAAAATAGAATCATAATCACAAGCTGGCAATATTTTCTGTTTTACACAAAATTTCTAACTTAACCTCAAGGTAACAGAAAATGCTCCAAATATTTTAACAAATCATCAGTTATTTTTCTTTAAAAAATATATATTTAATAGCACTTACCTGGTTGGAACAAAATTTTTCTAATTGTTGGTTAAAAGTGGAAGAGCAAGTATGTTTACACATTAAAACTGAAGCTCAGAACACCGTAATATGATTACCTGACAGCTATTAAATGGCTTTTGAGAAGTTATTAGTGTTGATTCTCTTTCAGAAGGCACATGTAACAGTTCTACCTTTAGCATCGTCCTTGTAGTTGTAGCTTTGTTGGTTTTTAGTTTTCTTTTATTGCTGCTGCTGTTTGTTTAAAGTGTAAACTTCCCCTCACTCCCACAGGTTGTGTTTTGGTCTCAAGACCTATTATTGGGATATTTCACACAAGCAGTATATATAAAGGAAATTAAGACAGCCCTAAAAATACAAAGTAATCCCAAAAGTTTTAACAGAGGTCAAACCCACTGTGCTAAAAATAGAAAACTGTATGCATATTTTACTGAGAATTCTCTGCTAACACTGTGTTCCAAAAGAGCAGATAGAAAACATGACTATGATGTTTTATGAGGACATTCACAAATACCTTCAGTGCTTAAATTCACCACAAGTTTCATGCCAGCAAAGATTACAACCAGTCCCTGGAAAGGGGTAAAAAAAAAACAACAAGAAAAAAAAAAACTAAACCAAACCCAACCAAAAAACCCAAGAACCCTAAACTCAACATCACCAATGGAAATTAATTGTAACAAATGAAAAGTACTGTCAGGAAATATACCCACTTATAACAATTTTTATGTTTTCACAGTCATGAGCACCTTTGAAAGCTACAGACCACCTATCAGAGAAAAATACACACACAATGAAGCAATCATTACCTGCAGAAGAGACATGAAATAGATTACATAAAGTACCATTAGAAGGAGTATTGGAAATGGAAAATCTCTTCTAATTTCTTCTAAATGTACTACTCTTGAATGCATAAGCAATACAGAGCCTTACATGTGTCATTTTAAACAAACCGTCCTTTGGAACACACTTCATTTCTTACAAGAAATGTGACTGTGAACATTACTGTTTTAGCAAGTGTCACTTTAGACACTGATCTCTCACTGTGCACAAGCAGTCCCACTGAGCCCGAACTGAACTGTGCGAGTCTAGCCAAATGAAGCTATGCCTATGTGTTACTGCTTTCAAGAGCAGAGAAACAATCTTCAGAAAGATGTAACAAAGTTAGTTTAAAGTAGAGTTATTTTTAAAGTATACTTTTAGAAACTTGCATTCTACCTAAATCAAAAGCTCAACAGTATTGGTAAAGTTGTTTGCAAGAGGATGAAGTATTTCCTAACACACCTTCCAAAAGCACAAGTTCTGGATGACAATGCTTCCAGGTGGGGGGAAAAAAAAAAAAATCAGTGCAAAAAGTAGCATTCAGCAAATCCAGCATTTTCAAAACCAACTAAATTTGCAGTAAGTAGTTTCTACAAAATCTGTTTTCTATTACAGTATAATAGGATCAGTAGGTGGAGGAGTGTGGACTGCATACATACTAATACATAGACATGTGGCTGCATTGGTACTCCTATGACCTTGTCAGACATTTCAACACTGTATTTTTAGATTATTCTCTCATACCAACTGCACTGTTAAGGCGGCATTTAATTCCATTATGTCCATTGTCAAAAAGCTAGTCTTCTGCTTCAACTGCAGCAGTTCTTTGAAAAAAACATTTAAAAAACTATTTAATTTTAAAATGTGTATCCCCATTCATAGCTATAAGACAAGTTTGTGTAGTAGAAAGGAGCATCCACATTTCACTTGCTAGATGCTATGTCACTTTAAGCTGCTTTTGACCAACTCTGAAACTCCTTGGACCTGGGAATAGCATACCCATTTGTTTTATCTGTCCCTGCTGTATAAAGATTTCATTGTGCCTTCTCTGTGTTCTACTAAAGCCTAGGTTACATGAGGAAAACAGAAGAAGAAACTTAGCTGAATTGATCCCTCCTGCCCTGGCGGTGATGCCAAACACACACCTACGGTATTTCTGGTTCTTATACCCCAACTGATACTTTCATCTCAAATTTTCCTCTTCATTCAGGTCAAAAAAAAAAAAAAAAAAAAGAGTCACACATCAAACAAATTGCACTACAAGCAACAGACCTAGGAAGGCCTGATTTCCTACAGATTTATGTTCTATTTTGGCATATATTTTTTCCCAACTAAAGTGCCCCAGCTCTCTCCCTATATCCTGTATGTTTTCACTCTCCCTGTCCCTTGCAATGCATCCATTTCCCCACTCACACACATATTCCTCTAACCACAGTTATCGCTCCCTTTCGCTCCCATGTCCTCTGGTGCCAAACAACATGTCTCACTGGCTGGACAGTATGTGCATATTGACTTCCCCTTATCAGTCATAACAAGTTTACTGAGCACTTCTGATCATAACACTCTTCACCTCTGGGGACATTAACACAGCTCAAGACCTTTGAAACAAAAACAACGCAACATTCACTCCATAATCTTACCAAACATCTAATCTTCAGGCCTGTTGATACATGCAGCTTGTCTTTGAAGTTTTAGGAATTTGCCAAAATCCAAAACTTCACATACTACATGAGACAGAAACACTTAACAAAACTACCAAACAAAGGACACAACTGCAAAAGGAGAAGAGCAAAAAGGAATGTAGGGATGGGAAAGTAAAGCTTCTCCTAAATCCATTTTTACTTTGGGGAACGGGGATATACTAAACATACACTAAGAAGTTACATGGGATCACTATTATGCAAGCTAATGTATAATAAAAAAAGCATTCCAAAATGGGTAACACTCCCAAACAGCAGCCTTACCCACAGGCACACTACACTACAGCCGAGTCTCAAAGGGGCACTCTTGTTCAGCACACTGGGCACTTGATCTGCCCTCAAAACTGCAGCTACAGTAGCAAAAAGTGAAGCCTATTAAACAAAACCAAAACGAAACAAAAAAGTAATATGCTTTAAGACAGTTTAAATTCTTACAGCATCAGGGGAGTGCCAGTGCTGCTGTAAAGGAAAAGGCAAGGATGCGTATGGGTGGCGTCAAGAGGGAGTAGAACTGGCCCTTCGAGTGTACCTGGCTGCTAGGCTTGCTTATCTGTAGCACAGAACTGCCCTCTTCATCTGCTAGCTAGTTATTCATCTAGCAGATTTTCATTGCAAACATCAATGGAAGTCTACCTGGCTGCACCACTCCAGTCCTCAGGAAACTATATTATCAGTCTTTCCACACTAAGTAAAATAAAGTACCTGAACAGAAAATGTTCAAGATAATGCAGACACTAAAAACATATTACTTCATGTTTAATGGCAATAGCATTAAACCAAACCCAACGGATGTGTCAATGAAGGCAACTAGATGCCAGTATGATATAAAAAAAGTTGTAGGCGTTACAGACACTACTGCATGTAAGAGCAGAGGAAGTGACGTGCCTGGGTGCGCGTGGGTGTGATAAAAGGCACATGAATTAGTCTCCTGCGCTGGAGCAGATGTCTGGATGAGCACTCTGTTTGTGACACTGCCTGCTATCAGACCAGTCAGGAAAGAAGGGAGAACAGAGTCCCCCCCTTGCTCCATCCAGAAGCCTGTGTAGTTCCTGGTCTACAACTGGACACAAGTCACTGCGCTAATTGCCATCAAGAGACACATCCTTCAAAAAAAAAAAATCTGTGTGATCATAAACTGCACAACTCTAATCCCCAACCACATAATCTGGAAGCAACTCTTCAACTAAAGTATTCACTGTGAGGAGGAAAACACACACCGCATTTTACTGTGCCTGTAACCTGCCATTCCATTGTACCGTGAAGGAAAAAAAAATAGCGGTGAAAAATTCTCTGTCAGTTTCTTAATTTCATTTAAGGGTTGATAGCTTACCATCACATTTCCCTCTCCACTGTTTTTCTTTCCCTGACTAAAGAAGCCTGAGTCTATTTACTACTGCAGCCCATTTGTACTACTGGAGAAGAAAACAAAACAACAACAAATTACCTTCTAATTTTAATGGGACTCTTGAAATTGTGTTACCAGAACTGTGTGACATGCATGTCCATATATAATGAATGTGTACAGCTGCATAATCACATTTTTAAAAAACTTATAATTACCCTATAGAATGCTGCTTCAAAATGGGCTTAAACTTATTTAAGACTGTGTTGATTATAAGGAGGGAGGCGCTGCCCCTCTTCTCCCTGTACTCTCCATATGGTCTTCATGGTGAGCTGGAGCTGCTGAAAACCCAGGGGTTTTGATATGGTTATTTTTCAGCCAGATTAGCAAACAAATCCAACCTTCCACCTGGCCACAATTACACAAATACAATAGTGACAGTGGAAACATACAGCCAAAGGGAAGAAAGAGGAGGAAAAAAAAAAAAAGCGTGCTTTACACACCATAAGCAGATAGGTGCGATCTAAAGTTGGAGCTTCACAGCAAAGAGCTATTTGAAAACTACCCAAGATCTCCCAAAGTGCTAATACTTAATTTAGAGCCTATTACTGTTTTTCCTCTGTCTGAATTAAATTACATTGCACTTACTGTACCTCATCTGATATTTTATCATCCATTCAGTACTGCTACAGCCAGTTTACAAACCTGTATCAGCTACAAGTTTCACCACCTCACCATCCACTCCCCTTTCCACACCATTTCCAAACACTGAGAGAACAGGCCCTGACGCTTGTTTCCAGCAAGGCTGTTAGCACGTACCTCCCAGTTTCTTCCCAGGAGCCCAGAACTGGCCAGGACCTTGCAGATGCATCTCGCCAGTTCTGAGATGAATGGCATCATCACTTCCCTCAGCCTGCCCGCAAGACTCTCCCTAACACAGCCCAGGAGGCTGCTGGCTGCCTTTGCTGCACAGGCATGTTTGCTGCCTCACATTCCATTTGTCCAGTAGGACCCCCAGGTCTTTTCCTGCAAAGCTGCTTTCCAGGAAGTCAGTTCTCAGGCTGTACCAGTATAGGGGTTTATTCCTCTCGAGGCACAGGGCTTTGCACTTCTTTTTGTTGAGCTTCATGAGGTTCCTCTCTGCTCACTTCTCCAGTCATCCAGGTCCCGCTGGGCAGCTGTCCAACCACCTGGCCTATCAAACACTCTTCCCAGCTCTGTATCGCTTACAAACTTGCTGAGGGTGTGCTCTGTCCCATCATCCAGATAATTTATGAAGACGTTGCACTGCACTGGAATGCAGCATTGACCTCTGGGGCATACTGGTAGTGACTGGTCTCCATCTGGACTTCATGCTGCTTATCACAACTCTTTGAACCTGGTAGCTCATCCAGTTTTCAATCTCACTGTCCATAGCAACTGAACCTCCATCAGTTTGCTGATGAGGATGTTAGAAGAGACACTGTCAAAAGCCTTACAGAAGTCAAAATAAACAACGTCCACTGCTCTCCAATCATTCACCGAGCTAGCAATTTCATGGCAGAAAGCTATTAGACACCTACCAACATCACCCATGCTGACCTGCCTCTTATCCTGACCCATAAGCTTTCAACTGCCTCCTCGTCCACCCAAAAGGCAGAGCCTCATGCATTCTCACGGCTCTCTCACAAAAAAAAACAACTCCACAACAGCCCTTGCCACATCCTTCCTAGAGAGCCTATAGCCAGTCCTTGCAGCACTCCAGCCATGACAGCTGTCCCACCGCATCTCTGATCTCAGCAAGACTGCAGCCATGCAGCTGAGCAGAGACCTATGATTTCTCCCATTTGTGCCCGATCTTTTCTACAATGTATGGCAAATAGAGTAAAATCCAAATAATAAAGTATTAAACTCAGCCTGTGCAGAGGGAATCTTTGTATTTGCTACCCTTTATTAGCAGGAAACCTCATATGACACAAAGTCACAGATCACTGGAAGGAAAAATCAGAAGTGACAATGGAACGATAACTCTTTGCAGAAAGGAAACGTATGGATAGATCTGTAAAGAGGTGCTACACAGTTAGATACACAGAAAGGAGATAAACAGTTCTGTAGCTCCTGCCTCCAGGCAAGAAACCCTGTTAGAGGATGGCTCTGGTGAAGGAGGAGTGTCACCTCTGCCCACCTCACCATCCCGGCTGCAGTCTAGGGCTCAAACCCAGCCTTCCCCACCACACGGCTGCTCCTCTGCCCATGTTCCTGTCACCTGAGCCCACCCACTACCCTGCCCCAAGCCTCACTTCCGCTCTTTCAAATCCTCAGGAGACCCACCATCTGTATTTGCAACACACCCCCAGCTTCTCTTCTCACTGAAAGTAACCTGAAGGGGAATTGTTTTACCCTCAGTTGTTCCAAGTACACATAGTAAAAAGTATCTTCCTGTTAACAATTGCTTATTTAAAAACAGATCCAGTTTGAAAACTATATTCACCATTTCTGAAAAACACATTTATCTTGCATAACCTCAAACTTCAAAATTTTGGCTAAAATTCTTTGAAGCAAGAGCCACCTTTGTTGATATCTTTTTACAGAGTAAAAATCACAGGCACTTACGCTAAATAAATCACCATTTACATCAGCATTCAAACCAACTCCTGCTCAAAGACCTGCTCTAATACATGTAAATCTCAGTACCAACAGGTTACTCTGATGAACACCAACATCATCAAAACAGTAAAAAGGAAAAAAAAATAACATGAAGGAAAATGTAAAATTACATATTTTTGTAACTTGCTTATTAGCTTATAGAGACCTTTTCTAACTAAAACGGTTTAACTTTTTAAGATACTGTACAAAAACACACTGTGAATATAGAGTTAAGTGTATTTAATGTGCATTACAGTCTCAACTAGCTCCTGCGTTTTGGGCTGTAGGAAGTGGTGTAATTCCACAGTTGTGTGCTGCAGACTGTCTTGCCCTTTCCTCTGGAGCAATTCTGCTGGCCATTGTTAGGAGCAAAACACTTAAGGCTGGTTTCTTTATTTGCAACATCCTTTTTTCACTAGTGCACCCTCATTCCATAAATTTTTACTTGGTTATTTTTCCTATACCCAACCTCACCTCTGAAATTAAGTCAGCAGAAGTTAAATGAACCACCAAGAAAGAAAATCACAGAATTTCACTGGAGTGCACAGCCATATGCTGCAGATGCTTAAGCATGAAGAAGGAAATTCTTACATCAGCTTAGCGGCTTTCCCTCCACCTCTATTCTCCCACCCATCCCAGGTTCCTAAGATTATTACTGAAAGCATTACAGAGAGATGTAAATATTATAGAACAGCATTTGAAACTTTGAGAAAAAGTTGACTGCCATTTCTGCAGCAGAAACTCTGGCTGAGGAATGCACAGCTGCCGAGCAGATGTATAATTTCAGCATTTAGATTCCATTATTTCAAGGGTGATTTTTTTTTTCTACTAGTTGTTTTCAGATTTTCTATTTCCATCTGGTTTTTGACCTCCCTCAGTTTAGTCCCCTCCTTTCTGTTTTAGTTAATAATGCCAAAATAATTTTCTAAATTGGAAACATCTCTACATTTAAAAACTTGTGAATTTGAAGAGAGGTGGGGGAGTGCAGCAGGGCCAGGAGCAGAACAAAAACAGACAGTTCAACAGAGGCTTGGGTTTGAATAAAAACTGTCCTGTCTGGGTCGGGTTATATTTCGCACTTCCTGGTTTAACCCAAATTGGCGAGTCTCTAACTGCATTCCTTCCATGAAATTTTAAGAGCAGGAAACTGAAGAATGTCAGCTATATGGGAATGTTCCTACACTTCACCAGAGCCCTCTGCCCTAACTTCTGAGTATGACAGCATTCCAGGTTTTGATTCTTTCTTTCTTTTTAGAGTCACATTAAATTGATTATAGTTGCCAGCTTAAAAAATTAACTCATCACGTACCAAAAGAGTTTTACAAAACATATTAAGATTAACATAAACCAGTATCAATAGTTGTCAAATCAATTCCATACAGAATCCATTAATGCAAAAGTAGTAGAATAATAATAATAATAATAATAATAATAATAAATCAAATAGAGTTAGCATTGTTATATCCCATTCATCTAACCGAAGTAGAAGACTAGGTCATATTAATACAATACTGTCTGTCTTGAACTTCAGTCCATGCTATGACTTTTAAAGAATCATCACTAGTAATTCCTAATATCATTTGCACAACAAATCTTTCATGAACAGATTATTAATTCTCTGCAGAAGTGAAATCTCTGATGACTTCAGTCCTCCAGAAGTCATTTGTGCTCTGCCCACTGACTTCCAGTCCAGGCTCTCACAGAGGAAGTGTGAAGGCCTATGAATGGTTTTAGGGTTTTTTTTCAAATCAAGAAAAAGTTGTTAATAATTAACACTATAAAGACAGGAGACTTAAGAAAAAGCAAATTTAGACGATTTCAACAGCTGCAGCAGTGAAAAGGAAATTGTTTCCATGAACCTGGTCTGCATCCTGGTAAGTATCTTCTGAGACTTTCTTTGATATTTCTCCAAGTTATTCCTGCTACATCTGCTTGTATTTTATCAGCCAAAACATGGCAAGATTGACAGTCTTCTCTTTAAGATGGTGAACTGAGGGAATACAGACACAAAGAATTGCTAGTTGTTTCCACATTTTACGCTAATAAAGTTGACTGAAGCCATCACGTAAATTATGACAATGAGAAAATTTGAGTTATTTCAAATTTTTGTGAAAAGCATTGCTTCTGCTATATGATGCAAATCAAGCTACACTACATAGGTAAGCTAGTAATACTGATTTTTTTCCCCTTTTGATGCATGGAAAACTCATCACATATTAAAATTACATTTAAACCTACAATATTTTCCTCTGTATTTTGGGAAATTCTATTTTGGGAAAAAATAAGCATCAGAGCATTCAGCCACACGCTGCGGGTATGTACCCTATGAACTACTACTTCACAGATTTTGTCCTATCAGAACTTTTAAAAAACATTTAAACACAGTTCAGACCCTTCGTGCTACTCAGAACACTTTGGTACAGGTGGCAGACTCAGCTGACAGCTCGCAGGAAGAGCTCCATCAATCCAGTCACTTTCACTGTAACAACAGATGTCACTGCAGAAATTCTGAGGTGGTAACACACTGGACCTTAAGTAACGCTTTGCTGTTGCTTCATCTTTCATCATGCATACACAACCTATGAATATTATCACAATAATGACCTAGAGCTTATTTGCCTAATACTTTTAATACTTATTTTGAATTTTATTAACCAGAACATCTTAAAACAGTAAACCTAACTTAAACACACAGAATTTGTAGAAAACTAGAAGGCAACTATAAGACACTCATTGGAAAATGGTAAGGAACAAAATTATCTGTATTATAAATTCGAAACAAGAATTACCATAGAGTGGGCATAAAATACATCTAATGTGCACTGTAAATGCACCCGGTGAGGTGCTTGGAAGTCAATACACAATGAATACCATCCTGGCAACTTGGTGGTTTGTCCCCTAGTTGACTGCCTGGTCAGCAGTGGGTGAGCTATTGCTATTTGTCTGTATCAGACTAAACCTCTTGAGAATTATGCACCCAGAGTACAAAGCACTGAGCAGATGTTTCTGGATTGAATCCATTAAAAAATCGCTATTCCATACATCTTCTCAATAAGACCATTCAGAATGCTAAAATGATGCTTTCTGTACAATGAAGACAAATGAGGTGACTTTTTCATGTTTTTGTCTGATTAGCAAGGATCACCTATTCCAGTCTCCACATTATTTTTAAAGGATGCAATATAGCAGGTTGTTTTCAGGTTTAAACATTTTTCAGAATAAGTAAAACTACTTCAAGCCTGAGAGTATCAAATCCCCAAGAGACTTCGCAGCAACTTTTAAGGGATTGTAAGAAAGCCAGGCAGAAAGAAATTCCCTGCTTTTCCTTTAAAGCACTGACCATCGTGGAAGGCACAGAAGACATTGTCACGACTGGGGACAGCATGAGTGTAGTGTCACAACTGCAGAGGGTTCTGCAGATCTTGTTCAAGAAAGGAAAAAACGGAACAATTAAATCAGCAGCAGTAAAGGGAAAAGTTTGCTGTCAGGCCACCAAGCATGTGCACTCTGTGCCCACGCCCTCATCCTACATTTTGGGAATATTAACAAGTGAAACTTGGCCCTATGTTGTCCACATACAACAACTCTGACAAGATGTATCTCTAAATTACTGAGATGCTTCTGTCATTTACAGATGACCATAGGTTAAGTGATGAAAATCCCAGGCACTGAAGATGATGCCCTCTTTTTAGTGAGAAACAAAGAAATACCAGACACTTTCAAAATATCAATATAGAAAGGACAGATCTTCCACTGATGCTTGACATAAGCAAGGCAGAAACACACACATTTGTAACACATTCCCTGCCACACATAATGTCTGGTCTCTTTCACCCATCTACCCTCTTCAGCAATTTACCAAAGAAGTTACTGCAGGTCCATGTGTCAGATCTTTACCTGCTCTTGGAAAGATACTGTCCTCATCATAGAAGTTACCAGTCACAACAACGAACAAAAAAAAGAAAAGAAAGAGTGTTTGTGGGGTTTGTGTGTATTTGTTTTTTGTTGTTGTGTTTTGGTTTGTTGTTTTTGTTGGGGTTTGTTGTTGTTTTTCTGTATTTGCGGGGGGGAGGGGTTGTTGTTTTGCTTTGTTTTGTTGTTTTGTTTTCCTCTTGGGTTGGTTTTCTTTTAGGGGCTTTGGAGAAGGCAGGTTTGTTTCTCTTGGAAAGCCTGGCTATACCAGAATTAGTGCAAGCACCACTATCTGTTCTTTGATCCCTTCTGTGAAGGAGATGTACTCAAATCCTCCTATCTACACATTTGTGCCCCACTATGCCTTGGAAATCTGGAGTTCTTAGTCGCACTAACTGTTAGTGTTGCACACAATTGTGTCAGTGGCATATAATTTAAGAGAACAACTCTCGTGTTAGTTGCACACAATTTAAGACAAATTCCATTAATTCAGAGTTATTTAATATCACTGTTTTCAAAACACTTTTTTCTTTTAAATTATGAATATAGCCTGCACTGATTTCTCATTATAAAAATTTATTTTAGGAAATATTTAGCAAATCCTTCCCTACGTTTTTTTTACTATTGCATATCTACAGAAACTGTATACTGATTCTTGAAGAACAAATGAAACATTACCATCGTTCCTAATTTTAAAACCAAGAAAAAAATAATAATAAGATGATAAATAAATTTTTAAAAATCAATTTATCCAATTATTTGCCTTTCAGGACCCTGAGAATTGGACAAAGATATCTATTGCTTCTTCAAAATCCTTTTCTCTTTGCAATGCAATACTCCATGACATTTCATACAACAGTAACGCTCATCTATGGCAAACACATGTCCATTTTGAAAGAAGTTGGCAGACGTTTTCTGCACATCGAAAACTACCATAGTCAATCCCAAACGTGACCAAAATGTTGTTAGACCTGACTTGAAGTAGTTCAATAAATACACCAACTACTATAAAGAATAAAGTACTTTACTTTGGTTATACCACTTACATCTTAGAGACTCAATTCCTGAATGTTAGTATCCAGAAAAAGCCTATATACCATGTTCACACTCTATTCAGTGTTTTTAATTCTCATAATAAAGCACACAATTCTTACCACAAGGATCTTGCAGAGCAGTGTCAACAACATTAGGATTTGGGTCCCATACATAGACTTTAAGAAACTCTTATGTGCTAGTTACATACTGTTTCAGCAAACATGTATTTGATCAGTGAATTCCAAGTAATATGCTATTTCAAGCTTGCAATTTACCAACAGCTTTCTTCTCTGATTGGAACAGAGGTTGGACCAGAAAACATCCAGAGCTCCCTTTCAAATCTAAATTACTTCACAATTTAAAAAAGAAAAAAAAAATCAAGTCCAGCCACATATGTTCATTATCCTGGGAACACAGCAGCCAGTGGGACATACTAAGGACTAAAGCAGCTGAATCTTGCAGCTGTGTGAGAAGATCCTCCATAAAACTTCAGAGTAGAGCTCAAAGCCTACCAAGTTGCCTGTCTCTATGTAAGTACATATAAAAATACACACACATGCATAACAAATGAAATGTGGTGAACAACCTAAGAAAAAGTCACAAAAGGAACAAAAGTACAAGAACAAAGGACAAATACATTGCCAGCAAGAATTTTATCCACACTGCTACAAATACCACAACATGGGGTATTTCTGGCTACAGACTTGATACAAGTATCTGAATATAAATTGCTCTCACGTAACTTTTTATTCCAGGACCAGGATCTACTACAAATCAGGCAACTTTAAGAATTGAGCAGAGTCTTCCTTGTGGACTAAAGAAGCTTCTCTACTCCTAGAGATAACAGGCCTGAACAATCCTGAGGACACTAACTTGATAAAAGAGCTCAAAATTAATTACCTATCCACAGAGAACAAAAAATGTAAATTAGAACCACAATCAGTTTACACTGGGAAGAATCATCATACAACCTTCGACACAAAGTGACAGGCGACTGCTGAATGGAAATACCACAACTTACTACCGTTTCCTGCTGCTTAATTCACTCTTAATTTTACAGAAAGAAAAAAAAAAATCAGAGGGTGTTTGACTGAAGGGTGGTAAAAAGCCATCCATGTTTCTAACCCCTCTTCAATAGATTTTGTAATCAGTTATGAAAACATCGTACTTAATCGGTAGTCAACAGTACAATCTTTTACTGCTAAGGTACGTGCGATGATTTGGGTTTATTGTTTCTTCAGACAAGAGTTTTTCTTTCACACCGCTAAACGACACCAGATTGGGAAAGGCGGCGCACAGCTTTGTTTAAAGCTCGCACAAAAGGAAGACGAAGCACCTTATTCCTCGCACCCTTCCCACAGCCGCTCCGGCTGGGGCTGCTCGGCACCGAGCCCGGGATTACAACACCAGGGGCGCAGACGCGGGGGGAGGGAGCGCACGGCGAGAGAACGCGAGGCGGGCGGCCCAGCGCCGTGCCGGCGGCCCCCGTGCCCACGCACCAAACCGCCGGCCCCGAGGAGCCCCTGCGCCGGCGCGCCGGCCACCCGGCCTCCCGCGGGCCGCGGCCCGACCCCCACCAGCGGCGCCGGGTCGGGCCGAGGAGCGGCGGGGCAGCGCCCCCAGCGCCGCGGCGGGGCAGGGCGGCGCGGGGGGCCGCGGCGGGCGGGCGGTGGGCGCTCCCCGGCGCCCGGAGGAGAAAGACCGGGGCGAGAGAACCGCCGCCAGACGGGGAAGCCGCAGCGGGTGTACGCGTCCGACGGCGCTGCCCGGGGCCGGGCCGCGGAGAGCGAGCCCGGGGGCGGGAGGGGGCGCAGACCCTGGCGGGCAGCACCGCGGGTGGGAGGCCCGACGGCGGGGAGAGACAGCGCCACGGAGCGTCCCGCGCCCACCCGGCCGGGCCAGGGAGGGGTGCGGCGGCGCCGCGCGGCTCTGCCCGGGGCGCCCCGACGCTCCTCAGCCGCACGCACGGCCGACCGGGGCCTCCGCGGCGCAGCCCGGCCCGGCCCCGCACTCACCGGCGGTGGGGGCTCCTCATCCTCCGCGGCGGGAGGGAAGGCGAAGGGGGAGGGGGCCCGCTCCCCGCCGCGCTCCGCAGGCCGGTCCCGGGGCCCCGACGGCTCCGGTGAGACGGGGGCGAAGGCGGGTGCGTGTCGGGCGGGGGAGGGCGAGGGCGGGACGGCGCGGCCCGGGCTCGGCGCAGGCTCCGTCCCGGCAGGCGCTCCTGGCGCGGCCCGTCCCTGCGGCGCGCGGGCGGGGCGGGAAGGAGCCGGATTCCAATCACTGCAGCCGGCGGCCCCGGCCGCGCGCACGGCGGGGGCTGAGGGGAGGCGGGAGCGCGCGCACAGCGGCAGCGGCCGCCGGTGGGCGTCCTCGCGCGAAGCTCCGCGGCGCGCGGCGGCGCCTCAGGGGTGCAGCGCGCGCTCCCCCCGCGCGGCGGCCGTTGGCGCAGCGAATGTGCCCCTCAGAGCGGCCGCGCGGGGGCCGCACCCCGGGGCATCGGCGGCGACCGCCTCCTTCGCCCTTCCATCAACACGTGCCGTGGGCGGGAGGGCTGGCGGGGCACCCCGGGAAAAAGTTGGCCGGGAGGAACTAGCCGGGCCTGCTTTTCCTCCCCCGTAGTCCCTCTTCGGGTGGGAGCGCAGGCCGCAGCCGGCTGCCGCCTGAGCGAGCTTGTCGCTAGGCTCACTGCCCTGCTCGGCCACCCGCCCACCGCCCCCACTCCTGGCGGTGAGACGTTACCTTAACGCCCCGCCCAAAAGGGCTTTCCCAGTGGAGAGGGTGCTGGAGCTCCTCTGGGAAAGGCCAGGCAGGTGTGAGGGAAAAAAGTGGCCAAGTAGGTGTCATGGAGGCACTGCGGGCTAAGAAGAGAGATCGAGATGCGAGAAGCGGCTAAGGCTGGATGTGGCTGCAGGGCCGGGAAGCTCCATCCAGATGCTCTTGGAGTTGGTGCCATGGAAAATGGACAAGCTGCCAGGATTCACAGAGTAGGTGGGGTGGAGGGTTACTGCAGCAGCTTTGATGTGAATTAAAGGGGGCCTCTGTGCGAGCTGTGGTGGGCAACGAGCAGGCAATGGTGGCAGCAGTGTAGGGAAAAATGAGGGCCTCCTCAAGTGAGCCTTTTAGCCTTGTGGAAAAATAGCTCTGCAAAGGCCGACATTGCAGTGCTGCATGCGGGAGAGAGTTCCAATGCAAAGCACAGAATTGTTTGTTAGCTTTTTTCCATTTCCTGTATCTCTAAATAAGCAAGCCCAGTTAGTTAGATTAGAATACATTATAACTTCTGCAATGAGCTGCATTGCTCACCAATAAGGCCGCTGAAGGCCATGATTTGCATTGCATTTCCAAGCTCCTCATCATTAGGACAAATTACAAAAGTAGTAATTTGTCTGTCTGTCTTCAAGTGAGGTCTCCCAGCAGCAATGCAGGAGGAACTTCAATGACAGTACGTCATATATGACAAGGAGACCACACAGTTCCCACCTGGGCTGCTGGTTTTAATCCTTCACTCAACAAAGTGGTGGCAGTTGTGTTGTTGGTACGATCTTGCCTTTCACTTGTCCTGTCACTTGGTTATGCTGCATCAAGAACTTCGTACACAAAGCCAGCTATAGGGAGAACTGAAGATCATACGGATCATAGAAACCTTCTCAGTTTCCCTTTGCTGCAGATGGAAACACCCTTTAGACTTTCAGGACACAACAGCAATTGCTAGTGTCAAGGTGCCTGCCCAGATAAACTGTTTCTAGAGAATAACCAATTGGGAAGCAATCTTGCTTATCAGTGCCAAATAGCCACATGTGCTTATATTGTGGGAAACACATATATAGTGGGAAACATGGGCTTGCTTATTTTGTTGACTTGTCCACTGTCTAGCTCCATTTTTGTGTAGTAGTATCAGATAGGACTTGTAAATGTGTGTGCCAGAGTTATCAGCTCTGAATGTACAATGGGAGCACTGGCTCTGCAATATTGTTCACATGCATTATGCCCACGGATCCTTTGGCAAACTCTTAGCTTACTATCCTATATAGGAAAAATTAAAAAGAGGAAGTATAATCTCAAACCTATCAGCTTCACAGACTCCTTTAAAATATAGGCAGTTAAAGGCACACCTAGTAAGTGTAGGTGGCTGCATACTAGAGTGATAGATATTTAAAAAGA
This sequence comes from Nesoenas mayeri, assembly GCF_963082525.1. Taxonomy (NCBI): domain Eukaryota; kingdom Metazoa; phylum Chordata; class Aves; order Columbiformes; family Columbidae; genus Nesoenas; species Nesoenas mayeri. Next base: position 10,973,089 of record NC_137551.1, on the reverse strand, counting down.
CAGGTCTTGTCTTCCTAGACTTTTAAAACATTTTTTCCGATGACCATCATCCAGAAAAATCTGTCAGTGTCCAAAAGAAAGACAAAATCACAGCTTTCGTGCCAAGCAATACAGAACTTGTATGCTTATGTTTATAATTTCAAAGGAAAATATGAGTCTACTGTTCTTCCACTCTGTCTACTATCAGATTATAGCAACAGAATAGACACTCAATATGGAAGAAGAATGCAACATGTGTGTGTGTGCTCCCAACCAGAACCAAAGCTGTTTGAGCTAGCATCTCTTTAAGTAATAATCTCTGTGGTAATACAGTCCTGTGCTTTTCAGATGTTGGGTATTGATTTAAATCCAGCATGCATGAATTTAACAGAAGCCACTAAGAAATAGTGCTGCTGAGGATGAAGTTTGTGTTGCCATGGCCAATATGCTTATTCTCTGCATAAATGAGCACTATGTAAATACTTTTCTTAATCACAGAATACAGTCAGTAAGAGTAAACTACATAATAATAATATTAGGGCTGCAGGAGACAGAACTGAATCTTGATCTAAAATGATGAATCACAACAACCTTAAAAAGTATTTAGCTTGTGATGGATGTCTGGTGAAACACCACATGGAAAGTACCTGTGCCTTTCAAAACAGTGCAGTACTTACAATATGTTTCCAATTTCATGCAGGTATAAACCGTCATTTTTGAAACATACAGATTTACAACAAAAATATGAAAACAATGTGAGCAGACTAAAATTCCTTATTTATTATCATACAGCAGTCTGCTTGAGAAAGGGATTGTTGGCCAGTCCTGACATGTGAGATGTTTGACCTGGTGATGGAAGAGTTTTCTTTATGTTTCACCTGAAAAACCCAAATGTACTTCCCCAAATGAAAGTTACTGGAAATTTAACCTAAGATTTTTGCTAAATAAACCATGAAGAATCAAACCTAATTTGTTTTGCTTTGCTTACCTTGCAGGCTAGTTAGAGATACCTATTTAAACCAGAAGATGAACAATTTAGGTGATAGGCACTCAGAAAGACACAGGGTTCAAATTAGCTAGTTACCAGTAACAGACATCTTACCTGGTAAAGATTTTAGGAACCTCCAAAAACTCAGACACATCGGGGTTTGGTAATATGAAGTATTTATTTTGTTAACTGAGCAACACTCAAAGACACTGTAGTCTGAAAATATAAAAATAAACATATTTGACATTTCACCAGGATGGGATATGGAAGCCTAACATGAAATATCGAAGCAGTTCAAGACTGACTGTCACAATGAAGAGAGCCGTATTTAAAAAAATAATCCAATCATGAATTGGATAGTCTTCCAGTTCCTTTCTTCATCATTTCCTCTCCAGGAATTTCTTATTAGTTCTTGGAACCACTTAGGAACTGCAAACCTTAAATATCAAAAGATCTTGTTGAACGAAGAGGTGTGTATAGGGAGAAGGTCATCCATGTGATAAGAGTTTATCTTTGTAGATCGTTCTTCCCTTCAGTCTCTGGAATTCATGTCTTAAATCTATGGTCCAAATCTGGTTTTGAAAACTGTTTGCAATTAGATGAGTACTTCTCCGTTACTGTTACCAAAATAAACATTTCATGCTACATATTAAACGAATATTACCCTGCAGGCCAGGGACAGAAATTTTTCACTTAAAATGACGTAAATTTGGCTTTGTCTTTTTTTAAGAATTATTTTACTTGAATGTGCATTCTTCTGATTATGAATTTATTCAGCTGTCTGTTACTTATGTAGGTCATGGATTTTATTGTTTTAAATGTAAGCATAATTAATACAATAATACAGAATAAATTCTGTGAAGAATGGTGTTTTTTAAAAAATTTCTGTGAGTGAAGCACTGATAGTAAAAAGGCAAAAGTATTCAGTGGCACTCCAAGCCCTGGCCAGCCTTCAGTCCAGTAAGTGTGATGTGGAATTGAGCACAGTGTAGCACAGGAGAGCACCGTGGAGATACTCCAAAGAGTAACAGCTCCATGTGCAGAGCACAGGCAGAAGGAAATAGGAAACTGTTCCCACAGCTTAGTGTATTTGGGGGTTACTTATGTGCTTCTGCAGACTAGATTCTTTAGCCTTGTGCAGGTGGGCAGGGAGGAAGGAGGACATAATACCTGCCATGTGCCTTAGACGGCTGCTGCAGGCTGTGAACCAATTCCTTCCTGAGCTGTGGAGCAGGGAACTCAACTGTGTCTTGCAAAGGGCTGTAGTAATGGGAGCACTTTGCCTGATGTTGCAAGTGCTCTAGGAGACATTTTGTCAGCCAAGAATCAAATTTCATGTTGCTTTTTGTGTTTCTTCTTCCTATGCCTAGTTGAGCTATATGTTTCTGTTTTTATGGATTACCAGGTACAAAAAACATATTGCAGTCTTTTCACCAGGCCATAACAGACCCTGAGACATCTCTCCTTATAAATACAAAGAAACATTTCAAATTATTTTGTTTTTCTTAAAACTAAAGTTGAGTAGTAAGAACATTAAAAGTCTTACACAGAAAAAGAAAATATTTGTAGGCTCAGCAGAGGCTTCACAGGGGTGCTTCACTCACATCAGTTTGTTTGGAGAATTAGTAATATATTTTTTCCCCTAGATGTGTGCAAATAAAATCCTTAAAGTCTTAATTTGCTCTGAGAAGATTAAGTATTTAGAGTCTAGTGCTGATTTGAAAATTAACTATCTGTCTGCATTGCCAAATGATCTACAAGGAAATTTTAATTATTAGCTTCTCTCTGAGAATTAGTATATCTATTGTAAGGTATATTAGTGCCTGTCCACCTTTTATAAGAGGTATTTGTTAGTTTCTTTTACAAGTTTAAACAATCCTTAGATCCAAAACCACATTGTATTGACAGTTCTACTGATGCTGAGGCTTTACCCCCTTAAGCCTTTGTAATACAAAATTCACTTCTTGATAAGGATCCTTTTCAGCAACTGAACTAATGCTGAAAGAAGAAAAGTTTTTTAAACCTGCTGTTAAACACGGAGGATTCTTTTCAATACAGAAAATTTCTGTCTTGGTGTGTATGCCAGCTTTGTCCTCAAGAGGCCTGGATTCAACTGAATGTGTTTCTGGCAGCTATAGTGTTTAGTGTAAAGATTTACAAAGACGGACATTTACGAGGCTGAAAATGTTATGTTCTTCCAAGCTTGTTAGAATGAAATAGATCTGAATCCTATGCAAAACAAGTGAACCAGATAATTTCAATTAATCAAATCTTTAATTTTTTTCTCAGTCTAAACATTTCTTTAACCATAAGCGCATTGCTGTTAAATAAGAACAAATAGAATAAAATACTCTCATTCTCCTATTTTTTTCATATTCTAGCACAAACAAAATAATATAGGTCTACTAAATTAATAATAAGAAAATGATATGGTCATATTTCAATCACAGCAGTCATTTGTCTGAAAATATGTAATGAAGTTAAAAGCACAGCAATAAAGCTTTCCTTCTTTAGTCTGTAAGACCCTTGAATATGTACTGGAACTGCAACTTGAACAAGTTAAAGAAACATGTACAACTAAAGGCAAATCCTGACAAATAGTCTATAACTTCCTTTTCTTCCAATGAGAAATTGGCCTGTATCTGCAAGCCTCTGGACTTGGCAGCTATACCTAATGCAGTTTAAACTCCCACTGGCATCAGCAAAAAAACTACCTGATTACAGATGCAGGATCTGATCTAAGATAACAGCATATTAAAATTCCACTATAAATTCAAAAGCTACTAATGGAAATTAAATCCCCAAAATATAAAATGTTCAAAGCAGTTGAATGGTTTTCACTGTACATACTCTAAACGCTAAACAATAGTAGCTGTTGCATGTGTGACCATCAGGAAACACAGCTGTGCTTCTTTGTGTTACAGTTAATTACTTCCGTTGTATATAAAATTGAAAGTATTGGTACTCTGGGGCGGAAAAAGGATATCCTGATACACTGCTCCTATTTCCTTACTCAGGCCTATTATTGAATGTTTCACCATTAATTCAGTTACAATGAATTATCCTGTGATGAATAAAGGAAGGGTAGATTGGGTGATTAATGGTTATGCTAAAAGCTACTTTTTCTTTGCATTTTCACTCTCCTACATTTTTATTGCACTTTACTGCTTTCACATGTACCATCTTTGATAGCAAATTGATCACTTTAAAATAGTTGCACTTAGTAATGGGAGTCTAAAATAAATGTTTACTTAACTATCCTTTGACTTTTTTTTTTTTTTTTTTTTTTTTTTTTTTTATATCTCCTATATTATGAAATCAGAGAAAGCAGAAAACTTTGTCACCATCCTTTCAAGGAATGAGAAAATTTCAGCTTAAGCATTTGTAGACAGGTTCTCTGAAGCTGGCACACAGAGATGTAAATTATTTTCTATGCCAGTGGATTTCCTTAAGCTAGAGGTGGATGAGGATTCTTACCTAAAGTTAGGGAGGAGTAGTAACAGACCAGCATTTCTCTGTTATGTCTTTTTTTTTTTTTTTTTTTTGGTGAGAATTGCATAGGAGCAAAAACTGTTTGATGTTCTACTAAATAGTGCAAATTTAGACCCTAAAGATATATATTTCTCATAGACTTTAATAGCTACTTTTTGATAATACTGTTTGTTTCTTTTTAGAGAACTTAACAGAGAGCACTTTCTGTGACTGCTGAGGAAATCACTGAAGTCTCCAACAACCACCAGCCATGTGAGTCTATGGAAGATGGATAATGTGTTGTGTATTTGCTATTATAAATTTTATCTTTCAGGATGTTCCTCCTAACCTAAAAGTCTGTGGTTGTGTGCAAAGGTGTAATTAACACCACCAGACTGTTTCCAGCCCACTCTAAGACGTGTAACATAAAGCTGAGTGACATGGGGGAAATGTGGGGTCCTTCACTGTGAGCACAAATACATTTTGCCAAATGAACTGAAATCTTTGCAAGTTTGAATTCAGTCTAGTTGGTGTCACAACAAAGTAACAGAAGAATGGCAACTCAGAAAAGCTCCCATTCCAGAAACTGCTTGACATAATACAGATGGCAGAAAAATCATCATCTGCATAAAATACAGCCCTATTCTCCTTTTGCTGCGGCAGCTGGCACTGCAATACAGTCTCAAAAGATACCTATGCTCTGTCATTATTTCATAACAACACAGCTTAGTTTCAGATATGCTAGATTTGATGTGATAGCTAGAGCCTGAATCTCTCTGGCTGCACAATCACATTTCTTGCAAGGATTTTTTGGCCAGAGGTATGTACAGTGTAGTATAGATGCTGTGCAGCATACATGCAGTAAAGCAGAAATTTCCAATTAATGTCGTATATATTGTGTATCCACAATAAATTTGAGTAAATCTGGGATTTCCCAGATGGATTAGGCTGACTGAACACACACTAGCAGCACAGTCCATTATGTTACTTTTTAGCCCACATTGTTAAACAGTTTACAAGCATGTGTAGCACTAATTCTGGTCAGACTTTCACATGTGCAAAAATCATAGGGAAATTTACAATGTCCTCAAAATCAGGACAGGGAAAATTTTTCAGGAAGAAAAAGAAAATGGGCCAGGGAACATGCAGGCCTATCAGTGACACTGGGTAATGCAGAAGAACATTTGGTTGTGAAAAAAAATATATTGGGTCTTTATTTATAGTGAACAAATTACATTTTTATTCCTGAATTCATATTTTTTTATATTTTGTTGCATTTTGGAAAGTGTGCCCTTCTTTCTGCTCCTACATCTCCTATGCTATCAGAAGTCTACAGGTGTTACCTCATAAAGCACAAATACCCAACTAATGACAAAAACTAGGTCTCTAGGTGCACTCTTTAATATATTGTTCTTATGCTATGAATAGTAAATGGACTATATGACAACAATTTAGACTCAAATGGTGCAGGTATGAAACATATTCACTTAAACGAAATCAGAGCCTCAGTTCTGAGTTTTTTAATCCACATACATGTTCCACACATGCATATAGGAATGCTTACATTCATCAATATTAATATTTCTTTAAATTAAACTAAACCTTGATCTCAACATTATTTTCCAGTCCACATATTATTAGATCTTAAAATAATTAAAATCCTGTGAATTATTCTTTTGTTCTGAAACAAGATCCTTAGTATGGCTACAAATATTTACTAACCTTCCTAAAAATCCAAAACATTCATTTTAATGCACTCTAAGAATAAAACATTCTGGAAGAACCACAAGTTTCCTAGCTTTCTTCTAGCAAGCAGCATTCATTCCGCAAGCACTGGAAGGACCATCACCTTTATTCAATTCAAAGTTGTATTTTTATCTATATTTTCTAATTAAAAGAAAAATAAATTGTTAATTTAGTTTCAGAAAGCCTCAGCTCTCAGTAACACTACACATAGTAAAGCTTCATGGAAGCAGAAGAATTTCCATAACATCTTTGCCATTAATGAAAATAATCTGAATTCTAAAGTAGTAAGATTAGAAAATACTTTTGTAGTGGAGGCAGATTTATTAATGATACTTCATGCATACCGATTAAATATTCCCTAGCAGTTATAATCTGGAAACTTTTAAAGGAAAAATATGTTTTGTTCAGAAGTTTAGCTTCGTTTGAAGAAAAAAAAAAATTCTCCTTGTCCTTATTACACAGAAAAGTCTTGTGACTCAGTCTGACAGTCCTTATTAGTACAACGCACATTTGTTACTGTTTTCTTTTGATGTAATCTTCCCAAGAGGAGGAGGGACTGTATTTCTAACAGCTATCTAAGGGCATGTTTTATAGGCATGCAGCACAGAATTTATGCCTGAATATAATCTGAATCTCATCCATAACTCTTATTTGGCTGAGAGAACAAAGCATTTCATTGTGTATTCAATAATGGTTTCAGCAATCTTATTCACACATTCCTTCCTTTCTAAATCAACAGAAACTGGCCAAATTTAAGATTCACAATGCGGGGAGAGGGGAAACAATGCCAAAGCCTATAGTTTTGAAATCACTATTTCCTTCAGAGCAAATAATAATCTTTCTTCACTTAAGAATCCCTTAATGCAACACTTGTCAAGCTATTTTGCACCACGTCCTTTTCTAATGAACTTTGCTCCATTCACTTTTTGCACCCTAGTAGCTGGCACAGTGCTATGCTTGTGCCTCTGTTGCCTCCACTTCCACTAGCTGAACTCTCCAGGGATCACAGTGCACAGTTTAGGAACTACTTTCTTGTGTTAAGGTTAAAGATCAGAACAGACAATCTGAAAACCAGCAAATTTGAACTGATAGAAAATTGCATATGTTCTGTTCAGTCTTTTGAATTACGTTTTTCCTTCTGCACTTGTAAACAGAAATTGGGGCTGTAAAATAAAATCAAAGTGCACAAAGCTGTGATTCCTGGTATTGTACTTTGTAATACCATCTAAAGCCAAGTCTGTCCATTTATCATCTAACTTCTTAATTAGGTTTAATATAATTAGTTGTATCTTTAAAAATCCTGCATTCCCGAGGGGTGGGGATTAGGAATGCACAAAATGGCTGTTTTTATAAACACCATTGTTATATGAAGATATCCTTCCATTTAAAGGTATTTCTTGGCACTGGAGCTCAATGAGGACATTTCAAACATTTTGTATATTGTTTAAAATCACTTCTGCTAAGAAATGGAAGAATACCCACCTGAACTTATGCAGTCAAACTTTGTTCTCAGATGCATCAATGTAACCTAAGACAGAATTTGCCCATTCCTTATAAAGTTACTATAAACAGCATTTGTTGACATAATAAGGTCTGTGACTATACAAGTCTTGCTAAGTTAAAACATGAACATGTACACCTATGTCTTATAAGCATACTAACATTTGTTTAAAACAGCATTATATGGTTAATAAACATTTAAGGCTGATATACAATAAAGTTGAAACCAATGCTTTTAATTTTTATTTTCAGGACTGTAGTAGAGAGTACAAGCTTGTGTATTCTTGCTTATCAGGATTACATGTCTGAAAGCTGTCAGCTGTTCACATGGCATATTAATAAATACACCCAAATCATAAAGTTTAACTCTATTTGCACATTGCTTTTATTACTAGACTGTTTTATTCATGTTGGCACAGATAATCCATGCAAGGTAGTTACTCACACCTCATAAACCACACTACATTTTGTTTCTGAAATAACTAGGAACTTAGGAAAAAATATATATCTAAAAGCAAGGGCACTTGTGGCATCAAGTCAACATATGAATATATTATAAACCCTGGACTTCTAAGATGATCACTGCAGGCAAGAAATCACTCCGTTTCAAAATCTGATGTTTATAAATACTAAAAAAATTAATATCTGCTACCAGTAGACAAGTATTGCAAACAAACATTAGTGTGCCCAGCATTAGACACTAATGAGTGTGTTCAGTGCTGTGGACTTTCACATTATTAAACATAAATACAAATAAGCTTTAACAAAACATTTCACACAAAGTACTGACCACTGAAGGACCAAGGAAAACATTTTTCCCTGTTTTGAATTGATTTTAGAAATGTGTAATGTGTAAATCCAGTATAGTAAACATTTCTAAAAAAAGAAGTCATAAGAGTGTTTTTGTTTTATTTTGTTTTCCAGATAGTTTCTTTGGAAACATTTAATTTACCCTCCTCTGCAAAAAGAACAGAAAAAGAGAAAAAGTATTAAGATCATTTTTGAAGCTTTTGACTGAAAAGTTACTGAACACTTTTTAATTAGATAAAAGACTGGACTTCTTATTTGATCATTCAGAGGTACAGTATCTTTGTCGTATAATTTACAACTCCACATTAATTAGAATGAAAAGAAATATTTAGAGGAACTTAGGACTTGTCCCAGGCATCTCTTACAAGACATAAAACATAAAGAAATACACATTATTCATCTTGCATATTTTTGTACAGCGTTTATGTTCAGTGATAGTTGCATCTTTCCCCCCTCCATATCACAAAGGTGACATCTGGCAGAAGAGTATCAGTAGTTATATGATATTCTACCCCTGTGAAAGTTAAAATATTACATTATTATTCACAAATTTCTGGTTTGGATATGTGCAAAAATTATATCTTAATATAGATATCAAGGGTGGGTAAGTGGATTCCCTATTTTTGGACCACATTATGAAGCAGCACAAGTCAAAACAGGAAATTTATTACATTATAATCCTCAGGGTATCTCTGTTTTTCATTCAGAGATATCACTGTACTTCGTATAGTGATATGTAAACTAGCTTTAATCTCACTTGCTCAGACACCAGCTGAAATCAGGGCATGTGTTACAGTGCATCTTATCTGCTCAAGGAAGTTTTCAGGAATCTCTCAAGCTAGTATGGCTCTCACTGAAGCCTGTGCTGCTGCATTTTCACTGTTGTCACTCCGCAAGGGGCTCAGCTTTTGCATTCACCTTTCTGCAGTACTGACCACATACTTACTTGATTGGATCCTGTATCCCCCTTGCTCATCCCTTCTATACATAGTCATACTAGCTCTCTGGACTATTGAAAGCTACGTGTACACTGATTTCTTCCTTCAAGCCCTTTCCCTGACTGTAGTGAGTCATGCTGGCTATTTCCCCCTTCCCCCCCTCCACCCCACCCCAACTCACATGTCAGTTTGGTGAAACTAGTCTTACCTAGTTATTCCCCCTCCTCCAACCCCAGCTTCACTAATGGCCTCCTGTGTCCTCAATGCCTCATCTTCTCACACTCAACCAGAGATGCTGCTGCAGGTGCTCTCCCTTCTCTGACCCAAGCCTCCCTTCCCCTGCCCACCCTGAGACCACAGTCTCCCTTATCCCTGTCCGCCCCTGTAACTTGCAGACTGACCTGGGCCACTTCAGCTGGTGATCTGGGCTCCCCTCTGAACATGGAGACAGCCCTAGCCATGCAGCCTACCACCATCTCCCCACAGCCTGTATGCCTGCCTAAGCTGCAGCCCTCCATCTCTGGCCATCTCCTAAAATGCTTTGTCCTTCACATGGCCAGTGAAGAGGGAGCTTTGAGGGACATTGAGGGGGAAGGTGGTGAGTGAGACATATACACACATGCATATTAGAGGTGAAAGACCTCATGAAATTCTTCTGAGATATCACAAGCCCTAGCATGTTGTGTCCTCCCAAGGAGTCTGACTCCCTGTTTTGATGTTGACAGTATGAGACCCAGTCAGTAGGTCACACAGAAATCTGCCATAAGAATATCTTCAATGCAGTCTTACTGTATAATATGCTGATATGAATTCTCCTAAATAACAGAGAATAATAAATACCATCTTGTTGAATGACATTCAAAAATTGAAAGGAAATCTAAAATTATATCACTGTTATGAAAAGGTATTTAATGAGGTAAGATAAGTGAAAAAATATTTAACTTCCATGATTACAATTTATTCCTCTAAAGAATATTATGAGCCAGGCCTTTGGATTTTATGATCCATGGAACCATATTCACATCAGTCCAACACTGACTAAAACCAGAAAATTTGTTTGCTATAGAAAAAAAAAGAGGTTTTACATATAACGTACTAGTGTTTTAGAATAATTCATGCATAAAAAAATCTGACTGTGTAGCACTCAGATCACTGCTAAGATCTGTGAGAACTTAGATACTTATTGAACAAATGCAGGTCATATGTATAAACTGCCATGGGCAGTTCAGGTTGTTAATTTTGTCCAAGACGAGGACTGTCTGCAGCTAACTTAATTCTCATATTAGAACTTCAAATTTCTTTTATTCCTCCCTCAAACTTTAGATAGTTTCTCATCCCTGAAAAGATAAACTAATTTTCTTAAAATGGGCATTACCCATAGTGAGGGGGAAAGGCAGACAGTGCTATGTAATTTGTTGTTACTCAAAACACAAGGTAAAATAGAGGGTACAGATGGCACCGGAAGGTGGCTCACAGAATGCATCCTCAGCCTTAGAAATTCTAATTCAAAACTGTCAGTACCGCAAGCTGTCAACACACACATCATAATTTTCACTTAAATTAATAAAATTGGAATAGTGATCAGACTGAGTTTTATAAAAACTGTTTGAACAATGTGAAAGTTGTTCTTAAAATATTAGAAAAGATGACTGTATGGTTATCCTAGTTGTCAGAGCCTATCTACTGTTCTGTAGTGGCAAATACTACTGCAATTCAGGATGTGTTGCCTTTAAATTAACAAAATTTATAAAGAATATGTGCCAGTGGTGTTATGCTGCCTTACAAATTTTTAATCAATGTTAATTTGCTATAGGAAAAATAATGCTCTTTTCCTAACTATGTGGGAAGGAATAGGGAACTTTTGCAAGCTATCTCCCACTTCCTAGCTGGGCTAGGTGAATGTGTGTCTTGTGTGTTCAAAAATGTGAAGGTTCCGATGTAGATTCCTCCCCCTCCCAATGATATCAATTGGAATTATCATAGAAACCAAAGCAACTTTGAGTATCTTTTTCCACAAGAGGAAAGGAAAACTGTTTTCAAATTAAAAGCTGGCCTTTCCAGCCAGCTCTATTCCATCCAATGTAAGAACAATCTGGAGAAAATCAGTTGGCCTTTTCCATTATGAGTTGAAGGTGAACTAATCTAGTGTGCATGTATAAGCCAAGTGCACTAACAAGGTTGATCCAACATGCTTCTCTCAGGCCTACTTGGTTATGGAAAGCATTATTCTGTTTCTACTTCATTTTCAAAGTAAGTTATGGATTGTCTTCTAGGCTTCCCAGCTACATATGTATTCAAGACAGACTTCTAATTTGTAAAGAATCTAAAATATTTGATGCTATGAGGTAGCACCACAACATAATGGAATAGCACTGACTTCTCATAGAGGAAACCCTAATCTATTTATTTCCCTTTGAAAACTATGGCCTTTGGTTCTACAGATTATTGTACATGTGGCACTTAATTATTGTTATGAAAGAAAATTACTTATTACAAAAGGACTTTTCCAGTTGTTCTTAGACACTAGTGTGTGGTCTAAGCAGTAAAACTGCTGTGGGTAGTTCATTTGAAACTGTATTTGAGTGTTACTTTTCATATTACAGTTTTTAATTATTTCAATATTTCCCCCAACTGTTGTTCTAATAATAGACTAGATCATTTGTTTTGACTGTTCATTCAGTAGGTTTTTGTATGAACCTTATAAAAGCATGTTCTGCTTTTACAAAAGAGGTTAAACTTCAGAAATATCAACTTCCTAGCTTTTACCAAGAGAAACGCTAGCCATGGTTATCAACTTTATAATTGCCCAGTTAGTCATCTGTTTTTCCCCAGCGTTACTGATACCAAGTCTTCTTTTAAATATTGATGGCATGGGCATGCTTCTTGCACAGCGGCTTATCCTTCTTGGAGTAGAATGGCTGACCTTCCAAATTCACATGGCATACCTAGAATTAATAATGAATACAATCAGGGATCATAAAAAAAAAAAAAAAAGTGATTATCACTCCGAGCTGTATTTCTCTTCTGCCCACACATTTCTTTGGCAGAAATCCATCCGATTTCCTGGATCAAAGTGCGTGCCTTGGTAGTTTTCCTACTCCATGTAGAGGTTAGGCTCTCATTTGCATCAGCTCTCCTCTCTGTATCCTCTTGCCACCACTACCCACTAAATCCACTAGTTTCCATTAAAATGCAGTCTGGGTACACAATCCCTAGGCAGCTTTGGCATGTCCCAGCAGTGCTTGTGTAGACCATCAAAGGATAGTGGCATGCTTGAGTGCATGGTCCTAGCTCAAACTTTAAAATCTGGATTCTGATCCTTTAACACATGATTTTACAAAAGCTCTGGTTAGGTGCCGTGGTCCCAGCAGTACCATCTTTCCACGGTACCATTAGATAGATACTTATTCCTATGATTACTCTGTCTTGGTACGGGTGCTTATATGATCAAGGAGTGGGTCATTCAGACACCTGGTATCATTGAAAACTAAGTACTTATTCTTACCAGGTTATTCTTCAACCCACAGAGTTCTCTGTCTGGTTGTATAAATGCCAGAGTTGACATAACAAAGCATGCAAGAATGCATGGCGAGGCAGGGCAGTCCAGGTTTAGATCAGCTTAAAGTCAACTGGAATTGCACAGATGTCTACAAAAGGGAGTGCAACACCACTTGCAAAGTCAGAGTTGACTAGAACCGCTTAAGTCAACACATCAGAATCTAGGAATAAATGTTGTCCCTGACCCTTACGGCAGACTTAAGACCAGTGAGCAATAACATCAGTGATGTGCTACTGCAAGTGGAAGGAAAATCATTGAAAGGAGATGAGGATAGCATATTAAAAATCATGTTTATTTGCATTTGACTTAACCTACTGAAAGAAATACAGTTATCTCCCAACAAAAAAAAAAGAGCTGTGAGAACTGCATTATCAAAACTGTCACCTCCAGAGAAAATTGGGTTGCTAATTTAAATAAATACATAAACATACAGTTAAATGAATAAGCAAAAAAAAAGAACATGAATTATTCAGAGAAAGTGTCTTTTGTAAGTGACTAGTAGCTGTTACTTTGTGAAGGAAACTCACTGTCTTAATATCCCTTTCAATGTTAAAATTTAAAAAAGAATTCAATTTTCACAGGACATTTTTCTGTCACTCACTTCCATGTACCTTTGAAAGACCAGTAGCTAGTTTAGCTTCAGATATTTATAAACATTGCTATTCTTTCTACTCGTCTACCTAAATTCTAGAGTTCAATAAACATTAGGAATTGTCAGTCATTTTTGGTGTGACCGACATACTATTTTTAGTTAATTAGAGGTTCTAGATAGTATTACCTTAGGAATAATATGTTGCAGAACAGCACAGCTGTATTAGAACCATATGAAAAGTACTGTCAATCATATGGATTTTACTATTTTGTGTGCAGAGTGTGGGAATATGGCCACACTGTAGACGCACCACAGATTGATGAGTTTGACCAACTTCTATGCTAATTACTATTCATTCTCTCTAAACAGACTCCTTTTGCAAGTTTCAACAAGCATTCTGCACAGAAATACAAACTGCACTACTTTGTAAATAAGATTATGGCAATGCTGTTCAGTGTGGTGTTAATTTATTTTAAATGCTGCTTTATCTTTATTTGGTAAACACTGGAAAGAATAACAGTATCTATTACTGTACGAACTTTCTAAAACCGGATGTTTTCTTAGAAAGCACTCACTTGTGATGGTCAAATTTAATAATTCTAGTAAAAGTTTATGGAGGAGAAGAGAAATCACTCTCATCCTTCTCCATCTGCAAGGGAAAATCGAAATTCAATCCCTCTGCATTCTTAGGCATATGTTAGTCATTCCTGCTTTCAGATCTGCTAATGTTACTTCACAATTTATTAGTATAAAGTAATAAGATAGTATTTAGTATAGAACCTACAGCACAAATGAAGCAGGTATCATGCCAAGTGTGTCCAAGAGCTTCAATGAACTTATCTCCAGCTTCAACAGGAAAATCACAGCCATGGCATTTTGTGCTGAACAAAGCAATATAATCTAAAATGAAACAAAAAGCAAACTTAGAAACTCTTACTGTAAATGTATTATATCCAAGAAAAATAGAAATTTTCCCGAGGATTAGTTTTACAGTTGTTTTTCCTCAGTTTCCTACTACATTTGCTGAAATACACTGAAATTTGCTTTTTCATTATTTATATAGAAACCCAGTGCAAAACACCGTGTTGGTGTGACAGTTGTCATCACAAACAAAGTAAACAAACCAAAAAATTAATCAAAGTTTTGTTTCTTATATGAGTTTTAAATGAGCTTTAATGTATGTGGAAGCTATTCATAAGGGCAAATATGGTCATATGAAACACAATGTAATGGCCAGTGAATGTTACCTTAAGAGTGGTATAGAAGCACTGTTTAAGTTTCCATGTCTGGATTTATGTTCTCTCCGCATTAAGAGAATAATACAGAAGCCACGTACTGGCTGGTTAACACATCTTTACCTTGAATATCAAATGCAATTTGGAAAGACTTGATATTGAAAAAGATTAGCAGAAATTCTAAAAGTATATGGATTTAATGAGAGTCATGATAGGCTATGGCAAAACCTCCAGTTTTAAAGGGTAGGTGCCAAGTCAGTCATGGTGTATGGTTTTCATTCTTCACTAAGAGTTACTGATTTGTAAAATTCTATTTGTGCAACTGTAAAGAAGGATTCTCCACAGAGAGCTGGGCTAGAGACTCATTAGATGGAAGGCAGGGCTTACAGAGGGAATACCACTTAAACCTTAACCTGCTATCTGACCATGTCAGGCAACTCATTTACATGGCAAGCACCATTTATTAAACCATATTATCCTTTCCATAGTTTGGAAAACCATGGTCTTTTCTTAGTTGGCAAGAAGCAGTTCTTTTGTTGCAGCACACAGGAAACCTAATCTGCACTACCATGTGTTGCACATCTGGGCAGAGCCATCTTTTCATGTGTGTTGGTTGATCAGTTTTAGGGTGAGGTAGCAGCATCAGAGGTCATAATTCAAGCAACCTAGTAGAGAGAATGTGGGCAGCAACCCACACATACTGTATAGAAGCACTACCAGAACCGTGAAAGAAGAATTTTTCATGCCATAGCATGTAGATTTCTAGTAAGCAGAATCTACCGGGGAAGGGAAAGGAACAGGGGAAAAAAAGTATAGGGAGAGAAAAGGAAGGTAAGTATCATAATACATAAGGGAGAGAAATTAAGTAAGGCATCCTGGGGCATAGACACAGAAGATGCTCTGTCATATAAACTGGAGAAAAATACAGAGAGGGAAACACTTGTATATGTGGAGAGGGGAAACAAAATCCATGGGTAACTGACTTCATTTTGTTCATCAGCTGCTTTATTCTTAGGTTGCTTCCATACATGAAGCATATGATTACTGAGCAGAACTGTCCAGTTTGCCTTACCTTTCTCACAGTAAGGTTCCCCATCCTCCATGTGAAAGAGGCTGTTCCCGAACGGCATCTTACAAGCAGCACAGACAAAGCAGGTTGTGTGCCAGGTTTGTCTTAGGGCATGCATCACTTCCTGTAAAACAAACAAATAAACAAAAATCTCCAGCAGAACAGAATGCCTACTGGAGAACAAACAAGGCAGAAATGCTCTAAATTTTTCCCATCTGTATCAGCCAATTCCCCTCCTCAAAAGAAAGAAGTATGACAGAAATTGGGATCCTTCGGAAAGAAAGGGGAAATAGGACTGCAAGCTTTCTAGAACAATGTATTTGCCAAAATGAAATAACATAGTTCAGCTAGCTGTTTGTATCAACATGCCCAGTTGGTGTTGCAGGAGAGATTCTGCACAAGGATTCTGGTTATTTTCTGCTTTGTTTTGACACAATTAGTATGAACTCTTCAATGCAAGAGCATGATTTGCTAAATATGAAAGAGTTATTTTCTCCTGTAAGACCAAGAAATGCATGCAGGGGATAAGTGATTGAAGTCTGATGTTTTAAAGCACTTTAGATTATGTACTAATTTCTTTAAATTTCTCACAGGAATGTTTCACAAACTAATGTGAAAATCTAAAAAAAAAAGGTCTTGGATTCTAACTGATGCGATTAATGAAACTGAGTCTGCATGTCTGTTCCTAGGCCATGTGTTCATAAAAAAAAATCTGTGCAACTGATGTTCTCTCGAACTGAGTATCCAGATTTTATCAGCTTCTTTCTTACATGCAGTATGGAGCAATCTCTATTACTGCTTCATTCTTATCTTGTCATGCAGAAGTCCTCCAAGTCCAAAAGGTGCTGTACTGAGCTCTGATTCATGGTTACCAGCTAATTTGTCAATCCTACTTGTGCCCAAGACTATGTTCAATAGTATATCTCTGTAAAACAGTCCAGATTTCAAAGGGCCAGCTGCGTAACTGGTGTGAATTAATTTAACGTTGTTAACTTCAGTGAAACAGTATTGATTTACACCAGCTGAGAAGCTATATCATATTTTATGTTGCTTTCAATTACATACAAAGACCCTGTTCTCTTTTAAAGATTGTTTTTAATCTCCACTGACTAAGACAAAAGGGATTGAAGTCCTCTTCTATGCTTTCAATCCAGTGAATAGACAAAATAGTCTAATTTATGTTTGCTATATATCTCATTAGAGAATCACCATTTGAGATACATTAACTTCTGCTACTGTTTGCAAAACAGCTATCACTGATAAATAGGTTTTGATCCATAATGAACCTCACTGAGCTAAGAAGCAAAGAACAGACAGAAATCATATTAATATAAATAGAGGCAGCTGGCATCTTTGCTGTTTTCCTGATGAAAATCCATAATGGGGAACTGATTTGTGCCAGCATTAATTAGGTAAGTTAAGTCAGTACTCTGCTGTAAAATGACTCCTACTGCTGCACTAGCAAACAAGACTTGGTTGGAGCCAGAGCTTCACCATAGATGTCTGATGCTGCCATCCCTAATTGGCAAATTCAGGAAAAAGCATCTAGTCTGTCAATGCCAACATTTAGACAGATGTCAAATAGTGACAACTAAACAGTGAAAAACCAATGTGCTACTCCTTCCTTCCTCATTGAAGAGAATCTTGTCTTATGTTCGTGATAACTGGATGCATAAATGCAGTGCCAAAATTATCTTATGGCATCCCAACCTCACCACCATGTAAGTTATATGTAGAGCAAATTTACTTGTACCTAAGCATGAGCACATTAAGACAAAACACAAAGACACATTATTTTTGCATTTCTGGAATTCAGATCTTTGTATTTGTTCTGTATTCTTTTAACTATGAGAAGTCAGCACAATTCCTCTTGGCAGCTGTGTTGTGAGGTACCAGTGAGGCCCCTTCCCAAGGTCACTGACACCTCCATTGAAATTTAGACTCAGTCCTGTATAAGAAAACCCAGTTCAAGTCTCTTACTGTAAATATAAGGAAAAGAAAAAGTAACATAGTTTGTATTGGATAGCAAGGAACTATCCAAAAAACGTTACTTATTTTACACTCAGTGAGATAGTGATTAGATTAAATATTATGTCTATAAGTTGAATAAGGTACAGTAATATCCAAGATTTTGGATAGATAAAAATTATTATAATAAGTTTCTCATTCTGAAATAATCAACAGGCTGGGAAATTATTATTAAAAAGGGATATAAATAAATATCTACTTTCATTGCTTACAGTCTAAACTGTCGTACTATTTCAGTGAACCATGCAGTTGGAGAAAGGGTTAAGCTTGTTCTCTTACCCCCATGATCTTAGTGTGGCATCTGGCACAGGTTGGTGCAAAGAACTGTTCATAACAGCGCTCACAGTACACACTGTTCTGCTCCTCCACAAAGCACACGTCAGCCAAGGATGTCTTGCAGTAAGCACAATTGAATTCTTCTGGGTGCCAAGAGCGACCCATGGCTACCAGGAAAGGACCCCTGTAAACAATCATAATTATCTCATTTGTATCGCAAAAAGATTGACTGACTCTGATTACAAACCCACTTTGTTAGACACTGCATGCCCATGAAGGTGAGTATTAAAATAAGATCCAGAAGCCTGAAGAGTAGTGGTATTTTTCAAGATCATTACTCAAACACTGTGCCAATTGGTTGAAGTCTTTCGTTAGTGTTTAGTCATATACATTGGATTTACAGCAACTGTTAGAAAAATCACCAATTGTTTTCCTACCTGCATAGCTATAAGGGGTCTTTGTGAATAGTTGCAAAGACAACAGGAAAAGGCTAAGGGTTGTAACACAGAAGATAGTGCTACTATTTGAAAGCATGAAAAAGGCAAATTTCCAAACCTACATACCCACACCTCACAACAGCTCCTAAAGTCTCCTGCCTTCTTTTGATCTGAGACAGCACTGCATGCAGCATGTTCTAGAAATGTCAGACTGTCAGCTGACAACTTGCTATCTGATTATATAGAAGACACATTAAATTCATTTTGGTGATTTATTCTTGTTTGTAATTAGATGTAGTGATTATTACTGGAGTCTTTCAGTTTCAGAATATAGGAAGGGCAATGATTAGCAGTTCTGCAAAACCAAACTAGCTCCTCTTTTAGTGGAGGAGACTGGCATTAAACGTGGATTACTTAAAGCTGGTTAGCAGTTCACAGGGTAACAATGGGCACTGGTCCAGCACAATGAATTGGGAGAGGAAAAGGGAAAGGCATGCTCTGAATCACTGCTAATAGAATGTAGGCATTATCTTTCTCCAGTCACAAAAGCAACAATTATATTTGAATGCTGTACCAAAATGATGTCTTGTTCCTTGTCTCTACATAATCCGCCCGCACCCCCCAACTCTCCAATTGAAGTTGTGTGTACCTTCTTCAAGGGGTACCTTAGGACCAGAAACTTGTTTAAAAAACAAACAGTGATTTGCCACAGCATCCAAGGAACAAACAATTAGCATGTATAACTTAACAGTGATAAAAAGTGAACCACACAATAGCAAAATGAGCTCTGGAATTGTTGAATTAATAAAGCAGACAACAGATATCCCTGGTGGGTAAATTTAACTGAGTCTTAGGCTCTAGTACTGTATATTAATGTACAATAACCAGTCTCTGTGATATATATATATTTTTTTTAAAAAAAATATTTATTTATTTATTTATTTTGCTTTCTCTCTCTTCAAAACCTCATGACCTTACCGAATGATGCTGTTACAGTGTCCACAGAGAGGAGTTCGGCTGCTGGCTGGAAAACGCTCAGCCTTTTGAAATGTTCCCCGGGCTATTGGAGGAGGCTGGGAAGAAGTTGAAACTGGAGATGGGTAAGCAGAAGTTGAGCCAGGAGATCGTACTGGAGCACCCCTTGGTAGGATATGCTTTGTGACAGTGGTGGTCGTTTTTCCGGGTGCAAATTTCTGGGAAAAGGAGTCATCTGTTACCCAGGGAGGACGACTTGCAGGCTCAGTGCTGGGAGGAGTGTAGGAATGAGCAGGTGCTGGTGCTGTTTTAAGTATGCCAAAAGAAACAAAGAAGTATTTTAAAGTCTTTCCTTCTGATGGCAAAACAGTAACACTTACCAAAGGGTACTCCACGACACACAAAAAATAAAAGCTTCAGATGAAACTTAATTATGGTCTGTCCCATTATTGCTCACTAATTCTGAACTGAAGTCAAAGATATCAGCACAATCACTGACTTTTAATCCACATGCATTACAGAAGTGACTGCCTACTGCCTTTTATAGATTTTATGAAGACCATTTTCAAGGGCATCTCTTCATCTTCTAGTAGGAATGGATTTGACAATCCTGTGATAATTTTAAAGAATGCCATATAATCTGTTTAAGGGAGGCTAAAAATAGAAAGGCCAGATCATGTAATAAAGTTTTAGACAGAATTCACCACAATTTCAATAAGAAGTTATGCTTAGATTTTGATCTCATTAAATTCATTTAAATGCAGCGTTTCCCACAGATGTCACCATTATCTAAAATTTGTAGGTTTTACTCCTAGGTTTCTGAAGGAAAACAGGCTCACATAGGGAACACAGAGCTATAGCACTGGAAGGAATATTGAGGGAGCCAATTCAGCTCACATGACCAGCAAGACAAAGCCAACGGCACTGAGAGGAAGGCCAGACTTGCGGTTATGACTGATCTCAGTTCAGCTCAGTTCTTGGCTCTGCCACAGACTTCCTGTATAATTTCAAGCAAAGCATAGTATTTCTTTGCCTCTCTTCCCATGTATAAAATAGAAATATTATACTTCCTTTCTTCCATCCTTCGACTATCACATAAAATCTTCAGTGCAGGCTGCCTCTGTGTTTGCATGCACCAGGCTCAAATCCCGGGTGGAGCTTTATCACATTAAAATAAGCAGAAGCTGGAGCCTGCACATACCAAGGAGTTTTCCCATTGCCCTACTCTATTCAAAACATCAGATCTTGCGCTGTGTAGGAATGAAGTGTCTGCCCAAGAAACTGCCTCATTTTGCCAAGTACAGGAGCACTAAAAGCAGTTTTTCCTTTGCAAGGAAAACAAAAAGTGAACGATTGTTGGTTTGTGAGAGGAGGAACAGAAGCTTGGAAAGTTTAAGTGTTTTGCCCAAAAGAGAGGGCACAGATTTGGAAACAAAAGTCAGTTCTCCTGCAGCCTAGGCAACCACTCTGGGTGGTAGGTCCCAGTGCCAATAAAATGATGACCAAATACAACATTTACAGTTTTAAGGGGCTTGCAGGTAGAAAAGTATTTCAACCGAGAAGAGGGTTCCAAATGTAACATAGATCTTTCTGGATAATAAAGTGGTTAGATTATGTTTAACTTAACACTTCTTTGTTAGCCCAAGCCCTGCCACACAAAATAACATACACTGATTATTGGCAATTGCATGTGCTTCAACTGCATACGTATCAATCCACTGTGATCACCCTGTGATCTCTTATTTTCTTCTTTTTATTGACTTTAGAGCTGAATCTAAAGCATCTTCTTGATAAAACATTCTTATGCTACAGCATCAACAAAGTTTCTTCTTCATAAAACTGTATCCCACCTTAGCTTGAGGCTTTTTTTTTTTTTTTCAACCTGGTAATGGTAAACAGTGTTTAAATATTTCAGAACAGAGAATATATATGCAATCTCTTTAAACCCTGGGGCTGTTGCTATTTATGTATTACGGTACTAAGCCAGGCAAAATTAGAAGGCAATATTTAATCTCTAATTGGTGAGTTCAAAAGGCTCCCACCTATGAGACTCTCTAATTAAATAAGGTGACTTCTGGCTCACTTGGTTTTGTGTAAGGATTCTCCCTCCCCCAAAGAGCCAGCAATCATTCATGCAAAGTACGGCAGCATATCCCACAGAGGGCCTAACAAAATGATCAGATGTTCAAACCCAGAGTTCCAGAAGTGAAGAACAAATGCAGCCCAGGTACCATTTTTAGGATGTCCTTTTCCATTACTCTCATTAGTAAATTCAGCTTACAACCTCTTAACTCTTTTGGAGGATAAACACTGGGGAAGGGTCTTTGTCTTTCATTCTCCCTGCCTTGTATTTCTTTTTACTTAATCTTTTCTACTTACATCAGTAAAATAAAGCACTAACTTTTTTTTTTTCCCAGTTGCTACCAAGGAAATTATTGAAAAATGACAAATGCTAGGTGTTCGCAACTGCTCTGAGTTATCTTTTTGGCCATTATTATTTAATTTTACAGGCTGCATTTATTACAACATACTTCCCCCCTGCGAACAGACTGGAATTACTATTAATTTAAAATAGTGTCAGTGCAATGTATTAGAAAGGTTTCGCTAACTTTGAGATTTAGCTATTGTTATTAAGAGGGAATGATTATATTTTAATCTTATAGCTATATTGCTAAGCTTACATGAACTCTAGTCTTTGTAGCTACTGCCATACAAGTTCACCTTGCATGTTTATGTATTTTAAAATCTTCCAAAATATATGCAGCAGATAAAATGTGCTGTTTGCTGGTAAAAAGTACTAAGATTCAGTATATCAGAGAATAGATTCTCAAAGTATCCGTATTGTATGAGCTGACCCTTAACTGTTCAGAAATGAATACTTCACATAACTCAGTAACCCAGCTTCTATCACTTTCTCTCAGCCCTCTTACAGAAGAAAAAGAATGGGACTATTGTTATCCTGTTATCTCTCTTAATAGCTGTAAGAACAAGCCAATTCCTTGTTGCTGAGGAATTTAGAATTCTCCTTATCAGCTCTTTTTTTATGGTCAATGGATATTTTTCCTCTAGAAAAAAGGTGTGTTACCAAAGATTCATTTAGTAAAGATTCATCAAGTCTCAAATGCTTTAGTCTTACAAACTAGCTTGCACTGTGAGAACAATTTCCTTTTTTTTTTCTTTGTTAGTAGAACACATAATTGTTATTCTTAGCAATAATTTTCCAGTAATAAATTTATTCATAATCACAACTGATTTGGCTTGTTCTACACATCATTGAAGCCCCAAGTTTTCCTATATACTGTTCCAGTATACAGAAGATGACAGACAAACCAGATAATGCAACAAGTCCTTTATAAGAAGACACCATTCTTATTTAGAAGAATTTATAACGAAAGATGGCACACAACCTGCTGTTTTAGTCTTGAAGGTGCTTAGGATTCAGTGAAAAGTTAATTGACATTTGTGGGAATCTTTCTACCAATTTCTAAAAAGAACAGATCAGGCCTTTCCACTTAAGCACTTCTACATGCATGAGGAGACCTATTTGGACTTATGAATTTTTACGGAAATATCTGCTTTCTTACTTTTAGGTATCATGTTACTTTGTAGTATAAAACTGGCATCTGGGTTTCTTGGAATATATGAAAGCCCTAGTCTAGTCTGAGAAAGCCTGTAAGAAAGGGATACACACGCATGTTCCGCCATCTAGTGGACCTTGCTCAGAAGAGAAATCTGTGCTCCTTCCAAAAACGGGCTATGAAATTTACAGGACAGAGAAAAGATTATGGAGTTCACAGTTTTCCGTACAGGAGGAAAACAAAGCAGCAAAAGATTCCCACCAGAGTTAGGTTAGTCAAAGTAGTACTCTTTCTTTGCTTTAAAGTGTAGATTTAACTGATTACTCCTATCTGAGCCAGATGCTCAACAATGCAGTTTCATTTTGAGACTGGTTTCAGTTTAACCAAATTTAGTCTTTTTGATTGATTCCGGTTTCTGGATATTGCGGATATGAGGCTGTTGGTGGAAGTTGCTGGCCCACATTTTTAAAAGAAGCAAGTCATCTCATTCCCATTAACACTGAGGGCTAGCATAAAGGCATTCCTCTTCTAAATACTCCATTGCAAATAGTTAATCTCCACTATTTTGGCCTTTTCACATCGTGGATTTACAAAAATATAACTCTAATAAATTATTTGTTGAAGTGAGAGGGCAGTTATCGAAAAAGCCTGAGTTTGCACTAAGCCTGGAAGAAAAAAATGGATTTTGTGATTTCGTATGTCACCATTTGAGAACAGCTGATCCTCTCAGATTGAGGCTGCATTTTACACTGCAGGGCAAAACTTATATGCATTGACAAAGTTGGATGAGGACGTTTTCTAACTGTCCTGATGGTTTGTTTCTAAGTACCACTGATCTTTCCCATCTGTCACAGGAAATGCCGTTTCCAACTTGTACTTGTCCCAAGTGACATTTTCCTGTTTGCTCAGAACTGCAACCGTCTTTAGAGCCAGCTCATGTTCCAAAACCAGTACAAAGTGCTACTACATCAAATATATAAAACTTCAAAAATATAGCAAAACAAAATCTAAACATCTTCAATAAAATACCCTTCTTCAATCTCCTTTGTACCCGAGTCACTTGGGGGTTCAATTACAGAGGTATTTTAGAATTCTTTTTTGTAGATCTCAAACTCCTGCACAATACAGGGAGACTTACTATTTCTTTCTCTGCCAACTTCATTGCTATTTGAATTTTGTCTTTGTAACATATCACATTACATATTATTTTGAATTTTGTCCCATGCTCTAGAGTACATTATAGCCTTACAGTGCCTGCAAAATAAGGATTTTTGACACACAGGCAGACAATATATACAAGTTGAGCTAAGTTCATTGTATACATACTGACACAGAACATAGTTTCCTTACTGTGTATGTTAAGCCCTTATTGAGAGGCAATGAGGTTCAAAGTCAGCAATACAAGGAATTGCAAAGATGCCCATCGCAGGAGAAAAGAAAAGCATCACTTCCTATTCTGAGCCTAATTCAACAGCAAGCTTTTTCTTTAACAGATACCGCTACTAATTGGATATAGCTACTAATTTACTTTGGTGGCAGTTTTGCGTACTAAGAACTGGAGACTATGCTTCCCCTAAATGAGCATGTGGCTTAATATAAATCAGTGTATTTAGGAGATATTTTGACTTGCCACAGTTTGCTGTGTTCTGAATGATGGGAATAAATCCTGTTCTCATCTTTTCTCTTTTTTGCAAGACAAAATAATAACATTTGCCTTTGGTAAGAACATGGTATATGCTGACACACTCAACCAAAAGCAAACGAAGAGAAGGTGAAACCTTTATTGACTCTGAGACCCTTAAATAGCTTATGATAGTTCAGAACTGGCTTTTTCCACCGTTATATCTCAAATACAAAGATCAATCAATTGATCTGCCTGCTTTATGTCTAAGTTTCTATGGGTTTCATTTCAGTAGATCCAGAGATAGAGCATTACAGAAGACAGAATTTAAGATTGTCGGAATTCTTGGCATTTTCATATTTACTTGACTGTCAAGATATAAATCAACTTTCTAATTCTCTTGCTATGACTCTTGCTATGCTTAATTTGAAACAGAACTGTATTTAGACTTATATTGCTGTCTCCTTTAATTTGTTCATTTTACACGTTCACATTTTGGTCATCAATGGTTTTAGAAGTTCACTCCATTTGTAACACATTAATACAAAGGGAATTTAAATAACATCAAGGAGCATATTTTCCACATGAATGAATAATCAAATCATTTCTTTCAGTAATTGGAGCTCTGGGAAGTGGAAGAATAGCATTACAAAGTACTTCAACAGGTCATTCTTTATTTCAAATATAAGCCTGAGTTTGAGAAGTTCAATATAAGGCCTTATCTATTTTGCAAATATATCCTTTTCAAGCTACACTTCACTGTTTTATCAGTTCTGAAGTGTCATAGGGCTCCTAATTGGGTGTGCTGGGTTATTTTCCAAATATATTTCTTCTGAAAAGTCAGGCTACACATTTTTTTAATTACAGGGTTTTTTCTTGCTTTTATTCTTCTTCCTCCTTTTGTTCCACATTTTCACTCTAAAGCAGAATACAAATACAATATAATGCTCAATCTTCATATAATCTGAAGCAAAACTAGCAAATGCCAGCTTTTGTTTCCTTGTATATATCTTCCCTGATATGCGTGTGTCCTATTGCAAAGTGTGCATTCTTTGTGTTTTCTTTTTCTAAGACAAATACACGAGCATTTATTTTCTGAATCCTTTCATTCCTTTGAAATCACCTTACCTGGCTGGTAGACAGAGGGCTTTATGCTGGCAGTAGTAACAACTCTCGGT
The DNA here is from genome assembly GCF_963082525.1 of Nesoenas mayeri. Lineage (NCBI taxonomy): Eukaryota > Metazoa > Chordata > Aves > Columbiformes > Columbidae > Nesoenas > Nesoenas mayeri. Next base: position 10,947,109 of record NC_137551.1, on the reverse strand, counting down.
TTTGAAGTAGAAGAAGCAGTAGGACTTTCACTGTAGCTTCCAGAAACTGGTGTTGGTGTATATGACTGGCTTGTGTTTCTAGAAGCAAAATGAAGGTATGAGCAACCTTATAAACAGCAAAAGTTGCTGATTATGAAATAACAGATGTGGAAGCTTCCAAAGTACTCCAAGAGGAACTGTCCTTGAGAGCTACAGGGAGAATACTGAAAGATTCATTAGTCTTTATCATGACTAAAAAAAGCTCAGACAATTCTCTGGACAGAAAAATTAGCCAAATAAATTTAAATAACGCCAAGTTGATCTTATTGTCACAGAAAATAGCTTACTGAAGGAATATAACAAATTTATTAAAGGAACTCTCAGTTTAACAAGGGATCAGACTTTGGAAACAGGCAGACAAAGTCTGGGCTTTCTGTCCCTCTACAAATAAAAAGGCCTGTTCTTGTCTAAGACAAATCAATGAGGGATATCTCGTTGGCTTAAAAAGCTACTGGCTCAGCACAATTACTACTACTACTATCACTACTATTAGAAATACTAACTACTCTTTATAAGCATTGCACTCTTTTCGAAAAGACTGCAGTGACCTTCAAAAAACATTTCTAATACCAACTCTTTTCCCTATTTAGACTTAAACCAGAGCCTACATTAATTTTTCTAATGTTCAGATTCAGCTAACCCAAAAGCACTTGATATACAATATTATGATTCCATTTCTGCCTTCCTAGATAAAAAAATATTTCCTTAGAATTCCAAAAATTATTAACAAATCATTTTTCTCTATTTTATGACTCGGATGGTGATTCTCAGTTTGATTACAGTATATTGAAATACATGCCTCTTTGAATATCACTTAGGATGATTCTATTTGCAGTGACTTTGCTACTTAGACCACTAAAAGAGCATTACAAACAAAGCAAGAGAGAATAAAGAAGTACAAGGAAGTGAAGCAACAGATACAGAGATGCATGCATAATAAAAACTATTTGCTATTGAACATCATTCTTACTTACCCTGGTAACATAGTGAAACTAAAGGGAAAAAGAAAGTAAAACTATCTGTATGGACAAGATCCCTATCCATTTGTGCTGACAGTTCAGGAGTTATTTCCATAGTGGCTTTGTCTATAACAAAACATTTGTCAGCATAAGAAAAGAAGTGCCCAGCTTTGCCAGGCCATTGGTCCATCTTGTACTTTCTTCAATACTGGAAATAGATGCCATCTGGAGATAACATGCTATAATTTTTATAAATGACAAACCCAGAAAATTTCTTCCAGTACAGGTAAAAAGCATTCTGACAAATGTAAACTTTCAGTTTTTAATTTTGAAGAAAATAAACATATCCTCACGACACAGCTTTTTGCTACTCTAATAGTACTTATACTACAGATCTAGTTTGCACAGCATTGCTGCCTCAGGCTAATTTATTTTGTCTATTTAGTTAGACCTAGAAATATAGCTATTGCTACAATGACTATAGCAAATTATTTTTGTACCTAGCCTAAGGCTTAATGCTAGATTTGAGTCCACTATACCATGAGTGAACAGGACTCTCCAAGATAAACTACTTTAGCAGGTTAGTATTCACTGTAAATTCTGTTGTGAACTGTGCTGTGTTTTTGTAACTTCCAAGCCTGTTCTAAGCCACATAGGACTTTTTTATTTTCCATTCTTGCCATCTATTTCCTGCTCATCTGTAGTGCGTAAGAACACACTGTACTCGAGGTCACTGGGCAGAGGATCGTTGCTCCTACCAGAGACAGGAAGATGTATGCTTCAGGTACACTGGCTTCACACACAGCTTTCAAAATGCCTTTAGCTAAACACACACTATCAAAAGACTTTTTATTGTTTTAAAATCTACTATTCAAGGTAAACTAGACAGAAAACCAGTAAAACATACTTACCTTTACAGGATCAGTGATCAGTATTTACAACGTGGATTTAAAGATTTTAAATCACATTTCACACAGCCTTAATCTGAAAATAGCATACACTCAGGAAAGTCTAGTCCCAGATGTGCAGGTCCACTGGTAGAAAGACTCATTTGAAGCTCTCAATGTACAAAATACATAAAGAAATCCTGAGCCTGATTAGTGATAATTGGACTGTCATGAAGAAAATGGTTATTCAAAATCCAAGTGTTTCCCAAAGTTAACAGCATGATAAAACCATGCCACTAGATTGCCTTCTCTGTTCAGGGAAATTAGGTTGAAAAAAACCAAAACCAACACAGACACACAAAATTGTATTCATAGTACCAAAACCACGGCAAAATTAAAAGAAGTCAACTACTGAAGTCTTTTACAAGTGCATGATGCATATTAAATACACTAAGGAAGATACAAAAGCTTGTCAAAGAGAAATAAAGTGTTACACTACATCATTAAGGATTTTAGTGAAGTTAAAAGATTGATCAGAATTTCTGCTGAAGAAAAGGAAGTAGTGTGTGATTAAAAGAAAGAAAAGAAAATCAAAGAAGAAAGAAAAAAAAAAAGATGCCCTAAGGATCAAAGATGCTTTAATGGAACAGGAAGCAACGGCATCTCGAGAAGCAGTGAAAGCACCCTTACTGAATTTATCTGTAGCAGCCAATGGCAAGTGACACATAGCAAATTAAATACCGGCTCTGAAAACTATTAGTTGTCAGAAAAAGAAAGAGTAAATATTTCTAAGCAGATAATTTTTGTGTTAATACTTCACTAGATGCCTACTAGCAGTAATAAACTGGTTTGTTAAGTGCTTTTAAGGTAGAGTAGCTGCACAAAACAGTTTGATACCTCTTATTTGACTGGTAGTTGATGGAGGTGGAAGAATGCCGGTTGAAACTAAAATGAGACAAAAGTTGTATTTGAAAAAAAAAAATAAACACCACAGAAATTGGGATATCTTGTCCTACAGTGAATTTCCTTAGAAGAGGTGCACTTAAGTGCAAAATTAAACAACATGTACATATTTATAATCATATAAGTTCATTATTAAAATGCATTTTGCTTATCTTATTTCAGCTAGGAATCATAATGAAACTGGAATAATGGTAACATAAACAAATGAGCTGAGTATATTGCTCCATAAAGTCACTCACTTCCAGTTTTGCTCATTCTTTAGTTGTGCAATTCTTATTCAACCACTGGAATATTTGCTTTGACATATGCCATTTATTTGTATTAGCACAGCAAAATAAGTGAGAATTTCTCTTTGTCAGTGTCCTAAGCTTAAGTTGCATCAAATCTGAAAAGCAAACCTCGAATGAATCAAAGCCCAAAGATCAGCCAAGTTTCCTGGGTTATGAGGCAACTATGACAATCCCTCAGAAAGGACAGGCTGGAGGTAGTTGAAGCAACAACACCAAGCTATCGTGGTCAGCTTTTCCCTTGCAGTACCGTTCTACTGTTCAATTACTAAACAGAGTCTTATGCAAAAAGGTAGGTTTGGTTTGGTTTCCTCCCACTTGGGGAAGCAGCATCATTTCAGAACAGAAATGATTCATTTATGTACATACAGAAAGTACTCAAAAGTCTGCACAATGTATGATCTGAGAAACAAGAGGATTCAGAATGAATCAGCTCCTGTCTAAATGGAGAGCACTGCAGGGCTACATGGCAACAATCGCATCCCACAGGAGCACAGCCAACATTTGCCAGAACTACCAGAAGCCTACCATGTGTCAGTTATTTTCTCAGTTTCTGGAGAAGAGTATTTCTCCCCTTTCCCACAGACACAGTGCTTGTATTAAAATCCTATGATCACAGAAGCTACACCTTCCTTTTAGAACCGTAATCATAACTCTTTGCACCGTTTCTCCCGATTTTGTATTCCCAGAGCGCAGTCTCACTGGTTGCCCTGCTTTTACGTTCCAGATGGACTAACTAATTGCATGAAGAGCTTCATAGCTTATTTAAAATACTCCTCCTATGCTGCTTTCTTTGTAAGTAAGATGGTTAAGTGAAAAAGTAAGATTAACAACACAGATTTAAGAGTAACATGGTCAGTTAAGGATTAATGACTTACTTCAAACATTCCTCTTTAGGAATACTATATTTTACTCATGTTAGCTGTTATGCATACAGCCTTTGCTCACAAAACCAAAATCACTATAAAACTGATCTTCCAATGTTTAAAATCAGATTTAAATAGTTAAGGACAGTGATCAAAAAATCCTCCTGCATTTGCTTGGTGTGCCTTTTTAAGGTATCTAGAAATCTAGGAGGGAAAAAACCCAACCAACCAACCACAACAACAAACACTGAAACAATGGTGGTAAAATCTCAGTCTCAGCCTCATTCTACCTGAGCATGTTTTACAGGATGGGGATACTGCTGTAACCAACTTCATCCATATTTTGACTTTAACTAAAATTATAAGTGCTGCAAAGCTCCAATGGCAGGTCAAGCAGAAACTAGATTTTTAAGTCTATATTTTGGCATGCTAATGCATTGCTTGATTCCTAAATGAAAATTAACAGATGCTCAAAAATTTGAATTGTAAACTAACTTAGAAGCTGCTCTCAGTTGCTTGTGTTTGAATAGCTAAAACATATTACAGTTTTTTTAAAAAAACCATAGAAGTAGTGCACAAAGATGAAGAACTTATTTCAGCTGCTACACAACCCTCTCCAAAAAAACCCCAAAAACCTCAAATTGAGTTTGCTTCTTGTACCCAATGGTCAGGGAACCAATACCCTACAACTTTCTGATTTACCTTTATGTCCCAAGGCTCGCTGAATTACTGAACTTCCAGGAGAGGTATTAGCTAAGGCATTAACATTTGCCTCCTGATAACATATGTCAGTGTGATATCTGCGTCATCTGTTGGCAAGTACGATTTTAGGGCAGTAGCATATAAAGCTGATATGCTGTAGATCTTGTACCTTTGGCTTAAATAATTGCCAAGTACAAGCAACAGTTTTTAGTAGCCTGATTAAAGCATTGATTTCTGAAATGAACGGTTTTTTTCCATAGATTCCCAGAATCTTGCAAGTTGGAAGAGACCTCAGGAGGTCTCTCATTTACCTCCTGCTCAGAGCAAGGGCAGCTCCAAGGTCAGATGAGGTTGTTCAGTGTTTTATCCAACAGTGCCTCGAAAACCTTGAAGAATAGAGATGCAAAGCCTCCCCAGACAACCTCCTTCCTTTCAAAGGGGCAGGAAAGGGGAATTAAAAATATATATATATATCTAATGCAGGAGATCAAAGACATTTGAAGTCAATTTTAATATCTCAAGGTGATCTTTTTATCTTCATCGCTCATTAAAATTGTGATTCATGCTGATTAGTCCATATTGATACATAACTAAAAATGAGTTTATAGTTTCAAGGCCTTGCACTGCTTCCCTTCTTCCCATGAAAGGAGTGTGAAATTAAAATGAAATGGATAAAGGCTCAATCAAGAAAGAATATTATTTTAGCTCCAAGATGGCCACGCAAGTAGCATCAGCAAATAATAGTGATCTATATGCTAATTTATTAGCTGTTTGTATGTAAATTATACATAATTGTTGCTTAACTGTCATTTCCACGACAGCAATGAAAACATAACTCTTTCAAGGAAGAACAGATTTATCTTAGAAAATAACAAAAGATATCTGCATCTAATTCTTACACCAAAAGCTAGCACGGAAAATGAAAGCTGTGCCAGCAGTTGGCCATCTGCACAACTAACTGTTAAACGCTATTCCTGACCAACACAGCTATTACGTTATACCGTGCCTCAACATGAAGAGCACCTGTTCTGGCATTCAGAAGGTCTATCCTTAGTTTTGTGATTAATGCAAAGGAACTATAGCTTCTTAAACGAATAGCCTTCAGTTAAAAAAAGTATGCATGCATTAACAATTTTGTGAAAATGTGCCTTCTGCCCATTGGGCAGCCTTATTTGAAGGATTCTCTGTGATGATAAATTATCTGTCTCTGAACCGCTCCTAGAAATCTACCACTTTTATAATTGATTTAAAGCCTATGATGCTGTGATTTCACATATTCATAAGGGTTTCTGAAGTTTTCTGATGACTCTGAGTACAGACTTACAGCTCAATAGCCCAATTTTAGAACAGATCCCCTGACCAGCAGCATTCTCACTGTTCAAATCGATGTCTGTTTTCACCTAATCAGCTAGCTTCACAGAATAAAAACAAAATCCAAAGGAAATTTTATTTCTGAAATAAATCCATTCCTTAAAACTGGAAAACTTCATAGTTCACACATTTTAAAAGTACGATGTGTTTTTTAGCCCTCCCTTTGTATCCTTCTATTCAAGATACTCAGAAATTGCCAATGAATATAATTTTTTACTCAAGTGTACAAATGCCTTTCTAGTCTTGGGTGGGCAACAAAAAATTAAGATTTTACCAGTGGAGTCCTGAAAGTGATATATGTAACACATCTGTGATTTTATCTTCCTGCATTCCTCCCAAATTGTTCACTAAATGAAAGCCTTTCATCATCTGATTGCTTTTCTTGAAGGGGAAAAAGTGAGGGCCTTTTGTGACATCAATGCTAATCTTAATGAAATATACATATATTGCACAAATAAAATGTATTACATGCCATACTACTATTATATGCAGGCTTCAGAGACCTATTATTAGCTATTATGTACAATTCTCACTGAAGCTAGTATAATACCAAGGAAATCTTTTATGTAGGTATGTAAAAAACTACCTCTCATAGCAAAATTTATATGCATCCTAAGACATAGACTGATGAAACATGAACAAATGTCCTGTGTCTGGCCAGAGCAGTCATCAAGGCTTTAGTATGTAGGACCTTCTTCTCATAGAAGATGTGATCATTTCAACTAACAGAGATCTGTTAGTAAAACAAACAGTGGGTGAAATAGTACGGGTGACATTTAAGAACCTAATCATACACTGCTTTTTCATTCAGTCCTGTGGTAAGAATTACTTCTGAAATGCACTGAGGACTCAATGTGAAAATTCGGTCCTCTTAAAGGTATTTGATGGTGGATATCCACAAATAATTAATTCCCCGAATAACTCAGCACTTTGGAATTTTGGAAGTTCACACATAAAACTAGATGTCAATGGCAGTAAACACCCTTGCATCTGTTCTTACCTTCTATTCTTGGCAACATTCTGGTGACATTTACGAACTTCATAGTGTAATTGAAGCTAAAGTTGCAATTAGTATACTTCCACTCAAGTAAATAGAGTTAGATCAGCAGTTAATTTTGCTTTTTATATTTTATCCACTCCATAGGGGAATTACACCCATGTTTACACCCTAAAACTCAGAACTCTGATCTTCTGTTCAGTAGCTATTTCATTTTTGCATTGGTTTCAGCCAACCAAAATGCTTTCAAGTATGTGCCTGTGCATAGCACTTAACTGTTGTTTCCTATGATACTCTTGAGAAAGATAATGATACTTCTAGATGTGTAGCCTTCAAACTTGCATGCTTTGTCCATTTCAAACATCACCTCTGGGTGATTCCTCACTATCTTTTTTATATCAAGATAAGAGAGACGGATAGTTATAGTCTCAAATTTATTGCTGATTCAGTTTTTCATTACTTTAGAATATTATGTTCAAATCACGAGTCTTAAAATGCACTGCTTTCTCCTCTGTTAGTCTTGGCAAAGTGTTAATGAAAGCGATGAAAACGTTTAACAATGCAGCATTACAGCAGCACTCTCTAGTGACAGATGCTACCTTTCCCTGCTAGTGGTCTTTCATTAGTCATGATTAAGAGCATAATAAAAGAAGGTCTGTGATTCTTGTGATCCTGTATCTTCACCAATAAAAAAGAAGTCTGTCATTCTCATCCCATGTCACTAGACTAATATTTTCATTTTAAGATGGCAAAACCAGGACAAGCCCACCAACTAAAATATACCTTTGTTCCAAAAGGATCTTTTAGGTCACATATGCTGAATCTAAAACTTAGTTGTTTCCTACCTTGGTTTTAATGTGAAAGATAAGCAAGAAGGCTATTCCTTTAAACACATCATGCTTTTCAACAGTCTCTGTCAAGCCAGTCTCTTAAGAAGCTGAAAACCTTAAATCAGTAATACAGAATAAAAACAAATGAATTTAAAAGAAAGAGAGGTTTACAGATATACCTAGACTGAGATGAGAGAGCAGATGAAATAGTGGAAGCTGCTAACGACATGTTCTTGGACCCATGGAAAGGCTTAGGCTGTGAAAGAGAGCTGGGGGCTGCAAGCACTCTGCAGAAGACACATGAAAGCATGTACAAAATAGTTTAACAGGGACAAAAACAGTGACATCAGAATCAAGCTTTGTCGAAGTCCAGATACAAGAGGACTGCTGCATAGTTACCGGGAACAGGTTTTCTGTAGCAAACATCTGCAGACTTACAGAATAGCACAACCAAGCACATTCCTACAGAACACAAGACAAAATGCACACATTATGTAAAAATCTTAAAACCAGAGTCTCTCATTAATTAAGACAGACAATATTTCAGGACAGGACTTTTGTCAACAATACATGTTTTTATCTGCAAGATCTGAAGATGTTTAAGTCTGAATTCAAGATAAAGTTTTTAATATGCAAGCAGTACCAGACTAAAGATTCTCCTATTTAAAACATAAGTCATTAGCATGATCAGTTTATTAGAGGTGTTTCTTTTTGAAGCATTTATTAGATAATCCATTTTCTTCATGTTACAGTTTCAACTAAGGGATAAAAATTACTTAAAGCGCATCATTATTTCATGTGAAAGTGCCTTACAGCACAGTTCTCAATTACAGAATAATACCTTATTCAAACCTCCTTTGCTGGCTGATTTTCTTGCACTGGAATAAAACCACTGGAGTCTAGTAGGTCACAGGTCGGTAAAAACTGACTACAGTGAGAAACTAAGTAGTTGGTATACATAAGCCATTTAAGTAACCTAGCAAAAATTAAGCAAGAAATAGAGCCAAGAGAACATTTTCAATTCCATTTGCACACATCTAAGAGATGACAGACTATATCTTAGATCTCAATTATTTAAAGTAGTTTACATTACTGGAAGTTTGTTTTTTCCTTGGTTTTTTGAAGCATGCTAAAACATATATATTTTTAGGAACATGCATGTAGAAAAAACCTGCACCAAAAGATATGCACCAAAAGAATTTGCTCTTACTATCCCCAAAATTACTATAATATAAGTCACAGCAGTATAAATCCCATGTGTTTCTTCACAGACTGACAACTTTTAATATAGAACCGTAACTCCTACTGTACTTCAAGTGTTATGAATGCATGGCTTCTTGAAACTCACTTTAGCTCTATAGCTAAATCTCATTAGAGAAGAGTAGATAAATCTAATAGAAATGAATTGACTTAATACCTTACAGAGCAAGTCAATCATCAAATACATGGCTTTAGTGACATATTGTCCATTGTCCACCATGTTCTACTGACATCTGCTACAATATGGTAAGCTCAATTGCATGAGTAAATGACATTTTCTGATTTTCCATTTCACGTCATACTGCAGAAACGCTATTAAAAGAACCTTCATTCAACCACTGTAACTATTACGAGGAGCTACTTTTGTTCTATTACAAGTGGTGAAAAAAATTTCTAGTTTTAACTCCAGACTCGATTTCTGAAAATGCAAACTGTATTGCAGACTTAAAGCTACTTTCTGTTATTTTTTAGGGCAGTTTTATTTTGCAAATTCTTTGCAAACACGAACAATGTACTTCATCATAAGAAAACACACCAAAATATATAAAAGCATATAAAATAGGCTACAGCTTTTATATACTACATTCTTAAGTTAAGAATGTGTATGCAGCATTTCCAGAGCCATACAGGGGTGTATCTGTGAAAGGACAAAGCAATGAGGCATTACCTTTGGAAGGAGGAGGAGAAAGACTCTTGCACTACCGAGGTGGTGGCTGGTGGTATCATCAGACTGGCTGTACTTTGAGCAGCAGTAGCAGGCTGATGTGCTGAAGCGTGTGGCGCAGGAGCAGAGGCAGAACTGGTAGACACCGGAGCATGCTCAACAGGGGTACTAATTAGAGTTAAATTAAATAAAACAAGAAGCATCTTAAGAAGGTGCGCATTTACATGTAGAGCATAAAACCTACTATGTTTGAAGCTGCAAACATAGTAGGAGGCTGTGTTACTGAGAGAAAAGCACAGTTATGCAAAGAAAAAAAAGGCATTTGTTAGGCCTTTTCAGATGTGCAGTTAAGACTTCAGTGCAGTTTTGGACCTGCTTGACTGAAATTTATCCCAGGTGTTATACAACACTTAAGTCCTGCTCCCACTGAAGCCAGTGGTGGGAAACGTGGTGTGCAGTACTTAAATGGCTGCAAACAGCCTGTCACAAACTCTTTGAGCTCAGATAAATTTCACCAAATATTTACTCCTGAAGCTGAAGTTTTATGATAGGAGTAAACATTTTAATTAGAAGAAGAAAGGCAATTTAAAGAATATTATCATAGTCTTGGAATATTATCATAGTCTTGCATTAGCAGGTTTCCTGCAAGTTCTGACAATCTAGAAATCCAGTCAGCATAGTTTTACAGTGGGCTTAATCAGTTTTGTGCAATACAGATAGCTGAAGGATATTTAAAAGCAGTTTATTGTTTGTCAGTTCATGTCTGACCTAAACTCATCTCACGTTACACTGGCCAACTCATCAAACATCAAGATGCCTTTTTACACATCCAACAGTATGCAAAGTACAAGAGGAAGAGGTAGCATAAAATTGTACTACACCAGTTCTAAAGCCACCTGGATGATGAGCATGAGTTGTTATGCTTGCGACCCGCTTGTGCTGTTGTGGCACAGACAACAGAGCAGAGAAATATTAATATTTATTTTCTCTTTTATTTGATTGCAAAATAGATTAACTGAAATGAATAACAATACAAATCTAGTATCTTGTCCTGTGGCCATTTTAGTAACCTACCAAACTACTGGTGTCTTTTATCACCTGCTATCAGAGCACCCAGTACATATTAAAATATTCTAGCCTCACTCAGGTTTAGAAAGTATTACTCATCTCTTAACAGACAGACAAATGGGGCAGGTATCTATTAGACAGCTCTACAAGATAGTGTAGTCAAAGCCATCTACTGCTAAGAAATGAACTAATCTTTTGGGAGGTTCAGGTTCTTGTCTTCCATTAGCTTTTACATCAAATGGAAAAAAAAATATAAGCGGACTTACAAGATTCACATTCTTTGCTGACTGTTTCAATGAATGTAACATCAACAAAAGAATAAGTATATTCATTATTCAGTTGCAAATATACCTTAAAAAAATCACTAAGTTATTCAAAATTAAAAAGGGGTTAAAAAAACAAAATAAAGAGAAAAAAGACAAAAAGCTTGATTTTGTATTTAGGTAGATTGTACTGTGGCTTTTATTAACTATTATCCACAGAATAAGCCCCTGAAGAATAACTAATTGTAATTTGATTTTTCAGATTATTATACTATTTTGTGGCACAAACTTCAGTGATAATATAAGCATCCATCCCCAAGGCATAAGGGACATATTTCTTGATGCCGTATTATTGTGCTGTAGATTTGTTTTCTTTAGTAGTAATCATAATGCACGTATTTTTTTTGTTTTTATGCAGGGCACTACTGCGCATGGCATAGTTGTCCTGTGCACAAGCAGTGATATAAGAACATAATGGCTATATACTTCTTTAGACCTCAATCATAAGTATATTGCCACATCTCCGGGTTCTTACAAATGACCCCAGTCAGGATGATGGAACTGGTGATTCTCTTGTGCATTGTACACAGAATGCACAAAACATTCTTTCCTGAGCAAAGTAAGTATCAAATAATAAAAGTAACCTTAAAGTTCCATGACTGTTTTTCAGCCAAAACTTAACCCCCAAACATTTTTTCTCTCAGCTTTTTTTCCTGTGCAAATCTGCCACTGTGCAAATATTTTCTCTGTCTTTCAGACATTCTGTCCAATATTTTCTTTTGCTTCTCTCAGCAGCACCGCTTCAGCCAGTTGTACTCCTCAGGACCTAGCATAAGTACTTGAGAATTCCTGATACCCTTTGCTCTGCAAGGGATCGTCCCACTTTCCCTGTCCTGGATTCTTCTCCACCTTCCTGTATGGTTCAGTAGTCTAAATAATGGTGTCTTTTATTTCAGCTGAGTATTTTATTGCTAGATTAGGTGAAATGGAAATGTGGTTGTTATGCCCACTGGTTTCAAAGTTGAAAGCAACCCACCACAAGAGCAGAAAATCAGTATTTTCTCCCTTATGAGTTTCATCTGCAATTATGCACAATACAAGTGAGCTCCTGAAAATACCTTGTTTGCAGTTCTGGTTTTCAAATCATTACACCAAAAGCTTTGCAACAGTTTTGCAAAAATTTGTCCATCATAATCTGCATTTAAATTCAGATCAGTTCGTCTATCTTAATGCATTACATTGTGACGTAAATTCTTCCACTTAGCTAATACAGTATCAATGACATAGACTATGTAAGCAGAGCAGCTGCATATTGTACATCGCAGCTACAGATCACGGGCTGCTCTGTCACCCAGTTTTAATACTCACAGGGGTTTTTTTGCCCTGTGCAACAGTGCGTACGGGCATTGTTGCGGTAAAAGGTGTTGAGCCAAAATTTAGTACTTACACATCTTTGATTTGGCAACTGGAAATGACTGAAACTATACTGCACATAAAAATGGAACTTAATGCATGTACTAAAACCAAGCGTAACCTAAGATTTCACCTATTTTGTCTCTCTGTTTTCACTGAAGTGAAAGAGAATTTGCTACAGATTTCAAAAGAATCAAGACTTTATACCTTAAATAGAAGCAAATAGTGAATTTACTGCATCATTGTAACAATCTCTAAAATGTTAACCAAAACACATACTCAGTGATGGACGGACTGAAGGAAGAAAGGAAGGAAGGAAGGAAAGAATAAATATATGTGGACGTGGACCTCTGTGGAGACAGATTTGAACTGGACAAACAGACATAAATGAAATAAATGCAAATATACTGGAACACCTTACAAAATTTAAAAGAAACAGAAACAGATTTTATCTTGCATGCTGTTTGTAATAGGTCTGTTTACATGATTAAAATATTAGAGGCTTGATCACCTTCCTGCAGGGTAGAATGTATTAATTAACAGAACAAAAAATTGGAATACATATAAATGAAGTAGATATAAACCTTAAAAATTAGAGTGATCTGGTTTACATACAAGTTATGCAGTTAGTAACTAATTCTCTGCTCAGTTTTACAGAAAGAACTCTAACTTGACTGGTTTTAGTTTAACCAATGTAAATTTTAAATAACTTCATTTATAATAGATATTAAAATAAAATCACATCATTTTTCCCCCTTAAGATTGCCTCAATCTGAAAGACTGCAGAAGACTTTTAAGAACTGATACATGTGAATACTGCTTTATAAAATAGATCATCTAGTTTAAAAGCTTCATTATCAAGTATGTTATTAAGTTTGTGGGGTTTTTTTAATATAGTTATTCTATACACTTTTAATCTGTACAGTATTTTGCATTTCAAGGAAAATCAAATGAAACTGATGTTCTCAAACATCTCCATATTTGTGGTAACAAACATAAAATGCACAATGTAAGTAAGTTACATGGATGAAAACAAACACATCTCTTTCTCAGCTGATTTTCACTCATGAAAAGGAACACAGATCAGTAGAGATTAAAAGGATAATAATGGTTAACGATCATAATGAGAAAATACAGCAACAAACGCACTCACATTTAAAAAGTAAGTACAGATTAAACTTCTTTCTCCCGGTAAAGTTCTGATACTTTCTGTCGCAAATTAGAAAGTGGATTATTTGAGCAGTACTTAGTCTCCTTTATGTAATGCATGAAGTTCTTTGTGTTTCAAATCCTCCAACAGATCTCTTGTAAAGCATTGAAAATATAGGGAATAAAAAGGCAAAAAATATCTCTTATCATAGCATTTGTAGGAAAAAGTGCTGGAGAAGGTGTTTAGAGAAAGATATAACATAGAAGAGTTTTGCATTTGAATATAGGAAAGTTTGTAGAAATAAATTGAATAACATCAGCTGCTGTTTCTCTGCAGAAGGTGCTTAATGACTGTTGTTTCTACAGTGTAGGTGAGATCCTTAGGAGTACCACTTAGAACTTAAAACCACATGAACTAGAAGTTGCTGGAATTTGTAGACCTTGGACATCTGCCTTTTAGGCAATGGGCATTTCCATCTGAAGGAGTTAGAGGTTGTTATTACCAAACCATTCCAAAGCTCCAAACCAGGTCAGTTATGCCATTACACGTCACAGTGTACCTTCGATTACTGGATGAAGTAAGAGGGACTTTCTGGCCAGTAGTGCTGAAACTGGCCTCCCTCTGACTTGTACCCGCTCCGAGCCTCACAGAGCCCTTGGAGGCCACTGGCTTAGCACTGTCAGTGTTGGCACCCGTGGCGCATGATTTAGGAGGATGCCAAATACTGGAGGTCACATACTGTGGCGCGTGCGTAGTAGCTGTAGGCCTGGGTAACAAAGATTACAAGGGGATTTGTAAATGAAGTATTTACCATGTCACCAGTTTCCTAGGCAATGGCAGGTATTTGAAGGGGAGACAGAATTCCAGCCACAGAAACAGCTGGTGTTTAACAGAAAAAGGTTTGTTCGATTTTTCAGTTTTCAGAGATACATATTCTTACTGTCTACCATACCAAATAAAGCAGCATTTTAGAATGCTAATACCCGGCCCTTAAAGGCAGCAGGGAACAAACAAACAAACAAACAAACAACAAAAGTGCTGAACCTCATAGCTGGAAAGTCAAGTCCAGGTTTAATAATGAAGGCTTTCTTTTTCTGTCTTTTTCATGGAAGAAGACTTTGATTTATAAACAGTCAGTGTCCTTTTTTTTGTATCCCTAAATCCCTTACACCGTAGGAAATCATCATGATATTGCAGATGAAGTCATGACAAATCTTGATAGTTTATTAGTTTATTACTGCTTAAAACCAGGAAAGGCTTTAAGAATTAAAAACTGTACCTTGTGTTAAATCTGGAAACCATATTGCTAGGAATATCAAAATAAGACACATAGCAGAGCTTTGAAGATAATGGAGGTGGAGAAAAGCTATGGTATGACAAACCATGCAAGATTAGGGCAATGGAGTATGACACTAACACCAGTCATACATCAGAAATTGTTCCTGGTAAAATAAAATAATTTTTAAAAAAGAGATTTCAGTGGAGCAGCTGCATAGTAGATGATTTTACACAAATGAAACTGCTAGTGAAATGCTAACATGTGTTATTTATTTTTTTCAATTTCTATGCAGTTGTTATACAGGTATCAAGCAGTTTATTTCATTCTTTTGACATAATTAATTTAAAAGTAAAAATCCATTTTCCCTACTGTTCCAAGTGCCAGTTGCCACTGTTTGTGTCATTAGTAATGATAAAACTTACACTTGGGTTTTATGCAACCTTTGTTCAAATGTGAGCAATCTTATGGAAAAATAAGAAAACAAAAAGTGGTTGCACATTGTTGAGATAGAATTTTTTCATGACAAACTAATCAGAGACATTTCTTTACTCCATTAAACCACTGGTCAGATTCACTCAAGAAGTACCTTTGTTTCAGTACTTGTGCGTTTTAGTAAATGAACTAATAGAAAACAATGCATTTCTATATGTAACTGCAAAATGTGTTAAGATTCTTTGGAAGAAAACAACTTTTGAAATGAAAGAACTTAGAGATACAATGTTTTGAACCTCATAGTGCACCAGGGATCAATCAAGATATGCAAGAATCTGCTATATAAATGTTCTTAAAATACCAAATATATAATCTTATTTAGAATTTAAAAACATCTTGAACAATCTAGATCAAGTTTAAAATGGAAATTAGTCTTAAAACTCTATCACAAACTGGATAACAAAACTCCATTTCAAGAACATTTGATAAAAGCTTCTTTTTCAGGTTTATAAATTCTGAGAAACACAACACCTGCCACTCCATCTCACGGAGCTTTTTGAAATCTACATTAGGAAGAAATGCCTAACAAACCCCCTTAGTTGAAGCCTCTACATTCATCATCTGCTCAGCAGACAAATCTCCTGTTTGTAAGGTAAGAACAACATGGGAAAAGTGGAGGCAAACCAGACACACACAGCAAACATTACCTGTTTTCTGATGCTGCAGCAACATTTTCCTTGTCTCTGTGAAAGGAGGGGATACAGTATGAATAAAGTAAATGCAATTGCCAGTGGCAGGGAAAAAACCCAACCAAACAACAAGCCCAAAACAGGGAGAATGAAAATGGTGTGAAGAGAAATGTTTGGTTGCAAAAAGCATCCTAGAGTGGTTGCTCAGAAGTATAGTTATGAGAAATCTCTTCACCTCTCCAAGTGAAACCCAAATATGCAAGTTGACTGTACGCTTCTCAGTTGCAAACAACTTTGTTTCAATATTACAGTAAAACAAAGGACAACTAACAGTTACAAATTGGACAATGTATGTACATATATAATTTCAGCCATAGTCCCTCATAAAAGAAAATTTCAAGAATATTCCAGTTGGAACATGCCAGCTCCAAGTGGTAAAAATAATCAGATTTGGGCAGTCCTCAAGGATGCAATATTTTGAAGTGATAAGCAGTTAAATGGTTAGCAAAGACTCATACAAGGTGGATTGTATATATGTCTGGCATCCCTCAAAAATTCTCTGTCCTACCCAAGTAAGTACTAGTTTTCTCAATCTAAATCAGATTAGAAACAAATGAAATCATTCCTTCACTGAGGTGAGGAGTAAGGCAGCCTCAGGTTCAGTGATGCGGAATTAGGCTGTTACTCTGTAAACACACATACACACTTACAAAAATAACTGATCATTTTAAGTGCAAGAAATTGTATATCTGTAAGAAGCTAAGACATAGGTATTTCACAAAGAATAGAATTATTCAGCCTTAGACTCCTAAGTTTGAAATCCATTTAAGTTAAATGATCAAGATACCCTCAATATTTAGCAAGTAAGAGGGTGGCTGTGTCCTTTCGTAATTGTGCTTGAATTGCAACACATTAGAAGTCAAAATATGCCAAATGAGAACATTTCGTTTAATTGGGATCTAAAATTACAAAACACAACGCAAATGTCCTAATTCAGCCAACTGAACCTTCTTTTTGAAAAGTCCTTTGCAAAAAAGGAATATATATATTTATATGGATTTACTGGGCTCCAGTCATTACCTTGCACTATGTCTGGAAGGCTATTCTTAATATTTTCCATATTATTAGTAGTATTTAATATATTTCTCTATGTTTATGTACATATGTACAGTCACATACTCTTTCCTTAGTTTAGCTCCAAGAAAGTTATAAAAACCAGTCCAGTTTACATCAGCAAAGGTTTGGGCACAGGTGTAACTCTACCCATTTTCAAAACCTCTAGCTAAAATGTAACCTGTAAAATATATTAATTGAAGCCAGATTTTCAAACACAAAAGAAGATCTAGAATGACCCTCAGATGTAGCTGCATGACTAAGAACGTCAATATGGTCAGAATGGAACAACCCATCTCAAAAGTAAATACCCCAATAAGGTCAATTGATTCACCACTCTGAAGCAATAAGAAACCAAACACTATGGCAACCAAGCCATGAGTTCACTGGAACTTCAGGTACAGGAAAGCCAGGATCAAACAAGGTAGAGGAGGCTGGATTAGGAACTGTGTGTGTGGGGGAGGGAAGTGTTAGTACACCAAGAGCCATATCCATGCAAGGATGTTAAAAAACACAGTCACGGCCTGGAAAGAATAAAGCATTGTTTATTTCCAGTGTCACCAAATACTGTATGAGAAATTACAGCCAAGACCCAAAGGCAGGCAGTTGGGCTCAGGCAGAAGCAGCGTTAGGCCTCTTGTTACTATTAATCTGATCCAAATTTTTCCACTCCGCTAGCTGTGGCTACACCGAAGAATGCAGAAAAATGGCACTTGACTTGGAATTCGGGATTTCACAAAAGTTTTTTCCATGAGCGTACAAGTATAGGAAAATGTTGAGTGACGATTGCAGGGGAGTTGTGAAGGTTAAAATGAGAGAAGTATAGTAAACATACTTCCACAGAATAAAGCAAAGGAAAACAGAGACAGTAAAGGGAAAGATGAACTCAAAGGCACACAGGACTTCTTTGTGGGTTTGCTCCCAGGTACTATTTCTCTACCCAGTCAATGGGAGTTCTCATTTGGCTAACTGAGAAAGGCTCAAGATCAAATGTGTGTCTTATTGGCAATACCTGCATTTTGAGGAACAGGCTACTGGATTTCCAACTTTTAAAATCAAACACTTTCTGCTGACTAAATGCAGAATTAATTTTATTTTTGATTCAAATACATCCTTGAGGAAGGCTCAGTGAAGTCAATACCTTCACAACATGAAAGAATTTGCATCAGAAGGTTATGTTTGTATCCTGTGACTACACAGACTGCTCAAACAGCTGAAAACTTCTATCCATTACTGTCAGTTATCTGGCCAAGAGTTTGTTGGTTTGTTTGGGGGTTTTTTTTGGCTTGCAGCCCTTTTAGTCGCCAGCTGAAACAGCTTTTGATAGAAGGGCCTTAGTTGATGACTGCTCTGAGACAACACTGTGACTCCCACAGATTTTATTAAATATTGGACATATATCTCAAATAAGATTTATTTATGCAGTATACTGTCTTCCCAATTACACAATACATCATACAATTGAAATTATGAGATGTTTCCTTTTCATAAAAATATGCTACATAATATGGTCCTATGAATGAAATGTCAGAAAGAGTCTTTCCCTCCGACACACTAGCAGGAATTGTAAGAATTTGAGTAACAAAACATAAAATTGTTTTCCAAGCCAAGCTTGGTGTTCTATTGGATCCTAAGGAGAGCCTAAAGAAACTTGAGAGTTTCCAATAAATGAGTCCGTTGAATCTGAACTGTATGTACTGGAGACTGTAATACTTTCTTATTCTATTTTTTTTTGGAAACCAAATATAAAGGATTCCTGAACAAACTTGTACAGGTAACAGGGGACCTGAGATGTGGAGCTTGTGCACCTTCCATCTACCTCCTTCTAAGAGAATAACAGATCTAGACTCACTCTCTCTCAAATAGCTCCTCTCTGTTCCATTAAAATGTTGTGGAAACAGAAGAATTTAACCTGTAAGGAACATAAGGAACTTTTGGCATCATGAGAGACCTTATGGTCCTTCAATTCTTCTCTGTCCTTCAGTACCGAAGGAATAAGAGAACACTATAATTGATATTTTCCTCCATGTTCTCATGGACCAAGACTATTTCTCTCATTTTACAAATGAGGAACTAAAACTTAATAGAATTGCTCGTGGTCAAAACCAAAATCCACAGCAGGGCAAAGACTGGAAATAAGCTCTCCTGAATCCCAACTGAATACTTAAAATATCAGCTCACCCTCTTTAATAAGCGATTATAGATTTTTAAATAAATATTAGTCTTCAGTTTATCAGTATTTTCCCTGTATTGATCATCCAATAGTCTTCCAAAGAACCTGGTAGATATATACTGTCCTTTTTGCAAAGAGGAAAAAGCTGTTATTAAGACGTGCAGATTGATAGGATCTGTATCTAGTGAAATTAAAAATTCTGGTTTTTCTAAGTAGTATATTGCAGATTTGTGGGACTTGTCCTCATTAGACTTATAATAGATTCCGCTCTAACATGCACTTACATTTACATACACAGATTTGTGTACAAATAAAATTTTCTTATAAGAAGTAGAGGTCACAAAATAATAATTAAAAAAAAAAAAATCTTATAGGGCGTCTGGGAGTAAAGTTGTGTGAAAACTATTTCATCATTTCCTTCCAAACATTTTTGTCTCAAAGGCATGAGATATTGACACTGTTGGAAACTGGACACTGAGCCGGATCAACCGCTGTTCTGATCCAATGAAGCTATTTCTACCTTTCTGTGTTTGCAGCTGAGAATTTCCATGACCAGATAACGATAAAACTATTGAGATTGTCTCTTGTTTTTTGTTATTTTAACAAAGACACCATAAGACACACAAAGAAATTATAGGAAATTAACTGGAGAGGACAGAAGACAACTATCATGCTGGTTTAGTTAAAACTTTAGCTTGGGATCAGAAACAACGGGTAGAAGAGCTAATCTCTCTTTTTCAGCCACTGTAGTTAAGAATGTGAGCAGCCCACGCCAAAATGATTGCAATGTATGCCACTAGTACATCTGATTTCCAAAACAGAGGAATACTTTTCTCCCAGAAGGTATCCTGGTTTGTGCAGACAGTGTCACAGAGCAGGAAAAGCATTATCATATACTCAGTGAAAGAAAAAACAACCGGCAACTCATTCTCAAGAAGTAGTACGGAACACAAAGCAGCTCACTAAAATCAAAGCCAAATATCTCCTAGGGATGCATTTTAGTGGCATCGATTGGTATGTTGTTATATTTAACAGTCAAATAATAAATGCAGCTGGAAATACAGCAGCAATGGTGTTGGTGAAAGTTGTAACTCTTTTCCAAGATTTACATAGTGATATTTGGCATGCAACTATGTGTACTCCAATGTATGTAGTGGTAAACACACCACTTTAATAAGAACAAAGACTGCAAAATTTTGAGTATGTGGAGTAATTTGAGCTGGGATCTATTTCAGATAATTATTCCCTATCTTGGCCTTAAGTGTACAATTGGATTTATCCAAATGGTTTCCTCTAGCTTTTTATAGCCCCACTGGTCAAGTGAAGGTATCTGCCACCAGGCACCTCAACACAGGATGAGGACTTTCCGTTTGTATTTGTGACCATTACAGACAAAACCAATGCACAACAAGTTTAGGTATTGTACACTACCAAATCATTCCCCTGTCACTGAAGTGTTCTTTCTCATCATGACTTCACTTTTCTCCAGGGAAGCTGAGAGAACAAGAACCCACAGATCTCAATGTCAGCTGGTAGGTTTTTTTAGAGCTACCTTTTAATTTGCACATACTGATAAGAAAATTCATACTTTCTCTACATGGTATTAGCCTAAGTTTGAAGCTGCATCTGAAATATACTAATGTGTCTTTTCTACTCTGTTCCTGAACCAAATAAGTAAGCAGTATGAATTAGAGCAGTTATTGTTCTTTCAGAATCTGGATTACATTTTATTTCATAAATTTGTTTAATGATTTTCTTACCTTCCCTCTCTCTCATTTGTAATCATATAACATTCTGGGTTGACTACAACAAATGCTTACATGGAAATGAACTATTAGGAAGTTATTAGCATTTGAGGTAATTTAGCTGACATTAATGCAATTTAGAAGCAGAATAAAAGCAAGCAGCGCCAGTGCTATGCTACCAGCCCGTTCTCCAGCTCACCCTAAACAAAGCTCTGTGGGCCAGTCTGATGATTCCCAGAGCACAGCTGAGTACCTCTGGTTACACGTGCTTGTTGGCAAGCCTGCTGCATGCAAGAAGTGTGTTTTCTGTGTTGGACTGAAGGCAATGCAAGGGAGCACTCTGACAGAAAGGCAGCATTGTGCACTGGTATCTTGGTTTGCCATCTACACCAGCAGAAGGATGTGTATGAAAATCTTACAGGCTGCACGGTAGGAATGGAAGTGATGTTACTTTCTGCCCATGCAGAAGTTAAGTGCTGGACAGGAACATGCAGAAGACCCAGATGGTAAAGATGAGATGGTAAATATAGGTCAGTATGCACACATCCACACAAAGTTGAATCCTGAGCTTTAACAAGTTCTATTAGCTTAAACATTACCGTCTCTATGAACTATTTGGAGAAAAGCTTCATGGTATTTGCTAATTTCATTTGGGGGCCTCATTCTTTCTATTTTAAGTGAGTATATTCAAGTGGACACGCCATACCTTACTGTCACCATCTTTGATAAATTAGCTCTACAGCGAACTGGCTTGAAAACAAGGAATTTATGATCTCTAAATTCATTTTTCCCACAGAACTTCCAGGAGTATTTTGAGGAAGGAAGACATTATATTTGATCAATTTTCCCTTCTGGTTTCACTCAAAATTCCATAGAGACAATTGAATTAATTCACTCCTCCTATGTTTTTGTCACTCTTTAGGTGCTAAAAGGGAAGTGGGGATCAGAATATATTAAACCGATGTGCCTACTATTCTTTATTGCCATTATGTTACTTAAATGAGAAACCTACCTGATTTATTTTATGGGCTGTTGTGGAAAAATAAGGTTTATCTTTTAAAAGGATTTTGGTAATCTGATTAGTGTATAGATTGGAAGTTTTTGGCAATTGGGCAGGCCAGCAATGCAAACCATTGGAAATTCTGCCAAATAAAAGAAGGGGATCAAGGTGCCCTGGCTTGTCCTGGTGGAGTCAGATGGATTTGATAAGCAGCAGTGGAACAAAGGATGTTATTGTGCTTGAGAGCAAATTTTAGTCAATTCATTTTATGTTTGTTGTAGAAAGATGTTGATTAAAGACTGATTAAAGAAAGTCATTATCTGGCACTACCATGTCCCATAACCAAATTCTAGCTTTTTAACTCTGCAAACTAAAGTTTGTGTAACTGTTCACTTATTTTCTGATGTATGTAATGGTAATTCCAGTCACTAAAACTCCTGGTAGACACTGCTAAAGAAGCCACAAAATGAACTTAGTCCCTGTGGGAACCTGAGTGCACAAGTGGAAAATTGGTGTCACCTGTTCTGCCCCTGAAAAAGGCTCCAGGCAGCATTGTGATACACAAGAGTTAGACTTTTCAAAAGTGAAAAAGTGGTTCCTAAAATATTTATTCCTTTCTACTGAAGGTAAACTCCACAGTTGTGCATAATAAGAAAGAAACTGCAATGCAAAGAAAGCGACCTCTGTATTTATTACAGAGCAAAAACTTATTCTCCTTCCCATGCAGGCAGGCATGAAAGGAGGCAAAGGAAGGAGCCAGAGAACCTTTCTGCTTTTGTAATTTCTTCATGCATGAAAGGAAGAGAGGTCGAGTTCTCATGCCTGCTTTTCTAAAGTCACGCTCTAGCCACATCCCATCAGCACACACTGCATGCAGTCAGTATTGCTGCTGCAAACTAAGCACCGTAGGAGGTGAGGAGGAGACCAGCTGAGTAGAAGACAAGACAGCAGTACTCAGGAAACAGGTTAGTTTAGATCAAACGGTCTTATATCACAGCAGAAAATGAGCATTTCCCTGTGTCATAACCAGACAAGCAGATTTACCTGGAAGGCCTTTTGGTTTTGATTTCTTAATGGCATCAGCTTTGCTGCATCTTCATTAAATGCTTATAACACTATGCTTTACTGGCAATATTGGGAAGGGCAGGGGGTTAACATCACTACTCACACCCTGCATTTTACTTTATTATTGGCACAGTGGCTATTTAGAGACAGTATTGTCACCAACCATTGTTCTTGGCTCAACAGAACAGTCACGGTTCAAAATATATTCAATGTGGGACAGATAAACCTGTCTATCATCAGTGCTATTTTAAAGGATTACATGATTCATTGAGTCTTCAATCAGGAACCTATCTGAAGCCTCAACTGCCATTAACTGAGACTACTCTTCCTAGACTAACCACCAGACTTGTGCAAATGGTCAAGAAACACTGGAAGGTGGGAGTGGTCAGTCAGAAGAAACGTGCAGTGAGATAAGCCTGGACACATTAAAAATAGGCCATAAGCAGGTCAGGCTTGACCTTTGCTAAACAAAGGTAGGGGTTTCTCAAAGCTCTTAGTGATTTCCTATCAGGCCTAAGTCAGTTGCAGTCTCCAGCAATGAGATGCAGTAGAACGACAAACCCAGCTCAACCTCACCTTGCAGGGAAAGTGCCTCCTGCTCAGGAGGTTACATGAAGAAAGATATGTAACATTAACTTTCCAGGCTTCAATATTGCCATGGTGACATAAAGGCAGATATCTGAGGACTCAGTTAAGGAATTACTACTCTAAATATAAACAAGGAACTGGATAGGAAAAAATGACTAATATTTTAATTAACAAAGCCCACCACTTGGGAGATTTTTTTGGGGAGGGACTAGACTGTATAGTAGAAATAATGCTGTAGTAAAGAATCTTGCTTTAGGGATTAATGACAGCACTTCCAGAAAGGTCTTTATCATTGCAAAAGTTTCCAAGTTTACCAACTATTAAAGATTTTTTTCTATTTTTTCCTGTAATTATGTAAATATTTGATATTCTACAAGTTTGGAGAGTGTTTAGATTCTATTTTGTATCCTCCAGGAAAAAAGCATTACATCTGTTTCCCTTATTACATGGTCTATATATGCACTGAATTTTTATCATCAAATCCACTGCAGCAGAGCTAAGGGAAGGGGTTCCTTAATTCCATCTGCATTAGTTTCATAACTGATCAAACGATGTTTTTCTGAATATTAAAAAAAAAACCTTTAAAAAATAACATTAAGTGTAAATACTGAGATATAATCTAGACATTTTCTATTATAACGCATGCACTACAACTATTTGAAACAAATAGCATCTGTATTATGTTTGTTAAACACTAAGGATACACAATTCCTATTTAAGTAAAAACACTGTATTATTACCTATTCAGAAAACCATTTGATATGGTTGAACATGAGAACTGGAAGATTTTTTTACTTAAGTACATTTGATGTTTATGAAAAAAAAGTTAATTGCTTACTGATATTTTAAATTCTATAAGAATTTCCCATCTATAAATAACATTTACCCGCTCTGAACCAAAGTTTGATCTTAGCAACATTCAGAAAGAGTTAAAATGTTGCTCTTATTTCATGCAGTTATGCTGATTTTCCACAGGCACTAATAAGATGCTATGATCACAATGTGTTTGTGTTCCCATATGGAAAATATAAACTAATGTTGTGTATTAAAGGGCATGCTTACTGAATTGCTATGGTACTTAGCTAAGAAAAGTGAAATCCATTTTTAAAGGAACTAGTGCTCATGTACTTGTAAATAATACTCAAAAACTACTGTTATTTAAAGTATGATAGCTGGATTTTTTTTCCCTTTAAGAACTCCAGTATTTGGTTGATTCATACAAAATCCTCCATAAACTGTAGCTTTTCCTTCTTTTTAGAACACAGAAAACCAGCAGGATTTTGAATTAACTTTGTTCTTGTATGGATTGCTGATATAAATTCCAGATGTTTGAAAGCAGTGAAAAGCATAAGAATTTCAACTTAATCTCATGCACCAATCTCTTTGATCACAATTACTGCTACCAGATAGAAGTACCTAATTTGCAGTTTGCAGAAGTTAAAACATATTGCGGGCTGCAGGTAGGCCTGCACCACAGTCAGCCTTCCACTGCACACACCAGAAACTTTTGTTTCCATCACTGCTAAGGACTCCTAATGCAGATTGTTGAGGGATGACATCAAGTGTTTCTACGGAAAATACAAATAGTTCAATTTAGTTGCATTTTTTTAATTATTACTTAATGATCAGAGCATAAGCTAGAAAGGGAAGTGACATTTTTGGTGTATTTCAAACAGAAAAGAGAAGTATTTTGGGGCCTTTGGTATGGGTTTGCCCTATCTTGACTGATGCAGCTTAAAAGCAAAGCGTTATTGTAATGTTGAAACCAAAAGATTCCATTCTGAGCACCAGCAATGTCTCAAGAGCCTTCGCCATGAGCACAAAGGAAGAATTCTTGCCAGAGAATGCATATTGTTCAAATGGAAATGCTAAACGATACTATCAACGGGTTGTAATCTAACATCTATTAATTATGCGTTGTTTTCGTTCACACCTACTACACTATTTGTTCATTTCTGTTGTTCTTTCAACTGCTTTGTCAGGTTTACTCTAATTCAGGTAACTTACAGGAGAGAAGGATTATAGGTAATAGGGAAAAGCTTTTTGACTAAATTTTCTATTGTGGAAAGAAAAGTTCTCCTTTCAATAATCAGTTGAAGCAGTTATTGTTTTAAAATAGAATAAAGTACTGTGTAAAACAGGCACGTAATTATTTTAGTTTTAAAACCCTTTATTTCAGATAAAGCATGCTGCTATATACAGAATAAAACGTGGGTCAAAGCAAGAGCAATACAGAATGGCAACATTATTCCTTAAAACGTACACATTCCTTAAAACTTACAAGATGCTTTTAAAAACTTTAGTGCACCAGTAGTACTATATATTCTTTTCACTCCTAAATTACATCTAGCAAACTGTCATTTCATCACAGATCCTGAGCAACCACATCTATCTCTAGCCTTCATATAATGACAAATCTGAGTTTCCAACAGAAAACGTACAGCAATGGTTTCAGCAAATTACTTCCACAAGTATAATATATTGAAGAAATATAACTTCACATTGCTAATATCTAATTTCAAATGGCATCATTCCACTATGCAAACTAAGCATGTTGTATATTTCGCAAAATCTAAGCTAGGCTCACTCAGTTTTCTTTTTCATCTTTCTCCTATTTATCTTTACAACAGTAAAAGTCTCATTCCTCTAACTCCTAAAGAAATATTGTCAATAACTTTCCTCTCATTTTCTAGAATTAAAATCAAGAGAGTACAATAGTGATGTTTTCCCATATACTGAAGTTATATTTGATATAGTACAGGACAAAAGCTAATCTACTTTATAATGAAGAGCATGAACCAAGTTTATCATTATTTTTACTTTTGGTGAGTGTGAATGGATACCAGGCTAACAACAGATATCTACCGAAGATGACACTCAGAGAAAGGCCCTAGCAGTAAGGCTTTTCTGGGGGTGTGACACTCAGGCTCTAACTCAGGACAGCAGGTAATTTGTTACTGTAACTCTGTCTCATGTATTTGCTTGCTAAATGTGGGCTTTTAACTCTTAACATTAAGGAGCTGCGCTGATAGGCCATGATGCCAGTTGCGCAATTTGGCAAAGCGTGGGCTGTTACGTTCCGTTTCAAACCTCTCCCTGTGGCATGAAGAAAAAGAGAGAGAGAGACAGAGACAGAGAGAGACAGAGACACATACAGAGAAGAAAGAAAGGAGGAAGAAAGAAAGGGGTTAGGGACCATGGCTACCACTTCCCTGCCTTATAACTAGGGCAATGGCAATTTATTTGGATGTTTTCCTCAGCTTTCAAATCGGTGCAAAGGTGCCTGGGTGATCCTTTTTGGACCATGTATGAAAAGTTTGACAGTTGTTCATTTCTGAGAAGTAACTTGATAAGATTTTGTATTCTTTAACTTGCGATTGGTATAACAGGGCTGCTTTTGCTAGAAATGCAGTGTAATCCCTTGTTGTCCTGCCATCAGGTTCTCTTGGCTTTTTCCTCCCTCCCCCAGAAGCGAGCAGTCAGTGAAAGTTAACTCCATACAAGAGCAAAATTAATGCAAACATTTTCCATTCTGTAATACCTTGGGCAGCCTGTACACATCCTGCTGTCCTCCTGCAAAGACCATCAGCCACAGGTGTCAGCAGTGCTTTTCTATAGTTTTTCCAAGTATAAGAGAGTACAAGTGTTGATATGTGCAAAAATGTTTGTGGTTGTTTGGCCACCTGCCATGACCAGCCCTAACTACCTTTGACTGCAGACTGGGCACTCGAGCAAGTTGTAAGCAATGGTCAGCACCTCTCAGCATTCAATCTCTTCTAGATTTTCTACAGTTTAAATTCAGGTTTTGTAAATAAAAATAGCAATAAGGAGGATGTGGGATGAGAGCACAGTCAAGAAGAAGTATATCAAACAGAATGGAAAATAAAATGTTCTTGTTAATTGCAAAACATATTTGATTCATTGCAAACAAGGTAATTTTCCCCTTGTTATTTATACTCAAAACACAAGACAATTGTGTTAATACAGCAGAACTTGAGAGCGAAACCAGCCAAACAAAAATGAACAGGGCTAGTTTTTCTCCTCAGGCTGAAGAAAACACAAAACAATAAACAGAGTAAATACCAACGAATTCACTGATATTTCCAATCTTCTGCTCCTAATAACACGTCATGCAAGTAACACTCCTAAGGAGTCTTGATGTATGATTTCTCAGACTATTTTTTATGCTTTTAAGTAATTAAAAGATACGAAGTATTCCTAGCTGAAATACTGAAGCTTCACGATGGCATTTTTTCAAGTTCTATTGGAGCATATGAGCTTCAGTGGGTCTTACATGAAATGTAAGAATTCCCTTACTGCTTTAAAGATATGCCCCTCCATCCAAGGAGAAGGTGTTCACAAACATCTGTTTGGACTGAAGTGGATACCCTCTTTGCAGAAAGTATTCTGGGAAAATCATCACAACAGCAATGGAAAGTTTTCACGGCAAGTTATACTCTTATCTGTGCCTTCAGAACAGCAGTACCAGGAGCAAAGGGCAGCCACACAACGTGCTCCTTGATATTGACTGAAAGGAATACTCTGCCACCTGAAAATTCCCAAGCATTATGGGTTCTGTTCAGAGCATGTATCACGAAGTTAGAAGCAACAATCTAGACTTGGCTATTATGTAAGACAGTTCTGACAAAAATAAGCTACTTTTTTATTTTTTTAATTGTTATTATTTTTATTTTTTTCCCCTGTAAGTGTTTGGAAGAAACCCAATCACCATTTCAGGCAGTTCTTGCTGACCACACTGAAGAGCTGACATAAAGAGACAAGGGAGAGATCATCACAGGATGCCCTGAGACCAAAATTCCCCACACTGTGAAATCTCCAGCAGTTTAACTTTTGGAATAATGAGGGATTCTTCCAGAATGCCAGCACCACATGAGATTAATGGAACACTGAATCTGGCAAGACTCGGGTTCCACAGTTTCATGGAAACCTTTTGCTTTCAGGAGCCCAGGAAACCTTCCAGGTGATCCCAAGCTGTGGGCTGAGAGAAAGATGTGGCTGTACAGGCTGCCTGGAGTAGATACAGAAGAAGAGTTTCTACTCCATTATTGTGCCAGAAGAGTAGAGTTAAAGTAGGGATTCTGTGCATCTGACACAAGTCCTTTAATCCTTCACAAAATCGAGAGTGGCAGGTGCCTTGCCAAAAGACTAAGTAGAAAGGCTCCAAGAGGCCCAAAAGAGGAGTATCTGAGGGACACGTGTATAACCAGGGCTGTTGCTACCAAATCTGCAGGGGAGCGTGCGCAACATTTGAGGTAGGTACCGAGCCACCGAGATGGGGCAAGCACTATCAGGTAGGTAGGAAGAAGACCCTCTTTCAGGCCTTGCACCAGAGCTCGTGCCAGCTGCACTGTACCTGTATAAATACTGAGTGTGGATTCCCTTCTGCCTCTACAACCTCTTCAGGTAATACAGCTGTGCCTAAATATACTCATAGCCAAACCATGTGACAAAAAGGATAACACAGTAATACCTCAAAACCGCAGAAAATGTGCAAAGCACAGTGGATATCATCATCTGCCTTGAGTTATACTCACTAGAATGCGCAGTTTACATGTTGATGTGTTACTAGATAATTATTTTCAACATATTTGATACCGTGTTTCCAGTATGTAGTATTTTCAAAAGCTAGAGGCTACAGCTAGAAAGATTATTTCTTCCAAGCAACATATTACTCTCAGATTGTTATGGGGGACTGTTAAGTTCAGCACAATGCTTTAAATCCCATCATAATAAAAATTTGGATGTCAGCTATTACATCAAAACAGACAATGCACAGTACATTTAGTAAGAATTAGGCTTGCACGTTTGAGGGAAGAAATAAATCCCTCAGGAATGCAAATGTCAAGCCTGATGTTCAGGCACCTAGCCATGAACACAGGTGACTGCAATGAAGGGCTTCTAGCAAACATAAACGGAAAGTATGCTCACTGTGTTCTCCCAGGGGAGATGACAGACACATTTCTCACTAATTCAACATTTGTATAATAACTTGCACTGTGACAAAAAGCTCAAAACCTTTATAGAAGCCACATGGTAGTAAAAAGAAAAAAAAAAAAGATAAATGAAGAGAAAGTGGATTGAGTATCAAACATCATAAACCCAAAGAGCAGCTTAGAGTAACTAACATGATGCAGGGAACTGAAGTATGCAAATGGAAAATCAGGCTCGCATGCAGGATGCTCTGATTCAACTGCAATTTTTAAGCTCAGCGTAAGAATCTCTACTAAATCTATTTCCCAGCTGTGTAGAACAACATAGCATGATGGTAAATCTTTAATTCCTTATTATCTCTCTTTTTCAGTGTTTTTGGTAGATCTTACGGAACAAATACATTAATCCACTAGCAAAAGCAGTCCTGTGCTTCCATATCCTAAAAATTTGGGTTATATTCATTCCAAACAAAACATAAGCAAATGAGTACAGATACAGATGGAGACACCTACTTTACTACATCATTTCAGGAGAACCAAATGTCAATTACAGGGTCATCCAAATAAATTGCTCACAAGTTCCAGTGCTATCACAACATTATATATTTTCATCCAGTTACAAAACCAAGTAGTTACACGGGGCTTTGTCTCAGGAACTCACTGCATTCACACACCCAGCAAAGAACACAAAAGTTGCAGGTGTAGAGCACTTTCAGATTTGAACACACGCTTGAGGAATTTTGCACTGTCCTAAAACCATGCCAATTTGTTACCCTTCTCATTCAAATGCCTCTCACTGATAGCATTTTAGTGATTTTAAGTAAGTGTATTAGAACATTTAAAGACAAAAAGATAATAATATACATTCATATTAATGCTGTCTTAAAACATTATTTGGTTATCAGTAAGGAGAAAACCATGTTTTTCACAGGAATTTGCCTACCTTGACCTCCTCAGGGCTTCTTCATCTGGATCTTGCACTGCAGACAAAAAAATGTTTCAGTGAGAAAAGAAAGGAAGGAATTAGCTTTATAATGAAATTAAAAGAAAGGTATCAAAGTCCCATCTAAAGGGGCATTCATGCTGACTTTGCAGCCATGGATTTTGTAAGGTCAGCATGAGGAGAAGCAGTTCCCTCAAGCTAGAAAGAAGGGTGTCAGTAGGAAACTGGCTATTACAACTACTTTCTTGTTCTTTTGTTACCAATGTGTCACAGCTGTAGGCAATGACTACAGAGAGAAGCAGCTGGTTTGTGGGGAAGCATGAGAGGCAGTAGCAGATTCATACGAGGGGTAAACACTTAGTATATGGGAGGGGTTCCTGTGCTTCCTTCTCTCTAGATCAGAAATAAGCTCTATAGTTAGTACCAGGTGGTCAGAAAAATATTTCAATAGGCAACAAGGTCCAAGCTCCCATGACATTAATGGCAGATCTGGATTTAGATAACAGGGCTAATAGAGAACTATAAGTTGAATGCAAATAGTGTCCTGTGATTTGTTTTGACCTCCAGAAGTTGTGTCTATAAAAGACTGTTACAAGACACATAAAGTGTTTATCTTTTTTTCTAATGAATGGACAGCTTTGTATGTCTAGGCTGCTGGAAAATGAAAGATTACACTGCAGAGATTTGATTTGCAAGTAAGAAGTAAAGAGTCCCAAATGCTCTTTTAGTGTATAGTCTGTTACACTTGTATGGTGGGACCCCTGGCAGATCAAAGAATTTTCTTCATGAAGCGTAAGGTGAGATTGAACACTTGGATTTCCTCATTCCCTCAAGTTACATCCAGGGTTCTCACTGAAAATGACTACAAGCTGGACATGAGTCTTCCTGGAGTAGCAGTTGCTAATAATGGAGTAAGAAAATAAAGACATGAATCTAAAATCAGGATGAGGGGGATGTTTTGTTGTTCAACTTACTGTACTCCGTTCCAGTCATCTGGGCAAGGATACGGAAAGACCTAGACTGCAGATTGGCCGAACGGCGACTCCAGTCTTCGCTTTCATCTTCAGGCTTGTTCTGAGTTTTAAGCACAGCCTGATACACCGGCGAGGCACTGTCTACGTGAGGGTCTTTAAGGGGCAGGCTACTGCAATTCAGAAAGTGAAACGTTGTGAAACAGCACATGGTAGCTTTCATCCCAGCTTCTCATCCAGAGTAATCACAGTCCAAAACATGGCTTTGAAAATATCACTTTTTTTTAAAAAAAAATGTATCTCACTTTTATGTGAATTAAGAATATTATGGCTCATTCTGTCTTTGAAACAGCCTGTTATCATTCAAATCTG
Source organism: Nesoenas mayeri (assembly GCF_963082525.1). Taxonomy (NCBI): domain Eukaryota; kingdom Metazoa; phylum Chordata; class Aves; order Columbiformes; family Columbidae; genus Nesoenas; species Nesoenas mayeri. The sequence continues at coordinate 10,915,069 of NC_137551.1, read as the reverse complement.
CATATTCAAACCAGCATGAAAATGTTTGGACATGTCTGTTTGTGATTCCCCAGCCGATGCAGCCACAAGCTCCCAGTGGTTAGAATAACGTGTGGTGATAAGGAAGAGGGTGTCAGGAAAAAACATTTCTCTGAGCCCTTTTTTCCCATATTATTTCTTATGAAAGTGGCTTCATGTTGATCCTGGTTTATGTTATGTCTTATTACAGTTTTGGGCCAGTGTATTTTAAGGTTTAGAAACAAGAAACATATTTTGTTGTAAAAATAACGTGATAGGCTTTTATCGTTTTTTTCTAGAGATGATTATTCTTTGCCAAACTCTGAATTAAACTTCCAGCTGCCATAACTCTGGATTCACCGTCTACTAAACATGTGAAGCATAAGAAGTCTAGACTTGCAATCAAGACTTGCATACATATTTTTTATCTGAAATCTTTAACAGCAGAATGTATCTCAGAGTCTTAAGACATCTCTCATCCCCTTGCAAAGTGATATCCAAGGAAGAAACGTCCAGTTTTGCACACCTAAACTCATAGGTACAAAGCTATATAGCACAACTGCGGTACCATTTCTTTGATTGATGATGCAAGCTACAAACAGACTTAGTAACTTAATAGCCTTTTTTTTTTTTCCTACAAAAATAACTTCTGCATAGCATACAGTTAAAATTAAATATTAACAGAGCAGCAGAAATATACACTGAGGGGATGATGTGTGCTTGGAGTAACTTGGCTCCATAACTTCTCTAAATACAAGGTCTATTTTTGAAGCAAGTGATTTATTGTAACAGCTTTAACATGCTATTCCATATAGAGCTTTGCAAGCAGCATGCCCAACTCCATGAAAGTTGAGAAACGGCTCTGTCAAAAGCTAAGGGCCATTTGGTCCAACTAAGTCACCGCTATAAAGTTCCAGGAGCAGTCACCTGCTATAAAAGTTGCTTCCTTGGATCAGGCTCGAAGTTGGTGTTTTCTAAGACACCACTGCGCAGAGAAGTTGGGTTTGTGATTTGAAAGCCTGAGAGGAATCACAAAAAAGCCCAGAAGCGTGTCTGATACACTACACAGAGCCATAACATACACTGCAATAAAAAATATTACCAGGTAGCTGCTTTAAATGTCAGTATTTTCCAGCTGACATAGTCCTTTTCTTCAGCAATGCATAATATATGCCATTTTAATGGATCTGCACCTAACAAGAGTGTGGGACGTGTTCTTCAAGTAAGATACATTCTTATATATGCTATGGACACGAAAGTGCTCCATTTCATCAGGGTTGTTTTTTTTTTCTTTAATTAGAAGAGTATTTCTATTTCTCATAACCCTCAGTATATGCAAACTTCTCACTTTCTTGAGGAGCCAGCAGGGTATAAAAATGATTTTTCTTTTATATGTCTCAGTACAATCACCTGTGTGATGGAGTGCAGCATAGGAAAAAACCCTGACTCTTCAGTTTGAGCTCTGTGACAAACCTTTAAAGTTATGTGAAAAAGCCTCTGAGCATGGAAGATGTCCTGTAGGAGCAGGCAACGTTTTCCAGCTCCTTTTTTAGCTCACGTTTCCTCGAGCATTATCTTTACAATTTCTAGATGCTACTAGGTATGAAAGGCATGATATGGACTTGTTTATTTTGGGAAGGGTGTGCCAGCAGTGGCTTCCACCAGCATTGCTCCTGTGTGCACCAATGGACAAGGTAGTGCTGGATCCTTCTCCAGACGGCAGATGGGAGAGAGCGCAGCAGCCTCCCTTGTCTGGCCTGTCACACCCAGTGGCAGGGCGGGCTGGGAAAGGGACACAAGCGCAGCAGCGAGTTCTGCCTCTGCTGACTTCATGCAGAAATAGTCTTTACAGAAGAAAGATGCTCAGTGACACCAGCCGTCGGTCGGCACCCTGCTCGGGACCGTCCTGCTGCCACTTCTCACTCTCGGCTACTGCTGAAAAGTTTTGTGACTGTAAAAGGTGCAGTATGAGTCCTCCAAAAGGTGACCCCATTTTCAAGTGCCCAGAGGCACTTCAGGCCGATGCCTTAGCACTGACTAAGCAGGCAGTACCTTGCCCTGTAGCACTGTCACAGGTGACTGCCAGGTTTTGGCCAACACTTAACTTTATATCCCCAGACTTACTTTTGAATCCTGCTGAAGCTTACAAAACTGCTGTAACGTGATAGCGCATTTCACTGCGGCAGACTGGGTAATAAACTACTGGAGAGATAATACTGCTGATTCCAACCACGGACTGCTGGGGCAACAGCGGTGTGCAAGTCATGGACAGCTGAAATTCCTTTGTTTACATGCTCTAGCTGGAATGCTTTGCTCTTACACTATGACCCAATACGAAAAAGCAGTTTAAAAGTGTATGTATAGATACGCCTTTAGCTCAAAGGTAGTTAAAAAACACTAGAGGCTGGATCACACATTTCACAGTAGCAATCTGTGGCATTAATATGACATATTAATATCCTTATGGGAGATGATTAAGGGAGGAAATGGAGCTTGGTGAATTAGCCTTCCCTAGCAGAGTGAAACACGCTTCCATAAATTGAGCTAAATTAATGCGATACATTGGAGTATTTCCAACTCTGTCTATAATGCAACAGGCCTTTTTCTTTTTTTAAAATCATAATTATATTGTAGAGGAGTAACTAGGACATATGACCCACTCAGCATGGAAGTGTCGCTGATTATCAGCATTTCATAAACCTAAATGTGACAGTTGATTCTTACAGGCAGCCTAGAGATGCACATAACCATGTTAATACCTCTGTTATACCTCTTCCTAATTTAATTTTCTTCCATCTGGGTGTGTATTTGCAGAAATAAAACACCATGCATCTTTAAGCATATTACTTTAAATTGATGTTACTGAAAAGAAATTCTTCCCAAATAGGTTAGCACTTTGGAGCGTTTTTCATATTAGAGCCACATCACCATACAAGTCACACATTATTAACATTAAAACAAGCTTTAAAGATAGTCAAACCTCTTTCAATAAGTAGCAATGTGTTGGTATTTTTTTCTCGGACTTCATAATGAACTATGGTTTACCATGTGAATCACTCCCTGGAGTCATTATTCAGATTTAATTTAAGTACATAATAAGGAAAAACTTAGGAATGCTGCAGTGGTTCTATCCCCGATGAGGACATCCAACCAAGTATTCTGACTTTGAATATTAGACTGATTCCAACTCTTTAAAAAAGCTCTAAGATGTAAAAAGAAAAGAAAAAAAAGCAACCCAATAAACAAAGAGTTCCTGCAGACTGGTTCATTATCCAGCCAGGCTGACGAATTGTAGAGGATGCATGAGCCTTTATTTAGTTTCTACAGTCACATTATTGATTCTGCCACTAGAACTGCTGATCTTAATGCAGGTAAAGTTGTTGGATTTATGTCTACTTACATGACTTGTGAATTTGGCTAAAACTGAATAATGGAATTTAGAGGTTTAACAGAAGTGTACTTGAAATGTACTGACCACGTGGTTTTACTGCAACCAACTCTTGGTTCTTGGTATTGCAAAATCAATTAAAACAAGGCCATACGGAGTGAAAAGAGATATAAAGTCATGGCATTCAAATTTTTCTACCTTTAGGTTCCAGCATGAGGTCTGAATAACTGCAGTATAAATAATTTATATGCTTTTCTTTGTGTTTCCCATGGAGATCCCATTATTTTTTAAGTGATATGAGGCTAACTCTGATCTCACTGGCTTAAGTTAAAATATCACTGATTTCAAATGGTCAAGCTAGAAAATTAATTTTCTCTGAAGCCTGTCTGTTCTTCACCCCTGGTAAAAGGAGACAGTGTTTCCAGCTAATGTCTGCCAAAAAGAACAGGAGCTCTTTATATCTGCAGTCTGAGTGTGGTGAGCATCTCACACACACCTTGTGGCTTCAGGGCTTCTCTCTAATGTAACGTGAAAAGCACAAATAAGAGTAAGTGCTGAGGCCAAATTATAGGCAGAGGACCAAGACCAAATGAATCAGTACACAATTTGGTCTGCTTTTACAGGACAAACCTCTCATACATATATTTCTGCTTTCAGCATCATTTTAGATCATACTTGATCAACTACGCAAACTAAAGAACATCCTCAGTTTCCACTGGAAATTAAAGTTCAGAATATTACAGAGGTCAAATCAACATGTTAAAGAAATGAGTTATAGGTTTAATCGAATTAATATCAGTTGATGGGCAGGCTGTTGCCCTTATATCTAGATTTAAAATGCTGCATTCCTGGTAAAAAACAATCTACTGAGAAAATTGTTTAGTCACGACATGTTACAAGTTATAGACCAGGCTGTAGCTTACAGCACGGGAGATTTACAGAATCTCCTGCACCTGACTGCACATAGCAATAGAAACATGAGTTTGTTCCAGGCCAGGTGAATGTTAGGCTTAGGAGTCACATTTCAAAGTGAAGGAAAAGCTTAAACAGCAGTTTAGATAGTGGGTTTTGCAGAAAAAAATGGATTTTGCAGCCTTACAGGGGAGAATATAGTCATGGAATTGTCTGCAAAGAATAATGTTCCACTGAAATTTTCTGATACAAAAGGATTGAAATAATCTAATTTTAAACCATCCATGTGATGCATGGATTCCACGTTCAAAATGAGAACAGAAAGTCAGAACAGAGCTTTTGCTGGTGGTGTTTACACCGCTCCTGCAGCTACTGGTGCAATGACTCAATAGTCCATAAAAATCTATTCTTTTTATCTGTGTTTTCATCCATCTCTTTTCAAAATGTATGGATGCAGTAATATAATTCATTACCATCTCATGATTTAAGATTCAAGCCTCTAATTATTCAGATTTTTTACTACACAATTCTACACATTAAGAAAAATCCCTCACCTCCCTGTGTGCTGGTTTTGCAGTTCTAGCTGTACTCTTTGGGCTTCCCTCACCCTCTGTGGGATTTTCTAGAAAGGGCATTTTCCTCTCCCCACAACACAGTGTGTTTTCATCTCTTCCATGGGTGGGAAAAGATGCTGTTTCCAGCCCAGCAGAGCCACTCCTGTCACTGGAATTGCATTTGAGAGATTCTTCTAATGTGCTGTTCATAATGTGAAAGGGATCCGCATGCTCAGCAGTGCAACTTTATAATCATCTGATCATTTCAATAAGTAAAAATTTTAAACATTACTATTCGCCTTATATGATGTTACAGCATTTAGTAGAAAATGCCAGTATATCATAAAATGTCTCAGATAATCCATGCCTATGAAAGATGTGAAGCATTAGAAAGAACACTGATACAATGAACTTCTTTCATTGTACTTTGCTAACTGGAAGTATGAGTCTACAGTGGAGATTCACTGAGTCATGGTCAAAACCAACTAAAGGTATTGTTTGGGATCCATCATTAGGGGGAGTTGTGATTAACAACAGATTAATATTGTAGAAAAAAAAATAATGCGGAAAAAAAAAAAGGAATTTAAAAAAAGAGAAAATAAATGGACAATAAAAGGGAGCACTAGCAAATACATAAACTGTCTACATTTTGAGTAAGCCTGTGGCTAACATATTGAAAAAGCAACTATGTTAAAACATGTTGCTATACCTGTATTTTGGTGTCACAACAAAGGAAGGTAAGTTCTATTTTGGGTAGAAAGGTAATAAACCAGAGAGAAGCCTGGCTACATTCATTGCATATGTAATTTCAGTTAAGTCATAACAACTGTGGATAAGTTTATCAGGTAAGATTACCAGAAACATGTGCTGGAAAAGCAGAATTATTAAAGATCAATGGATTTTGCCACACTCCGAAGGATACATGTAAGACACATGTACAGTATGTAAACTAGGGATATAGCACAACTATTCATTCTGAAGAATAAAACAGTAGCCAGTACTAAATAAATATCTTGTGTTCCTCATGTATCAATAAAAATTCTGCCCCCTCTTTCCCTTTATTTCTGAGTTATGCATATGATACAGTGGCTATTACAAAGCACAGTCAGAAATCAAAAGCCATCCTATGTCACATACAGAGCACTAGATAAATTTTTGTGGGGTTTACCAGTTCTAGGAAGACGTTGCATTTTCCAACTATCCATCCTTTAAACTTCAAAACGATGAAGTGCTTTCAAACACTATCTAGGACTGGTCTGTATTTTCACGTTTAAGATAGTTCAGAAAAGTGAGTCCGGGAGGAGCTGCCATGTCATGCGTGTAGGGACTACTAGATGTCTCATGCAGAGGAAGAGCATTCCACACAAGGCAATCACCTTACCTAGCAAATTCTCCACCCTGGGCTTGTGCCTGGCCTGCAATTGCATCCATGATAGCATCTTGGGAATACATGCTGATCGGGGTGTTATACTGGGCGTGAATTATCGTGGCCTTCCCGCCTAGGCCCTTCACCTCAATGGGTTTGTGTGTAGAGAGGGCAGAGTCCTTCAGGACGTTGGGGTTGAAACGCTCCGTGAAGTCCGTGCTGGGTTATGCAAGAGTGAGGTTCGACAGGGAAGGGAGGGGAAGAAAGGAGAAAGGTGTGATGGTTAAGTGAGAGAAAAAGCACCAACAGGGGAGTGTGCATGGCTGTTCGCAGCACCTCACCACAAAAGCTCCTGGCAGGAGGATAAGAGACAGCAAAAGTAACAGCAGTGACAAGCTGGCTGTGCTAATGGACGACATTCTTATGTTCACTCACCAATTTAAAGAGAAAAAAAAAAGGTGAAACAGTTGTGACTATAAAAATCACGACAAATCCCTGAGCATTTATGTGATATTTACATATAATAAAATTCTATTCTCACATGCATATATAAGCATATACACACATATATACACACACGTGTATATATTTCATGCCCATGGACATACACACATACTGAGAGTTTATTCATCGCATCCATTCATTCTTTCAGGATGATCTTGCAAAGTGCTAGAAAGTGCAATGGGTGAACAGATGTCAGGTCCTCTATTATTTAGAAGGTTCCAGTAGTTTCTGTCTGGATTATTAATCATGGCAAAATGTAGTACTTGAACCTTTTAAACTTCAAAGCTTTCCTCGCAAAGACTGAATTAATCTTTCCCAAAAGTCTGTGCAGCCAGCCACAAGTGTTGCTACAGCATGATAAACGCTCCATCTCAGATCAAAATATCCTACACTGCAATCAACAAGACAACTGCAGTTAGAAGAGCAGCCACCGTGTTTTCCAGTGGCTCCATTTATGAAGAAATTTGAAGAAATTTGAGAAATTGAGCCACAAGCAAGTTAACTGAAGCTCCCATTGCAACAGAACAAGTCAATTTAATGTCAGACTTCAGCTAAGGAGAACCTGGCCTCCTCATACAACCTTGTTGTACATTGTTCCAGTCCTAGAGTTAGGACTGAGCACTGTCCAGACTTTCAACAAGCAAGCTGAGCCTCAGCTCTCAGTCACCGAAATAGCTGCTCTTCTCTAACCTATGGGAGATGAGATGAATCTCTCGTCTGCCAGCAGCAGGAGGATGCCAGCAGTATATATGGGCAAAAGTGAAAATTCCATCCTTTGGGAAATAATGGATATTTCACAAAGGTTTCACTTTGAACTGAGCGCAAAAGCTGGAAATGGATATATCTTCCCCCCTACACCAAAAAAAAATATTCTGAAAAATATAATTTTGTTCAGTTGAAACAATTTTCCTTTTCAGTTTAAAACCATTACAGCATAAGTTTATCAACTAATACTAAGCCTTTCGCTGAACTTTTTCATGTGACTGAACAACAGCTTCTCTGGCTGGCAGGGGACCAAGAGTGTGCTTGTCTGCCATGGGCTGGCCACAAGGGTGTCTGAGCTTTACATTCAGACACTCAGCCCAGCATGGAGAAGAAGGGAAAACCAGGCAAAGCCAAGGGATTCTACTGTATTTTCGGCCTTTTGCTTAGTGGGATGCCCTGACTGAAGATGGGTAGTAGGCTGTAACAGACATACAGTCACACATCACTCAGAATACTTGCTGTAACATCAACAGCCACATGCTCAAGGAACAGAGACACAAAGATGCACATGCTGTATTACAACCACAGCCTTTCATTACACACACCAACATTACAGGGGAGGGAATCCAGAAGCTGCATTATGCATTCAAAAAGTGAAAATAATCTTTTTACAAAGACATTTTCACATTTAAAATGTCTCACCATAAACTATTCATCAATGTGACAATATTATTATTACACTGACATCATCTGTTGAAGGGTGATGTGCAGAGAGGTGCAGGGTGTTACACTCTTGACTTCTCATCACGCACATGCCTCACTTTAACAATGGTATCACTTTTCTTTGTCATACCCTGAACAATCACATCATAATTAGGAACACACAGGTCCTTGAAATCTTGAATTTAGTGTTCTCATTCCCCCACACCATTAGAAGCATTGAAGTATTGATATATATTGATATATTGAAGTATTGATATTCCAAACCCAAGATCTGAGAAGATTGTGTGATTGGAAAGAGAGAGGTTGAATGTGCCACTTTTAAAGAATAAAGTTCAAAGCAATTGGTTTCTACAATGAATTACAGAAATAAAAGCTAGTAATCTTAGAACAGCCTAAACTTCCCTAAGGGTAGCAGCAGTAGTGATTTAGACTTTCACTTATGGTATTTAAAAGGCGTTTAGACAAGGTTCTTAGGGACATGGTTTAGCGCTAGAGTTAGGCTAAGTTATGGTTGGACTCGATGATCCTGGGGATCTCTTCCAACTAAAATGATTTTATGATTCTATTTAAAATTTCAGTGACATTTTTCCAGAGGGTCATACTACACATACCAAGGCAAAACTGTCACTGAATTTAGCATGATTCCCCTACAAATAACAGAAAAGAGTACAGATTTTCAGCTACAGAGTTTTCTTTATAATTCTGGAAGTAAAGAGCAGATACTAGTGCTTGTAAGGGTGCTGTGCTCTGGCACAAAGTGAGCAGAGGTAGGGCCCTAGAGACAGCCAGAGCACCTCTGCAAAATAATGAGATTTTTCCACTAAGCTGGAAAAGGATCAGGAAAAATAAAATCCCAAAGCAAGTAAGATTAAACACATCTGTAATGCGACTTCTGCTTTGAGACAACTGTAACAGAATAATTATCAATGTAAATTGGCCAGATCACTCCAAAGGAGTTAACATCATTTGCATGACATCTCACCCACACCTCATTAAAATCAACACAGAATGCCAGACCACTGAAAATTATCTGCATTTCAGTTTTATGTATACTACTACTTCTAACCCCTTGTCAGTTTAAATTTGACATTTAACGAATATAATTATTTTATGCTGAATTTAACCCACTCTCCATCAATTTCTGGGCAACATTCAGCTCAGAGACAGAAAGCAGGAATTGAGAGACAATCCTCTGCCCTTAGAAAACTAAAGTTCAAAGCTGAGAACTCTGTGAACTCCTAAATAAAGGAGATCAATCACATTTTCAAATCAATAGCTGCTTCTTATTTGGGAAATATGTTTATTAAAGTAAACGACTTTTTAGATCTTTTCCATATCAGTATCTCAGACTAATCCAAATAGGAATTTTAGTGAAGTGGGTCTTTGGAAACTAATGCTGAGGCTAAAAAATACATCAGTAATAATACATCAAAAAAAGCTCAGATAAGGCTCCCCAAATCCTGAAGGCACAAAAGCTACTGAAAGACTTAGGAGAAGTTAAAGTTGGACTGTAGAGACAAATCTGGAAGCATTTACAAGGACTAAGCAAGCTCAGATGCCAACTCCATTTGCAGCATTAGAACACAGCTGAGAAATGCCGGACACGTGGGGTGCTCAGAGGGGAGCACCACTGGACCCCACGGCACTGCATGACTCTTGTTGTGCCAATAAGATTTTTTAGAAAATACTTCCACTTGCAAGCACACACGCAGCAGGAACACAAGGGATCATGCTACCCCGGGACACCAATCTTCACACACACGCAGCGTAACACAAATACTTGGCACTACACAGAAGTGATACTAACTTGGCAGCGGTGTTGGTTATGACCTAAAAGAAGAAAAAGAGAACAAACAACATCAAAAACAACCACACAGAAAAGGTCAATAGTTTTTAGAGTGCAAAGGGCAAAAGGTATTTACAAAAGCTTATTAAAGGTTTTTTCAGGCCATCTACAAATAAGACCAAAAAGTAAATGTAAGCCTGAAAACCCCAACATGATTAAGAAAGGAAAAAAAATGCAGGGATCACAGGTGATCCACTAGGATTTAGTAGGGTACCATGGCATTTTGGCTGACTCTTGAGCATGAATTTATTGCTCTGTATCCCTGAAAGTACTACTATCAAAGTGTAGGGGGCAGAAGGGAAAGGAAACAAGCATTTGCAGAGTATATTCTCATCTGAAAACAGCAAACAAGTGGTAGAGATTATATTCTTCTCTCAGATAGTAAATATTCAGGGATGAATTCTGTTCTCCTCAGGCCGCCCTCAGAGCTGGTATTGCAAGATTGATTTTTTGGTCTTTTATGTGCTGGAGAATATCCAAAGTATGTATTGGTATATGTTTTAAATCTAAAACTAAGGAAAATGCCTTTGTGTTTAACAAACTATTGGCCTAAATTTGACTGCACCTACATTATGCCAACAGTGGTGTAAGCCAATTAGTTTCAGAGTAGTCACTCCTAATTTATTCCATGTGAAATGAAGCAAGTTTGTGCATTATGTGGTTTTTTGGATACCCATATCAGGAAATTTTATTCCAGCTGGTATGTACACAGTATAAAAAACATATGTTCATGCTGCATCGTGCTGCACTCCATAAACAAGAAGTGATGGTGGCTTGCACAGTAATTCCAAAGAAACTCAATTCAAAACTCAACATAAGCTTATGCAGGCCAAAGCTGGGAGTGAGGAACAGCAAGTGTGCTAGACTGTCATGCTGTATTATTTGCTAACAGCACTTTCTGTGGGTTGCATGAATAGCATTAATGAGCCATGACATTTATTTTCACTTTGTGTTTTCAAAGCTTAGAATGCCCATTTTTTGTTCTTATTCTTGGGTGAAGAGTGATACATCGTAGTTTGTGCAAAATAAAAAGGAAGAGAGTCTAGGATCAGTTAATAAACATTTCTTCTTATTTAGCTGCACAGAATGCTGTTGAGTGAACTGGGCACAGAAACTTCCCCAACTCACTGTTGTTAACATTTCTGGATCTGGGACTGATGCAAAATACTGGAGATTAACGTTATGCTGTTAGAGTGACATTCAAAGTGCTTTTGCCTTGTGCAACCTTCGATATTTCTGCTTCTTTTTACATCCAGCCCCTTTGCATTGGCTCATCCAGCTGCCTCTCTCATGATTAAAAATCTCTAATGAGCCAAAGCCACAGTAAAGACTTCACATTCCTGCATTTCCATGGAAAAAGCAGTCCCAGTTCACCACCTGCACTTACTGCTCTTCAGATTCTCGGATTCGAGAATGTTCTGCTAACTTTATAAAACCTACGTTAAGCCAAATATCTCAGTCTATTACAGGAATCAGTAGAGATGTATTAGGAACAAGATGTAGCCCGTAAGCACGTCAGTGATCCTATCTCCATTTTAGGTATGTGCAGGACAGCTGGGCACTCATTTATAACAAAACACAGTGTAATAGTATCATTTTCTGAAGTGGACTCTGATGCCTGCTTTAATCCTCTGATCCAGGCCTCTGCTCTACACGTAAAATAATATTTTGAAGACAGAACTACAGTCCTTAAAATAGGCCTTAATTAGAGGAACCACTTGTTCGTATATAAAAACATATTCAAAGATAAAAATCATTATGTGCACACATTAAGAACAGCTCAACAGCCATATATCCCAGCAGAGATTGTTCAGACATGAAGAGGCTATTATAGCTTCCTCCAAAAAGACCAAAGCTTTGCTTCTCCTTATGTTTAGTATGTGGTGAGAAAATTCCCTCCAGATCAGAGCCCAACGTTGCTTCTAAATATGGAGACGTACGAAACCCTCAACTTGCTGCGCACAGAGGTCACCCAGCCAGCAAACAGTAACCCAAGCCACCTGGCACGTAGTGGTGGGACAGGTATTTACTGCCCTTGACCTACAATGTAAAAAATAACTTACACTGGAATGAAAAAGAACCACATGTTAGAGGCCATGACTCACTCTTCATGTTTATTAATATTCCCCTTTCCAGAGATTTCAGCACATGAAGTTCCACACTTTTAACAGGTCACCTCTATATTTTTCACCTTGGCCCAGGATGACAAAGCTTTAATGCAAAGGTGCATCAGAGAAACAGGTGCCGTGTTCTTCTCCACAGGTCAAGGAAATAATCTCAAAATTAATTTTAGGTTTCTGATAGGATTTTTCCAAAGGGTTTAGCTAAACCTCTAGCAGCAGCTCACACAATTAAGTTTAAATGGTTCAGTGCAAAGAACGTCAAATTGAAATACAAAATGTTACCTTAAGACTAACCCCCCCACACCTGAATTTTCTCATAACTTCTACCATACTGCTAAATGCATGTTCATGGATGCAGAACAAATTCACAGGTTTGGAGTACCAGAATGTCACAATCTTTACGTAGCATCTCATGTTGTACTATATAGGAATGTCCACAACAAAGTCCAGAGCTGATTTCGCAGAGCTCACAGTGCTTTGCTTGGGCACTTTTTCATATGTACCCATGATGAGATCAAAACTACCACAGATAACATGAAGTCCCAAGATAGTTCAAGGTTCCATGTTCTCTCCCCACTTCATGGGTAACACTCAGACGAGAGTGTAAATGACTGGATTATTGAACTCTGAGTTTTCTCTGCATGTAAACAGAGATGTAGAACTCTCAAAGCCGCAGAGGAATTACCTGAAAAGGTACACATACTCAGCGGCTCCGGGCTCTTTCATCTTCTCAGGTTGTTCCTGAGCTGCAGGATAAAGCCTGGATTTTTTTAACAGAATATTTAGATGATTTCTCAAATTTTCTTATTTGTTCATCATTGCTACAGATATTAAAGGCAGATAGACAGCAATTCCTTACAATTTTGTTCCAACTCCAAAAAAAAAAAACATCTCAGATGGCTGTTCTAAGGTAGAACCTTGCTTTGTAATGGAGCGTATTGCCAGAGCCATGCACAAATAGAGAACCTGAATTATATTTGGCTCCAAATGTGTATATAAAAAGGGGACACAACACATGGAAGAGCAGCAGAGTGAAGACAGTGAAGTGTTCTCTGTAGGTACACCTTTTCTGCACCCCAGCAATCACTGCCATATGATGTAGTCCTACCCCAATGACCTCTGGAATCAACAGAATGGTCCACATTGAGTTTGGTGAGCGATGGATGCAGCTGTGTTGTCATTCTGATAACAAAGAAACAGCCAGAATGCTGAGCCATCCAAAATGCAGCCCCTTCACCCTCACAGATGTTAAGGGAGTTATGAAGACAGGGGGAGAAAGACAGTGAGATGTACTCCCAGGAAACTCTGCATATTGCAATAAAACAAGGATTAGTTTTCCTCAAGAAAACTGTAAATTAAGAGAGAAGCATTCTGAGGTTTATTTTGCTGATCTTGCTTTCTAACTGTAATTATTTTCTTTTAAACACTAATTGCTGTTCTTAATTATCATCTGGTATGAGAAGGGAGAATTGGATTTTTTCAGATAAGTTAATTAGGATTGTTAATGCCAAGCACTTAAGAGAGTTATGATGAGTCATCTATAACATGTATATATGCTTTTTATGATAAGATATCCTTACTTTGCTGCAACTTAAAAACCTGTGGTTTTACCCTTGCAAAGAGCTCCTGCAATGCAATATAAAGTACATGAAAATATGTGTTTGCTATCAGACATTGAGTAGATTGTCTGAATTTTCTGTTTTTCTACATATAGCCCCGTCCCTAGCATCAAAAGTATACTTCTTCCCATATTCATAACAAGAAATTTATCTTCATTTTCAATAAATGCACAAAGAAAACCCACTAAAAACAAATTAGAGATTTGTTTGCAAATGAATAAATGAAGGCAGAAAAATTAGGAAAACCTGTTTCTCATTGCTTTTTCTCATGTGCTCTGGTCCAAGCTCCTCACTTCACAAACCCACTAATGAAACAGTTGATCTGCAATACAGTAACACTGAAAACCTTGTCAGCATGAGCTCAGACTATCCAGGTAGTAACTAGAGATCATTCCTTGACACACACAAGTTAAGAGCAAGGCTGACAGATGTGAGACAGACAATGGTTCAAACCAGAGGATTTGACTCATTTTGCATAGGAAAGACAATATGCTAAGGAAGGAATTATAGTAGACTAGCATGTTAGATTTGCTGGCCAAAGCAATTTCTCTTTAGGAAAGCACCACAGATCGGACCTGTTTTCTAGCAGCTTCTATAACAGTGATCCTTGGTTCTATGAGACTGCATGCATTATTTGGCAGAACCCTGAGGTGATCACAGGTACTTCACTCAGAGTGTTCCTCCTCATGCTGTGTGACTGTAGGCAATCCATATGGCAATTCAGATACCAAAGACCAAGAATGATTCTGTAATGGTGCTGTATTTTTGTTTTGGGGGGGTACTGGAAAGTTTAATGATTGTTCCAGATCTTAATCATGATAAGCAGACAAATGCACAACAGGGTAGGTACTATGACATTCATTTCCCAGCAAACTCATTACTTATCGAAATATTAAATATTTTACCATGTTACCTACCCTCTAGGAAGTCCACCTTCCGAAGCCCTTCGGTTGAGACTTAATTTATGCATCTCAGCCATTTCCCTGAGAGTCTCTGCTGAGTACAGGCCAATAGGGTTGTTATACTGCCTCGCAGGGCTCAGCTGCTGTACAGGACTATTGCCATCGGTCAATACGGGGCTTAGTTTTGAACCTAGATTGCTCTTTGCAGGTGAAATATCAGGAGTCACAGACTGAGAGGACACAGAAGATCTAACTGTGGTAGTCTTTAAGTAGGAAGAGCTATTTGAAAAGCTGATCTCTTGCTGGTTGAGGTAGCCTGAAAATGATCCATTGGTTGCTAAAATACTACCCATAGGCCCAGTCGCCGTGTTAGTTAGAGGACTGAAGGTTGCTCTGTTGCCATTGATTTCCCAAGCAGGTTCCTGTAGTAGCAAACATGCAGGCCAAGAAAAGAAAAAAGAAAAGAGCAATCATAGAACACATGCAAAAATAATATATCTGCAATTACTGCTTTCTAAACATACTGACAAACTTGCAATAAATTGATTGGGGCCAAAGCATCCGACCTTTCAGAGAAGATTTTCAATAAAGAAGCCCATTGTTTCAAAATAAGGGAAGCAAAACATACTCAGGCATTTTAAAACTGCTGTTTAGTTGAAATCAACAAATAAAGCTTAACATTAAAAGAGCATTTGCTAATAGCCAACCTTATAGCAATAATTTTATCTAAAGACAACACCGTCCATTAAATTCTAAGATAATTAACTCTTAAAAATATCTTGAGGTCAGAATCATTTCAGATATTACACAAACATAAAAATCAATGCTATTATTATAAAAATGCAATGATTCTAACCCACACCATTCTATTTTCCATGAGTACACTTTAAGTTGTGGAAGCCCACACACCGCATTGCTTGGGCAGGCTCCGGTTCATGCTGACGAGGCCATGCAGCAGGGTTAGCAAACAGACCAACGTGAGAACAGGCACCGCTCAACACACAGGATGCATCTCGTCACGTCATTTCTGAAGAATTGCCACCTGAAGGAATGTGTGCATCAGGATGTAGATGATGGGTGTTTGATCCTACAGTTGCGGCCCAGATAATGTTCCTAACTAGGACAGCAGGATCTATTGTCTCAGTCGAAGTCACAGGAATCTCTCCTACAATAGCTATACCCATAAAAGTCTGTGCTGATGCTCAAAATAGAAATATTCTACCAAAATCTCATTCTGGAAGAATGCAGCACACTATGCTTCATTTTCATAAATGATTTGCTATTAATGTCATTTAGCGAAACCAAAATAAAAAGTAAGATCAAAAAAGAAAAATACTGGTTTTTTAGCAACACAATGCAGGAAGTTGTCATCTGAGTTCTGAGGAAGTTTCACGTAAAACTTCTGGGCTCATGTTGGCTAAAATACCCTTCAGTTCAAGCTCATTCTGGTGCAACACCATCTAAATGCCCAGGACTGGAGGGTACCTGGCACTTTGCAGGAAGCACAGAGCACCCTTTGGGTTAAATTGCCTCATTTCCTTCCAGCTATGGGCAGCACGTGGTGGCCACAGCTCTGTGCTGTTTGGAACTTTGCCTAAATGCAGGATGGGCAATTTTGTCAGAGGAATACAAACTTGTATTTCAAGGGGGTGTTTTATACCTTTACTCTCAGTTTTCTTATTATTTAACTTCTAATAGCTCAATGACAAGAATATGAATAGCAAGATTCTAATATTATTTTTAACATCTCTTTAATGTTTGCCTTTCAAAACTAGAACCTTGAGTGCTGGAGCTCATTAGCACGTTTTAAAATAATGAATGATACAGTACCTATTATAATTATAGGTTATAATTAATATATATATATAATTATAATTATATGAATTATAAAAGTACCTATTTTGTTCTTCCCTTTTGTTTGTAAATATGCACTTTGGATAAAACAATCTATAGCTGAGATACCCAATAAACTATTTGAATGCTTGGCAATTTCTAGATTTCTCTAGAGCCGTAGTATCGGTTTCTAGTTTATCTCAGAAGCTTAAAATCCTGAGTCCAGCCTAACTTGGGCTAGGTCGCTGGTGCTAGAGGAGGAGGATCCCTTCCACCTCTCCCTCTGGACTTAGACCAGGTGCAGCCACCACAGGTACCCAGAGGCTGCAATGCTCCCAGTCAGAGCCTATTGGTAACGCTGCCATCTGGCTCGGGGGGATGGGGACGGGGACAGGCAGGGGACAGGAACCTGGCCAAGGGCTGGAGCCCACAGCCAGCCCTCAACAAAAGCAAGGACAAGAGCAGGTGGTGGCCTGCAGTGACATTATGCTTCATTTGGGCTGGCACTGCTTCCATTGCCATATTTAACATCCTACAGGCATCTCCCTTTCAGCCTTACGTGAACCATAGCCCTGAACAGAATTTGCCCTCTGCTGCTCTACTTTTGCTAGTAGTGGTTATCATTAATGTCATTTACTGATTTTGATGTTAAGGTTCATGAGGAAGATAAATATTTAATATTTTCCTCTTGGATTTTTCTATATTGCATATCTAAGTTTAGGGAGATTACTTTTAAAAACCAAGATGATACGGCCAGATTATTTAAAATTAATTGCAAAAAAAACCCCTAAAGGTCTGAGGATATAATTAATCATAACATTAAATACATTTAGGAAGTTCTGAATCAAAAACATAAGTCAGATAAAATGAAATGAGAACATTTCCCTTAGTAATAAACAGGAAGAGATTTTAGCTGGCATTAATAGTTGCCTGAGGCTGCAGAAATAGATAATCCTAAAAGCGTTTTCCAGAGTATTTATTTTAAATTAATACATTTGAATTACATACTTCAGTCATTATACCCTGACATCAAAAACAGCAAATAACCAACTTTTAAGTAGCCTACTGCAAGCTTCCAAGTATCCTTAAATAAAGATAAAACAGGGATTCTCTTGAAAAATGTGCTTTAAAAGAGGAATAAATGTTCAAGGCCACATTTATAAATTAAGTCACCACTTGTGCAAATGTTTTACATGCTGGCAGAGGGGGACAGAACAAATATATATAAAAAAACAATGCAGAGGCAACAGAGAAGAAAAAGGATAATTAGAGTCACATCTTTTTACCTTGAAAACCCTGTGGTTTTTATGCAATTTCTTGTGGGTTTTCTTTCTACACCACATACTAAAGGGGCATGCAAAAGGATCTAGTTATAAAGTATCGGTTTTGACTGCTAATGAGAGGAATGATGGGTATTTCCTTAATTAAAATGTATTTTCATAGTTTTGGAGCTACTGGACACTAACAGTAGGCAAAGGGAAAATTAGAGAACTGCCATAAAAAATGATGGTTGGTGATTTTGCTCACAGTTACTACATGAATGGAGTTTTGGTTTCACTCCTCAAACAATTTCTAGCTGGAATACTAGCACACTGGTAACTCAGCACCAGACGTCTCAGGAACCCAGCACTGCCAAGTCACTGTTCTCCATTTTGCGTTAATATTCACAGTAGTTTTAAGGCAGGTGTTTCCCCTCTATTTGGGGAGAAAGGAATGAAACTAAAAATGGCTAAGAGAACAGCTGTATAACTTCAAAAGAATTACTGCCCTATAATCAACTTATTTAGCTCTTTCCTCTTGACAAAGAATATCCTACTGGGAATAAACCAAGAGATTTTGGATTTTTTTTCCTCCAGTTTAGCGGCAAAACCAGATCAAGGCAGCATTTCTGAAATCCCTTCTGAAATGTGAAGGTCTCTAACACTGTGCAGCAGCACAGCTCTCAGCATTACTTCACATGAAACGCAGCCAAGAGTCACAAACGCTGCCCTGTCTCCCATCTCTCTCATCCCATCCTGTCTGACAGTCCGTGTGCCTGGACAAGCGAGCAAACGCTGTGATCTGCACAAGGCTGGTGCTGCCCTGCAGCCGACCAGGAGAGGAGGCTCCGACACTGAGCAATGGGCTTCGTTCTTTGGGCAAGAGCTGTGATCCTGCAGCAACCCCCTACTAGGAGGGGACAACTGTGTTTTCATTTCCCAGTGTAATGTCAGTGAATGAGCTTAAAACTGATAAATGCAGAGGAGTCTCAAACATTTGGGAATAGACAGGAAGCTATGAATCAGCTCAAATTCCATTTTGAAAGATTGTTATTGGTTTTTTTTAGAAATATTCAATTCCTGTGAAGGGCAAATACTCCTTATCTATCAGAGATGTGAGAAACAAGTTTATATGGGAAGACATGATACCAGTTTTTCAGTTTCTCTTCTTGTGACAGCCCATGTTCTATTTCTCTTTTCCTACAACCATACAGTCTTTATCCACCTTTTGCATTTCTGGGAGAAGAATTTCACAGAATGGCTAGGGTTGGAAGGCACCTCTGGATATATCTAGCCCAACCCACCTGCTAAAGCAGGTTCACGTAGAGCTGATTGCACAGGAATACACACTATACTAACGAATTTGACCTCCCAACATGCCCAAGTAGCAGCTGTTCCACTAAACCTTTTATAGGAAAAAGGAAATGAAGGCACCACAGCATTAAATGACTCTGCTCAAAGACATCCAACAAACAGCGTTTGGCTCAGCCAGCATTTCCATCCTGTGCTTTACTTAAAAAGTCAATAATCTCTGCATCTATTTTCTCTTAGCCACACAGGCTCCCAAATTAGGCAGGAGACAAGAGATCTTCACTGGACTCTGAAATAAGTGTGTTCAGTACTGATTCATAAACAGAACAGCACATAGTCACATTATTAAAATTGAAGAGGCTGTCTTAATACCTTTATGCAAGGGGACAGATGTTAAAGCTATGCTTAGCCTTAAAGCTTCAGCCTCAACATTGTGACCTGCACTGAGCTGAGTCTTCACCGGTGTTGTGCTGCCCCTGAAAAGCTGCAGGAACTCACTGATTGATGATAGCTTAGTTTCAATCCTTGCACTCATGCCTACTCTTTTTCTTATTTGAATGCTTTCAGCATCAGTTATGCCTTTTTTTTCCAGCTATGCCACACCTGTGCAAAAGACTTGACTAAATACAACAAAAGTTGACTAAATCAAATTGTTTCAAGTTTGAGATTAATGCCAGATATGGAAATAGTGAAAATGCAAATCAGTCAAACTTTTATTTCCTATAATAGCCCTACACCTCAGTTGATGCCATAGTTATGGCTGCAGAACCTGTATCATCGGCTCAAGAAAGTAAGGAGCAAATGTATGTTACTTATGGAATGCAGAAAATTTTCTATGATGGTGAAGATGCTGGGAATTTTATACCTTCCTTACATCTTTGTAGAATAGTGTATTCTTGCTTTTCTAAAACACAAAAACCATGACAATAGCAGTCAAAGAAGAAACACATGCTTGAAAATTAGTGTAAGCTGCAGATCAGCAATTATGTAGAAAAGAATTTATGTTTTATACTAGACACTGAACTTGTGCATGCAGATTTTTTAGCTGACATTGCCATGCCTTAACCTTAGCTCAGAGAAAGGTGAGAAAAACTCCTCTTGATGTTTGAGGACAACACTGTCATTACTGTCTTGTAATGTAGTTTTTTGCTGTTTATTGAAATGCAATTGAATTCATTTCATGTGAGACATCAAAGTCTGAACACTGTCAAGCAGTGATGTGGAGGTGACATCTTCTGCCTACATGTCACAGAATTCTTCATTTCTACAGAGATATTGTTACTAGGAATAATAAAGGGACAAGCAAATAAACCTTGTTTTTAAAGTATATTTACTGTAACATAACTTATTGCCACATCCCCGTGCCACTGTTTGTACTAGTAAAGACTATTTACTTTGGATTTTGAGACTTCTCCAACAGTTCAACACCTTGTTTCCCTTCCAAATCAATCTCAGAGAATTTTTCTTCAGTTAAAACTACTGTTGTCTACTAGTGTACACTAGTGACAAAAATGTCATTCCTCCTGACCTGCAAAGGACCTCTCACTCCAGCACTCTACTGCTGCCTCTTCCCCTGGACCAAACACCCCACACCTAAGAAACCTGTCTGAACACTGCTAGATACCCTGTTTCCACCACCTCTTCACTTAGATGCCACCCTTTTCCCCCAGAAAGGTCCTAGTAAATCTCTCTTCCAGCTGCAAGTACTGCCTGTAGCCCATTCAGCATAGGCTGCTTCCAACAGCTCCTACAAACCTTCGTAAGCACTGATGCAGAGAATGCTCAAGGGCCAGGCGACATGCTCCTGAAAAAGAGTTGAGTCCTTTGACCCTCGTCTCTCAGGAAATGTAAAGCGACTTTACAGCTTTCCTGCCAAAGGCACTCTTAGGACCTTTAAAAAAAAAAATCCAAAAACTACTGTGCATGGAGTTAACTTCTTTTTTGGGTAGATAGTTAAGAAAAATGTTTTGTGTAGTAAACAGCTTTGAATATCTACAGCAGTGATTTTAACATTTGCAGGGAAGAAACGCACCTAGTATAGAGTCACGAGAATCTGATGTTTAAAAGCTCTTGCGTGCCTGTGTTGGGAGTAGGCAAATCTGTCATATCTGCACAGGTGCTACTGAGGGTCTCAAAAGATAATTGTCAGTCTTATGTTGGTGAATGACTCTGAGGAGACACGTCTACCTGCTCCCTTAAAAACTAACAGCATTCTGTGTAGTTCTTGAGAGAAAATAAGTACTCTCTCCCCCTTCCTATTACTTTGCTGGTGCAGTTGAACAGCAGTATAACGAAAAGAAGGATCCACTGGTTTTGTTTGAGGAATTTCACAGTAGTGTTTGGTGACTCTTCTAATAACTTTCTCCAAGATAACTTTTATAAAATCACCAAAACAACTCTTGGGCAAGATAAATTCTTAATTTAATCTTCCCTTCTCAAAAGGTTTACAACATCTGCAGCAAAATGACATTATTTCTGTCTCAACTAATAAATGTCAAATTTCAAATTTGGCAAAGTAAAATTAAATCAAATTTTTCTCTCCAAGTGCATTCTTCTCTGTTAGTCTGGACATGTTTGCAGCAGTTACAGGGATGATGTTACCTACTGAGCTCTGAATTTGGAAAGTATGGTGTTTAAAAACCATGCGGAAGACAGAACTGTCCAAAACAGTAGAACATCAACTAATTCCCCATATATTTTGATCTTGAGTGTTTCTTACCTATACTACATGCTAGAGATGAAACTGCCACTCACAGAAGGGGTAAAGTTGCAGCAATGGAGATTTTACCTCCTCTCTCCATTTATCTCATTAAATGCATTGGCAATACAAATGTCCTACCCAGCACTTGAGCCTAAAGATATATATATATACCATCTTTCAGGTATCCTTGCTCCTCAGTGCCTCCAAAGATACAGATGATGAGTTGCCAGGTACAGTCAATGTATGCCGTTTATTCTAATATGAACATTTATTTCATGGAAGATGACAAGCTTTGACAACAGAAACCAAGTCATCCATTTCCTCTGCTGCTTGTGGTTTTTCATTAAATTGACTTATCCTCTTTATTTTTTGTTCTCATGTCTTTTGCATAATGTGACAAGAATGCAGTATGATGCAAGCTTTCAAATGCCCTAGTGTCCTCTTTCCAAATCAGGGTATTTTCAGTTGTAGTTAGGCTCTGGATACACTGAGGCACAGTCTAAAAGTTTTCCCCAAGAATCTACAAAACCAAATGTCTCTTCTGAGAAGCTCTGGTAGCCTCTTGCAGCCCAGATGAAAACAAACTGCTCAGAACAGGTTAGACCAGATCACCAGAGGATAGCTGAATGCTTTGGTTCTGCTAATCAGAAATTAGCAACATACACTAATACATTGCATTGTGGCAGCTTTTCTGCCAGTGCATTCATTCAATGTTTGCTTATTCGAGGTGGGCAAAAGCTATTTCCTGTAGTAGGTATTTACTTCACTGTGGTAGATAAAAATGGCATTAACTTTGGCTGAGAAGAAATGCATCACATACCTTCTGGTGGGGAATTACAGCCCTGGGAGAGTCAATTCTAGGCGCTGTGGTTGAAACAGGCACTGGACGTTTCGATCTGAGGGACAAAAAAAAAGGTAAAAAGATGAGCAATCTCGACTCCTATTTTTCAGCTCTAATTTCGAGCAAAAATGTTGCTTCACCAGGAGTAAGAGACAAGCATAGCCTAGACTTTTTCTACATTCTCATATACAAAGGTCTTAAATGTGAGAACATGTTTGATATAGTTTCTTTGAATGATGAAAAGCCACCATTTATGGAAGCACCATCTGACTTGGGAGTTCATCTGCTTTCCAGTACCTTGTGACAAGCTGCATTTTCATAGGTGCAAAAGAGCCACAGCTACATAAAATCAGGTTTGGGCAGCACTGTGGAAAACGGGACTCAGGAGCGTCTTAAAATGCAGACATTAAACTTCAGTCCTGAGGCCTCTTGATCAACTCCTCAAAAGATCATTATTTAGTAGTTTAAACCATATAGCAGCTGCCATAATTTAAACCTCTCTGCAGGAAGAAACATGGGTTTCATTTCAGACAATTTAGTTTCAAAAGGAGCAGACAACTACTGAATTAACCACACTCCACTCCAAATGCCCACCTTTCACCTGTATTTGACAAATATATGCACATGATCATTTCAAATAAATAAATAAATCCTACTAAAGTGCTTTCAAAACACACAGTTTGCCCTTTCATTGGAACATAACAAATAAAGCACAGTGATAAATGCTAACTGAAGCACTCAAGGATGCTCAGGTAAGCGAAGATGTATTTGTGGAGGTGTTGCAGGAATCTGCACAGCACTGAACACTCCCCTAAAATCTTTCCAGTACACATGGGATCACCAGAGCAGATGAAATGAAAAATGTAAAAATAGTCAAAATAATTCTGCATTACACATTATACATAAATAATATACATCTACATTATACATTACACAAGAAATATCCTATTGCCAGCCCACAGATCAGAATTATGCCTGGAATTCTCATATTTGAAAAGCAAATTTCAAAAAATTCGAACAGGTAAAAAAAATGAAATAACACTACTTAAAAGCACATAAACAGAGCAGAAGTGACTCAAACGTTCGGAATTGTTTGCATTAGACTGCTGATGAATAAGGGAAGACATTACAGAAGCTTAGAAAATAACAAATGGTAGAAAAAAGGGAACTAAAGCTTCATTCCTGGACATGAGGTGAAATTAAAAAGACACCATATGTAAAATTGATAAGGACAAACATTTTTTCCTAGAGTACTTGGTTAACCCAAGGTGAAACTCATTGTTACAAGACATCATCAAGACTACGAGAACAGCAGGATATTAGAAAGGATTGGATATTTATACTTACAAAAAAACCCCCATCGGCTGCTTTAGACTGGTACAAATAAGTAGCCATAGAGATTCTTGTTTTTCATGCCACAACTTAAAAGACTGGCAGAAGAAGACCTTCTGCATTAGGTTCATTGTTTCCTTACTGAGGGCTGTGTTGCACTTCCCTCTGAAATACCTACCAGTGGCAGCTATCAGAGACAGAACGCTGAGCCAGACAGAAACTGGGCTCATCCATGGTGACAATCCCAGCATTAATTCCTCGCTTCATATTGAGCTGTCTATTTAGCTTTAGCTGCCATGAAGAAAAATATTTCCATAGCCAGGAGTAAAAAAACAATAAACCAGGTAAAAGGAGTAATCCTTACAGGAACTGGAAGATTTCCATTGAGAAAATATGGAAATTATGCTACTTTGAGAGCTGAAAACAAAGACAATGTAATATATGTCTACCTCACAATGAGATACTAAGAAAATGAACGCTGTTTGAGAAGACAATGAATATATCACAATATACTCCGTTAGACATAATTATCTGAGAAATATACACTTTCGAGTTCTAAGAACAAGAGCTAATCACTTACTGCCTAGAACAAACTTTCCCCAGGTGAATTACTAACTGATCTTGCCTCAGGCGTGAGTGCTGTATCCTTCCTCCAACCATTTTAGCTTAAAAAGAGAAACAACAAGCCATATTCATCAGACATGCACATGTATCATGAAAGACAGCAAAAAAAGGAGTAAGAATAATAATAACAAAAAAATCAACAGCAGGATAGAACACAGTCAGAGTTACTGAAAATTGACTGCGAAAATGTATGAACAGATAAAGATTATGGGGGAGATTTTGATCCTCCTTCTCACAGACTCACAGAATGTCAGGGATTGGAAGGGACCTCAAAGATCATCCAGTCCAATCCCCCTGCCGGAGCAGGAACACCCAGATGAGGCTACACTGTTGGTGTCCTGGATGTGTACAGTTGTTCCTGTGAAGTTACATGGGGGCACGTGGACATACTCCAGACCAGAGCTGGGCAGAGCAGATGCAGTGTCCTCCCCTGCTCTGTCCACCCATCAGGAATGTTAGTGCCCAAGTTGCTCAGCCCTGTAAACACTGTTTGTCACACACAAAGGTACAGCGAACAACACACACTGCGTGTTTGACATGTAACTGGAAAATACTTGTATTGCACAAAGGAATTTATTTATCAGACAACTCCATCACTTCTGTTGTTTATAGTAAGTCTGTGTTTCTCCCCTCATTACCTGACCACAGAAGATGACGTTAAAAAGCCGTATTCCTTCCACCTTACTGATAAGCTATATTGGTCATTCACAGCAGTATCCAACCAAGATTTTTATTTCACACTGACTCTGAGCTGTCAACACATTACTTTAAAACAATGAGTTTCCTACATAACCCTGCCCTGGATGTTTATAGCTTTGATACTTAGAATGATGAAGCTTGCTGGATTTAGCAGAAGCTTGCACCAGAGAAAAGGGCAGAAGAGGTGAAGTCAATTTGTAGAATGAAAGTGAATGCACTTAGACAATAAAGTGATTATTTACATAAGAGCCATTACTCCTCAGGAAAAAAAAAAATCTGCAAGTTCAGGACATCTGTTTTCCACCCTTTTTTAG
This sequence comes from Nesoenas mayeri, assembly GCF_963082525.1. Taxonomy (NCBI): domain Eukaryota; kingdom Metazoa; phylum Chordata; class Aves; order Columbiformes; family Columbidae; genus Nesoenas; species Nesoenas mayeri. Next base: position 10,889,516 of record NC_137551.1, on the reverse strand, counting down.
TAGATGAATCAAATCCTGCCACAACACAAGTTTGCTGTTCAAGTGATCATGGTGCTGTTGCAAACATGTGTCCCCAGGTTTACCTTTTAATCCATTGATTGCAGAATTATTTTATTCCAAACACTCAGGGACTGTACTTGCTTAGTAGGGCTAGGGGAGGATCAAAGTCCACATTTCACAAATGACTCTGATAATTTTAGATTCAATATTGAAATGTTCCATCAAGACCGTCTTTTCTGAAGCAATTCATTTGATTTTGACTTTTAGACATTTTGTTCTGTATTTACAAAGTTAAAAAAGGAAAAAAAAGCCTCATTTCAAAATGAAAACTCAAACTAGTTTTATGATGACTAAATGCATCATTCTGATATTTTTAACATTCTGTTCCTTTCCACAGATACACCTCCCTTCTCCCTCAGTACCGGTTCTCTTTCTTAATGAAGTTCAAAACCAAAATGGATGCAGTCCTGCAAAGCTGTTTAATTTTGATATAGTACTGCTGATATGTCTGTCAAAATTTCTACTTGTTCTCACCTACCTAAATATACACTTAATTGAGGAGCACTTTACTTCAATCCTGGTATCTTTGCACTCAGAACACAGGTTCATTACAAGTCAACTGTGTTAAGAGGAGCTGCCTGTGTAAGGAAGGGCTGCAAAGGGTCCTCAGGTGACCACAACACTGTGCTTGCAGAAAGGTGATGGAATCTAACAGATAAATGCTCTTTTTCATCTTCATGTGGATTTTTAAAATTTCATACCTTCACCAGTCTCTCTGTTCTCTTTTCTAATTCTCAGGACAGCTAAAAACAACATATATTTTCTTTTAAGCTTTCAGTTTAATTTTTTGGAGTATGTTAATTTTTGAACCACTAGGAAATGAAAAAGGACCAAGTGCATAGAAAGGTAATAAAACAGATCAGATTAGGGTTAGAAATGCTTAGAAAACATTTTACATATTTTACTTAGCACCTGATTGAAGTGGGGTAATTCTGGAGTCATGTGGGCGAGCACATCGGAGGATGCAAAACAATAGAGTATGTAGAACTGTGCTTCTGATATCTGTTTTAATATAATAATATTCCTGACAATTTAGTGGGGTGGGGAGAAGAGACATAAAAGGGACAGACTACATACTATTTGCGGTTATCAATTTAAGGTGTCTATTTAGTAAGTGCTAAGACCAGTAAAGTGTCAGTTAAATCTTCAGCTAAATAGTGAACTAAGTAGCCAAATAGAAGCTGCTTCTTGTTTCTGAGGCTTGCACAGAAAATCTTGAGGCTTGCACAGAAAATCTTCAGGCTTGTGACACCACAGTTGAACTCTCTAAGCCCCACCTGGGACATCAGCAAACAGTCTTAGTGACTCCCATGAGAATCACAAAGACAAAACCCTGAACATTGCACAGTACTTTAAACGCTAGGATGAGACCTACTTTCCCTTTCTCAGGATATCAACTGTGCCTGCAAAAGTATTTCCATCAGCAGTTTTACTCTCTATATATCAACAGCGAATGCAAATATTAGCATTTGGCTGGATGACTGATTTGTTAATTATTTCCCTGCACTGTGCTGCACTCAGATTGCAAGACAGGCAATTATACTTTCCAGAGCTAATGTTCATACTCACAGCAATACAAGGACAAAAACTTCTTACGCACAAATGGCACCAACCTAAAGGGAAGCTGTTATCCAAAAAAATTGAAATTGTTTGGAAGTATGTAATAACCTTTTTCCCTTAAGAGGGATGAGTCAGGGGCAGCCACAAACCTCATGAGATAGAAATGGAAAGAAAAAGGGAAGAAGCCCTGGAGAATTTTGTGGAGGAAAGGATGGAAGGAGGAAAGTATGCATAAAGCTGAGATTTTTGAAATAATAAACTGGCTCTATGCAGAATTAGGATTGCGTAGCTATAGAGAATGGTGTTAGAGAATCAAAAGTGAGAGGCTGAAATACCATCAAAATTATCAGAGGGACCAAAGCTTAACAGTATATAACCTTCAGCTACCATGTCTCACTTGAAATCTCCAAGTTCAGCATAGTGATTTATTATTAATGATTTTATTACCATATTGTTCAATTATAATAACTGAAAGATGTTAAAAAATCTAAGGTAAACAAACAAATAATGAAATAATTTATTAGTTTATGAAGAGTAGAAAAAAAATGGCTTATGGAAAGAATAGTCTAGAGCAAAGAATTAGCTGTTATTAACAAAAAGCAGAAGAGGAACTGAATAAAGATTCAGTGCTTATATGTGGCCTACCATACCCTGGTCTTGAGAGGTGACTCAGCTCTTCCCCATAAACATAATCAATAATAATTTGAAAGAATCAAGTATCAAAAATATTTATATAAGTTACTTGGCTGTAAAACACCTGAACCCTAGTGATTTCCCTGGTTTAATTTTCCCCTGCCATGCAGATAGTGCACCCGAGACATATTACTCCCATTCAAGTATCATCAGGCTCCACTGCAGTCCTGCATCTCTTGGCTTCTGAACGGCTTCCTTGAGGGCCAAAGTCATTCAGGGACAGATTTCAGCACAGCACTGGGGGATGCTGTAAAGCAGCACCCTAATGAGCCAGTTCCAGAATCAGGGAATTGTAGCCAAGCTTCAAAGACATGATGATTCACAGAAGAATAATAACAAGCTTTGTAACTGCCTTCTGTTCATGAAGAGGAGTTCAAGTGTTGTCCATTTCCAGACAGATTTCTAATGCTATGCAGAATTTGTCTTTTTTTTCCCCTTGTCACTCCACATTTTCTGAAAGCAAAACTCTAACTCAGGATACATTGAGCATCCTAACCACAAATTATGTTTTTAGTTTCCTGAAGCTGTTAATGAATCATATTTACTTAGCTGATATTCCTGTAATTCCTCTTACTTGGGATGTGGACCTGTAGTGTCCTGTATGGCTTTTAGAGCATTTCTAATTGACATGCATGGGAAAGGAAAATTAGTGAACATGGATAATTAGATCATAACTACAGCCTGCCCCATTCAGACCTTTGCTTTTTCTGTTTCCAAGCTAAAACACTTCAATGAACTTTCCATTAATGCCTGTGTCTGAGACACTTGGACAGGAAATATAACTCTAGGTCTTAAGACTCGTAAGTCAAGAAAGTCAGCCAAAAGAATTTGTTTTCTTTTGAGGTACTCAAGTATTGTTTGACACTGTCATTACAGCAATGCAGAAGCACAACAGGGCCAGCCTGGACCCAGTGCCCCATATTGCTGTGCAGCACCAGACACCAGCCTGGTAGAGCACAGACACCAAGAGGTGGGCAACTCCTAAAGATGCCAGAAAGCCAGGCAGAACAGACCTGGGCCTGTTGCTGCTCTCCCCATAAGAAACAATGGGGCCACAAATGATTAGAATTTTGTGAAAAAAGAATGAGCTCTGACAGCATTAATAGTGGCTGGTGGGCAAGAAACAGCACAGTAAAAAGGATCCAAGGAAACTACAAGCTTTGCCTGCACAAATAACACATTACAAGATTGATCTATTAAACCTTAGTGTTTTACTTGATTGAACAATTCCTCATTCCACTTCTTAAAAATACTATATCGTCCATTCCAATTAGATTCAAGAGTGTAATTTACATTTTGACATGACCATACTTAAGCTAATCAATATTAATCAATAAGAAAAGGTCACAGCCCTATTACATTCCTATCTACTGTAACATTTTGGGTAATGTATTGACTTCCTCATTGCAGAATGCAACCAGTAACTCTCTGTCTGAAAGATTACAACTGTCATATGTATTTAGTAAGCTGTGTCAGGCCATTGACTCTGGTGAGATGTGCCCATGATATCCATCTTGACCTTTCCATGGTGAGTGCAATATAATATGTGAAAGGATTAACATGGAGATTGTCTTTAGCTCATCCAGAGAATATTTCTCTGACAAATAAAATGGTGATTTTTAACCTCCCCTCTAAGCTGATATTTGGGGGAAAAAAAAAAAAAAAAAAGTGATGTGCACTCTGAGAACAGTTCTAATCCCTAAGTAGAATCTTCTTGTAATGAAAAGTTCATTGCACTTTAAAGCTTTGGCATACATCCACACTTTCCGTGCTCTTTTCTAAAACTAACAAGGACACTTTATGCAGTGAGTGTAAATAGCAGTTCACTGAATTAAACTGCTCATGTAAGGAATATATTTATACTTAATTGCAGTGACTGTCATTGATACTTTATTTCATTTTCCATGGAAAAAAGCTGCTCATTAACTTTAAGAGTATTAAATGTTGCTGCTCAAAGACAGCAACTCATGGGTCTGTCCAAATGCTAACCTGACATCTATTAACAAATCCTACCGTCCTCTCATACCTGCATGCAGAGACAACCAGGCATGCAATGGGACTCACTTCTGTTTCACAAGGAGCAAGGCAGGATCACCTCTCAGCTCACAGTAACACACGATAACTTCCTTAATCCACTGGGAGGATATGTCCTTTTTAATGTTTGAGCACACAGCATCATCAGAAGTTTGTGGAGGAAGCCTTGTCTCCTGGAGGCAGATGGCTCTCAAAAGTTCTAGAGTCACACATCTCAGCAAAATAATCTAACTAGTATCACACGTCACATCCACCATTAGTAGGAAAAGGAGTGGAACGCTAATCTGCTTAAAATTTGAATGTATACACATTGTGATTCAGTAAAGCATGTAAGCAGCTGTTTGCCTGCTCCACTTTTCTTGTCTTTCCAAATGCAGATTTTGTAACACCTCTCCTGAGTACATGCAGCTATCTACAGACTGAGGTGCCCACTGAGTGAATTGTGGAGGGCTCCAACACACACTGTCCACATGGTCACACATCTCAGCCCTTGGTCCAGTCTAGAGCATAATTATTCCAGGGAACATCACATGGGATATCTAACATTGCGCCAGCTTTGAATTTATTCCTCTCTGCTATTTAACCAGTATTTTCTTAATGTAACCTTTAAATCCTGCTGAGAATCATATTGGCCTATTTAAATATAATTTCTGTAGAACTCAAGGGAAGGGATTGAAGGGCAGAGCTTCATTGTTAAATTTTTTCTTTCTATGCTCTTATTTAACTGTTTTAAGTGTCATCTAATTTCAGACTGTATTTCTATGACAACATATTTGTACTTGAAAATATGATAAGAGTCCATAATTTCTAGTGAAATGTTATCAAATGCAAATGGCACATCTTTGTCAACACTTAAGGCTGAGTTGTTAAATACTATGTTCTGATGGGAAGCAAGCATCCATATCCACAATCCAGCCTGACATGGCCACAAACATCTCACTTCTGCATTCAGTAATTCAAAGATCCTTACTGGACTCTTGATGTGGTCCTTGTTCCCTGAACTCTTCAGTGCTGCTATGCTAGCTAGGTGGTCCCAGGTGGTACTCCTGACTACAACAGAGTTGCAGCAACCTCATCCAAGGAGTAGTCATTCGATACTGTGCCTTCCGCTTCTATAGTTCATATGGGCTCGGATTCTACCACTAACATGTAAGCAGTCCCTGAATTAAACCATCATTAGCCTGATGAATGTAAAGGAATCATTCAAAGAAGGGGAAAAAAAATTCAAATCCATATTTTAATTTTCTGTTTGTTTTTACTAATCATCTCCGACAATGTTTTTGGGAATTGTTCTACAGAATAGTCTGAGCACCACTATTTCAGACTATGTTTAATCAATATTTTATATGGTTTTAGTTTACTCTTAAACTAGGATAGCTCCCCTCTTCTAACTCTTCTGAACACAGATGCAGTCTGAATCTGGTTCTGATTTCAAGTGTGTCCATCAGCAGACCTAAAACATGCACAGAGTTGGTTACTATTCACAGCTTCAGATAAAAGAAAGCAGTTTACGATAAGCACTGAATTCCCCTTGCTTGAAGTTTGCTGTCACCACATGCTTTATTTATAGTGGGCCTGAAATAAATACTGTCAGATCAGGCATCTTTTGGTGCTGCAGAGAAAAAGGAAAGCTATTAAATATTTACCATGAGTCATAGCTTTGCCTCTAACACTTTCACTAGAGGAAAGGATTATTTAGCTCATGATTTTCCAGCAAAAGTCAGGCAACTGTGACTGTCTGGAAGTGAAGAGTAGCATCACTGGCATGCCTGGGGGGAAGGTTGTGTCAACACTCATCAGCCATGGAAAGTCCGCACCTCCCCTGCTCCTCTCCAGCAGGAGCAGGGCGACGCCAAGGCAGGAGTCTCAGACTGTCACAGGAATGTTTGTGCCAGCAGAATGAGGCGCACTCATGTTACAGCACTTTCCAAAACTAAGCCAGTACATTTGGTGAATCCTTTCCAAGGAGCCTGATCAGATTCCTTAAGTTAAGATCAAATGAATGTTGTGGATGCTCCAGTGAAACACGTCGACAAATAATACTGCACTCTTGTGCATTTCATTTATTGTGAATTTAAGAAAGAAAACCATTTGTATGAAATAAAAATAGATTTTATATGCATTTTGTTTTTCACCTGTGAACTGAACACTGTAGGACAATAAGTTGATAGCCCAGTGTCTGTGGGACAGCCAGACAGTTAAAGATGAACTTTGACTGGCCCAGAACTAAAATGCCTCGGGGCAGCTATGTAGCTCAAGTAACTGATTAGAAACTGATACTGAAAAATGACTAAGAACTACACTGCAGGAGGTCACAAAAAAATTGAAAGCAAAGCAATGCCTTTTTCCACCACAACCCAGGTCATTATAGAGTAAGATCATAGCCTTCTACAGCACTGTCTGGTGGAACTAGCACCAATTCCCCCCCTCAGTACATCTAGAGTAGTGTAGGTTCCTAAGGAACGAGCTGCATCTATAGAAGTATCTAATGGTTTAGAATATCAGCCTTGTTTGCCTGAATACTGCCATGCCTCATGGAGTTCTGCTGGGTAAGAGCACACAGTGAAAAAGAAATTTCTTTCCTTCTCCGTTCATGCTGCTCTCTTTTCTTCAGTAAAGGTGAATTCACTTCCTAGGTGTATTCTTTTGTCTTCTAAACGGAAGGAAGTAGAGCTGGTCTGGATGGTGCCATACCTTGCCATACCACTGGATCACAGGTGTCTTTCTCCAGGAATGGTTCAAATACTTCAACTCCCTGCCACTTGCCTGTCTGCATCCTTTAGCTTCTCAAAGTAGCACAGGGAGAGACGCTGCAGGCTCTGGGGAACAAGGCAGCCAGACACTGAAACTGAGCAGGCAGAGTATGCAGTGTTTCACTCAAGCCAGGTTCTGGCTGCATGATCAAATCTTTGGCATATCTGGCAAGACCTCCATCCTAACTTTGTGGTTTCATGTGAAAACATAGCATGGTGAGGTAATTTTAACAGGGAGTTTAGCAAAGGAAGCTGTCAGAAAAAAAAACCAATAACACATCCACAAATTCCTGAACTCACAATGAGACATCTACATGACTGAAATACGGAGAACTCCACTCAGGCCAGCACTGCACACCAAGGACTCAATGAAGAGCTACGTTACTGTACCTTGAACAGTGCTCATCGATGGGACTTGAAGAAAAACTAAGTTTGTATAGCCAGTGCAGACTCTCACTGCTTAGGCAGGCAAGTAGGAATGGGCATTCTTTATGTTTCCCTTCTGCTTCATTTGATGTCTTGCAGTCTGATGTCCTGCACAAGTTCTGACACCTCAGACATCTTTTCTTGACAGCCAAATAAAAAATAACCAGTTCCCCACCCTGAAAGAGAGAACTCCACAAGGAACTTAAGTGTGATAATAAAAGTGAGTAGTAGAAAACTCTGTCTGAGCTGTCAGGTTATAAACCATGTTCATTAAACTTCATGGCCAGGATCAATAAAAGGAAAGGCCACTGCTCTCAAGAGCCAAGAACCATTAGAAAAATAAAAAAAAGCTTTTTCTTTCAGGGTGTTTATGCCTAGATTTCATGTTCCACTGCTTCTTCGATGGCCTTATAGACTAAACAAGCAAGTTCACTTCTACTTGCAGTGCTGCAACAGCGAAACCAAGCCACAGATTGCCTAGTAAGGCATTCCATGACCTTGAAATGTATTCTATAGAGACATCTGACTACTTCACATAAATGTCCAAGATCATTGTAAGTTTTCTCATCACAACAGATGGTTTCCTAATGCACATATCTGCCTTTTCCATTTGAAAAGATTTGCAATGTTTCCATACTTTTATGCAAATTAGATAATCGAGTAAACTCATCTCTACAATCTGTATGGAAACTTGCTTTGTTTTTCCATAGTCATAGAACACTCCACTCCAGTTTAATTGCTGCAAGCCATGTCTAAAAAAGTAAAAATGATATCTTAGCACAGTCATTTTCCTGGTAACCAAGTCCCAGGAGATTGCCTTTCTCCTCTTTTCTTCTTATTTGGTTGAAAGTTACTGTCACTAGTGACTGCTGCCATATTTTTCATGCTAACTATTCTTCCTCTCACCAATACAATCTCTGTAAAATTCTTTTGGTTGAAAAAGTATATTTTATTATAAATTTTTGGCAGGTGACTAAACTGCCACAACCTTTTTGTACTTAGGTATATTAACCCATTTGTGCCTAGGAAAAATGATTTTTCAAAGTGAGATTAATCTAACTTCCCCAATATTGTGGAGATGCCTTTTGTTCAAGACATTGGGATACTGGATTTTTAACGGGGTTCTGTGCATACATCAGTTGGCTGAGATCACATGCTGACAGGGTTTAGCTTGTAAAAATACTGAATTGTGCAAAGTGAAAGCCAGCTTAATGTCTCTGAGCACTTTTTTTTTTTTTTTAATAGCCCCTAATCACCTAAGAAACAACATTCTTTTAAAAAAAAAAAAAAAAAAAAAAAAAGGTACTTTTCAGTTTCTGTCATTTGTTGAGGCTGAATGGGGCACCAGTGCAAACTAACAGCACAAATCAAAAATCAACTGTGATACTAAGGAGGAGATTCTATGGATTGTGTTACATTTAGAGCTAAAGCATCTGTGAAAGTTCTCACTTGTTAACAAAGAAGCTGCCTGACCCATTTGTGTTTAACAGTATTTCATATCACCTTAAGCCATTTTTCTTCTTTTCAAAATGGATCTTAACTCCTCTATATCTACTAATCCCTGCAAGTATATTTCAGTCTGTGAAACACTTCATTACTGCTTACTTTGACTGTTCATTATCCATGTAAGTTGATTATCTGAATCACATGCTATTGTTTAGGAACCAAGAAACATGGCAAGCCTTAAAAAAAAATAGAAACAACAGAAAGAACAAGAAAGCAATAATGATACTGCTACTAAAATTATATTGACAAAGAATAATGTCTGCCATAATAAATAAAGCTTTAGCAGTCTGAAAATACTGTAAGAAAAACTAAGAATTACTTCAATCATTAAACAATAAATAAAAAACTATAAATAAGCTGACGTCCTGGATGCAATAATTTTTTTCATTTTAAGATACAGCCACTATTGTTACTGGTATTGTAATTCAGAGCTCAGCAGGTACAAAAGCACAGCAGCTGTTCACCTGAAACTGCCCTGACAACCCTCGATCAAAATTACTGTTTTAAGTGACTTGCAACTGTGACACATATTAGGATAATCTGTTTGTTAGTCACAGATTTGGGAAGCTTTCCTCTGTGTGTTTTGACAGGAGAGGTGATGGCTTGTAGTTTTAAATGCCAGGCCACAGTGTCAGTCCTTGAAACAAAGTAAATAAGAAAAACTTCATCTTGATATTAAAAAACCCAGGATCCAATAGAAAAGCAAACAGAAGTTCTGAAATAAATTATTAGAAAGGATTTGCCTTAACTTGCAAATACAAAATAACCAGAACAATAGAAACATTTCTTAAAAAGTTATCATACATACCTCAATAATAACACTAGCATTCATTAGAAAAGATAAATAAAGCCAGAGTGGGCCATCAGATGAGAATTCAACTACGTCCATCAAGAGAGTGCCCCATCATCTTGAACTATTTGCAGGCCTCAACCATTTTCTTCTGGCTTCTGATATAAGGCCCATTTCAGTACATTTAGGATCAGGCTCCTGGTATCTGTTTAATTTGTTTAATTACGGCTGAAAATCTTGAGCAGGCACATTAGAGACACACATGCACATTGTATGAGCTGGCAGAAATTATTCCATGCATCTCCCTACCTCCCTTGTGCATTCACTAAAACAGACCACACCCTTTGAGAAAAATCTCTAAGATTTTTCTTTTGGAAAAACTAAAACATCTGAAGAGCATGATTTAAAGCCCTCTTCCAAGAAATATATAAGTTATACATTTCTAGGAAATAGGCAAGTCCACCTAGTGTTCTAACAGAAGCTAAAACATGTTTCAATTTTGTTAGTATCTTTCTACTTTGTGTAGTTGTTTTATACATTATCTATAATGCTCATGTAAAGATAAACTTGAGATTTACGAAGCCACACAGGAAATTCGGCCATATGTTTTGCTTTAGAGTACCTTGCTCTGTCTTGGAAACCTCAGTTAAAGACGTTTGTCCCTTAGGTGACAGCCTGTTCCTGCTACTGCACATTTCTATATATGAGATTTTCTGGTTTGTTCTCAGAAATCATACTTCCATATTGCAACCTGCTTTCTGTCTTTGCCTAGAACATGTAAAAATTATCTTATCCACAATGCAATAAAAATAGCAGTTACTTTGCTTTATATTATTATGGAGCTTTAAAATAATGTAACTATTGCAGAGAATCTCTGTGCAAGGTTATCTGACTTGAAATCAAGTTTCCTAACAAGGAAGCAACATTAACAAGGAAAAGTTAAGAGACCTATCTGTGAAGAGATTCTTCTTTCTTAATGGCGAGACACCTCTTATCACATCTCCATGAGGAAGTCTGCCCTCCCCATGTCCTACTGACTTCCTTTTCTGCACTCTGGCTACACCTTTCTGATTGTCAGATGCAGAGAGGTCACTTCAAACTCGCAGGTGTCAGATCACTAACACACATTCTCAGCCTGCTGTATTTATTCACTCTGTGAATGACAGGTTCCTCCCACACATTTATAACACTTGTTACAATGGTCACTTCTAGAACAGTTGTTCATAAACTGATAGAACAAAACCATGTGTTGTCCACATGGGAATAAGCAAAAGAAACATCACTGTTTGATTTATTTTTTAACAGAAGCCTGAATGGATATGGAACTATACTTGTATTCAACAGGCTAAATTGAACACAGATACACTCATATAGCATATCCACCATAATGATTTCTATAAGAATCAATGCTGATTTCTAGAAGAATCAGAGTATATTTTGGCTTTTCATGTCATATCTGTGCTGTGAACAGTTCAAGCAAGTCTGACAGGCAAGATAAAACACCTACAGCTGTCACTCACGGGTTTCATAGGATACCCTTAGGAATGCAAAGACTTATATCAACATACTTCTGAAGAGTGAGGCTCAGGTTGTGGCTGGCTGACTTGATCTTGTTCTGGGCCTCTAAGTGGGTCATGCTGTCAGTGTTGACTCCATCAATGGCTACCACAAGGTCCCCTTGGTTCATCTGTGACTGTGCTGCCTTGCTGCCAGGGGTGATCTGTGTGAGAAAAGAAAGGAAAAAAAGCCATATCAGAATAAGTCATTGTGTGCACAAAGCACCTACAGAGAATTTGCCCAGAATTCATAGAATCATTTAGGTTGGAGTCCAACCATAACCGAACTCTAGCACCAAACCATGTCCCTTAGAACCTCATCTATTATATTGAGTAACAGATACAGCAATAAATACAGTAATAGATACAGTTATTGCTGTATCTATTATCGCATGGGTAGAACAACAAAATTTATGGAAATTAAAAAAACTCAAAGTTAACTTACATTTCTGCAAAGGTCCAGGACAATCTCTACTTCTCATTACTTCCATTTTGAGAAGTTAGGCCCAATATAGTGGTTCCCTCTTCCTCAAGGGGATATTGATCATTACTTATATTGGAGTAGCATATAGAGACGTTACTCAGAGTGGAAAACTACTAAATCACTATCTGCTGCATGATTTTATAATATCTTTCCTCCTAAAAGCCATTTATTACCAAAGTTCATTATATCAATTCATTATATCAAGCAAACAGAAAATGAAGGTGAGGGGCCTTGCACACACCCCTTTTCTTTTATAGCAAATGATTCTACTTAACATTATCCACATGCAACTATAGCTCCATTAATTACCAAGACAGATCACTACATACCTGAGATGACTTCCTCAACCTGTTGGACCTGACACTCCAAAGACAGACCAGCACTTTTAGAAACAAGAAGCCACAATGCTACAACTACAAACCCAACAGTGAGACAACAGACATTCTGGTCATTCACTATGACATTTACACTTTGTTAGCTCCAGATGTCTTGTGGACTGCATTGTCTCCAAATTGACAGTATCCTGACCTCAATTTTACACAGCTTGCATCTGGATGATGTTGATACATAACAGCTACTTATGAAACTTAACTCCACCAGGGAACTCCAACTAAAACAGAAGAGCGTTCACATACTGTCAGCCAGGCAAACTTTAGTGAGCACAGCAGAGTAGTCCTCTGCTCTCAGCACTCAGTATTTAAAGGGTATGGACATAAGCTGTTGTTCTTTGCTCTTGCTTTTAGGTATTCACTTCTTTACATTCTTCAGTTCTAAAAAAAGCCCCAAGGATGATCTAAAATGCCACAATAAAGGCTGCAGTCAACAACTCTGTTCCTTGAGCAGAGCAAACAGAAAAGAAAGATGTGTCTGATCATGAACCAAAATTCCCCTGTGAATCCAGCCAGGCTGAAACTCCGAAGTTAAATTCCTAAGGAAACCAAAACCCAACACAAACCCAAACACCTTTCCTCATCAAGCATGAAGTGAAATTCCTTAACCTGTATTCCCTAATATGACCTCAAAACACTTAAAAATATGTACATACTTAAACCAAAAAAGTCCTTCCAAAGCAACTCCCTAAACTCTTGTGCTCTTCCACTGGTAAAGACAAAGAAGAAATAAAGTGGGGAAAAAAATAATTTTTCTATGTTTCTTTCTTTCTTTCTTTCTGCTCCATTAAAGAGGCTCAGTATTGAGTCTGACAGTCTTTTTGACAGCCTAATCTGGCAATAGGAGTTGACAATTTACTAGAACATGAGCTCTAGGATCAGGGTGGTAGAGCACAGCACCCTGAATACTTGAAGACTACTTAAAACCAGCAGTTACTTTGGAACTAGGCACTGTAAATAACATCCTAGAACTGATCTGACTAGATGAGACAGCTTTCTGTCCCTTTACATTAGAGATAAATGCAATAAGAGTTTATGTTTTCTGAGTGAAGGACAGCCACAGACTTAATGCTCTCACACAAACCAGTGTTGAATGATAATGGCAGTGCCACTCCCTGATGTATTTTTCTAGTGTTAAAGAACTGAGGAGTGGGGGAAATATTGTGTGGTCGTTTCAATGATTGAGTTTTATTCTGTAGTCTAATGCACCCTCATAGAAAGAGATTAGTAGAAACAAGAGATTCATATTTCAAGCATAGTTTTCCTAACCTATTAAAGAAACACTGGCTTCTATGCATTTGATTGACTTTGTGTTAAGTACATAGAATACAGAAGCCTATAAAAACATGGATTATTTGCATACCCACACATATAGCATGCCTTGCATAGTTACTGAAAGACCTTTTCCTGTTCAGTCCCCCAAACATGTCAAAAAACGGTGTCTCCAACAAAATAAGAGGCCAAGAAAAGGCAAAATGTGAACAAAAGCCCAACTCAGATAGAATAGCCAGTACAACTTGAATTCATCAAGCAGGATGCTTCAGTCATTCTCAGTTCATTCTTTTTCTAAAAACTGTTTGCCTGTCATGTACACACCAAGGCTTGAGGCTTCTTGATAAAGGTTTTTTAGTAGATTATCTTCACATATCACCTTTCTAAGACAGCACTTTTTACCTTCTCATGAAACATGCAAGTTCTTGCCACAAAACATTAACTGCGTGATGCTGATACTTCCAGTCTCCAGACAGCTGGTTCCAAATGCTGAGAACTCCCTCTTTTGCTCATCAAGAACAAAGACTAGTTTTTTAACATCAACCCAGTTACTGAAAGCGAAATGTCTGCCCTAATTTCGGAATTCTTACTTAATACACACATCTTTCCTTCTGCTCCACAGTGATGCCTCAAACAAAATAAACCCAGAGAATAAGAGCTTTCACAGAAAGGATAAAGAAGCCTGTAGATTTGGGACTATGTTAAGTTAGCTATAACTTCATGATTTCCCTCTCAGTTTCTCTGATTTATGCTTTTTGCAGCCTCAAATTTAAATGTCATATCTTCAAATAAAGAAACAGCAGGTAACTACAACTGTCCTAGAATTAGAGGCAAATTTAGAGGTTGAGGATTGTTACAGTAGTGACCTGATTTCACAGAATCACAGAATGGTTGGGGTTGGAAGGGACATCTGGAGATCATCTAGTCCAACCCACCTGCTAGAACAGGTTCACCTAGAGCAGGATGCACAGGAATGTGTTCAGGTGGGTTTTTAATGTCTCCAGAGACAGAGACTCCACAACCTCTCTGGGCAGCCTGTTCCAGTGCTCTGGCACCCTCAAAGTAAAGAAGTTTCTCCTCATGTTTAGATTAAACTTCCTGTGCTTCAGTCTATGCCCATTGGCCCTCATCCTAACTTACTTTAATAGGATATTTTCTGCCTAACAGTTTTAGAAAATACTACCTAAATGAAAAAAAATATATTAATCAGAAGAATCTATCAAACAAAAAGTCCTAGGTAACTTAGAATTTGTGATTTATATAAGTTTCTAACTACAGCCATTGCAACACACTTTCTGATGCAAAGTGCTACAGGACAACCATACTGGGAAAGATAAGGAAACCACCTCAATCACAGCTCACCAGCCACTGTTCCTTTATTTGAAAAGGAAAGAGATTTGTAGTCATTACTTCAGCTAAGTAATTCAGCTTCATGCTAAGTCATTAATTCAACTAAGTCAATACTTCAGCTAAGTAAGCAAATTCTGTGCTGGATTCCATCATACAGCTCTACCTTTCCAGTTCCCATGTCAGGGGCCAGCACAGCACTGATGTCACTTTAGCTCTAAAATTCAGCTTATCCAAGCTTCATAGATGGCGAGACCCGCAAGTATAAAAGATGGATGCAGTTTATTGTATCTGTAATTCAGAATCACAATAAGTATCAGGAAATAATTACTTCCCTCAGTTTTCCCACTGGCTAAGAGTATGTTATGTAGACTATTTGGTTCTGTAAATCTTTACACAGAAAGCATCGTTTAAGTCTGGATGTATACTCTGCATAAAATATCCAAATTGAAGTACAAAATTATACTTATTTTATTCAGAAGCAAACAGGCTTATCTGTGAGGCTTTCAAGAGAACCCACAGCATGCATATTTTACAGCAGACACTGAGAACAGTCAGTAATTGTTGGGGACAAAATATCAGTGTACAGATGGAGATACATCAGCTGCCAGATCTGAAGTGTCAAGACACATTCAAGACTATCGTGTTCCCATTGTTAAAGATCCAGCAGAAAGGAATGGAGGGCAAAGTGTTTATCTGTTGGTATTTTCCTCACTCTGAAAACTTATCTCTGTTCTACTAATATTTTACCAAGTACTCACAGAGAAGATCTCACTGTATCTTTGTGAAATCTTTGGTGATCATTTTCTATTTAGAAAGGTTTTTTAAAAATATTTTTAAAGTGAAAGGTGAGTGTTAAATAACTCTTGGAACTAGACTGCAAATCCAGTAGTGTCTACACAGTAAGTTCTAGCTTGCTGTCATCTCGGCCTCTCTTCTACTAACTAAAGTAAAACATTGAGTAGAGAAATATAATGCTGTCTATGTCAAATACGCATTTTTCAATTTGATCGCAGATTTTTTTTTCTTAAAACATCTCTGGGCAAGATCTAAACAGAACTATTTCAGAAAACCTTTATAAATAGTCTTAACTCATTACAACATAGTGTTGCAAATGCCTTTATTTAGGGCTACAGTGAGATGTTTGCCAGAGATTTAAAGTATAGCTATTTCTGCCAATTGATTTACAGAATCCAAGACAGAGTACCACTGACAGTAAGATCTAATTTTAATAGTATTTCTTTAGTGCCTCAAGCCCAAGCACAGACTTCATCTCAAAGAGACAAGAATTTTTCACCTCTCTCAGAAAAGCAGAGAAACACTTGCTGCTTCAGAGATGTTCATTTGGAGCCCTCACAAATTTCCTATAAGGCAGACATTTTACTTCAATATCCCCAGCTTAGAGCAAGTGGGTGGGCTAGAAGTATCACATGTTGCTTTCAATGCACTACAGAGAATTCTTACTGCACTCTGTAGTGAGCAGAGCTGTATACTGGGTGAATATATAGTACAACAGTGACAGCTGCGCCCTAAAAAATAAGCCTGCACTGGCTTCAGAGTAAATACTGCTTAGCAGGAGCTCTGGGAAGCAGCGTACAAAGTGCAGCTGCTGCATCGCACATGTTCCCACCAAGCCCCCTCAGCTCCACTCCAAAGGGGGACAGACAGGGATCAGGCAGTATTTGAGTGGCTGAGTGTTAAAATACTAATGAGAATGCTTGTATAAACAGATGGATGGACATAGTTTTCCTACCCCAAGGAACTCCTAATTTACAAGACAGACAAAAATACATAGGGAGACCTACACAACTGAGAAGGTGTTAACATCTTAGCTTGCAGCATTAGCCAGGGCCTCTTTTTCCAGGACTTGAACTATGCCTGACCCCAACCCTCAAATCAACGAGTTATACTTTCCTCTTCTCATTCAAGAACAATGCTTCAGAGAATCAAGCATTAAACAGCACTAGAAATACGCTAAAGCACTGGGAATGAATACCCTCTCCTCTTCAGGATCTCTGGGACAGAAGAAAATTTTAAAATAAAGTGTTCCTTTTCCATAGTCAGAAAGGCTAGAAATCAGAGACAGGACATAAGCTATCAGTTACCAGAGACTATAGGATACTATTACAACAAGAGGAATGGACAGACACTAAGGATCACTAGAAAAAAGAATATTTTTCCTTTCTGGAGAAAACAACATTTAAATAGCCCCTACTAAATTTTTGCAAGTGGGTTTTTGTATAGATGCTTCCAACAAACCTTCCTATGTTTTCTAAGCACTGAGGCTCACAATGCCTGGGAGTGGCAGCAAAACTTCTTCCTTTTACGCGCAGAAGCACGACCTGCTGAAAGGAGAGACATGCTTTGAAATCCCACCACAGAGCAGTTACACCCAAGTGGTGAAGGCCCATTCGAATCCAAGTAGTTCCCTCTGGACTAGAGACATCTGTTCCTTTCTTATTGTGAACAAGTTAATTGGGGAAATTTATATTATTGTTTCCTAAATGAGTCACTTCCCATTGCTCCCCACAATAAATGTGTAACAGCTCCACAGGGAAAATAATGGGTTTTCTTAGAAAACAGAAGACTACTCTAGAGAAGAAAAAATGCAAAGAAGAGTAAAACCCACTTGGATAAGTCAACAGGCAAGAAATTCACCATTTAACTCGACACTTTGCCAGAAGGCATAAAACAGGAACAAAGAAACATCCTACATAACCTACACCATAGAGCAAACCCCACTGTCTCTGACAATGGCTTTTACACCTTTTGGTGTCAGCTAAGAGAACTGAGCAAAAGCAACTAAATATAAAGACAGAGGACTGTAGGAAATTGGAAATTAAAGTCCTTGCACATATCATTAATGAAACCTAAAGAAAATTTACTTTTTGCAGCCATTGTTTTCCTGAAGAAAATGTGTCATTGTTCTCAATTTACTGCCAACCTTTTTTTTTTTTTGTTTTCAATAAGACAACAAAACCTGCCTTAAATGACTGCTCAGGGCATCTGCAGAATGTGCCACTGACACCTTGAAGAGCTTCCATTTATATAAAACAGAGCTGAACTGGCAAGCTGCAGAGACATTCTGAAGTGGTCTCTTCATCTGTAGTTAGGGAGATTACAATACACGTGAGAACACCCAAAATAGCTTTAATCTACCTCTCTTGGGTACCAGGAGCCATGATGCCACAGCAACACAGAGATTTTGTGGGACAGCCAGTCACTTGCATTTCAGGACATGCTGTACTGCAAGAACAGAAGGGCTATTGGCACTTGAGCTATCAAACTTACCTCAGCCTCGGGTATGCCAGGCCACACTGGAGTGATACCACTTCAAATAACACCAGAAGTTTTCCTTCTGCTGAATGCCTTTACAAGGCTACTGCTCATGCACAATATATAGGCTCTTCAAGGAAGAAGACAGTCAGCAAACCCTTCTTGACAAGCTAAATAGACCCAGGTGATGGAAATAAGCCAAATGTAAAAGACTTTCAGCTTAGAAATTAAAGGAAGCAAACAGGCAATGCTTAGGGCAGGGTTGTCAAACTCACTTTCACTGGGGGCCACATCAGCCTCCTGGTTGCCTTCAAAGGGCCAAATGTAATTTTAGGATTGTATAAATGTGGGAGTAAGGCTTAGGGGATTGCCCTAGATAAGGCTTTGGAGGATTTTTTGAGAGTGACTGTGAATGCTCCTGTCCCTTGTTTGAAGGAAAATCATTCCATTTCCTGCTTCAGCTCTATATTATCTGACTGAAAAATTGTCAATTCTTTGTTAAAAAAAAAAAAAAAAAGGAAATGTTTTGGATTTTGCCACTTAGCCTGCTAGAAGCATGACTAGTCTATATATACCAGCTATACAGATGATAGTTAAAACGTGGATGTAGCATTTTAATAGGGTGGGTTGGCATAGGTACAAGACTATGCATCTCTCTGAATCTTGTACGGTTTGACTAACAATAATCTCCCTTCTCCCAATCTTCATCTAAAACCAGCTGATAGATCTATTCAGCTTATTCTGAGCATCCTCTGCCAAGATAGCATATGCTATGTATCTTGCAGAAATGCAATGGAAGCACAGAGGTTAGTCATATAATAATAGATGTTGATTGTCTCGTTATGGCAGGTTTTTAAGGAACAAGTGAGTAAGTTCTTCTTTGGTATCAAAGAGTTTAATAACCTTAATGCAAATCACAACTGAGACTATAAGTGAAGTACTGATCCTTGCTATTTTGGCAGCCCAGTGTGTGTGAGCAGTTCTGTCTTCTTCCCCAGGACAACTAACTGCAGCAAAGTTGCACTCACTTTCTAAGTGTATTCAGGATCAGAACTACCCAGTTTCTTCAAAGGTTTGCCTTCTACTTCCCTACTTCTCTTTTTCAAATTTCAATTCATTTTAAGGCAGTTTTGTAAGGTGGGGTATTTCTTGGTGTTTCAAGTAGACAGATCTCAGTTATCAATATTGCCTTCCAAATTTTCACAGTTATCTTGAATTCTACATTCTGGGCAGCTTTTTGACCTCCTCATGAATAAAGAATTGTGTTGTCTCCCCATACATGCATAAGCAATAAACTGAGGGGTTCATGTATTTGCTACTAGCCACTGCAGCATGATTTTTTTTTTTTTTTCAGGTTCCATTCTGCTTAATGTATTTCACTGTATATAACTATAACCAAATTGCTTTATACTTTGAAAGGCTTTTGAATGGTTCAGCAACAATAAGGCCGGACTAAAAGGGCATTTGAGACAATACTGAGAGTTTCAGTTTGGCAGTTTTGGCCTGCAGCCACTTCTGATATTAAGCAACTTAAAATAGCTTTGACTTTGAGTCAAAGTCCTGAGGTTCCAGCACAGTTTGATTGATGTACAAATGACTCTTCTGCTACTGTGTTTGTAAATTAGGGTGCTTGGTGCTTATTACATTGACACCAGCTTACATTTCACTGTTCTTTAAATGTGCATTTCTTTATTGTGTTATTTTTGTTTGCAGCCACTAGAATACCGGAGAGTAATTCTTCCTATGATCACTAAAATACAAACTGCCACTTTGACACAGCAAATAGCAGTCCTGTCCCTAAACCAGCAATATATAGTATTTAACTCCATGCTTTACCCACAGATGCTAGAATAGTATAGTACAGACAGAAAGGCATCTGTATGAAAGATGACAAAAATGTAGCACATGTTCACAGTGACACAGAAGTTGAATCAGAACTAAATTTGCAGGAACTACACTCCGCATCATGCCATTAACTTCTGCATCTAAGGTCTTAAGAGGCCATATTGCTCAATGTGAATCTGCTTCAACTGGATGGTCCAGCATTAACCACCCACCGTAGAGCATCAATTACTCATTGAACAGTCCTTTTCCACAACAATAAGTGTTCTGTACCTGAAGCATTCATCCATGTTCTGTGAAAGAATAAACAAAAGCACAGGCTTCAAACTTCAGAGAGTAAAGAACTCCTGTCAAGAGCCAAGTGAATAAAAAAGAACAGAAGCAAATGTCTCCTGAGAAAGTGTCATGCAAATTTGCTCTGTAATACAATGCATCACATTGAGTGCGTAACATGACATCCTGCCAGGTATCGCCACAGGATCCTTGGAAAGGTAAAGATGTTGCAGGTAAAATATAGTCTTGACACATTTAACAGTTACATAAACTGCTGGATGTTTCAGGAAGCAAGGGAAGTTGTAGATACTGAGGATGTTTCTTTTACCTGTTAAACTATTACATTTTAAGCTTTGTTCTCCTGGCTTTTCAATCAAACATACAACTGCCATTTCCCTTGTGAAGCCACAGGAACCAGATTTGTTTAACAGGGAACAATTTGAACATATTGGTGTAATTTCAAATCTAAAAGGGAAAACTCGCTATATTGAAGATTGTGAAGAGTGTCAAAATAATATTTAAAAGCAACACAATCTGAATTTTAAAAAAGGAAGCAGCTTGTTTTACCTCTTCTTTATCTCTGTAAGGGGGGATTTGGCTATTGCTCACGACAAGGATTGAACTTTATAGTGATGATGCCATTGCTGGTTTGGGGTGGTTTAACCCACTACAGTGGCAGGTACAGCAGTCTTCAAAAATTTCCCACTTAAAGCTTGCAGATAATAACAAAAAAATCCCAGATTCTATGTGACAAAGTGCAAGCCAGTGACATATATGGTTTTCTCAAGGTAAAAGCATCTCTCTAAGGGAATTTTACATCCATTAGCTTTATAATCTTCTATTGCATAAGTGTAGCTGAGTGCCTTCCCACACATCTTACAGTGGCTTCAGGGCACGTAGCAGTATTAAGCTGAAAAGTTTTCAAAATGTGTTTTTATATTTTTTTTTTTTTTTCCATACACTATTCTCCATCTACTCTACAATAACCAATTTTTATGTGACTTTAGAATGGCTTCCTTTTTACAGACCAAGTGAAATAATAGATATGAAATGTTTTAACTTATTAGTACTGTCTGTAGCTAAAGGCTATTTCAGACTCAAAAAAAATATCCAATGAATTAGATGGAAAATGTATCATTTATTAAGAAAGATACAGTATTTTTGTTCAACTATTAATCCAATATGGGTGGGTTTCATGACCATAACAATTCACCTGCTTGACTTCTCCTCTCCCCTACCCACCATCAAGCTTGTGATGAGACGGAAGGCCAAGCAAACCCTCGACAGAGTGGCTCCTACAGTAATCTAGGGCTTGCAAGCTTGTCTCATTTCTACTCAGAAAGAAGTCAGATCAGCTAGGTGTGCTACACACAAAGGTAACCTGGACTGATAGTCTTCCTTTCTCACAGAGCACTGCTTCATCAGCTTCCCTTCCTAATTTGCACCATTTCCTAGGAAGAATCTGAAGTAAAAATCTTTTCTAAAACATTACACAAAAGAGAAAGATACTATGGTCTGAAAGCTTATAGAATGTCTTCATTAAACATCAATATTGTTTATGAGCCAATACATCCTAAAAGGTACAACTCAAAATACTGCTAAGTTAAGAAAATGCAACATAAAGAAGGGTTCACTGAAATAAGAGTTTAACAAGAATATTCCATAAATTCGAGAAGCCAGAAGCTGATTTAGAAGCCAATACGCAGGTTATTTAGAAAGAGCTTTAAGAAATTAACGACCCCAGCTAGTTAATATTAATTTGCCTATGATGAAGGGGTCTTAAATTAAACTGATCTGTGTTTGAAGATCTAAACAATGCCACTCAAACTTCATCACAACACGTCTTCTATTTTTATACACAAGTTTTGGGCTGAGACTTGACTGAAAAATTCCCAACTATGACAAGCAAAGCTGTTCTTGGGGAATTTCCATTCCAGATAAAGGCAGGAGCCTGTGATCTCATGATTCCTAATTCATCAGAGTACATAGTTCAAGCAGCCTCAATTAGCTTCTGCAGAGGGGAAATTGTTTGCTTAAACTCCCAGTCCCTCTAGAGTACTCCAAAACGGTAAAGCATGTTTCCTTGACCATCCCACTCAGCAGCATATTCACTGGTAGAAAAATAGAACTACTTCCACAATAGGAAAACCAGAAACTTCTTGACACTCACAGAAGAACTTACTTAACTACCATTGTGACAAAGATGACATCTACACCCATTGCCAGCAGTAACACCAGGTGTATTACCTACTCTGTCAGCATTCACCTACCAGTCTTTAAGGTGCCCAAGAGAAACAGTCCTTTGTGGACAAGCTGATCTGTTGTCTCTGATGGCAGGTTTTGAACTCCCGGAGGGGTCACCCAGCACATGTGTGTGTGGAGGGCGGTTTCAATGTGCAAAGATCATAACCAGTAACTGGCACTTGAAAGAAGGTGTTAAGGCAGGAAGAAAAGCCTGATCAGTATTTCCTATCCAGTTGACATGCTACTGTGGACAGCCTTTCACCTTCTGAGCTGCTCACTCTGGTCATCAACAGGTGAGGGTTAGAGAGCTTTCAGTTTGCACCGGGAATGCTAAGTAAGGTGTATCTAAAATTCTTAAACTTTATTTTGTACTACATTCAGGAAGGTCCAGTGAAAAACCTCCATCTCTTAATTACAGATAGCAAAGTGGGCAACCATCAATTGCGAATGAACACTTTCTGTCTAACCAAAAGGTGATCGCAAAACAGAGCCTGCAAATTTGCCTGTGATGCTGATATTGCTGGTTAGTGATACATTTACCTGTTAACCTGGGGAGCAAGGTTTATGCCAATTCCTTTTTGGGTAGTCTACTTCTCTCCTGCTTTGTCTCATCTAGATTTGGTGCTCACCCTTTATTGGTGTAAGCAACACCAAGCTAAGGCAGTATTATTCTTCCAGAGCGTGCAGGTTTTAATAGTGTTTCAGGTAGGGCCTTGAAGCATGCTGCCTACATATACTCCTACAGCTCCCACTCCTCTGTACATTCTTATTTTTTTTCAGGTAGTTAATTATACTTGGAAGGAAAGTAACAGTGAATCATAAAGATTTCTACCAATTTGGCAGCATGATCAGTGGTTTAGGAGCTTAGGGTACGGCTCACACATTCCTATCGAAAAAATTTTAAGTAACAACGGTTAGATTGCATAAATTATGGGTGAAAAATCATCATTAGCCTGCTTAGTATATTTAGCTAGGCTTTGTCTAGATTAATGTGGTTCTAATTCTAAGATATTCATTCATCCTTGATTCAGAGCAAGGCTCCTTGTGGATCACCAAGCTGTGTAACTTAGACATAGCTTGGGTGTAACAGAATTATTCTGTAGGGTGCTTCACTTCCATTCCAAAGCTGTGTTTTTATCATTCCTCCCTTCTGGTAGGAAATCTAGACTGTCTAAACTTCCTTAACAGCTTCTTTGGTAACTGCAGACATTTCACTCAAAAGCACTGGAAGCAGAGGTTGTAGCGAGCTACACTTCTAGCCACAATGAGTTTCAAAATTCTGCATGTCTAAGTTAGGAATTTTCCTTGCCTGGTCCAGAGTAAATACACTAATTATGATAATCTGATTGCATATTTTGTTATGGAATAAATGTTCACAGGACTTCTATTTAAGTCGATGGAAGGAATGCAATCAAGTTCAGAATTTGGCTTAACAGTGTTTTCCTTGGCTGCTTTAGACACTAACTTCTGCAGTGGAGCATGTCAAAATAAGTGGTTTGGAAGAATCAGCAGGAAAGTTGGAAAGAATTTCAGAGAGTCTAAGGTGGTCTGCCTTTCTGTGCCCAGATAGTCTTTTTTTCCTTCATCTGGCACAAAATGAATTGCTTAATTAATTGTGTAGAAGACAAAATATGACCATTACTTTAAGAGGGATTCCTGCTGTTAGTAAAACCATTATTTGCCTGATAAAAATGGGGAATGAAAGGAACATATAGAAAAAAAGTTAACTCTCCACTTTGATCTCAAATGAGGACTTAGCTAAACTGCAGGACAATGAGCTTCATCATTCTGTTTTGTCACCAAACAAACCACTGAATGGTTAAAGTGACATTTTGGACTGCAAAAGGTAAAAATGTCTTTAAAGAAGACTGATGTATTCCCTAATTCCAACATACAAATCTCAGATCCAGCTAGAATTATGACTGACAGAATTATGAAAGTTCTCTGTTCTAAGCAGTGCTATATTTACAGTAATATTTTTTTCAAAGCTGTACTCACACGCAAACAAAATCGGTAGGTGTTTTGGAGTTCTAATATGTTGTCAGAGTTTGATCTTGGCCAAGTTTCTCTAAACACTCTTAAATCAGGAGATTACTTAGTGGATGACTGGCTCCCAATCTCCCAACCTTTTTCATCTGTTTCCTTTTTTCATTGCCCTCCTCCTCTCACAGAATCTTGTTCAAGAAAATTGCTTAGTCTCATGAATCATGTTTGCAGAAAAATATTTAGTCACTGTCAGTGATGGAGTACTCCACACCAAGACTATATCAACGGCAACAGAAAACATTTCTTAAAGTGAATATGCACCTATTTAACAACAGGAAGCTTTTGTTTCAGATACAAAGAAGCAGAAATAAAGGAAAATTAAGAAAGCTTGGATGGTCATTGGGCAGCTGGGGAGAATCCTGGGGCAGACAGAAGTGCCAAATGAAGCTGTACTGGTTATGCCTCTTTATTCTATAACGGGTCTTCTATGTATAGAATTATACAGCTCTTCAAGAGACTGAGATTACACACACATATGATATGGGAGCAACATATGCATTTTACATGTATCTGCCTAAGGAAGTCCAAAGATGCTCCCAAACTTTTACTAGACATATTTTACATAGTACCATAGATCATGTCCACCTGGTTCTCTCACCTGGTGATAGGCATTTTCTTCTGAATGGCCTTCCCCTCTGCGTTTTTGTGTCATTCCAGGACTGAGACAAATTAATCTCCTACCTTCTGCTTCCATTTCCTAAGTATCTTCTACAAAAAATCCTCAGAAAAGAGGATTAACAGTTCTAGATCATACCAATGAGTCTTCTGGGTCACACCTAGTCCAGCATACATTCAAATAAAACTCATATCTATTCCATACATTGACATTAACCTCCTATTCTATACCTAGAAAGCAACAATTTCATAATGATGTTATTGTTCAACAGCCATCCAAAGTCAGAATGAGAAAAATACTCCTATTATTCAGCCTGAACATTTAGTCGCTCCTGGAAATAGCATGTTACCACGAAAATTTTATTAGCAAATTGGAGAGACTTCTGAGGCTGCATAGGGAAGTATTGAGCATAAACAGTAGCTAATGCTGAAGCTATATGCATCAAACACACAGAGAAAATGTAAAGGTAAGCTTAGATTAATCTAGCTATTTGTCTGTTCTGATAAGGGGAGACACCAGCAATTTCAGGAAATTCTCTGGTTTTAAACAGCAAGGCGCTGATGTCTCTCTTCCTTTTATGTACAGTGCCCAGCACTATGGTGCCCAGACCTTCACTGGTACCGTACCTAAGGGTAATAGCAGTATTGTAAATAAAGATCACCATGTTTCACAGAGTGACAAACAAGACATCAAACAATATTTTGGGCATGTGATAGAGAAGACCTGCATAAAGCAATCATCCAGGTATTAAAATGAGTTCCTAATAAAAATATAAATAGAAAAAAGAAGAAACTGAGACATAAGAAAAGCAGAAAACTTATTTTCCAAGATTCTGGCTATGTCAGAGGAGAACAAGATGCTGTCCTCACTCTCCACTTCAAAACATCTAACATCATCTCATCTGACTCTGCTGCTCTGTGTGAATACCATGGACCAACAGAATTGACATAAAAGCACGGAAGTCAAGCTCTATGCTACTCTGCCCTGCAGTCTAGGCAATAATTCTAGCATCTGTTGCAGCCTCTGTGAAGAGATTTGCAGTGATAGTGCAGAGGTAATAGCTACACAGACAATAAGGTATCGGTCACGTCTCTTTGGAGGCCACTTATCCTTTTTTATCATGCATGACTCTGTAAGAATGTGCAATGTGATAGTCCAGAAAGAAAAGCACTAGACTGTCAAGCTGAGCTTTTGCTGGCTGCAACTCAGATATGAGACAAAGTCATGCCCATCTTATATAAAGACTGATAAGAAGGCCATGTGCTGTTTATGCTAGATCAGTGCACAATTAGAAAGTCCTGTGCTTGTATTAGTAAGTACACTGATAATCAGCCTTCAGGAACAAATGAACAAACAACAAAAACAAAACAAACAAAAACCACACACACACGCACAAAAACAAACAAACAAAACCCACCACACCACAAAGAATGGAGAACTGAAAATCTGAATGTCTGAATATCAAAAGTGGTTAAATCCATTTAAGGAAGGAAGGGCAAAGAACAGAATCTGCTAAGATTAACAGCTTTTGAAACAGCATGATTACAAGTACCTTCCCCAAGTAGGGTGTCAATCAAGCTATTGTAGAAATTCATGAGTCAAGAAATCCCATGCAGGAAATGAATTCCATTGTGCATATTCCTCCTGTGACCACAGCCTGTTTGCTTGGGGGACCAGAGAACTTCTCTCTCTTGGGATTTTATTTTTCTACCCTGTCTGTCAACACATTACAAATAAGGCTTTAGCACAGAAAAAATATTATGGCCTCAATTCCCTATTAGCACAAAGGTTTTCTCTTCAGTGCAAATGGAGGTGTTTCGGTTTCTCTGTTATCTGCTTGGTAGTACTACAGATGAGTGCACAGCTGCCTGGCAGTGGTAAATCAGAGTTTGCATTTTCTCCTCAGGTGAAATATCCCTGATTTAATCTCAAATAACATTTGAAACACATACCTTTAATTTACAATAGACTTCTAAAAGATCTTCTATTCCACCTACAGTTTTATATTAACATTGGTTGGGTTTATGAATATGGAAGTAAACTGGAGGATTGTGGGCAGCCTTGTTGCTCATGTCCCTGTTTCCTTCTGTCCTGAAGAGCAACCTCCCATCTCTTCTTATCAAAACTAACAACCTGTAAGTTCATCTCACCTTTACCTTTGAGAACCCCGCTCTGATGACCATGGCTAGGGCCACAGCAAACTCACTTCACAAATAAGCGCAGAGGCAGGGTTCACGCCTAACTCACTATCTTGCACCTGCCTCTTTGTACCAGACAGTCCTTTTCTCCTCCAGTATATGAAGTGAACACTCAAATCACAGAATCTTTGCAATTTTTTGAATGATGTATAAGCCTAAACCACAGAAATCAAGGTTCGAAGATGCCTGTGTTTGCAGAATACAGACAACAAGCCCATGGTAGTGGCAGAAAGTCAGGAGAATGGTCCATAGGATCAAGAGGATCCATCTACATTTATCTGCAGTTCTCTAAAGCAACTAATTGTCAGGACAAACCTATGAAGCACAGAGTCCCATTAAAAACAAACAAACAAACCAACCCACCACCAACCGACCAACAAAAACCAACACACACAAACACAAAAACATATAATGGATTTAAGAGAGACTGGATTTCGCATTTCAGAGTTCTATACTTATCTCAGTGGGAAGAAGGGATGACTACAGAAAATTCTGATGTAAACATCAATTAATACTAAGTAACTTTTTTTTTTCCCCCTTAAAAACATCTTTTGTCTACCTTTACAGCTTTATGTAACAGAAATAACAATCAACTGGGAAACATCATCCATGTGTAGATAGTGCACACACTCAAATCCAGTCATAACATGTAACATGCCAGTGAGGCTGAGGGATCTGTGTGTTTGTGCATGAATTACAAAGTATTTGTCAATCCATAGCACAGGTTTTCCATAGGGGGCGGTAATATTATAATACACCATTTTCTTAACCCATCATTTGAACTGTTGGTAATAACAAAGGAAGTTTAATCTGTTTTTGTTACAAACTTGTAATTGAAACCATAATAGTAATCAGAAATACAGGCCAATATGTCCAAAGGCTGACTTAGGAGTATTCAGTGCAATGGTATGTGCTAATATGTTGTCTGCCTTAGGTTTTTAAAAAATGGGAGTTTATTTGCAACAGAAATTGTTTTGCTTTGTTTAAAAAAAAGTACTCCTATTCCTCTTACGGATGTGGCCCTGTTTCAAGGAGGACACTAATTCAAATAACTGCAAGAATAAAATGTCAATTAACTCTTCCTTATGAGCTATGATAAATTATTTTAGGGTGAAGCTATACATTTTTCTAAAGGGTCTTTATCACAGCGATGTTGACAGGACTTTAAGTATGGTGGTGTGCTCAGTACTACTCTCAAGCAGCTGAAGTATGTGCTGCAGCAGGTGCCACAAGTAGAACATAGATTTGCTTTGACATTAGAACATAGGGTATAGGGTTAGCGCAGGATTGTTTGAGGGATTTAAAAAGAGCTTATGTTGCGAAAGGTTTGGAAAAGCAGAACCATCAGGATATAACATTAGTCAAAGCAAACTGAATTTGAAGAAATCCTGCCTCTTCATTACAACAGTTGTTTGTACTTCATGATCATCAGGGTCTCTGTCATTAAAGAAATATTTTGCCACATCTAAAGGAAAAGCTCATTAAAGTGTAACCTCTTGGTGAAAGTAAGATCAACATATTAAAACATTTTGTTTGAGTTTTAAAAGATACATTTCTGCCACAGAACTGTAAAAATTGTATTTGCAGCTATTTTCCAAAATCTAAATCATAGTTTACATTTATTTTACATTCTCAATAATGCTGTCTTTGTAAAAGTTAATCTTAAATCTTTGCACCAACTCCCAGTGTCACACAGGCTGTTGGTAATCAACATATTCCCAGTCCCTCAGGCACAAAGTGGCATAGCAGATGACAGCTTTTCCCAACCAAAGAATCTCTCTGCATCTCTAACTTCATACATCCCCAACGCAGATTGAGCAATTCATTCTAACAAAGCAGGGGATGAAAAGCCCTCCCTTGTTAGGCACAGCAACACCTCCCTGCTGACACACATTCACTTCTTGCAGCCATAAGGATGTATGTGCTCCTGTGTTTTCACAAGTCGAAAACACTCTATGTGGTTGTGATCCACACAAACGAAGTTTCTCCTATCAGAATTTCTTCACAGTTTTTAGTAGTTTTGGTCTTTGCAATGTTATTCTACAAAGCTATTTATTATTCCTTCTCTAATATCTGAGCAATGGTACAACAATATCTAGGTGTTTGTTTTTTTTTTTCCCACAAATTACTCCTGACTTTTCTTGATCCATCTGCAAAATGAACTTCTTGTTTTGTATATGAATTAAGGTCACATATAACTTGCAAAAATAAAGTGAAATATCTAACCAGTCTGCTTGATAGTTTATAGACTTGAGGTATACCAAAACTATAGCTAAAATTAAAGATCTATGAAAAATACACAACCAGAAAACATCAACCTCACCTCTGATTAAAAAACTAGAGCAAGATTCTCTTATATTAGAAAAAATACCACATTCTATGGTGTTAAGTCTCCTTAATGGAGTTATGCTGGTTTATACCAGGTAAAATTATTAGTCTTATCTTAGTGAGTGTAGCATTTCTCT
This sequence comes from Nesoenas mayeri, assembly GCF_963082525.1. NCBI lineage: Eukaryota > Metazoa > Chordata > Aves > Columbiformes > Columbidae > Nesoenas > Nesoenas mayeri. The sequence goes on along the minus strand of NC_137551.1, from coordinate 10,859,686 downwards.
TACAGAAGGACTTTTAACTTTACATTAAACAATGTTTTCCAACCTCCATTTATACACAAGTGATTGAGAACAGCAGTGTTATCCTTCAACTCATAAGGCTCTCTGAACAAATATGTTTCCCCTGTAACTTCATAGAACCAGTGGAATTATACCAGGAATAAATCTGTTCCAGTATCTTCAGTTACTCTATTTGGAAACCAGTCATTTGCCTGACCTTCAGTGCAAGGCTAAAAACAGCGTTTGTCTGTCATCAAGAGCCAGTGAGATTTCAGATAAAACAGAAGTCATGGCTCCTGCAATGAAATTCCAGGAGTGTCCATCAAAGGCTTGCCAACAATAGCATCTCGCTCAGTCAATACTTTCATACTTTGATAAAACTAAGAAAAAAAAAAGGAAAGAGGAGTCTTGACATTCGGAAATGGTCATGCCACAGAGACTCAGTACTTGGGACAAAGTATGTGAAACCAAAAGAACTATTTAATTATATTCTACCTAAACTTTAATGACTTGAATAGCATTTTTTGTTGGTTGGTTAGGATTATTTTGCTCCTATTGGGAAATACTACTTGTTGCTACCAACACCACAATGCATTTAAAATAACATATAGATAACACAAAATAAATCATCTTTATTCTAAATCCCTATACAAATATTGTGAACAAACACTGAAGCAAAAACAAGACTATTTATTCTCCAAGCTTCCAACTTCCTTGTTTAAATTAAAACACATTAAGCTTGTGTTAACTAGAATAGGAAGATTGTTATTGAACGATAGCAGTTAGGCAAAACTTCAAACTTTTTCCTTATGCTCCTATGCCAGAACATAGGCTTGCAATGCTCTCTCTTGTTTCAGATTTGACCCTGGCATTTCTCTTGACATTACTCAACCCAAAACTAAGCTTCAATATACTATCCCAATCCTAGCAGGATATTGATGAATACTTTGATAGTGAAAGACAGGGATAGTGAAAGTTACCAGTCATTTCCACATGCATCCTAGATATCACTCAGTATACACACAGCTTGCTAACAACCTCACTATCCTGGAATATACACGTACACTTCCAGTATTGCTGCAGTTTTTCTAGTCTTTTAGTTACTTCCGACTTGGGTTCCTACTTAGAGGATCTAACTAGCAAGACTAAGTAAGACTGTAGTAAGACTAAGGATAAGAGCGGGTTGAAGTGAAGCTAGAAAATGAGCCATAAAGAATGAAAGATGGAAGTGTCAGAGGCAAGAGCAGAAAGGAAAAGGACAATCCATTTAAAGACAATGTCAGGCATTACAGGAACAGAAAGCTGCATTTCAAAGCTAAGCAGAGGATAAGATTCATACTATCAATTTCTAAGTGCAGCTTATAGGCCACGGTGCTCTCTCTGTTATGTTACCTAATTAAATTGAGAACTGTCACAATGCAACCTATTTGCAATACAAAGCGATACAAGCCACCAGAGGACGAGAAGAAAGCGTCACAAGACACAAACCATTGGCTGCTTGTCCCTGGTGTCAGTAGTGTGCAGAAGTTCAGTCAGAGATGCTGAGCCTGCTGGGCAAGTTTTGTAAACTCATTCAAGAAGAAAGCACCCAAAGCCAACAAAACTTGTCTAAATAGGTAAGGCATGCAAAAATATTAGCAAAAAGAAACAAAGCACTTGGGAGAAAAATCCAAGTCTCCATGTTCTTGAATACTAAATGAATGAAGCTGGACAAAAAAGTAAAAAGATCCCATCAAAACAGTATGGATTTTTACTTATTCTGGTAGCAAAGCAAGATAAACTGGACAAAATGTAAGTCATGGTGTGACAAACAACAGAGAAAGGAAATATATATATATGTTAGTATATATATCAGGAGTACCTGTTCATCACAGGGATACAAATAAAAAAGCAGCAGAGATTTTTCTACAGGCCACATACATCCAAAGAAAAACACACAGGTCATGGGCAGTATACATTCAGGAAAGAAAAATTAGGAGAACACTTCTTGCATACCAACTATAATGTAAAACTAAGCTCAACTAGAAATGTACCAAGGACTTTGCAAGTCACCACCACCTTCATCTGTTCTCAGATTTTATATCTTTCTAAACAAACATGCTTTTACTTCTTTTTATATTTCCTTTATTTTCTTTTTTTTTTTTTAAAAAAAAAACGGAAATAAACTAAAAGAAATGAAAATATTCAAATAAATATTAAGAAACAAGTAGATGTTTCAACTTCACTTCTTCAAGGTGGTTACCATTACCTCTTGTAAGGTATTAGAACTGAGTCAGAAAAATGCTTTTCTCTTTATGACACAGTGAGAAAAGGAATTTTTACTGAGTATCACATCAATGTGATAGTAGCAATGGTGAGAGGATATGAACAGCTTTGGAAGATGGCATGCACCCTCTTTTTTTTTTTCTTTTTTTCAGAGAGACTTTGGCAATTTGGGGGCTTTCTTGCTCGTTCCTGATCCATATTTTGTTATTGTAAAATTTGGTTCTATGCAATGGAAAAATATAATTTAAAGAGTGTTTTCTACACACCTCTCTTTACAGTATTAGCATATCCCAGGGCAGTCTCACCCTAGTGTGGCTGCATGGGCTAGATATACACTACTCTCAGACAGCAGTCAAGAGCAGATACTTTTGGGGAAGATTAAAACTAAGGACTTCTGGCATCCAGGCCAGAACATTCACTGCGGATGTCCTAATATTAAATGCCAACAAGGAGAGTTTCTTCCTAAACCTTTTATCTACACACTGAACAAAGAGCTTTAACAATCAACTACATGGCAAGAGCTCTTGCTTGGCCTTCTAAGCTTGGAGACGCATTTAATATCAGGACTCAAACCACCTGCAAAACCAGTGGAGGAGGATCAAGTCTTAATATAGACAAAATAAATAAATCAATCCTGCTTATAAATCCTCTTAGCAATGCTTTCCTCAGATATAACTCAAATGTCCAGTTTATAAGGCAAATTATTTTAAGTGTTAACTTAAAACTATTCCTTCATGCTGTCTCCTGACCTACAAAGAGTTTTAATAAAACAAAAAAGGTTACAGACCAAATTAAGTAATTGAGCTAAAGACTCAGAGTGGCAAGAGGAAAAGACATCTACCCATATTATCAAATGCCATGAAATTCAGATCTAGCTTTGAATTTCTTCCTCATGAGAAGGATCATCATCTCACACTGTACTTATAAACTACAATACTGTACAAGAGTGTCCTGTCTCCTTTCCAGGTTGTCTTTACGACACATGAACTCCACGGAATCGTGGGTGGAATGTATAAAAGATCTCATTGCAGCTGCTTGTATTGCACCTGTTCAAGGGATAAATAAAGCAGCTAAGTTCTAGTTTTGGTTTCATTGGCTACTAGGCCCTTGATATGCAAAGAAATGATATACCACCTCCTCATCTTGTCAATCATTCTGCAAATATGTCTTCAATACTGTGGAAGTGATGATCACTTTTTTTGTTGTTGTTGTTGCCAGGAATGTTCCTGCAAGCTGGGATAACCTCTAGGACAAGTTACATGCACTGGGGAAAAACCAATGGCTCTTCACTTCTTATTCTTCCGGACAGCAAGCAACCCTGTTCATGTAAATTATCAATCCTTACACCTCTTTCCATTCTTACTAGGAAAGGAATTAGACTTGCATCTAGATGAAACTGACCTGAAATTAAAACTGAATTAATTCACAAATTCTCTAGAGTTTACAGGAAGTTTATTCTGCTTTGTTTTTTCCCCCCACTTTATTCACCTCAGACTCCCAAAGCTAGAAACATGTTATCATGTTGCAGAAAAATACTAGAGCTGTGTGAGCTGGTTGAAAATGCAGATCTTTCTGATGTCTCAGCGGGGTCTTTCCATTGGCATTTAGGATACACATGCACATCTTCACAGAACACATTTCCCACAAAATCTTGTTGTTCCTGTTACTCTGCAGAATAGGTGTGGGGTAGGTTGGTTTTTTTTTTTTTTGGTCGGTTGGTTGGTTTTTAACTCTTTTGCTCACTTGCCTATTTTTTTAGGTCACCTAAAGAATATTTTCTAGAAATTCAATAAAGTAAATGATGTTACTCTCAGAAGACACAACATGGGCTTTGACAAGATGCACATATTCCTGTGTTTGCCATGGAGAACTAACAAATGTTCACAACCACTATCTGCTTGTATTTTTTTTTTTTTTATAGATGATTAATGTGTCCTGCTATCTATGATCGGCATATTTTCTTCATAGAAAATGTTGGAGATTACAGTCTAAAATAACATTTTGTAGGGTGAGGAAGCAAAGCTCAGCAGAAACTTAAGCCCAGAAAGGTGGAAAAGGGAGGAAAAGGGAGTTGCTGAGGAACAGGACAAAAACATCATTTTGTGGGCCATGGGATGTGTGGTTGTAAAGGGATAAAAGTATCTTCCAGGAATTCTCTGTGAAGGTATACTCCATTCTCAACACAAAAATTATACTGCTCTTAGTTGCAGCTTGGGTTCCTCAAGATAGTGTAAAAAAGACTATTTAATACAGAAACACATGTAATCAGATTAACAGGAAACCTGACAGCTACACACAGAGCAGCTGTGAACCTCCATAAGGTGCCCTGTTTAGCCAACTCCTTCCTGCACCCTTCCACCCTGCATAATCTCTTTGCCTGCACTGTTCCACTTCCTGGAAGGGTCTGTAACTTTCACTTTCCAAATGCAACCTTCATCTATTTACTCCTTCACTCACAATATACTTAATCTGAACATCTTTGAAAGCTGGGAGCAAAGAAAGGCTGGTAGACTCCGGGAGGGAGAATATGCAGGGTAGAGCACAGAAAGGCAGGCAGGGGAGGGAGCCCCCATCAGCATCCCAGGTATATGGAAGGAGGACACAGCAGAGTGCCAGCCCACACGGAGCAAGGATGAATGCCAAGGGCCAAGGTCAGAGGTCTCCCACGTGACCACAGACCACGGCAATATCAATATTTGTCCTTGCAGCCAACTGCTACAACTAAGGCATACGGTTCTCAAGTGTGGGAAAGTTTCTCTCTCAGAAGACAGGATAGTTCTGCTGTGCCTCAGGGATGGAATAACCAAACAATTCTGGCACCCTAATAATCTGTTCACTCTTTCCATCAGAGGCTTGCCTCCAATGGCCTACTACCCACAACTCCATGCACTCATCCTGAACTGACAACTATATGCCAACACAGCACATACTTTAATTTTAGAAATATTACACTGAAAAGAAGCACAATGAAGCAGCAGGCAATTAAACTGTTCAAATAGGTTTGGTTTGTTATTGTTCAAGCAAGCCGTGACACTTACAGACCTTTGACCATGTCATCAAGAAAGCAAAGCAGACACGAAATAGAGACGTCCTCATCCACCCCACCCCATACAGCTGGCAAAATAATTTAATCTGGAATAATTCATTAGGTGATTTAAGCAAACAAGTGAGATAAGAATCTTCTAGGCAGGAAAGTAATTTTGACAGCAGGTCAGAAGAGTACTTTTATTTTGCAGCTCCTGTCAAAAAATTAGCAGAAAGACTCTGCATTTATTTCCTAGTGTTGTTAATCTTAGCCAATGGATGAAAAAGAACATCTTGTTTCAGCTGCCTATTGCTTTTTTAAACACCTGCTATAGTACCAACTGCCCTTGGCCATTTTTGAACCAGCTATGACTAGGTAAGGAGAGAATGCTGACATTCTCAAATAGAACAGGATGGTTGCAGTGACCCCCAGGATCTAGAAAAGGCAGCCCAAATTCACCCTAATACCAGAGCATTCTGATTTGGCACTACGTATCAGAATCTGGGGTTACAGGTAGTATTTTTGGAGTTTAGGATACCATGGCTCATTCCAGAAGCTTGAGGTAAGTGTAGCATTCATTCCAATTCAAAATAGCTTCCTAACTTACAGGATGCTTTAAATATAGCATGAAAATCCCACAGAGGCTTCTGAAGAGTGTGGATGGCACCCTAACCAGGTATAATAAGGGCTACAGTACCTTACAGTTATTTTTCTTCATGCCAAAGACTAATTGTCACTAATGCTGGCTTTAAACTGAAGACCCATAAATTGTTTAAAGTAAGTGTGTGCCCTTAAGACTGTTACTTTTAATGAGAAGAAGGGTTTACATGTATTAACAAGTATGGCTAACCAAGTGAGGGAGCCAAAATAGCCCAGCAGCTGAAATTTTGACCTGAGCAAGGGAAAGGAAGGGATATGGTATGAGCATATGAAAGGCTGAGTTCCTCCTAATCCTCAGCTGCCATTGATACAAATCAAGTGTATTTGAAAGGATTTTAGAGAAAGGTTAAAACCTATTTATGCATCATGTCCAGGCACTGAACACCTGTGGCACAGATGATCACAACACCAGCTACGCACGTGGGAAGTACAGAAAGTAACCCTGCCCTTGCCAGGGGATTTGCACGCCTTTAAGACATTTGACCCATTACATCTCCCTAAAAGACAAGCAAGATCTCATTGACTTTCTGGAAAAATGGCTGCTAGCCACTGCTAACAAAAGGAAGAGTCACCCTGTATGAAGTATGTTGAAGACGTCATCTGTATTCATTTGCAAGCTCAAAACTAATTATTTTCATGGTACCTCATTCCCAAACCCACAGATTTCTTACACTCAGAGTAAGTGGGTGGAAAAAAAGCTCTTTATTCCCCCTACAATTAAGAGCTGGGTGCTCTTGTTCCTGAAATCCCTCAGAACAGCACAGAAATAACTTCACATTTGGGGGAGAAAAAAAAATACTCTTCATGGACCTGAAAATGAAAGTTTTTAGGACTGTTCCCAAACTATACTGAACAGTAGGGCTGAACTAAGCTTCAGGGCCAGCTTCAGGCTGATGGCTCCTATGATCAAGCTTTTATTTCACTTAGGCCCCTAAGTTATGATAGCAGCTAAGTAAAATATATAATTTTTTTCCTCATCTATGCAGCACATCTTGACAGGTGATACCTGTTTGCTTTTAAATCCATGATATAATGTAAATTACAGGTTAACACAATGTGGCAGCACATTTATTAACATCCTTGTCCTCACTCTTTACTGGCAAGAATTAAATTTTTTAGGAAGTGTCATTTATTGAGTATCATAAGATACTTTCATCAAATTAGGATTTTAAAAAATTTAGACAATTGTAACAAAAAGCCTATTCTGAGATTTTGCTTTCAGGTGACCTTTTATTAAGGCTTTAATTGCACTAGTACAGAAGAGACAGCCCTTTAATATGCTGTATAAACCATACTTTTTCAATTAGCATAATTCATTTCACGGCATACCATAGCTGACATTGCCAGAGACTGTTTTAAATTAATTTCTTTGCTCAAAACTTGCAAGTATAGATTTTTACCACGTTCAGCAAAAATTTACCTCCTTCCTCGTGATCTTTCAATGGGGTTAATAACTTACCTGGACACTGAGCATCGACCTCTTCCTACAACAAAACCCAGTGAAAAAATAAAAGCAGTATTTTTATTATTATACTGGACACTATGTAATGCCATATTGTGCATTAAAATGGTGGCATCTCAGGTACTTACGTGCAGAAACTTCTAAACACAAATCAGTTATATCAAATTGTGTTTTCAGCTAGCTCCAGTCCACTACAAATGCTAGATTATAAAAAAAAAAAAAATTGCATTCTGTACACCATTTTCATACTTTCAGAGTGGTACTGAAGGCTGTTTTTTTGGTTTTTTTGGTTTTTTTGGTTGTTTTTCTTTTTTTAACACCTACATTTTACAGAGTTATAAAATAACATGGTCTTTATGCCACTAATTAGACAACAAGAGTGACCAGATGACTACTGCTGCTGCTAGTTTAGAAAGTTATTCTCAATGTATTTGCAGAGATAATTTCCATCTTTGTGGTCCACTTGCTGGAGAACATCTTGCAATAATGTATTCAGAATGGAGCTAATGACAGGGTTATCATCTGCTGCATTATGAAGACAGCCATTTACTGAGTTCACACAGCAGGCACTAATAAAAGGTTCTACCTGAAAAAAGCTTATTGTGCATTTTAATTATACAGCACTAGCAGTTCAGCAGCTTTAAATTTATAATTTAATGGTTACCTCCTGCTGCGTTTACTAGTTCCAAAAGATCTGCAAAATTATTAACTTAAATAATACTTAAGTAAATCTAAGGACATCCAATAATACTACATCAACTATATTCTCAACTAAATAAACTCTAGGTCAAAGGCTGAACAGTTTGTCAGATCAGAATGTTGCCAGGGAACATTGTTAAAAGTTAAAGCCAGAAAAATAAAACAAAACAAAACATAACTCATTTGAGTTGTGGACCTATTTCCTTACTTAAATAAACCTTCTCCTCCTCCATAAAGACACAATAACTATGGTTACCCCCACTCGTGAACTCCTCAGTTTCTCACAGTTAACACTATGCCTCCTGCTCAAGGGGAGGGTTATGTCCTCCCACCTTTTGCAGGAAAGAAAGTCACAAAGTCACTATGGAGTGGTTTTTGTGGTGTGACTAGTAAAACTATCACCAAGAAATACTGACAGTATTTACAACTGAGTTGGTAATTGCATAGATGCCGCTCAGCCCAGTTATTTCATACACAGGGCACTTTTTATGGATAATGTCACACGAACATTGATGATCCAGATACAATCACACTCCCTAAATGAAACACTGCATTTAGCAGGTGAAATAAAGACAAAGCGTTAAACCCATTGGTTGTGTATTGTGTGTCAGAATAGTGAGAGCAGCAGGTTTGATGATGCAGCATCAACTAAGCCAGTATCTCAGCTATTCCAGTCCATTATTCATATTAATCTGGCCTACATTCTAACAGTGCTATTTTTTTCCCCTGAAGCTTAAAACATGGACAGAATTGAGAAACACAGCCTTAAATAGAGCTGTGCATAATGTCCGCACAGATACTGTGCAGAGTACATAATACTCCATATATACCTCTGGCCTTCAGCAGTGAGCTTGGTATTTAGTGATTACTTTAATCACACAGAGAATAGAGGTTGCCTTTCAGTTCTAAGCATGCACTTGATTTAAAGGAGAAATAATTTGACCAAGAACTGTAGTTAGCTCCATATCCTTCATGGAAGTTATTTGGTTGAGTACAGTACTTGCATTCAAACCACTTTGCATCATGATACTAAGATTTAAATAAAAAGAATAATAAAAGGATTCTTTCCCCTAAAATTCTGACAAAGATATAACAACAAGCTGCATGGACTTTTCAGAATATTTTCTGCAAGGAAGGAAAACAAAAGCTGCTTGTATCATGTTTGACCAGAAAGGACAAAATAGTACATCTTGTGCTGCAACTGTTTCGTATTGCAAAAATCAGGTATTTGTTGAAATCAAACCTCCTTTTAAAGTATTTGCAGCTTTGGTGAAATATCCAGTAGGATTACCCGTCAGATCTGATATGGTATTTTTGATCAAGACAAGGAATGTTGCCTACCTCAGTATAACTAATCTTTGACCACTTGCACAGCTAAGTTTAAACCTTTTCTGCTTTATTCAGAGAAGAGACTTGAATCGAGCCCCCAGTATCCAGGGGTGTTCTGATCCTCAGGCCTCAGAACCCATCTCCTTCTCTGGCCCAATAAATATAATTTAGAAGCAATACAACTAGAGAATTTGCTCCCTCCCTCCTCATTCAACATACACATGGCACTTGTGTTTGACAAGAGATGCAATGATATAATACAAACGCCCTACATACTGAACTGTGATTTATAGTGTAGATACTGACTATTGGAACATCTCAAATAACCAATACCAAATCAGGAGGTTTAGGAGTTACTTGTAGGGTTCAGGCTCACAGAAATGCAACAATTTCTGATAACTCTGGCTGTGAACATACCAGAATTGGCTTGTAAATTAGTTTGAAAGCAAAGACACCATCTAAAGTAACAAGCATTATCTCATGATACTGACACATCCATACATATAAAAAATGGCTGCGTGTAATAAAATTCAGAATGCTGTAACTTCGGATGGGGTGACTCCGTTGCTCAAGAACTGATCTACAAATTAAGCTGATTATCCCAGAGAAATGCTAACATCCACAGAGCAGCTGTTTTATCAACAACAAATAGGAAAGTTTCGGAGTATTCTTAAAAGCTGACCTAAAAGTATTTTGTTTCCCCTTCACAAGGAAATATGCTGAGTTAAACTGTAGAAGACTGGAGGATGTGAAACAAGCCATGCATAAGAAACCGGTACAGCCTATCTAGACATGAGACAGTCATTACATTAAATGGCTTGCTCTCCCTCTCAGAAGTTGACTTAGTGCCATTTGAGTTTGGGGGGAAGCACAGTCACAGCAAGAGGTTGATATAGGTATGCTAGGGAGTGGAGGAGAGACAGGAAGCAACCAGGAAAAGAGGCTGGTAAAATGAAAGAGCCAAACAAATGTGAGAAAAATCTTCCTGCTCCTTCAGAGACATGGACTGTGAAATGCTAGAATAGGTTGGGGTTTTTTTCCCCTTCAAACAGATGTTTCAGGCTGCTTGTATCAGAATAACTCTACAGATCAGCTGATTTCATTTTTTTCCTATTAGTGTTTGCCATTTCCCCTCACTGAACTCATGTCATCACCAGATTTCAACTTCTTCCTCACTTAATAGAATAAAGCCAAAATAATTCTCTAACACGTTTGTTTTGTTTAGACACTATTTATTTCAGCTTCAGGGTCTGGCTTTTGGTTTGGAACCCAGGAAACATTAAAAAACCCTCTATTAGGAAATATAAAACTGTATGGATAATCACAGAATGAATGTACCAGTCATGAGTTACTGCACTCTTCTGGGTAATATTTCTGCCATCTCAGATAACTATAATTTTTGCATACCTTTCAGCTCATTGCATCACCTGCAAACCAGTCTGCCTCACTAGAAAAACTTGCTGTTCAGCACTAAACATTCACAAATACATGAAGAGGCTCTGCTATTGCATCCATCCATGTACAATTGCAACATCTTGGGTAACATGGCAACACAGCACTTAGATAATTAACTATGCCTAAAAGCCTTCTTAGAGAGGATTAGGTCTACAAAATTAATGAATTCTGCTTGCTTCCAGACAGCTCATGGTTTGCTGCCCACGCCAATTTGGAAAGACTAGATTTATGCATGTGATCATGCCACTGGTGAAAGCTCTTAGCATTGCCAACAACCTGCAAGTCTCATTCTTTTCAGTGATGCTCAGATGCTCAGCTTTTACTGTAAGCCTGTCAATACTGTCTTCCTACCTCTGCTACCTGCCCATGACATCTCATGACAGAATTTGTTCTAGAGGGTAGAATGGTCTGCAGGGTGGGGACTGGAAAAATATTTTAAAAATCTTCCCATATTATTTTCTAATGCTATTGTTAAAGGAGTGTGAAAGCTGCAGACTGACCTCAACTCTTTCCCACTTGTTTTCATTTCCTCTTTTCCTGTCCCCACCCCATTACCCAAGTCAGGCACTTATTTTTGTCTAAATAACAGATAAGCAGAAAAACCCATTTCAGGAGGACACATCTTCACCCGTCACCCAGATGACTGACTGTGACTCCTGTGTTATATGCTGTTGAATATGCAGCAGTGAGCTGATCACCTGGACCTATCTGAAGGGAAGAATATACAATGACTCAGACAGCATTTTGAAGAGTCCTTTAAAACTGAATGGTTGTTCTAAACAGCTCTGAGAAATTCCCTTCCTTCTCTGCTGTTTTAACAGCATTCTCATGAAGAGAATCTGCATTAAGCAATGCCACAATCTTGTATCGTGCTTTTGTCAGTAGGCTTCAAAGACCTTCAGGTTTTCTCCCCTGCTTCTCAGGTGGAAGTGCAAGCTGAGTGGGAATTGCACGGGGCTGTCTGATAGAGCGCAGGTCAACAGACAGCTAAGCCACAGCTCTAGTTCCTAAATCCAGGGTGCCCACTTTAGATGTGGGCTACATTCATACTGGCACAATACTAGCTTCCCCTTTTGGGAGGGTGCTTGGAAACATGCAGGCATAAGACTCTCAATGGGACAAACTATTCTGCTGTCACCACCTGTTGTCACCATCATCTTCCTTAGGAGCTCAGAGGCAACTCTCTCATGGTATGACTTGCAGCATGACAGAAGAGCACAGAGCCTCCACAAAAAAGGATGAACCTTTTTGTTCTCTATGGCCCTCCTGCTGCTTGGGGGTAGTTAAAGTATAATGAGCATGTCCGCATGTAAACTCTATCTGCCTGCATACCATGCATATGTAGGGAAAAGGGCCATGGTACATCTGGTATTAAAAGCAATTATAAGACCCTTGAAGTGGAAGTGTTTGGGGTTCAGGACTCATCTTGCACATAGAAAGTCTAATCCCAACTCACTGCAGCTGCAGATCAAAACCAGTCCATAGGTAAGTGTATGGCATCCACCGGCAACATTTAGAGTGGCGTGCCCTTTCTAAGAAGGGGCTTTTCTTCACAGTTATCTTCCCTCCCCCACTCCACCCACCCCAACAATATCTTAAGAACATCAGTACAGCTTTCCTCTTCCCCCACGGTAAGATTGCAATTATGTCTAAATTCACAGCTCAACTCACTTATGACTGCAAAATGCTTATTAATGGGAATATCTGATCTGTTTTGAGACATATTTATGTGAAAGATACTAAAGAAAAAATAGACTTTAAGAGTATTATCAAAGGCCATGTATTACACTGTGTTCCAATTAAAAAATACCACAACCAGCAGGCATTCCTACTCCAGCTTCCCCCAAAAGAGGCTTCATTCATTTCTGCATGCCTGCTTTTCCCCTCTAAGGCAGGCTGCAAAATCCAATTCCATCCCAAAGCAATGCTCCCAATGAAAAACTGGGCCTCACTGGGAAAGACTTCAAAACAGTTAACACTGCTTTCTGACATTTCTACTGCAGGCAATGCAGCCAGCTGTGTGAAGAGGTAATTCCTCCACATCTCTGGGAATCAAGCCATTGCAGATTCACACCTGCTCATCATATGCTCTCAAAAGCCCCATAAGAATCATACAGCCTTCGGTCATACTGAGTATACTTTAAGAGATTATCATTTGAGACAATGCATTCTTTGGGAAACAACTGTTTTTTCATTTCTGATTGTGTCATATACAGTGCAAGTGCCACAAACCCTTGACCGACAGCCTCTGGGTATGACTGAATTACTTATAAAAAAAAATAAACACCATACAGTGCAGGTTGCAAAATGTCATGAAAATGCCTATGGAAATATGTTGGCATCTTTCTGTACTTACCTTGGGTGGGATAAGGAAAGAAATACCAAAACTACTTATCAGTGAAATTAGTATAAGTTTATGAAATTAGTTTATTTCTATGGGCAGAAGGTTTTTTTGGTTGTTTATTGTGTTTTTCATAACACTGACAGAGCAGCCTTCTTTGCAATTACTATGCTGCTTCTGCAAATGGGGTTAAGACAAATTGCTCTCATCATCATAGGACATAATATTAAGGTAAATGTGGCTCTGTCTTCAGAGAAAGGAATATTGTGCATAAGAATAAGGGAGATCAAATAATACAGAGCTTTACAGTATAAATATGAAATAACATAGTTAAGATTTCAGAAACTCACTCATGACTTTGAATCATGATATTAGCAGGGCTATCAATTTGGTACCAACAACTTAACAGACTGTATCTTTTCATTGTGAAAAAACAAGTTTTCAAAGTAGTGTAGGTGGGTTTTTTTGCTGTGAAGCAGACCTCATTTGCATTCTATTTGTTTGTCTGGTTAAATCATTCTGGTATTCACTTTAAACACTTATGTAAGTAACCTCTCCTGTCATTGCTCTGCAAAATAAGCCTTCTGCAGGTGATTGGTGGAGAAACCAAGATGTCTCTAAAAAGATCTGAACATTCTGGAACAGATTTGAGACTGTCAGGGGAAGAAAAAAAAAAAAAAAAGAGGAGGGAGCTGCAAGAAGTAGTAGAACACAGAGTTCCCAAACCAGAAGTTACACAGAACCATCTAGTTTGATAAGAGAAAGGTAGGTAAGACAAATGCTTAAAAATTTCCTGAAAACTATCTAATGTTTAAAACTTTTAAGAAACTGAGCTAATACAGGTAATAAAACCACTCCACTGCAACACCTTAAAATATTGCTCTTAGGAAAACAAACAAACAACAAAAACCAAAAAGACGGCTAGGAAATAAATGAACTAATCTGTAATTGACAGATAGACCAGGTAATTAATTATTAAATCACATGCTGTGTGTCAGCTGCAAATGGAAGGCTTCTGCATAATTTAAGACTGTATTTTAAGCACTATTGAGTCTTCTGCTTGACGTATCTAATTTTACCCAATTATTGCTCCCTTCCAAAAGAGAGGACATGTATCCTCATCTTTGTCTAGTTTTAACACCTAGGCTTCATGAATTTACAAGAAATTATATGTTTATTTTCTAGAAACATAATTTTATATTCTCATTCATAGTTTTTCTACTCCTTTCCCCCGTCAAGTAGACAGGACTAGTGAGGCCCCTATCAGCAGAAAAAAAAGAGTCAATACCATACAAAATAGAACTGGAAGCTTATTTTTAAAAGACAGTATTGTCATTCTTAAAAAATATACTGACCAGAACTGTCTTCCTGAGGCATCATCAGTGCCAGGTTGTACCTTGAACTGGTATATTTAAAGGCCATATCATATTTTCTTTATTCAGACCTAGCTGCAAACATCCTCTGTTTTCATAGGCCAGGTCAAAGTGCACATATGACTAGTTCACTGGTATTTTCCAACCTAACCAAGCTCAACAAAGTTTTTTTGCTCACTTACTCTGGAGATGGTCAAGGGCATGTTGAAGTCCTTGCCCCCTTGCAGTCGGAAACCCCACGGTCCAGGTCCATTCAGAGTCACACTGTAAGCCATTTTGTACCTCTTTCACAAGGCAGCAACAAGGCACTGCAGAACAGAAGGATGGGGTAGACAGAGAAAGTGTGAAAAAAAACAAACAATGAGAAAAGGGAAGAGTTTTATATAGCGAAAACAATTCTCTTCCTGCCTTGCCTGTTCAGTCGAGCTGGGATATCACCTAAGAATAGATGGGAGCTATAACGCAGATGCTGATATCCCAGCTGAGTAGGGCCCATAAAAGGTTTGTAACCAGACACCTACTATGCAAAGACTTCATGACTCAGAGGTCTAATATAGCCCCTAGGGAAGGGGACAGATCTTTCTAGGCTTCTCAAGCCCCCTCTTTGTGCTCAGTTACTATAAGAGCAGAACCCATTTTGTAATAAAAGGAGCAAACAAAATCCCATGCTAAAATCCCAACACTCAAATCTCTCTACTAACCTGTTAACAACTGCAGAGCCATTAGTAACTTCTACTTCAGAACATGTCTATCGCACCATGATATACAATGTACTACAAACAAGTTATTTTTACATATTCCATATGTAGCAGGAAAGGCACAAAAAAAAAAAGTGTTCGCCCTCTTTTTTTGTTGGTCTGTTAACCTGGAAATAGTATATACTACACACATTTAGCATCACATGTTTGGCTCTTCATTTCATAGCTCTTGCTTTCTCAAGGGAAAATTAAAATCTGTTCTCTTTGAATGCAGACTGAGGTAATATGGATTATTTCTAATCAGCATTTAATTTCTGTGGCAAAAGAATAGTTTCACTACTTACCTGTCTCATTATTTTGATACAAGTCTTCAAAAGGCATGACACCTAAACAGAAGGCTAAGAATACAAATAGCTAGCTAACTACATCCTTAATTCATTCCTTGATTTTTCATAGTTTATATTCCAGTTGTTAGGTGTTGTATAAAACTTTACTTTCAGTAATGCTGGATAGTATTTCTGCCTTGGATTAGGAATAGCTAAAATACAGAGAACAAGGAGGAAAAGGTGAAGCTGTTGCAGAACTACATATATACACAAAAAGTTTTTATTCTCAGGATAAAACCTATAAACATTAAATAATGCTCCCCCCTTTCAAGTCATTAATATGTGCAGGACCTCCAGAAGCACTCTACCGTATCTCTGCAGCATCCCTGTCTTTAGTCTCCAATTATAAATAAATTCCCCCATTACATTAAAGTGGAGAGAGAAGGAAAAAAAAAAAAAAGGGGGGGGGGGGCAAAAAAAAAAAGAAAAAGGAAAAAAAGCGTGAGTTCTACTCTGATAAAAATCACATGATGCACTATAGTGAGGCAGCTTCATTTGAACACTGATAATAGTCACCCTGCCCATACACCTACTTTAAAACTCGATAGAAAAACTGGCAGTGAAACAGCAGAGAGCAAACAGTACCAGGGCCTCAGTTTTCATCTGAGGAGACGGTCAATAATTTTTCAAAACCATGACGCAATAGTAGTACTTGTTTAGTATTCACAGTGGTAAAAAAGCCATTTGCCCAAGG
The DNA here is from genome assembly GCF_963082525.1 of Nesoenas mayeri. Taxonomy (NCBI): domain Eukaryota; kingdom Metazoa; phylum Chordata; class Aves; order Columbiformes; family Columbidae; genus Nesoenas; species Nesoenas mayeri. The sequence continues at coordinate 10,843,302 of NC_137551.1, read as the reverse complement.
GAATAATTATGATCCACACAGACGCTAGACTAAACCACATAACCATATTTTTTTAGTCAGAGGTCCAAATTAAACCACAGCAATCCACAAAGATATAAGTGAAAAGTTGCACTCAGCCAGTAGAACTGGCTCAAATAAAAATCAATGCAGATAGCAACACAAAGCTTAAAAAGAAAATTAGTTTCTGATGTCTCAAAAATATCTCAAGGGTACATGTACATTAAGAGCATTTGAAACATACTCTATAGGAGGCCACAACCAGTGATGATAGGATGATTACTCTTAGAGGAGACAAAACTAACCTGTTGCACTTCAAAAAGGAGAATTTTCAGGCTTGCCAGTTTATCCAGGAGGTCTCTTTCTAAATCCTGGTACTGAATATTTTTATTTATTTTTTTTTAAATGCACACAAAAAAGATTAAAGGTAAATTCTCACTGCACTATTCCTTTCCTTTTTCATAGGAATTCACTGTTGCTTTTTAGTGATCTTTCTTGGCTCCATTTCGAGGGTTCAGGAGAATGGAATAAAAACAGGAGTACGACAAACATGGCAAGTCATTGCTAGTAAAGACAGTATCACAGAAAAAAAGTATTGTAAGAGTAGTTATGTTTTTATGGACTGTGAATTCTGTGCATGTTACCTTTCTACACTTAAATCATCAGTCATTGCAAGGGTACAGGGAGTGGGAGAACAAAACCCAGAATAGAATAAAATTGCACAGATATCAAGCTGACCAGAGCTACACATTAAGAAACAGGGATGCTGCTTCATCAAACACTATGTGCTTCTATCCTAGTTTCACATGTGTAAGATGCCATTTGCTTATCAGTTTAGGACATCTGAAAGGGTCTGAGATCCTTCAGGCTGGGTGGTATACTAGGAAACTGAAGTGGTAATCTCATTAGGGGCACTGTCATTTGAATGAAATGTTAAACTGAGGCCCTCACACTAAACTATTCCTACTCCTTTGGTTTCTGTGTTTGCACAACCTGGCACTTAAAAAAAAAAGGTGTAGATTGTGCAATGTGCCAGTGCCCTGGCCAACATTCCTCTTCAACACATCAGGACCACAGCTCTTTCATGTGCTTGCGCTATCACTACCAGGTGCATTTGGCAGTAAAAATATTCCAGTTTTCTTTCTCCAGGTCTCTCTAAGTCCTTTCCTTCTTGTGTCTGTCTCCCCTTTGTCTGCCTAGAAAAAGCTCTGTGCCTAATACTGAAGTGCAAACAGAGAAGAAGCTCATGCTGTGGTCACAGTTTCACTTGCTGGGGACACTCAACACAGGTCTCACTTGTGTTCTAAAGACTTTTAATACAAGCAGCCTCTAAATAATAAAGCTGGTGATCCACCCCCCTGTTTTCAAAGGTGAGAGACGTGAGCATTCTCAAAAACATCCAGAGCAAACCCACGGAATTGGGATGGTGCAGCAGGTACAGTGTCATCATGGCTACCAGCATAAACCTCAGCAAAACCTTTCAGAAAACCTGAGAATTAAATAAACTGTACATACATAATAGACAATCCCCTTGTTTTCAGAAGCTTGTGATGTTTAGAGGAGGTTCTAGTTGTTTTTCATAACTGCCTGTTAGACTGCTCCAAAAATCACTTTTGGGTTGCTCAAATAACAGTACTTTGTTTCTCTTGGTGTGCCTTTTTCCCTGTGTTCTCCAGCTATGTCAAAATCTATGACTTACTTATATTTCCCTCCCTACAGACAGAAGTTATGCTGAGTCAGATGAGGTCACTGGTGTAAGGAGTGTCATTTAGAGAAAAAAAAAAAAATAAAACCACATTCCAGGAGCAAGGTGACATTTTCTCTACAGATATAAAAACAGAGTTGTTCAGAGCTCACCAGGTCCCCCCCAGAGCTCACCACTTGACTGATGGGAACAGTTGCAAGGAAGCTGGATGGGTACCAGGATCTGGAGACTCTACAGCAGAGGAGAAAGCTGCCACCTCCAGCCTCGGAGCCTGAGCAGAGTCGCCCTTGCAGAGCTACGTCAGAAACGTTACACTGGTGGAAACAATTCACATACGCTAGGAGACCATGTTGTGTTACAGTGAACTGACTTTAGGAAAGCTACAACTGCATGCTTGGGAGTGCATGTCCATTAAGTGAATGAAATAAACACCAATACTGTCAATGCTAAATTAAGGTGGAAGGATACAAGTAATGGAAATTCCAATTGTTCAAGTTGCTATCACTTCATTAAGTTGGCCACATTACTCATTGGTTATATTTTAGCTGCAGTGATAGATGCGCTCATAGAAGAGCCTTGAATTACTGTTATTGAAGCAACAAGGTTGTATCATTTGTATCATTAAGTATTTCGGAAGTAGATTGCTTGAGAGTTTGACTTCTGATCTGCAACAGACTAAGTATCATTGGCATATAAACCAGGATTATATGCATGGTCATGGTTTCAACCACCTTTAATGTTTCTCTTCAGGCAAGTGAAAGGCTTGCTCTGCAATGGAATAAACTATAATTTCTTCTTTGACAAAAAGATCTCCAACCAGCTAGATAGACATTCCTTAACAAAACCAACCAAACAAACAAAAAAACCACAACCCCCCCCCCACACAAACAAACAAAACCAAACCACAAAAAAACTGGTTGCCTCTGTTTCAGTCTCCCTCACCTGAGAGAGTGGCAATATGAGAAGTTAGAATTCAGCTTTATGACAAACATGTGCTTTTTGTCCCATGAATTCCTGTACTGTCCCCAGTAAGAATATCTACACTCTTTCAGAAGAGTGGAAAGGTGAGGAGATTGGATTGGGAGTGTGTGAAGAAACTACTCACCTGGACAGATGCGCGAAGAAAACCCCAGCTTTGAACCAGATATCTGATATACGCAATCAGAGTTTTCCAAATTTTTTAATTAACCAAATAATGAGGAAACAACAGCTGTATTTGGGGACTGATCTTCATTGCAATCCACAGGGCAAAACAGCACATTTACTATAATATTGGCTAATCAGTGCTAAAGAATTTGAAACTGACATATTAGAGATGTAAAAACTTTTTACCTCCAAATTCCTGGCTTGCCAACATCATATCGAATATAGAAGTGATTGCCAAGAGCAAAGATTTTTTTCCCACAATTTTCAGCACAATTTCAATATTGCATCCAAAGCAAAACTATTCTACAATGCAAAAGAGCTCATTGCCATCTTCTTTCCTTCATTGCTAAGCTCTGAACAAAGTTGAGCTAGTCCTGCTTGTACTTCCACATACAGCTTTGTTTCACCCATTTAATCAAAATCCTTCAGTTCTCACTGAACCTTGTATTTCTAAGTTCCTTAGCCCCTTTATCGAGTTATCCTAAATTCCTGTAGTTTTATCTTTCTTAAGAAACTCAATTTTCTATCACACTTGGCTTTTCCAAATTCTGCTCTGTCGATACCTTTCTAGTAATGTGGTTTGTGGGTCCCAACAGAATATAGTATTCCTGGGGAGATTTGCTAGAGCAATATTATCTCCCTTCTCTGTAATACAGTGCCTTCAGAAATGCAACTCACACTGTTTTCTGTTTGGCTGTTTGCTGCTAGCAGTATCACCTTACCAGGTAATCAGATTTGCTGCCTACCCTCACCACTAGATCCTTCACCATGACTAGTCTTACTACTGCTGAAAAATGCCATTTCACACTTTTTTCTCCCACTTTTTTTTTTTTCCTGTCATAACCTATTTTCACTATCACAAAAGAATGTATATACACCATAGTATAGTCAGACTTATCTTTAAAAGATTTGAAGATTTTTGGTAACTATGCTAAACTGGAAACCATACCTGTGGAGAGACAGGTTACCAAACAAAGGGAAAAGACACCTGACCAGACTGTTTACAAAGACTTTATTACCTCTGTATTACAAAAAGATTTAAGTGTATGTTACCATGTTCTCACCTTCTCACCATTTCAGCCATTGTTTTTAAAGGTACCCAATACATCATGCAATACTTAAACGCTTCCATGACACCTACTTTACCAAGCTCCCGAGTTTATTTTTTTCAAGGTAAAGAACACCTAAACACCTTGTTGTTACCATCTCCTTTTTACATATGTAGCCATAGTGCTTAGGTTACAGAACAATTCAAAAGCAGCAACTGAATTAAAATACAGAACTCAGTTTCTAATATAGGTGCTTGAACCAGAAAGAGAAGGTCGCAAAATGTTGCCATTCTGGTTATATCATTCCCCAATTCTGGGCTGAAACCAGGAAAGTTTATAGCAACCCTGTGAGTGCTGTAATTTGTGCCTTGCTGCAGAGGATCCTAATTGACTGTTTTGGCCTACAGGAGAAGACAGCAAAAGAAAAAAATCCAAACACACACAAAAATGGCTGAAGAGGCTATGTGCAGATTATTGTCAGCTCCACACAGACTGAGCTGTGACACTGATGTCACAGGGCTTCTAAAGTGTTGGCTTGGCTCCAGAGAGCCTGAGGTTTAGCACAGCACAATGACCATATAACCAGGCTTAGAAGAGGGATGTTGTGCCACCAGTGCAATTTCACCATTGCATAGATTCCTCAGGGATGACTACACCACACTGATGTAGCAGTGCACCTCTATGCATGTGCCCATATGCACAAGGATGCAAGGTTTAATCTTAGTTAGATTTCAGCCAAATGACTCACTTACTCATTTCTGCTTTCCCGGTAAAGTCTTCACTGGGTAACATTTTCCACTAGAGAAACTCTTTAAACTTGCAGGGAGACTTTTAAAGAGAGCAAGTGGCTCCCAGTCTGCAGCCGCTTGCCAGCCCTCTTTAGCACAGCACCTGCCGCCTGTCCGCCGGGCGCTCCGCTGACCCCCGGAAAGGGGAGCACCGCCAGATCCGCCCTTTCTAGGCTGCGGCGCTCGGGCGGCACCGCCGCCCCGAGCCCCCTCTGCGTGACAGAGCCCGGCCCCTCGCCCTGGCGCCGCTCCTTCCCTCAGCGCCGCGGCGCGACCCACCTTGCCCACTCGCAGTGTCCCGAGTAGCGTAACCGGTAACTGCAGGCCGCCCGGGAGCCCACCGCTACCTCCGGCCGCGCACCGCTTGACCGTGCCGCAGCCGCGGAGGGTGGGTATCGGCGGGCGCGGCCAAGTCCCCGAGAGGACCAGCGGGCGGAGGTCTCCGCCCCCGCAAGAGCCGCAGCTGCCCTCGGCGGGCGGCGCTTGCGGTCACACGCACCCACGGACATTCCGCCCCCGCAGCCAGAGGGTGGCCCCGGTGAGGGGGGAAGGCTGAAGGGAGCGGGAGAGGCGGCATCACCACCGACACCGCCAGCGCCCGGGGCAAAGGAAACACCGCTACCGCCAAGGTGCGGATTTTAAAGCGCCCGCGGCCTTTCCGGGCGCCTCCGCCGCGCGTGGGCGTGGCGTGCCCGGGGCGCTGGTGCCCACCGGGCGCCGCCAGCGCCGGCTGAGGGGAAGGCGCCGACCGGAGGCTTCCGTGGGGCCGCCGCGAGGGGGCGCTAGGCGGCGAGGAGGAGCGGGAGGGGATTTGCCGCCGCGGGCGGTTTACGGAGCGACCGTTAGCCGAGAAACCGTTACCCGCGGTGCCCGAACACTCTTTAAAACTCCGTTTCCGAGCGGAGATCACCTCATGGCCTCGGGAAGGGACACAGAGCTGTGGGGAGCGGTTCGGCTGAACGCCGGGGGAGCAGGTATCCAAGAGGCGCCGAGCGTGACCCGCCTGGTTGCCCTCAGCGGCGAGGGGAGGAATGGCGGCGGGGGGGGGAGCACGGGGGATGCCCCCCCCGAGGGACCCGGAACGTTCTGGAAGGCGGCGCGGGAGGCGGGTGCTGCCCCGGCTTCCCGGCACGCGCCACAAGGGCAACGGTCCCGCGGGTGGGCGGGAAACTGGTGTCCTGCCCGCGCTCAGCAAAAGCTCTGAAGCATGTGCGGCAGTGCTTTGCCAGCTCGGAGCCCGCGGCCTTCACCCCCATTTACCGCTGCAACCTGTGAAATCCGTGGTTTCCTCTCAAGAAAACTGAAAGTGAAGCGATTTTTTTTTCCCTGGTGATTCACTGGTATTGGTAGGTAATACTCGTTTTAATTGAGTGGAAAAGTTAAAATGAGAGCCCGAGAGGAGACAAAGCGTTTTGAAGACAATTTAAAAAAAAAAGAAACAAAAACAAAGAAAAAATGAAGGCATAGTTGCCCACCCGAATTTAGGATCCTTAGCCTCGTGGTGACTTCACATGGCTGCTGAGTTTTATCAAGATCCAAGGTACCCGCTACATACATCCCTTTTTTTCAGGAGCGCTATGCGAAGGTTTTATAGCCCGCACCCAGAAGTATTTTCCGTAAAGGTGGCTGCTTCCTCAGACTGAGACGCAGCTTTTTGAGCTTGTTTAAAAGAAAAAAGCCTGTTCCCAGGCGTTGAAACCCTTGAACCCCCGCGCTGCCCCGCCAGAGTCGTCTGGGAGTTGCGCCGGCGGGAAAACACCCTGGGCCAGGAAGCTCTCGGCCAAGCCAGAGTTGCGCGGAGCTCGCCTGCTCAAACCCCGGCGCCGGGCGAGGGCTGTGGCGGGGAAGGGCGCTTCCCCGGCGGGCGCTTCCCCGCGGGCCGCCCGTCAGCACCAGGGACAGGCGCCTTGCCCCGGGCCGCGCTCAGCGGGGCGGCTGCGGCAGCGTTCCGCGCCCCGCCAGCCGTGCGGAGCCGGGAACGTCCAGTCCCCCTCCTGTTCACGGGCTCTCGTACTCAGTGGTTAACAGAACCTTTAAAATGAAAGCGTGGGTTGAGGGAACTGGAGAAAAGAAGGCTGAGGGGAGACCTTATTGCTGTGTACAACTACCTGAAGGGAGGTTGTAGCATGAGGGGTGTTGGTCTCTTCTCCCAAGTAGCAAGTGATAGGACAAGAGGAAATGGCCTCTAGTTGCACCAGGGGAGGTTTAGATTGGATATTAGGAAAAAGTTCTTCATGGAAAGAGTTTCCAGGTATTGGAATAGGCTGCTCAGAGAAGAGGTGGAGTCACCATCCTTGGAGGTGTTTGAAAGACATTAGATTAGGTTCTTAGGTTCTTAGGCACATGGTTTAGCACTAGAGTTAGAGTTAAGTTGTGGTTGGACTTGATGATCCTGAGGGTCTCTTCCAACCAAAATGATTCTATGATTCTATGAAAGTGTCTCTCAGGTCGTGTGCAGGAATAAATCCAGCAGTGGCATCACTGCAGTGCAAAACAACCTTTTTGAATACCTTCTCAGCACATCTCTAGCTTACTTAAAAGTATTGCAGCTGGGGTTTAGTTTAGTGTTTCTCATGGAACCTGAAGTCTGTTTATTCCACATGTGCACCTGACTGCAATGCACATTAAGTGGGGTCTTTTGCTTCAACACACAGGATGCACAGACTGGGGCAGGAAATAATGATCTAAATTATTTCTGTATTTATATTTAGCCAAAGTTCACATTCTTGTGGATTGTGACTAAATAGTAGTGGAAAAAATATTCCACTGACAGGTCAGCTTACCTCCCCAAAGGAAATATTTTGCATCTTGTCAGATGCCTAAATACATTGTATTTCATGGAGCATTAAAGGTATAACTACTACAAGACAATGCAGTTTATATTATAGGTTTGTCAGATCTAAGGCAATTTGCAAATAGAGCAGATCATTTTTACCATGGATTACAAAAACAAAGTCCTTGCAACTTTTTTTCTTTTTTCTCCCCCTCTAAAAACGCATGACAACATGGAAAATAGTGGGATGACTGCTGTGGAAGGAAGAAAAGCACACCATAGCATTGTGCATAGTTTGTTTTGTAGGTCAGGTAATTTTCAGCAACATATTAGATATAACTTTTTCCAAAATTAATTCCTAGCTAAAATTATACATACTATTTGGGGGGAAAAAAAGTGTTGATACTGACAGCAGTATATTAAATTTGACTTTTAATAAAGAAAGCAATTAGAAAATTGATTTTTTAAATGGCTGTTTGTGGCTACTAATGCCTTGAGCCATGGAAATACCAAACTATTTTTTTTAGAATTGCTTCTTAGTACACAGAACTATGAACCGTTGCCTGTTACATTAGTCTTAAGGCAGCAGTGAAATGGTATGGTAAAATGTAAGAAATTTATTCAAATCAATTTATTAAAAGTTTGTGTATCTTTCTTTACAAATGCTGATGCTAACCACATCTGATGGTGAGCTCTTTGCTATCCTTTGCGGAATTCCTCATCGAATCTGCTGTCTCTTAGAAAACCTCTTTGAATAAAAAAAAGCTGCACTATGACCAGGAGTAGTTCTGCAGATGAGCAAGCCTTGGAAAGAAACATAATTGATGACAGGTTGGAAAATGTGATCCAGATGGAGGAAAATTATGTTTATTTTATTATTAATAGGGTGATGATCTGTTAGATTATTATTCCATTTTACATGTCATAGGAAAAATAGTATTTCGATTTAAGGGTTTATACCTGAACCTTTACAACAGCTTTACCAACCTGATTTTCTAGTTCCTGGTAAACACATCAGCAAGGATGACAGAAAATTGGCCCATAATCCTGTTCTGATAAGTGGTGGTTTAGTTTTATCTCAGAATTTGTTTTTATTTGAAACAGGGTGGTATCCACTAGCTTTTGTGTTGCTCATTAACTCACTCAAGACCAGAGAATTTGAAAGTATGGGAGGTCTACCTGCTCAGAACTCTCTAAAAGAGACTACAGATTTGCTCCCAGAAACTTGTGCTTGCCTTTTGGAGGGACAAAATCCTCTGTTTCCCTTTTCTGGCAAGCACTAATGACAGTATTAAACTTGCGTTTTAAATAATATTTTAAAAATACACTGCTAACCTACCAATGGCCTTGGAATAGTTCTGTGAAACAGCTTCAGGGTCACCACTTAGTACAGAAAGCTGAAGACAGAGACTACTCTGTCCAGGCTATCCTGTGCAAACCATCCTATTTGCCTTCAGAAAAAAGCTTACTGGTAGAATTAGCTGTCCATTTTTCTCTGTGACTCACTTGGTGTGATTTGCTTTTGACCCCTGAGTTTTGTTCCAGCCTGGGCAATTTCCTTTCTCGGAAAATTGGGATAGCTCCGTCTGGGTTTTCCACAAGTCTTTCTCCAAGTCTTTTGCCCTTTCTTCTAATCACAATCTGATCTCCACAACTGTTGCATTAGCTGTTCAGCCACAGGTCTGTCACAGAAAGATTCTTTCCCTTGTAAATAAGCCCCTCGTTTTTCATAAATTTCTGAAATATTATTTCATTAGGCTTATGAGGCATTTTGGTAAGCTGTCTCACAGTTTAGTACGGTAACTGTAAATTGAAGGTACAACCATCACAGATGGAAACTTGAAAGAATGATTGCTGCCCAACAAGCCTGGCCTCCTCAGCTATTGAGGGATTCCTCACCAATAATGGTGTTAGGAAAATTAGTGTGTAAAGTAAATGCATTGCAAGACAAAATACAGACATTCCTTCTCCTAGGATATAGCTTTTGATGGCTGATCTCATTCCCTGCACAGCTGAAGAAGTTACAGTTCCAAGTTAAGAAATAAACTAGTTACGAGTGTGGCTTTCTGGGAGCCTCTACTTGATGACAACCAATAACAAGATATTACCTTTGGTTTGGTGGGCTGTGTAGGTGTTATTTCTCTGTGCTGACTTTGATGTGACTGTTCAGACAGAAGTGCTAAATTTTAAAGGAGCGCAGATCTGGGGTGCATTTGCATTGTCACTTACCCGAATTATAGCAGCTCCAGTAAATGAGGCCCTTCCATGTGTGAGTGCTTATGGCTTAGCAGTTCTGACTTTCACTGTCCTTTGCCCATGCTGTGTAAGTGGGCAGGGTATTCAATGGTCTGTTCCTTCTGTCATTAGCAAATGAATAAGCAATTTGCAAAACAACTCACAATTTTCACTTACCTTCTGATAGAAGACTGGAAGGAATTTATTTAAAATGAGGACTATAGATGTGTGCAGTTAACAGCCTGATTCATGTAGAATTGTAGTTTAACTTCTGAGATTGGCAAAAAAACCTGCCAAAGTAATCTAATATTTTTGATCGTCAGAACTATTTTTTTGCAGAAATTTTACAAAAAATCTTTGGAAGATGTAGCAAGCACATTGCAGCATATTGTTAGAGTGACTCTACTTTGGTAATTTGACCCTTGTAAGACAGAGATTCATCATTCCCATTTTCAGTCTTAGCAGTTCTGTGAAGTTTCGAATGTTGCCCACATACAAGAGCAAACAAACAAGCAAACAAAACAATCAAAACATCAAGCTGTTACATAGGGTTCAATACAGCATTGTGAATTGCAACTCCAGAGTTTTGCTCAAACATAGAAAGAAAGCTGTCCATATGGTAACCTCCTTGGACTGTTCCTGTCATTTCCCTGAGGTACATTATTAGCATAACATTCCTAGGACAGGGTAAAACTGGAGTTATGACAGTAGGTAATTCAAGATGGACTGTCAGCAGAATGAACCCCAGCAACACAGCTGGACTCATAACCCAGGCTGCTTTCATACTTGGGGCCAATCCAGCCTCAAAATGTTTGTGTTGACTACAAGATATCCACAAATCTTGTGCTCCGATTTTAGTCAGAAGATGGCATTCTCTTTAAGTTTAAATTCGATATATTTTCAGTTAGCTTGTCTAAATAAATGCTGGCCTCTTAATTCTAGCTTCACCGTTCAACTGTAAGTAATCAATTGTAAGTGCATGCCATTTGTATGAAGGTGAAGTTATGGTGAATCTCTTCCTGCTTGTTTCACTTGATATATCTGCATCTCTCAGTTGAAGGCTAATTAATCCATCATTGCATCTTTCTTAGAACATGCACTGCTGATCCTCTGTTTGATTATGGAAAAAAGGTTACAGTTTGCAACCTTTATGCAAAACCTTCCTAATTTTACCTTGCAGCACTCCAAGAGTAAACGATACACCCATTTACAGATAAACTTGGATGCTGCAGTGAATGGAATTTTCAAGGTCACAGAGGGAGTTAATGTCATACTCTGGCTCAGAATTTATTATCTTTGATTCTTACCACAAAGTAGTGTCAGCTGAGTATCAGTCTCGTTCAGTTTGATTACTTGGTGCCTTGATCTGATGGTTTGTTCAGTTGAGCCTATTGATTTTGTTTGTGATGTCTGAGCACTAGGATGAACTTATCTGAGAAAACTGTGAATCAGTTGGCTCTTCCAAATAAGGGCACTCAGGCACCACTCAAGCATTAAAATATACATTCCCAGAGCCTTTTAAAAGTTATTTACAAAAGGATATATATCCTCTAGATTATCCAAATGAAGAAAGGCTGCCAAGCTCACCTATTTTAACAAACCAGAATTAACGAGTATTTTGTTCTGCTGCTGATACATTCACTGCATCAAAGCAGTAAAGGAGGAGCAAGATCAGCCGCACTTTTCTGATAATTTTTCATTTCACTGTAAATAGAACATGTGAACTGGCTCAGCCACTTTTCTCACACTGGCCTACAAGTAATGCTTTGGCTACTTTGTAGTTGCAAGTAAAGATAATGATTTTAAATACATTTGTCAGCCACTGGAAAATGACTGCTGATATATGCTTTTTTTCAAAGGGTAGCATCTTGGTGCCCCCACTTTCAACATCCCACAGAATTCTTCCTGGCCCTTCAAACATCAAGTAAATTTGTTTAACACCACCACCTCAACAGATATCCTGGAGTAAGCCAGTATTGTAGCTGGAATGAAGGCTCCAATGAAATGTGTGCTCAGTGATGAGCTTTTTTCTTTTGATGAGATCTTGCAAATTGAGGTCAGGTAAAATAATAACAGTCGAATTATAACTAAAGTCACATAAATCTGCTGGAACCAATATTTGTTAAGTAGAACCAAACTGCTAGCTCTCGGAGGAAGGAAGCAGAGAAAGACAGGTACTTAGAGGTTAGTCACATGTTGAAACAGAAACACTATGTTGTCCTCTTGACTTGTCAAATCAACCAATATTGTGAGTGTAATTTTCACTGAATATGTAATAGCTAGGACTGTTGCATTAGTACTTAGGCTGGGACTTCCAAAGAGTTTCAGTTGGTGAAGTTCAATTGAATATCTTTTGCAGCAGCAGCATCCTTTTTCAAATCTGTCTCCAGTCCTGAGAGATCCAGAACTCGGGAAGAAGTACTAGGATTGTGAAAATCTTAAGCAAGTAGGAAACTGATCACTAAGACACAAACTGCTTAGTAGGGGATATGGCTTTAGTGCCATGGGACTTTTGTTTTGTTTTAGCGATTTTGACTGACAAATTCAGTACTGTTTTGAGATCTCTGTGAAGTGTTTTAACTGCCATGATCTTCTGTTCAGAGAATCCTCCTTAAATAGTAAATGAGAAATTACATCTCTCTGAAACCCAGTTTCCATCAGGATCCACCTCATGTGGCTGAAGCATTATGCTGTAATCTTCACTGGTGCCATGCCATTCTCACCTGTATGTCTGTTCTGGTAAGGCATGCGGCCCTAGCCTTCTTTTGGCAAAAGAAATGCACTGATCTTATCTAAACTCAGAATCCTAGGTTTCTAATGATGTTGGACAGTCATTTGGGTTATTTTGAAAACTCCTGCAGTAATTTTATTTTTAAAAGCTGGGTCACAGCACGAAGGCAATTGCCTTTGTGGAGCAGGTTCAGCTGCGGTGGGGATTCTTTCTATTTCTGGAAACAGCATAATGAAGGGAAGCTGCAAGATGAAGCTCTCTAACGCATGCTGTGGCCTCCTTAGCCCTGTCTCTCAAATCACTATGGACTGGCTCCTACATGAGAGAAAAAATCAAGGAGGGTTGAGTAAGTGAAAGAAACAAGGAGAAAGCTGACACAAGATGGGAATTCTTAAGTTCCTTTTCTGATAGTGGCCCACAACAGGAAAGAGAAGAGGCACGTTGAAGTTATGAAGTTGTTATGTTTTGCCACCCTTCAGGATTCCCTAGCTTATTTACAGTCACTTTATTTTGATGCAGTGCTAATGGATATCCTGAATTGTATTTTCTTTTTTGCTTCCTTTGCCTTTGGCCATCTTCTACCATGACAATTCGGGATAAAGCAAGAATTAAAGTAGGTGCGATGTATTGAAATGGAGTTTCCCATTATGTTTCATAGAGTTTTCACTTTTTAAATTCCTTCAGTTGAAATAAATGGTCTCTACAGTGCCCAAGGACAACAGCTTTTACTGCATGAAACTTATTTCTCTTTGGACTGAACGTAATGATCCAGGACCTGAAAAATATGTTTTCTTTTTCAGAGGAATGATTTTCAGAAGGAATGTATGCATTGAATATGACCAACCACTGAGCTGCCTGATGCTACTACCTCAACTCTGTTCTTCCTCAGATTATTATCTTCCTACTTCACTGAGCAGCAGCAGAAAGTGAGTTTTAACCAGTGCCTCTGCAAAGCAGCACTTCAAATAAGATGTATCAATACACATTAAGGGTTCTGCCACATGCTTCTGTTACTCAGAGATTTCAGCTGAGGACAGCAGCCTCAAAAGGATTCATATTTTTAAATAGCAGTTGGAGGATTATTATAAACCCTGATTCCATCTGTGTACCTGCTATGTTGGAAGCATACATGGTTTCTTTGAAAGCCAAGAGCGAACTGTGTTTAATTAATGCTGCCTTTGGCACCTGAGGGCATTGGGGACATGGGCTTGGAAAGGGGTACCAGAAGTGTGAACTAGTGAGAACTATAAGAGGGTGGTGATGCTGTTGGGAGGGCTTGAAAGCTGGACTGCTCTAGGACTGTCTCTGGGGAGAGTGACAAGGAAGGCTTGACTGCAGGATCTGCCTGGTAGGAAGGAGCTGAGACCCAGGCTTATGGGCACTCAAGAGATCAGGGTTACGAAGAGAAGTGAGGGAAGAAACAGCTATTTCATGACAGGTCCTTAGAAAGGGTAAGTGAAGGCCTGTCCTCTGGCCCTGGGGATTAACTAGCAAAGAGCTGAATGGTCACTCACTGCTGGGACGAGGGAAACTGAGAAGAATCTCTAGGAGACGTGGACTGAGCTGAGCAGGCTCTCTGCAATCTGCACAACAGGATAAAGGTGAGCAGTGTCATTGGGAAAGAACTTCTGAATTCAAATCTGAAGCTTTTGTGCATAAAAAAGAGAAAACCCATTTTTTGTCAGTTTGTTTTTAACCTGATTTTCTTATTTTCTTCTTTTTTTTTTTAAGTGAACTTGAGTAACATGTCTAATATAGACAAGTGGAGAAGTATTACCAAAAACATTGAGGTATATTCTATTCTCTGGTTATGTGTTCACAACTATGACCAGTCTAGTGTATATTAGTGCTTACTTGAAGACTGATGGAGAACTGATGCTGTGAATTTCTATGCTGCTCCATCACAGATCTGATGGATTATGACTGAATATGTATTGTAGTAGCCCAAATGAAAGTAGGTCTTAGAAAGGTTCTCCCATATAAAGCCTCCTTGGCGAGAGTTGGTTAAAATATTCCTGAAAGTGATCAAAAAAATCTTTGGAACTAAATCTGCATCAATACTGCTGTTTGCTTAAGTTTTAAATCAGCAACAACAAAAAACAAACAAAACCCACCAAAACAGAAGGGTACGGAGGAACACTTTGCTGTAAAGAGGGCTGAATACCTTTCTATTCTTACCAGCCAGAGATCCTACTATTTACCCTCAGTTTTGTGTGAATCTTGGTCTTGAGAGCCAATTTCAGGGACAAAGGTATTCGTAGGTAATATGCCAACCCATCACTGTGAGGCCAGCTTTGCAATCTTTGCAGTCATGAGATCCTGGCACCTCTATACACAGTGGAGTGATATCAGTGTTTGGAAAATGTACTAGCATTTTCCTACAATGACATGACTCTTGCAGCATTTGCTTTACTCTGTGAGCCAGGTACATAGAATTCCTGTTCCGTGTCACCAGTAGAACCCTGCTGCTGCCAGGACTGCTGTAACTAAAAGAAGTCTTTTCATACCAAAACAATATTTTTACTAATGTTTGTCCTTTATACTAGACTGTTCAGGCTAGATTAGCTTTACAGAAACTTTTCTGACTTTATTAAGCCTACACTGATGATCTACTCGGTCTACCATCTGTAGAAGGGGTGTAAATAGGACAGCTTATAAATCTTGACAACCATGAACTTTGCATGAATTTGAAAATGAGCATTTAGGCTGTAAATCTGATGCAGTAAGGAAGGTATAGTAATCTTTTTGTTCTACATGAAACACTTAGTTTATGGGATTGTGGCCCATGTTTAGGGTTGCTAGGAATGACAGTATTACTTTGTTTTAAGACTGCTTTTGTGTAAACCTATTTATAACATGGAATTCCTCACATTCCTATGATATTAACAACTGCAAGGCTACAAGCACAAGTGTTTGAACTGAGATACCTGTTGCTCAGGTATGAAATACCATTGTTTGATACTAACATTGCTTTGCAGATAAGGGCCCTCTTTCAATAGAGCTCTGTGGAAACAGTGGTTTCAGAAGCAGAGACAGGTGTCTGTCAGAGTTACTGAGGTGGTAATATCTTTCACTGAGGGATCAGAGGGTGAGGGCCACATTGCAGCGCTTCTTGGAGCTGCCAAAGTAAAAAATGGTACCAGTCACACCAAGGAGAATGGGGGCACATGCGACTTACCCATGTTATGCCCTAAAGGGCTGTAGAAACACCTAAAAAGTATTGGAGGTGCCTTTGTTTTTCTCTGAATGCCAAGCTTACTGTTGGTTTTGCATGTGACTTCAAGAAAAACTCTTTGCTACTCTGTCTTACCTGAGAATGTGCGAAAATTTACTCAATTACTATGATGATACTTTTTAGTACACTGGTGGATACAAAACAGTTTCCAAAAGTACTGAAAATAAGGCTGTAACCTGCAAAACATACAAAGTTTCCTATCAGGATGTGAAAATTTGAAAGATTAGCAACTTGTGACTGCTACCTTATTGGGTACTTCAATCTTGACTTTCAACAGCCTTTTATTACCTTAGGTCTCGACTCCTTCTTTGCAAGACCACCAATAGTTACTGGTTGCTCAGCAGTTTTGCAGAATTGCTTGGATGATCAGACTAAACATGTTCACTTGTCATCCAAGTCTGAATTTGAGCCTGAGCCCATGAGAGCTGTCTCAAGGTGAGGAGCTCAGCTATTAACTCACAGCACTGGTTGCTGTTGTCATTGCCAGCAGGCTTCTCTGTGAACAGCTGCTGTAGCACAAAAGGCCAAAGGGGAGCGCCTCCGTTCTGCTCGGGTCTTTTCAAACCTCCAAGTCACTGGAACATACCCAAGTGCATGGTAAACTACAGGCCGTCTCTCCAGTGCAGAACAGGCTGTACAGTTGACTTAAACTGAAATATGAATCATCTCAGTCCTAAATTATTTTAATCCAATCAGTCATCTCTGTTAAAGGGTGTAAAGAGACAGCAAAGCAGAAAGAATGGCTGCCAAGTAGAGGATACAGGACACAAATAAAGCTGCTAAGATGAGTTAAAATATGAACTAATAATGATTTATTTCAAATGCCACTGGGGTTACAATGTGAATCACTTAGAGAGTTATTCAGGTGAAATGAATTTTGTAGGGTTTCTCCTGAACGATTTTTATAGTCTCAGTAGAGGTAAAGGCAAAGCTGTTAGCTACACAGGGAGTACACACAAGAGTTTTGAAGTGCTCCCAAACAATTCTCCCTAATTAATATGTGGTTTTTCAAGCGTCTTGTAAGTAGATGAGCATGAACAGCTGTAGTTCTTTTTATAGATACAAACTAATCTCCAGTACGTGTTGGAGTTGAAGGATATAGAGAACAACATGCTGTGGATTTGTAAGGCTTTTCTAGCCATGGAAGCATTCTTTTTATGTCCTCTAAAAGTAGAAGGGAATGCAAGAGTGCAGAGAATAGTCTTCAAGAATACTATTTGGAACAAAATCATGACAGGAGCAAAGGGTCTAGCTTTTAAGGGTACATACCATGCACATCTTATTAACACACAAAACAGCTTGTGTGAGTTTTGACCTATTTTCTTGAGAGGTTCAGCCTTTTCTGGCTTGTATGAAATAGGCAGCATTCACTAGCATTTGTTCCCAGTTTTGACTGGTGTGAATAGCCTTCATGATAAAGAGTGGGAAGAATTACATGCTTTATGTTTTTAAATAATTTTAAAAGCCTAAGCAGTAAGTCATAATAAAATTCCTTAGATTTGCTGAGTATCTTTGAACACCCTTCCTGTTTGAAGATGGTATTTTTTCTCCCTTTCTCCTTATCGCGAGCTGTATATATTATCAGTTTAATATTGCCCTCTGCCTGGAGACAATATCCAGTTGTGGTAGGTGAAGGGAAGAACTGTAATAGCTCCTTTCCATCTCTTTTCTATTACAATGCTAAAGTGGAGATGGTGCAGATTCCACTCATCTCTAGAACTACTGTTTTGGGGGAACTAACCCTTCTCCCAAGATGTACTTTTGAAAAGCACATCTAAATGTAAACCACTTTGCGGTGTGAGAAGGCAGATTTATTGACTTAACCATAAGACATTTCAGTATAAACGCTGCTTTGAATTCTGCATTCTTCTTATGAGACCTCCTAAAGGAAAGTCAGAAGGAGTTTCCTAATACTTGCCTGTAGCTCTAGGGAGGTTAGCTAAGAGCAGGTTATACTGGTCTCTAAGCAACCATTGGAAAAGCATGGAAAGGACCATAGCCCCATCCTCAGTGTTATTCCTTTCTCTTCCCCCAGAATCTCAGAAATTAAAATAAAGATCTGAGACTTCAAATTACTGCTTGAGTGCATTGCCTTTTAATTGGATTGTAGAAGAAAATTAGGGAAAATGTGTCATTTATGAGAGAAGGGAGCACAGACTCTGTAATTAGGTTTCCATTTGGTTGAGGAACTTCACAACAATGAAGAAATTGTCTTCAGGGAGCAATGTATGTTTTTCCCCAAATATCTCAGCTTTAGCTCTGTAATAGCCTTGAAGTTAAAACTGCACTAAGTGAACAAAGGTCAGTTTTGAATCTCATATTTCCTTTTCCTCTCAAGTTAATCCTAGGAGGCTTGTAGGTAAGATCCATGCAGTGGTGGAATATACCTGAGCAGAGTAAAATCCAAGTGGAAGAAATTGGTTCATGAGCTGCATAAAGAGATAACAAAATTACAATGAGACTCGGTTCAAGAAGTGAGCGACTGGAGAGAATTCTTATGCTGAAAAGCTTACTCCCCTAGCTTTTCTCCTTGCTTGTCTTGTGTCTGTGTAGGAGCATTTCAGAACAATGTAGGGAGGTGTTCTGGATTCAGCTGGTCCATAGCTGTTCCAGAGGTATTGGCTAATACGACGTTCTGGCTTTCACCACTCACTTAGCTGTTGGACTTCTTGTTCTGCTTATGGCTGTTGATCTTTGGATACAGGAAACCAGAGTTGTATCCAGAGGGCAGCTCTGCTCCTTGGATATTGCTGTACGTTATTGTAATGCTGGGTATCTGGGCTGCTGATGGTCTGTGGTGAGACTCTCCTTTTCTTTGTTCGATATCATTCAGGTTTTCACCGCTCTAAAGGATTTAAAAGAAATGGAAAACACAAATATCTACAAGGAGATAAGGTTGCATCATCTGTGAAAAAGTTGCATATATTTAGTTAAGCACTTTGCTGATCCCCACGACTAACTCAAAACCAAACTTAAAAGATGGAGGAAAAAGTAGATTTAAACATTTTTTGAATTTTTCCTGAATATTTACAAGAAAAAAACATGTTAAACAAGTTAATGTACTAAAGCACAGACATTGCATTTGCTACTTAAGAGCTGGTCTACTTTGATATAAACCAGGCTAATGACAGAACATTCGACTATGAGCAAAAGTGCTGTCAATATGCTCAGACAGTCTATTAATTCAATGAAGGAAGAAGTCCGTCCATAAAGAGGGACTGTTTAGGTTCATTTGGGCAGGAGGTGATGTACAATGTAGTGATAACCGCATGGATAGTTTGAAGGGGGAAGCAAACTAGAGAATGAATTGAAAACTGGAATTGAGGGGAAGATTAATAAGCATTTTTTGACAATAGCAATGTGAGCTGTCACTTGCACAGGACCAAAAAATTAGTGTGTTAGAATCAGGCTAGCCATAGCTTAATACTAACAATAAGGTAATTTGTTTATATTACATTTGGTTTGGTTAATACTCCAAAGATAAAACTGTCTTGTTTTCACCTGTCAAGCCTCTTATTTCCCTGTTTGTCAAGAGTTAGAGCAAGTCAACTCACTTGTGGCAGATATCAAAAAAGTTTTATCAGTATGCCGTAGCTTTGATACACAGAAGAAGAAATAGACACTAACACAACATCTTACTGAATAGGTGATATGGCATGTTTCAAAAACTTACCTTGATTTCCTCCAAGTTGCATTTTTTAAATATTTGCTGCTACTCAAAGCAGAACGTTAAATAGTTAACAATATCAATTTGCACAGTAGTACTTGCCACAAGACTATGGCTGTCTCAGAGGTACAGCCATCAGAATGGCTATCTCAGCTTACTGTATATATTATTCCTATTAAGATGGCACAAAATGAATGCTTCTGCGCTCCACTAAGAAAATCGCAGACCTCATCAGGGAACCTACTGAATTCAAAAAAATATTCAAGTTCCTTGAAGTGGTTGGACTTAAAGGAGAACCCTGTAGTATATGTTCTCCTTCTGCTTAGTTTCAGCAATGACCTACCCTTTGTAGTCATGTTTGTTCTATATGCTACTGGGAGTATAATTTAATTTTTGTAACTCAAGAAATAACTTAATTTGCCCTCAGAGACTGGGAATGTCATTAGTTTTTGTTCCCTTGGTTAGTTAGACCCATTCCAAGTGTTAAAATAACAGTTCTTACAGTAGGTGTAGTAGTGTACTCTGTGGCATTCAGTTCCTTCATGGATATGTCTTCAATATCTACAGGTGTCTGAAAAATGGGCACAAATAAGAAAGAGATAAATGACCTATAGGTACGTCACAATATTTTACATACATAAAACACAAAGTACAGTAAAAAGAAAACTGGGGTTAGTGGAGCACTGACTGAAAAGTAGTGCTAAATATATATATATATATATATATATGCTAAATATAGCCTTGTTTTTTACCTTTCATCATATGTTTTCATTTGATAGCAAATGGCGACATAACAGAAAGACTGACCAAGTAATTTGGACAGCGAAATACAAATATTACAGAATACACACTTCAAACACAAGACAACATACCATTCAGATGCTAAATTCACTAAAACAGCACCATTGCTTGTCAGAAATGCAACAAATACGGCTGAATAATGAACCAGGGTGGAAATAAAAAGCTGATGACCTTTTACAGCCTGTAAGTCATTACTGATTGTGTTAACTCATAGGTTATCTCCGTCTTCTTGGCAGGAACCTTCATGATTAATTATGGTAAAATGTGCAGATTTGTTAACCTACCTTCTCATATATCCCAGAATCATGACTCTTCAGTTTAGGTTTGGCTCTTAGGTCACTAGTTTGAGTTGTGTCTTTATCTGTTTCATAGGAAATCTGCCTGCTAGCAAGTCTGGAGAACACACTGAGGGCATCGGTTTCTGTGTCAGTACAGTCCTAAAATGAGTACAACAAAAACAATCACTTCAGCTTGCTTAGACTTCGTTCCATTTTGCCCCATGAGAATCAGTTTTACCCAGACAGGAATTGTAAAAGAGACAGACACAGTATAAAAGACACTTCACAAAAGTTATGCCATGTATGACTTCATGAAGTCTTTGCTTATAAGAGATACAAACAAAACCATCAAGTCTGTTGAGTCTAAAATTTGCCTTACTCTTTACACTGCAAATTTTCAAACAAAATAGGGTTTATTTATCTACTGTTGTTGAAACTTCTCTGATGCACCTTGTAGCTTCGAGGAGAGTATTTCCATAAAATACCCAATGCGGAAGCACAGGTGTTTGGAGGAAATAGGGCCAAAGTGGTGTGGTTGGAAGCAGAAATAAATAGAAGGAAATGTCTGGGGACTGCAGAATCAGTTCTTTAGAAATATTTTGTTTCATGAAGGAGCCCTGATTTTATAAACTTTGTTCCAATGAATGGGAAAACAGAAAAATAAAAAGACAAAAAATCCTGATCCACCAGAATTTCCTGGAAGTCAAAAAGTTTCTGTTCCTCACTCTGTCATCCTTTTCACTACAATGATGAGGAATCACAGAATTTCACTGAATTCTATAGATCATAATGAAACAATGAAACAGCTGATGGGGTTGTGATGAGCAGCTCATGGCAAACCAGCCTATTTTCTGTTTGACAGTGCACCTTGCCTTAAAATGGGAGAACATAACAGTGCGATATACTTTCTTAAATTTTTTTCATGCAGCAAGGGTTTTTCATGAGCAATCTGTGTGCTTTGCATGTAGCTTCCATTAGATGAGCATATATAATTGCTTGAAAATACTTAAAGCAATTATTGATACTTTCAATTGTCGATACTTTGATAAACTTTCCCCAAAGAAGAAAATTATAATAAGAGGTGTAGAAAAACCTGAACATTGATGGAATTGGAGAAATTGGCCTCATAAGTCTTTTACTTCTTAGACCGAATCCTGATTGGTGATGCTATATGACAATTTTAATACATAACAGATTGATTGCTTCTAAGGAGGATCAGGATCTTTTTTCCTGTAACTGTGGGAAAGGATAAGGGCAACACAGAAGCATGGGAAGGAAAAATGAATTTAATTTGGAACAGTGACAATCAAGATTGTATTTTCAGAAGCAGCTTTGTAACTCTTGAGAAGGCAATTATTAAGATGAATCTATGGAGTGAAGTGTCTCCAGACTGAAATGTCCCCATGGAAGATTTTTCAGAAGAGCATAACAAAACATCCAGAAGGACAATCTAAACATGTGTTTTCCTGCTGAAGCAAATGAAGTTGGACTAGACCATTTTCCCAGCATTTTTATTTTAATGTGTACTGTGTTTCCCTTTCCCTGCATAGAGTGTATTAGCACTTACAGTCCTATTTGACTGAATTTTAAAATGGAGGCAACTTTATTTTCTGAGCACCTGTTCTGGAGCTTGGCCCCTTTTCATTGGAAAGAACTGTCTGGAAATTGTTTCTTCAGGATTTTCCAAGGTGCAGAATATCTTTGCACACACAGGAGTAGAAAAAAATGCATATAGTTTATTGGCTTACATTGATGACCAGCCTCAACATTAAATACATGGCAGGATAAGTACTGCATTTTTGGATTTTGAGTGTATGTCTTGAAGTCTTATAGTTTAATTGAGCCCCATATGATGCAAAAAAAAGCCTGAAATAAATTATCAGCAAGCACTGAAGCAAGTTTCTTTTAAACTTGAGCCCTTACTTCACCTGAACTGCTAATAAGCTAGATACAGTCAAATCTAATAGTTAAGGGAAACATATTCTTGTCAGAAAAACTTGACTCTATCATTGTTCTGAACAAGATCCAGATTTACTCAAGGCTCATAGAAAATTCCAGACTGAAGCACCCCAATTATTTGGAATTTTTTTATTTTGGGTAATTTTCATGCTCCATTCCACTATTTTACCTTGAGTATTAAGAGTTGCTTTCCTAAGCAAAAAGAATTTTTGAATTGTATCATTCCCCTTCCCCAGCACTGATAGCATTACAAGAACACACAGTGTTGCTGAAAAAGTCTGTTGTTTTTTAAGAATCAGGATTCACAATCTATGAGATGCAATATAA
Source organism: Nesoenas mayeri (assembly GCF_963082525.1). Lineage (NCBI taxonomy): Eukaryota > Metazoa > Chordata > Aves > Columbiformes > Columbidae > Nesoenas > Nesoenas mayeri. Next base: position 10,820,611 of record NC_137551.1, on the reverse strand, counting down.
AATGTTTTGGGTTTTATGAGCCAATTTTAAAACATTCTTCCTGAATGGTGGCTACTAGTCAGAATAATTTCATTTTGATGGGACCAAGAAGTCAAAAGGTATAGAGTGCAAAGAAATTGAAATATTACTGTTAAAAACAACTGTCAGAATTCAGCACTTGACTGGAATAGATACAATGATTATCCTGACTGTGAAAAAGAATCACCGAGGGAATCATGGCTTTTCAAATATTTGGAAATTTGATTTAAAACAATTGCAAAGAACTAACTAATGTGCCTAGTTACTTAGTAATGTAATTTTGGGTTGCAAGAGAGAGCATAGGATAACAAATATTTGCCCTGTTTCCAGTTGCTGTGCAAAACTTCACTTAGACTGGCAGCAGCAAGCTGTTGAGGTCTTCTGTGAGAATGATTCTGTAATGGATTTACTGATTTGTCTAAATCTAATGATGAATGTTTCCAAATACAGCTCACTTCACTTCCAGAAAGCATTATCTGTTTCATTACAAGCTTGCTTTCCCTAGAGAACTACTTAGTGACCAGCAGTTTCTTTTTTGTGTGTGACAAGCCTCCAAATCTGTGGTTAGACAGGTATGTCCTGGAAGTATGATCAGACTTTCAAGGGTGCTCTGACTCTAAGCTTCCCTTTCCAAATTTCTACTGTTCCGTCTTTCTGCTCTTTCTTCAATGTCACAAACCATCAAAAATACAAAGATCTACATTCTGCTTTTACACGTCAGCCTTCTGTCTTTTATTTCACTTTGTCTCTCTGCTTTCTTTGAAGCCCTTGTAATGAGCACCATGATGCCTTTCATCTAAAGAATCTACCACTTTGAAGGACTTTATATGAAAATTAATTGCTTTGCAATTAAAAATGGATATATGGGAATTGTCTCCCTTACTGATTCACTGTTAGGGAGAGAAGACAGTCGCCTTCTTCCTTTCTGCAGCCCACTTATCTGAGAAGTCTGGCTGGTTACAGTTGCTCGTCGGGAGGAGGTATAACTGCTGAAAGACCGTGAGTCTTTAGGAGAAACTCTCAGCAGGGATCCAAGGCAAGGAACATATGTTGCAATGGCTCTTCTAATGGATGAGAGGTAGAACCAGTCAGATTTTTTTTCTGTTAGCACAAAAATTCAGTCATCATAAACAATGCATTTATTCAGAGAGGTGAACTAATGCTGCATGGACTGGAAAATTACTGGGTACAAAAAGAGTCTTCCAGACATCCAATGTCTCCTATATAATCACCCTGCAAGATCATTTATTCACAGTGTTCTGCAGAACTCAAATTTATTGCTTGGCAGGAAAGGGCATTAAAGTATAACTCTTCAAACTGAAGTGAGCTATTAAAATGATGTTTTATCTGCTTTCAGCTTAATCGGGGCAAAAATAAAATTCTGTCCCTTTAAAACTGAACCTTGCGGAAGTACCACGTAATGAATTATTTTAATCTTCCCCTAAGCAGCTATTCTAGCTTCCTCTTGCACATCTGTTTGCCAGCTATCTGTGGAGTTGGATAAAAAGTGCAGTTATATTACAGTATTTCTTTCCTCATATGCAATATAAGGAAATTCTTTTGCCTAGCTTTCATTTTCCTCCCAAGCCTTCCCCACTCAGATGTTCATGTCCCCCTCTTCTCTATGCAGTTCCCCAGCAGGTCTTTGTAAAGGGTGAAACAGCAACATATTTATGGTTTTGCTGCCATCCATTAGATCTCATCTGAACCTGATATGATAATGACCCTAGCTGTTACAACTCAGAAGAAATACTATTTGAAAAATGAAAGCTTGAAGAAAGGTGGAGAAGTTGAACAAAACAAGGAAGGGAAGAGGTAGCTTGACTTTATGGAATTGCATCTCTCACTGGCCTGGTTAATTTAACAAGCTGATATTTGCAACACTGACAGATCGATAGTTTAAAACTTTATGGTGCTTTCCTTTGGGGTGGGAAGTTCTCCATCTTTTATCCTGTAATATGTGAGTACAGATCAGTATCCATAAACATCTCTTAATTCCCATCTGTGCAGTCATTTGTTCTAAGTACAAGTTCCACTGATATTTATATGGCTTTGAAAAGTTTTTTTGGGGAAAGCAAGGCTGTCTTGCAGAGGTAAAATGGGCAGATGGAGTGGAGCTCAGGTTCTAGTCCTAAAAGTGCCAAGTTACTGTCTGATTTTCTTTGCCATATTAAACATAGCTTTTAAGAGTGAACTTACCTGTATTTGGGGTGAGTGATGGCATAAATGATTGGGTTATGGATGACAGAAGCTTTGGCAATCACGGCTGGTATGGAGTTCATGAAGGGTGTTAGGACGTGAGAATACCTAGAGTAGTGCAAATGTATAATGTATTATATATTTAATATTGAGTTCTGTGTAGTCTATGCAGTTATACACTGACAACACAATACTTTCTTAGTGCTCCAGAGAGAGTAAAAGGTGGAGTTCTCTACCCAAACAGTGAGAGAACAAATTTTACATCCTTTGACTGTAAAGATCAACACCAACCTAACTGCATTTCTGAGGAACATGATTTTCTTGGGGCTTCTCACAGCAGTTCACTACTATGACTCAGGATGGTGGTAATTCCCATGTTATTTATTCTAGGGTCAAAGTCAGCCTTCAATAAGTGAATGTGCATTCATCAGTGTATCTGTTCCAAATTCAGCAGATATATTTGCTGAGTAATGTATTCCTAAATAGGTGTGCAGAATGAGGCATTGTAGGGTCAGATGACTCATAAACCTATTTTCCTATTCAGACTTTGTTTTTTGCCTGATCTGAACTGAGAAGTGAAAGGGAAGTATTTTTCTGAACTAAACAGTGAAGGGAAAGTATTTTCACATGTCATATGTTATGCTCATGTGTTACTGTGACCATGCATATATGCAGGTGATGTGACTCTAAAGGATAAAAGAATTATGATTGATGTATATCTGCCATGCTGCTATCAGCCAGTTGATTTTTGAAGACAGATTGAAGTAACTCATAAGGTCTTGGTCAGAAGAAAGCTCCCTAATACAAGGATGTACTATTTTTGAACCGGCTTATACACGTAAGGAATTTCAGCAGCTTGTTGTAACACAAAAAACTAAACAGACTTTTGTAAGTAAAGGAAGAAAAGAGAAAAAGCCCGAGTGGATCTTTTTGGGCATCTTATATAGCATTTTGCTGCTAAATAAAGTTCATATGGTTCAAATAAGCCAGCATAGAGAATCAACTGCATTCAGAAATCATCAGCACAGTAATGGTATATTGCCAGTAATAACCTTCCTGATTTTTTTTTTTGAAGTCAAACTAAGGAAAAAAATCACAGTCAGCATGTGCCTCATTTGTTAACTGTCACTCCTAAATATATGAATGTTTTGGATGCACTTCAGGCATTAAACTTGACAGGTAGCTTTGACTTTGATGTGTCTTCCACAATTTCACACCTTTTGCTTTCACTGAATATTCCTTTGCTGATATATTCATAATTACCCAGCAAAAGCTACCAGAGCAACAATAGAGTATGGTGACCATGAAATGACGTAAAGCGAGATGACAATCAGTGCAATTTTGGCCATCTTCCACTCATTTTTCATCCTCTGATACTGTTTCTGGCATTCTTTATTTCCATGTTTGCATCCAAATGTCTGGATAGACCTAGGGGAAATAAACATACAACAGGAAAAAAAAAAAAGGAGGTAGGGAATTGAGCCAATAGCTTCAGAAAATGGGGCAACAACTACTTTTATGCTATTTCATGCTAAAAGTCATGCACTTTTAATGTGTGTTAATGTATGTATGTGACAGCTCATTCACAATTCAATGCACTTTTATTGAGCTAATCAATGGCAAAATTCACATGTGCCTCAGTGAAGAAAATAGTCCTGTACCAGAAGAATTTCCACGTAAATCAGGCATTCAAGCCAATTGAACAATGCAATATTAAATATAGTTAGAGAAGCCTTTACTTCCCTTGATCTGATTTTGCTACCTTCCTCTTGCCCTGGGCTTCTGAGCTTTGGGACTAGATATTCTGATACCTACAAGATAGATATCTACAGATTACAAATGTAGTGGCAGACATTGGCCTTTAGTTTTACAATAGTTTTCGTTTCAGAGACCTGTGATGAAATGTTTTACATATTTTTCACCCTTGTTAAACATGGTTTTGTAGTTCAATTCCATCTATTTTTCTGTGGAATAGTTGTTGATACACTGCTGTTTACATGTCTCTGATGTCTCCGTAGTATTTTGTTTTGTTGGTTAATTTCTGTAGTCCTTCCTTATCCTTCCGATTTCTGTTGTTGCTACTCATACCCTTCTCCATGTCATTAAACAATATACTGAACAACTCTGGTTTAAATTCAGGAATGGTTTGCTAAGGATCACAATTCTTACCATGTTGGCTATTGACAGAATTCTTGTTTAGTTTCCTGTCTTAGTCGTGCAAACAAATTAAAATTGAAAAGCTTCCCGAAGCTTCTGTTAGTCTTTGTTTCAAGAAAAGAAGCTGTCACTTAACCAGAAGATAAAAACTGAAGACTGCTGGCTACTTACTTGTTGGCCTTCTTGATAGCCTCAAATATAAAGATGTAGCTGTATATGATAGCAATCAAAGGAATGAAAAAGACAAAGCAGAAAAGAAGCATCGTGTAGGCGCGGACTGATGGTGTGAAAGTCGTGTAGTCCCATGAACAGGAAGTCAGCAAACCCTCAGGAACATACGCACCTAGAAAAAAAAGGCAGAAGAAGTCGTAAGCCATGGATTGCCTCTTATTCTGAGTCCAAGACTTAGAGAAAAATACTCAGAATAACACAGCATTTAGTCGTTTTCTATTAGAGGGAAAAAGAGTTTAGAAGCATACATGATTCTTCATTTAAAGCACCTCATTTTTTTTTCCTTCTATTGTGTGGCCCTGTTGTATTTATGTTTAGCAGTCTAAGGCTTCAGATTGGAAAAGTGAATAATTTTGTTTTAGTTCTTAATATTGTTTAAAGCTCAACATAGTCAAATGGCATATCTCCAAATACTTCAGTGGGTCTTGGATCCAACCTGTATTGTTTTTAAATGTCTTCATGTCATGTCATGTCAATTTGCCATCTTCCCAAGGAGTGAAATGAAACTGATTGCTCTAGCTACCAGTTTTTTAAGCTTGTGCAGATAATTAACTGTGCAAAGGAGAGAGATTTATTGTGCAGATCAGATTAATTTTGTTGAAGTTTGAGTACAAGTGAAAAAACCCCATATACATACATAATATTCTGCCTGACATAAAACATAAGCTCCTTAAAGGAACTGTGTCAAACTGTGAAGTAAAGAAATTGTTAGCAGCAATAACTTTTTACCTTTGCATTTTACTTTGCATGGTTTACAGTGATATTTTCTGTTGAATTCTTAAACGCATTGCACCAGATATGCTCATATGCATCTAATTACCATATGAGAGTACTGTGGATAGTATTAGAATCTAATTACAAGGTAATAACACCCTTCAAGCAATTATTCTACTTTCTCCTATTAAGAATGTAAGACTATATTGTCATTTTGTCATTCTAACAGCTCCTTGTTCAACTAAAAGTTGCTTCTCCCAGTATTGTAGTTTGCCTACTTAAACATGCTTCATGAGGGACTGGAATGACAATAACAAAAATCTGCTGAAATTCTACTCAGAGACTGAGTTGGTTGCAGCATCCTTTGTGAAAATCAAACATTGCTATATTCTCAGCTCAGCTGAGCTGACACATTCTCTTCTGGAATTAGGGAGCACAATAATGAGCAGGAGTTTTGAATGATGAGTTCTTTCTAATACACTGACTGAAACTAGAGGCTCATAGAAAACAAATTAATGATAGTGAGGCAGATTCAAACGACAAAGAGTAACAGAAACTCCCTTTGTTACAAGTTGCAAGAGTCAAGATGCTATATGTGTGTTCCAATTTGCAGGCATAAATTTCACATCTACAGAAACAAAGTAGTTAGGTAGTTATTACTAAATGCTATCCCTATTGGAAGCCTTAGTGAAGATACCAATGGCTGAATGGAGAATGTGACCAACACCTAGTGCAATTTGCCCATCTAGAACACAGTCAAGACTCACTGAAGATGTACTTGCACAAAATACTCAGACTGCATTCCTGTTTTATAAAGAAATCTAGATTGACAGGACTATCTTTCACAGTGCCTTTGGGGAGGAAAAAAGGGATCAGAAAAAAACCAATTTATTTCACTTTCATATTGGCTCAACAGAAGTAGGTGTGCAGATACATCCTTCATAAATTTTGGCCTTGACTTTGTCTACTGTTCTTTATTCAGTAAGTAATGAGCTTAAGGAAAAGTGCCATTGCCATGTGATATGCTGTAATAAACACTGGAATTTTTTCTTTTGACTAGAGATCTTCAGTTTCAATATGTATTTTATCAGTTTTCTTCAAATTGATTTATTCAAGTCTAGCATGAAAGCCATTCAACCCTCTTCTATAACTGTAACTGATCTTTAATCCAGTGCTATGAGGGAAAAACAACTTTTATTCCATTTCACTTACTCCATCCAAAGAAGGGTGGGAGGCTCCAAGCCAAAGAGTACAGCCAGACTCCTACCAGGATTATTAGGGCCTTCTTCTTAGACGTCACTCCAACAGAAGCCAGAGGTTTTGTGATGACAAAGTATCTGTCCAAGGCAATCACCATCAAAGTGATCATAGATGTAATGCCAAAAAGAGCTCCGCAGAAGGCATACAGCTCACAGCCTTTCAATGAAGATGACAGAAGTAGCAGTGAAATTAATCTACCCATGCTAATTAATTTCTGGGAGAGTTCAAGTCTGTGTTTCTTGCGAACTAATGTATTTTGGAATTTGTGCAGCAATGGAACTTCAGTTTTCCTGCAGTTGTAATGCTATTTCAAATCTGCTGTCTGTCTTGCTAATGACATTATCCATGGAAATAAACTTCAAAGATTTGGTTTGCTTGAATTGCTGGAGAGACAGGGATACTTAACGTATTTTCACTCACTGATTTCTGATGTTTCTAGTGGGATCATTTCAACAGTCATTAATATCTTGTTTAACTCCAGTTTTACTGCAGCTCCCATAGAAACAGCTGTTTTGCTTAACAATGGGTTATAGCTACATTGATATTATGGATCCATTTATATCTCAAAGTCAAGTAAATATGCAGACTATGAATATATTAATGAGTAATTTTAATTATTCAGACAACCTAATGACTAAAAGCAGGCATTGGTGGTTTTTTTATGGGGTGTTTGTTTTTAATTTTATTCTAACGTACATGCAACTGAACGCTTTGTGCGACTAGAAGAAAAAAATTGCTTTTGGTCATCAGAGAACAAAACAGCAACACTGCTTCTCTCAGCTGCCTCTCTGTCACTACCCCTTCAAGAGGCAAAGACTAGTCTTCCTCTTACTACAGTTATATAGGAAGAATGAAAGCAGCTTCATGCCACATTTTCTTACTGCCCAGGAAATGTTCAGTTAATATTTCTGTTGTGAAAACTCACTTTTGCCAGGCTTTCTTGCCTCGCTTGCCAGGTGCAAGTCCAAGAAGAGCTTTTAAGTTGGTGTGTTGCAGAGTGGTGCTTCTTTGTCATAGGACTCTGCCAGTAACTAAGTTGTGAGATGACTGGGGAAGAATACTGGCAAGACGACTAGTCCTGTGTCTTACAGTGCTAATGTTGCTTTTGTATCTATCTCATGTCTGTGATTTTCCTCTCCCTGGTGGGAAAGTATTCACTGCACACAGACAAAAATGTTCAAACATTTGTGTCAACATTGAAACAATGTTGAGAAATGTTCTCCATATTGCAAGTGTACCTGAGGATAAGACAATAGTATAACAGATTAACTACAACTATGGTAAGAACATACTTAGTGATATCTTAGAAAGAATATATACAAACCTTTCTCACCAAAAATCCAGCGTTTGTGGAGGCTGTTGGTGAAAAAAACTGGAGACTGCGTAATAGACATCAGGAAGTCACTAATAGCTAGATTGACGATGAATACGTTGGCTGGAGTCTGAAGGCTCCTGCTCCTGCAAAGATCAGAAGGAAAGTTGCTAAACACTTCTGCACTGTGAATTGTGGCGTTACTCTTTACTGTGAGCTGTGGCGGCTTCACAAATATCAATGCAAACTACAGAGCAAGTTGGAGCAGAGCGCTTCTCGGTTCCCTCATGAGAGAACATAAGCAAGGCTCAGTTTTACACTCTTATGCTCCTGTTCACATTAGAGGATTGTTTTGATAACCAGTTCAGTGCTGAGGATAAATCATATTGTTCTTTAAATATCCTGACCCAGTGCACTGCATGTCCATGATTAACAGGAAATTAAACTTGCTGTACTCTACGGATTTGCTGGATCTGGGTCATGTTAAGCAGGGGGAGGAGAGCGCATTTTCTACTGCTGATAAGATGAACAGTGACTTCCAAATCCAGGGATTAAACAAACTCACTATGTACCACATTAAGCATTTTGTTTTACATCAGTTCTTCTCTATGACACTCATTTCACTGGCCCAGACACTGACTTTAAAGAGATCAATAGTGAGCCTTCAGTGTATCCTGCCTGTGTATGTTATTCATACTACTATGGTACAGTGTTTTTAAGGGTACACATAAAAGCTCAACTGAGAGCTCCTAAATTTGGGGCTTAGTGTAAGTGTAACTTTTTAGCTCCTCTAAAATTTTCAGTCTTAGACACAATTGAAAAATACCAGAATAAATGGAAGTTCTTTGCACTGATCCAGAATCAATCACTAGGACTACTCTCAACTATCTGTCCATTTAGGAGCAAGGAGATGCTTATGGGCTGCTTGTATTTGTTCAGTAGTCTAAAAAGTTACTGAACATATTTCTATTTCAGGCAGCTACAGTTTGCCATTACATGAGACTGCTTTGTAGGCATCTGATGTGTTCTCCAAACTTCTGATGTACTTGTTTCCTTGCTGTCAGTATCCCTCTCTGTCTTCATAACATCTTCAAATGAAGACAAACTGTGTCCTCCAGTGCAACTGCCATGACTGGATTTCCTGTGTGGGACCAGCCAAAGAGCTGAGATGGCTCATCTGCTTCATCCTCACATATCTGGTCCTCATGGCAACAGCTTTTCTGTTCTTAAGGCCATGTCATTCACACTTAAGTGTTCGTATCTACTCTTAATGCACATAATGAAACCTGCTGTTTAACGCACCATGTAAACATAGTCTTGAAAATCAGACTACCACCCACACTCCAGTGATGTAAGTTAACACAGCCAAATTAGCATATAACTTCTGTTATTTTTGTTTATTACATTAGAGCCTAAAGACCAATGATGAAGTAGAAGCTCACTGGCCTGGACATCATGCCAATGCTCTGCCCCAGTGTGACAAAACAGAAACAAGATGAGTGAACAGAAATGGTGAAAATATCATGTTTTTGTCAGAGATCCAATTTCCTTCAGATATAAAAGTTGGAATGTGGCTTCAGTTAAAAGGAAATAAGCCAAGTGTTAGAAAATGTGAAAACAAGAGACATGGCCAGTAACAAACAGAAGGGGAAAAGAAACTGAGTAGTAAGCAGCAGGAGGAAGGAAATATCTAAACTAGACAAGATATGTGGGAAACACCAGTGCAAAACATCCCATCAGACCAGTGCAGAAATAGTTCAGCCAGTAGAAAAAAATCACTGGAAGGTTTCTGCTTTGGCTGCTTTTCTATTGCTTGCCATATCTGAGGGATTCTTTGCAATGTCACTAACAATTTGTCTCTGCTTATGGTTAATGGGAGGAAGTCAGAGGGTGGCAGGTTGCCACTTTTTTCCCCACAGCAATGTCTCTTGGTGCATTTTACTATGTCTGTGCAGGAGTCTCATAGTATGCCTGTGCTGCATTTGCAGGGCACAGTGAAGGTACTGTTTGTAAATGTGAGTATTTAAAAAAACATCCAAAAGAAAGATACCTGCAGAAAACATAGATGACCAGGAAATTACCCAGAGTTCCTGTGATCCCCACTAGAAGAATGACTACTCCAATTGTATAATGGGCATGGTCTGGGACATCCACTGTAGGAAAGGCACCAGGAACATCTTGCACTGTCATCTTTTGTGGAATAAACAAGAGGTCATAAGTACATTGTCAGACTTCACTGAAAAAGCTGTCATGTGCTTCTCTAGAAGAGGAAATTGTCAAGAATGCAAAAATACAGCAAGAAAAAAAAAGTCAGAATAAGCTAATTACTTTCAAATAACATTTACTTTTGATCACCTTCAGGAGATAAATATGCCATCAGCAGTACGAAGGTTAAAGGGCAGTTTACATGTTTACTGTTGGTTTAGAATTGTGGTGAAAAAAACCAATCTCTTATTTCCGAAAAGAAGAATATAGATGAGTAGAGGAGAAGAAGAGAAGGCAGAAAGGGACCCTTTCCACTGCATCTCACATCAAGTAATGCAGTACTTAAAAGCAAGTAAATTTTCTGTAGTTTTCATTTTGGGAAGGTTTCTGTAGCTGTGATGTGTGATTTCTGTTCTCTGACATCACTGGCTAGACTTACCTAACTACATAGGAATGATTTTCTACAGATAAACATCCATTCGTTCCTTTAGTAGGGTGGCTATTTCTTCTCTCCCACTGAATAACACCAAATTGTGACCTGCCCTCAAGACTTTGTTACCAAAATCCTAACAGCACTGGACAAGAGTCTTTTGGAAACTAAATCAAGGATCAGAAAAACAAAAATGCAAATCCTTTATACCTTGTGCCTGGCTTCCATACCAGTTCCGTTTTTGCTCCGCACTGAATGAGGGTATTTTGCTCTGTGAAGTATGTGATAAAGCACTTGGTGAAAGCATTTAATCAGCTAATAACTCATAGCAAAATACAGTGGCTAAGTCTGAAGACTACAGCATTTTAAATAGTAATTTAAAAACCTTTTTTAGAGAAGTATCAGAAGCCACAAACACATTTCAGGCCGAGTGATCCCAGATTAGTAATGAGGCAAACAATAGGGTAGCACCCAGGAAGCAGGATGACCTGATATAAATTGAAGAGGAGAAAAGAACAGCTGTCCAAGCCATCACTGTTCTGCTGCCTTTTGATATAAGGTCAGGCAAGGAGATGTAACCACTCACCTCTGTACAACTGCTACTGTCCTTAATGTGTCTTGGCATCAGCTCCAGCCAGCTAATGGACCCATGAAAAATAGCAAGCCCCATCCTCATTCATCTGCACGGACAGATCCAGTCTCCTCTTCGTAGCCAGGCTTTTCTTATCAAGGGTGGCGCTCTCTCTGGAATGGCATGCCATGGCCATTGCTCAGAGCTCAAGCCTGCAAGCTGCAGCCATGGCATTCCTCAGCTGCTGAGCTATGAGAATCGCACCAGGGCTGGGAAGAGCTCAGGAGATATTGAGTTGTTTGTAGCCCGCCTGCTGTGAAACCTGTCAACTTGTCTGTGGCCTAGGATTGACGGCAAGGGAATTGACTGTACCAAGGTCTGTGCCTGTATCAAGCTTAAATCGTGCTATGGGGCTGGATATGTTCTTTCCAGTCACCAGTGCTGGCAGGGGAGGGCACAGCTGTCATATTCCATCATTCCTTCCCAGGAAAATGAAGGTTGCTGGTGGGAAAGGAGGAAAGTGCACAGAGGTAGGTATGAAGTTCTCCCTTTTAAGCTACAGTTGTGTCAGTAGTTGGCATTCGCTGTTAGAGTGTGACGCAGAAATGCCTTTAATGACATCCCATTTATGAAAGGAAATGGGTATTTTCAGACAACAGAGGCAGATATTACTTCTGAATGTATTTCTGAGATTGGGCTGAAGCTACTAGAGACAGTGCATATTTAAAACCAGTGTGCTGGTACCGAGAGGTGAACCCCAGGAGCGTCTGGAATTCTGGAAGAGATTGTCTTTGCTTGTGTGCCGAAGATCTGCCCACAGCAATCCTCAACAGCTAGAGCATGCTCCCTGGGTTTCTACTTTAGCAGTAATCAAATGCTGGACAGATACTCTGATCTTCGAGAGTTAAGAGGTAGCTCTGGGTGTTATTATAATTGGAGGAAAATGTTTAGGCTGACGCACTAACTGAATGACAGTATCGTGACTATTTTTCAGGTTCCTGCAGCAAATAAGTTAGCATCACATCATGAACATCAACGGGCATCTTGCCTAGGTAGAAATTACTGTGCTTAACATGCTGCCGGTAAAATAACAAAATCCCATACTAAGAGCAAGTAGAGGGGGACAGTCTGAGATAAACCAGTTTTAAATAAATAAAATCAAGTTCTTTGGTTTGGGGTTTCTTTCTTCTCCTTAGCCTTGTGGCTAGAACATTTTTTAATTGCTGTTCTACATAGAGTTAATGATGATTATTAATGGAATGGGGATTTCTTATGTTTTTCTCTGTAACCATCCGTTTAATCAGAACTTGATCACGGTAACTGAAATGAAACAACTAAAGGAGCTTGTTTTGGCTACAAAGAACAGATTAAAATGGCTTTAATTTGAATTAAATTTGTGGAGGACTAAGGACAAGGAAAAAATCAAAAGAAATATAAATACACAGAGAAATCACAAGAGAAGAAAGGTTATCTCAGGGTCAGTGGAAGACTTCAAAATTACTTATTCAGGAATGAAACAAGTTCAGAGTCAATAAAAATGTCAGGTGTGAAAAAAATAAAGGAAAAATAGTTATATAGGAGCAGTGATAGGACATAAATAATAATAAATATATGGGCAAATAAAAGATCTGTGGAAAAGAGGAATAAATTAACATTTTAGTGTGCGCTTCTTGTAGGCCTGAGATTTTTTTACCATGAGGTCCAACTCTGGCTGTTCTCTAAGAGGAAAAAGACAATTACTTTAAAGGTTCATTTTGCTGTTTTGGTTGGAAATGCTGGTCTGATTCAAAGCTTAAGTCAAAGAAAGGTGCTAGTTGACTGACAAGGCATTAGATCAGACCTAAGTACTGCAAATTCATCACAGAGTTGCATGCATACAGCTTCCTTAGCAGAAGATGAAAACTCGTGCCAGTTCAGCTCTAGATCTTCTAACGGAATTGTATGCTGAAAGAAAGGACAGGGAAAAAAGACAGTGCTAGAGGAAATCAGGTCAGCAGGTTAGCCAAGAAATGAGATAATTCCCAAACTTTTACCTATGCAGTTTCTCCAGCAGATTAGCCTTGTTTAGTCTGTTTTCTGTTGTCATCCCACAGTATAAGTACTTGGTTGGCAAGAGAGAATAGAAACCCCACTGCTGCCATCCCCACTGTAGCAATTGTCCTTTGAGGATACTCTGAACAACTATTTCAGTGGCACTTATAACACATAGCATTGTTGCCATGCATGTTTTTCTGCTCAGCAGAATGAGTATTTATATTTCTTCTATAAACACCTCATAATAAAGAAAAACGAACAGGCAAAAGCAGTACTTCATTATTTCTCTCCCAAGTCATAGAACACCACAGTTTATGTAATGTAACATGGTTCAAAATGTCACCAGGTGCACAAAGAAACTGAACTGGAAGCTAAATTTTGGACATTTGCCAGTAGATGGACAGTGGACTACAGCTTTCCTGAGTGAACAAATAGAAGATGCTTGTACCTGAGGCTTTGGACCACTGGGTGCCAGTATATTCACGGGCCTACTGTGCTGTGGGTGGCTTAGACTGGTATTAATTCTGTAGGAAACGATTCTTTGGGAAGCACCAACTTCCTAACAGTCAGTATCAATAATGCACATTTCCCAAGCAAGCAAAGAAAACAGTCGTGGAAACTGTGGAAGATATCAAGGTAGTAACTGTAATGTAACAAAATGTCTTCACAGTAAGTACCAAGGGTCAGTTGGAGAACATACTTTCTAACCAAGGATGGCATTTTAGTCAACCTTAAAAGCAAGTTTTATAATATTGTTCAGGTATATATGAAAACTAGTCTTTTTCTAGTACTGTAAAATAATTTGTGTTTTTAAACTCTAATAGGCATGTCATTTACTATTTATTATTTATTTACACTGTAGTTTTGCATAAACAAATGAACAATTTTGGTGTGGTAAGGAACTTGGAAAGTGCCACACTGATTCAGACCAGCATTCCTGACAAAACACTAACCTGTCTTTAGGCACAACTGGCTGTTTCACGGAGCTGTGAAACACGAATGATGAACAGTCACGTGGGAATTCCATTTTCAGAATAGACTCTCAGCAGTTGGGTTTTACCCTAAAACAGGGTTGTTATCCCTTTGAAAGGATAATCTTAGTGGAGGATATTTTTATCCTCCATATGCAGGTGTAATCCTTTTCTAAATTCTACTCTATCATTTGCCTCAGTAGAGTTGGTGGCTAGAAGTTATGAAGTGAGAAGCTGCTCTGTGTTAGTGTATTTCCTTCCAGCAGGTTTAAGTGTGTCCTTATGGAAACACTAGAATAGAGGGAAACAGGAAGGTTTAATGCACCCTGCCTTCTTAAAATGCTTTTTGTTCTACCTAAAGGAATACTTGTCTACTGCCTATGACAAAACAGCTAAACCACAACTGACTCTGTTTTCAGTTACCATTCAGTAAACTTGACTGAGACTTGCAAACTTGAGATGCTTTTTGAGACTCTGGAGAAAATGAAATGTCTGATAGATAAATATGTGTAAATCCTGGCTGTTCTGGACTTGTCCGTAGAGGCTGCAGCACAACATGGGGCCTTGTTATTCTATATTTATGGCCTGCTGCCACAGCTGATCACAAAGGAGGCAGAATTCTCTCTAGCGGGCCAATGTGAGGAGCCAGTCAGCTTCTTCAGCAGGAGGGCAGCACACAGTTCCTTCTGCTAAGGCTTTGTACAAGCAGAGAAGGGGTAAAAAATGAATCAGCCACAGGAAACATCAGTGTAGGACAGAACTTGTGTTTCAGTATGAAGTTTGTCAAGACCCTGCAAGACACTGGTCTGAAAAGAGCTAAAAGGTAAAGGAATTCCTTTACAGTCAGGACAAAACCACGATTCTGAAATGATTTGCCCAGGTTAGAGGGAAGTCCAGATCAGATATAAAACTCAGGATTATTCGATGCCTGCATCTATTCTGTCTTGGGAATCTGTTTATTATACACATTTTTCTAAAGAGAAGGTTTTCTAAATAGTTATTTAATAAATAGATAATTCCCAAATTTTTACCTATTCAGTTTCTCCAGCAGATTAGCCTTGTTTAGTCTGTTTTCTGTTGTCATCCCACAGTATAAGTACTTGGTTGGCAAGAGAGAATAGAAATCCCACTGCTGCCATCCCCACTGTAGCAATTGTCCTTTGAGGATACTCTGAACAACTATTTCAGTGGCACTGATAACACATAGCATTGTTGCCATGCATGTTTTTCTGTTCAGCCTTCCTTCTATAAACACCTCATAATAAAGAAAAACGAACAGGCAAAAGCAGTACTTCATTATTTTTCTCCCAAGTGATAGAACACCACAGTTTATTTAATGTAACATGGTTCAAAAAAGAGAAGGTTTTCTAAATAGTTATTTAATAAATTATTAAATAAAAAAACAACACACCACAAAACAACCAAACCATCTCACCTGTTACTAACTTCTAGTAGAAGACATACCATTTTTGAAAGTCCAAGCCTGACCCTACTGCCCATAACATGAGAAAAATATTTGTTGTCCTTTTTTGCTTACCCACATGCAAAGAACACAGTTCAACTACTATTGGGGGAAAAAAAATCTGCTCTTTTTCAGACAAAGAAAAAAATAATATCGCCTGATTACTGTTCACTTGGAGATGCTGATTACTGAAGTCCTGCTAAAGCTAGCAGTGATGTGGCAGGAACAAGGCCGTGCATGTAAATACTTGTACCAAATATAAATTTTATTTGATATAGCGCACTCCTCACTTTCTCCTAATGGCAAGAGTATAAAGCAAGGTTAATTTATACTTATAGGGAAAGAAGAAATCCTTGTAAAGTCATTTAGGGATTTGAACAGTCCCATGTTGACTTTGGCAATGTATCAGGTTTCTTTGTTCTTAATTTTCCTACAAACACAGGTAATGAAGCCACTTATTTACACAGTATGACTTACACAACCAATAGCAGTGTTAGGCCTTTTTCATTACAACAAATCATATAGTTTAGAGCATTTATCAGAACAGAAATACTGTAGTTTCCTAGAGTTTCTATGTGCAGTGTTTGTACTGCCTGCCTACAAGGGGCCTCAAACAACTGAGAGCACTTATTTTGCCTCACAGCTTCTTGTTCTGATTTCTGAGGTTGCCTCTGTCGGCACTTGCTCTATGATGACAGGCAGCACAAAGAGGAGTGTAATCCCACCTCAATTATGGGTTCAGGAGGGTGATGCCAACTGCTAAGCCCTCTTCCCAGTAGGCAACAGGGCTTTTCTATAGACGATATTTGTCCTGTTGAGCAATTTGGATAGCAGATTTTGTATCCTGTCTTCCGGATTTAATTTCAACACAAGCAGCACATACTGCTTTCAGTCCTGAAACTCTCTTAAACCAATCTTTGCATCAAATTAAAGTGCAAAAGTTTGAAAACACTTTCGCTTGACGTAGGGAGAAGAAATGGACAGCTATTTACCTCTTCTAGCAGATAAGGAAAAAATCCGGTTTTAATTTTCCGCTATAAAACACACTATCTCCGCAATCCTTTTCCATTTTGCAATGTGCTTTCCAGTTCCTCTTCTCCCTCCCTGCTGTGTTCTGCTATCTATCCTCTTTCATATGTTATCCATCTAATTTATTTGTAAGCGCCTCAGTTCAGGACACTTCTCTGTTTATTTTCTGTAATGCGCTGCACACAGTCAGGTTTTATTAAAAAAAACAAAACAAAACTGCATTTTTACTATGCAAATAATAAAATATTTACTGGTCCTTCATTATAAATTAGGATCCAACTGAAACACCCAATCCAACATCCTGTATGCATAAAAAATTTGTGAGTGTTTGAAACTTACACACAATTTTAAAGTGTCCACTGTGTTATGTGGGCCATACCAAAACACCTGGTGTGACCACATCAAGATTTTAAGTTGCATTTCAGTTTTTAAAAGCTTAAAAAATTAGCTTGGGTCATTTTTCTATTCTTTACTTTTAAACAGATTTTTGTATAAAGAGCAGGTAAAGAAAACTTCGTAGTCCTAAAGTATACTGAGATACACAACCAGAAAGTGGACTTCTGAGCTCCTTTGGTTTGGGCTTGTGGGGTAGGATGGAAAATATTTTCAGCATACCCAAATAAATTCCATCCTGAAGTGTCATCCTAACAGATTCTCACCTTCACACTTCTAAGGAAATTTTCATTCTGTTTAGTACTTAATAGCTGAGAAAGAGCTTTGATAGAACTTACCTGGGAAAATTTTCTGAGCAGCTCTCTTGGATAACTGCAAATAACAACTGTAACATGTACATAAGCATTTCACTGCACTTACAGACTAGGACAGAAATTACAAGTATTTCCATCTTGAACAGTAACATGAGAGCATTGTGTTTGAACTGCTAAACAGCTGTTTAATGCGCAAGAACATGTTGTTTTGATAGTTTGCACCATATTTGGAGTACTTTGCCATTAGACATTCCTCCCTGACCTGCCCATGTAACTGCTGAAAAACACTGTTTCTACAGTCCTTTCTGCAGTAAATAAATAGCAAAAGGAATAAAAAGGAAATTTTAAAGATTTCACTAATGTTGTTCATTATTGCATTGCGGCATTAAACGTGTACATGCTCCTTAAATGTCCATTTACAGTTCTATAAATGCCAGCTTTGCCAGCAGAACTACTTACTACAGCTTTTAGTGACAGAAAAACACTTACTGTCGGGGCTCCAGAATGCAGGTCCATCAGTGTGTAGGCATTGGCTTCCAAGTCATTCCATGCATTGAAGGACTCCACAATTTTGGTGCTGTTGGGGTCCTCAGAGGGACAAGAGATCCCCCTTAGAATGGGCTGATTATTCAGGTGAACAAAATCTAAGCAAAAACAAAGAAAGAAAAGCTCTCTTCTGAATTTAAGTCAGCCAATTTACCTTTTCCTGTGTGAAGCAAATTGCCAGTTTCTCTGGAATAATGTGAGATCCAGTGCAGAATTTCTCACTAGAGCTTCAGATTGCTTCACTCCATCTTCAGCTTAGCAAAGGGCAGCAGCAGCGGTTTCCATTTAAATACAAGAGACGACAGGGTCCGCACATGCCCAGTTTGAAGCTTGTGCCATCCAGAATCCAGCCTCACTTTAATGACAGTATAAAACTGATGCTCGCTTAAAAGTGCTCTTATCTTTTTTTTGCCTTTGATAGACTTCTGTCTGAATTTTAATGCTATATCCACATTATCCTTGTATGAAAACAAAGAAGTCAAAAGATTGGGTTCACTGTCTGTCTTAAATATTAGACCTATTAGACCTTACTGTTTATTTTCACTGTATTGGTGAATTAGTTTTTTGTAGTCTGCTTTTAAAGAAGATGCATGTGTACAGTTCTGCTGAAATTGTCCGAACTCAAATAGATTCTGGTATGTAACAATGTGCTTGTGTGCACTTCTGTCTTGTAGAATTTAGGTCATGATTATTTGTTGGTCTGCTTCTAAAAATAAACAAAAAATAGGGATAAACCCCACTGACATCATCCTTTTCTGCTCTTCAGTTAAAAAAAAAGCATGCAAATACCTAAGGTAGAGAACAGCAAATAACCACTTGTTGTGTGCTTTCTTCTGCAGTTGTGTTTAGTTGGGGTGTACATTAGCAGATCCTTTTTCACACAAATCTTCCTTTACATTGCACTATGCAAAGAGATACAAATTGTTGCATTCCCAATTGAAGGCTGGTTTACACTGTGGTAAGGTGAAATTTAATTCCAGTAGAGAATTAGACACAGAGTGTGAAAAACCTGTTCTAGTAGATACCACAGCCTGAATATCACAGAGTTTAGGCTTTCCACCCACTGTCAAAATGACCCTAATGCAAGCTGTTAGCTTCATTGCAGTTGGTAATAAAAATAGATTATATGAACTGTTTCTGGAAAGCCGTTGTGAAAAGGCTGCACATATAACAGTGGGAACTGTATTCCCTCAGCTCAGCATGGATTTCCCTTCTCGTGTACCTTTCCTTAAATTATCACTTGCACTACCTAACCTTAAATTGAGGGAAAAGGGATTGCATTTCTTTGCATGAACAGGAGCTGTGCCTCTATATCAAAGGGACTCCCCTGTAGTGCTGCAGATTCCCTTTCCTTGATAGTCATTTAAGGAAGGCAGCATTTACCTTGTGTCACCAGGCCACTGAACATTAACCAGAGGAGTCGCTTCTTTTACTTTACAGGCTTTCAAACTGCGAGACCTTAAAAACAATTAGCAGACCTATTGTGAAAGGCAGAGAAATCTCATTGAGTATCCCTGTCCTGTGGTGTTAGGTCGACATAGCCAAGCCAGATTTGACCAGCCATGGCAGAGCTGAGCTCAGAGGTGGCTAATCACTTGGCAGCTTTTAACATCATCAATGCCTGACGTTCTCTGGTCATTTTCTAGGGTGTGCTCTTCCCCTTTTCTCCATGTGTGACACCAGACACACGAATATCAGGGCAATGGTGGATGTGGCATTAACGGTACAAACTTCAAAAGTTATTGATGTGAACTCCAAATCCATCACCCTGTGTTCTTGCATACACAGTGTGTGCATGCAGCACACTGTAGGTATGAGGCAACAAACAACGGGGTTGGACATTGTGAGGGATAAGACCTTTTTGGAAGATAAATCTGCATTTTATCACTAAAATGGCAGGAGATGACATTACAGAAAGCCACAATGTGAAAGTGGCAAAAGCTTGCACTATATTCAAATAAAGAGCTGAAAGTACATTTTAATGATTGAAGTGTAGAGAAAGGAGGGAATGGGAGATGTCCAATTCACATGAACTTTATGTTCAAAGTAGTATACAGTTACATCCTGCTCTTAGCAAACTGATAGACATGAAGTTGGAGACAATCTTCAATGACAGGCATAAATATTAGACTGGAGGTGTTCTTTGACTATGTATTCTAATTTTCTTTCCTCAAATCCTCTTAGTTTTCTGCTTAGGTCATAGTTTTGTGCAATGCCAACTCTCCATTTGTTTAAAAACAGCTTGTACATTAAGTTTTCCTTTTCCTTGGGTCACAGATTACATTTTTCTTCCTTCTTATTTCCTCTCATCTCAATAACAAGTCAATGCACTGAAAATGTTTCATTTCCAGTTAGCCTAGAAGCATCCAATTGTTTACCATTTTTAGAGGAACCCATAATATGTTTGGCAGAGTAATCAAATCATGGAACACAAGTAGTCTTTTTTTAAGTAAATCAGACAGTATAGAAACTACACGTCTTCTTGCTTCATTAGATATAGTGTTGTTGTACATGCCTTTCCAGAGAGGTTTATTTGATTAGTTCATCAGCTTCTGAAAGCATATTATACGAGAATGTGCAATATAAAGGAGAGAAAGGAAGTTTCCCCAGTAAGAAGTGGTTGCTAGTCCAGAGCGAGCTATTCATTTGCTATCCCTTCCTTAGCTGCTGGGGCCCACTCTTGTGAATGCTGAGCACTTCAAGCTAGGTGAAATTATTTCTGAAAAATGGACCCTAACACTGAGGTTCATGTCCAATGGAAATGTTCTCACATGATTAGTCTAATCCTGTGATATAGCCAATTGCTAGAGGTGATTATATGCAATGCCTCAGCTTCCATGGAAGGAGAGGAATCATGTACTAGAACTGCCCAAGGTGTGAAGAATGAGGCATCTCATGCTCTGTACCTACAGCTCGGGAAGTCAGACAAAGACATATACAAGCAAACCATTCACAAAAACTGTTTTCTTTCAGATTTAGAAGTCGTAGAATATCCTGAGTTGGAAGAGACCCACAAGGGTTTGCAATGTAACTTCATAGCTTTTTATGAACTACAGGCAGAAATAGCAAAAAGACCCTGGACTCTGGGGCCTTTCATTAAACTGAGAAAATTATCTAACAGGACAATGGAAAAATAATGCGTGGGTAAAATTTAATTAAATTCCAAATGAGCATAGGAGTTCTTTCACAATGTACAAAGGGAACAGTGTTGTCTTCTTTGGCTGGGAGCTGTGTGGAATTAGGTTTCAGCTCATCTGCAGAAATACAGAGTGGACTGAAAGAATAGGCAGTCTGCTGCTTAGATCATAAAGATCACTGTTGGGCAACTCCGGGAGAGTTAGAAGACCAGAGGTATGGTCAGCCGGGCATTAATGTCCCTGACACATATTTACAAAAGCTTACCTGGGCTTCCTTAAATTTTACAAAAGATCCCCTAGGCCAGCATGAGGAGAGAGGAATAGACTACTTAGTAATGAGAAAGGTAAACTCCCACTCTTCTTTGAGTTCAGATACAGTTCTGGTATTTGAGCTACCATGAACAAGGAATGCACAAAGCAAGGAAGTTGGGTGACTTTTTTTGTCCTACTATAACGGGGAGAATGACAAACTTTGTAAAACACCTTGGGGATAACAATGCTACTCTCAAAATGTGCTCTGCTTGCCTTCTAAACACGCGCATTCTTTCTATAAGTGATGGAATAGAGGGAGGAATTACTGATTTTTCACTTGGAAGCCTATCCATTTTCAGTATCTGCCTTTCAAAAGGCAATACCACACTAAAATCTGAGCCCATAGCAGCCTTCCTTACACAGTCTCTTCTGTATAGAAATTGTGAGCCCTGGGCATCCAGTGTGGTATTGCTTGTCAGTGGCTGTAACGTCCAAAACCACATTTCTCTGAGAAGTGTTTTCAGAGGCCTGCTTTTGTACTGGTGCCTGCAACAAACTTATCTGCTTCATTATACAGGTGAAAACTAGTTGTTCATTTTATACAGAAATCTAGCTTCAACCATCTGTGTCGTTTTTGCCTTTTAACAGCCAAGATCTGTCAGGTGGGAACTCTCCTACTTACTAGCTGTTCCCAGACAGCATACTGTGATTTTGGCACCCCAAATAAGACAGCAGGGAGAGTTGTATAATATATATCTTCTTTGTGCTCTATTAATAATAGAAATTAAACTTAGTCCTTCATGCCTGGAGTAACTTGGCAAGGGGACATGGAGGCAAGAACACCCTTTGTAAATAAAATTGTTAAACTGAGTACAAAGTTCTGTATGGCCTTTTATGGGAGCACACTGTTGAGATTACCCAAAAATCAATAGACAAAATAGAAAACAGTAAATCAAATCAACATGGCTTCTGCTTAGCTGTGGAAGTGAATAATTCACCTCATAGGTAGTTCTAATTTTATAAGACAACCGACATCTACCGTGACCAGCGGAAGCACAAACTGCTGGGTGCAGCCAGTGAGCATGTAACACTGCAGAGCTGCTCAGCCCCACAGCAGGGAAGTGAGAAACCCAGGGCTGGACTGAGTACAGAAGGGGCAGACTAGAAGGGATGGTTTAGAAAAGTCCATTCAAGCACAAGTTCTTTTCTAAGATTTATCAAAAAAACAACCAACCAACCAACATCATCAAAAAACCCACCAAACGAACTAACCAAAAAAGTCTTTTCCACTGAGATGAAAATATTATGTTAGTATGTCCTTACCACTATGAATTTAGCTCCATAACATGGCCTTAGGCTGCCACTCTATGGCAAGACTAAATCCAGCAGATGCTCTGCCTTAGTTTCCCCAGTAGTATTTCCAGCTTACTCTAGTGGCTTATGGCTTCAGGGCCAGGTAGCTTGAAAAGGTCAACCCACCTCTGCCCTTCTTGTCCTTCCTCACAGCATCTGAAGACAAAGTAGTCACACAAAGAACTCTCCAGAACAGCCAGGCTGGATTTGCAGTGCCTCCAAAAAAAGGCTTTTTACTTTGTTTTGTGGGCTGAGCTCAGATTCATCCTTCCCTGTCTCCTATGGCTTAACCTCTGCACAAAAGCTACCCTTCTCCAGGGAGCTCTGGTTAACCAATCTCTTCTCAAGTAGTTTTGGCTAGAAGCTTCCCTAATTCCAGTTCCCAAGTAAGAGCTCACACCCTCCAGCGCTTCTCTCATGTGAAACAAAGCTGATTGTTCTGCTGCAGTTTAGTGCCTAGTGTAGGCAGGGACAAACCATAATTTTAAAAAAAGATAGAAAAGTTGCTGTATCATGGCAGAAAGAACAACCTCCCATATTTCAGGCAATAATTAGATACAAAACTTAAAGGGAACTTCCCTTGCTATTCTCTTGCCCATAATAAATCAGATCTGTGCCACAGGCGACTCAGTCTGGAGTGGGCTGAAAGGTGGGTCAGCACATGCCAGTCTCCAAGCTGCCTTGTCATCTTTGCTGGAAGCAGATCTAATGAAAGATTTGCTTATGCAGAGATACAGCAGAACAGTGTGTTTCCCAGCTAAGGTAGGGCTCAGATTTAAAAAAAAAAAAAAAAAAGTGTTATTGGTAGAGAAAGGGTGAGAAATAAAATTGCAAAGAAATTCTGTTTATCAAGCATTTTCTCCCAGTCAAGTACTGACAGCCATTAGACCATAGCCAGTGACAGACAGGAGTGCCAGGTTTGGGGCAGCATGAATAGTTTGTACTGCTTACAAGAAGAACAGTTGGTACCATTTGATTTTTGATTGTTTTGTTTTTAATCTCATACTTATGTAGTAGTTACTACTGAAATAGAAAGAACACAGTGACTAGAGCCCACCATGGGGAGGGGCTGCACAAATATCTTGGTAAGATAGAGGACAGTCATGGAGACAGCCAGGTCTCTGATGAAAATGCTAAGGGAAGAGGAACAATAAGAAGCAATCAATATCCACACACAACAATCAAAATTAAAACCCCGGGGTTTGAGAAATAATAGTTCATTATAACCAGAAGGTAAGTAAAGTGTGGTCTCATCTGATATTAAAGAATTATCATCTTTCTCCTTAGATAATAGCACTACTGTCTTCAAACAATCTGCAGGGAATACATACACTGCCCTAATGGTTATACAACTATTTTTTGTGGCACATACTGTCGTCTTACTAGGCTTCCTGTGAAAGAAATACCATACTTTCTAGAAATACCATCAGTGATTCTAAAAAAAAAAATAAAAATTAAATGATTGTCATCCCACTGGTGGGAGAAAATTCTGTTCCTGCACTAACAAGCAGACAGCTTTAGCACTGACTGCAGCTTAAGTGTCAGCAGCTCACAGCTATTCCAAGTACCCTGTGCTTTGCTGTTCCAGCCTGTGCTGTACCCAGTGCTTTCAGGAATTTGGGCAGGATGAGGAGGGAGAAACAGACCACTAAATAACATCACTGAATTTTCAAAACACTGTATTTGAATTGTTTCTGAAAACAGCCTGAAGAGTGAGTGCAAACTAAAAATACCAGAGGATATTTTACCTGGGTCTGTAAGAGGTTTCAGTGACAAGTGTCCTGCCTAAGACAAAACGGCCAGCAGCAGCTGAAACAGAAGCAGGATTTTGCTCAGATTACAACAGTGTTCAAGACTTGGGCAGGGTTCTGGAATGACCATTACAAACAGAGACATTATGACGAGTTACTCCCTGCTGCAACTTGAAACCTTTCAGACAAAGTTCAAAATCAAACAGACCTAGTGCTTAAACTAGAAGAGAATCCACCACAGTTCTATTATCAGAGCTTCTTAACACAGGGAAGTGTAAAGCCATATGCCCATTTCTTTATGAACCCCTATCATCCAGCCCGTTGTCACCTCAGACTCCAGTTTCCTAAGTGGTCACGAGGCCTCTAATGAACAGAGACTCTTTTTTGTTTAAGTCTGTGGTGTGGCCTTTATTAATACCTACTCTGCTAAAAGCCTCCTCTGGATCCTCACTGACTTCTGTTTCAGTTGCTATGACATCCTTTTTTCTCTGACTTTAAGTTATGGAACATACAGGACAATTATCATAAGGCCGGACACAGGATGCCAGTGCAGCTATGTCCAGCTCAGTCTGAGCTCTTTTCATCATGATCCTGTCTTCTCCCAGCTCATTGCTTTGTCTGTTATTGCCATGCATCCCCTCCTTTGACTTTCTATTAAATCAGAGATATATTACTGGTCTTCACTTCCAAAGGCCTTGATGGATTATCTCTCCCCAGCTTACCTATCATCTTTCAGACAGCATTGGCTTGCCAGCTCTCACACCCTGTCAGCCAGTGATGCTGATTTCCATCATTCACCAAACAGAGCTGCCAACATGCACAATTTGCTTGTCTTCATGCAGTTCCTCATGCTGGCATCAGTGGCAACAAGTCCTGAACAATAGCTCAGCTGCAGGCACACAGAGCCTGCTTGGTCTTATTGTCAGCACTGACCTATGTTGTCTAATTGTTACCTGCTACTTTCCTGCCAGTATGTCTCCATTGCTTGTTTCCCTGGACTTTGATAACAAGCTCTTTGGAGCAAAGGCATTTTATTCTATGCTGGTGTGATGCTTTGATTTGCCTAATATTTCTAGGTACAACAATAATAAAAGCATTGTGGGCTTCTCTTCTTGGGTAGTGCTGCGAATTTCTTTAACAAATATACTCTGCTTAAATTTTTTGTGAAGGATTGTTAAGTAGTTCAGTATGGTTACAAGAAAAAGTCAATTGAAGCTCAGGGTTTTGTTTTAATAAAAATGTGGACTTGTGTTTGAAGATTGTTTTCAGAGTTTAATAGCCAAACAGAAAGCTGCCTGAATAAACATACACCTCAAAAGCAAACGTATATGAATTAAAGTGATAAAAAATACTGGCACTAATCCTCAGAAAGCCAAACTATTATTTCTTGCTTTACTTTTGTAATTCTCCCTGCTCCCTACAGAACTGGCATTCCTATTCACAACTTGCAGATAATGCTGCAAATCAGGGAAACATAGTTGGGTAGCAATTTTGCAGCACAGCAAACAAACATAGACAAACACACAACCTCAGCTTACCATAAGAATTTTTCAGTGAAAGAATATCCTGAAATTTATATATATGATTGGGAAAGCTGGGCACTCTATTCTTTCTGCTCTTTCTATACGGCTACAAATACGCTTGTAAGACCAAAACATACTAAAAACATGGATCCTTGAATATGGACTTAATTTCTGGGCCAAATTCCCCAAAGCAGTTGAGCACACCACCATAGTTTCCATCTTGTACAAATGGAAACTTAAGAATGTCAACAGTAGCAAGCGACTGACCTCTCCCCGTATAATGAACAAGTGGATGACTCATGATGAGGGTCATCAGATTTAGACAAGTCTTATACTCCCTTCTGGGTGAGTGATTCAGCTACTCCTTTTCCTGGTAAGAAAAATCAAGGTGCTCTTTTCAAGCAGAGTTTCAGTAATAGGACTTAAGACTGCAGAACACCTTAATAAAGAGTGGACATTCAGATGCATTTTTCCCTGATTACGAAAACATTTTTCTTCACATGTTTTAATCTCTTTTTGCAGCATTTAGTAACCAAATGTAATTTACTAAAATTCCCATCCTCTCCTTGTTTCTCCCAAAAATCTATACCCAGCCAAAAATTTAAGCCTTTGCCTTTACTACCTAAAGTATATTTTACTAAACAACTACATTGCTGCTGCCTTTGACATGAGAGATGAAAATGGTACATTTTTATTTACAATAACTGCTTGTGAGGAGAAGAGGTAATGAGAAATACAGTCATTTCTGTCTTCAGAAATTTAAGTGAAGTTAAAAACTCTTAGCTATGCAATCAGTACAAACTGTTGTTATTATGTTGCTGACTAGGGACATACTTAACAGTCTACTCAGTCTTCTTGTTTTCAAATTCATTGACTTGTGGTAGAGTTACTTTCTTGGATTTATTTTAAAGTGAGAGAACAGGGCTGTTTATTTTGCAGTTTGCAGGCAAATGTCCTTGGGCAGCAATCGGAACTAGTTACCATCATCAAACAACTGCAGTGATCCCAATGTCTTGCAGACAGCAAGTCAACAGTGATCATGTTGGTTACCCAATAGAAGCAATAGAAAAATAACCTCACAGCACATTCTGAAGGTAGATACCAAAGAAACTGAAACCTATTTTCTGAGCATAAACATTTCACATTTAAGGAACAGCATACCTGTTAGGACTCAGTTTTACAGTGCACCAAAATAGA
Source organism: Nesoenas mayeri (assembly GCF_963082525.1). Taxonomy (NCBI): domain Eukaryota; kingdom Metazoa; phylum Chordata; class Aves; order Columbiformes; family Columbidae; genus Nesoenas; species Nesoenas mayeri. The sequence continues at coordinate 10,793,552 of NC_137551.1, read as the reverse complement.
TATTCCAAAGTACATACAATAAGCTTCCAGATCTAATCACCCTTACAGAATTGAGCAGTTTTGTACATTATCATGAATCTACTCATCAGATGGCATAAATCAACATGACTCCACTAACTCAGCTCCTATCACTTGAGGATCTGAGCTCACCATTACAAAGCAACTGCACAGCTTGTGTACATCACCCAAGGAAGATTCTGCTACAGAATGAGCTACTAAAGCACGTTCCCTTCCCAGCCATGCTTCTTACCTCACAGCCTCCAGTTTCTGGATGAGCCCTTCAGAGCTGCTTTTTGTTTTCTCTTTGGAGGGACCAGACCAGTGAGGCCCATGGCTGGGTACAGGCCTAGCTGGGGTAGGTTCAGAAAGGGAGCCTGGGGCCAGGCCTAAGCTTAAATGCAGCCCCGGCCCCATTGGTAGAGGGGGTGGATGGAGGTGTCAGGTGAGGCTACTCAGGTCAATTAAAACCTATTAGTGCACTCAGGTCCTTGACAGACCCCAAGTCTCAAATTCTTGTTAAATTCCCACTAAGTTCTTTCTGCTAAATTAAATTCTTAGTAAATGAGCATATTTTCTTAAATACAGAGTCTTACTACCTTCCAGTGATATCACTCTAAATATCTTCTACCATCTGGCCATTTATTTAGGATCTTAAATTTGGATTTGGAATCTTCTGACATTTTGGAAGTTTAGAACAAGAGATCTCATGAGGGATTATTCTTCTTTTGTTTTAACTCATCTGTTGTGTTAGAGAAAGATGTTGGTGTTTAATACATATCTCTAAGAATAGAAGAGTATGAGAATGACCATTCTGAGTCAGTCCAAATGTGTCTAACCCAACATCCAGTGGCTAAAACAGCATGTCAGGGAAATGCAAGAATATGGTGACATTTTTCTAGAATGCTCTTTCAGCCTCCAACAGTATGCAGCTCAGCAAATCCGTGCCTCTCAAATCATATTTCAGTGATTTAAATCAAACATTGATGGGGCTTCTGTGGTTTTGTAAAAGGATTCTGGATGTAAGAAAGAATGTGTTTCAAGTTGTCAACATAAAAGTCAGGGAAAAGAAAGGCTGTGGTCTGAACCATGGAGTTACTCTGGTCCATACCAAATTATTCTTTAGCTTGGGCACAAGCACAGAAATCTGAAAGCTAATGCAGCCTGTCTTGGAAAACTTTGTATAATTTCAAACACAGTCATACTACAAAACCAGTTTTCATGTCAGCTCAGCAACTCTTCATGATCTGCAAGTGCCTTTCCAAAAAGGTTGCCAGAACAAACCAGCTGAGATACAAGTTCCCTTTCTCCTAAGGACTGGAAGATAAAGAACTCCTCTTAAAATCAATTTTGAGTTCACAGATTTTAATGCAACTTTTTTTTTAACAGATCCTTAATAGCCTTGTTAAAAGCTCTGATTTTCAAGGCTTGATGATCAGAACTCTGAGATTTGCATTCAAGAGAAGTGGCTGCAACTGAAGCACCCAGAAGGACTAGCTGAAGATTTAGGAACATGGTTTTTGTGTAAGAATTAGGTTTAAAGAACTGCGAGGCTGAAATAAACCAGAAATCTAACAGACTAATGCAACATTAGCATTCGCTTAGTTGGGCATAGTTTCTAATCACTACTATTTCTCAGGCTTTTCTTGCGGTACTTTGATGGCGCTTCTGAATTTCTTACCACTGCTTATTAGACACTACTGCAGTAAAAGGCTCATCATGATTGACTGAGTGCAGAAAAACAATGGGGAGGAGGCTTTAAAATGGCAACTGCTGTGCATTCTCCAACCATTTCTCTGGGGCTGAGTTTTTAATTTTTGGTAACCAGTAGAGTTATTAATAGATACACTCCCAAGCCAGAAAGTCTTTTGCAATTTTGCTAAATAATCAGTATTAAGAGGTCACATTAAATATCATTCTGTGAGAAATATTCACCCACAGGGAGCTGGGTATTTTAGGCCTTTAATGATCATCTCTACAAGTGCATTTTGGAGCACTGGTTCGGGAATTTCACCTGAATACGTGTTGTGAAGTCACTTGATGCACTTTTCTGAAGGTGCATGTGTAGGACTGTGTGATGGTCTTTTGTACAGCGTACTTCTCTAACTAAGGTCTGATGAATTATTCACAATCCAGTTTTAGTTTTGAAAGCTGCTGCTTTTACCTGCACTGCCAACTTGTTACTACAGATTAATTTGTGCATGTGTCTGAAAACTGATGATTATTCTGATTATGCCAGTTCATCTAATGAAAGATACTTACCTAGAAAGCTTGCACAGCCTGTCTTTACACAATAACAGCTACAGCAAAGTACCAACAGAAATGATGGCATGTTTCACTGACTTGGCAACATCCCTCCCCAGAATTCCTGAAACTACACCAGAAACATAAACCACAGGAATACTGTCATTATAAACAAAGTGTGTGGTGTGTAGAAACAGAGAGGCAGCTCTAATACAGCCCACAGATATCATTTGCAGCTGGTTTTCCAGTGTCATAATGAATTGTTTCTCCATTGAACTTAGGTCAGTTTCCGTAGAAGGTCATTGAATACAATGGTAGGCAACATGTGTGACAAACAGGGTAAAACACAAACCATTTGACTATAAGAATAAAGGTTTGTGTTTCAACAAAAGAATTGTGAACTGGAAAGCAGGGTTTTTGGAGAAATGCGGAAAATTAAAAAAAAGAACATTTCAGCTTCACTGTGGAATAACAGGTACTCCCCACCCCAGAGATGGTACATTTGGCTGTCATCAGTACTAGGTTTTACAAATACAGAACAACTTCGTTTTAGTTGAGTCTTACAAATTGTACCTGGAATCAGAAACTGAGCTGGATTATTGAAGGTTTCTACCGTTTCTCTAGAAAGAACAGTTCTCAGTCACATGTAGCTAGCAACTTTCATGGTGATGTATAAGCCAAGGTGAAACTCAGCAGTTTTCCCTGATCATGCTGGCTCTGTACTGTTAAAAGGAGTTCAGATATCAGTACTCCTGTTAGCAATTAACATTATAGAATTTAATAACTGTGGCATAAAAATGCTTTTTTGAGGTCTTTTTTTTGTTTTCCTAGCTATAAATAGGTTTGAAAAATAAGTGCTCTAAAATACTTTTACCATGATATACTAGTGACTGGGCAGAACTGAGTAACAAAAAAGTCTGTAGCTCATATCTACCTGCTACTGGAAACCAAAGGAACAGACACCTTTACTATATGTCCGAATAAACATGCCATCTTCCCCCAAGATTTCACCTGAATATTCATGTTGATAGTCACATTACTGTAAAACTATACTAACCTAATGCTTCTGAAGAACTAGATTTGACTTGAAGATACTTGATTCAGTGCAGCTGTTATTGAGAAAAATCAGTATCAGAACAAATATTGTACAATAAAAATCTTGTTTCAGACTTTTTGCTTCAATACAAAGAATAAGGTAGACAGGACAAGAGGCAGACAGCACAAACTTAACACCAGCAACTTCCACCTGAACACAAGAAAACACTTTTTTACTGTGAAGATAGCTAAACTTTGAGACAAGTTGCCCAGGGAGGTTACAGAATCTCCATCTTCAGAGATATTCCAAAGCCAACAGGACACAGTTCTGAGCAACATGCTGTAATGACCTTGCTTAAGGAGCATGCGGACCAGATGATGTAAAGAAACACCATTCAACCTCAGCTAACATGGATATATTATGAAAGTAATGGACCCTCCAGGGCTGCCTGTCTCCATACCACAGAGAGGGCATCAATGAGCACAAATGAGGTGGAAAACTCTTGCACTAAGATTAGCTCAGTTGAATCCACCCTCAGGACATACCTGTGGAACAAGTGCAGCATATGTGCAAAAAAATCATTATGCTGGGGTCTGGCTTTAACATCTTTACTTTTTCTATTCACTTTTACTAGTGGACCCAAAAATTTGAAGTAGCCTTGAGCTTTCCATTATTCTTTGGACTGCTTCACATACCACTTCAACAGTAGCCTCTATTACTTAAGTGTTGTACATTCAAACCATATAGGGGACTGTGCTCTGTGTATTGAAAGAGATTCCTTTTTAGGAAAAGTGTGTTAGAATGCTACATTAAAAAACAAATCTCTTCTTAAATACCTAAAAACCTCAAAGTCCTCATGATGGAACAGTGCTGGTAAAAAAGAGAGTAAGGGTCTTACCACTGCAGTGATAGATAACACAAGATTATTGCATCTGTTCCTAAAGTGATCTTAAAAAGTCTTCATGTCTGCAAGAAAAACTAGTAAAACCCAGCAGTGCTGGAGCTAGCGAAATAATTTCCAAACAGTTCCAGTAAATAACAGTATTAATGCAAATACAGAGTCATTGCTTTCTGTCATTTGAAAAAGTTCTTGCTTTCACTCCTCTGTTTTCATGTTTCTGTAATGACTTATTTCAGTTTATCTATAGAAATGTAGTGTCTAAAAACAAGAGCTTCCATCATTGGAGCTAAAGAATGTGGTTGATTAACTTGCAGGGGGGTTAAGCCAGGCTAGATATTAGGGATGAACAAAATGACCTGTGGCATAACTGGCAGTGCAGTTCTGACATGGTGCATGTTATTAGTAAACAAATGTGCAAACAGATCATTTGTTATAAAAGCCCTTAAATTACTAGGGGTACTCCTGGTTTTTCAGCATATCTCTGTATCTCCAATTCATGGTCAAAATCAAGTCTATCTTTAGGAGCAGACAAGGAGGACAATTTCATACTTTAGTTTCTCAGAGGTCAGCAGAGCCACTGGGGTACAGCTTTCCTGCTGGGGAAAGGGACAGTCCAGCAAGGGCTCTCCAGGAGAGCACCACAGCCCAGCATTTGAAATCTGAACTTGCCTGAGGGTCTTCCCTTTATGGTGACTGTCTTGTCATACAAGGGGACAAACCAGGTCTGAACAGGAATAGATTCTTATATTCAGACCATACTAAAAAATCCATCTGCTTGGCCAAGGAGGAATACAGTGTGACAGGGAGAAAAATCAGAAACAATATTTCAAGTGGCATTTTCTTTGTGGTTGCTAGGAGAGTGATAGAAGGAAATAGGATCTTGCAACTATTCTCTTTGGTTTGCTAGTAAGTTGGCAGCTAGACGCTCTAAAGCTTAAGGCATACATTTTTCTATAGTTATTTACCTGGAAGCAAATACATATTTCACAGTTAATATTGCTTATGTATTCATATTAATAAAGTAATAGCATCTGTATTTATCTCTTGAAATAAAAGGCTTGTTCTCATAGGTCCGATAGTTGGACTTCAAGAGACTTTGCACTAATTATCCCCAACTTCTTGTTTTAGGATAGTCAAAGGAAAGCAAGAAAGAAGCAAAAAGATATTCCTGAAGCAAAGTCCTTGTAGTATGTTAAGATTCTTTGAGTCCTGAAGCCCAAAACATCTTGGGCAAATGACAGTTGTATTTCTAACCATGCACCTGGAAATATATTGCTTTGCAAGCAGATAGCTCTGACAGTGCATGCTAAGTAGCTTGTACACTTAAAGAGAAACTAGTTTTCTATGACAATCTCTCATGGGTTGCCACTTACATGGGAACAGGGTGCTTATATGTCCTCTTGTGTGTTCTGAAACCTCTTGTAAGGTCCAGAAGCTGGGGAGATAACCAAGAAGGTGAAAAAGTTAATGCTAAAAGAAATCAGATAATAACCACTCTTCCCCTTCTGCTACATAATGTACTATCATTATGTGATGGGTAATAATAAAAGGTATTTGTGCCAAGGAAAGAATGAGTTAGCAGTGTATGAGGCAGGAGCCTGACACTGTTTGAATTCAGGATTCAAATTTACACTGATTTATTTACCAAAAGATAGATACTACTGAGTTGATTTAATTTTAATTTTCTTCCTTCACAGACATTTACCATTAGGAAAACCTTCTCAAGAACCTGTCCCCACCTAAGGAACTTTCTGCTCCACCTCATACATAGTGCTTGGCTCCAGGTCTTCTTACAGAAAAATAATGGCTATTAGGTGACAAAGTCTAACAGAAGAACACCACAAAGACATGTGGAACCAGGTACCTTTAAAACTTCTATTCTACAACTCTTATTTTACAACCATCTGCACTTTGATATAAAAGTCTCAAGCCTTTGTTTACGTAGGCATGCGATCTTTGTATTGCTCTTTGCCACAGCAGATGGAGGTGACGCATTCTCATTTTTGAGAATTACCTTCAGCAAATAAATCTTACAGGCATTTGATAACCCGGTATTAAGATTTCCCCAAAATACCATTTAATTACTTTAAAAAATTGACCTTGAAATATGGTTTAGATAATCAGTGCTGACAGCCTAATATGAAGTCTAATTATTATAGCCATACTACAAAAATAGTGAGGTACCTAGAAGTCAAGGTGATGAGTTAAATACTATATCGAGCAAAATGTCTGTGGTCTACAAAAGGCAAGCTACCAGTCACCTGTAGAATAGCATGCCCCCAAAGAATCTGTACTGAACAGAGGTACTAGTGACTGAAGTCTATGTATCCAACATTAAATTAATTCTGAAATGCAGAATAGGAGGTAATAGCTAGAGGAACACATACAATGTATAAATTACTAGTTAAAAAGATAAAAGGAGCTAGAGTTTGTAACCTTTGAATTGAAGACATTGACGAGCTGGATCTGGTTGTATGGGGCTTGGTCACAAACCCAGAGTGCACCGTACTGCCCTGAATGAAACAAGAATTCCAGTACTAAGTAACCCCACATATGCGGGCACCTCAAAGAATCTGGAACCTGGAAGCGGTGGGATGAGCTGTTGCAGGACTGAGGAGCTTCTATGGTGGCAGCAGCAGACTGTGGTCCCCAGAGCAGCCAGGGACAGAGTGGCTCACGGCCAGTGGCCGAGTCAGGCTGTGAAAGGACCAAGGAACATTAAACACCACCCTGTTACCTTGGAAAAAACACTGCTGCACATGCATGGGTTTTCCATTTTTGTACTGCCTTGTACTTTCCAAAGCTTAGCACAGATTACTCTTACATAGAAGGTGGATGGAAGGTACCTAAATTTAACCGAGTATTAGAAAAACACAGTAAAGGGGAGAGCAGTACAGTGGCACAGGGGACAGATGAGCAGAGGAAGGGAATGAGACATAGCAGGGAACTGGCTAAAGCAAGCAGTAATACACCATTCATCTAACAACAGTGACAAGAAGTGCCAGTCCTTTACTCTCTAGGAGCAGAAATGAATCTACTTAGAGCATTAATCAGTAATGCTTGAAATCAATAATACATAACAGACTAATGGATCTTAAAACTCATTAGTGGTGTGTAGGAAGCGTACTGCCTAAAAGTAAACTGCATGAACATTAACATTAGAGCTAGTCAGAGAATGGATAATCTTGCCTGTGCCAAAACTGATTTTTATGTCTTCAAGTGATATGAAAAGCAAATTCTGGGGTGGGTTTATTTTTTGTATTTAAAGAAATGTCATAAGTCTCTTGCTAGTTTTCTTTCCATTTTTTATCTATTGTATCTAGACAATAAAAGGCTGCTCCATTCCAGGAATGTTTTGTTGCAGATTTTTTCTTTAGACAGAAAAAAATAAGCTGCAAGAGCTGTGATGAGGCTAATAAGTCCAATCAAAAGTATTTTTATAAGGAATATATAGTGACACCAAATATGTTGATCTTGCTGATGGTTCTGGCATAACATGTATGTGAGAGGATTACAAATTTATGAAGCAAGTCTGTCATAACAATCATGTGTTCAAAGAAGGGACTCCTCTGGAACAGCAGCTGCACTTAGACAAGAACAGCCTTTGAACATCCAGGGCAAATGGAAAAGATCCCTTCCAGGCTCTGCTCAGCCAAAGACAGATATCCCTATTAAAAAGCAGCATAGAAACAGAATGGGAGGAGGCATCTTTCTCATTCCCACCACCCATAAAGGAGGAAAAACTTCTAAGATAGTTTTCTGTAAATAAATAATAATAAAACAACAGAAATTCTGTATGAAATATCTTTAAAAGCAACCAGCAGACATTTGAAACCAGCAGAAGTTAATACAAATGCTGATCATATTACTTTCCTCATCACTCTAAATAAGATTTAATAACTTCAGGCCCCACTACTAGCTTGCTTTCCTTCGTTTTATCCCTTTGATTCCTTCCTTTCTGTTTGTGCCTAGAAATTGCTATTTCCTTGAAAGGCAGGTGAAAAACTGAGTGTGAGCTCTAACTTGACATAACAAATGATGTTAAATTGACTTCTAAAGGAAAATCCATTAATAAAACTAGTTTCTGAAAAGTGGACACGTTTCCAGAAGAGTTTATAGTTAAAAAGGTATAAAATAAGATTGCATGTCTCTAAGAACGAGCGTGATAACTTACTATAACTGGTGTCACTTAACCTCTGTCAAACCTGATAAGAACATGATGCTTATGGTAACTAAAACTAAAGCATATGCTAAGTCATATTGATTTGAATGGTGTTTATATGAGTGGTAGATTAAGGTATGGTTAGCTTTAATGGCCCCATTGCTGTTGAAAGTATTGATATTCCCATTACACTGACTAATATAGTTCCTTGCTAAGTAAGTGAATAATTTACAGCACTCAAACCTTCGAGGTCTGGCTATAGTCCACTGAATGGGACTAAAGCATACTCTGCTAAAAGCAAAATCTCTCAGGTAAGTTCTCAGTCTTAAGAGCTCCAACCACCCCTGAATACACATGTTAAATGCCATGATGGTAGGCACTGGAGCAGGGTGCATTCTTTCAGTAGTATATGAAGAATCACTCTATATAGTATCATCTCTACCAATCTGCCAGCTCAGAAGATGTCACACTAAGGGTAGGAGTCCAGTTGAAAATGAATTGTGAGTATAACTAGAAGAAATCAAGAAATTAAATTAAGTAGTATGACCTCAAAAAATTACACTCAGACTTACTTATGTAGTGAAGTACTATGTGAAGGCTTGAGAGTTGAAGCAACAGTTTGGTTACCCAACTTACGCTGTTCTTGTTGCACTATAACTATTACCTCAGTGATGAAGTAATTTCTCACATTTTTCATCTCACTCAGTTCTTATCCCCACCCAACTAATTGTTCTTTCATTTTCCTCCCAGCCTGCATTTCTTCCTTTCTGCCAAGTGGTATCTCTCATTCATTCTTCTCTCTTGCTTTCTTAATTTTGATATTTTTCAGTGTCCGTGGAAGAATAAATACTTAGCTTTGTAGGAGATTGGAAAAATCACAAAAGCAAGCTATTTTTTCTTAACAGAATAATTCAGAGTTTCACATCTGCCAGTCACAATCTAATTTTGTGTTCAAGAGTCCTTAGCACACCCAGCAAGCTAACAAGTGTGCAAACTTTGTAACAAGACCTTTAAAAAGCTTTCACTGCAGTATTTGGCACAAGTTTAGGGACTTTTTGTTAGCTACTGAAGGAAGACTCAGTTGTAGAGGATAACATTACTCAATGATAAGGTGAAAACAAGGAAACATAGGTTTCCCCCCCAGAGTAAAGGCATATTATGGCATGTTGCTGCATATAACACACTAGCTGAATTAAAATCATTTGGAAAAGCCAACACTTGCTCTGAAAAATAACCAACAGTTAAAGAAAGGTCCACTCCCCGTGTTAGAAGAATATATAGAAGCTATTTCAGATACAGCTGGTTTGTTATATAGATATTGACCTGGTTATTTGTAAATTAGTTTAAAAATAGCATCATTCTGGTTTTAGAAGCTAGATAAGGAGAATGGAGGTATTTTCTTATACAAATAGGATTAAGGGGAGATTTGGTGGTACTTAGTGAACTACTTCAGAAACTGGTTTGCAGTCTAACACAGTCTGTCAGCACTAAACAATGAAAATGGGTTTGTGCACATTGTTCCTTCGATTACATTGTTCAAACAAATGCAATCACAGCAAGATTAACTACCTTCTGAGATAAGACACAGCAAAAAGTATTTTAACAAAGAATGCTCTTTAGAAAGACTTCTCACCTACTCATTCTTTTGTTCTAGATCTCATCCTCTGCAATCACCTCTCTCCTTTTTTCTGTTATCAGCTGTGAAGAAAGACATACAAGAATCTTCTGTATTTATAGAAAAGTAATGTCCTGCTGTTGGACCTGTCCTTTCTCTGTGGAGGTCCATGTTTCTCAAACTTCTCTCCCTTCATTCTACTTTGGAAGTAATATTTAATATAATCTCAGTTGAATACTTCTTTATTCCCCTACTAACACTTGGTCTGAGCAATTCTTGAAAAGCAAGTTATACCATGACTCACCTACTGTTCATTAAAGTTATTTGATTATCTGTCAGATTATGATTAATCACTAAGTAGATCTCCAGGAAATTTAAGAGGCACATATACTATTTCTGTTACTTCTCTAAGCCACCTACTCTAGTGCAGTTAAAAATGTCTCAGCTACTATAAAACGATATCATGTGATCACATATGTTTTTCCTAGCCAGCGTATCAGTTTGATTATAGCAAGAGGAAACATGCAGCTAAATAATTTCTTAATTGTTAGATAAAAGACTGAATATTTTTACAGTACTGATCAAGAGAGCTGGGACAAAAAATAGCTGGAGCATGAACTACCAGTGAGGAACACTGTCTTTAATCACTCACACTTCAAGGAAGTTCCTCAGCTGGGAGTTGCAGCAAGATTCATTACACCTTTATGGACAGTCTGGTTCAGCATAGAAAGGCTGAGAACCATTGCTGCAATACACAGTAGGCATCAACAATCATTGCTAGTCTTTCTCATAGAACACTACCATATTGTCCAATTTAAACTGTTTAATTAGCAAAGAGTGCCAGTTCATCCACCAATCATGAAGCCTGGGGCACTGTCATGAAACTAGAGCTATAACAAGAGACACCAATTGATGAAAAACTAAGTTTGAACATTGATATCCTTTCCTAAACAGGGCTTTATCGCAAAGGCTCTGACTTTAGTTCAAACTGTAGAAGCAATTGTCAGTTACATTCACCAGAAGCAATTTTTGGATATATTAGACTAACATACATCAGTGGTTCCTATTCCATATTTGTCACTCAGTGAGCCCCACTACCTTCATCTGAACCTTAAAACTGTGTCTCCCAGTCTAAGGATATTACTGTGGTGCATGTAACAGGAGAAAAAAAATAGTTCATTTAGTCATCACTTGATAGTGGATACCATTGCTTTAGATTACTACAGAATTAATATTCAATACATAGGAGAAGAATTAACAACAATTACAGTTTCAAATAAAAATCAAGAACAGATTACACAACAGTGATTTCTAATGTGAAAAATAGCTTCATAAACATAAAGAATGCTTTGCTAATATATTATTAATACAATTGAACAAGAGGCTTTAAATGAAAATGAAGTGTTTTCCACAAAAATAGCTCCACAATAGCCCGAATTAGTCTTTAAAACCCTTAGAAAAATAGCAAAAATGGTAAACAATCTCACATGATCCAGCTCTTTCAACATAAAATGTTTTTAGGCATGCATCACCAATTTAAGTTTTATCAAACTAAGCCCATTCATAACACTCTTATCAAATTAGTGCCATCTATTTACAACTGTAAGAAAACAGAAGTAGTCCTTAAAGTGCGATTTTCATCAAGTGAAATTGATGCAAAAAGCTTTGTACCAGGAAACGGCAAGGGCCAGCAGATCCACAAAGGACTGGAAACCAGGCACAGCAGTACAGCTGGGAGAACAGGAACCTGCACCAGCCAGGCCCTGCCCTGCTGTACCTGAGGAACGCAAACAAAACAAGTTAAGGGATAGCAATTAACAGTTCAAATCCTCATATGTGCCCCTAAAGACAACGAGGCAGATTTGAAATTAAGTTGAAAAACTGCATCAAGATCAGCCTTACTAAGGATAACATGAGCCAAATACCTCAGGGAAGCAAATCTAGAATCAAGCCAAAATAACAGAGCCAAGACCAAAAAGACAGAGATACAGCAGGGCTAGAACTACACACCAGCAACATTCCCACAGATAAACTCAATCAGGAAGCAAGTATCTAGGGCTGAGCTTAAATAGAGCTCCTGGGCAGAAGGAGTGGGTGGAGGAAACAGGTGACACCAGTCAGGGTAGTTAAGGCCTATTAGCTCGCTCAAGGCTCTGACAGCTCAGACGCACTCCTGCTTCCCCTGGGAGTAGCTGCTTTACTAGTACTTACTTAGCTGTTCTTTTGGATTTTCTTGCCAGAGTTGCTGAGGTAAAAAGTTAAAAAGAAGGCATCTCTTTCAAATTTGCAATTTGATCACACAAGCTTGAAATACACACCAAACATTCCTCATGCCAGAATTAAGTTCACCGTAGTTTCTTTTCAAGTTCCTGAAGGGAATAATACTTAAGTGATTTTCAGCATCTTTTTTACTCTCTATAAGTTGGACTTCAAAAAGCTGTCAGATCAAATAGACATGAGGCTGTTCGTGTTTCCACTCATTTTATCAATAGAGCAAGACTACTCTGAATCAGGGAGAGAACAGAGAGCATGTCAATACCATACAATGAGCATCATGCAGAGATGCTGGTTTGGGTTGTGGACGCAGAATGGAGACATAGGTACGTATCTTCCCAGCTAATTGCTCCTATTGAGCATTGTTTTCCAGTAATGTTAACTATTATAGTTCTACTGCTGCCTTCTCTGCACAGCACAATAGCACGTGGCATGGGCACACTAAACCAAAACAAAACACTAAAATAAAATAGATGGGGATAATAGTCTAGAATCTGCAACCACCTTGTGCTCCTGGATGTCCCTGTGTTAGATGCATAAAGATCCCTGATATGGGGAAAGCATATGTATAGTGTGTTCTGCAAGGCACTTTGGGGTATTCTTTAAAATAGCAGTTGGAAGGAAAGAGAACTGGCCACATTGATTCAAGGCACATATTGTGGGGCTCCTGCCATTTTCCAACAGTAAACCTAATGGCTGCAAGTGAGCACAGGCAGGGAAAAATGTTTTGAGCTGTCACAAGGCTGTGAGGAATGTGATCACATGCTGTGCAGGCACAAGTCGTGCACAGCCAGCTGTGCCAAGAATCACTTGAAAATTGAATTGTAAGAGCAATGAGGCCTGTGTACTCCTGTGGTACCTGCTTGAGATGGTACGGTTCTTCAAAAATATCCTTGGTGTATGCAAATAAAGTATTTGCGTAGCTGTGCATTGTCTGAAAAATTGTGTTGCATTTTTTTTTGAGATAAATGAATTAAATGTATCAGGGCCCTGACTGACTAGGCCTTAATGGCACTAATCAACCTCATCTGGGACCCCCATCCACACACTCTCTGCCCATTGGCCCAGGAGCTCTACTTAAACTCAGTTCTGAGTGTTCAGTGCTTGAGTTCTGCTCTAGGAATGCTGCTCTTTAGTATAGTGTTAGTCTTGTCTGGCTATTGTGCCCTACAGACTGTTTGTCTGGTTTAATTTCAGGTTAGTGTTGTCTGTGTGGGTTTTCTGGGCACTTAGTAAGCTGTGTTTGACCTGTTTGCTCTTATGGGACCAGACCTTATCTGTAGGTCTGTTTTCTGGTTTCATCTTAGACCTGTATCTTTGTCACAACTTGCTGGATAACCTGGATACTTGATCACAGCTAGTTGCTAGCTTTGTTACTGTACCAATCTCCTTGTCCCTTGGGGAACAGCTAGTGCTTACAATAAGGCTTAGCAGTTATAGAACTGATCTTTATGGCTTTCAGGCATCTTCAATGGTTGTTTCTATTCAATGTGAACTTTCTTTTTAATGCTCCTGTTAGCACTGCATTATAGCTCATAGAAATCCTTGCTTCTGAAAGCAGTAACAAGGCAATTATTTTAATGAAGATTTCTATTTTACTTTGTGCTTGAGGTAGCCACTGTTGTCAAATCCCAGGAGTAAAATAATGACTGGACAAACTATGTAACACCAGGTTACAATGTGAGTGTTTTGACTTTGTCTTACCTTAAAAATGTGAGAAGTCAAAGGCTTGTAACAGAGCAGTGTGGGCTATACTACAACTCAAATGTGATGGCTCCTGTTGTATCAGTCAGGTGCCTCCACACTTGACAAGGGAGGACTGCCAGGTCAGATGCATAAAGCAGGCTACTGAGAAAAGGAGCTAATAAGTTTCTTTGCTGCAGTGCAACATTTCTCACCACAGAATGAATTCTTTTCAGTGAGAAGCTGTAAAAGACTGCAAGGGTTAGCAGGTTGGCGTTCTCATACTGTCAAGTAAGGGGATTTCCTCCCATCTAAAACCACACAGAAGAAAGGCAGGAATACAGAAATAGTATTTTCATTTTCTAGTTCAGAAATGGGGCATGCAGTGTATAAGAGTTGTGTAAAACTATTCAGGAAGTTCATAGGAGAAATATAGGCAGCCTGAGTTCCAGCCTTGTTTAGAAGATCTATCTTTCTTTCTTTGTACAAAAGGCTGTGTTCTTCTAGAAGGGTAAAAAGGATTTTTTTTCCTGCATTATAGGAAACATTTAAAGCTATTTAGTCAACCCTGTCTGACTCTACTATATACTCCAGAAGGGGCAAGAAAGGAAAATTGTATCCTCTTCTTGCCTTCTGGAGATAAAATAATGTTTTCAGTGTAAGACTTGCATATCAAGTAAGTTTATTCTGCATCAGTGTAGATGAGGATCCTGCCATTAAGAAGGAAAATTTTTTTCCCTCTTCTTACTTTTGCAGTTCTCACAGCCTTAACATTTTTGCACCACCTTCTTTTTAGAGGCTGTCTGCATTTGGAACAAGGAACTGGTTTTTTTCATAATGTTTTGTGTACTATTTACATGACAAATGATTTGTCATGGAACCACAGTCATAGGAATTAATGTTCAACTTAAATGACCAGTCTTTCTAGTAAGTCAGGCTAGTGTATCTTAAAGGATACTATTTTGCACTTGGCCTTCACGCTGTTCTCCAGCTTTCTTGGAGCCTTTCTTCAATCCTTGCAACCTTTTAAAGGCCTCCAGGGCACCAGTGGCTCTTGGTGCTTCCCTTAGGGAGGCAATGCCTCTGTAAGTGATGTGTTCACCTGCTCTCAGAAAGCTTTAAAGCCTTCAGCTTTGTGGGAAACGCTTTTCTGGTGTCCTCTCCTATCACAAAGCCAAGGATCCTTGGCAGAGCAGGACCCTGGCTTTGCTTCTTGTGCTTTCAGGCTCCAATGCCCTGTGCATGGAGTTGAGAGCTAAACACTGGTTGTGCAAGCCCTAAATGGTGCATGGACGTGACACAGTGTTGTGAAGCTCTATGTTGAAATACCAGTTGAGGCAGCAGGCACTGTAGTGAGACAGCTTTCTGACCTTGCACTAACATAGATTGTTTTGGTTGGAAAAGATTTTAAAGATCATCAAGTCCAACCATTAACCTAATACTGCCAAGGCTGCCACTAAACTATGTCCCTAAGCACCATATTTGTGTGTCTTTTAAGTACTTTCAGGGATGGTGATTCAATTGCTTCCCTGGGCAGCCTGTGCCAATATCTGACAACCCTTCTTGATAAGAAACTTTTCATAATATCTGATCTAAAACCCCCCTGGTGCAACTTTAGGCAGTTTCCTCTCTTCCTTGGGAGGAAGAGAGCAACACCCTCCATGCTACAACCTCCTTTCATGTAGTTGTAGACAGCGATAAGGTCTCCCCTCAGCCTCCTTTTCTCCAGGCTAAATAGCCCCAGTTCCCTCACCTGCTCCTCATAAGACTTGTGCTCCAGACCCTTCACCAGCTTCATTGCCTTTCTTCAGGCACATAAGCTCTATTACACCAAATCAAGTCAGCTCTGTCATAAGTGTCAGAATGAACAGTCTTGCACTGACAGACAAAAAGGTCATACATAGAAGAGACACAACTCTCTTATCTAGTAAAACTTCAGATGCATGTGGAGTTGTTTTCCAAGGTAGGGTGATGCGTATAAAAGAAAACCAATAAAATACTTGTTAAGAAATGACAGGTTGGGTCTTAACTTTGTCTAGTAGCCTTTATTTAAGGTGTGTAGGAAAACCTAAGCTAAAAGCATGTTGGTTTGTTTTCGTAGCATTTTAATTTGAATTAAGAACAACTACTTTTCTTTCCTGGTGTAGAAATGCCTCTATAGTCATATGCCTTAGAGCTTCTTAATTACTGATGTATTGTGAGCTATTAAGTAGATATTAAATAGGTACAGGGTTTTATATAGGGGCATACGCTTGCAAACAATGGAGGCAGTAATATTCTGGCATGTCAAGGCCTATTGAAAGACTAACTCTTAGGTACACTTATTCAACAAACAGCCATTCAAACCTGCTGAATAGAAGTAATTCCCACTGATACTTGGAACTGTTACGGTTTTATGGTAGGACCTATGTGGACATTTTCCAAGCCACAAATTATATAACTGCAGAGGCTGGGAGCAAGCAGTGGATTTAGATATTCAAATTTATCATGACACAATATACCCTTTATAAGGAGATGACTGCAAATGCAATTCTGTGGAGGAGGATGACTGACTGTGCTCCCTGTTGAAACATAATTACTTTAGATGATTCCTCTCCTGAAAGAGAAATCAAATGTTTATGGGAGTCTTTTGGAGGTAAAAAAAAAGAAAGTTTTTGATTAACATAGGAAAGTATTATATATATATATAAATATAAAGTATAAACTAATGTTTGATTAAGATGCAGTCATCTGGTGATGAATGCTTTCCCTGAGGGCTGTTGGGCACGAAGGTGTAAGCTTAATTTGAATTACTGGCTTGTTTGAAGCTGAGCAATGTGGTCACATTGTATGTGGTGGTGAGCACTGAGATAGTCTCTTGCTGCTGGGATTTGCCTGTGAGGAGGAAACAAAACCCTTAGCCTAGTTTAGTTATTCACTTGGTTGTGCATGCTTCTCTTTAAAAGAACTGAGTTCTGGTTGAATCTAGCTGGATGGAAACTAAACACAGTGATGGAGAAATAGGATAGTTGTGGTTTTTGTGCCATCCTCTCTAGGCCTGTTCTTTCTCCTCTTAAACATGTCAGAGGGACCAAGGTAGAAAATACAGAAGTAGGACAGGAGGAGGAGCAATGTGGTAAGGAAAGATGGATGTGGATGTGAAATGCCAGAGGAACAGTGAGCAGATTAAACAGACTGAATGAGGAATGATGTGGGAAAAACTACATGCTTTCCTTTTGCCTAAGAGTAATGACAAAATGTTTGCTTTGCTGGGTTTCGCTCCCTGTCTCCATGATAGTTACAGCTATAACTGTGCAGAAGGACTGACATTCTGCAAGATGCTGTATGACCTGTCTTCTATAGCTGTTACTTTGCAAAGATACGTATGCTTGGCTGATCTGGGAGCCTATAGACCATGTTTGTAGTTGTGGTATTTGATAACTATTTGGTGCTCTTGAATATGTGCAACTGCAAATGGATGTTGTCATGTGGTCTGAGGAACGTGCCAGCTGTACTCCGAAGCCTCTGGTGAGACCACCTAATGTCTCTGAGCAGCTATCGTACTCCAGCACAAGTCCCCAGAGTCCCTGCTTGCTAGGTTCAAATTCCATCTTTTGTAGCAAGTGCCTGGCTATTAGACAGTCAGGTCTGATACATGGAAAAGTAGGTCACTTTATGTTAAACAACAGCATCTACGGAATTTCCTCAAGTCGGCAAAATCAGGAGTGCACCTTATACAGTTTGTTGCAGGACTCCATCACCTTTATGATCAAATCTTCAGTGTTTTGAAAAGACCATCTCTTGTGTGTTAAAAGGTGAGCATAGGCGGCCAATCATCATGGGGTGCTCTGGACTTGCTGCTTTTACCGATTTTCCTGTCTCTGGTAGTACTTTTGCTCTGTTTGAGAACCGCGAGTTAGCCGAATGTCACATTGTATTGAACTGTGGTGTGTGTTGGCAAACTCTATAGTAGTGGGACCAATGGTGCCAATACAGCAGTTCCCACTGAAGCTGTGTTTGCATTCCTTGTAAAGTGCTACTGCTGCCTCTGCAGGATTCAATTTCCTTTCTATTTTTATATCATTTTCTAAGTCTGTAGTTAATATTAACTGACAGGGCCAGCTGAGAATCTTGGGATTTCCTATTACAGATAATTAAGGAAAATACTAATTCATGTACAGACAGATGCCTTGTGGTAAATTGCACTGCATGAATATCACTGCCTTTACTGTTAATTCTGTTTCCTACTGATTACTGAATCAGTCTTCTAATATAAGGTGCAGGAGGCATGCAGCAGGTTTCCCAGCAAGTAGATGTGTAGAGAAAGCTGCAGAGGAGCTCTTATTATGTTTGTTGTTGTGTGTGTGTGTTTGTTTGTTTCTTAAGCATTGCTTTTATGCACTAGTTGTCCTAAATTGTTCTGTGCCTAGAATATGCAGGAGCTTGTACTTTATGCTTTCTTAATGCAGCTTGGAGGAGGACCTGGAATATGGAGGGAGACTTGCATTCATCAAGGACTTTTCCAGTTCACTTTAGTTTTTACTGAATTGGCATATGTTAGAATAGAGCTTCCTGTTTTGTTCAAAAGAGAGATACTGCCATTAGGGAGCAGCAATAGAGGGCTATTCTGCAAGGCAGGCCAGCCAGGAGCTGAGGATGATAGCAAGACAAGCAGTGGTGGTACCAACAGGGGTCACAATTCCCCTAAGCTTGTGCAGTAAGAGCAGAGAAGAGCCAGCAACAGTAACCAGGGTTGGTCACAGTCATCACTAGACAAGTCTATAGCAGTAAGGCAAGTTGAAGGTCTAATGAAAGCTGAGTCAGGATCATTAAGGCATTTAGTGTTACATTTAGTGAGGCTTACCTACAGCATAGCTCACGATTAGAGGTTGCATGTCAGACCTGCTCAGCTGGACCAGTGCAAGGATCTGAAGTTAAAAGTAGCTTGAAGCAGAGGAAGCCCTGATGGGGCTTCTCACAGCTCTTGCACACCAGCCTGACTCTGTGTTGCAGCTGAGCTGGCCTTGAGCACAGGGCGCTCAGAGGCAGGGGTGGCAGGTTGCAGTGCCTGTTGATGCCCTCATGCAGCAGTTGTAAACTGCTACATACATGCCCTGTTCTTGAGCTACTCCCTAGACAGGAGGCAAGATATTGGGTTAGATCGATCTACAGTCGGATGTGGTGCAACCATTTTTATGGTAGCATGTTAAATATTTCTGGCTTCAGAATCATCTCAGTTTGGACATACAAGAACAGGACTTCATAATTCAACTGAATGGAACTGCCTCAAGCTGAGCAGGTTTGAAGTGTAATACTTTTGTAAAATATTATTTCCTTCTTATCTGTCAGCATAAACATATAACTGAGTATTCAAACAAGCAGGTAGCTGTGATCAGTAGTACAAAGTTGGCCTCTAGCATCTTGTGGAATAGATGTTTCCTGGGAGAATGGCTGTTTATCTTGCCAGTGAAATGATCTGTTAGTTTTATCCCTGTTCTCTGGGAAAGAATATGCTGGAGTCTCCTGACTCATAACTTATCAACAAGCAGAAGGGTAAATGTTGATTGTAACATGTCTGAGTACAATGAAACATGAGCATAGAGGAAGATCTGTGCTTGCCTTTCACCTTCTCAAGTGTCTCCTGCAGAGGGATATGAGAGCAGCTTCACTGGAGTCACACCGGTTTGCACTCATATGCCATGCTGGCTGCCAGCAGCAGAGACGCTACAGCAGGTCTGGCTTTTACAGTCCTCTGGCTGGTGAAGAATAAGTTTGAATGTGCAGGCTCAGGCCACAAACATCCTGCCTGCAGTACAGGTGTGGCCGCCAACTAAGTCAGAGTTGCTATGAGGTTACACTTCAAACCTGCTTAACCAGAGACAGTTGATTCAGTTGCATCTTGAAATCCTGTTCTTTTACGTCCAAGTTTCCAATTTGAGGGCACTTTAAATTAATCAAAGCTACTAGCATGCATGCTTAACACTAACTTCCTTGTGCTGTGGAGAAAAATACAGACTAGGTTCCTGGAGTTCAGCAGGAAAGATGGGAAGTCAGTACAGATGTAGCTGGTTGAGGTTGCTGAGTGCTCTTTAGGACATGAATATGACACAGCTCAGTAACTGGGTTTTGACAGACTCCATTGCAAGAGCTTGCTTTTCTAGCTGTGTTGTGCCTCTGCTTTTATGTAATTTTATAAGTTCTTACCTCAGCATGGTCAACTGTGTTTATGGTCATTCTGATATCTATTAAATGAACTCCTTTTTACCAAGTTTTGTTTCCAAGACTTTTTTCAAAAGAACCCTCAACACTAGGGTTTGCTATTAACTAGTGGCAGAACAAAGGCAATCCATGCACCTCCAAATGACTATTAATTGTTAATCTTTCCTTCCTTGGAATACTGCAGAAACAATGTCTAACCATGCACTCTTTTTCTATTGATCTGAATAATCCAGTGAGTGCTGAGACTTGCGTTTTCTGTTCATGCACTGCAGCCATCCTAACCTACAGCACTGGTGTTACAGAGAATCAGGTATCCTGTGGGCTCTACTGTAAGCAGCTAATATAGAAAGCTGAAGTTAATATATTTTAATGTACGGTTATTAGCATGTGTATATATATGATGCCACATTTTCAAAAAGCATATGGATCACTTAGTGCTTACTTGGATATGTAGTTTATCATAGAATAATAAAATAATAGTGGTGAGAAGGGACCTCAGGATGTCTCCTGTTCGACCTCGTTTTCAAAGCAGTGTCAGCTTTTAAGGTCAGACCCAATTGCTCAGGTCTTTATCCAGTTAGGTCTTGAAAACCTTCAAGAACAGGAACTGCACAGCCTTTCTGGGCAACTTGTTCCCCTGCCTGCCTGAATAGGTTTTTCTAATCTGCAGTTGGAATTTCTCTTGTTATTACAACTAGATCCATATTGTAAAACAAAGATGTTGGATTGTAGTTCAGGTGTTTAACTGGGAGTGATGTCAGGTGCAGAATACAATGCCAAGAACCTATGTGGGCTGTAGGTGAAGTGCTGCTGACAGGGACAGAGGCCGATGTATGTAAAATCTGTACTCCAGTAGAAATACAGGGGCTCTATTCATGTGGTACTTAATTGCACATGGAGCTCAATGTCTGTAACTCAG
This sequence comes from Nesoenas mayeri, assembly GCF_963082525.1. NCBI lineage: Eukaryota > Metazoa > Chordata > Aves > Columbiformes > Columbidae > Nesoenas > Nesoenas mayeri. The sequence continues at coordinate 10,772,523 of NC_137551.1, read as the reverse complement.
CCAGAGCAGGGGCTGCTACAGAAGGAGTGCCATGACACCAAAAGTACCCCAAAATAAAAGATGTGTTTGTAAAAGTAGCACTGACTGGATCTTCCATACCTTGTTTTCCTAAGAAGTTTTACATGTCTTCCTCCCCTGCGATCGAAGCATGATTTGTCTGCTGCTGCTCATATCTTTGTAGAAGAGCAAAACCAGCATGAAATTGATATGATCTTTCATTGCTACCCAAAAGGTTCTGAATAACAGCCTCAGAACAGAGTGCACTTGTTGACTTCATTCTGCAGCTGCATGACAAATCCGCCTTCAAGCCTGCAGCTTCAAGAAGACAGTGTAGCATCTGTTCACATAAAAGATAGCTTTTGGCTTGTCTCTTTTTTTAAATAATGGGAAATTTGAACTACTGGATTTAAATAGAAACTTAGAAACAGGTGACTTGGGCTTCCCTCATTTGCCTAGAGAAATGCCCCTCACCTATTTTTGACAAAGGGCTGGATGGATTATCCTCAATTTCAATTAAATATTTTTGTTCCACGTGTGGAGAAATTAACATCTAATTTACAAGAAGCTTTAATCCTAGTAGAATAATTATATTCTATTATGTGAATCTCTGTTTAGTCAAGGTGTAACTACAAAGTCTCTTTTTTAATGGGCTGGTTCTTTCTATATGCATCTCTTTCTATATGCATTTTCTTGTCACCATGACAACTTCCTACCAGTTTGTCTGACACTGTGCACTTCAGAGAAGTTACATTTAACCCAGGGGCTGAATGCAGAGTACTAGGGAGTAATGTCTGAACACCCAGTTTCCATGAGCTCATGCGTAGTTGTGCTCTGCTGAAGTCTGATGCATCCACGCATGCAAGTTCAAGAACAAAGAACTACATTTTTTTTCCACCAGGTCTTTGAACTGCAACATAACTGCAATATACTGCAATTTCTTCAACATCTTTTCATTCTTATGTACAGAGGTTTGTAAAACCAACATTATGGGCATGTTTGTAAAAATAAATGCTTAACTATCACTTAACTGATTTATAGCCTGACTTCTAAAGGAAATGTAGACTTTTTTATAAGTTATTATCTTTATAGTGTTGCTTAGAAGTTTTTATTACTGGATACTGGGATCAGCACTTTAATTGGCAAGTATTCAATCACAGAACTAAGCTGCCTTACACTTGTCTTGATCTGTTCTCCAGTAACCTAGAAAAAATTCTGCCTGTGCAAATCTGCCTGATCTGTATTCTTTGTCAGGAGCAATTTTTCAACTTTGGTACTCGAAAGATCTGTGCATTTTTTGATATGCCTGAGATGATACTTTGTGAGCTGTGCTGATTTGTGTTGCTGGATGATGTAGGATGCTCATTGCCATGCTTCCTCACCCTTCCATACAGAATTTTTGTTGCCTTGGGAGAGTTTGCTCTGGAGACTGGCACTTCACCAAAAATAGGCTTTCAGACAGGAAGCCTCAGTTTCTTGAAGGAAGGATTTGCAGGACAAAAAGTTGAAAAATTTATTTGGGGTATGTGGCTTTGTTCAGCTATATCTGACAGTGCCTCAGTGTTCAAGGTGAAACTGAGACAACTCTAAGCCTGCCAGAGGTAGTAAGGGGGCAAAGTTTCCTAACAAAATGCAAATGGCTAGACCTCTATCAGTGATGTTTGTTGCCAGTTGTTTGGCAAGACTGTGGTTTAAAACCTTGTACGTGTTATTGCCCTGTCAATCTCAGAAAAAAACCCATTGATTACAAAGTAGCTTAAACAGAAATACTCATGCCCATATGCAGAACTAGCTTACACAGTGGAGCCCGGATGGTAGATGGAGAGCTGAGTCTGCTGCACGGAGCAGTAGTGCAGCTTTTGCTTATTCCATTCATTCTGCATGCTCCAGCTGCTGTGTCTCTGAATGCACATCGAGCATATTACATCCATTTTCTGTGTGTGAAGCCTTATGTCATGTTTGTTGGTTGGTTTTTTTTTTTTTTTTTAAAGAATTGTAGTGGATAACTTGAAAGATGCACAAGAATATCCTCTTTTCCTAAACAAAGTATCTTAAGCATCTGAAAGGGAGATTGGTTACACTTGGATGCATTATCTGATCAGAAAGGCATATAGAATTGTGACAACTATAAGTATATCCACCATAAAAAGAGCTGCTTGTTCCAGTTTTTGTTAAAAGGTCACTGGAAGTACCTTATTTGAACCGTGGTCCTGGAGATGGGCTATTCCTTCTGTTTTGCCATTGAAATAAAGGAGCTCTCTAGATATCATAATTATAAAATCTCATAGTGGAAGGACATGAAAGTTGAGTTTTCTGTTGTTTAACAGGAAAAGAAGGTACGAAACATTTAACAGACAAAAAAAATGATAATTCTCACATGTCTCTTAGGCAGCTTATTGGTATTTATTCTTTTACAAAATGCTGGCTAAACTTATGTTCAGAAATATCTGTATGACCCACACGACTAACACAGCTGTGACAAACCAGTTCAGCACTACAAACAGCAGGGATTTGTCAGAAGCAAAACTGTGATCTCAGCTGGTTGTGCTACTGGTGATGAGATTTTAACTTTCGGAATCCATGCTAAAATGCATACAATTGAAAGCAAATTAAGATGTATTAAAATATTTGCTGGTTGATTATGGTTATATTAATGAAGTGACTAAGGAAATAATTGGAGACATGTCCCAGTGTAAGCCAAAAATCAACTGGACTATTCTAATGCACTTCTGCCAATAGCAAAGTGTATTACTTGATGTCATCTTTAGAGTGATAAAAATGCAGTTCCAAGCAGTTAATAATCAGAGGGAGTAAAAATCCTATTTTGAAAAATAAACACAATGTTTCATTAACAATAACACTGAATTGTAGCATGGTTCTCAGCCTGAACTGTGAAAAAGAATTATTGTGGTTCTATGGGCAGATGCATAGATGAATGCATCTATATTTTCAGGGAATGTTGGTAACTTTTTTATTTACCGGTAGGTGTCACTGGAGTCCAGCGGAGAGCTAGTATTAGTTTAAAATATCTCTTCTGATTAATCAAAGCTTTATTTCATGGAGAAACATAGGTATTTGTACATGCTGCCATACATCCAATAAAAATTAAGAACTGCAATCAATGCTCTTCCAAATATGTTTATCCCTGTCTCAGCCACTGATAACTGCTGGTGGATAATTCAATGGATTGAGAAAGATCTATGGATTATTTTCTCTGCAGCATGCCTGAATCTGGTCCAAGCTGATAATGACTGAAGAGATTACTCGATGCAAAGGTGAAGCCGTGTAGCAGTGCCTGTGGGATTCCTCAGCCCCTGCTGAGGAACATTTTTTTGGGGGCGAGGCAGGGCAGGGAAGAGAAGATGGAAAATCAATCTAAAAGACCAGAATCTTGATTTTTTTTTTTTTTTTGGTACCTGTACTGGAATTTTTGGAGAGTCTGGGAACTAAGTGGGACATGAAATACCCATCAGCCATAGAGCAGCTCTCTGTGAGACTGAGAAAGCATTTAGGGAGGAAAACTAGTGGAAGCTCCACTTCTGGCACCTGTAGGTATGTACCTCTGGAAGTAAGCCATACAGTCTTGATGTCAGATGTGGTTTTCCTCCAGTCTTAAATGTAAATTGCTTCCAAAGAATACAAAGACTCTATATAATCACAATGTCATTAGTTTTATGCACTTGTGCTTTATTATATGGATGTTTCTCTGAAGATCTGGACCTTGCTTCCTATGCTTTGCATTAATAGACACAGCGCTGTGCTGAGCAAGACTGCTTAGGATTGAGCTGAAATAGAGCATAGAATGACTTATCTGTTTTAATAAACTGTGGTTTTTGTCTGTTATGTGTTTGCTAGACAGGTGATCAGCAAAGGTATTTTGATTGAGAGTACCTGAAAGCACATTTCAGGTATTTCCTATCTGAAAGGCACAAAAAACCATCAAGTAGACACCTATGGCTGCTACATGATGTTTAAGCCACTTGATATCATACATCAAAAGCTAAAAGGGGAGTTATGTTTTTGGTTTTTACCCAGGTATGGTATAAAAGCCTTATACTTTGTGAATACCACCAGGGAGACATTTTGAGTTAGTTGAGATGGTCTTAGTTTGAGCCTAAGCTTTTGCATAAGTACATTCCTCCAGTCTCTTTCAAATGTTCACTAAGAAATGACTGTGGACACAGCAAATATTTATCTCAGAAATTTAAGATCGCACATCCAGTAGAAAACTATAGCACAAGGAGGCTGCTGCAGGCCAATGTATTATTAGGATAATGTGCTTTTGGACAGTAAATGCGCTGCCTGTTCTGTTGCCTTTACATGTGGCTAGATCCAGTAATGAGTCACTTGTTTGGTATGTCTAAAGAACCAGTCAGTACACTGGTCATTTTTAGCCTTTTGTTATGTTTAAATACATTGCTGAAGTATGCTGCCACCACTTGTTAATAGGCTCTCCATTGCATGCTGTAGGACGATCTTTGACTATTTCACAGAACAGGGTTACACTGGCCCCAGTGAACCTTGTTAAGCATGGACAGGGTTGCTGAGCTGGCACAGTGTATGTCCCTGGATGCACCTGGGTCTTGTGCAACTGGCAGGAGACCTTCCAGCTTTCTTCATGGTGCTGCATTGGAGTTAGAATAAAGGTGAAAGTAATTTATTCAGGGCTGTATTCTGGCAGGAAACTACTGAAGTAGTTAACTCGTATTTTGTTGCCTCATACCTTCCCATGAAGAAATTTCCTTTAATTATTTTTTTATTTTCATTTTATCAGCTTAATTTGCTAGCTAGTACAATTCTGCCATGACTTTCAGGGAAACGTCTATCCAGTCTTCCATAGTCCCACAAGTTTTAATTCTGTGTGAATTTTCTTTTCCAGTAGATCAAAACTAAGAGGACAAAGGAAACAAAGTGTGAGTGGTGGTCATGTACATTCTCTTTTGAGAACTTTTGGTAGCCTTTCTTAAGGGCTGCCACCACACAGACAGACAAATTCATTAATAACATGAAACAGTAAGCTCTTTAGAAGAAGACTTTAAAAAAAAAAAAAATCCAAGGGAGGATAAGGTTTGTTATTGAATCTGGTTCTCCTATACAGTTGCAACAACTCACAGGCATTTGAGAGGGTCAGTCCCCTTCTATTCCGTAATAAAACAATGGAAACTACCCGACCGAAGAACCTAGACTTCCCTTACTGCTTTTAAAATCAGGTTACATTCTCACTGCAAATGAGGTGGGGTTTTTTCCGTCCTGAGACACCTTGGCACATTGTAAAATCTTCATGAGCAAAAGCACAGGTGGTTACTTTCTCAGCAAAGCTTGCAGAGATAAACTGTGTGGCAGAATAAAGTTGTGACCTTGACAATTACAACAAGGTGAAAGCTACCTTGTGCCTTTCCCACTAGTATTTCACCACAGGTTTTTCCAGTGGACTGGCAGGCAGATCACCTGGGGAAAAACACTGCACAGAACAACCAGTGAGAATTTAGCCGTAGGTGAGTGACTACTGTTGGTTCATCAAGTAAAACTAGTCTTTCCAGAGGCTTTTACATTGCAGGGATGACGCTGCCTCACATGATTGCAACAGACGGGTGTGCAGGCCAGAGAAAAGGTGAAGTAGTGCAACTTCTTGTGCTACCTGCCTGGGTCTGGTTTATTAGTGCCGTGATCCAGGGGAGATTTTTTTTTTTTTAAATCATCACATTCCTGTAAGCATTTATTTGTTCTGTCCAGTGGTGCTTGTTTTAACCTTTCGGTTACTAACCTTAATGTCTTGGTTTGAGCACCCCATATAAGGAGATAGCCACAACATGATGCAAATGCTGAAAAATATGATCCAAAGCTGTATAAAGTTCCCCTATTTGAATGTCTTACAGTCTTTCTTCTCAGGGTTCAGTGTCAGAAATAAGCGGTATACTATTCATTGGAAATGTCTCACTAAGAAAAGCCATCTTCACAGAAATCACACTTCTCTGTACATTGGGTAGCAGATCTCCCCTCCCTCCCCATCTCTGTGCATTCTGCCTTGTGTTCTGCCCTGGCCCAGCTGCAGCAGCTCTCGGTGCAGCCCAGCTGTTCTCCCCACTCCCATGCTGCTGCTGAACTTCCCCCAGCACACACTAGTAGCAATACTAATGTAGAAATGACTATTTTCAGAGCTGTTTCAGAAAGCTGACTAAAGCATGGTAATTAGTTACTTAATGTGTCTCTTTAACCTCTCTTCATCTTTGCTATGCAAATAGCAAGGGGGAGATTCTAGCCCCAGTGAAGTGAGATGGTGACACTCTGAGTGCTCTTGGCCAGGCGTGCAGTGTGACACTTGAAGGACAGAAACAGGAGGAGACTGACATTTTGCAAAGAAAAAGCAAAGCGTCCTGAAATGTTTAATATTTTAAGTGGTGCTAATTGGGACGTGAAAGCATTGCAGCAGCTGCTGAGTGCAGCAAGAGCAGCAGGACATCCTCTTCTCCCACATCCTGGCCCACCTGGACAAGAGGCAAGGAAGGAAGTACCATTGGAAGCTGGAGAGAACTTGGGAGGCAAATAGTGACTAGGCAGTGGTTTAGACTATTCTATATCAGGATTTGACAATGACTGAGAATACTGTTGGAAATATGAAGCTAGCCTAGGGTGTGTAAGAGCTTTCAAATGACACCCAATTACAATCTTCATACTGCAAAATTCTCTAAATTACTCTTCAAGTAACTCCTATAGCCCAGGCATTGTTAGAAATGTATTTAATTTCAACTCTAAATTTTATATCAAAATAGAAAATATTTTCAAACAGTTTATTGGTGTCACTCCCTTTTTCTGGCCATATTTTTTGCTTTTTCTGGTTCTCAGGACAAACTTTTTTTCATGTTGTAAAGAACTGCAGAGAGCCTGAAGGTATTTTGAGCTCCCAGTACTGTTTTTTCCTCTTTTTCTAACAGATCAGTTAGCCGCCAATAGTATGCAAAACTCAAACTGGTTTAGCTGTCTGTTTACTCTTGAAGTTTAAACAAGCAAATTAGTAGCTATAAGAATACTCACAGGAAAAAAAAAAAAAAATCTCACTTTTGGTATTCAAATTAAGTATTTTAAAATTTGTAACCTGTTTTCAGTAGCTCCGCCATGATGGAGGCAGGTGGTTAGATAGAGATAAACTTGTAAGCCTCTGAAACACAACACAGACCTCTCCCGTATCTCAGATCAAGCTTGTACATGTCATCGCAAGGCCCAGTCTATTTGATGATCACTTTCACTAGCACCAGGTGTGTACTGGCTTAGAGAGCACATTCACAGTGTTTGCTCTTCAGAGGTAATACCTAAAATCTACCAACACATCAATGGGTGCCAGGTAAATACCAAAAATCAATTTACTTACAGGATCACTAAACAAAACTGTAGTCTTGCTTCTCTTTATGGAAAGCCAGTAATTTTGCATTAGGTAAAGGTATAATTAAGCAAAGTCATCTTAACTAGCAGTATCAAGACAACTCTAACCTCTTCTGTGCACTGAAATCAGCCTTTTTTTTTTTTTTAATTAATTTTGCATTTGGGATGTGGATTTTAATCCCCTTCCTCAAATGACAGGTGGCTAATATGATCACATGTGCTGTGAAACGATTTTAGTTTCCAAGGCTGTAGAGGTTTTGGCTTTTTTTCTTCTGCCTTTTTTTCTTTTCTGAGCTTCTCACTCTACTTAAGAATTACAAGATGTATCTGAATATGATGTTATTTTTTAATGCACTGCTTTCCTACTGGTGCATACTTAGTTTTCTATTCCACAAACATTTTATGAAACACTCCTTACAGAATTTAACACGGTGGATTTGATGATTGTTTGATGTCTGTACGTATTTGCTGTATGACAATCTCCACGGAGTACTTTCTCACTTTACAGTGTGTATCATTAATTAAGGCCTCAAAGGTGCGCATAAATATCGTATCTGTGGGTGGCTGTAACTGCTGTGTAGAAGCTAGTGCCTGTGGAAGCAGGAGCATGTGAAAGCTGCTCTCCCACAACCTCGTTTGGTCCATGGGACTTGTCCGCGGGGGCCGTTTGCCCGGGCGCGGCTGTGAAGGCCGGGACGGCAGGCGCTGTGAGTACGGACGGTGCTGCGAGGAGTGCGCGGGGCTGGGGCCCCGGTGAGGTTCCGCCGCTGCTTGGCGTAGCAAACTTTCCGTGGAGTCGCCGTACGGCTGCTCCTGTGCCCGCCGCGCTCCCCAGCTCCTCAGGAGGGGTTTGACCTTCGCTCCGCCGCCCCGGCTCCTTCCTGCCGCCAGGCCGGGGCGGCCTCGAGAGAGACGGAGACCCGCGCGGGCGCCCTCCCCTGAGCCGCGGCCTGGTGGGGCAGCGGATGCCGCCGGGCTGGGCTCCCCGCGGCGGGCCGTGCTGCGGGCCGTGCGGCCCCCGCCTTCAGCACCGCAGCGGCGGCGCGCTAGAACCCCCGGGGGCGCGGGCCTGAGCGGAGGCCACGGCGGGGCAGGTCCCGCCAGGCCGCGCCGCGCTGTTCCCGCCGCTCCGGGCCGCCCCTGCGCGGCCGAGCCCCCGCGGGCCCAGCGCAGCGCGGGCCCGGCCGCCGCTCCCTCGGGCCGCGCCGGGAGGCGGGTCCGCCGCGCGCCCCCCGCCCGGCCCGCCGTGTGCCCGACTGCGAACTACAGCTCCCGGCAGGCGCCGCGCGGGACGGGCCGGTATCGGCGCGGGGAGCGCATGCGCGGCGGCGGCGCGGTCGGTTGAGTAAGGCGGCGTGCGATTGGCTGCGGGCGGCGGCCGGGCGTGGGACGCGCAGTGACGGAAGGAGCGGGGCAAATGGCTGAGAGATGGTCCCGGGCCCCGTCCCGAGAGCGGCGATAATCCCGGCGCGGAGGAAGCGGCGCCGGAGGAGGCGGCGCCGGGGGCCCTAACGCCCGCAGCACCCCGGGAGGGTGCCGCCGCCGCCGGGGGAGGGGCGGAGGCGTCCCTTCGGCGAGCGCCTTTCGCAGGCGGCACTTCGGCGGCCAGGAACCGCGGCCAGAGCCACATCCGCGGCGCCGCCCGGAACACGCCGGGCCGGCGCCCGGGACTCGCTGCCCGGGATCCGCCGCCCGCCCCCACCGCCACGGCCGACGTCGAGGTAGGTGTCGGGCAAGGAGGCGACTGGGGGCGGCCACCCGGCGGCCGAGGCCTGTGCGGGCCGCGGAGCAGGCCCCGGCACCCCGACGGGCAGTGGCCCCCGGCCGCTGCTCCGGCACCGTCCCGCTTCCGGGGCGGGGGCGGCGGCCGCTGGCGGGACATGGCGGGCGGCCGCGGCCGCCCCCGGCCCGCCTGGAAGTTTTCGGGGCGGGAGTCGTAGGACTTTGCTCGGGGGTAAAGTGCGGTTTGGGAGCGAGAGGAGCGGGGGGGTGCGGCCTGCGAGGCCCGCGGCTGCCGTTGGGCTCTGCCGCGCGCCCCGCGCTGCGCCGCGGGCCCGGGACTGGCGGGTGGGGGCTGATTTTCCTGCGGGGCGGGGGGAGGGGGCCAAGAGGAAGGGAAATGACATCAGAGACCGTCGGTGGGGTGACCCGGTTCCGCTAGCACCCCCTCCCCCCGCCGCAGGGGGAGGGAGGAAAAAAGAAACTGTCACCGTGGGATTTCATCAGCTCCTTCTGCCTCCGTGCATTTAACCTATTTTCCTTCCCTTTGATTATGTAAGAGGAGCGGTGCGGAGAGCAGCCACGAGTAGGGATGGCTGATGGGCTTTCTGGGGAATTATCGGGGGTTTTCTGTCTGGCTGGGCTGCCGAGTTAGCCCTGGGGAATGACGGAGAATTGTGCTTGGGGTTTTTTTGCTTCTATTTACATTTCTTGCACTGCTCCAGATATTGCAGCGTGATGCAGGAGACAGAGGCAGGGAGTGCAAATAGAGTGAAATTGGCCAGGTTTTTTATTTCATCCAGAGTGAAAAGCAAGGGAGAATTTTAAGTTAAGAGTAAAAATCTTGATCTGTTGGTGCTCTCACGTAAGGAGGTGCATATGTATTTTCTGCTCATTGATCTCACTTTAAGATATTAGTTCATAGCAGAGTGTATTTGTATTTTCCTGATACTAATATTTTAACCTGTTCACATCATATTCAGTATTTGAGTTTTGACATTTTGATTCAAAACTCCTTATGAGATGATCTTAATTTTTTAAACTTACAAATAGGAAAATGTAGATGGAGCTCTGTTTTCTGAAAATAAAGTCCTCTTGACTGCAGGAGTTTTCTCTTTAAAACTGCAGCCATAAGCCATAATTTCAATCTGCCATTATTTTTGCAGACGCTGGAAATGTAGTGTTGGAAATACTTATTTGTGTCAGTGTTTAGGGAAGGAAAATGTGGCAGTGGTGAGTGTTTTGTTGTGGGTTTTTTTCCTTTTTTTTCTGTAAAGAGTTGTATAGAAACTGAGATGTTAATAAATATTTCACTTCAGTTTCTATAGCTCTAAAAAGTGGCCTTTCTGGTATAAAATATTTTGGTTAGTGTTATAAGTATTTTCAAGCATCACTTTGGCTGTTCATTTTCTGAAGCGTGTTTTAGTTTGACTCTTGGATGGGAAATAGGAAATTAGAGCTACTTACAAGGGAGCAAAAATAACCCAAAAAGTTTGGCAATGATGTGTTTGGAACAGCACAAAGTAGTCTGGCAGTGGGGGGAAAAAGAGGATGGAGAGTGGGCTTAGAGAGTAACGTGTACTAGGGTGAAGCAGAAGGGGTCTGCAGAGTGGCGTTTCACAGCAGAATCCTGGGCAGTAGATAAGCACGTCTTTACCCATCCATCTGCTGAACTGCTGGGGAGAAGAGTGTTTCCCAAAATGGTTGTTCCTGTATCCCTTCTCCATTGCAACACTATCTGTCTGTTAAACTTCTGAAGTTCAAATTTGATTCTTGTAATTCACTTAGAACTGCTGAAACTTAGGTGGATCGTTCATTTTGTTTGATAAGTGGAGGGCGGCCTGGTCTGATAAAGGGAGACTATTATTAGTGAGACAGCCTCGCTAGAGCAAAGTGGCAGAATGACGTTTCTGGAAACCAGTCTGGTGATCTTGGAAGAAGCCAGTCTGGCACGGCAGGTTGAGACACTGTGAGTGTTGACATCAAAACTAAAATGTGGAAGAAAGACCGTATAACACATATTCAAGGGAATGATAAAAACAGTTGTCCCGAACAAATAGATCGTATGATATGTTTATTAACAGTCATTTTAAGTGCTGTTTTTCGTATACTACTGTGTACAAAAGAAGATTACACTTTAAAAGTTGGATTTCTTTGATTCTGTAGCTTAAATAAATGCCCCTCCCTTTTTTAACAGTCATTTCTCCAGTATGGAGAGTAATTGTGGAGGGAAAGGTATACTTGATTAGATTCAGATTGACTATAAAGAATTCCAATTTCCTATTCAAGTTCGTACAAAAAAAAATAAATGCTGGTTTACAAAACAGATATGATAGTTTTGGGTTTATGTTGTTGGTTTTTGTCCAGTAGTTGAAGAATTTGTTTTGGAAAAAAAGAAACAAGTTAGTCTGTCTTCATTCTTGAGTTAAGCAAAAGTAGGAACAGAACACAAGCAGGGAACTGTTTAAATGTGTTCCTGTTTAATCTGTTTGTATATTAACTTTATTTCTCCGAGAGACCAAACTGTGAATCGGGCTACAGCTGTAACAGCCAGTAAACAGTCACAGTTTGTGCTGGTCTGCATAAGGTGTCCTCCGTGTTCTTAGAAATGGATTGAGAAGTGTCTCTTTGTTCCTGTCCCTTGATCAATCAGATTTACTCCTGAGGGATTGCTGTGTACCAGTCTTGACCATGACAGTGCAGATGGCATAAACCACATCGTATTACCAAATAATATACTTGCTGAGTATGCCTGATGTGCAAGAAGAATGTGGCGTGAAGTTGTCATTGTTGTGTGATGAATTAGTATTTAAAATAGCTAGAGCATCTTGAAATATTTTGTCAGTTTTTTACATTTAACTACAAAGAGTCTCTTTAAAGCCGTACTGTGTTATTGGACTGTAGCAAAGAGCTGCATGTTCAGATGTGGTGAAAATATCGTTTAGTTTTCTGCTGATGTTTCATGAAAGCAGTGCCCTCTGTACTTGAAAATATAAAATTAGAGCAAACCAGTACCAAAAATAATGTATTTGTAGCAGAGTTTTCTTCAGGATCCATTGTGCCATTGTTTTATAAACGTGCAAGTAACTGAATTTTGATTAAAGTTGGTAGATACACTACTTATTGCAGAAACTTTGGATGTAATGACATTCACATGTAAATGAGTTAGTCTGTAGAAAGAAGCAGATGATGTATCTGTTGCTTGTGTGACATGTATGTGCCTGGTGCTTGTAGGCCCAATAAAGGGTGGAAATACAATCATTTGTACTAAAAAGTTGGTGAATATGTGTTTCTTCTTTCTTTTCCAACAGAGAATATGAAACAGGAGCCAAAATGACATCCCGATTTGGAAAGACCTACAGCCGGAAAGGGGGAAACGGCAGTTCCAAGTTTGACGAAGTATTTTCCAACAAACGGACCACCCTTAGTACAAAATGGGGAGAAACCACCTTCATGGCTAAATTAGGACAGAAGAGGTCCAGTGTCAAACCAGATATTTCCGAAGTTCCTAAAAAACCCAGAATTGAAGATGAGGTAACAGAGGATCCATTTGGATTTGACAGTGATGAAGAATCTCTTCCCGTGTCTTCGAAGAATGTGTCACAGCCTAAAGGCTCCTCTCAGCTGGAACCTGGTGAAGCTGCTCAGTCCGAGGACTTCACTCCTCTACTTGAAGCAAACAGCAGAATTAATCAACCAGACAGCGGAGAAAGCATTGCATCCAGCAAGTGCATACCTTTTGATAATACTGTTCCTCTCTTGAAAGAAAAGAGCACAAGCAAAAATGTGGAAGATGGAGAATGCAAAGGTGGCAGCGCTAAACTCATACCTGCAGGTATGTTTACTCAACTATCCAAATAGTTCTGTTATCTTCCAAGTTTTACTACTCTATGTTTAGACTTCATGTTTTCAGCGGTTGGTTAAATGTTCTAATAAAACGATGGGGCAATTAATTGTAAGGAACTGTAAAGGTTACGATATTTAACCAAAAACGCCAGGAAGCATTCTGAATTTTACATATTGGTCTGAGATCCCAGGCACTTAAATCCTGAGTCTGCAAAGTGAGGTACAATGGTTTAGATTCAACATAGTATGTTAGTCCACCTTGAATAGGATGGAACAATAATCTTCCTTTGCTAAAATTTGTTCTGAGCCCAGTGCATTTGTGGTTTTTAACATGTAGTATTTTGAAGAGCGATGAGTTGTTACTAACAATGCTTTATTCTGAAGTTGCTGGCTTTAATTTGGTGTGAATTTATGGTTACTACCGTGCAGATGTGGATACAGCTTACAACCTGCCTTATTATTTGTATAGAAAAAGTACTTTCCTGATCTTCAGTTGAAAAAAGGTGTGTGTGTATATATATATATATTTTTTTTTTTTTTTAATTAGCACATCTTTACAATGTGTACATAGAAAGCTTCAGAGCTATGAAACAGAATTCTGTCAAACTTCTTCTAGAGGCTGTTTGCAGGCTCTGAAGTGTTTGTAAGAAATCTTAATATTTTTGAGAGGGAATTCACAAACCTCATGGATCTGAACATTTCTATAATTTTGTACAAGTCATTCTTAGACAAGATCAGATGTTATTATATCTCATTAGAAGTTTTCATATAATGGGCTGATTAAACTGCAGCTTCTAAAATTGCACAGAAGATCCCATTAGATGAATCTTGATGAAGATGACACCTACTGACTTGCTCTATCATCATCAGCTTTAATGAGAAGAACTTGCGTAACTTCGAAATCTCAGCTATAGTTAACTCTAGCATCAGAGATTTGAGTGGACTTGTTCAGTTGTTGTACAGTGGACAAGAAGATACTTAATAGTGGAAGATATATAAATATATATATATATATATATATATAGCTCAGTTATATTGCTAATAAAATGATCTTGCAAATAATACAAGAAGAAAAACAAGAAGTGTTGCTTTGAACTGTTGTTTGACAGACACGTTGGTGGGACATGTAGTTGTCTTTTGATCTTACTCTTATTTTTGCTGCTGAATTATTTCTAATTTTCATATGATTTTCTGATGTTTATTTGTCTGTATGATCTACCTTCAGTCTGGAAATGCAATTTATGTTTTGCTAAGTTTGAATATAGTTTTCATAAGAGATTGGATAGATTTATCCCCCAATACTTACAAGGAGAAGAGACAGTAATGAGTTTCCTTGGTTGTTAATGAGAGGTTGTAGCAGAGCAGGTTTTACAGTGAAATGGTTTCCATGTAGAAAAGCTTTGTTAGGACATTATTTTTCAGGTTGGAAAAGAAAAGGAGAGCTGGGGGGAGAAAATGTGATCGAGCTCTGAAAATTCGTAGTGTGTGAAAAGCCAAGAGGAACAGACTTCAGCAGTTTCCTTGGTGTTTCCTCGTTCCAGTGTTGTGGAAAATAATAAAATACAATATTAAGTGCAGAAAAACTTCTGATGCCTATTTAAATTCTAAAACTCCTTGTTAGACAATACTTTATACACGATAAGTATATACAGCTCTAAAAGAAAGGAAGATGATGGTTCTTGCTGGACAAGTCCATCAGTGGCTGCTGAGCGTGGTGGTGGTGGTGATCTGGATGCAGAGGGGAGGTGACTTCAACAACAGTTTACTTGGAGAAATTCTGTTTGTGATGCTTTCCTGAGGTATTTGTTACTGACTGCAATTCAGCAAGGAATAGTGAAGGGCAAGGTGCATCTGAACCTGGTGATGCTGTTCTTTTCAGAATCCATTACATTATTTTTACACCTAGTCAAAGGAAGATAAAAACTCATTTCAGAACTTTCTGAAGAAATTAAATCCAACTAAGAATGAATCTTTGCAAAACATGCTAGAAGGCCCTTTAAATAAGGGTAAGGAAAACAAGAATGTCGTTTTGGTGCTAGTGTTTGTTTTGGACAGCTAGTGTAAGTGAAACTTGGATGGTTTAAGCAGCTGTTATGCTTGTGTGTAGACTGATCCAAAATAAATGAATATTGTCTCTGAATAGGTCACTTGGAACATTGAGCAATTAGTGATACAGTTACCAAGTGTAAATGTAGGTACTTCAAAGGTTTCTTTGTTATATTGACAACCAAGTAAATTTGATTATATAAGACTTGACTTGCAGAACTGGAGAGAGTTAATTTTGTTGATTTGGGGATGGAAGTATAAGGGAAGAGGGGAACCTGAGGGAGGAAAAGCTGAGTAATGATGAAAAGGTTGTTTCTTATTGTGTGGTCTCCTCCGATACAGTGTGTGTACTTCTATTGCTTACATGTCCTCACCCTTCCTAGTGTCTCTTGCACTCTGCCAGATTCAACCACATTTGTTCAAAGGACTTAAAAGATCCTTGAGACAGCAAGCGCTGCTACTCCTGAAGAGGAAAGAAAGGGGAAAAAAAACACAACACACACACAAAAACAACAACAAAGCCCCACAGAAAAACAACAAAAACAAACCAAAACCAACAACCAAACAAACAACAATAAATGAATAAACAAAAACACCAAAACAAATAATTACACCAAGAAAGCCCATCTTGGCATCTCTAGGTATAGGAAACTAGGCTATATTGGTACTGATGTTCATTAAAGTGCTTGTTAAGGTGTTTGAAGTGCAATGTGCTACTTGTTGTCCTGATACTGACTAGAGAGTGCATGAATCAAGGCTTCACGACCTCCTGACAGCAGGTACCACCATTGTATCGTATTTCTTTACCTGAATAAGGTGAGAATGATGACTTAACGTGGATATGGGTAATCTGAAAGCTGCAGTTTAGCTTGCGAATTCTGCTCCTGATGTATTATCCTGCCTCCATGTCCATTTCTTTGGACGTTAAAACAAAGGTGATGCAATGTCAGTTAACATTAATGTTTGATATTAAAAAGCAGTCTGTTTTTTGTGTTGTTTTAAAAGTTGTGCAACTGTGTAACACAGGTGAGGATCTGTATCTTTTAATTGATACG
Source organism: Nesoenas mayeri (assembly GCF_963082525.1). Lineage (NCBI taxonomy): Eukaryota > Metazoa > Chordata > Aves > Columbiformes > Columbidae > Nesoenas > Nesoenas mayeri. The sequence continues at coordinate 10,756,483 of NC_137551.1, read as the reverse complement.
ACTTTCTGGTGGGGTTTTTTGAGGGGCTCTTTGTGGTTTTGTTTGGTTTATGTATTTTTTTAATAGCCTTCAGCTGGTGCTTGTAACAATCTCATTTTAAAGGCTTTGAGAAGCTCTTAATATGGAAAGCTTCTCGTAATCTTAGACACTAATGTTGCTTGACCAAGTCTTAATACTGTCAGAAGAATGTTCACGAGTAATCCTGTACATCCTGTAAACAGGTAGTTTACAGGTAGTGGGAGATTAGGTAAATTGGAAATAGCAACAGAGTATTCAGTGTTAATAGTTACTGTTAGGTCACTTTTTTTAAGATAGGACGACTTGGTAGCTAGAAAGTAAGTCATGTCATTGGAAAAATATTCTACTGGTTATTCATATCAAGCAAAAATGCAACAACTTGGTAGCTAGAAGGTGAGATTTTTTTATGAGAGTCTAACAGTAGGATAAGATGGAAATCCACTTGCTTAGATTTCTGAAACACCTTGGTAGATTTGTGTTTATTTGTTTTTTTTAAACTGTTTAGCTGCTTCTGTGATTCTTTAAGACATAAACCCAAATAGTATTTCACGCTAAGTTCTCCTGCACATAAGCTTCTGTATAAAAACATGGCCTTGCAGAGCACATTGTGAGGTGCTAGTTAAAAACCAAATCTAATAACTTTGTTCTTAGAATATTTTTGTTAGCTTGTGCGTTGAAATTAGCGTAATACAGTTTTTCAGATTAAAATCTGAGTCAAGGCTCGATGGATTTTAAAAGATGGTTTGTCATTCCATAATGATACTAGTCTATTAATATATTTCAACATATTTCAGTTGAGGGAAGCACTACTTCTGTCATTCTTGTGTGAGAGTTTGTGTTTTGACCCTGGATGTTGCGATCACTTGCTGTGTTTCGCTTGTGTGCCGAGGGCTGAGCTCTTGGAGCCTTTGGAGGGTCTAGTCCAAGGTGTTGATGCTGTTGGTGAGATAAGGCTCCTCGGTCAAGAGATATCTCAAGTGGTTAGATGATGCATCTCGTCTTCAGACACCTTGTGCTCCTCCTGTTTGTGGTTGTGTTAATTTGATATTTAATTATGCTTTTAACTTAGAAGTCTGGTTTGTTTTAAAGACTGTGAGTTTATTTCTTGAAAATTTATTTTGCTTGCTGTGGAGAAATAGAAAATAGAATGGCTTAAAATGTCTTTTCAGAATACAGAGCAGTGTAGGAATAGTATCCCTTTCTGCTGTGCTGTGATGCTAAGTGGTTATTGTCTCGGCAGTGTCCTTTGAGGCTTTTCAAGATTAGAAGGACAAATTACTGCATGTAAAATATGTGATACTTGCATTTTTTCCCCTAACGGAGTAATTATGAAAATAGCTATTCTGCGTCTTGTCATTTGTTACTATGTACTGGTATTCAAACAAGTCTTTGTTCTGGAAGTAGTGTTGTTTGTTCTTGGTGCTGTAAGGAAACGTCTGCCTGTTTGCTGTTCAGTTCTTTTGTGTTTCTAGGTAGTTCCTTAGCGGCCTCGTTTTTCATTTGAGGCTCATGCACATGTCGGTAGCAAATTGAAATGGCAAATGCAATCCTTCTTAATAACTTGTGCTTATGCAAGACAGGAGTGAAGGGATACAACTGTGCTTAACTACTTCATGACCCAGTGTGCAGAATCGAAAGGCATACTGAGCGAAGAGAGTCATTTGCAGAAAATAGTTACCCTGAAAATAAGATAGTTCAAGTTATCAGGTCTGCTCCCAACAGACCATCCTGATAGTACCTTAGTGAATGTGTCTGCAAAGCCTCTGCATCCTGATTATGTGGGTGGGGGAGCCCTGTCTTTAGAGTTAAGTTGCATCTTCTCAAATTCAAGTTTGTTAAATAATTACATTTGACAGCACGATTTGCCAGGATATTCCTTTCACATTGTTTTGGAACTTCTGTTTTGTATTTAACATTGACGTTAAGATAATAGTTAGGGCTGAGTCATGTTATCTTTCTTTCTCTGCAGAGTTGCTGGGTGCAATTTATTTACCTCTTGAAGAAGAATTTCGCTTTAGTCATTTGCTTTCCAAAAATGGAGCAAAAGTTGGGGAAAACTGAATGAGGTCTGAGCATTTGGCTGTGTTAGGAGACAGCTGGCAGCACCCATGATTAAGAAGAACTGCAGCTGTGCTCTGGCAGGCTCAAAGCATTAAGAAACTGATAGCAGAGAACGAGAAAGGTCTGCCAGAAAATATGTATGCCCCTAGAATTTCAGTGTTATGATGTTTGTTTAGATGGCAATAATTATGCTGGGTATATAGATAGCTGGGGCTTATCCACAAGTCCTCTCTTTTTCAGTTGTTCTTGTTATGGTTCCCTCTTTAAGATATCCTTTCTCCCCTTACACACAGAATTGTCTTGCTTTGTTAGTAGCCCAGGTTCAAACGAGTGTGATAATTATTTGCGACTTTGTTTTCTTTGGTATTACTCTGATACTTCTCTGAATATTTGGTGGTGTTGGGTTTTTATTGTGTTTTTTGTTTTTTGTAAATACCCCAGTATTTAGAAAGGAATCTTCTGATTTCTGCAACATATTTTTCATAATGACAGGTACATGTGTAATATGTGTGTCCATGTACAGAGCACACACATATTTTCCCTCAACCCATAACACTCTCAAACAATAGTGAGGTTGTCAAGACCTTTTTTGGAATCCATACTTTTAAAATCATTCTTTCTTTATGGACTTGTACAATGAACAGTTAGTTTTTAAAAGGTCAAACTTTTGACTGCTTCTTCACTTCTTTCATGTTTAAAAAGTTGAAATAACTTTGCATTCAAAACAGCTGGCCAGTGCTTTTAGAAGAAAAAAACCTGTTAACGTGTGTACCTCTTAAATGGACCAAAGCATGTAGGAAAGCAGACAACAGTTGGTGAGGAGGCCATTTCAGGTTCAAACTGCTGAGATCTTATTAACTGTACGGAAAATGTTTTTCAGATTCAAACTTAGCTCGTATTTTCTTTCTAAGAAACTGCTACCGTATGCAGTAAAGAGTTTCAGCATATTGATGAGTAGTGTCTGAATTCAAGCTGACTTAGCCTAAGGATGCATTTGTTTTCACAGTTGTTGGTGCTGCTATGTTATAATATGCTTTAATACTTCTTTTTAATAAGGGCTCATGCAACAAAATTCAGTGAAGAAAAGCTTCTTTGGCATGTGCCAGCCCCTTGTGGTGCCCATGACACTTGGTTGTGTTTTCCCTGCAAGGAGCGGGTAGTTACTTTCCAGGATCAGCTTTCTCCTGCTGCTGGGAGCAAAAGATGCCCTTTTGGGCTACCCGTGAGGAAGAACGTGTTGGTTTCACTGGACTTTCCATCAGAGCTGAACACGATACAGGTGGTTCAGGCTCTGACAACTCTTGTGTTACAGGCTGCAGCCACTCTCCTGGCTGTTGGATTTGATGTTGCACAATTACTCGTGTCTTCAGGATGACTTTATTTTTAGACTTCTGACCAAGGGGTGTTCCTTGCAGTGATGTAGAGTTCTTCAAAGCTTAATTCTTTGCTGGAAGACAAAAATTAGTTTTCTTTCTACAGGAAGGGGTTTTAGCATTGTTTACTATGTCTCCAATTTGTCCTTCATTTGAAAGAGCTGTGAACTCTGGATGTGAGTTGGATGTGAGCATTGACTACATGCTGCATGGTATGTTGGGTTTTTACAGTGTCTGTAGGGTCACATTTTATTTTATACTGTTATGAATGTGGGTAGATACAGATCTGAGGCAATGTTAGAAAAGTAGTGTTTTTCTTGTGAGTCTATAAACACCAGAAGAAAAACAGACTTTAAACTAGGTGTTCAGAATGTTGTACAAGAGTTTTAAGCAAGATTAGAAATAAGAGTGAAGGAGGAATTACAGTTATTCCAGCTGTGAAAGACAAAGTGTGAGACTATAGTTGTAACTTCCACAACAATACTTGCTTGGGAAAAAAAAAAGGGGGTTGAAGTTGTAGGTCTTTAATTTGATAGTAATTGAGAGGCTGGATATAGCTGATAAAAAGCAACCTAGATTTAATTTTGTAGCTATATTTTGACTGAAGGAGGAAATGCCTTTAGTATGAAAGACTGAATTCGTAATTTTGAGGTTTAATGGGTTTTTTTCCCCCCCCAAATGTTTGCTGTGAAGGCAGTTGTGCTGCCCACAGAACAATGTGTGCTTTGGCCAGGTGCGCGTAGATCGGTATGAAGGTGGTATTGAGATATGCAGTGATTTAAGATACAATGAAAGATCAGTGTTCAGGCAGAATACCTAATGGTTGCTACCTGAAGCAGCAGAAGAGGGGAAGAGCAGTTGGATTGTTACTTCAAAAAACCATTTTCCCTTACCATTGAAAATGTGCCTGAGATAAAGGCAAGTGGAATTACAAGGAATTACTTCTTCTGGCTCCAACAGGTGCCCGAGGTGAGAAGCAGGAATGCCGTGGTTGGGGTTCGGCTGTTCCCAGGGTGGATGGAGCCCCAGCATGCTGGGCTGTTGGGCTAACAGCACAACAGACCATGTTTGTAAAGTGTGAATATGTGTTAGCTTCATGGAATGAAGTAATGGTTACCAAACTGAAATATTTCCTCTAGATGATTTGACAGAAGAAAAGGTGTCTCCTGTCTGTCTCAACACCTATATGTTTAGGATAGCTACTCTTAAGAGGTGTAATGCAACTGAGAACTTGTTTCATGTATAGTTTAAATAAATAATAAATTCAGCCTTTTCATATAAATTGCCTTATAATTTTGATATTCAGAGTGCTGGAAAGGAAACAAGAAAAGACAAATTATTCTTAAGGAAAATAGGTCTGTGATGGCGGTAAATTAGATCTCATCACTTCAGAGTTTTCTGTGGAATTCTGCAAAAGAAGATGCCTCTTAAAACATCTGCAAAAAGGCAAACTTTCTATCCAACCTGTATGCAAAGTTGTTGGGAACTCATTTTGATTCAAAGCAACTAAAGAACCAGAATTTATGATCATAGCTATAGATGTGGTGGTTCTATAATTTTAGCTGTTTCAGTGATTGTCAGCCATGAAACTGGTCTTGAGAGCCTCATCTTCCGAGGCTCTTACGCTTCTTATCTTCTGTTTATGCCTAATAACAGGCACTGCATTTCGAGATCTTATGGGCATCAGTGGTTAATGATGGATCTAAGTAAATTTTGTCGCTTTCTCAGGATTGTGTATTTTATAGCCATAGCTTTTTTCTGTGTTTACCAGCTGTTCAATCATAGGCAGAAAATGGATCAAAGGAGTTCAGTCTGTAACCTTTTCTCCTTACCAACCAAAACACTTCATTTCCAATGCAGAGTGGAAGAGAGAAACTGTAATGAAATTTGTTTTCTTATTTGGAGAAAAGCATGGCTGCTCTGCAGTTGCTGGTTTTCTGTCCAAACCAGAGAAGACACTGTATGTCACCTTTGGGCTCTCTTCCCAGAAATGAGGAATGTGATACAAGCAGCTGGTAAAGATTAATCTTTTCTTTTAGCTTGGTCAGCTTCAAATTGTAAAGTGATGTAGCTTTCTGCTTGGGAACATTGGTGATGGTGTAATGGAGCCATAACGAATGTTTCTGAGGGTTCGGGAGCATCAGGCAGAGCTGTAGCTCATAATGAGCTTAACAAACTGTTTCCTGCATCCTGTGTCAGTGCTCTGCCTGCTCATGAGCTGTGAATGTGTGTGCCCTCAGGAGCTGGAGGGATCTGAAGGCCCTCCATACACTTTTTTTTTCCTTATTGCCTCCTTTTCCTTGATATTTCATTTTCTTTTACATCTGTCTTGGTAGTCGGGTGTTTATTTGAAGAGAAATAAAGAGGAATAAAAAAATGGCAGCATGCCACCTGTCTGCCTTTTTAAAGATTTAGTTGCTTCTGACTAATATTATCTATACATTCACAATTAATCCTTCGAATTTATGTGGCTAATAGTGAAAGAAACCTAGTTTAAGTTTGTAGATATGTTTTCATGCTTCCATGCTTCATTTGCTATTAAAATGAAGGCTTCTACAGCTAGTTACACAGCAGTGAAGGAACACAAGGGCTCATGCTACAAATGCTACAGAAGGTGATATGTCTTGTTTGTAGCTTGGTGATGCTTTGGTTAGTCTTCATCAGGAATTGCTAGAAATGAGAGAAAACTAACCTGGACTTCAAGTTAATATGGCTAGCATTTAATACTGGCAACTCTTCCATGAGTAAACAGAAGAAATAAGCGTTTATTTTGCATATGTGGTAATAACACCTTAGCATGTTTTCTTAGCATACCAACGCTAATATTGACTGTCCATTTGTTCGATTTCCTAATAACATTTGTGCTTGTTAACTAGTTTTGATCAAACTTGGAGTGGTAAGGAGAGATTTCAAAGACACAATGCTGTTTCAAGTGTCATGAAAGATGGTGGTGTGAAAAACTTGAGTTGAATTGATTCATCTGTTCCCTTAGCTCTCTCTTGTCTGCCTGCTGGTATGGAAAACATGGTTGTGCCCGGGTCCCTAATCTGTTTGTGCAAGCCGCAGCAAGCTGGCGAGCCAGCACATGTTGCTGCACGTGATCTGCAGCGTGTGCTGTCCTCTGCTCATCAAACAGCTTGGTGCTTTGAGTTGTGGGGCATTAAGCTTTGGTCTGTGAGCCCCGAATCTGTTCAGGACAGAAATTCACATTAAAAGACATTGTTCTCAGAGCCTGCGAGGCTGCTCTGTGCTCCATGTAACTTAAAAATAGCGAAGAGGCTTCTGCAACTTCTATCACTGAACTGGTAACAAAAGCATATAGTGTTTGACCTTAGGTAATTACTGTTAGACTGTTAATGATGATTTGATTTTTATGGAGCTGAAAATTATGTATTCAGACTTGGAGCCAAGCAACTTAATCTTGTAAGTTAAATGGAAATGAAATTGAAATGGGGACTAGGCAGGAGGATACATTTCTTGATGGCTAGTTTAGATTATGTTGTTTTGGTTTGGTTATTTTTTGCCAAGAAGAGCCTTTGGTTTCCTAGAGGATTTTTCCCTTCACTTTGTTTTGGATTCTGTTTTGGTATATGCTGTACCCGAAGGATCAGGGCATGAAATTGTTAACTCTTGCAGCTTTGGTAGTTGATGGAGAAAGTTGTATCTCTTCTCCAAACTTCAGTGTTTCTTCTTCAAGTAAGATGGCTCTGTCAATCTGTTAAGTTTCATTAGCGTAACTATTCTAGTATGTCATCAATAATGACATGAGAAAATACCAGTCTGAGCTGTCTAAAACATTCTGTGAGGGATCTATAACGACATGTACTTGTTGTTACCAGAGGTGAAAAAGAGGTAGCGAATGTGACCACCCACTCCAAGCACTGGTGGACAGTCAAACGTCGGGCTTAGAATTACCCATGTTTTTGCATTTTTAAAACCTTTATGCATTTGTTTCTTTGCCATTTTGTGTACAGTATAAAGTGACTGGAGTCACTTAGCCAATTGTGGAGATAAATTGCAATATGGTCTCTTTATTTGTTCTTCTGGCAATTTCTTATTTCATCATGAATACAGAAGTGAAGTTTTTTGAGCTGTGTGAATAAAGAAATTCCTTAGAGTCCCCTTGTTATATTCACTGCCTGCACTAGAAGTCGGCTTGAATGAGTACCAGAGCTCCTACTCAACTGGTCTAGTGTGGCTTTTGCTATGGAAAAACTATTGGCCTTCACTTTTTTTGTTCTGTATGACAATATATAGCTAAAGATTGAAGACAAGAAGCATATTGGAAGTTGCCTTTCTATCTTCAATTAGTAACTTACCTTCTTTTCTTTGCAACATTCCGTTTTAAACACTTATGAATGGCATATAATTATAAAAAAAAAAAGAGTAGTGATTCTTTTCACTCTGGCAGTTTCTGTATGCCTCGCAATTCTTTTAGACCTTTCACTGTCTCAAGTAGTCTGTAATTATATGGTGTCTTTTATTATTACTGTGATCAAACTAAATGTTTTGTAGGTGGGGAGATATTCTTCATTTGCTCATATCATGCAATGAAGAAGTAGTAATGCTTCTGAGGGCTACCTGGGAGCTCATTTTCTGGTAGATGTTAGTTTCTTAAGAAGAAAATCCCTTTAAAATAAAGCAATGTGTTACGGGAACTTAGTGAAAAAATAACATTGACACATCTTAATGTCAAAATTATCAGAGATGTCCAGCTGAAGGATGTAGGTGTCTCATTGCTAAAGAAAATAAATTTCACTTCTTTAAAAGAAGTCTTTAGGAGGCAAAATCTGGACTTGCATTCTTCCTTTTGTACATGATTTTAAAAATGAAAAGACAACAGGTAGTCCCATTATGGCTGCTTATGTTGGCCAGAAAGCATTTTGTGTTCTGTTGGATACATAGAATAGCATTTGTTCCATCTAGTGAGTGCTTACATTAAGCATGTATTTTTAAAAAAAGATATGAACAGAATGTTCTCTTTATACCCATCTAGTCTCAATGATATAATTAGTTTAGATGTGCATTTGTTTAATGTTTAAAGGTTTATTACTGAAAAAGCAAGGGTTGATTGCCGAAAACGCAGTGGGATTTTGAGAAGTCAGTTACATTTCCACTGTTAGAACATTTTTGCATGTCTAGAGGACTATAGACTACTGTCTTATATGAATTGAATATAGTGCGTTGTATGACTTTGAATTTTTATGGTCACCTTACAAAGGTTACTTGCAGCAACCATCTTCATAATTCCTTAAATACAGCTTTTGGTCGTGTGCATCTCTGTGTGTGTAAAAACATCTCGATGTGTTTGGTGGGAAAGAAGAGAATTTTCGCTTTTTTTTCCCAATGTATGAGCAATCCTTAAGACTAGACATAAACTAGAGCATAAAATAAAGCAAGAGGTTTGTATAAGTGTGTGAGTGTTTATCGGTTAACATTTAATTTAGACTTGCCAGTCATTTAGACTGACTCCCTTGTATTCTGGTAATTAAGTTCTAGAGATTTAAACAGAAAACAAATCATGATTACTACAGCAGATTGTTATGGTTCTTAGGAATATTGTAGTAGCACCTGGCAGGGGGGAAAACCGAACACTCTCTGGTGGATTATATAGTTATATGCTGTTGCTGAGCTGAAATTACTTGGGAGACTTATTCTGGTATTTGAGCCCCAAAAGAGCCTAATTGCAGTTAAAATTGGGAGGAGAAATTAGATGCTTCTTTTGAACTACAGAATATCTAATAGTTCAAAATTAGTTCATTTTCTCATCTCTTCTCTGTATTTTCTGTATCTGTAAATAAAACTATGTTTTGTGTTTCCTACAGTCATGCTAGCTTCTGCTGTAATAGTTACTACAGATAAATATTGTAATTTTTTAAATCAAGGTTATTGAGTTGCTGGTATTGTACCCCTTTGGGCAATTAGCAAGTGATTTGCAGTAATTTCTGGTGTAGAAGCTTCAGTCTGACAGCTATTGACCCACTGATGAGCTGAAAACAGTGTCTTGACAAAGTGTCCTTTGAGGAATTATTCCTCTAAATGTCACTGCTTAGTTTTCCATTAATGCATTACGATGACCTGGTTTTAAGGCCAAACTTTCTACCTGGTGTACAGTAAATGCTTTCCTGGTTACGTTTTTCATCAGCCTTGCTTATTATTGGAGATGGAAAAACCTCCCTGCTGCCATTAAGACTTCTGAAGTACTGACTGGTGTAAAAACCACCACACCTTTTTCCAAATAGTTGAATAATGTATCTTTGGGCACAGATTGCTTGGTAATTTTTTGCCACCACCACCAACCCCCCCTTTTTTTTGTCAATGCTTCTGATGTCTATGAGCTGTATATATTTTTGTATATCACTGGCATCTTCAGTCTGTTTTCCAGGCTGGATGTGTGGATCATGTTTTCTGCTTGAGAGTACAGTCTGTAGCTGAAATAATGATTCAAGCTGAGACTATGTGAAATTAAATTTCGGCTTTTTTTCATCTCAGAACAGATTCCTGAATTATTTGGCTCTTGGGTTGTAATGTGCATATGCACACATGTATTCTGTTCCTTCCCTGGGAAGATGAGATTTGATTTGGTCCTCGATGAAACGTGGCTCTTTAAAATCCCAGACTTCCTTAGGATGGGAAAACCATTCCCTTTCCAGATACGCAGACAGAAACATCTTATTAGCAACTCTGTATTGTTTATTAAACCAAGACAGGCGTATTTTAAATATACTTTAAATATTGCTTAGAGTTTCATTGATTCAAGTAAATATGCACTAAGATATGGAACCATTAGTGGTGAGGCTACCAAATAGCGTATTTTAGCAAGAAAGTCTGAGAATTTTTTTAGCTTAATTTGCTGGGATTTGTGCCTAAGTATTATGGTAGTCGTCAGTTGCACAGTAATATTAAGCATATGGGAGGGAATAAGGAACATATTGTGCACTCTTTGATTATAGGAAGGTTAATTTTGGTTAGGCCTCTTAGAGATTGAAATGGGAATAACAAGAATTATTGTATAATGTATTGATACTGAAAAAGATAAAACAAGGTTCCATCACTGAGATGGCTCAGACTGATGTTCTTTGGGGAATTTAGTTCTGCATTTCATATATTCTGTTAAGAGCTTTTTTTGCATTTCTGGCTGAGTATGGAAACTTGTATGACAGACCTCAGCTGGACTCCAAGAAAACTCAGGTGCCATTTGTGAGATATTACTTATCCTCTCTCCTTGAGGAATTTCACCCAGGATTAAACCAATTTCCTGCAATTGGTGGTAATTTCTTTAACAGAATTTTCTGCTTGCACCTTGGAGTTCTTTTATAAACCATATGTGCAAAGATGTCATTTAGATGATGCTGGTTTATTTTGAAGACAAGCGAACCAAAGTCCCTGGAACAATACCAGTGCTCACTTTCCTCATCAAGATGGTTGAAACCTTTTGGTCAGTGCTATGAAACTTCTGTGCCACTTGGGTAAATGAGCTGCTAGAGTTTAATGCAGTCGGGGCTAATGCTGAAGGATGCTGAAGCCTTCATTTTACTGATGAATTCAGGAAGCACTTGCCACCTAACAAATCTGAACCTCAGGCCTTGCATTCTGCCAGTGCAGCCTCTTCTATTACTGGAGCGTTCTGTACCTGTTTCTTCAAAGCATGTTCTCTTCTAGCATCTCCTTTTCTACTTGTCCCTGTCCCAGCCGCTTCTGTTTCTCCAGTTGATCTTATCCTGTGCTACTCTTCTAAGCCTCAGGGCTTTCTGCATTCCAGTCGTGTTTATCTTGCAGTCCTGGCCCAGGCAGCGGGTACAGAGCGCGCTGATAGCGATGGCAGACACCTTGGCTCCCGTGTTCAGTTAGACTGTATCCGAAATGTCAAATTTCTGCTCATCTTGTTTCCAGGAAATAATGTACTTGTATTTCTGGGTATCTTTGTGTGTGTTGATGTGCAAGAGCGGAGTATGGCAGATGCAATCTTCATGAAACTGGTACTAAATCTACTGAACTTTGGTTGGTATTCAGGCAAACCAAAGGTTTCCCTGTGAACCTGTGATGAGAATTGCATTTTCTGTATTTCTTCTGGAAGTCCAAATATTTTAATTTGAAGCAGCAAAATAAAATAACAATTGCTGAAGTTGTTCACTGCTCTGGGTACATTGATTAAATCTTGTGATACAATTTGTAACAGGGACTGTAGCATTTGTAGTACAGATATATTAGTGGATTACTTTTGCTGGTTTTAATAGCTGTACAGTTACTGCATTAGGCAGTGAATTATAAGATAATTTTCAGCAGATTTACTTGAATTCATTGGTTGGTTTTGTGGCCCTTGCTGATTTTTTTTTTATTTCTACTGTGATGTCTCACTATAATTTAGTTCTTAGACCAGGAATATCTGAAGGAGCAGCTGTAACCTGCCTATGGATCCCCTTTCGTCACTGCAGTAGGCTGCTATAATGCCTCTTGGAGTATTAAAAACATTGAATACATGCAACTTAGCTAACTCATTGATTCGTACATATTTTGTGTTTCCAATGATATTACCTGCTCTTTTCAAGTTGTATGCAAAAGCAAAAGGTACTGAAAAGTAGGGCATCTGAAGCAAATGACCTGCTAAAATCTATATCGCAAATCTTTCATTTGAAACACTAGTGTAGTTGCAATAGCTTGATGTAAACAAGGCTTTTGTGAGGGATATGTTTGCATAAGAGTACAATACCACACTTATAACCTCTGTACACGAAGGAATTTTTTTTCTTGTATAGCACTGTAACTCATTTATTTGTGTGTGAAACAGTGAAGGATGATTGACTTCACGGAAAATTTTCCTGCAGACTTTTTCTCCTTTTTTGTGTAGGTTGTATAGATAAGTGGTTGTATTTAGGATTTACTATTGTTTTTTTCATGATGCACATGTTTTCTAAGTGATGCTTATTTCATGTTCGTGTATGTTTTTGCTAGAAATGGTGAGAACATTTTATTATAGCAAAAATTTGTAACTGGAAGAATTAAAAAGTATAAACCAGGACAATAAGGACCTCCTTAATGTTTTTCATAATTGAAAGCTGAATGTTTGCTGTTAGTTTGTCACTTTCTAAAGTTGCCCATGTGATTTTTTTAATAATACCTTTTACTAATAAATTAATATCTTTTTTTTCTAGATAAAATACAGAATTTGAATGAAGATAATGAGAAGAACAGTCATTTCATCTATGAGAATGCTGAAGACAGTAACAAAACCAATGCTGAGACTACAGACACTTCTGGACACAACATTGAAGCCAAGGACTTGGCTGATACTTGGGACTCCCACATGGTAAAACCGTCAGACTCTCCATCAGAAACATCTCAGACGAAGGGGCCGCTAAGAACTCACTTGTATGAATGGGAGGATGAAACCGAAGACACCAGAACTGGAGAGTATGTATTGGGCTTTGACAATGAACATCTCTCGGAGATGAAGAGCAAGGATGAGGAGTGTGATAAAGAAGATACTGAAAATCCAAAGGAAGCCATTAGTGAAGAACTTGTGCAACCTATTCCTAGGCCAAGCAACTGTAGGACATATTGTCGATCCAACAAAGCAAAACCGCAGGGGGCAACAAATTTTGACAAGCTAATGGATGGCACTAGTCAGTCTTTATCCAAAGCAAACAATGAGTCAAATAATGATGGTCTGAACCCAGCAAGAAAAGCATCTTTAAGTAGTGGGACCAGTTTTAGGGGGACGGTTGGACGGACTAGAGACTATACTGTTCTACATCCATCTTGCTTGTCAGTTTGTAATGTTACTATACAGGATACCATGGAGCGAATCGATGAATTTACCACAGCAGCCCCTACTGACCTGGGAGAAGCTGGACGCTTAAGAAAAAAAGCAGATATTGCTACGGCAAAAACTACAACCAGGTTTCGACCAAGCAATACCAAATCCAAAAAGGATGTCAAGTTAGAATTCTTTGGGTTTGATGATCAAGATGAGGGAGCGGGAGATGAAGGTGCCTCTAGAAGTTCTGGGAGTTCCAATTACAAAATCAAGTACTTTGGGTTTGATGACTTGAGTGAAAGTGAGGATGAAGATGAAGAGTGGCAGGTAGCAGAACGAAAAGCTAACAAAAAACGAAGTAGAACTGCACCATCGTCTTCACTACAGTCAACTTCCGATGGCAACGAGAACTGTTCCCAGGATAGCCAGCTCAGTACTAACACAGGTAAGCGCAACTCTTCTGGAATACATACTTATTATAGAAATTGAGTTGACCTTTGTATTCTGTTCCTTTTGCAGTACGCCTAGGAGTTGGTTGAACAGGACCACTGATTTGAAAAGCTAAAAGTTAAAATCTCTTATTTCTGCTGTGTTCCTGTCTGCTGTTTCATAGCTGTCTTGAAGTATGCTTTATACCCCTTGTTCTCTTGCCAGAGGTAGAGGGGATTTCTTTGTTGGATGTTTTTGAACAGAAAGTTCTTACCTTTTTGTTGTGTTGAGCATACCTATGCCTAAAAGGCAGACACCTTCCCACAGAAGCTTCACATCAACCCAGAATTACGGAGCTGATTGCAGAAATTTAAGTAGCTCTTAGCAATGTGAAATATGATTTTCCTTTTGGTGCTTTTGAACACATCTATAAACTTTTTAGACCTTTCTCAAGTTCCATCTTTTTATGTATTTCTGGTTTTGTACGTCTGCTTTAGTGTACAGTTTTCAGATATCTCCATCTCTGCAGAGGTGGTACATGTCTATATAGATGTGTACACACACACACAAGTAAAACTGTTCATGCAGAATTTGCTGAGCAAGTTCTGGTGTTTTAGTGCCTTTGAAAAATTAGACTTGATTGGTGGTCATTTGGGCCAAGGTTTAGTTGTGTGAAGAAGAAAAGGAATAACTTTGAAAGATTTCTTGTAGCTTTTTCTTTTTGAAAAAGTCTAGTGCCAAAGAATCATGCATGTTGGAGTAAGTATTTCAAAACAATGCTGTTGTCCTGGGGAACTCCTGGTCCTCGGTTTTGGACCATGAAGCATGAGAAGTTTTTATCCATTCACTGAAATTGTTACATATTTAAGACTTTGGCAAGAAGTATTTCATTGTGATGGGGAGAGGGGAGGACTCAAGTCCGGCCTTGCGAATGTTGGAGGAGCTATTTTTCTTTCCCCTACAAATAGCTTCTGCTAATATAATCCAGAAATAAAACTTTATAGGGAAAGATTTTCATTTCTATATTACAATTACAGTGGTCTCTAAAACCAGAAATGCCTGTGAGCCTTCTAATCAAAGGTAGATGTAACGGCTGGGTTTTTTGTAACTGCTGACAGGGCCAAATTGATCCTGATGTTGTGTGAGGAGATTGTGTTTTCAAACAAAAAAATCTTCTGTTTATTTTCATTAAAATTAATTGTAATGAAACACCTGCATTCCAGCCTCTTTGGAAAATGAATTTAACTTACAGTGCCACTTAAGAAATACTTTGTCTGAGTCTCTTTCTCTGACAAGTCTTTGTTCAGCCATTTATTCCAAGGAAAAAAAAGCTTCTGCAGTTAATGCAGCTGAGATGCTGACCCATCAAATAATCCTTTCAGCTGCTGTCCTCTGGAGTCTCAAAATATCTCTAGTTTGTTTTCAGCACTACATTCACCAAGGAGGCCATTATACTCCGAGATGTGAGAGATTATTTCTCTGAAATATTTCCTGAGAGGTTCCCATGGCAGAGCGAGATATACATTTATGTTTTGTTAGGTGTTTTTAAATATACTTCTCGGGTAAGAGTGACTTCTTGGTGCCTCTGCTGAGAGATGATTCTGCTTTATTTGCACCTCCTTTGCTCACTCGATTCCTGGTTTATGCCGCCATAGCCAGGTGAGCTTTAACTTGCATTTTTTCTTCTGAAAATGGAAGGTGTGAAGTTATTTTCTAAGCTGCAGCATATTCCCTGGTTAATCCAGTCGTACAGATTATAAAAATAGGGAGTATGATATTGCCCTAAAATTTGTAGGACTCCTTGATATATTTCATGCTGTTTTCTCTTGGACCTTTTAAAAGTTTGAGCATCATGATCACTCAGAGCAGCCATATTAGGGTCCTTAAATATAGTGATGCTGAATCAGAGAATTTATCAAGGGCTTCAGGGCTGAAGCCTCAAGTTGTGGTAAAATGTGTGACATTGCCGTGAGGTATCGTCTTTACACACTGGAAAAAAAGTGGCTTCTGCATCTGTGGAAAATGCCCGTTTTGAATCCAAGTGTCAGGAGACACTTTCAGAACATCTTGCACGATAAAACTTTTTCCTGAAGTCACAAACAGTACTGAGAGGTGCTAATGCTACCTGAGCTCCGCATGTGCTCTTCTTTTATATGTGGATTTTTTCATTAGTGCAAAAAAATGCAGTGTTCTTGTTCCAGGTTGACAGGTGAGATGCCAGATTGCATCTTTGCATTTCAGCCCAAGAAAGATTTTTGACATTCTGAGCATAAATAATGTTATACAGCATAGTCAGTTTTCCAAGAAATTTGATACTTTCAGTTACAGTCTTAGAAATTTCTCACCATAGTACTGATTCAGTTGCTTACCATAATCTAGGCCTATTTTTATGAAACATTTTAGAATCTTAATATAAAACAACACGCAAAGGTTTTCCAACTAAACTCGAAATGGACTGTTCCTTCCAGTATAGTAGTTTGCAGTTGAGGGAAAGTCAGTTTAATAATATGTATTTAAATGTTTCTACAAATGAAATTTAGGGAAGCATTAAAGACTAACTGGACAATATTGTTAGTTCTGGAAAAAAATGCAAAGTAGATAAATTCAATTTTAGTTAGACTGTTTTCACTGAAGTGTTTTTTGTTGTTCACTCATGCTATGGAGCAGCCAGGTGAAGCAGAAGCCCCTTTCACTGGGGAGCCTCCCAGCTCTAGTTTGCCACAAAGCCAGGGGCTGAAAGTGCTCAGGAGACCTGACTAGATCCGAAGTGGTACCTCTGTCATTTCACCAGCCAGAATACGGGATCACTCAAGTAAAGAGAACTTTTTAATACTGGAGGAAACTTACTCAATTACTTGCCTGTGTTAATCAATGAGGAGCTGTATCCAAGAGAAATCTGAACTAATGACAGTAAGGCTTAACCAAAAATAAGCTTTAGTTTTTAAGAGCAAACCTTTCTATTTGGGACAGTGTTACACATTTGGAAATAACTGAGCTACCAGTTTGTTTCTGTCTTTCTCTGAAGATCCTGCTATGGTTGCCAGTAGTCTGGGTGGTCACTAAGATTCCTAATGTATTTAACTTCCGAATGTGTAGTCTCGGAATACTTTATTTCCTACATGTTCAACTGGGACACCTAGGACTATATTAATGCTTGTTTTATTACATGTCACTTTGGCCAGTGCAATAAAATTATTACAGAAAGTGACAGGCACTAAAAAAATGCCGATTAAAATTAAACATATCCATATCTCTCTGTAGACTGACAAACAGAATAGAGCAGTTGCCTTGAAACCTTCTGCTGAAGGAAGGCCTGAAGATCCATCCTCTCCAACATGCTTATTTTTTTTGGCTCACTTCCTCCTTCACTATATATTTCATAAGCAGTTCAGTAATGATAACTATATTATTTTTGATTTAAATTATGAACACAGTTATCCTGTCATTATAGTGTAAGTATTGCAGCTTCGCTTTATGCGTTGTGAATCAGTTCTGGTACACAACTTAACCTCTGTGTCATGCATTCATTTTCTTTTCCGTGATCAAGATTAGATTTCTATAATCCTTTTGGATAAAACAGCTTTTGTATACAAGCATCTAGCACTCACTTCATTTCTGGTGAGCAAACTTGCCCTATTTTTTTTTCTTTTCCTTCTTTATATCTCCCCCAAAACTGAATCACCTTAATTGGGTAA
This sequence comes from Nesoenas mayeri, assembly GCF_963082525.1. Classification (NCBI taxonomy): domain Eukaryota; kingdom Metazoa; phylum Chordata; class Aves; order Columbiformes; family Columbidae; genus Nesoenas; species Nesoenas mayeri. Next base: position 10,739,150 of record NC_137551.1, on the reverse strand, counting down.
ATATTTTCAGCCAGTTAAGAGTACATCAAAGTTCTCAAAGGCAGAGTCCTGTTTGGACTTCAAAATCAGCTGCACATTTACCCTCAGGCACTAAAATGAAACTGGGTTGTTTTTCCGCAGGAAATTTACTGTGAAGTTGCCTTCTTGGTCTTTGAACATCTTTCCAATTTTAGCTGAGACAGGCAAATTATCTCAAAGATTATAAACGCTTTGAAAATGATTGGATAGGGGAGAAAAGACCTTACATGCTCCGATATAGAGAAAAAGGTCAATATGCTCATCTTCTCTGTGAGAGGGGTTGGAAGCTTCCATAGAAGAGATAGCCAGTGGAAAACAAGTTTCATTAGTGTCACTGCTTAGGAAACGACCTGTGTCTTTGCTTGGCGCAGTTAATGTTAACAAAAGACATCTCCCCCACACCCTATTTAGTTTAGATTTGAAAATCTGGAGTGCTTTTAGGATACCTAGAAAGCCTCAAAGACCATTGCTCAAATAAAAGCATTCCAGATAATCTTAGAAAAGCCATCATAAGTGTTTGATATGCTAGCAACATAAAAAACGCAAAATTACCCTGTTTTAAGTAGGAGTTCAAACGTCTTTATCAAGAAGCTTCTTTGAATTTAAAATTACCTAATTTAAATGGGGTAATTCAGGATCACATAGGAGTAGAATTCAATCAAAGAAACTTAGATGATTTTAAAATTGTGGCTTAGTTGATGTTGTGCACAATTAATCATTATTAACCACAATAGCAGCTCCAAGTCTTAGCACAAGGCACAAATTGTTGTGCTGATTTGATGGATGAAAACACATCTTGTGTCTCTAGAGTGACTTGAATGTTTGTAATTACTGTAATCAAGTGAGTTTACTTCTCGGCTTTTAATCTACAATAGGAGGGTCCAAGTCTTTTGACTTTCTTTGAGAATCGCATTCAGGGCCTGACTTCTTCAAAAGCGTTTCATAATTTGTAAGGATGTGTATCAAGCAATTTGATTTGGCTCCTTTGACTTTTATATAGATTTGGAAGTAGTTTTCCTTTGTTTAAGTTAATGAGAATGAGTCTGTAATATTTTTCCTATGTTAGACTAAGTTTATCGAAGCATCTTTTAGAGTCAGTTGTCTTCAGAAGGACGGTTCATGTGTTCTTAAGCTCTTGTGCTGACATAGTACAACTAAACTGAAAACAAGTGGGCCGGGATGCGAGAGGCTGGTGCCTTGCAGTGGGTGACCTGCCTGCCCCGTAGCTGCCAAGCTGGTTGAAATTTACTGCAATTTAAGAAACTTTGAAGCCTTATTTTAAGAATACTTCTATCCCCCAGACAAGTTTTGTGTGCTTGTGAGTGCCATTAGAAATTTGCTTGCCTGGTTTGCTTTTGATTGCCTCCCTACCCAGGCACTTGGCTGGTCCTGTGTACTGGATGTGAGAGCACTTGGGATTAGAGTAACTCATCCAACCTGGTTGTATTAGGTTGGTGCAAAAGCAATTGCAGTTTCAGATGGTGAATTTCAAATCATTTTAACTAGGCTAAAACACACCTTTATTAATCAAAATAGAAACCATTACAATCAACACGCTTTTGCCAATGAGCAATAAGTTTGTTTATTCCTGTAGCATAAAAATCTGTGCTTGGGGATTCGACGAACTCTTGCAAAGCATGAGTTGTGGAAGTGTTTTCACTGCAACAAGTTGTCGAGGTGCTTGAAGAAGTGATAGTCGGTTGACAAGAGGTCAGGTGAATATGGCGGGTGAGGCAAAACTTCATAGCCCAATTCATTCCACTTCTGAAGTGTTGGTTGTGTGATAGGCAGTCGGGCAATGTCGTGGAGAAGAATCGGGCCCTTTCTGATGACCAATGCTGGCTGCAGGCGTTGCTGCTTTTGGTGAATCTCCTCAGTTTGCTGAGCAGACGTCTCAGATGGAATGGTTTTGCAGGAATTCAGAAAGCTGGAGCGGATAAGAGCAGCAGCAGCTCATTGAACAGTGACCATGACCTTTTTTTGTGCGATTTTGGCTTTGGGGAAGAGCTTTGCAGGTTCTTCTTGGTCCAACCACTGAGTGGATCGTCACCGTTTGTTATACCAAATTCACTTTTTTGTCACATGTCAGAATTTGATCAACAAATGTTTCATGGTTGTTGTGTAGAATAAGAGAAGACAACACTTCAAAATGACCAATTTTTGGATTTTTCAGTCAGCTCATGAGACACCCACTTACCGACCTTTTTCACCTTTCTAATTTGCTTCAAATGCTAAAAGACGGTAGAATGGTCAACATGGAGTTCTTTGTCAACTTCTTGTGCAGCTGTAAGATGATCAGCTTTGATTGCTCTCAGTTGGTTGTTGTCAACTTGCGATGGCAGCCACTACACTCCTCATCTTCAAGGCTCTCGTCTCCTTTGCGAAACTTCTTGACCCACCGCTGCACTGTCTGTTCATTAGCAGTTCCTGGGCCAAATGCGCTGTTGATGTTGCTAATTGTCTCCATTGCTTTATGACTCGTTTTGAACTCAAATAAGAAAATCACTCGAACTTACTTCTTGTCTAACATCATTTCTGTAGTCTCAAATAAATATAAAATAAACAGCAAGTAACAGGTCAGTAGCAAAAAACACAAAGTGAGAAAAGCACATGAAAATGATGTATAACATAACCACATTGATTTAAGAAAATATTCTAATATCAAACAACAAATTTCAACAATGCAAAAAGCACAGTTACTTTTGCACCAACCTAATATTTTTGCAGTGCAGTTTTCAAATAGCAGCAGCTTCTCTGGAATAGATGGGTTTTCTAAACTGTTTATCAGATGAAACAGTGCTTTGCTGTGCCTGTCTTCATTTCTGTCTTGGAATTTTTAGTAACTTCTGGGTTGTACCAAGTAAAAGAACATAAGCTGATCTCCAAGGGATAATGCTTCAAATACAATGGAAGTTGGTTTTTTTAAAAAAAAAAAAAAAATAGGACAAGAATGTAATTAGATCAGTGATTTGCAGATTTAGAGTCTAAAACTGAGTACTAGAACTACTGTTTAGGCAAATATTGAATACACTGAAAGGCTGTTTCAGCAGTTACTTCTAGTTGACTCCTTTCTGAGCTGATGACTAGATTTTATTTTTAATACTGTTTATAGTAGAATAAGCAAAAATAAACAGGCAGCCTTCACGAGAAGTGAAGTAGGATCAGTTCTTTGGTCCTGTAGTTGTGGTGGGAAATAGTCATCTTCTAAATCTCTTCATCTCACACTTTTGAGAACCCCATCTCCTGTTTAATTTGCCTGCTGCTCAGAGTTGTAGCAGCAAGCCACAAGTAAGCACGTATAAAAGGTAACCTGGGATATACAAGAGTGTAAAATGGGAAATGATAACTTGAAGCTTACACAATGGACAAGAGATGCTACAATAATTGTGAATGTGTATCTTGTAATGTGTCATGTATGTATTACGAAAGTCTGGTTGATAAACTTGAGCTCCATTCTGAGCTGTGTTGGGCTTTAAAGCTGATTTTTCTGATGAAGTTGATTGTTTATGTTGATTTCAGAAGCTCTGCATGTGAAATGTCAGATGCAAGGAATGCTTGAGCAGTTCAATAGCTTTCAATATGGTTGTTTCATGTCGATATTTACCTTCTACAGATCTTCTGGAGTTCTCAGAGGATGCATCTGGTGTGCCTGAAGGCAATAAGAAATCCACAAATAAACAAGGTGATAAATCTAAGGAAAACACCAGGAAGATTTTTAGTGGGCCAAAGCGGGTGAGTAATAATACTGAGACCAAGACAGAGTTCTCATTTTAATTAACACTTGAATATTGATGTTTCTTCCCATACGTGTGACAGGGCTTTTGTCCCAGTGTATTTTTGCACTTGAGATAATTTGTTGATTTTTAAAATTTTATCTTGGAAAGTAAAACCTTCAAGTGCAAAATTTTTGTCTCAGGTACTGGGATCTTGACTGTTCAGATGCAGGTCTGGGCCTGCACAATGCTAACACACAACCTAGATGCATTCCCTTCTAGATGACTGATAAAGCAAAGCTCCATTCAATGCTGTGTGGTTTGGTTTTGTTTTCTCTCTTCACTCTCCCAAGAAATATGTGTCATTGTGGGATTTAGCCTTCCTGAAAGCTTCAAATTCGGCATTGCTATAGTCTTTATAGCATATGGAAAAGTGAGATTTTTCTTTTAGTTAAAAAAAGAAAAAGGTAATCTCCAATCCCATCCCTCTATACGCAGACTATGTAGTACTCAGTATGAATTTGCCCTTTCCTACTGTGAATGGAGCTTATTCATTTTGCTGATGCCAAGTGTGGTTTATCTTACCTGTTATTATAGGTTACTCAATATTTTGAGGTTTTTAAAAATGTCTGTACAGCAAAAATTGTGTTTAGCTATAAGGTGAAAATTGCAATAGTGGCATCCATGTAATGTCCATTGACTGAAGTTCTTATGACTTGAATGTCCATGATACCCCTTTCTGATGCTTAAGGCCTTTTCATGTGCTTTTTGCCTAACACGTTCCCGTTGTCCGGTGAAGAGAGCACCCGTCTCATGGTCGCTGCAATCCAGAACTGGTGTAGTAAGAGCGAGAGGGAACTGGAGAGGGAAATGCACTTGTATTTCTCCTTTCTCTTTGAGTTCCATAAGTTTTGCAAGACCTGGCAGTTACATGTTATATTACAAACTCCCTTTTATATGTGTTCTGAATGTGTTCAGCAGTTTTACAGTCCTAAGAATTTTTTTAAAGTTATTTTCCTTTTTATTTTTCCTTAAATAGTTCTAATAATAAAACCACACACTATAATTTCTCATACAGGTAGCTAATTACTTGTGTTATGTGATAGTTTCACTTGAAGCAATTTAAGGGGGTTTTTTGACTTCCAGAACCAGAAGACTTATTATCTCCCAGCTGTGTCGATACACAGGGTGTTTCAAAAAGATTGACCCAGTTTGAAATCATGCTGCTTTGAAATTGGGTCCATCTAATTCAAACACCCTGTATAATCATTTTCCGTTTGAAAAAGTGGGTTTGTGGGTGGAGGAAAGAGGACAAATTTGTTCTATTTTTCAAAACATGGAAGGGAATAATTTCATTTGGGAGGACACATGACCAATAAATACTGTCAGTCGTGATGGCCTTTGGAAAAGAAGCGTTGCTGCTGGCTGCTTGGGGCCTTTGCACAGAGCGGGGAGCTCTTGGCTGCCATTTCTTGCCTCTGGAGTTGGAGGTCAGGCTGCTGATCAGTGAGGAGGGTCTGTTCAGAGCAGAAATAGTCTATCTTGAAGATTAGAGTTCATCAGCTTCTGCTAATTAAATCATCTTTTGTTGTTGTTGTTTTAAATCAGCTTCCTATCAATGAATATGTTACACTAGACTGAGAAACAGAAGCACAGGGAATGTAAATTTAACTGTGTCTTTTTAACTTTTTTTCAGTAGCATGAAACAGCTGTGGGTGTTCTAGTAAGCGTGGAATATTTTTTAATGTTTAAATATTTACATGCTTCAAATACTATTCTGTAATAGCATTTTATGTGTTTCTTGTTTAATTTTAAACTATAAATACTTGAGGGTTTATATGAAAACTGCTTTAATTAATTTTGAGTGTATATGTCATGATATTATGTGTAAAAAAACAAAAAAACCCCACCTTACAGCAGTATCCTACTATATGGGAGAAAATGGTTTCAACTCTAGAAAATTCTCAGTTGGGAATAATAATTCACATGAGGTGAGAATTAAACAGCCTTTTTGACCCTGTAGTGATATAATGGACCTAGAAGTAGAAATTGCTGTAATTGCGTTCAGATTTTAAACTCTAAAGTTCTCTAATCATACAGCTGTTACTTGGAGTTACTAAAAAAAACCTGTAAAGCTTGTTCTGATGATAATTAGAGACGTTATAATTATCTTCCTAGACTATAGATCTAGACTCTTAATCTCAGTTGCATCTTAAGGGAATTTTCATTCTGGGAATGACAAAAATGAACTGAAGGTATTGACCTGACCATAACTAAGTGATCTTAAAGAAGAAAAACCAAAACTCTGGAAATTCTTCACTGTCTCTTCACCTTTTATTTTTTCTTGTAGACACTAGCAGGTATATTATGAATCATTTTCTGCTAGGTGATAATGTTAGAGGTACAGCACTTGGCATCACACTGAGCTGAAAAGTCAAAAGCTCTGCTACTCAGGAAGCAACAGGTGGGATTGTTCAACTTCAGTAGATCCAGAAAGCTGAAGGATTTTTTTCCAGTTGATAGTCAGCAGGACTTTTGCCCATGTTTGCGCTGTTGAAACCTGACCATTGTACCCCAGTGTTAAAGTCCAGCTCTTGAGACTTTGAGCATTTGTGTAATAGAGGATTACAGACATTATTGACTTAGTGAATAATAGTCTTTCTAAAAAACTACTTTTAATGTAAGGAGTCTCAGTAGAATCACTGGCTATTCACAGAAGAATAATGAGCATAAAAGTTGCAGTAGCGTGTACATTATGATAGGTATGTAAAGTAGCAATGAGAATTCTGCTTTTAAGTGAATTAAATCTCTTGATCCTTAGCCTGTGTTACAGGGGGAATATTACGTTCTGTAGCAACATAATTATGTACTTACAGTACATAAATATTGGCATTACTTGACTTGCAACTTATGGGTGTGAAGTGTATGTGAGTAACATCTGCAAAAGTTTGTTTACAGCTGTTTACAGTTTTAATTCAACTGATTCAGTAACTCGTGCTCTAGCACGTAAGCTTGGGAACTCTGTGGGGCTGGGATATGTCCACCTCCTGCTGCCTTTGGGCTTAGTTTCCCTTCTACAGATCGAACTATTACTCAGTTATCAGGCGATAACAGTAAGGTATACAAGAACTTTTTTGTTGCTGTGGTCCAAATCTACTCAGACTAAAAGGACTTGAAAATAGGGACCATAGAAATTCTCTCCTGAGATTTCTTGCTCCTGCCTCTCACCACGGCTTTGGGCTGGAGTCAGCAAATGAGGAGAATCAGGTTTAGTACAATACTCTGGAGCAGGTCCCAGTGGCCTTATGTAAATGATGTATATCACTAAATGGCAATGGGCGGAGTGGGGTAGACACACAACAAAAACCTGAACATACAAAAAACCAAAACCAACCAAAAATCCTCCACATCTTAAAAATGTAAGATAAAGAGAACAAGTCTATCCCCAAACTTAATATTTTGATTGATCAGTCCTAGAAGGTGATAACTCTGCCTGGTGTTTCGTGACAGAGCTGTATGGTCAGTTCAGCATTAAGTGCCACAAATCCTCTGAACTGCAAATTTTCTGGGATAGCCCTCTGCTCTTAAACTCAAAATGTGTGATAAAGAGTGACCTGCAACTCTGCTGATCCTGGTTCTGCCTGGGGCCATAGGAAGCCAACCTAGAGAAGGTGGATATTGATTAGCTTTGAATATTCCAAGGTAAGAACATAAATAGAATTGCAAATCATAATTAAAAGGTATGAGAGCCTTTCAGCTTGAGAGACCAGGGAGAGGGTAGAGACTCTGATCCTCTGTTAGTGCCCTTCAGTGCTCCTAAGACATACAGGGAGACTTACTGTGTCACATGAAGCTGGACAAAGGAGCTAAAACAGAAAAAAACACTGATTCTTTCAAACGGACATACCCCAAAGCAATCTCCATGTTGTGCTTTTGCAAAGTAGCATGACAGTTTGAGGTATTAGGTGAGTACTATATCAGGAATTCGTGTTTTGGAATCAATTTCTTATGTGTTTATTTTTCACATTGAGTAAATTTCATAAAACTTCCATGCTGGTATTGACAGAATGCAATTTGACAACTATAAAATACTGACATCTTTTTAAGAGGATAGAACATATGTATTTTTATGATTGGTAACATGAGGAAGAAAGTACTCACTGCATGAACAGTCTACGCTGATGATTCATGGACTGTTATTCAAACTAAAAACTAACCCGAACGCTAGTCCATTGCTTAATGACTTCTGACTCCAGTTAAAACTTATGTTATTTCCCTTACCTCCTCACTTTTGCAATGAAAATAGAATGCTTATAAACAAACTTAAACTAGCTTAAGTATTTTTTCTTATTCTCTTGTCTTGCTGCGCCTGGAGAAGTTTCTCTAAACACACTTGTTGAGGTCTTAGCTCTAGAAGACTTGACTTGTTTGTGGCTCTGGATGCATTTCCCAACATACACAGTGAATGGGAAGAAGTGTGTTACATCACTGTGCTTTTTTTTTTCTTATTTCTTGTTGTGTGCACATTGGGTTGTACAGGAAAAGTATGGAAAAACCTCTTTGCCATTAACTTGACTATCCTTGTGTTTGCTTTGGGCCACTCCCTCAGGTCTTGGACCACGGAGTTTCCATGCCAAGCACTTTCCTTGTCTTTAACTGTCATTCCTTGCAAGTTATTCTAGTAGGGTGGAATGCATTCGTTGGGAAAAGCTGAAGGTCTTCTTGTATTATACATTAAAAAACAACAAAAACCCCAAACCTAACAAAATCCAAAGAGGGCAAGGACTAGTTTTGCTTGAAAAAGACAAAAAATACTAACAGTAGTATTTGAAGCTGCATTTGCACACATTTTGCTCCACCTTCACACTCCTGTTCCCTCTCTGCTTCAGTTTCCCGAGGTTGTGTATTGAACTAAATTGAGGAACCTGTCTGTGTTTAAAAAGCAACCCACTAAAAGGAAACGTTTACCATAAATCCCAGTCTGGTTCATTGGAAAACAGTAAACACTTGTATCGACTCAGTTGAGGGAGCTGAAGAAGAGAGATTAAGTCATCTTAACCTGGTTAAGTCAACATTGCAACTGAGAAATGCTCACTAAACGCAGCTGGCATTAGCAGGATTACACGCATTACTTTGATCAAGTGACATTAATAGAGTTAGTCATGACAGTAGTGTTGAATGCGTGAATGAAATCATGGCTGGATTCAGACATGGCTTAGCCAACAGACTGCTCCTGAACTCTATATCCAAGATAAAAAATTGATCCACTCATAACTTTGTCAATACTGCTGTTCATGTTTTATTCAAGTTATACAAACAACTGCTGTGTTTCGTGCCCAACAAGGTACAGAAACGTGTGGTTTTGGACAGATCATTTGGGAGGCTGTGTTAATTACTGCTGCGTGAAGAGCACCAATTTCCACTTATCAACTGCTGAACCAGCAAAAAAAATAACTTCTTCTTTGTGACTTCAGTTTGATCTGCAGCTAGCCTATAATTTGCTATTTAATTGTATCTTTCTTATCCTGTTGGCAGGGTTTTTTCCATGAGTAGATTGTTTTCATTGAGTTGCTATGCTCGCGTTATAAATTTTAGACACTGTGAGAAACTGGCAATCCTTTAAAATAAAGCTTAGGTGTGATTGTGTGGTTCCTAATAGGATTGTCTGTAGTACAAGTTCAAGGGTATAACCTATGAGATCTTTTACAGGTTGATGTGAGCTTGTCCCATTGGTGCTTTATGCTGACTGGAAGAAGCAAAAAGTATCAGCTGGAAACAAATGCTGTGTCTAAGTTTACTTGAAGTCCAAGCTGAAATACTTGTACCTGAGCTTTGAAAGAGTTTAGAAGTTGAAGCAGTACAAAAGCATGCGTGGCTCTCGCTTTGGCTGAGCAATCTGGCGGCTAATGTGACAATGACGTGTGTGTGGGAGGGGAAAGGAACTGGGCTGCCCTGTGATCTGTAGTTTTCCACTTAGCTTGTGTTATACTTTACAGTAGATGTTTATCAGAGACATCCTGCAAGTAATGTTTATCTTTGCTTGCCTGCAAATGAAACTGCATTTCCCCAAAACAAATTTTAAAGTGTGTGGGGGGGTTGTTTTAGATTTAATGTGTGTGAAGATTAATCTATCTTAAGTGCACACAGTCAGGTGGTTTTGGTTAATTGTTTTTTCCATAGCTTATTTTAAGTAAGTAGTTTTAGAAAGGCAGCAGGGGAAGTGTAATTTGGAAGTTTTGCTGTGTCATTTTAGCCCTTTCCATGCACTTAATGGGAGGATCAGAGCAGACTATCAGAACTAATTTTAAAAAGAATTGCTTGTCTTTATCTTACATAACCTTTAGGAAACGGGTGTCCAACCAAAAGGATGAACAGTTAGAGCAAAGCATTTTTTCAGTGATATTAAACTGTTGATATACAATGAGCTGCTATTTGCATCCTAATTTAGGATTGTCAAAATTGCACTTTTTCATAGGAAAGATTATTAGTTGACACTTGCTATTTTGATTCTGTTGAGAAGTCGAGCTGAATTTTGAAAATCAAAATATTCTGTGAAATCTCTGGCTTGTACGAGTTTAGCACTAAGCCAACAGTCTGTTTCATCAGCAGTTTGACAAACAGTGGTGGTCAGATCTGCCAGCCTGTGACAGCTTGTTGCTACTGCTGCCGTACATTCCTTTTCATTTACGGGTTGGTGTTTGTGGCAGATGGTCTGCCCAGTCCTGAACTGAAGTGGTTTTTGTGGGTTTTTTGGTCCAAAAACTATGCGTTGGAATGATGCACAAGAGATGAGCTGTTCTAAGTGCTAACCAATTATAAACTGTGTGTGTATTTTAAGCAACTTTTGTATTGCTGGAATAAAAATGAATTAAAAAGATATAAAAGATGACAAAAGGTAAGAATAAATCCATTTCTTTCATGGTTGACTTGTTATAAATGAAAGCTTCATCCCGATACGATTATTTCACTTCACCTTTGCAAAACCAGATTCTTTGGTGAGCATATTTATTTAACACTGGCTTTCTAGTGCTTACCAGTTAGGGATCTTTTGTCTTCTATGATTAATGTAAATAGACGAAAACCAAATCTTAGTTTTTAAGTTACTGTGGTAAACAGGATACTCATCAGGTCTGGCATGTTTTTAGATGAGTCACCTAATTTGAAGAGTGAATTGTAATTTTACTGAATTGAGTTGGGGCATAACACCTTGACGCCATCTCAGGGAGAAAGTGAATGCTGAGAGTTGGTCTGTTAACTTCAAGATAATCGTTCAGTGATCAAAATGATTTTCTTCCTAGTGCTTCACACTAAACCGTGGTGGAGCAGAGTGTGTTCTGGTAGATGCCAAGATCCTTCGACCCAGCAGAGCTGATTCCTCGGCTGTCCTCCCCATGCAACTGTGGTCAGAAGTGTTGTAGCAAGGTTACTGGAAGTGCATTTCTCCTATGCAGTGCCAATAAAGATGTTATCTGTTGATACACAGCTTTGTTGTGAGAAAGGTAGAGATGCAAAGTGCGACGTGAAGGTAACAGGCTAAGTCCTCATAGAGGCAAGAGAAACAAATGAAAATAAGCATGGAAAGCCTTCCCCCTTGTGTGCTTATGCTTTTCAGGAAGCAGAGAAATCAAGTTGAATGGGAAGTGTTTAGCGCCACAGTGAAACTTTGTGTTTCATACTTGTAGCTCCTACTGGTATTAACTCTTAGGCAAGAAGCAAAGATGCATTAAAACATTTTTGAAAACAGATTCTCTCTTTCATCTTTGCATTTCCCTCCCCACTGTGCCCCCCATATCAGTTACGTAGTTCCTGGTAATTCGTGCAGTGTTTCAGTAATTAAGCAGTGTAGGGTAACTGTGTAGAATAAGCGCTACATTGCACAAGGCCTCAGTCCTGTAGAAAGTTCCAAAACAAGAAAAATGCTCAAAGAGAATGAAATATACCAGTTTCATTTAGCAGTGGGAGCTTAATTTATATGCAGATGAATAAGCAGAATGGTCTTCATAGCTCCCATGTACTGTAGGAGCGTGGTTGTCTCGCTCAGCTCTGTCTGTGGCTGTACGTACATTAGATAATAGTGCGATGCAGCATGAGTACATCTTGAGAATGAAACAGTTGGTGCTGAGGATCCCATGTCCCCGTTATACACATCTAGAAGTTTCAACTTTAAGTTTGGTTTCATCAGAAAGGAATCAGGTAAGCGTACTTGGAGACTCGGTGATGCAAACCAGTGTCATAGCTGAGGACATCCAGGAGATTGATTTGAAAAATGTGTTATTGATCCAAACAGAAATGCTTATGTGGGTGCGTCTGCATGCACAGGCACCCCAGCCATATGACCTTGAGACTCTAATTGCTGTTGCAATTTTGTAGGGCGTTCCTGTTAGTAGATTGGTACACTTTGAGTAGATTAGGAATTGGGAGATGTGGGATGGGGAAGGAGGGCTCTGTCTCTGCCTTTGTATAGCAAGGAAGAGGGCAGGAATTTTGTCTTCACAGTTTTTACAAGGATGTGTTTATGCCAGTGCAGTTACTTTGCAGGCAGATGCAGGTTTTTCTCTTGATTGAAGTGACACGTTTCCAGTATTGTGGTGGTATGTCTAAACTATTGTACCCTGTCCCTTTTAATCACACTTAACACGGGTTTCAGGCCAAATTAGTAACCACAACCATATGGCTTCTGCTTCTGAGCTGACCAGTTTTGAGTACACTCTGTGTGAGCAGCATCCAGAACACCATTAGCTATTTCTGGTAAAGGATGAGTCTCATGTTGATCATATTGCCCTGTTTCCTCAAGTTCAATTTTCATGCTTCACTTGGGTGTCTGACCCAGCTTGTTCTGCACTGTAGGCCTCTTTGTGAGCTTCAAGGAAGAAAGAACATTTTGCAGTTCTTCAGAAGTCTGATACAAGAAAAGCTGCAGTGATACTTTCCCCCCCGCTCGCTGTGTTGTTTGCTGCTGTTCAGCCTTGTCTGACTAACACCGTGTAGTTGTGTAGCTATGTGCGTGCGTCATGTTTTTTGTTTACTGTGTTCATACTATAGCAGCTCACAATTAAGTCATTCGTGGGACCCAGAGGTGATTTATTTGTGCTAATCTGCCACTGTGATCCAAATAATGGAGATGCAGTTCACGTTTTGAGCACTAAATAAATTACTTGGTCCTGGTTTGCTGCTGGTTTTTAACTGCTTTTGGAAACTGTTATCTTACCTGGACTACAAATAATCTTTGTGTGTGTATTATATACACATGGTTCAGCCTGTGCTGAACTGCTATTCCATCTTCCTGTTTTGAAGCGTAATTTCTTTTTCTTTGCTGTGAATGGATGTTCATTCCTTTCCCGTTTCAAAATAAGCAGTCTATTATGACTAGTTCCCTGCTGCATAACGTACTTGTGATATTTTTCCTGTTCAAAGTGAAACATGCGGGGCAGAGTGGTACTCTTAATGATTATGAATACTGAGTGGTAAATAATCATATATTTTGGTTTATTGGGGTTTTTTGGTACTTGTAGTTTTGACAAGCATCTAGTTTACAGTCTTACTGAAGGCCTTTCAGATATAAATAATACATGTATCTGTCAGCTGATTTGTCAAAAACGTCTTGGAGTTTTCTTTTACTATTATTTCCTACCTTGGAAAGCATTCTTGCCTGCATGTAGCTGCTGTCTTTCTTGTTTTGTTAGTATTTTCAGCAAAACTCATGTCCCTAGCTCTTATTTTCTGCTCTTCTTATATCTGTGACTGGCAGGCAGCGCTGCATCAGTATGTGCAGAATGCCGACTCTTGAACAGTTCAGCTTTGAGGCTTTTGGGGAGAGGAGGTTAAGCGTGACCTGTAGTTTGTGCCATTTGGAGATGATCTTATAAAATGGAAAGCTCTGTGCGTTCTGTAAAATCCCTGTTATTAGTTCTGGTTTTGCGTCTGAGTTCACCCTGCAGGACCACGTGCAGAGTCCCACAGTACGAGATGCTTCGTGCCCTCGCTAGAATATTTGTGCTCTTTCAGACATCTATCTGTGTGTAAACAGCTGTCGCTTCTATACATATGGAAAAAGGAAACTCTTCTGCTATTCAGCAGAAGCTCTTACAGCCGATTAATAATGCAAAACTTATTTGCCTTAAGAAACAGAATTCAAAGGAGTGATGTACTTCCCTTTGCATCCATTCTAAGCTCATCTTGAGAGGAAGAATTCTTAAAGAAAAGTCAGCATGATTTGAATAATTGCAAGGCTGTCTTTAAGAGAAAGAAAGACAGTTTCTTAAATTACTGCTGCTTAAATATCAGTGTTGCTTCTTCAGGGAAGCTTGTTATCACAGGCTTTTGAGTTACCTTAACAAAAAAAAACAACCAACCAAAGAAAAATGACAAAAACAAAAAAAACCCCTTTGCTTCTGTGATCAAGCCTTCTGAAAAGCCTTCGTTCAGTAGGATTGATTTGATCTTTGATACTTTCCCAGGCTTCAGTTCTGTCACACAGTAATCTAAAGCAATGCTAACAGATTGATCAGCATTGGTGCAGTTTCTTTGCAGTTGTTTTGGAAATCCATCTTTGGCTGGTTGCAAGAGACAATGTGGAGGCTGCTCTGAGAGGTGGTTGGAAAGGATGGATGTATTTGTCATGTCCATGCCTGCGTGAGTGGTAAGAGAGGCTCCAAAGCCTCTGCATAATGTGTTAGTACTGATGAGAACTGAATTTTTGGGAAGCAGTGCTGGATTTTTGCGGGCGTGTGTGGTGGTTGAGCCGTGTGCAGTCAGTGTGAGCCAGGACACTGGGGCAGCCGGCAGGGGTGCTGGGGAGCAGTGCCACCGTCTAATGAAATATTACTGGGAAGGCATGGAATCACAGCTGAAATTACTTTGATCTAAAAGTGGAAGGTACTACAAGGGATAGTGGCTAAAACTAACCCTCCATAAATATTTGAAGTTTAAAATAATTACCATTTTCAGATACAGTTTCAGTTCTGTTAAAAGAGAGCTATTAAATGAAGATGTCCTAATTTCTTAGAACAGGCTTTTATTGGTGACATTACTTGATTTCTTACATAAAATGTGGCTCTCCTCTGTATTGGATCGGTAGTGCCTAAGCAAGCTGTGAAGTGCCTTGTCACAGAACACTTTAGGATAACTTAGCTTTTGATTCGCTAAGAGATAAGGAAAAGCAGAGAAGAAAAGTCCATTTTTGACTGTTAAATAAAAAGGATGCCATCTTTGACCCAGGAAGCCTCTGAGCCCTGAGTATGTAGAAGGGATTGTCTTTATCTGTTTGCCCTGTTGAACTCTTCCCTGGCTATCAGCTGTTGCTCTCTGCTGAAGAAAACACACTAATGCTGTGTAGACCTTTGGTTCTGCTGGCGCAGCTGTTTGTGTACTTCATTCTCATTCCATATCGAAGCACTGAAGTCGGTCTGTCACCTGTGCTTCCTTGCTGTACGCATGTGTGTGAACAGAGGCACTACATTTTGAAAAGCCAAGGCTGCAGACACCCGTTGCCTGGTCAGCAAGGGCTCGTTCCGGCTGCGGCCTCACCGAGATGAGCTTGAATGGCAGCGTGACTGCTCCCTGTTGCCTGACAAGGGCTGTGTCTGGGTCATTGGGGAGCACAAGGCCTGGAAAAAAAGGGACGTGCAGGCAGGGCACAGACAGAAGAGGCTTTTTGTACCAGGAGCAGCGAATACGGTGAGCTCCTCCCTTGAACTTCATATAATGAGGGTCCTGCAGCAGCAGCAGAGCCCCCCTTGTTCCTGCATTGAGCTCAGAGAGTGACGCAAATCTGGGATCCTGTTGTGTGGCTGCATCTCCCCACTGGGAGCACAGAGCCCGACGCTGCTGCTGCAGACCTGCAACGCTGCTGGGCAGCATGTAGCTCCCGGGCAAGAAACTGTGGAACATGAATATATTAGCATCCTTTAAGCAGGGATAGAGTACTATTTGAGACTACAACTGCGATTTGGGACTATTAATAGAGAATATCCTATGTTAATAGGACTTCTGGCAGCTGTAATGCTGCTGTCAGAGTTGTAGTCCTTAAGCTTCCCTGCAAGGTTAAGAAGAATTATGCATCAGCTGAAACTGATACGAAATATCTGCTGTACTTTCATGCTGGTTACTTGATAGAGTGTGTTATTTCCTTGAATTTTCCTCTATACCAGGATACAGCACCTAGGAACTTACCCCCTCTTTTCCCAATCCCAAGTATGCGCTTAGATAATGTGTGAAACAGTTGTAGTTCATGGGGAAAAAAAAAAGGAGCATCTAGAAAATATTCAGTGGGTTTTTTCCCCTGTAGACATTTGTGAAACATTGTATCTTTCATGATTAAAAAGCATCTTTGTTACTAAATTGTCATTCCTTTGTTCATGGAAAGACTGAATTATATTCTGGGAAAGAATTTGCTACTTAGAAATATGTAGCAGAAAAGAGAGTTAACCTTTTTAACCATTTTGTCAACTTTTTTCAAGTAAGGATCTATATGACATCATCTTCCTATTTGTGGACAGCGATGTCCTCTTGTAACAGCAGCATGAACTTGAAACTGGTTTCTCAGATTAACTTTTGAGCTTGGTGAGATTGTCAGGAAATTGGGCGAATCAGTGCTGCTCTTACCTGGGAAAGTTAAACATTGAAATTATCGAAAGCCTTATTTTGGTATTGCTACGTGTGGCCATGATGGCTACATGTGGCTGCTGAAGGGCTTCGTGTATCTGTCACCCGAAAATGTGTTGTTAAGAGCTTCCTTGGAGAACAGATAAAACGGTGGTGACGATAGCCATTATATACTGGTTGCTGAATGGTACATGAGCACTGCTTGAAAAAAGAAAGTAAATCCAACTAAGTTTCTTATGGCCACATCAGAGCTCACTGTGGGAGGGAAAGAGGCTTTTCTCTTGTCTGGAAACTAAAATGATTCAGTGCCTGACAGGATATTCTGGGCTGCGGAAGCTCGTAGCTGAGATTTTAATTCTGCTAATATTCTTTGAAATTTTGTTAGTCAGGGCTTTCTCGTCTAAAGAATGATGGGATGCAACATAATAGAGTTTTAACAGTAATATAGAAACTCTTGACTTACAAAATCTACTTTTTGGCTTTTGATGTGCCAAAACCGTGTTATAATTCATAGAAAGGCATTCGGTCTGTAGCTGGCACTGCAGGGTTTGTTACACTTAGCCCCTCTGTGGGCTGTACATGAGCCAGTAGCTGGTTCAAATATGTGATGCATTATATTCTAACAGAAAATTGTTTA
This sequence comes from Nesoenas mayeri, assembly GCF_963082525.1. Taxonomy (NCBI): domain Eukaryota; kingdom Metazoa; phylum Chordata; class Aves; order Columbiformes; family Columbidae; genus Nesoenas; species Nesoenas mayeri. The sequence continues at coordinate 10,722,179 of NC_137551.1, read as the reverse complement.
CATGCCCAAATTCTATTTTTAAAATATTTTTTCTCATGCTTAAAATACTGTATAAGTGCCTGTGAGGAGGTATGTAGTTATACAGTTTACACAATGTATGGCATGTTGGGAAATTGTGAAAATTGTAATGGTGTCTTAGTCTGGAATATTACTGCGCTGTTAGATTGGTAAAATCAGATGGTAGAAATATAATTGTCTCTTTGCTTCTTCAAACAATTATATTATATTTCCCAAAAATTCAAGGACAGTGAATTTTGATGCATTTTGATTTGCCTTGACATATTTTCACACAAAAAGAAGAAAAAAGGCTTCTTAATTTATTAATATGGATTAAAGCATTTCATTTGAGTGTTTTCTATTCCTCCAAGCATCAAAGTCTGTATCGGTTCTGCATTTTGATTCTAAGCTAGTCGTATTTTCTACTGACGTGGTGTTCGCTAACATTTTTGCCCCATAGCTGCCGTATTTTGTGTATAGGAAGGTTGCAGACCTTTTGTCTTTGAATAAATTCAAGAAGTAGAAAAACTGAAAAATTCTTGAAATACATGTGTTTTGCTATTAGAATGGGTCTGTATGTCTTTAAAACGATCAGATGTTTCAAAGTCTTTCAGGCTTTCTGATGTGTACAATATTGAGAACTTGTATTGTTGGGAATATGGAAGGGGGAAAAATGAAGCTTGTTTTACTTATTTGGCTACATTATTGCTACAGTATTTTTTTAAGTATATAATGACTTCTGGTAGACTTGCTCAAAAAAATAACTTTTAATTTTGTCTTTAGTCTCCCACAAAAGCTGTATATAATGCTAGACACTGGAACCAGCCAGAATCAGAGGCTCTGCCAGCGCCACCAGTTTTGAAAACTCCCAGTGTCCCAGTAAGTAGACTGTTGTGCTTCTTTGTTGGGTATTTTTGGTGGGTTTTTTGTATTTTTTTCAAGTTTAGTAAGTCTCCTTTTAAGATTCACTGATACTTTTTGAAATGCAAGTTCTTGATATCTGGTAATGTCACAGTCATTTGGAATGAAGTCCATTTCATGATGTGAGTCACTGGGTATTTCATAGGAAAGAAATTGTCACTGAAAATACTCTAGAATTGGATCTTCCATATAATTTCAATATACAGATACAGACAAACACTTCAGTCAAATTGTGTTCCCCTGTCTGCAGAAGTTAAGCTTTCTAATAATGGACTCCATGTTGTCTGCTGTGAGAACCCCTGAGATCAATTAGCTCATACCCGTAGAAAACAGTAAGTTGCAGGTCAAAGAGGAAAAACTTTAAAAGACACATTTATTTTTCCTTACTAATGGAGTAAAGTATTGTGAATTGCTGACTTGATTCTTTGCACACTATGAAAGAAACAGAATTTTCTGTATACGGCCAGAAATGCTAATACGAACATATCAGATACAAACAAGCTTGCCTACAAAAAAGTAGACCGGGGTGAAAACAGTTCTTAAAGTAACTTGTTTGTTCCAAAAGCCATGGGTTTTGTGAAGCTTAAGGTAATTGGTTTTTAACTCTTGAGACCCTGAGAATCCAGAGTCGTGGGCTTATATGTGTGTAGGAGTTGTTACTGATGATGCTAAGAGAGCATTGTACATTGTCAGTAAATTTCACTTCATTTGGTGCCTTGCTTACAGTAGTTGCATGAGAACAGAAAATCAGAAAGTAGATTTTTTTGCAACGATAAATCTTCAGCTTTTATTGTTGTCTTTGTTACCAGTTTTAGGTTTGGTGGGGTTTGTTTTGGTTTGTTGTTGTTTTTTAATTCCACCTGTGTGGGTAGTGTTCTGATACTGGTTCCTCTTTGATTTTATGGTTGGTTTTGGTTGCATCCTCACAATATTCTGAACAGCCTTCCTTCGGTTTCAGCTGCGCTGCCAGGAAAATGCTCGACTCATTTAAAAATAACCATTACCACTAGTGTTTGAGGAGAGAGCCAAAAATTCGGTCCTGAATTTCTCCTAAATGCCTTTCTCAATTTAAATTATGTGCATTTGAACTGGAGCTTTTGTTGCTCGCTGAATCTTTGCGTTGATACTGATTTTTGTGAAGTACTCTTGATAGCGAACTTAAAGGCAGATTTGTCTGAGTCTCCTCAGGCAGACTTTGAATAAATGCTCTTCAGGCTGGGAAAATGTCTGGGTCGTTCATATTCAGACAAGCCATGTTGTGTGCTGTCAAACCTCCACTTTAACTGGAACCATCAGCATTAATTGAGGAATATGGCAGAGGTTTGGCTGAACAAACCAGTTAGGGGAATTTGTCTGTATCTGCTCCTCATGTTATGATGTACATCTGAAGTTGCTTCAGTCACTTCTTCTTAACCTTGATTTACATGTGCATAATTAAGATTTAAGAGTTACAAGATAAATAAGCCTTGATCCAAATGTTCACCAGTAATTCCTGTGCAGATCATCCTGCTTCTTTAATTTCTGTAGAAATTTCATACCTGCAAATCTGGGTAAATTTGTCTTGGATTTGTGGTGAGAAGCCCAGAGCAGGCAAACTGCTTATGCCAAGTTTCTTATGGCCTCTCCAAGCTCCCTTGGAATGTGCTTTGAAGGGGAAGCCATTAACCAAGACTTGGATGAGAAACTTGAGTGTTCACAGGCTGATAAGATCAGAGTTCTCCAGTACGTGCTCTAAAGCAGCTTTTCAGGATGGTTTATTAGCATGTTGGTACTGGAGCCTAAGTGAACAAATACAGTGATAGAGGCAGCATGTAAAGAATATTCTGTTAATATGGCAGGTTGTTTTGGCTTATATTTTAATTTTGGCTGTTCATGTACAATGCATAAGAAGCTTTTCTCTCAAAATATCCCCTAGATTGAGTAGCAGTTAATGCATCCTCTGTGCCTGCATATTAATTTAATTTTTTCAGTCACACTTCAAAAAAATGCTCATTTTTTTAATGCAAGGAAGCAAAGTACATTTTTACTTAGAGACTGAGGGTGAGTAAATGACCACTGGTGTTGGCACTTGTACTTTCAGAGTTTGACAGTTGGAGGTCTTTTTCCTGTGGGCCTTGTTTTCTGTCGTCTGTCTTCACATTTGATTTTGTGCCAAAGAAGTAATCTGAAGAGAAGCTGACACTTAAGCTTATAGTAGCCTCAAACTAGCACAGAGGAGTAGGTAGAGGAAAAACCTGTAATACTGGTCTGAGATGGCTGGAAACTTGTCAGTAGTTTTTCTAGACTTAATATAAAGTTCTCTACTACCTGTTGTAAGTTCAAAATAGATTTTGCTGAATTTTGTGCTATAACATGTCATTCCTAAAATACTAACAACACAAATATGAATAAGGCCAGTGTATGGAGAGTACCATGAATTTACAAGAGCCTACTCCACCTGATGGAGGTGTGCACCGTGCCTCTCTTCTTTTTGTGGCCATTTGTTCTAGTGATACAAAGTATATATTGGTAGTCTTCTACCTACAGGCAAAATACAGTTTGGAGTATGAGGCTGGCGAGGGTGGCTTTCTGGTAGCTACACCCTGAGTAGCGTGGCATGGTAGCCTCCAGTATTCAAGATGAGAACAGCAAGCACAGCGTTTTACAGTCCAGGCTGTGCTGGGGCAGCGGTTGCTCAGCACTGCGATCACGTCCAGCCCAGTGCACTTCACACTGGCTCAGCAGAGCAGCCGCCTTGGTCAGTCCTGGGAGCTCCAGTGTAAGGGGGTAACATACTTGTGTCAACAAGTACTAAACACTGAACTTGGTTGGTTTATTTACCCTGAAGCTTAAGGAAATAGTGTAAATGACTTTTTTTTTTATTTGAGTTTCAAAATTCCACTGGAGCTTTCTTGACTACTGAGAACTGGTTTTTGTATTTAAAAATGTATATAATTTCTGACATCTGAGTTATTTTTTTTTAAAGATCAGGTGCATTATCACACAGCTTAGGTACATCTTTGTAGTGTAAGGCAAGGACTAAGGAGTCCCAAAATGTGAGTTTGACGATTGCACACCTGTACTGTTTCCTGATGTATTTAGTGTATGTTTACATGCTCAAAACATCTGCCCATTTTAGCACTTTCTTATTAATAGGTAAGGCTATCTTCAAAGGAGGCAATTCATAAAGATGATGGAGTTTTTAAGGCTCCTGCACCACCTCCCAAGGTGATAAAAACTGTGACAATACCTACTCAGCCCTATCAAGAGATAGTAACTGCATTGAAATGTAGGAAAGAAGACAAAGAAGTAAGTATTCTTAACAAATTTTTAAAATAAAGAGTTATTGGTAATCCTAAGTATTGAAGGAACAGTGTCAAAATGAAATTTGGCTTTCCTATTTTTAATCTGTTTTTTTATCTAAATAATTGAATGGCCTTCATTAACTTAATGTCTCCTTGCACTCAAAACTGAAGAGATTTTAAACTGTACTTGTTTAAGGTTATAATCAAGCCCAAGAGCAACTTACCTAGGTCAAAATATTTGTCTCTTCCAGTTATACACTGTTGTTCAGCATGTAAAGCACTTCAATGATGTAGTGGAATTTGGTGAAAATCAAGAGTTCACAGATGATATTGAGTACTTGCTAAGTGGATTGAAGAGCAATCAGCCCCTAAACACACGTTGCCTTAGGTAAGATATCTTCATATAAAACACTGAACTTCTGTTTCAAAGAGATATTGAATTAAATATTAATCAGTGAAGTGACTGTGCTTTAAAAAGTTGTTTGAGCAGTTACCTGTCACTTTGCTATAAAGAATTTGAAAATAATCAAGATGCTATATTGTGAATAATCAAAAGTAGTATGACTAGGAAGATGAAATAGAAAATCATACAGTCAGAGACATTTTCAACACACTTGTTTTCCTTGCTATAAATTAAAAAAAAAAACCTTTCTGCTACCTTTTCTTTGTTTAGTGCAATCGTACATGCAATGTCTGATCTGGATTTTTAATGCAAATTTGATTCTAAAATAAAATCCTTAATACTGGACAGTTTGGTTATAATCTAGAACTAACGTAATATTGAGATACTGTTTAGCTCCAACAGCCTGTTCTTTCTCTTCTGTTGAGAAACAACACAGCTAGCATCCACTAGAAATATCGTGGCTTCGATATGAATCGGAAGCTTCCCTAACTTGTCTTGAGCTACTCAATGCACTCCTAGTATTAAAGTTACACACTATTGCCAAGTTAGTGTAAAAAAGAAGTGTTTGTCTTGCTTTGAAAAAGTTTGACTTAATATTGGTGTCCATTCCCTGGCCATAAAGGTAATTGGAATAATGTTCTGTAACCACGTAATTTTTTTTTTATATATACTTTTAAATTTTCCTTTCTATTTAGCAAAACTAAAATGGTAGAGAAGGAAAAACTTGAATCACCAGAGAGAGGTGATGAGGACACTTTGACATTTGACTGTGCATGAGAAAAAGCTTTATATGCTTTCAAGAAAGCTATTTTAAAAATTCATTCTTCATGTTGCTCAAAAACTAGCAATGGATGTTGTTGCTGAAGTATAAACACAAGGAATTTATTATCCAGTTTGTGTGTACATTGTGATAAGAGTAAATTAATACCATAATGACAATTTAGGAGTGTTACCCAAGTTGAGTGCGCTTAATTTGCTCATACGGCAAACTTCCTAAGATCTTAAACTGAGTTTTTTTACTTTCCAAATTTATATCATGGAATGTAAATTGTATAAACACCATAAACATTTTTTCTTTCAGTTAACAAATTAAAAGAAAAGTATTTTTCCAAAGGAAATCAGTGTGTAAGGATAGGAATAGCCGTAAAAGAATCAGAAACTGGTAGGTAAGCTCTGACTGGTGCTGTCGTGATTGGAGACAGAAAAACCACTTGTTCTTTAAAGGCCATACCTGGTGGATCCTTCATGATATGATTCCTCAGTAGTCATGGAGCACTTAACTGCAGAATCCCTTATTATTCGACATTTAAAAGCAATATATTTTTAATAGTCTCTGTGTTGCCCTGTGCTTGAAATGGCAGGCAGCTTTCTTATAGAACTAGGGGAAGACTTCCATTTTGAAACCAGGACTGGTATGCTGATCGCTCATGAGACTAATATATTTCTCAGATTTTCTCCTGAAATCTGTAGTGTATCCATCAACCAGAAATGCGGCAATAAATATTGAAACGTATTTGGGTTTTTTTGGTAAAAGTATTGTCAGGCATAAGCAGGAGTTATCAGTCAATTAGACAGATAACTTGGTTAACAACAGAAGCTCACATGTATGTTTTCTGATAGTGCCTTGATCCATAATAAGCTCTCCTGTGCCTCTAAATCAGAGCTTCATGCTTAATCCATGAACATTTTACTTTCAATTTAACTATTTGAAATTATTTCAACTTCTGTTTGAAAGAAGCAAGTTCAGGGTATCCTTTCAAATCCTGTTTTTAGGCAATCTTAAAATAAAGCAGAAATAGTTTGGTGCTGGTAAGCAACTGTTGAATAAATTACTGCTCTGTTCACCAGCTGCAAACTTGCCTTACACAAATTTTAGAAGAAACATCCCGATAGTGTGTCAGGGTCTGCTGTACGTGGTCAGTCACGTTTGGTAGACTTGTTTATCTGCCTTGTTGGTAACTGCGTTCACTTGAGTTGTTCTAATCCGGAATCAATTTTCTCTAGTGTAATCAGCTTGGCGACTAAGTGCGCCATGCCCAGCTTCCGAATGCACCTGAGAGCACATGGGATGGTAGCCATGGTTTTCAAAACGCTGGATGATTCCCAACACCACCAGGTATGGAGACACCGGCTATTTCAGAAAAGTTTGGTTGGACTTGCCTACTTTGTGTGAATTTTATTCATGCGTAATTCAAGGTCATGCATCCAGTATATGTGGGATCAGTGGCTCCATTTGAGAAATCTGTTGTGAAGTGAAAAATAAGAGCGCCTGTGTTCCAATGACAAATTCCCCTTCCATTGAAAATTTTGAAAAAAACAAGCTTTTTAAGAAGACTGACTGTGCTTTGGATTGCAATTTTATATCTTTTCTTAAGCTTTTTTTTAATAGTTTTGCTGTTGCATTTAGAATTTCCTTCAGATAAAACACATTTGAAAGGAAACCTTTGTCCTTATATTTAAAGTGGCTCTAAGTGTTCATCTCCAGACTTGCTTATATGTGAATTCTGTAGCTGTTGTGGGGCATTTTTCATGTCCTGTGCTTATCTCTTTGAGCGGTGCTGCAGTTTCAGTTGTAGGATGCCTTGAGTGTGTGCGGTGTTCTGTGATAAAACAAGGAAAAGTAAATTTTAACTACTTATGGTAACATGACCCAAGAGTTAAAACTGTAGCGGTTTGAGTTTTCCTTCTTATCGACTTCATAAGTTTATACAGCTGTGATAGAAAACGCTTCTTGCCGGTGATAGTATTTTGCCAGCAGTTGGAAACTGCCTCTGTGGGGTATCTGTCCCTTGGGATATTGTTACAAAAGCTGAACAAAGGAAATGTTACTTGAATGGGTAGTAGATATGTATATCCACTCAGGTTTATTACCTTTATTTAACAGATCTAGAAGAATGACATACAATGCAGAAGGAAACTTTGCACCCACAGAAACAGACATTTAAGAGATTGTATTTGACATCTTACTGTGGGCGGGGGGAAAAAGCTGTAGAGCTTTAAGTAACTCATTTAGAGTAATAGCATATTTTCCATCTCCTTAAAAAATTAACAGTGGCTAACTGTAAAACGTAGGAACCAGGTTCAGTGCATTCATTGTGAGTTGTTAAAATAGTGTCAAGTGCTACTAGAAAGAAATAAAGTGCAGTCACACTAGTTAGGACAGTTGCCACCTCTGAGTTGCAGGAGATCAGCAGAGCACAGTTCCAGTTCCCTGGATATCGTACGAGCAGGCTCGGTGTATTTTTGGCTGTCTTTTAACAGTTACCATTATTCCTTCATTTTCAAAAGAACTAGCACATACAGTTCAAAAGGAAATTACATGCTATTATTAGTCTGCAGTAACAAAAAGCATTGATTATATTCACTATTTTCAGTATACTTGATGAAATGCTCCCTTTTGTCAGGAAAAAAAATGGTAGTTAATGTTTTAATATAGTTACAGTACATTCTTAGTACAGGTTAATATAGTATTAGAAAATTACTGCTTTATCAAACTACTATTTAAAAATGCTAAAGTATATGCTCTAACTACTGACAGTATATGCTTCAACAATGACCACCTCTGCAGAAACTCGCTGCCTTTATATACTACCCTTGCATTCACTAATTATTTCACTAAAATTTTAACTTGTTCAAAATGCATAGAAATTTCTCCACTAAGTCCCAGTTCAAAGTAACTCAAGAATAATACACCACGCTAGGCTTTGCTCACGTGGCTCAAATCCATGTTACTGTTTTCTTTAAAGAATTCTGGAGATAGGAAGGCTGCCACAATGGCATTGCTAATGGAAACAAATAGGAGCGTATACTGCATTCGCAGCACTGATACAATGGAACAGACAGAGAAAACGGGACATTTACATATCCGTAAGAACAGAAAATAGCAGTTGCAGAGGTATTTTTTTAACCACCAAGGAAAACAAAATAACTAGTTACCTTAATGAGCTATGCCCCAAAATATTTACATGAAAATTACCTGTCCCACTGAATTTTTCTTGTAGTTACACTTTTAAGCTACAGTTTGAGTTTTTGACTGACTTTGACTCTTCAGCTATGCTCTAAAAGTTTTGGAGTATTATTAATTTTTAAAATAAAAATTGGAGTTTCCTTGTAGCTGTCAGTAGTTAGGCACAGAAATGTGGCTTTGTAATGTCTTCAGCATGTGAATAATTAAAAAAAAAAGTGCATTAAATGTAGTGCAGAACCCTAGAAAATAACCATCTGTTCCCACAAGCTGGAGTATAAATAGAACAAGCAGGGGAAGACAAGGATGAAAGTGGGTGTAAATGATCTGCCGTTTCGCAAGTATATGTTCAACTAGGATGTTTTCCTCAATTCTGTAAAAGTATGGAGTGCAACTCCATAGTTAGATATTCCACAAAATTTCTGTCTAGAGCAAATGATATTTATTTTACTTTATTATCCTCTCGACATTCAGTTGAGAGCAGAAGTTTTAAGCATCTTGAGGAATAGAAAGGGTGAGCCCACTCAAGAAAACTGCTTCAGTGCTGCAGTCCATATGGGTGGGATTGTGAGGGTTTGATTGGGCTCTTCAGTCGTTTGGTTTAGGTTTTTTTAGGATATTGATAAAAAATGAGTTGTACTAAGAATTTTCCTCTCACTCTCAACTTGGAATTCTGTATATGGTAGGGCATGGGAGGGCTTTCAGACAACATGGATGACTGTGTGTAACACTTACAGAACATCAGAGCAAAATGTAGAGTTGTTGTATTCAAGATTAAACCCACTTGCTTATAGGGACTGAGAAAAACTAGTTTTAGAAAACCCAGGTCACCAGCATGTAGCTGAAGCAGGTTTGTCCCACATTACAAGCACCATTCATGTTTGAGGTCGTTACTTTTGCAACATCCCTATTTTCCTGCTGCACATCAGCATTTGGAGGCTTATTGGCCCAATTGCCGTCTGTATGTACGCTGCTGCAGGAACCCTGCTCTTGTTACACGGTCCTACTCCTCTTTGCTTTGCAGCCTGAAACTTTCCATGTAATGTTTTAATCCCCTGTTTGGGTCCCTTCTGATCACACCTAAGTATCTCAAAACCTGGGTGGAAGCTCTGAAGGGAAGTGTTGACAGAGCTTATGTGGCACGAGAACCATCACTCGCTGCGTAATAGTCAATTGGATTCAAAGAAGGGAGCCTGAGACAGGCCAGGGCTTGGTACTGAGCTGTCCAAAATGAGTGTGATTGCCCTTATCAGACTTTGGAGTATTAGTAAAGTGTTTCTGAGTAGTCATCTAAGAACAGTTTCTGACATTTTGAAATGCCTAAAAATTGGCAGCCCAGATTATAAATTCAGCAGTTTACCGCTATTAAAAGGTGCATATTTTCTAGTTGATAGAAACTCCTTTAGTGGCTTCAGTTGGTTTTTTGTTTGTTTATTTGTTTTTGTTTTTTACCAGGGAGCTCACCTAGATAATGCTGATCACTAGAAAGTAGTTCTTCACAGATGTTGCTGTATTGAGTCCCACACTGGCTGAACAACCATTAGCAAAGTAAACTTGGTTTCACTGGGGTGCACGTGCTCCTGTGTCCTCTTGTAATAACTGCTGTTCTGAAGGAACAGAGTGTTCTTCTAGGAACCTGACATTTCTGAGTTTAAAACAGTAGCAACTGAATCCAGAGCAAATAATTTCTGTAATTAAAATGATAAAATTGCAAGGTTTATTGGAGGAAGTTAATAGAAATTAAGTGAAGACAATGCATACCCTGTCTGTGTAGAGAAGCCACATAGATTGCTTCCTGCCTTTTATCTGGTGGGCCTGAAGCAGCGATATTGACAGCTAAGATCTTTTTAATTATCATTATTTTTAACCAACCCTGTGGTTTGGTTGTGTTCGTGAAAGGAGATGTAGATTTGGAAGCTCTTGCTTCCTTTGGTGTTCCAAATGTGCCTTTGGTAGTTAAAGTCTTTATTCACCTGAGGGTTTCATTGACTCAGACAGGAAGGAGTTTTAACATAGTGTTTAATAGACTGGCAGCTGCCTAATCCTGTTTTGGAAATGCTGATACTACTTAGTATGACCAGGTATGATGATTACTTGCTTCTAAAATAAACGGAAGCACCTAATGATTGCATTGGTGGTTGGCTGAAATCTAAACAAGATGTTCATCTGTTATGACACAGAAATGCTGCTCTTTCCTGTTGGGCTTTACAACATGCACATCTCAGAACTAAACTTTTCTCAATTTTTAATTTATAAAGAAAAAAATGGAATAGATGCATGCAGCATGTTGACTCTTGAGGCTTGAACTCAGTAAGACACACACACCTCTCCGCATCCCCCCGCCAGCTCTTTTTTCCTTCAGATACCTCCAAACGTTTCTGAAAGTTTTGTGTCCTGCACAGCTCAGTTCTCACGAGCATTTCTCCTCTGTAGCATAACTGGGAGCTCAGCTGGACAGATGGTTTCTTGGTGCAAGTGCTGTACTTCCCAGCACAAGCGACAAATACCTTTGCTCTGATCTCTTCACTGTCATTTGTCCCTTCCTGGCAGTCACCTTCTGCCTTTGCTTTTCTGGGTCCTCACAAAGATTAAGTTTGATTCCCCCTTGAAGAAAGATTCTTCGGGCAGTAAGAGGACCCTGTACACCAATTCTGTGTAAGACAGGGATGGTGAAGATAGTAACATTTTGTTGTTAAGGACTGATGGGGATGGAGTAGGGGAGAAGCTGGTTTGTACTCTGCCTACTTCCAAAAAAGCAGAATTCCCCTGGAAATTAAATGTGCTTATGCTGGAAAGGTTTGGGTAAGCTATTGACTGACGGACCTGGCTTGGCAGAATTGGAATGTATGTCACCAAACGTGCTTTTTTTTCCCCCCCTCCACATGCGAACACTGTCCCCATGATCTCTGTATTTTCTGTTGCTGTCAGCAGCTTATCTCATCAAACCAGAATGTTCACCTACCTTGCCATGCACCTTGTGCTTTTTCACTTTGTTCCTCTGCCATCTGTCTCTTCTGTAATACCGTGTTACTGGCATTTCTGTTTCTTATTCTGTCTGTAGCACTGAGTCCCTTTAAAACAGAAAACCCTGTTTTTCTACTAAGGTTTTGTAAATGTATTAAGTGCTCTATGTTGCAGTTGTGTTGGTTAGGAGAATGCATTAGTAATGTGCTAGAAGGAGTCTATGTACAACAGTAAATGCTCATGCAAATGCTGGTGTAGATTGGGACTTGTGAGGCTTTTTCTTTCATAAATCTTCAGCTTGTTTATTGAACTCTGTGAAAGGTCTGCCTAACGTGATTACTAAAAACCTTTTTCTTTCTTCTCTCAACCCAAGAACTTGTCCCTTTGTACAGCAGCTCTAATGTACATTCTGAGCAGAGATCGTTTGAACATGGATTTAGACAGAGCTAGTCTAGATCTGATGATACGGCTTTTGGAATTGGAACAAGATGCTTCTTCTGCCAAGCTGCTGAATGAAAAAGACATGAATAAAATTAAGGAAAAAATTCGGAGACTGTGTGAAACGGTTCACAACAAACATCTTGATCTTGAAAACATCACGGTGGGTATCATGCTTTTATCTGAAAGTCATGACAGTAGTGGAATGCTTAATAAAATGGAACTTGTAAGTATCATCCTTAATCTCATCTCTCGCAGCCAAGGAGTCATGATGTTTTGTGTACCTTCTGCATATATATACGGCTGCACTGCGAGTATTTTCTTCTTTAAATTTGAAATTTCCTTTCTAAAAGGCTGTTAGTAGGATCGAGTTTTTATGTTCTTCACCTGTCTGATTCACCATTCACTCCTGCTAAGGATAACTAGTTAAAGGTAGCAATTAAAAACAAGTAACACTTTAAATAGCCACGTGTATAAAGACCACATTTAGATCATTTGACTCTGTTACTTTGCCCAAATTTTATATATACTTTCACAAAGAACAAGGCTTCTTACATGAGAATAAGAGTATTGTGTGTTAAATTGAAAATACAGAAACTGATTTCTCTTTGCCCAAAGTGTGGTGGCAGATCTGTTGATTATCATAAACGTGGATGAATTTTTTCCTTCCTTTCTCAAACATACTTGTTTTTTCTGAATGTATCTTCAGCTGCAACAGAGTGAACTGTTTTTGTTTAAAAATAAATTTGGCCATGGTTTGATGCTAGCATCAAGCTAGCTTGAAAAATAAAGGGTAAGTTGCAAGTTGCTTTTTGAAAGAGTATATTTAAAGAATTGCTGACAGATTGACTAGATGAGTGGTCATAAATGGCAAAAATTAGTAATGTGTTTTTGCTTTCACCGTATTTCAGTATAACAGATGTTAGTATGATCCGAACTTTTTAACATCTTGTAATAGCCTTTTAATGTTTTAAAGGTTCTCATTAGCTTTTTGCCATTTTTCACATAATACTTACACTCGACAGGAGAAGCTGCTGATTTATTGTTTATGAAGTGAGCTTTTTAGAGCTTTATCTCTGCAAGTAGTGTTTCAATTCCTGCTAGTAATCTGCAGTTGTATTCCATTTTAGGTTAGATTAAGAGATGATATGTCTTGTTGAGCTGGCATTTTCTTTTGTAGTTTTTGTGACTATTTTGTCCGTTCAGGAAGGATTTGGTTTGTGTTTTTTTTTTTCCAAAATTCTAGCTATGGAACAGATAGCTGAGCTGGTATGAGAAGTCATTATTATGCAGCAGTAAAAAGGGCTGAATTTTGAGGGAGGAAGATGATACTGATGACATAATTCTTAACCTTGGTGATCAGTTTGTGGTGACAATGGAGAAGTGTTTCAGAGTTTCAGTTGCGGGCTTGTTTCCTACAGGCCTATGAGACCTGCAGGGGGCTGGGATTAATTTTGTGGCCTTGGAAATCTGCGAAGGAAGAGGGAGTTGGAGATTGTTTTCTCCACTTTCAGCTTACTCTCTGAATTCCCATGACACAATCTGAAGATATCAACACAGAATGAAATTTGTTCTCTAGGTGGTGATCAACTAGGAATCTGTAAAATCGGTGTCTTATTTCAGTGCTGTTTTGGCACTGAAGGCAGCTCACGTAGCTCACAGGCTGTCAGTGCCAGGATATCTTTGGCACTGGAATGTGTAAGACAGCTCCCTTTATTAAGCACAGAACAGCTGGTACAGGTTCCTCATGGCTAAAGCATCCAGCCACACAGACCACTGTCTCCTATTGGAGCTTTCTTTGTAGTTATGATCTGAGCTAGCATGATGCTTTTTCATGAACTGGAATTCTAGTTTTGTAGGTTTTTTAAGCATGGGTTTTAAAGGGAGAGGATATATTAAAAGGCACTCTGTCTTGCAAGAAAGTTGCCCGTGAGTAAAGAGTATTGTCATCACAGGCCAGCAGTTGCAGCTTTTTTTTTTCCTGAGGCCTCTCTATCTCTTAAAATTATGTCGAGCTGTTGTAAATGTGTTGAATGCTGTATAGTCACAGATGGAAACTGGTTCCCTCCCAAGCTGCACCATCTAGCAGCAGAGACTATATAGTGTTTAGAGAATATATGCAAGCCAAATGAGATGATTAGGTTCTCTTCCAGTTTATGATAGTAGCAATGGTAAGTTGAGACAATAATGAACTTCATGTATAGAAGATAAAGTTGCTTTCACATAGATCTGTCATGAGATGTAATAAGTAATCTCTGTGTTGTACCAGCTGACAGGCAGAAAACACTAACAAAGATGGAAATCTTCTGGGGGCAAAGATCTGTGTTTTTTCAGACCCAGACATGTCCACTGAGAAACAGAAGGGTTGCAGCAGGTGCTTTGATAACTCCAGTTGGTGCCCAACTGGTTACACCTTCATTTTTTTGAATCTTACACAGATCAGATGAAGATGACCATTACTGCTGGTCTCTTTCCCACAGACAAGGTTGTTTGTGTGACTTTCTGGAAGTTAGATTGGACTAATTTTTGAGTATTCAAACAGGTATTCAAAGGAGTCTGTTTTCTAGACCCCTATGGAAGTTTAAAAATTAGTAAACCCAGAAGTGAAAAGGAGTTCTCAGTGCGTTGAATTTATTCTAGATTTTTTTGCTGGCTTAGAAGGTGATAAAAGCTGAAGAAGTTTGCCTCCATGTTAGCAAATGGCACTTGCCTGTCAGTCAGCACAGCCCTCTGGCTGATGCTGCCAGCTGCCTCCTCTCTGTAGCATCAGAACAAAAACCTTCCAAAGTGACGTCTCTTTTCAGTTGGTGAAAGAGGTTATTCTGTTTTTTCACTCTCAGCATAAGGTTGAAAGCTTAAGAATTTTGAACCTTTGGTGTTAGAATTTCGTAGTAGTTGACATAAAGATTGGATAGAATGGATTACTTTTCCAAAAGCAAAGGGGTTACAAGATTTGATTCATTTTATTTTTTAAAAAAGTAGTTTTACGCCCAGTATTGTAAATATCATTTTATATTCTCACGGTGTTTTTTGAAGTCTTATTGCCCTTTGGCAGAAAACTAAGCACCGTATTTTAAATATTGTGTGGCCTTTGAGCTTTCATGGTGAAGGTTTTTAGAAAGCTAACTAAATCTTTTGTAGCTGTTAAGATCTCTAAGGAGACTTTAAGCAGCTTCTATCAATCTGGTTTAGGTTAAGCATAATTTCAGACACCCGTGTTACAATATGTTCAAGCTCAATCTATAAAAGTGACAGGAGTCATCTGAAGAGGATGGGAAAGCTTCGGAGAGCTTAGGGCTCTGTCAAGCTGCCATCTTCAGGTGCTCTCCCCTCCTCCCTCAAGATGCTTTCTCATTTGGCTGGCTTCAGAAGGGGAGTTCTTAATCCATTGCTTAAAATATCCTCATCTCCTTTAGCATTATGGTTTTTTATCTTGCAGTTTTTAAAAGTGTGAGGTTTTGGATCTTGTATCTCCCAGTGGTGAGCTGAGAACACTCTGTAACCAAGTGTGCTTGGTTTCCCTCCTGTGGGAGGGTGGTTGAGTGGCTCTTGGCAATTAGCAGATTCCCGGGTGGTGAAGCAGTTGCAGGAGTAATTGCAGCTTTGTCTCCATTTCCTCAGTGATGGGCAATTGAGATGCTGCCGACTTGGGGAGGATGGAGCTATTGTAGATTTGCTGCTGTTGTGTTCTGTTGTGTCCACCCCCCAACACTTTTATGACTCAAGGACCTTTCCATTTCCACTGGAGAAATACTGTTTGAACTCTGTGCTTATCAGCGACAGTGTCCTGCACAGCTTGCTCCTGAAAACCAGAAGTAACTAGGTTTGGGTGGTTACTCTTCTTTATGAAGACTAGTCTTCAGCTGTATTTTCCTCCTTGGAAGCCAATATATCGAAAACAAGGAAAGCAACCGAAGATGTTGGGGTGCCTCAGACAATTCATAATTTGGTTTTCCAAGACAAAGGGGTGTTCCCTCCAGCCTGGGAGTTCTGATGTTCCCAGGAGGTGCTGAGGTTTGAACTGGTGTCCCGGAACATGCTGCACAGCGCGGAATCAGTACAGCCCTCCTTGAAGCATCACAAATCAAATGTGTCAGGAGGGAACACAACTCCAGAGTGATTAAGTTCAGTTTGCTTTAATGAGATCTTATGGCTTTTTCTCGGACTTTTCATTGTTGTATTTATGTACCATATATGAAATTGTTAAGCTTATAAGTAGGTGGTATTTGCCTGTGCATTTTCCAGATGTTACAGAAGTCTATACCAGTCACTTTTGTGAAGGTGTAAATTTATATGTATATATGTTTTATTATCAACACTTTTATGAGAAGCCTTCGGAAAAAACAAGTTATAGTCATGAGTTAATAAATGACGTTAGTTTGGTTAAAAACACTGCAGGGGATTAACTAAGATAATCGCCTAAAATCTTGTCAACTTCCATTTGCAGGGAGTAAATTTATCTTTGCTATTGTTGAATTTTGATATGATTTCCTTGTTAAAAAACAAAAGTAAATATAATAAGATTTTTATACAGTGTTTTAGTTTAATTTCTATCTTCAAAGAGTTTAAAACCACAAAACACCTACATTAAAATCAAATATATTCTACAAGCAGCAGAACAAATGTTTTTGGGGAGACAGAGCAGCAGTGTTCGCTGTGGCTTTTCTTGGGTATTCTCCTGCCTGGCTGATTTGTCCATTTCCTTCCTCCACTTGTCTCTTTTGATAACAAGAGAAACGGGTGAAAGGAGCTGCTTGAGGTTTCTAGGCTATTAATAAGATCAAGAATAAGTTGAAAATGCAAAGTACCTTTTTACGGTACTGACTCATTTTTTTTAAGACACGCATATTTTTCAGTCTGTTCTTGCTCCCTCTGGTGGTTCTTCTACTCAGAGCCTGTACCTTTGTGTTTATGCTTTTATATGACGTGTATTTGTGTGATTTGATAGATCGGATACAGCTGCATATAATGATTTCACTAATTCTGGAATCTAACTCTTTCAGACCGGGCATTTGGCAATGGAGACGTTACTGTCTCTCACCTCCAAACGAGCTGGAGACTGGTTTAAAGAAGAATTGCGACTTCTGGGTGGTCTTGATCATATTGTAGATAAAGGTATAGTGGAGATGCTGCTTTGACAGTGTGAAAAATCAGTGAATCTTACTGAGATGTTGGCTTTTCTTAATTTTCATTTCTGTAGTTAAAAATAGAAACGTGTTTTTCTCAGCAATGTTAAAAATAAAGTACATAAATATCAAGTCACTGGAAAATATTAGTGACTTTAATTGTTGCATGTGGGTTTGAAAGTAGTTTTAAGGTTAAACAGAATGTGTATAATGTTGCATATAATGTGTGAGATCAAAAATGGCTTACGCTTAGGCAGAACAGATTATTGTGTTATGTGTTCCTGTACAGCACACAAATATAGCAGACTTATTCCAGAAGAAAATCTCCTTTGCGGTCTTCTAGACTTATATTCAGGCCTGATATTTTAACTAAATATCCCAGAGGAAGTCAGCACTTCAAGCAGAAATGGTTTGTTTCCAAGATATATCTTGGTTAGGTTTTTTGGATCAGCATTTCTCAAATAGCAAATGGGACATTTCTAAAGTGAATTCTTGAGCTGAATAAAGCTTGGTCTTCACTAAGCAGACGGGTGGACAAAGGAAGGGTTGAAGAGATGAAAACATTCAACTTGGACACTATATCAGACTTATAAAGTGTGGGGAGAATGTGTGCTGTATGGTTTTTTTTCTTTTCTACAAAACAGTGCATTACAGTTAAGGAACACAGCCGTGCTGTGCAATCTCTTCATTGTCAGTAGAAAAGCAAATATACAGATAGGCAATCTGTGGCAACAGTCACAAACTTATAAAGCCAAAACTGCAAGGGTTTTTTGTTTTTTTTTTTAGTTTCCTTGGAGAAATGAAAATCTTTGAATGCTGATCATGTCTTGGTGATTTTTTCCTAGTATTAGAGTTTTATGAAGCGTAAAGCAAGGTTGATAGCAACTCTCTGAGTAGTTAGTTTGTACTCTTGGCTTTTGAAGACTTCGTACTGATAGCAGAAAACACCTTGTTTTTGTTGTTTAGTTAAAGAATGTGTGGATCACCTAAGCAGCGATGAAGATGAAGAGAAATTGGTTGCTTCATTATGGGGTGCAGAAAGATGTTTACGGGTCTTAGAAAGTGTGAGTATGAGCAGTTGCATTGCTTTTCTGAAAACCACTTTTTTGTCAACCAGACTTTTTCATTGTTACATTCTTTCAATATACACTTACATAATAACACTATAATGTTGTTTATTTTTAATGGAAGAGACTAACTTTCTGATCTTTATCGGTGTTTGTGGAATGTTTGAAAATTTCTTTTGCTGTTCGTTTATGGGTGTTGTTTTGGGTGCATGAGTTTGACTCTCTATTGTGTGTCTAGTAATAACAGGTCATTTGAGAAGCAGTGTTTTCTTAGAAGCAATAAATCAATGTATATTTTACAAATTAACACTTTCAAACAATCGGTTGGCTAAGTGCTGAAAGAAAAAAATGCCCTGAAAATCAAACTAGTCCTGTAATCAGTTGTGCGTGTATATTGAGGTGGTAGATAATTTTTGGTAAGAACTTTGAACACAGTGCCTTTGTAGAGCTTAATGGACAGAAATTGTGAGTGTATGCTTCTCTACAATGCCTTATCTTCCCAAGTTTCATATTTGCTACTGGTGTCGCTATCTTTGTGTTGTGACACAGTAAGCAAGCAAAAGTATGTTGTGGGCACCAGAAAGGTTCAGGTTCAGAGTACAGGCCAGTGTATCGTAATGAACACTTTAAACCCAAGTTAGAGGGTAGATAGCTACAACGGTGACTTGTTTTCTGCACTAAAAATAGAAGGGCAGACTCAAAGATAGCAGAAAAGTAAGCTAAAACCTGAGAAAGATGAACACTTGCTGAAGTCCTAATTCAGGGGTGTCTGTGTAAAAATTAATGGCACTTAGCTCTTCACCTCCCTTTTGAACAGCAAGAGAAGAAATTTCAGATCCAATTTCTGCTTTTATATTTGACAGATAGAATTTCCAAGCAACAGTAGAAAAGCCTTGTTTAGTAGTAGAATATTCAACTTTGAACTTAAGGGTGGTTTGTGATGCAGTAAGATCCTTAGGAACTTGGGAGAGATGACAAAAATCAACACACCAGATAATGCAAGTGTAGAGAATAACTTACTGCTTCTGAAAATGGATTCTGAATTTCAGTCAGGGTAATCAAGGGAAAATTTAATTTTTATGGTTGGATGTATAATAAGCTCTCAGAAGTGGAGGTCATGTCAAGTCCTAAAAATAACATTATATATATAATTGTATTCTGTGTTTTATATTTATGTATATTTACATGCAGATATACACTTGCACAGTTTAGGATACTGTAGTTCCAGGATATAGATTCAGGGTTCTGTTCTGGCAGAACATTCTGCCACACAGTTTCTGTACTTACTGTATCAGGGAACATGCGTTTCTCTTCAGTGCCACAATTTTATGTGACTAATGACAAGGTGAAAACTCCAAGGAGATATTGGACAACAAGTGAATGTTTACACTGGATAATAACCAAGAAATGTGCAACTGAATCAAGTGGGGTGGTGGTGGAAGGCAATGGTTCTCTTTCAAGGAAAAAAGTACTGTTTTTAATATTACTTTCTCCTCTTTCTAGGTAACTGTGCATAATCCAGAAAATCAGAGCTATCTAATAGCATACAAAGACTCACAACTCATAGTCTCCTCAGCTAAGTAAGTTATAACAAAAGACATTTTTGCAGAGCACTGCACGTTATAGGGGGAAAAATATTATACCAGAAGATTCTATGGGGAACAAAACCCCACAATTTCCACTGTTGCTTTTCATGAAGTAATGCTAAAGTTCATTTAGGTGAGGGTATTGGTAACTACCTGAGTGTTAACAAAATGTAGTGCTGCTCTTGTTGGTTCTGCAGAAGCCGCAAACTGTGAATTCATCTCCTTCTGTACCAAGTTAATATGAACACAGAAGAGGGCAACTGGGAAGCTACACTTATTTATTGTGTTTTCATTATGCTTAAGTGTTTACTGAAATGGAGCATAACAGAATTGACAGTATAACTAAGAATTAAAATAGTGAAATTCTATTCTTAGCTGCTCTCCCTGGCAAAGACGCTGTACAAACATCTCTAACCCATTTATCAATCTGGGTGAGGTCTCAGTTGACTGGCAGAGATTGTATCCTTCTTCTACTGCTCAGCATAAGAGAACAAATTAAGCTGAAAATTTGACTTTGCAGATCTCATTGGAGGCATAATTTCATGGTTGTGGTTTAGATATTTTGAGTATTTATTTAAATTTAAAAAACAATTAAAGAACAATCCAAACATAAAACCCTCACAGTTTCCTGTGCTATTTAGACCAATAGATATTTTTGACGTTTTTAGTTGTGTTTGTAATTGAAATCAGTGGTGTCAGTTTAACATCAAACTAATGTCATGCGGTAGAATCATGCCTGTGCTCCAGTACTGTTATGAAATGAAGATTTTACTGCTAGGACGTCATATGTCATCTATTTCTTACAGACTGGAAATAACTCTGAAGACAGAAAAGAGAAGGTTTAGATAGCACTGTTAGAATAATATTGTATTGATGGTCAGAGGATACGAGAGGCTGGGTTTGTAGGGAGAGGAGATATCTTTTGTAAGACCATGTGATGAAGTAGGAAAGAAAAATTAACTTTCACTCTTGAAATCTCAAACTGATAAATCTCTAAGCCAAAAAGCTTTCCTGTTTTTTTGTTTTCACGATTTGAGTTCAACTCATAAAAGATTTTATAGATTATAAGTTTATTATCTCTCCCTACAGTCTGGGCATCTGTGCATCAGAAAAATTCTGCATAAGCTCTGTATTTGAAGTTTTTTCCTGGTACAATGGTTATAAAGGTGGAATGTCCTATATGTTGTGGATGTAATTTTGTTCTGCATCTTCTCCCTGCAGAGCACTGCAGCATTGTGAGGAGTTAATCCAGCGATATAATCGTGCTGAAGACAGTATCTGTTTACCAGACAATAAGCCTCTGCCTCACCAGAATGTAACTAACCACGTGGGTAAAGCCGTGGAAGACTGCATGAGGGCCATCATTGGGGTCTTGCTCAACCTGACAAATGATAATGGTAAAACAAACCGGAAAATTTTGCATATTCTGTGTTAAAGCACCAGATAAAACATTTATGTAAACCCTTTCCTCATCCTGATGACATTTTTTCTATATAGAATGCAGTAGTTATGTATGGTAGATGCCTGCTTTTCAGTAATCAGTAATTTGTCTTTGCAAATTGGATGAGCAATTGCAGGTATTAAGTGTTAAGACGCATGCTTTGGCTAAGAGAGTCCCATTTGTCTTTAGGGCTAAAAGGTTTTTATCAATCTGCTTACGATTATAAAAATGAGTATTTTCAAAATTGAGCCTTAAAACTCTTTTTGTTCACAGAATGGGGTAGTACAAAAACAGGTGAACAGGAAGGTCTGATAGGCACAGCTATGAACTGTGTGCTGCAGGTTCCAAAGTTCCTACCTCAAGAACAGAGATTTGATATTCGGGTGCTGGTAAGCTGTTGTATTTTTTTACGTTAACATAGAATGATTTGTCCCCTTCTTGTGCCTTTTATTACTCTGGCTCCAAATTAGGTAGCAGCTTCTACAGTTTTCATTGACCATATATATATATATGTGTGTGTGTGTGTGTATACTTAGTTGAGGTATTTAAAGAAGGTTTCTGTAAGGATTGTGTGGTTTTGAGCTCTAACCATTTTCCCCTGTGTTTGGTGGGAAAAACTACAGTGCTACATAAACAAAGAGATTTAGTGAAGTCTGTGAATTATCTAATTTTCAGATCTCTTTTCAACTTTAGAAATACAGTGGATGTTGTTGTTTGAGGTAAAGGCTTTGTCAAATTTATCTGTGCTTATGTAGAATGGGTCTGTGTGGCCTAAATAGCAACTGTGCAATGATGTATGTGAAGAGTCTTTTATGGAAAGGAAGGCTGGACACTTGAATCCCCAATCTATAAATGAAATCTCATCTTTAAAAATGTCCAGAATTGGAAAAACAGAGATTCCTGCATGCAAGTTCCAGTATACAGGGATCTCAGCTTTGCCTCATATGTCTTGAGATCCTGATCCCTCTGTTTCATAAAAGTGCGTTACTGAGTTACATATCCTCAGAAATATGACACACAAAGAAGACATTTATCTAGATAATGTTCTTTGCTAAATTACCCTTTTTTTCATGTGTGTAATCTTCTCTGACTCTCCAATTCTTGCAGGGATTGGGTCTGTTGATCAATCTAGTAGAATATAGTGCTCGGAACAGGCACTGTCTTGTCAATATGGAAACATCCTGTTCTTTTGACTCATTCTGTACGGGAGAAGGAGATGAGAGCCTAAAGATAACTGGACAGATTGATGCTGTTCAGGCTTTAGTGCAGGTAAGAAATGCGTTTTTCCTGTAGTGGTCACCATTCCTCGTTATCAGACTGTCAAGGGGGAAGGGAGAACTAAGCAATGAAGATTTGTGAGAGTTGTTCTCTGTTTAGCATTTTGAGTAGTACAGCACAGCGAGGGAAGAGGGCTGCTGCTCACAATTATGACTTTTTCAGTGCTGTCTGTTACAGAAATAGCTTTCCTGGTAAAAGACAGTGGTGCCATTATTACAGACATCCGAAGGCTGCTCTAATGCTCCGTAAAGCTTTCTTGTTCCTATATGGTTTATTTCTAGTTTTCTTGTTCCTAAATGTCTGTCTTCTAGTTTTGTTATAAACCAACTGTAAAAATTCTAAGCTATTCTTGTCTTACATACTTCACTTCCATAGATTGGTTTTTTTAAGTACAACCTTTTTGGGAGTCTGAAACTGAAAAAAAAAAAAAAGTATCATGCTTTAAAAGAGCAATAAAATATGGATGTAATGATCCTGGATGTGAAACAGTGTTCTTAAATGCTGTGTTGTCTAACTTGTTCAAAAAAATCCACCAATAATTTTGGTGAATGGCTTCCACCTTGCAAACTGAAATGAAAAAAAAAAAAGGAAATTAAATAACAGCCTTTTTTATTTCAATTCAGATAATTTTATGGATTTTTTTAGCAGTCCTTTTATTTAACTATGTGAAATAACTGACTAGCAGCAGACAAAAATAAAAAAATAATAATAAATAACATATGCAGCTCAGCAAAGCAATATCTAAAACGGGTAGTTGTATGGTTTGAGAAATAATTCACAAGATATAAGTGCACAATATGAGATTGCAGATTCAGTCACATCCTTGATAAGTCATTTTAAATTACTCTTTCAAATTTTTGCTTTTTACGTATCAAGGGAAAAGCAGAGAGACCCAAGAGGGAATAGCTAGCATGAAAAGAAAATCAGAATTGGTAGAGGACAAAATGGGACAGGAACGTGGCGAATTTCAGTCTTCAGGCTGTGTCTCAAAGAAAACGATTAAACATTTAGGATGCCCAAGAGGAGCCTGCAACTGGTGCCGCACTGGGGAGGGACTGGGAGGGAGGGAGGGAGGCCTCTTCTGTAGAGCGCAGCAGTACTGGTGGGGTAAATTATATTTTCCCTTGAAGAAGAAAAGTATTGAAGGCTAACTGTATTAAGGGGTGAATTGTGAAGGGGAAATAAACTTTTGATTACTAATTCATTGTGTTTAAGGTTTAATTTATAATAGAAATTCTCCTGAAACTTTCCCCATTAGCTATTTCTTGAGCGTGAGCGAGCGGCACAGCTGGCCGAGAGCCAGACAGATGAACTGATTAAAGAAGCTCCTACTGCTCAGCACGACAAGAGCGGGGAATGGCAAGAGACAAGTGGGGAGATACAGTGGGTCTCCACAGAAAAGTCAGATAGCACTGAAGAGAAAGATAAGAAGGAAGAAGACGATGAAGAACTTGATCTTAATAAAGGTACGTTGTCTGGTTGCCATGAGCTCAGAAAAGGCAAAGAACTCTGCGATTGCATAAATTCCCACCTTGTCCTCTACTTCCCATCCACATGCAGTCTCTTGGGCTGGGATTTCCTCAGTCCATCTCCCAGGTGAAACCATTACAGATCATAAGTAGTAGCAGTTCAGAGCTGCAGCATGAGAAGTGGAAGAAGTTATGCTACTTTTTTATTTTCTCAATAGTACCTTCTATCAGTTGCTTAAAAACCAAAACCCACAGCTTCTTAGGGACATTCTGTGTAGGAACTGTTCTGGAAGGGATGGCTTGTAGGCCTTCTATCTTGTTCTTTTGAAGCATTCCTTGAAAGTTACCTGCCTTGATTTTGTTTTCCAAGATATCATGATCTGTTCTTGTTTCATGCTACTTTTAAGATGTTTGTTTGGTTTTTTTTCCTCCCATCCCTATTGGTGTGTGTGCTACTTCTGTCCCCATCTTCTTTGTGTCTGAGTTCTTGTATTTCATCAGTGGTACCCCAGGTACCTGTGTAATGCCTTGATGTGCTGCATCTTCGGTAGTTTCTTCCAGGAATTTGAGTATCTCTAAGCCGAGTTATGTAGTTTGTCTCTGGAAAATGTATGAGGTCTAAAACATCAGTCTTCTTAGTTAATCTTCTAATAGTAGGTGCAGTGTATGACTTCTAATAGTGTTTTAATCTAATAGTAGGTGAAGTATATGACTTTTTCCAGCCTGGTTTTATTTCCTTCATCCTCTTTATAGCTCCATCAACTGGTGTCTGCAGCTATTTGTGGTTTGCCCAAAATACTGTGTCATTAGCAAAAAGTCCTGTATCTGTTATCTTTAGTAGGACAAACT
Organism: Nesoenas mayeri; assembly: GCF_963082525.1. NCBI lineage: Eukaryota > Metazoa > Chordata > Aves > Columbiformes > Columbidae > Nesoenas > Nesoenas mayeri. The sequence goes on along the minus strand of NC_137551.1, from coordinate 10,697,392 downwards.
TCTTTTGATGGAAGTCTTACTGGCTTATAGTATCACATGAAACATTTAAATTTGTATTTTGGTGTGTTAAGTGTACAGTTTGCACATTAAAATGGCCATTAATAAAATACTACACAATGTAATGAGTTGAAAGCAAAGGAACAGTTTTTTTGTTCAAGAATGTGCTGCTGAGTTAATAAGTACAGAGTTTGTCTGATTCTTGTCTCTGAAGTCTCAGTCCAAAACTCATTTTGTTTGAGGGGAAAAAAAGAATTCTGAAAAACAATAATGAAAGATTGTGTTTGAAGCAGTAAAAGACAGGAGCTGTTTAGTGATCACAACACACTCGGTTGTCTCTCTGCAGCTCTTCAGCACGCTGGGAAGCACATGGAGGACTGCATCGTGGCCTCCTACACCGCCCTGCTCCTGGGCTGTCTCTGCCAAGAGAGTCCGGTAAGGGAATAAGTCAATAACTTGCTCTTAAGTCCAATATAGTTTTTAGTGAAGTAATAGTTTGTAGTAGTGAAATAGGTTCATTAAAATAGGATTTGAAGTGAGCTAGTTCATTGCTGAAGCTACACTGATTATATAATTCTATGAAAAGTTGCCAGAGACATTCCATTCAAAATAAATTTTCTGAACATCGGTATGTTTATCAAAAACAGTTGGAACTGAATATTTAACCTCTTCCATGACTCTCCCCTTCACTGTTGGTCTTATCCAACAAATGAATTTACTTTGGAAAGGGAAAGGAAAATTAGCTCACCTGTTCTTTAATTATAAAAGCTTGCTTTATTTTTCAGTAATTTCAATAAGCCAATTAACATCAGACTTGTTGTTTTTTTTTCTCAGTCTGCTTTATTTTTTCCTCCATTGAAATCACATGAAACTGTGTATGCCTATAGTAGTTGAAGATGAGTGCCTCAGACTGGAAATACATAATACAAAGCTGAATTTAAGACGTAAAAATATGGAACTGCAATGCCTGAGAACTTCATAAACTCTCCTGTCAAATATATGCTCAAATGAAATGAGGTTGAAACCTGCCTACAGGATTGTCTAAATTTACCATGGTGGCAGAAATGGTCTTTACCATGCTGTTCTCTACCATTTGACGGATTAGTTTCCATACAGTTTCAGTGTTTGAAGTGATAATGATGGTGAATTCAATAATTCTCAACCCTTCATAATTATAGAGGGAGATTCTGTGTCAGGAGAGTAAATCTTCTTGGGTTTTTAGTTCTTGATAATCTTGTAGTTCCACGGGGGTCCGATGGTGGTAATGATCTTTAATGGGGGAAAAAAAAATGGAATTGTTGTTTCCTAGAAACAAAAACATGTGAGTACTGCTTAAAAGGGACTTCAGTCATAGAGATGACAGCAAAAAACGTCTTAATAATGCTTTGAATCTACATGTCTTATTGCATCTCACATGCAGTGTAATATAGTTCTGTGTCAGAAAAATATTTCCCAAATTAAAACAGATTGTTCTGTTTCTTAGATAAATGTGACTACTGTGAGGGAGTACTTACCTGAAGGGGACTTCTCGATAATGACTGAAATGCTCAAAAAATTTCTCAGTTTTATGAATCTTACTGTAAGTAATATATCTTTTAAATTCATGTATCTAGATATTTTTGTAAATGTGTTTTCTGTTAATAGTCTGTACATTTGTAGAAGCATTTAACATTTTTCTGTTTCTTTAGAGGAGCACAGGGTGACTTTGTTTTTAAATACTGAAAGCTCATTTGTCTGTCATTATTTTGGTAGTAAATGGAATAAAGCTACTTTCATTCCATTTGATTGTGACTGGTCAGGAAAATATTTTGAATCTTCTGCCTGAACCTAATTGCTTTTACTGATACATCATTCTAAATACTAGAATTCTGAAATGAGAGTAGCTCTTAAATATTTTAAAGACGTCTTAAAAATGCTTTTTTGTTACCTCTGTTTTCTGTTACATTTTGCAGTGTGCTGTTGGAACAACAGGCCAGAAATCTATCTCTAGGGTGATTGAGTACTTGGAACACTGCTAGATCCTGAACTTCGCTGCTGGAGCAACCCTTAGACAAAAGAAGTAGTCATGAAAGAAGTCCTTGAAGGATATACCAAGAGCATTCGTCTGTGTCATTCATGTTCGGATTTTTAAGGCTACCTGGTCTCTTAACCATGCGTTCAGCATTTTCCAAAAGACAGTTACTACATCAATCTGCAACTATCAAAAATGAGGGGAAAAAGGTTCTGAGGAAAGTAAATAAAGACACCATGCTGTTTATGATGCAGTGCAGTATTTAAATATTTTTTGGCAGGGTTTACCCTCCCTATCTTTTTTTCTTGCTTTGTTCGTGACAAGTTTCAAGGGGAAGAACTTGCTGCTGATAGTGCAACTGCTGTTTACTGTTGAGCCACTGTTTCGTGCCAGCCAGGTGCAAAGGCAGCTTAGCTACTGAGGTATCAAACAAATGTGCTAATAAAGAAGTTCTGGACAGCAGCACCGCTCCTATTCGAGTTTAATTTGCTCTTGCTTTTTTATTACTAGATTATTCCAAAATCATAAAATATAAATTTTTAAATACTTTTGTGATTTTAACTACTGTCTATATTTAAAATTTGTTGGAATCCAAAGAGGCGAGGATTGGATAGTTTATTTTTTATACTGTTTTGATTGAAATTAGGTTGTTGAACTATTTCTCAGTTCTAAAACTATCATGGCCCATGTACTGTAAACTGATAGACCATAACACTTTGTAGTTCCTAGAAGCATGCAAACCCATAAACACACAAAGCCATCTGAGGGTATGTTATCCACAAAAGAAATAGTAACTGTAAAAAGTTGTGCCCTGTTTAAATGAAAAAGTATATATATATATATTCAATCCCAGGGTAGTTTACACTTCTCATAAGCAAAGTCTTTGAAATGCTGTTTTAATTTGTTTCAAGGAAGCACTCAAGATGTATTTTATAATGCTCAATACAAAGAATCTGGATGCTTTAGGGGGAAGAATTTTAAAGCAGCTAAAACATCAATAGGGATTAATGGTTCCAGCTGACATAATCTTTCTATTTCATTCTTCTGTAGTATGACAAAGTTTAAATGCATACAACACAAAGCCTTAAATTGCTGATATAGCTAAGATTTTGTTCAGTCTGAGGTCTAGTTCACAGCAAAGCATTGTGTTTGAAGACTTATGTGGAACAAAGAATCCCAGAAAATACAGAATTTTTTTTAGCATTTTTTTCTTGCACTCGTTATTCAGACCAACAGAATTGGTAATTATTTTTATTAAGGTGGTCTTGAATATTTGCAGACTGTTCTGAGATCTGCTTCATTGACAATTTTAAATACCTGTATAGGTAGTTACATCATGTTATTCCATTGAATTTGTAAAACTTGAAGCCATAAAAATATTAGTTCTATGTATAATGAGGGGGAAATAACAGGAAATCTAACCTGCTTTTAGATCTTGTGTTATCTCCATGTATAAAGTTAAGAACTCGTGCTTTTGTATCAGTGCCAGCTGTAAATTTTATACATACAGTGGCTGCCTTCTATGTCTTCCTATTTTTGATAATGCAGATTGTTGGGAATTCTGTAAGGAAGTAACTGATTAGCGGCAAAAATCCTATGTTGGTCATACTTTTTTGCGTTTTCTCTCATCACTTTCTAAAACTTAGTGTATCAGTGTAACTTAGAAACGTTTTTGAGGTTATATTCCCCTTTGTTTAAAAAAATCTCAGTACTGAGGGAGGGAAAGGAGCTGTCTGTAAATGATCTACATCAGGAGGAAATTATTGAAGAGTTTGCCCATCGAGTTTTCTGATTTAGGAGGTTTTTACTTACGGGATTTCAATTGGATTGTATAGTTTCCTGTGGAGAGATGGCGAGAGAAAATAAAACACCAATGTGATGAGGGGGGAAAGCAGGGACAACTACCTTTCTTTGTTACACTGGTAATTGTTTGAGAATTGATTTACCTCAGTGTTTAACAGGTTTTTTTAAATGTAACTAATTGTCAAGCACTGACAAATGCAGATTTTTTTTTTTTTTGAGGGTGCGGGGAGAAATCACCCTGTGAACTGCAGTGCATTTTTGTGTATTAGACCCTCAAATAACTCTGCATTAAAGGGTACTTGAGGCCAACTTGCAAATTAAAGTTTTAAAGTAACTTTTTTCCATTGTAAATATTTGTGTAAATACTCTCAATTGGAAATTAGAACAGTAGAGTACTTTTCTGAATCCAATCCTATTTTTATTTTATACAGTATTTCTCAGCTGTGATCTTTGGAGCAAAAGCCAACGGCAGGAAAAATAGTTTGTACCAGTTTCATGAAGTATGTCTTTGGGTTTTTGTAAATAATTTTAACTCAAATAAAATTGCTACTTTCAATACATATCTTGTCTTTTAACATGTAATAAAACACTCCTCTGAGTGATTGCTGAAAGAAGGCAGTGTCAGGTAAATTGTTAAAAGTTAAAAAAAAAGAAAAAAGAAAAAAAAATCCTTGAGGAGCATCCTGAAGGTAGAGCTCTGCTTTTCACTCGTGTGGTGGGACAACAAAATTCAGTGCCTGGACCTGAGGCTGTGGTGGGTCAAACCAGCTAAGGCTTGAGATCTTCTGGAGATGCTGTACTCCATTTCTTGATGCATTTTGGAGTGCAAGTTGCTATTCAATTGTTCAGCTGAAGGAGCATGGAACAGCTCTGAAGAGCTGTAGTTAGAATGACAAAAATATGCTAAGCCATAAGGGAAATGGGGCAGTTGTTGTTATGGTGATACTTTTCACATTGTGGGGGATGTTAACGGCTTCTTTCTTCAGTGAAAAATGAGAAAATTACCATGAACATAGCTCTGTTTTCTATTAAATGATATTCTATTAATACGAATGATACTTTAATTTCAGGAATTTTTTTTCCCATGGATTTTTTCTTAATTGATACAACTAGATGCAGGTACAATATGCAGTAATTCATGAGCAGTAAAGCGAGTTGAATGTGATGTGTCATCTCTGTTGTCACTTTAACAAGCATCAGCATAATGTAACTTTATTTCTGTGCTCTAAAGGGATGTTACTGGAGTTTGAAATATGCAGCAGTATGTTATTAGCATGTGGCACTGTAGGAGGCAAATACAGCTTTATGTAGGCATATGTTTGAAAAAAAAATATCCTAACATCAGTGAAATTTTTTACTCTTGGTTATTTTGTCAGTAGGTATGTAATGGAAGCATTATGTGTGGATGCTTTGAGATGACATCAGCATTTTCAGATGAACAGGACAATTGTGAAGAGTTGGCAGTCACAGCCTTTCACATAGATCATGTCACTTTGGGACTGGTTTGGAATGCAGGATTTGCATAACAACAGTGATCTGGTGTGATGGGTACAGTACTGGTTTATCAGAAGCTTAGCACCAAAGCAGGCAGTAGTGCTGCAGGTGATTGCTCAGACTGCCCTAATGGAGCTGCTTTCATGCCGTCAGCAAATGGAGTCGCTGAGTAGGAGGGTGGACAGTGATCACAGCGGCATCAAAGCCTCATCCTTCCCCTGAGCCTGACGGCTGCGCCACACACGCAGCTTGGGACAGTGCGCGTCTGCCAGGAAACTCAGGCACTGTTGCACAACCGCTTCTTATTTTCATAATGTGGTACTTTCCTTTTTTAAATGGCAAGGAAAACAAAAATATGTATTTGAGTTCAAAAGACAGAGAAGACTGAAATCGCTGCCGCTCTTCTGTGTGTGAGGCCTGCCTTATAGGATGGCTTGTTAATTGGGTTCTTTAAGATAAATGAGGTTGGTATTTGCCTTGAATCCTGCCAGCCAAGTGTTTTCAAAACCAGGCCGATGTAATTGTTGATGCTGCCGCTTCTCTGTGTAATATGTTAATTTGTCTTTGGGTAAAGGACACTACTGTCCAGCAGTGACTGGAACAAAAACCATACATACATATTCTTTTTTACCTGTCCTAAAGGTCTGCTATCTAAGGGACTGTAATTTACAAAGATGTTTGCAGCATCAGTAGGTACAGATAGTCTTACTGTAAATAAAAGTGAAACCATTATAAATAATGCAACTGCTTGAAGTCCTTATCTGAAGGCAGATTGATTTACTAATGCCACAAGGATTTTTATTCGAACTGTGAAAACTGATCTTAATTTGCAGCTGTAGGTTAAGCCTCAGGTTGCCATGCTGGGTATGGTATGTCTGTGTGGGACACAGGCTCTCCCTGGCCATGCAGAGGGTGTTGTCAGGAGCCCTGGAAAGAGCAGCTCTCATCAGGAGGAAAGTGAACTACACTAGAGACTGCCTCAAATTGGAAGAAATACATATTCATACCTTCTGCCTCCTGTCTGCCAAATTGTATCTCTAAGTCTCCTAACCCCCAATTTTTGCTACTACACACTGAACGTCCATTTCATCAGTTTAGAGGAATAAAGGCCAAAGAATTTCTTCAGATATGTGAAAAGCTAGATTACCAAATACCAGAGTTGTTCAGACAGTAGTGCCTATTTCCTTTTACACCCACTGCACAGACTCAAAATTCTCATCTGTCTTAAATAATCCAAAGTTCTTTAGAGGAAGGTTCATTGTTGGATAAATATTAATAGCAGAATAAACTTTTGCAAAGTAAAATTAGGTGATATGGAAAAGACTACTTTGGGGTAATGAATAACACGAGTTTTATTTCGATTGACTGTTTATTGTTAGAGTCCTTTAAGTTTCCTGTATTACAACAGAAGACTTACTTGTCTCTCTGCATTTAATTTTTTTAATTGGGGAGGATGACTGTTAACCTGGAATATAGAGTGGATTAAATTATTTTTGTTCCACCTGTAAAGCTGACCCTGTGATTGTGTCGTAGAACAACAGTTCAGTGTTGGTCGAGTGAGTAACAATAGTTGTGTGTGTGTTCCTCTTTTCCCTGAACTTTCTAGATCTCACTTTACCTTCTTAAAAGGATTAAGTGTATTCTCACCACTGAAAATAAGGAGTAAGAACACTGAGAAGAGGATATTCTACCAGAAGAAAGATTTGAGTCAAAGATGCCCCAAAGAGTTTGTGTTTGTGGAGATGAATATTTACCACCTGGACAAATATTTTTGTTAAAGACTAAAATCAGACTTCTTTAACGGTTTCTTAACTTATATTGTTTTCTCCTTCATATTCACTGATGTTTAATCAATATACACTAAAGCTTGAGGAAAGTTACAAGGGCTACAATGTGAAGGAAATTTTTAAAAAAATATTAGAAATCATTTTACTTTTTTTTTCCCCAGCCAGTAATTGACCAAAGAAAACACATTTAACTAGCCTGTTTGACGGGAGATGGACTTGTGAGTGTGGCAGTGTTGTATGTCCTTGTGACAGCTGCTGCTGTTAGTATCCTACTTGGTGGAAAGCAAACCTTGACGAAAAATATGTATCTGTGTATGTGTGTGCATACACATATATCTGTGTATATAGTTATTTTGTTTCTCTGCTGATACCAGTACCTAATGCATGAAAATCAAGGTGATGGGTATTTCTGCAGAAGTCTGAATGAGAAAGGAGAGGAGGGAGTTGCTTTTGCAGCAAATGAGAGCACTTGTGAGTGATGCACACGCCTCACTGCCTCTGGGAATGAGCCCAAAGTTGTGATACTTTGGGGTTTTTTTTTTTTCATGGGCATGTTGTTGGCCTCTTATCCCAAGCATGTGGCTCTTGAAAGCACTTCTGGGGCAAAAAGTTTTAAAATACATAGCCTATGTTGTTTTCTGGACTTCCTTTTAATTTTTAGTCTCTGTTTGAATGGAATTTAAGTACAAACCATAAGGAACCCTTGGAGTAAGATCACTTTGTGTCACAGCTTTACTCTGAGGCATGCATTTAAGTTCAAAAGGTTGATGTTCAGGTTGCCAAGCCTCAAAAAGTAGTTCAGTAAAGTGTTATATAAACTGCTGTGTAACATCTGGTGTCATTTTGTTGGCTTGTATTTCAAATTTTTGTCTTCATTCAACATGGAATTTTAAGGCAAGCTAGCTTATCCAAATTAAAAATGCCATCGTGTTTGTCTAGGTTAAAATGCCATAATGAAATTATAGTTTAGCAGCAGTAATGGAGCATTGTAAATTAAATAGAAGTGATGCAATTATTGTTTGTAGTCTCCTTTGCCCTTACTGTTTTTAAAACCTGGCAATAAATTTTTAATAAGAAAAATTTAATCTTCCTAATGGAAAAATCCAATTGCAATTTCTGCGCTGACTGTATTAGTGCATATCATACATCCAGTTTCAAAATGGAGCTTCCTCTTGCAAAACAGCATTTTTTTTATTTGTTATACCTTAGATTACCATGAGGTTCTCATTGAGGATTTTGCAAGAACAAATTTGTAGCTATTTTATCTCAGGTAATCATAACATTTCTTTCTTCCTTCCTTACTTGGTGTAGGTTGTAATGGTTCTTTGAGGATTTCAAATGTGACACAAAACCAAGTATCATACTTCAAATGTCGAAGAACATGCTGTAGAACAGCAATTAAAATTGCTGGGACAAACCAGTACTCTAGAATTATTTGCTAGTCTATTATATATCTAGTGTAAGACTGTAAATAAAAATAATCCTTCTGTAGAGAGAACTAAATTAATGTTTGTTTTCCTCACAATAAGACAGACAGAGAGAGCTATGCTAGTGGTGTCATACAGCATTAGACATTTATACTAAGATGAAATATACTGCTACTGTAATTTTATTTAACACTTGTGGTTAGCATTCAGAAGTTTTTAGGAGAGCTGGTTAGTGCTGTTTGATTAACATACATAATTGTAGCTTCAGCTTTAAGTCTTATGAAAATCACTAAGAATGTGCTTTGGTTTTTGAACTTCGCTAGCTGGGACCAGATGGAGTGTCTCATGAACCACCACTGTCCACACAATCCTACCCGTATCTGAGGATTTTCATTGGGCACAGTTTTCAAAATGCTGAATTCAAAACCTGATGCTGGTAGCATCAGTCTCTCCTGCATTATGCTGATGTTCTTTAAAGGTGAGCTCAGTCTATATACCTTCTTCTGGGAGACACTCTCAGAAAATGCTCAGTATGTGCCAAGTTCTCAGAAAAAAACCAAAAATCCTTCTAAGTCAACGTGAACATGAGGTCAGACCTAGAGGAGGTTGGCTTGGGGAGGCCCCTGCGGCCCAGCCTACGTACTTGAAATCCACTGAGCAGCGGCATGATGCCAAATGCATCTGAAGAAGCTGGTGTGTCTGTAGGGGTTTTGCTGAGTTTGTTACAAGTGGCTGTCTTGGGTTCTAGCCCAGGAGCTCAAGCTGTTCACAAAGAAGTCTAAGATGAAGTGGTGGAGGGTCCCTGCTCAGGCTGTTCCTGCCCAACCCCAGGTTTTGCTGATACTGGAACCCCACTGTGTTTTTCCTGGGCCTGATTTAAAAAAAACCCTCATGGTTGCTGAGCCGTTGTTAGCGTTGTTCCAGTGAGAGGAGCACAGGGCACCACTGGAATGTACTTTTGCTCCTGGGTCTAGCAAAAATCATTGCACTCAGATGTTGGAAATGACACAAACAAAAGACCTGAAGGAGTTCCATGAACCTGGATTCCACTAACTACATATGTTGGATTCTACTTAGACTTGTGGCTTGGCTTCCCAAACAGGAGATGTACTTTTGGAGAGGTGGAGATCATCACCCTCTCAAACAGGATTATAGGCATGTGTAAGACAAGGATATCCAGAAAAGTAGGATTGTTCTGCATATTGTCTTAATTATTCATGTTTTCTCAACACCAGTAAATATCAGATTATTTCATGAGCATGTGGAACTGTTGATATCCTGAAGAGTAAGTAAGAATTCTAGAGACTCAGACTTGTGAAAGAAAATAATATTTGTTAGTGTGCTAGTGCTGAAATTTGTCATGTGACCAATGATGGGGACAGAGAATACCCTAGTTCTAACAAACTTTCCCTGGAGATTAAATCAGAGACACAGAGGCTTGACAGGGAGAAGATGACCCGTCATGTAAGGTATGACATATCAGAAGCTGGAGCAACATCTGGGCCTGGTATGTGGTTGGACAGCTCTTCCTGTTCTGAAGTGTCAAGTATTTCTTTTAAGAACAAGATGCCACTGAGGGCTCCAAATGGGCTGACAATCAGCCTGTGAGCACCTTTCACTTCCCAAATGAGATTCCAGTAGTGCCACATGCCGTCCAGGATTAGGCTGCTATCTCCCAGCACATTGCAAAACCAAACACCTACAAGCAGGTGCCAGGAAGATTGCATACGCTACTGTGCCACAAGCAACTTGGTCACAACACTGAGAACTTGCCAAGATACAGCTCAGGTCAGTGTTCTGCCCTAAGTGTGGCAGTACACAGCATTTTAAAATGGCTACTGGTTCAGGATGCTAGGGTTTACTTCCATCAGTCTAAAGCCCAGGGTGCTTCATGGCACTTGGTTTAGGGCCTAGCTTTCTGGTGCAGTTCCACAGAAATACCAAGCAGACATGAAGTTAGCAATCCTGAATTTTCATCTCACAGTAAGGACGAACACTGACTGGTCTACAGAGTACCACACAGTAGTAGTAGAAAATAGCAGGCAGTTTACTGAGAAGTGAATTCGCCAGCCATGATGTCCAGTTGTAAGAATAGATATTTACTAGAGTATAACTAGCTGCTTGAGATGCTGTGAAAGGTGTGAAGCCCATAATCTCTTGCTGTCAATGTTTCAGAATAACCATCATCATAAGCATCAAACTGAAGAGGAACAAAAGGAAGATTATAGGTCTTTTGTTCTCATAAGGAGAGAACCAGGAGGCCCAGGAAAGTTCATAACCCAGCTTTGAATGCAACTTGTCAAGCTCCTCAAGATCCCAGGCTCAAAACTGACAAGTATTCCTCTAGCAGGTTTCATGCTGACTCCTTTATTTCTGTAGAAATGCAGGAACTGTTCGAGGTATGTTGTGACTGCCTCCTCTGATCTCCCCTGCAGCTGGCAACAGCTCCAAAGAATTCTCTTGCTGAGTTTCTGTGGCTCTCCAGGGCACTTGAAGGGCTGTCGAAGTATGTCTGAAGTCCTGTCTCTGTGATGCTCTGCCCCATGGCAGTGGCAGAGATCCGAGATCTGCCCTGCTATGCATGTCGAGGTAAGTGTGTGCACATTTGGTTCCAGAATGCCTCATTTCTGCAAGGAGCTCTGTAAAAGCATGTGGAGGCTTACAGGGGGGATGCAGGACAGGGAGAGCGGAGGAAGTCACTGCCACTCAGAAGCTGTCATACTGGTTTATGCTGTCCTTGTCACACCGGCTGCAAAGCTGGGAACTTCTCATGTTACTGCATGACAAGTGCCACACTCTGGTTAGACTGCAGAAGTGAAGTGTTCAAAGGAGATCTTCTGAACATGCAGGTTGTTGGTAGTAATTCGGGGATTTGGGATGGGTATATGAGATTTTATGAAAGACAAGTGAAAATAAGGTGTTAACTTCTATCCTGCAGAGGGTTAAATGGATTATGAAACATGAGAAAAGCCACCACAGTTGCTGGAGTTCACATACAACTTTATGAAAGAGATTGTGCATGAATGCAGGATGTCTTTAGTTCGCTCCCTTGCAGCACTTCTACTTAAATGCACGATTTACTAAAGAGACATCCCTGCCAGTGTTCTGGCAGACACACAACGCTCTAGTCTCTTACTGTTTGTCAGTATTTGCAAAGGATTTGAAGACAGAGAGCATATTGATTAAAAATAGACTTCTTGGAAACTTGGTGGAGGGAAAAGTGTCAAGGAGGTGCCACTGTCAAAGCACAAGCTGTATGGGTATGAAAGGAGCTGATTATCAATGACTGTCAGGCCAAATTTGTGTGTACTAAGGAGCCCTAAAGCAACTCAGCAAATGGCTGTGGTTTGTCATATGTCACTTACTTACAGTTGGAACTAGTGGAAAGACTGTGACCACAAGCTTTCAGAAGAGTTTCAGAAATAGTACCACTAACCACAGGCTAGCAAGTTTAACTTCATTCCAAAAGAAATTGCTAGAAGTTAGACACTATAATAAAACATGGGGAGATGACAATGTACTTGGCTAAATATTGGGGGGAACTAGCTGCTGTAATATTAAAAGAAATTGTGAGTAAGGATTGCTCTTAAAAAGCTAAAGGAACTTAGAAGTAAACAGACAGGTGTGACTCAGTTAATATAAAACCATGCAAGTGTTGGTTGGAAAGAATTCAGGAAATTATCTAGCCCAGACTTGTGCTTGAAGTGGTGACCATGCTAGTTCAGGTCAGCCCTGGCTTTGTCTACCCAAATCTTGAAAAACTCTAAGGATGGAGATTTCACAGCCTAGGTAATCCACACCAGTGCTGTACTACTCTCCTAATGGAAAAAAATAAGGTGTACTTGTCAATTTAAAAAAAAAAATGTTTTCACAAGACCCTAAGCTATGCATAGAGAAATCCTCTATTGGACTGATAACCTTGCATCCAAAGGCATAAAAGACCTGAGCAGAAGTAACCATCTCATCCCTGCAGGAAAGAGGATGCTGCTGAGTGTTGCATGGGTTTATAATTGACTTGACAAGGGGTGGGTGGCGGGTGGGAAGCGTGATGGACTGCAGGTGTTTGGCAGCCTGTGGGCATTTGGTTATTCATGATAGTCAAATACAAAGCTGAATGCAAAGAGCTGCAGAGGCTCTAATGAATGATGGTATGATTAAAAGCCCATTGAAACTTGCCACTGATAAATGTAAAGTAATGCACATGAGGAAAAATAACTCTACCCCTACATCAAGTTAGACTACAAATTAACTGTTGCCACCAGAAAAAATAAAAGAAGTCTGACTATTCAATTTCAGCAGAGGGCAGAAAGACAATTGTAACATTAGACATTCTTAGGAAACAAAGAGAAGAAGACAGGAACCATCTTCGTATCACAGGATGCTTCCATGATGTTGCCTTGTTTTGAATATGGCAGGGATTTTAGGAGATTGCAAGACAAAGGCAGATACAAAACCCAGCCTCTTTACCTTTGTTTCTTCTGCTTTATACCCTGAATAACCAGCAATATGGAATAGTGAGAAAGAGGTTAAATAGTGTTGAAGAAAAAATAATGACTGGAGATATGTGACTGGGAACAAAACCTCACATATGATGTGGAAAACATAAATAGGAAATGACTCTTTCTCCCAGAGCTCACCTTTGTTCTGACAAGAGGGAGCCCAGTGCAATTACCAGGTTAACAATTTAAAATAAGCAAAAAGAAGTACATTTAAACATAGTACAGAATTAAACTGGGAACACTGGGAACTATTCCCTCTGAATGTTTTGCTACTAAGCACTAACCTTTGCATACCAGTAAGCTAAAATTAATGGCAATGCATGAAGGAGTAGCGGCAGCTCTATCTGGTACCTACAAGAACTGGTCTCTTCTTTCGTGTTTTGCATTGGTCCCCCCACTCCTTAGTGCACCATTAGTTTGTGGCGGTATTTGGGCTCTCCAGCGCGTACAAGCAGCAGGAGCAGCTTTATTTGGAGCCTAATTCCTCAGTTACCCGGCAGTGCCCCAGACATCACTGTGCTTCAGGATTAGCCAGGCTTAAAGACTCGTGTCCCTGGCTGCCAGTCCTGGGGTGACAGACTGGCAAGACCCCAGCTCTGCTGTGGGGCGGAGCGGGAGGGGGGAGGTTTCCACTCCCACCACCAAAGCACTCTCCTTCCTAGGGAAGGATTTCCTTGCATCTGCTTGGATGGTAGCATGTGTCTATTCCCATTTCTTCCATGCTACCAACCCCCAAATAAATAATTTGTATTATTTTCAAAAATAGTTTGAGTTTCCTCTGAATAATTTGCTATACCTACAGCATTTCTGAAAATACTAAACAAATACCACAGTCAGACAGACATGCTGTGGCAGCAGATCTTGCTTACATTTTGACCCTGGGTAGAGTTCCAGCTTCTGATGGCTGGAGATGGCTTCAGTTCAGTTGTCATATGTACCCCCTTGAGCAGTTGAGGTCACATGAAACCAGACTGGCGAGAAACCTCCTTACCCAGCCTCTCTGCTGCTCACTGCTTGGCACATCACACATGTCTTTCAGGGGAGCTCAGCTGTTTCTTTAATGCTGTTCTCCCTGTGGCTTCCTCAGAGTGACAGGCAGGGACCTGTGAGATGGATGTCCAGCCGTGGATATCGGCAAGGGTACAGTCAGCGCTCCCACACTGTATGAGAGGCTGTGCTCAGGGCAGTCTGTGTGCTGAGGACAGCAGTTCAGAGCCCCATAACACGGCAATGCTGAGCTCAGGCCCTGCATGGTCACACCTGGCTTGTTCTGAGCCCATTCAAAGATGCATGAGGGCTTCATCACAGTTAGGAAAGTGAGCCTTTAAACAGGACTCACTAACCTTAATTGCATATGAAAGTGACATAATTTCAGAGAGCAGCTCACAGAAATGTACACTGCTCTGGTGTAAGTCCAGCTCTGTGTTAATTATTAAGGAATGGTAATTTTAGTCAGCATTTGCAATGGATTCCACATGACTGAAACCTTGTTCCCACAAAAGTTCATCACAATGTCAAGTATTTAATTAATTTTCACCTTTATTTTATTTTAAAGGTGTTACTGCAATTAGTAGAATGTCTGTAAAAACCTCTTTGATTCCTTTCTTGCCCCCTCCCTAGTGGGAAGGCTGAACAATTGTATGAGTTTTTGCCATGCTTTCTAACATCACAGAGTGCCAAGATACCCAAGATATAAATATAAATCCATAGAATGGGGGAGGCAGGAAGAGTTGGTTTACAAGAATACAGAGATTCTTTCAAATAAATGCATAACTGTAATGAGTTAAATTCAACAATTAATCCACTATTATTCTAACAAGAAACACATACTTTTTAAAGCAAGTAAATTTAAAAAAATCTTAACACCTGCAATCCTTCCTACAAAAAAAAAATCCTTAAACAGTTCGCAGCTCTTAGTATAATTTGCCTAAATTCATAGACTAATTTACATTTAAGAGTACATTACCATGACAACTTGTAAATCTTGCTAAATTCTCCTCTTACTACTAAAATTGGTTTTGCTGTAATTTCTTCAAGAAAAGTAATCTGTAGTCTGGAACCTCCTCCAGACACAAAGATCTTCATCCTGCATCTCCAGCTCTGAGTGCACTTTGAGTACTACTGTGACAATGTAGAGTACACTTAAAGCACGTTACCCTTAACATCTTGTTTATGAAGAAAGAGGAAACAGATCATATATAGAAAGCCAATAATTTATTGTTAGTATAACTGAAATCTTAAGTCTTATCTAACAATCATTATTAGTCCAGATCTAGGTATTACAGAAAAAGAAAAAAACACTTCTATGCAGAAAGAATTGCAGTAATAATAAGAATAATAATACAGTTAAAACTGTTACACTCACACTTCCTAGCGTCTTCTCCCTTTCCTGGTGTTACACTCACCCTCCTGCTGCTTCTCAGGTTGGTGGCTCAGCCTGGTAGCAGGGCTGCTAAGGCTGCTCACCAGCACATGGGGTCTTTTGCTGGGAGGAATGTGATGTTGATGGCTGCATCTTTCTCACTCTAGGATCCACTTGGGGTCTTTTTTATGGCTGCCAACAGGCTTTCACACCTTGCTGTTTCATCACTGCTCTGCAGCTCCGCATGATATCCAAATTTACCATATGTGATGTATCTTACATATGCCATAAACTTGTTATTTGTTCTGTTCTCCATAAAACGGTCTTTTTGTCTAACTCTAGGTCTGTATTTCTTTTTAATGAAAACCAGTTGTTGATTTTTTTATAGCTGTGGAGTCTCCAGTGGCAAGCCTGTGCCTCATCTTTTGTCATCTTGTGCCTGTTCTCCCCACTGCATTCTGTGTCTCCACATCTCAAGGCCTCAGCTATTACCCCTTTCCTGTGGAAGCCTGTAATTCTCCATGCTGCACCATCATGTTGGTTGTAAGTATTTTGTTCTACGCAGAACAACTACTTGTTGCTCCTGTCTGCACATAACTACAGTGATGCCATACAAGAATAAGGAGAACTAAAATAAAATCATCTATAACCATGTGGTCAGAAGAAAAAATGCTAATCCAAGTTGAAAGAAAACTTGCAGGCAAGTCAACAAATGTTCAGTTGAGGCAAGTCTCAGGGCTGAGGCCTTGCAAACTTGTGGCAAAGCATGTGGCCTGCTGCTAACATTGGCAGTATCTGATACAGGGCTACATGTTACACGTAGCAAAAGCTGCATCAGCAGAATGCAGTAAGCAATGGAGAGAATAATGCTGCCGCATGACATTCCAGCCAGAGTTACAGTGGTGTCTGGCCCTGCTGACAAAAATAAGGCTGTACAGGTGCAGAGCAGCAACATCTGGGATCTTAATTACTGCTGTACAATAAAACAACCCAGCCTGGCGTTACAGTCTCACTCCAAGTCAGCTGTACAGAGGCTTGAGTGGAAAAATAGCTTACTCGTGAGATCAGCCTGTTCAATCCAGGGAAGAAAGAAGAGCGGCTCGTTATTAAAATAGAAGGCAAAATGGGGCAGTTTCTCTTCCTGTCAAATAACTGGTAAATCTTCTCAGAGTCTGTGCTTCACATGCTTTGCTAGATTTGGTTACCTCTGTCCTATGAGAGTAAAAAATTCTTGGCAGGGGAAATGCTGTTTTCACAAATACTGAGTGCCAAGCTTTTAAAAATTAATACTATGTAGAGAACATCCTTTGTTTTTATGAAAAGGTTGCTGAAACAGCCCAAGTTCCAGACAGACTTGAAGTAATATTTTGCATATTTTCAGGAACAAGGTCTGGTTTTCACTGGGAGCGCAGTGAGGCTGGTATCTCTCAGCAGCTACAGGTGAATGTTTTCTCTGTAGGCGGGGAGGGGAAGCAGCAGTCGCTGGTCTGTCTCCGGCTGGGAGGGTTCAAGGCAGAGCTTGGCACTGGGGCTGTGGTTTGTGATCCAGAGGCCTCTCAGGTGACTCCGACTAAGTGTCCTTTGAAGTCCCCAACCCTGGGGCACTTCAGGGAGTTCCTCCAAGTTAATGAAAGCCAGGCTGCAGCAGCTAAAACTTCATTAAACCTGCGAGATTTGATGCTAAGCCCATACTTGAGTGTCATTCACAAATGGGATTGAGTAAAGCATTTACCAGCTGTCCCTGACCCAAATCCCCAAAGGCTCACTGTGTTCGCTCACAAGTTGTGAGCTCAAATGTCTCTGCAACCCTGCTGCCGGTCCGGGCCGTGTAAAACGAGGACGCATGTGGCTCCGCGTCGCAGTGACGGGGCCGGCGCGGCATGCGGGCGGCAGCCTGCCTTCCCCGCGGCCTGCCCGCCCCCGCGGCCTCAGCCCAGGGACAGCGGCCTCTGCGCCTGCCCCGGCGCGGCGGAGCCGGTGGGCGGGCGGCGGCCGCTCCCCTCAGCGCAGCGGCATCTGCCGGGCTCCCCGCGGGCCGCTCCCCGGTACCGAGCACCGATGGTCGGAGGCTCCCACTGCCCCCCGGCCACCTCCGCCGCCTCCCGGGCCGCGGCGCTGCGCTGGGCGGGGCGGGCGTTGCCGTGGCGGTTGGGGCGCTCAGCGCTGACAGGATTCCCGCCCCTTCCCGCTCGCGCCGCGTCTCGGCCCCCAGCAGCTCCGCGGGAAGCGTGGCCGACACATTCGTTCAGTTTAAGTTGGTTTCTCCGTAGCCTGAGGTGCCACCCGGGCCCGGGGGGTCCCTCACCAGCTGCAGCCACCCCTCCGTCCTGAAACCCATCCCGGATGGCTCCTCTCGGCGTTCCGCCGGCAGGCCAGGCTGCCGCCCAAGTCTGCAAACCCAGGTGCACCAAACACCTCAGAGAAGGCAGGGAGCACCATGTGCCTGCGGGGTTTGGGGCTGTGACCCCAGGGATGGAGCCCGGCCACCCGCAGAGCAGCCAGCCCTGGCCCCAGCAGCACAGTGACAACCGCTGCCAGCAGCCTCAGCGCTGTGCCCACAGTCCTGCCCTGGCCCCAGCAGCAGCGGGGCAGTGGGAGCTGGAGCCTTCCAGAAGGTTCCTCGGGCAGCTGAGCAGACAGGGCCCTCGCTGGCCCTGCAGCTAGCACTGGTGGTTGCAGATGCAGGCTGGTGGTTCCTGTCCCTGGGTTTTTGGAGAGAGGTGACAGCTCCAGGCCAGCACACGAGGAGAAAGGGACTTTGCACTGTGGGCCAGGCTCACCCTGTGGCCTGGAAGGCTTAAAAAAGTCCAGGTGTGTCACTGCTTTTCTTTGCTTTTAGTAACCACCAGAGGGTGACATGCTGAAATTATAACTGTGTAGCTACAAAAGTGAGGCGTTAAATTCTTTAAAGGTCAGAATTCATGATAAAATTCCGCCGGTAATCATGTTTTTCCTGTGAGCTATTGATGAGATAGCCACTCCTCTGCTGCTCTCCAGGGCTGTGTTTGAGGTGTATTAGCCACAACTAGTTGTGACTTTCCCGTTGAAACTGTTTCCCTTGTGGAAAAGTAGTGATTTGTAAAGATTCCACTGTAGGAAAGTAATTGTGAATTCTGTATTTTCTGATGTGACCAAAAAAAAAAAAAAAAAAGTTTAAATACAGTTAATGTATCCATTTTCACTAATATTTACAGGATTTTTTTTGTTTAATTTACTCTTCTGTTTAGAAATTTACATTCTCCTTTTTCCTTAGGACACCAAACAAAATATTTTTAAATACTTACATCCACATTCTGTGTGTTGTGTCTCCTCTGCCCCAGAGGAGCTGCCTACCAAGTCATTGTGTCCCCATGGCAGTAGTGTTTGATGCCACACAATTTACTTCTCTGCCTCGTGCACTACTCAGTCCTCTCATCCCAGTCGCTGTCCTGTATGCCAGCTCATGATCTGCTTTCACTCTGTGCGAAGCCTGAGGCTCATGTGCATGCCGGAGTAGCCCATAGAAGGACCGGTATGAATGTAGAAAAGCTAGATGTGGAAGGCTAAGCGTGAACAGTACTGACGGTTTGCTGTATGGTGCAAATTCCTGCAATTTACGGACGTGTAGATGGTGCTGATGTGAAACAGATCAGATTTTTGGGTGAACGGTGTTCAAGACTTGTTACTGTAGAGATTAGGAAAAACTTGTGTGATCATTTTGGGCATAATTGGCTACCTGTGGTAGACAGTTATGAAAACTCCTTGGTGTCACACATTACTTGGGAGCTTGCCAACAAGCGTAATGACGTGATCCATTCAGTTGTAATTACTTCAGTATTGAACGCTGTTGTTCCCGTAGGTGTGAATTCTGTATGAAAGAACATAAGCATCAAACTGCAAACTAAACATGAAAGAGACTGTGGGTCCTAGGGATACACCAAGGCTGAGGAAGGCATGCTCTTTACCTCAATGAAAATAAAACAATGAAGGTTGAAATGTAACCGTTTGGACCTTTAAAATAATTCTTTGTTGTATGTGTGCAAATGAAATGATGGGGTACTCAAATAAAATCCCAACAAACAGTTAGTAAGTAGCTTTGACTTAATGGTATGAGCAGAAAATGGCCTATTTTAACACAGTGGGAACTAAGCAGGTGATGGCTGGAGCTTCAGCAATTACTAATTAAGAAGCAGGAGACAGAAGATACTACCTGAGAAGAAAATATGCTGTGTAATGTGGAAATGACTGCTGAAGTGTATATACAGTGAAGATGTGACTTGGATACTTTGTTCCCGGGCAGCTTTTTGCCAAAATACTGCTGTGTTGCAGATTCAAGACTCCA
The DNA here is from genome assembly GCF_963082525.1 of Nesoenas mayeri. Lineage (NCBI taxonomy): Eukaryota > Metazoa > Chordata > Aves > Columbiformes > Columbidae > Nesoenas > Nesoenas mayeri. The sequence continues at coordinate 10,677,691 of NC_137551.1, read as the reverse complement.
GTGGAACATAGATTAACAGAAAGGGATTGTTCTTGCAACTATACTCCATACTCAGTTTTGGAAGCTTAGGAGATTTTTGACTTCTTAAGGAGTTTCACTGTCAAAAGCACTTCCTAATTTCTGTGGTTAGACAAGAACTTAGATGGAACACATGCCTTGTTTTGTGGGATTTTTTTTCCACAATCCTGTCCATTACACAAGGAATGAAAAGAGCTGTAAGTGGTTCCTTGCTAAAAACCAGGCATGCAGTTTCTATTTTGAAACTCAAGTGTATTTTTCTATGCTACAATACTGCTGACTTTGCTCTAGATATACATAGTTCCTTGTCCTCTGTCCAAGCCGTTTTTAACTCCAGTGTTCTGTTTTAAAGAAAACTGAATTGGAGAAGAAACATATTTCTAATTCAGTCTTTTTTTTTTTAACCTCAACGGAGATGAAAATCGAAACTGCTCTTGGGGGAAGAGTAGTAGGTGGACCAGAACTACTTAATATCAGAGTCATAATTCATGCTACTGACATCTTATCATGGAAGTACAAATTGTACTGTTCTTGAATTCTCAATGCTTTTTTTTTTTTTTTCTTTTCCTGATTTAAAACAGGGATTTGATCTCTTAATTTTGGAAAAATAACTTCCTGTCTTCATTGACTTCATAGTACAAAAGCTTCAAGCAAATCCTCACTTCTCCAAGGACTATGAGGTAAATGTTAGCTTGATAGCAATAATTAAAAGCGGAGGTTTTGTTTCTGCTGAGTCACTCCTTATCCTGAATGTTTCTAGGTGATAAAACAGTTTGTTACTAATTTTTAATATGTACTTACAAGTATAGGAAGGCTTGTGAGTAGAATGCATTTGAGAAATTCAGCTGAGCCAAATTCCTAATGATTGTATTTAATTGTTCTGATCATGGGCGCACCCTGGTTGCTGTGAGCTTCAGACAGAGCCTGCCCAGTGGCAGATCCTCAATAGCCTAGTGAATTCAGTAGGAGTTTCTCTTCAAATGAAAATCAAGAAGTTAAAAAAGGAGAAGGTCATCCTCTTGTGGATTCATGTGTGCTAGTTGTACTGCTTCCAGTTGTTCAGCTTTGTTGTCTGGCTATACTTTCTTGCCTTCCCAGCTTGTTATTCATTGACAGCCACCTGAGGAGTCCCTCTACTAGTCTAGTTCTGCTTCAGAAAAAAATGTCACTGTGACTGTCACAGATTCACTGTGACCTCAACAAGGCCTATAGCTGGTTTCATCAACTCTGCCTGTCATGTCTAAGATGCTGAAGCATCTTCTCCCTGTTTCTAAATGGCATAATAATGCTATCAAAATGTTGTTGTGTAAACCAAACTGCAGTTTGTTTGCAACATTAGTGCTTATGTGACTGGTCTAACACTTTCTTCTAATTACAATTTGCATATTGCAGTTCTTTAAACTGAAGAGAATTAGTAGGGTAAGCAGAGTTGCTCCTGACCTTGGAACTAAAGGACATAGCTGCTGCTTCTTTTTCCACCAAACTCCAGAGCTGTCTTGGAGGCTTTCTTCATGGTAGAAGAGCATATGAAAGCCTTGTTTGGACAGCAGTTGTCAGCCTGGGTGGATATGTATGTGGCTAGGAGGAATGTGGCAGTGATGGAGACTGCGGTCAGCAGAAGAATTGACACTATGTTGACCCCTGTAACAGAGGCAGTGCAGTTTCTTATCTGCTTTCTTACCCAGCTACAAAGATCCCCCAGAAAACTAGAAAAGCCTCTAGAGCTATATTAATGAATCTGTTCTGAGATGTGTACTTCAGCACTCCCTGAAAGTTTGATTCAGTACAGTATATGAGGCAAATACTTCATCAGTCTTACAGTGGCCATTGAAAAGATTCCTTGGGGGTGGTAGGGAAGGGAAGAGGTAAATACTTGCCCAGACAAGCTTTACAATTTCTTTTGTGACATGTAGTGCTCAGCAGAAAGGCAAAACAGACATTTTCCTGTGATAACCATGGATTCTGAAATGAGAAACAGCAGGCGGGAAAATTCAGCCAATAAAAGACAGGACTATCTAGTCACTCTAGTGAGCTTTTAAGTCTTTCAGTGCTACGTGTCTTCATAACTGAAGTGTTACAATGCATAGGTGTTGTTTAAGAGGGTTATAACTCAAATAATTTTTCACTTTGGTGACCTGGATGGATGTCCTGCAACAAAGAATGCTGGAGTAGGGAGCACTGACTTTGATTCCTTCCCGCTTAGCTCAAAAATCTGCAAAAGCTTTACATTTTTAAGTGACTGTGAAAATTGCAAGCATATATTAATATTATGTTCCATAGCAGACTTGTTTCTCCTTTCCTAAGCCCCTCTGAATTTCCAGTGCATAATTTATAACTCCTTGGTCTAGATCTTTATCAAAACTTAGTTGAGGAACATGGTACAAGACCATAAACTGCATCACTAAATGCAGTTATGCTGTTGAAAATAAATACCTAAGTCCTTCCATCCCCACCACACCCCCCAACCCAAAAAGGCAATATCCACTTTTTATTATTAAAATAAATTACAGTGTCCTTCTTCTGAGCAAATTCACAGAGAACTATCTGCAAACACACATTTCCTTTAGCATAAATACGGTGTGGCCTCCAGTTCATTGAGCAGCTGTAGCTGTCTGTGCATGTGTCCTCGAGGGTTGGACAGGTCCTCGCTTGCTCCCTTTGCTTCTCACCTTCCCCCTACAGACCTGCTCCTGGGGAACTCAAGCAGATGGTTCCTAATGAGAGCTATTGGAACAAGAATGTAGGTGGTGCAGATGTGGTTTTTTGTCTCTCCTTCTCCTGCCTGTCACCTCTTGTCTCTGAATTGCCACCTCCGGAACATAAAAATAAGTGATTGTTTTTACAGGGAAATCATGATACAGAAATGATGCTAAATGAACAAGCTCATTGGTAACCTGTTTGTTTGGAGCAGACATTGCAAGACTAATTGGCAAAGCAGCATGAAGCAGAACTGGGCGGCAGGGGCCTCCCATAATACCCTGCACCATGGCCCTTTCCTGCCTTGCTTGGAAGAAAATATGGTAACTCACATCCACAGCCTTGAAATTAATCCTGTTAGACACTTCTGAAAAAAAAATACAAGAGGCATACAGCTTTTCACTTTGATTAATCCAGTGTGAATCTAGTGCAAAGACACCCCCTCCCATTGTGCCTCACATTTGCACATGCTCCTGAATAGAAATGAGCTCAAGACTGTTGTGAGCTTCAACTGCTTCAGAAATCCAGGAAGACAGGAAGAGGCTGTGACAGCTTGGGCTGCTTTGCTTTTTGAATTAACAGACCATCCAAAGCATGGAAGAGTTATTAGAGATCAAAAAGGAGCTGTCACTGTCCTTGGTGCCCCTGGTGGTTGGTTTTCAGAACAAACCATCCACTCCTGGGGTGAGGGAAAAACCCTTTTCCATAACTGAAACCCCCCAACTACTGTTTGTCCAGGCCTGTTCTCTTCCTCAGACCCACCCTAAGGCAGACTGATATTCATGGGCATCTCTTCTCAGTACGGATGTTTTATTACCGCCCTTTAAGATTGACACCACTCTTGCAGTGATTCACCTTTCATCTCTGCATTAAAACAGAAAAGTGAAGGGTACAGTGAAAAACTTTGGTGCTACTGAATGGACTGGGAAGGGGCGGGGCTTTTCTTAGTGGACTTTAAGTGTGGAAATTATGTGTGTGCTTTTGCACTCTCTGCACAACTCTTCCCTAATACCATAAGAAACCATTAATCGCTTTGAGCTGAATTATCCCAAAGGCCGAGTTTCTGTAAATGCCATAGAAGCTGGTGGCTGAATAAAGGGGAGAAATACCCAAATGGGTTCTCCCACGGAGACAATACTGACAGATTACAGGTTGTCTGTGTTCTCTTTGGCATCAGCCAACCCTGCAGGCAGCACAGGCTTAGTCCCGCACTGGCCGTCCCTTCCTGTGGAGTTCGCACAAAAAAAAAGATGGAGCTGCTGCTAAGAATGAAGATAATGGCAGTGGCCCCAAGCCCATAGGAAACATGTTGATTCCACTGTTCTTGTTTCTAAGGGGGCAATAACCTGTTTTGAGGTACCTGATTTGAGAACTCAAAGTACCTTTAAATCAGCCATGCTAACAAGTTGTAGGTTTTCACTGCCTAACTCTCCAACACTCAGAGCTTTTGGGAATTTTAGGGCTTGGTGGCTTTTTGTTTGTGTGTTTTTTCCAAAGTGATTTTTTTTTGCCGGTTGCACGTGGCTGTTATATCAATAAGACTTTAGTGTTTTGAATTAAAAAAAAATGAGAATAACATGAACGGATTAAGCATTTTTGGAAGACACTCCTACAGTTAGAGGAGCCACAGCAACAGGAGAAAATACTAAAAAGTAAGAAGGAAAATAATCAGATTAGGAGAGGAGATATATTGCTTCACTATTACTGCACTGAATATTAGTAGTGAGACTTGCAGAACCTATGTGTAATTGAAAAATAGTATTTCTTTAAGGCAGACTCGTAGCAAACTCACAGATAAACTCCATATTTGCAACAAAGTGAGAAGAAATTATTTCTGGTTGAGGAAAAAGATCACAGATCCTGCTATGTCTGGGAGGTTTTCTGGCAGCAGAAAAATGGAAATTCTTTTACTTTATGTATTCAGCAGAATTGGTAAGAAGTGGGTTTATCTCCTGGATTTCAATCCTTCCTTGTTAGCTGTGACCCCATTACAGTCCCAGAAATGTAGAGCTTGGGAGGAGGCATGTTTGTGTTTCCTGTTGCCCTCTACAGCATCTCAGAAGTAAAACACCAGCTTAAAAACATGGAAATATGTTGCATTAAACATGAAGTAATAGCAATTTGCATACTACAAGGAAGAAAGCTGAAAAGATGATATAATAAGCATTATTTACCTCTGAATAATACAGTGCTGTCTTTCTATGACTAAGCTGGAAAACTGCATATGTAAGTAACTTATTGATTAAACCAGCTTTTAGATAACCACAAAGCTCTACAGTGATCCGTCATACTTTCCATTGTCACTGGACGTGTTGTAAAAGTAGTGAGAGTCTGTATTTTGTGAGGCTCGAACAGGTTCAGATTGCTAACATTCCCCTTTCTACTCTGGCCTGAAAACAGTTCTTGTTTTTATAACATTGCCATGTGAATCTACACAATTTTTGGGAAATTAGCATATTCCTATCTGTCAAACAGTGCTTTTCAGTGTAAATTTAACTCCACTTTTGAAGAGCCAATAACATTTGAATGCATTCCACTTTCCATTGTAATTCATGCTTAGAAGTTTAGTCAGGCTGGAAATCTGCAGAATAGCTTGTGTTGCATGAAAACAAACATGACAGCCCCAAACAGGAATCCCTTAAAATCAGTGGGAGACCTTTTTTATTCACTTCCATAGATCTTGTGTCTGACCCTTACTTGCTCTCTCTTTGGACAAAAGATTTCAGGCAACTACTTGCACATTCACATTTCTGTGATGTTCAGTACAACTCTGCTGGGCAGTTATAAAGATGGGCTTGACTCAGCTTTGCCTCAGCATTCTTACAGACTGGATCTTTTTCTCAATATAGGTAGCACTGGTGTTACTTGGTATTACTTACACCAATTAATATGACAAGAGTGTCTGCTTAGTAGTTTATAGATCAAATAAAATAGTTGTTCTGAAAATTTTCATACTGGTGTTTGGGTTTTTTTGTTTGTTTTTGTTTTGTTTTGTTTTTTGTTTGCTTGTTTTGGGTTTTTTTTGAACAGACTTATTATACAGTAGGAATGGTGCTTCATATCAGGGAAAACTCTTTTGCTCTCTACCCAACTTTGAATGAATTTTGAATTATGAAAACACTGGAATTTCTACATGTTTCAGCATAGACTGGCTAGAGCGTAAAGGCTAAATATCCTACCCACGTTAAGACCTAGTTTATAAAGTAGCTAGCAAGCCGTGACTTCACATCTCCCTCATTTTTACTAATGTCCTGTGTAATCAAGCCCTGAATCTAGTGTAAATCATGTTGCTTATGAAAAGAGAGTTCAGAAAATAAAATTAGAAAAATAAACAAATGGGAAGCTTGAAGCAATATGATGAAATGTGATGTGTCTGTTGGCACAGGACATTTATTTAGATATTGTTGTAACATCAGAAGACTGTTCAAAATCAGCACAGAAATCAGATCTCATTCCTACCTATATGTTCCTTTATGTTTTGGACTTGAATAATATCTGGCCATTTTCAAAATGGAAATTGGTTGGTTGATGATTTTCTTAAGGCAGAGTTTTCCTCTCTCACATAGATGAGGAATTAAATTTTCATGTGCTTGTTTTTAAATTTCTCGGAGCAACTTTGTGATACTTTGGTGTTTTGACAAAAGCTACTCTTGGCATACTGGCAAAAAGGAGTAGTACAGATCAAAGTAACTGTATCTATCGTGTTTCATAATTAAGAGAACAGGCTGATAAAACGTGTCAGTCTTATACCAAACAGTTATGTAGATAAATTGCTGTTGGCCTTCCATCACTTTTAGTAATCCATCCTCTTTTTAGGAAAATGAGTAGGTGCAATTTTTCTTTCAAGAAAGATGTATTGTCATGTAGATGAGGGGCAGGGTAAATGGGAACCAGTTTGTTGCTCCTTATTCCTTGGCCAGTTTCAGTCCTTACGCTACTCTATATTTTTTTCATTATACCTGTTACTGCCAGCTGTTTCTCACAGGATTTATTTTTCCGTTGCAGTCTTCCTGAAACTGTGATAATGAATTTATTTTGCTACCTTAATGTCTTCAGAACACACAAGTTTAAAACTTGCAAGTATGTAATTCAGGGTGGTTTCAGAAGAGCAATTAAATTTGCAGTTGTATTTTGGAAGACAGGATCATTGTGTATCTTTTTCTTCTATTGTAATAAGTAAACCTGTGACAGAAATCTTGCTTTCTGTGGCATAACTCTATTGAGAGTGACATTGGAGATGCCATTCAAATCAAAGTAGTCTGTAATGCTGAAGTTCAAACCTTAGATGTCAGCTGTGATGTCAGGCTCCTAGCATTACTTTGAATATGCTGAGATGAATTAACCTGCAGGTTAAAGTCCTAAATCTACCCCATTTTTTTCCTTTTTTTTTTTTTCTTTTTCCCTCCTTTCAATGGTATAACTGTCTATAGCTGCTAAACCATTATTTCTACGGAATAAGCGATTCTGCAAGTTCTGTTATATTTTGTTCCTTTTATTGACACACTTGTTACTGAAGCTAGCAAATAGAGCCACACTCAGCTTCTGCCTTCATCTATAGTCAGGAAGATAATAAGGTACTTTTAAATGCTTTTCTTTCTTTACCTCTCTTAGAAGATGAAAGTGGATCAATAGAAAATTCCATAGCAAGCTGAGCTGGTTTTATAATCGTAATGGTTACCAATTGAATCAGGTAAAATTAACTGACTCCCATTGCTTATCTGTTGTGGTTATTTTTAAGAATTTTGCTTCACAAAACGTGTCTTCACATTAATACATTTTAAAGGAAGTATCACAAAGCATTTTGTAGCAAAAAAACAGTTTTATTTGGTATCCAGGTGACAGCTGAATGTGATAATGAAACATTCAGTAATTGCACACAACTGAGGAAACTCTGGTGGTCCCACCGGGGTCAATTACTGTGTTTGGGTCATTTGCAGATGAGAGGCTGAGTAAGTAGTTAATCAGGCATGTACACCAGTAATAGGAGACCTCTGTCTCTGATAGGAGCTTGAGGGCATATAGTGGGCCTTGTCCCACTTGAATAGTTCTTCCACTAAATGACTGTATTACCAATTAGACTTCTATAAGCTTGTTTTCTCTTACATCTGTATCCATTGTGTTTTCCTTGTCTATCAATGACCTTGCAATTGATCTGTTCTCTCTTTGATCATGGTGAGCTGACCAGGGGCGGGTGGTGTCAGTGTTCATTGCACTGACAAGCAAGTTTGTTTTACTTGCTGATAATTTCCTTAGATGCATTGTTACTAATTTCCGTGGATTTATTTTAAGTTAGGAGATCAGAAAGAGAATTGACTGTTAAAACTTTACCAGTAATTAGGAGAAAGATGGAAAAAAGAAAAATCAAGTTCATTCAAGCTGTAAAAGACAGAATACAAAATGTGGCCCTTTGTCATCTTTGCTTCTTTCACCTACTCTGCATACAATTTTAACAGACATAGGTCATAATAAGTCTTCAATAAAAAAACCTCTTATTCTCTTGAAAAAGCTAACTTACTTTGAGTTTGCATATTGTTCCATTGCCTAAAATATTATGGGAGAGAATCAATGGGTGGTGGTTGCAATAGCTGAATAGCTTGACGAGTTGTGATTTTTTAGGCTTGAATGACTGTTGGTTCAGCAGGTATTTTTCTGGAACACATTTTTTTAATCTTAACTCTGTTGAGTTGTTGAGGGTTAAGATTGCGAGGTGACAATAAAACCCTGGCAGATGTATTGTTAACCCCCTCTTCCTCCCCACTTCCCCCTTTTGCCCCTCCCTCTCCCCCCTTTCCACTAAGGAGAGGCGATTGGGAGGAAAAGAAGAACAGAGAGAAGAGAGTTGGAAAAAATTAAAGATGTTTTACTAATGCTACTAATAAGAATAGAGAAAATAATACAAAATATACAAAACCAATCTTGAAAGTCTCAGCAACTGCAGAGCCGGCACCCAAAGTCCTGGATTAGACTCCACAGCCAACCAGAGCTGGATTCAGTCTCTCACTAGGCCTCAGTTCGCAGGGATGACTAGCAAGGTCCTCTCCTAATGTCGGCCATAAGAACAAGAGAAAAAAGGGACGAGATCCTCGTGATCTCCCATTTTATATGAAGTATTCACGTGAATGGAATGTTATACACAGTTGGTCAGTTGTTTCTCGTCGCCCCTCTCGCGAGATGTCCATCCATGCTTATCAATAAGTTTGCATTCCATTGCTAGATTTTACCAAAACATGTGTCTGGTTCTCCAGGAAAATGCAGCTAATATGAAGGCTTTAGCTGACAGGAAAAATTCACTGAAAGAGAAACTTGTTTTTAACAAAACCAGGACATGAGTTAAATTAATAATTTGGACAGTTCATTCAATGGTTTTCTAAGAAGTGACTTCCAAACATTCACAGATGTACAGACTGTGCTAGAGGATGTTGCTTTGTTGGATAAAAACATAGTTATGTTTCAAGAGGGGGTAAATTTTAATCCTTATAGACCTAGTCATGAGCCTGGATATACCAGTCTGACTGAGTTCAGTGAGTCTGGGCTGAACTCTGTCAATCAATTTAATTTTTAAACTTGAGACACAAAGGAATGAAAAGCTTCTTCATGTTCCACACTGGGTACACTGTGTGGATGATCCCACTTGAGATCTTACAGGTTTTCAATGTCCCACCGTACCTGGTCACCATTTAGCCTTATGCACTGATGCCACAGCCTTACTTGGTGAGCGCTGTAATGTAAGAAAGCTGAAAGGTAGGTACAATGATTTTTGCCTTTTCCAATCTTTTATGATTCACCTCACCTGCCTCCTCTGTATTACTATTCTGAAATGCTCAGCAGAGCTGAGGAATTCAGTGTATTCAGTAGGGTAAATTTGATCCAAAATGCTGCCCTGCTGTGTGTCAGGGAATAAATTGAAGGTGGCTAATACTCTATTCCAAACAGTTCACAGTTCCTTCTGATTTATAAGCAGAGATTTAAAACTAACCAAAGAAACATTTCTCCCACTCAGTCTTGGCTTCTGCTTATCCCTCAGAGTTGGTTTCTTGAATTCTAAGATATTTACATGTGAGCTGGGGCAGCATAAGATGCATAAACATTCTGTTGTGAATGCTTGTGATTACCTTATGGAAGACAATGAATTTTGTGCATATTCTCTGGAGTTCAGTAAAACGTGCTGATCAGTGCATATGCATGCCTGCAAGCCAGTTCAGTAGAGCAATTGTGAAACAAAAGCACAATAGAAGACAAAGCAGACTTATTGTAGGACTGGGGTTTTAGAGTTTTCGAAAGCATCTAGAGAATGTTTGAAAACAACTCCCATTGGGAGTCAAAGGGATTTGTATGGTTAAATTCTTCATCCGTTTTGGAAAAACTTCTCCTAAATGAATAAATATAGGGAAAATATACAGCAAATCAGTGTGTTCACTCCCAAATGAAGAAAACAAGTTCAGGAAATATATAGACTGCACATAACGTCAGTAATAGCAACCTGAAAAATTTCAGAAGATGAAAGAAAAAAACCCACAAATTTCCAAGGTGTTTTGTTTGTTTGTTTGTTTTAAAATGTATATTTTTGTTGAATACATACCCGAACTGGTGGCTAAAGGCTGGATTGATCCTAAATGTAACTGCTGTGACTTCAGACTTGGGGCTGGCTGGAGTGTACAAATCTCCATTATCCTGCAATGGATGTTGTCTCCTTCACTGGTGCGATTCATTTAAAGATGATACAACACTGTATTATATCCAATATAACCATATGAATTGCTTCCTTTAGAAGACCATGTTTGCACAGGCTGGTGTTTTCCTGCAGTCTGTTAAGTATAGTCTAACTCAGATAATTTGTAGTCTGATACATATGCACCTTAAATCCAAGTGTATATGATGGAGACCTAAAACCCAGTGGAAGCCCAGTCAAACGACAGTTTGTGTTATGCACCAGGTATTTTTCTCAAAAATATTTTCTGCTGAGATTATGTTTCTGTTACTGCGTTCAGTGCAGAAGACATTGTGTGCTCATCACTCTGAATTCAAATGCTGAAGGCAGTGTAGGTGTGGACACTCATCATTTACATTTATTACCACAGGGCTGGTAATTCTTCCCCAGTTCAGATGAGTAAACCAATGGAAGTAGATTGTACGTGTTCTTGGGTTATTTTCAAAACAAACTAGCCATTTTTATTGTTTGCATTCTGAGACTGGTCTGAAGAAAACCTGAGATTTAAATCTATATCTTTGCTTCTCTTTCCATGCTTTCTGAACCTGTACAATCTGATTGCTTCATATGTTCAAATTTTGTCTCGAATGCAAGGGCTTTATTTTTATATAAAGGGTAATATTTCTAATGGATAAGGATATAAGAGAAAAGAAAAAAACAACACACAAACAAAAAACCCAAAAAAGTTAAAAAGATGAGAAATCAGGATGAACCTGCCATTCTCTCTGCATGTACTGGTGAAAGGGAATGTTTGCAATTATTTTTTGCATCTGCACAAACATTGCCCTTGTAGCTGTTATGGTAAATAACCAGATGATGGTTAGTTTTGTTGGAAGCAAGTGCAGTCAAAATTCTATTAAGAGTATGTAGATCCTCAAGGTATTTTTTCCATGGGCTCTGATGTGACAGCATTGGAAATCAGAAAACTGCCTATCATCACAGCTAACTATTAGCAAAGTTTGAGGGATATTTTGTGCTCTTCTTTCTTTCATGCTGATGTTTGAATTATTTCTGCCATCTTTTGCCAGTAAAAGGGATTATTTTTTCTAGTGCTCTGATACATTACCATTTATTTATATAATTTAATAGAAAAGTAAGTAACATTCCAATTACATTAGATTAGCCCTTGTCCCCGTCCCTGAATCTGAAATATCTACAGAGCCAGTTGAAGAAATACTGTGAAACAGAAGACAGTTTCTTCCACTCTTTCAGTCAATAAGCTAGTAGAATTTATTTCATAAGGAACAGACCACTCATTTTAACAACAACAAAAGAATGTTCTTTTATAAAATAAAAATATACTATTCCTTACCTCCAGAATAAATAAAATCAATAGAATTGATTCCAAGATCAGCAAATCTAGCAGTGTACTCAATGGGGAGCTCTGACACTGTACAACCCTCCCATACTAAAGAATAAAAGATGGTGACAGAGATGGAATAGGGTTACCTTGGTACCTTCCCAGGCATTTACTGCTGAGAAAGCTATCCACCCCCTCTTTTGAATTTTAAGACAGGATACCTGGCTGTAAAACATGAAATAAAATACAGCAGCTTCTGTCAGAGCCCAGTAATAATGGGAAAAAAAGGATTTTTTTGAGAAAAAAAAATGATGCAAGGAAAAAAGACACTTTTTACTCTTGAAATGGGGGAGTTGTAACGAGGCAGTGAAGTTCTTTAAGACAAGCTGTAGTTACATCAGCCTGGAACTGGAATGTTTTGAGGCCTGAATTTTGTAGAAGGTCTGTAGGAATTTCAGGCAACAATAAAAGTGTAGGAAAAAAAGTAGAGATGTAAATGCATCACATCACCTGTTTGCAGGAGAAAACTGAGAAAATATTAATATCTTGAGTGAGAGAAACTAGGACTGGGGAAGGATCTTTCAGTCTCTTTAGCTCAAAGGGCTCATTTCACTCTGAGTGAATGAGGGACTGGAGGGAGGGCATCATGTTCTGGTTGGAGAGATGGGTTATGAATTTTAAGAAAGTGAAGAGACAATAGGAAAATAAATAGTCCATTAAGAAAAGATAGCTTCTGTTTTGAGGTCTACAAGCTTCCCTTGTGACTGGGAGAAACAGTAGTTTCCATGCTAACTCAGAAGAGATGGAATTTGTAGTTTGGGAAAAATTAAAGCTGGCCACTGATTAAAGCCATAGGACTGAACCACTTGACTATCACAGAAGTAGCTCTATATGTGCTCCACAATTTTTATTCTATCTGAATTGTCACTATGCAAGAAACAAATTTCTTCGTGATCTGCAGAAGTGTGAGTCTTTAAAGTCTCATTTTGCTATACTGAGACACTTATCAAGAGCAATGATACCATGGGAAATGACTGATTTTGACATTACTAAGGACAGATATGGTTGAGGAGTAAAATTCTGCACATGCATGTGGCTTCCTAACTCAACTGTAGAACAAATTTAAACCACAGCTTTTCACTGAGGAGATGGACAGCTTTGAATTTGTGAGAGGGAATGGCTTAAAAATGTACTCTGGACGATTAATTTTTTGGCACTGTGTCTTGAAATGAGCTGTTTATCCATGTGATAGAGACAGCAGAAGCGTTAGCAGCACAAACCACCTGGCCTGCACCTACCAGTGTGCCCTCATATTGCCGTAGGAAGTGAGAATGTCTCTGGAGCATGAGAGCAGCGAGTCTGCAGTTCACTCTGCCATTGGCAGCTTGTCTGAGTCTGCCAGAAAGATGCTACCTAGTGCCAGCTGTTAGTCCTGGGAGGCTCTTCAGATCAGGCACCCTACAGCCAACAGGAGGGGACTGCTTTGTTTTCACAGTAGTAATTCTCAATATACTTTCATTCATGCAGATGGGATAAAACTCCATTAGTTATGCCAAGAAAAAAAAGGTGCAAGGAATTACTTATGTAAAATTCAAAGGGAAGATTATCTGAATTACCATCTGATAACAGAGGCACACAGAATTAAAGACAAAGGTACATGCCAGTGTGCATCCGACCTTTGACTTTCTAATCCTGCCCAATTGCTGCAGTCAGGATCATAGAGATTATTTTTGTGAGCTATTGCTCAGTGCAAGCAAAACAGATCAACCATAGTTTGTGGAATTAGATCAGCCCTGTCCTGAGGCATCAAGCACAAAATACAAAGCTTCTGGCAAAAATAGGGAGAAATATAACCAGCTTGTCCTCCTTAAATCTAAGTGAGGAAAGTACATCTGGTGTAGCCATAAAATACGAAGTGACTTGTTTTAAAAGGAAAAAAAAAGCATCAATTTGTCATTCTGGAGCTCTGTTTTTTGCAGTGCAGAATTGCTGTAGTGATCACAGGATTCAGGGACTATTTATTAATTGAGTCCATTCCCATGCACTCATGGACATAATCCCCTGATGCAAATACATGGTTTATTAAGGTTGCGGTATACTTACTATGGCAATCAGACCTCTAATAACATTATCCCTGGAGCTCTGGAGGAATAATGCTGCTTTTCTTTACAAGTGTGCTGTGGATGGCTGTCCACCAATGCTATACACAGGTAAGAGGAGGAGACCATGCAGGTGAACACCGAGCAGTAAGAAAGACCATTTGAAAGAAACCGTGAATGTTCAGGTTATCTGCAGGCATTAAGTGCTTTTCAGATAGGTCAGTATTTGATGAGAAAACTGAGGTATGTTGGCTTGAGACATGCTTAAATTCTCCCAGCAGATCTTGTATTTCAGATCCCTTCCTAGTACATTTCGGCCTAAAGGGGACAGCTGTGTTGAATTCCACAGGAGGTTTGAAGGACAAGTGTGTGAAGATGAAGAATTCTGGTGCTATCAGAACCTCTATCAAATAGCTAAATGAAAGACCGTTTATGTATTACGGAACATAATTCAGTGAAGATTTTTGCTGAGTTCTCTGTCAGCTCTGTAGGATGCGGCTTTTGGTCTATAGCTTAGCTGCTAGCAGAAGAGTTGAAAACACAGCCATGTCATACAGATGTCTGTGGTTGTATCTGCCCCAGAATTTTCTTCCTCCTCCGCTTACTCCAAACTTTTGCAACTGCTATGGCTGCCTCATATGTACTAGTAGCCACAATGGTAGGAGCACTAGTATACGTAAAGTGACGGGTTAAAGCCACTGTGTTTGTATGTTGCAGTGCATGTTGAGGGCTTAAGCTCTGAAATCTGGAGATAGAACAATTGCATAAATATCTAACTTGCATCACAAGAGTGAGCTTGTGAACATGCCTCGTTTTTAACTGAGCTATGTTTTTTATCACAAGAGATTCAGTTCATCACAGTAAAATTAATTCATTCTTCACTTGCCTGCCAGATTCTCAGGGCTGCTTCACTTTTTTTCTATTGTAGGAAATGTCTTCCTAAAGGCACACGATGAAATGCAGCTGAGAATAGTATTTTTGTTTACTACCTGTTGCTTTAGAAGTTAAATGTAGCATAGGACAATACAGAAGAGAAGCTCTGAAATCAGGGCTATTGGTTTTCCTACCATTTTTGTTAAGATTTACAGAAGTTGTAGCTCACTCTGGCTTCCAGTTTGAACTGCTGCCAGGGTCCATAATCCAGGGAAGAAAACCTTAACCCTCAGAAAACAGCTCCTGCTGAGGATGCTAAGTTGGTAATACAAAAATCAAGGCACTTAATCACTAATGATTTTTTAAAGTATCAGCCTTTGGTTTAATGCCTGCTCCTAATTGCTTACCTATGTATACACACACAGTGCTAGAAATTTTGAATCTGAAATAGTATCATTTTTCAGCTGTGATGTTCACTTTTTAGAAAGTTAGTTGCAGTTCTTTTTCCCCTTCCTAAAATAAACACGAAAGGAAACATCAAATTAATCATAGATACAAGGGCTGCCTGTAGTGAGGTAGCTCATTGAGCTTCCTTTTTCCAAGCTCTGTGTTACTTTCAGAATTTGAGTCTTGATAGTATTTTTTTTTTTTTCAGTTGAAGGGTGTGTAGTATTCTGCAACAATGAAATTATTTGTTGGGACATTTATCATCCTTTGCAATAAGGAAAGTCTATACAATTATCTTTGTGCTTGTGTTACACTCTGATTTTTTGTAATCCAGGTATCTGCAGGCTTTTGGAATGTGTACAGTAGAAGATGCACAGTAGGGAAAATGCATCATTGCTTCTGAAAGCCCATCCTTGGAAATTACATAATACATCTGACAGAAAGTAAACTCTTAATTTTTCCATTGATGTTCTCTGGCTTATAGCACCACCTACAAGTTACTTTCAAATTGCAGATGCAGGCTGATCTTTGCATGTTTGTGTACCCTCTTCCATGATGCAGCTGCAATTGCCTGCTCTTCCGCAGCCTCGTGCGAGCATCAATGGCTTCAGCCATAGCCATTTGCTGCTGTTAAGGATACTGTAGCTCAGCAATTTTGTCTGTGTCTCGGAAACCACTGAACTTCATCCAGTTCTGAAGGTCAATACAAGTCCCTGCATCTCATTTATTACTCAGCTCTGGATTTTAATTAATGAGGGAGGAGGAAGAGCCATAGAAGGGAGTCTTTGTTGGCACTAAGGATAGTCCATATGCCAAAACTCGGTAAACTAGAGTAAAAGGCAGTAATGGAAGATCATGTCCGAAGACAGTCACTGTGGGCAACCAAAAGCAACCTTATTGTTCCTTCGTCAGGTGGAGCTTCATGCTAAACCACTGGGATTTTTTTACGTTCACCTCAATTTAACAAGTTCGATTGCTGAGGTTTTGTGAGAGTGAAATTAGTCACACTCTGACAGAGGGATAACTGAGCTGAATGCCAAAATTTCAGTAAATTTTTGCAATGGCTGTAATGGCTTTGGTGGATTTTTTTCTTCCCTGTCAGAGCACAATATTCCTCACGTACTTTCATGGCACTATGTGCAGTTCAGAAAATGTTTATCTGTAGCTCTGCTGTCAGTTAACCCCTGTCTCCAGTGTAGCTGACAAACTTACTCTGGTGGAAATTGTGATGATACCCTTTATTCTTTCATTTCTGTTAAAAAAAAAAAAAAGGATGTTACTTGTACTTACAATAATAAAAGATATTTACTGATATGGATGCACTCTACAGTGATCAGAACAGCTCACACGCTAATATTGCAGCTGCTGTAACAATAGGAAATGACATCTGGATTCATACAGATTGTTCTTGCTGTTATTTAGTAGAAAAGGGAGATTATTCTGTTCCATTTGAGGAAAATATTAAAATTATTTAAATTGAAAAACTTTTGGTATGTCCCTCAGTTAGAGCTACGTTTACTTATCCAATCTGAGCATTAATTACAGCTTGTTTGATGTACATTCATCTAAAACTTCTTCCACAGTGTATGGAATGATTCCCATTCAAATTCTTACTGGTTTGATTGGGGTGACAAGGCTGTGAGACAAAGAAAGTACCTGGTGTGAGTATTCCTGGAAAAGCATAAGAAAAAAAAAAAGTATTCCTAGCAAGAGAGCTCATAATCCTCCAATGTAAAAGTAACCACTGATTTCCCGAGTGTATTACTGTTAGCAGTGGGTAGCTTATCAAAAGGATTTTTCCGTCTAGGGGTATTCTTACTTCATCACACAGACATGAACTTCTTGAGTTACTGACTCCTGCTGGTAAACTTTGGAAAGCATATTATTGAGCTGCAATTCTGCAGACACTTTTATTTATAATTTTATTTTTTAATGTTGTAGAGGTGGTTATGTCATCAAAGTGTGTTGCAGGTGGGGAGAATAAGCAGTAGGAGCAGAAGAAATGTCAAGTAATCATACAGATTTCATGTTAGCTACTATAGTAGTACAACTAAAACCCACACCTCCTAGTCTCAGCAAAGAGGCAAAATAATTTCTAAAATGAGAATAGCTCAAAAGTTTTGCATATCATGTCAGGTGCTCTTTTGGATTCTGTCAATTTGACAACCAAATTACTGGTAGACAAAAAAGGGTTCATTTTAATAGTGTGTATTTCAGATTTTATTGACCTTTTTATTATATGTTACATGTAAGAGAGGGGTAGATTTTTGCAACATAGTAACAGACAACAACTCTAGTCCAATAATTTTAACAAAAAAGCACTGAGGACACTGCTTTAGATGTCTGTGGGAACAGCTGTAAAAATTACTCAATTACTTCTTCTAGCAGGATACCTTGGCGCCATGCAGAAAAGAGGGAAGGCCAAATGAGAGCAAAATACTAGATGTGGAATCGTTAATTCCAAGGAAATCAGATGAGGGCTTTAATTTTTGTGTTTAAGATGCTGGCAAAGCTTTCTGCAGAGCCTTCCTCAGGAGGAAGTCTTGTGTTGTCCTTGCACACCTGACAGTTTTCTTGAACAGAACATGTTTTTCTGCCAAGGCACCCTCTTTTTCTCCCTCCTCTCCTTATTCATTTCAAGAGCAATGGAAGTAGTACTCTGAGGCCTCGTTTGTGACCATAGTCTTCTAACTAGTTACAACATATTGACTCTATCTTGAGCAATATTAATTTCCAGTTATCAGGGAACAATACGTGGGAATGCTAACAAAAAAGATGTGCTTGCACTCTTCTCCAACTGCTTTTTAAATGAGGACTCAGCGTTGCAGGTTTTGTCCCACCTGATTCCATCTTATTGTTGATACTTATATACTCGTACTGCTTAAATGGAATTACTGCTTTTGCACCCTGCACAGACATTGTGTTCCCAGCAGAGATGTTGAGTTCATTACTTAGCCTGACTTTGTGTACAGAGACCCAATCATAGCAGCTGGGAGCCTTCATTTGCAGGTGAAAGAAGTCCAGTTAACCTGGATCCTAACACAGCCACCAAGCACCTCTGTCCCCTTGAGGGACTAATGTACTCTGCTCCATGTCTCAGTTTTTCTTCTGTAAAATTAAGGTAGAATAAATCCACCTGTAAGGTGAGGAATGCAGAGGTAATGAATACTTCAGCAGATAGCAACAGTATCCACTGAAGTCTCCTTTCATTTCTTTCGTTCTCTGGGAAGAGATAACCTTGCAGGGAAGGTGGACTTCTGAATCTTGTCAGTCACTGACCTCATGTCTGTGTCAATCCACTGTCCTTTGTGCTACTTCCTATGAATCTTCTGATAAATCCATCCTTGAAGCTGGCTTTTTTTTTTTCAGTCCTAACCTAGCGAAGGTTTAACCCATTGGAAACTGGGAACTCAGAGTCAGAGAAATATTCAACTTTACTACATGATACAATGGACAGGATCAGACAATTGATCCTGATTTCACAGTCCCTCTCAGTAAGCTAAGAAGACAACCAATTTTATGCAGCAGCATATAACTCTAGTGATGGTTGTTTCACAAAATGCTATATTCACGTGCTATCAATGTATTGACCCCACCTGCAGCACAAGGTCTTAAGTTCTATTGCTTTTATTCCTACAATTTCTTGTCTTGGGATATCATCATTACACATGGGATGGTCTTTCCTATTTAACTGTAGAAATAGTAAATGTTAAGGCAAGTGTTATTATCCTGATAGAACAGATAAAATGTCCTGGGTATCGGGGGCAATAAAAGTTGTACCATAACTTTATTTTATTCCTTAATAAGTAGGAGGTGAAACAGGATTATCTCAGATATGCTGAGCCCTCTCCAAGGTTATTGGACTACTGCATTTGAAATGGAGAAATTATTTTATTTTTGTTTATTCTTGCTCTCCAATTTAATCCAAGTATTTGGAAAACTAGGGAGATTTTTTTTTTTTTTAAGTATTCAGTGTCTTCACTTTGGATTTCAGGAAATAGATCCTACTGTGTATTTCTGGTTTATGCCAATCATCTGTAAAAAGTACGAATAAATTATCCATTTGAGAATCACTGTCCTGTATGTATCTGTGCCTTTTCCTTCCTTGGAATTATGGGCTTTTTCATTTATTTGTGTTACCTTTTTTCTCTGTACCCTCATTTGCTATGATTTCTCAACATTGCTTGGTAGTCACACCTTTGTCTATCTAAGTGCATTACCCCTCCAGTGGTGAGGTTACCCACTAAGCTGACTCCATCCAAAATAAGTCAAATAAAGGACAGATAAAAATTCCTCATTTCAAATATACTTAAACAAAAAACCCAAAAAAACCACCTTTAGAGAGCCTATGGAAAGTCTCGGACTGCTTGCTCTCCTGCAGTGAGGAATGTGGCTTGGAAAATAATATATACTTCACTGTACTCTGCAGACCATGTGTGGGATGCAGACAAAATCTGAGAATTGCTGAACATATTCATAGCTCTCAGTGCACCCGAAATCTGCAATCAAATTGGCTATCAACACACCATCAGGTTCTCTTCCATGGTCATGGCTGACTCAAATGATAGTAAATGCTGGCTTTGCAGCTGACTTCTCAATCACAAAAATACTGCTGTCCTTGCATCTAACTGTTCTCACATAATGCAGGCTCTCTCCTCCCAGAACTCAATTTCACTGCCACTGAACCAGTGATAAAACCTGAGCACTGACAGCATGAACAATTGGCATTCTTAAAGGTAAACATGAAGCCTTATCACTTGGCTGCTGCTGCAGATTGTGATAGGGAGGTGAGTGCTCAGTAGTGACAATTCAAGATGAGAGATTGCAACAAAGGGGGAAAGAAAAGTCTCTGTACTGATAATGAAACTGTTTAATAGTTCTGACTCATACATAACTTGGAGTAAGTTACCCCCCAACCAAACTGTCACAATTAAATAAATTTCCAAACTGTCCAAACAACATGAGAACTAACAATATTGTTCATTTTCACTTTCCATTAGCTTGGATATTTTTCCCCAATGAGTATAAATACTGTGAATTTGACAAGAACAGGATGGACAAGAGTTCTAAATGATACTATATGAAGGGGCTGTGTTGAACTCTTCCAGCTGTTTCCTTTGCTTAGCAGGTCACAGGTGCTAAAACTTAAGTATTTGAGCACATTACCTTGCTTTCTAATGAGGCTGGCCTATCCTTTGCTCCTTTATTTTTGTTCATACTTTCTCCAGCCCTAGAGAATATTATTATATTGGTGATCAGATCTGGGGCATACCGGCAGTGCTACCTATGGTATTTTTACCAACATACTATGTTCTAGCCTGTAAAGGCACTTGTGTGCGTGCTCTTCATAGAGCTAATTATCTCAAGTGCAAATTCACTCCTGCACCATTCTGTTTCTAGCTTCACATTTAGCCAAGAGGACACCTCATCTCCCTCCACCACAAAATCTGTGCTCAGCTGCTGCTTAATCCTGTTCCTGTTTATGTTTCAGAGCCGTTTGCAGCTATGAGCTGTGCCATATGTAAACTGCATTAGAATTTGAAACTGAGGATTCTCTTGCATGGGCAGCTGATCTGACAGCTATGCCTGAGCTCTACTTGGGCTTTCTGTTCTAGCCAGTTTATTTGAGATGTTCAAATCTGTGGTTTGAGTGAAAGCAAAGATGAGAAGCAGGGATGCTCCCTTATTTCTACAGGTGAGTGGTATTTTAGGTATTCGGGACTGGGATGATAAAGTCATTCCCACTCTCTGGCCTGCTGAATGTTTGAATACTTTTATTGGGTGGACTAACTTCTATATAAGAAATTAAGAGCATATGCTAGCCCATGGCAAAGTAGAGTTTTAGGATACAGCAGGTCTGTTCTCAACAGAAGCAAAGGAAGCATCTTAATTCAGGTTCTAGTACTGAATGCAGAAGAGGCATCTAATTTTTTTTTCCACTGTTCTCTAGAAGTCAACATCCTAAAACCTCCAAAACATTTCTTTTGGTACCAGCTTCATGTGCAGTCACTGTAGGGTCACTTGGGAACATGTGAATTCTAATCAATGAAAGGTTCTCTAAAAGTCAATCTTTGTGTTTTGTTGAATCTCTGCTTAGTCTTTAACTTGTGAGGGAAGAAAAAAAAACAACAGAGAAGAGTAGGTGTGAATGCAAACCAACTCCTCCCTAGTACACTGAGACCTCATAGTCTGATTAGCTGACAAGGTGCCCTCAAATTCTTACTGGTACGGGATTAAATATCCTGCCCAGTGGCAGAGAAAAGAGAGCACAGCTGTCTTCTGATAGTGCTGCCCCTGCCTATGGGATCTGCAGTGGGTAACTCCATCAAAGAGAGTAACTCAGACCTGCACTGCATCTTCTAGATTTTATATTATGAAGCTCTTCATCATGAAGAACACTCATTTCCTGGCCAAGCAAGGGTCAGGTAGATAAATGTTTGGATGTATACTGCATATCCAGAGCTTAAAAATATCTCTGTGAAATTAGAAAAAGGCTGAGATACTCCTCATGAGGGAAGGAAGAGAGAATGCTATTTGCATTTACATTCACCACTTTAGGAGTGTGTATTGCTGATTAGGTGTTTATAGCTAAGATAACAAGCTGCATCCTCATGTAGCATCCCATTTCTATTTGTTGCCTGGCTTCCTAAAGCATTTTGAACAGCGCATCCCTGAAGTAGGATTTCTTTCTTGACCTGCTTTTTGTTTGTATGAAGAAACTAAGGACAAGTATAGCATTAAAGCTGTTTCTTCCACTTTAATAGAATATCAAGTTTCTGTCTAGGGCAGTAGCATCATTAGTGCAGGCTGTATCATAGACTTGCTTTGCCATTGCTTGGGTTGTCTGATGCCAGGATGTGCTCCATGTGGGATCACTTAGAGCAGAGTTGCTGTATTTGGGCCCCTCATGAGATATGCCCAAAGGCTTCGATCTTCCTTTGAAATGTCTCAATATCGTCTTTTCTGTGACTTCTGCTGCTGTTAATTAATGTGGGTTAAGCCTTATTGTTTGCCAAGTAGATACAGCAGTGTGAAGCAGCCTTGCTGTAGGAATTTCTAGGTAATGCACTTTTGTGTTATTGCTGCTGTTTAAGGGGAAAGGGACTTCTGACCTGTCACCCTAAGAAAAGAAATAGTGTACTAAGCTTGAAATTATGGAGGCTCACTTTTAACCTGTGCCAACCTCTGGCACAAAGGGCCTGGTTCTTACTTTGAGGTATATTTTACCTTATAAAGAAAGCCTGGCATGGACCAAAGCTTCAAGTGAGTTTCAGTTGCAATCTTTTGTTAATCATGCTCAATATGAGAGGATGAGACTGTTGGGATTGCTGCCCAGGACTGAAAATCCAAAGAAGAATTTCTTAAGCTGTTCTGGGAAAACCTCTAATGGTTCCTCATCTTGGAATGGGACCCACTAACCATCGGAACTCGGTGCTGCTTTAGTTAATTTTTTAAAGGACTTGGTTATGTTGATAAAGATATTTTTTAGGTAACAGCTAGCCATTTCATATCTTGAATACTGAAGCATCAATTTTCTCTCATTCTATTTTTTACATCTCCTGTATTAAAAAAGCACTATGTTATACCAATGTGAAATGAGCTTTTTGCTGCATGGATTACAAGGTGCTAAACGTGAATGCATTGTCTGATTCTGCCCTTTTGAATGTTCTTTATGGTTGTCTACAGCTTCATAATTATGTCATATTAAATAACTTTGTTTGGTTTGTGCTTTCATGTACAGAGCATGGCAGTAGAACAGACAATGAAAAAGAACAGACTTTTTTCATGTTTGGCTCTCTCTTTCATGGTGTATTTGTGTGCCTATTTGTACAAGCTTAATTATGCCTTAACCTAGTTTTGTGCATTCACTACGAAATAAGTTTCATAGAGGCTCATGGTAGCAACCTCTATTTTGAATCAGAGGGGGAAGGGAAAACGCACCTTGAATATACTGCTTTAGACAGTCAAATGCTAGATTCTCTGGAGTTATATAGAAAAACCCTGTTTAGCTTTTCCCAATGTGCGTGACTATTTCACTAAATATAAGCATGTAAAATAATCACTGACTACTTGAGACAACTGACCGGATTAAAATAACTTCCAAGTTACACTGTCACGTTGTGAGCACAGTTGAAATGTTACCTGAGTGTGGCAGGGAGAAGCGACCTGGAATAGAAGCTCAATTCAAAATTCTTCGGCGATCTGTATTACTTTGCCTCAGGAACAAGAGGTCTGCTTTTGAACTTCAGACACAGAGTGCATGAGGACCCTGAGGAAGGTAAAAATGCAGCACCTTCATAGCTGGCAGATCTGTTTTTGTGAGAGATGATAAATACAGATGTTCCAGTTCTGCACTACAAACAGTAGGAATGAGTAGCTGCTGGAGAGCAAAAAAGGCTTTCCTTGGCTCTCTGCAGAACCAAGGGATCTGTTATCAGAGGCCCCATTGCAAAAGGATTGCATGGGGAATGGTGTGCACTATAATGAACTGCAGGGAGCCACATCTGCAGATAATCAATTATAATGAAAGAGTATAGCTTAATTTTTGGGACCTCAAGTTGAATTTTCATGGCCACAACTAAGAAAAAAGCTTTTCTTCACTTAGAAACCAGACAAACCTGGTCAGTAAAACAGTGGGACAGAATAAATGTGTAATCTCACAATATTTTACTGAGGCACTTTTCAGAACAGAGCACCACTTCACATTTACTTTTGACATTTATTTATCTCTGAGGGACCTGACAAAAACTGAGAGAATAAAAAAATAAAAAAATAAAAAAAAAAAAAAAGAAAAAAGAAAAGTCTCCCCCCAGAGCTGTCAGATGAGGTTATTTTCCATAAGACTGCAGAAACAAGAACAGAAAGTGACCCCTGGGTGTTCAAAAGCAGTAATCAAAGCTGGTTTATTAAGCAGTGGAGTTTTTTAAAATCAACTGTTGTATGGTTCTGTCACAGATCACTTTTGTCAGTAGTATTGTGACACTCAGACCATTGGAAAACTGCTGCAAACAGAATGCAGCTCATTCTGAGCCTCATTTTCCTATCATAGAATGGTTGAATCTGTATCCTAGGTGAATAAGAACATACTCAAACCTCTGAAATTAATAAAATAGCTCCTAAGAATATCATTATTCTCCTTCAGCCTCCATGCAGATTATTGGGAAATACTCAGCATCTGCTCTTCATGTGAAAAACTATACCCATATCACTTTTTTTTCTTCTACTCCTGAATGCAGATTATGATGATGAAAATCTCTTCTGAATGGCCCATATGTATGGAAAAAAGTGTTGCTGAGTTAAGGCTTAAAATGAGCCCCAAATATGCCATGAAAGTCTAAACCATTTCGTTGATGTCACGTGAGGTTTTTTTTTGGCCAAGGTCTCACTGAAAAGTATGTATCTGGAATAAGAAATTTGGGACAGATTAGAAAAATATACATTTGCAATAGTTGGTGGCCACCTTCTTCCTTCCTTCCATGACCAAAAAGAGCTGCCACTTAGAAAAAGTAATTTAATACTTACTATCTATGAACATAAAATAGTGCCTGGCAAATACCTGTCTCAACTTAAAATGTGCAAGAGTCAGCCAAAAGGATACTCTGCTGAATGCTGGTACAGACCTACTCTCTCAGGAGGTTAATCTAACAAATGCCTTAAAACTCTTTTTTTTTTTTTTTTTTTTACTTTTGATAAGGTTGCGATAGCTGCTAATCAAGGTTTAAAATGTTCAATAATGAAAATGTAAACTGAGTTTGCTTCCCCCGTTCTTTTCCTTGTGGGAGAAATCTTCCTTATTTCAGAAGCTGCTGAAAACACCAATTCAGGATTTGTACCTGCAGACACTGGGAAGTACATGTGAATTGTTAAATTTTCATCCTTTTAAAGGTTAATTGAGAGCAATTTTCTCAGCTCCTGAGCATAGGCTGAAACAGAAAAAGGATCGAGCGGATTGTATGCAGTACTTTGTGCAGATATTCTTAATTCTGAAACCCAAAGCTCTGATGCAAATGTCTTGAAGGTATGCACTGTTCTGAAGCAAGTGTTATATGCCATCCCAATTAGGTCACAAAATTACCTGAATTTGAGGTTTTTCTTGAACCGAGTATATGAATCACTCTTGATTATTTGAGTGTTTTTCTGTTTGAATTATGGGGGATTGAGGTATGGGATAGGATCTGAAGAAAGAATAATGACATTTCTGCATGTAATGTGAAGATTTTTTTATTTTGCCTCCTGGCTCTGAAAAGAAATCTAATGAAATAACTAGTAGCACCACAAAAGCCCATCACTGTTTTGAATATTTACATGAAAGGACACATAGACACCTAGACTGTCATACTTGAAATCCACTGTTATAATTTCCCACTCTCCAGCTGGAGCAAACACAATTTATTTTTTTTTATCTCTCTTTTGGCCGAGACTTGAGGGTTTTTTTAAATGAAAGCCAAAAGTTGTATTTATCATTATGAATTACACTCAGCATTGTTTTTAACCATTGTTTAAATAAAATCCTTCCAAATTCAGAAGTCTTTGTTCTGAGGTTCTTTTTTTCCCCTTTTCTTTTTTTCTCCTTCCTCTACAATCTTCCACATTTCCTGCACCTCATTTCAGTTTACCTCCTTGCCCAGATTATGAGCAACATGGGTTGTGAAACAGACCGGAGAGCATGTGAATATGGTGGCTGTGAGGAGGTTTCTCCATCCTTCTGTTGAGGATGGAGGCTTTTGGGGGTTTGGGATCACAGCATCGCTCCTACAGTACTGCTCTGGCATTTAGCTCAGCCTGGTGTTCGTCATTCTGTCATCACTTTCTCAGGGAAGTGAGTCCCAGATGACTGAAGCTCTGGCTACTGCTGGGGAGTTCTGTCCGGTTGAGACTAATTATCCACTGTGCAGATGGGTACCAATTTTCAAAGTCCTATCTCCTAGAACAGTAATTCATATTTCTTCTTTCACCTAGGATGTCTCTTCTTCTGAGATGTTTCAGCATAAAAAACAAAAGGGACCTGGCAGAACTGAAGTATTTCTGAGGATCCTAAGTGGGATTACTAGAAATTGGCCGGTCACTGTGGGGAATATTCCCAGATAATAGACAAACAATGGTGTCCCAGGTATCATGGAGCAATTCTCCTTCCCCCGGCTGTCTCTAGAGCGTCTTCTTCACCTTCATTCTCTACTTTTGGATTTGCAGCAGGATGAGAGTGAATAGGGTTTTTCTTGTTCTGTTTTCGTTGCTTTTTTAGTTTTGTTTGTTTGCGGTTTTGTTTGTTTGTTTTTCCTCTCACTGCATTCCTAAACTCCTTCTGCATCCGTACCCTGAATAACATTGAAAGTTAAGTCAAACCAGCCATTTCATCTTCTGCTGTTATGAACAGAACTGTTTGAAAAAATTCCCTCTGCATGCATGGGATTTATACTCCACTTAAATTTCTTTTAGCTCCAAACAAGGATAAAATTAAAGTTTGAAATTAAACTTTTCTGTTTTGCTAAATGGTAATTCAGCTTTTGCGCTCACTGTCTGGTTCGTTAAGACCTTAGGAAATTATGCCATTCTCACTAATGGATTGTTTATTTTGAATAATTCTAAAAGGCACTCCAGCATTGTTGGATAGAAATGTTCTGCATAGTGGTACATTTTGTGTAAAATACTTGACATTTAAAAATTTGCTTGGAAAGGTAAATGGATTAAAATGTTAATTTGTTACAATGGCTTTCCGTGATGAAAAATTCAAAAGGTTTCCTGCTCACATTTTCAGGTCAGGAGAGCATTTGACTTTTACAAGTCAAAATAAAAGGGATTTCTACATAATGCATGAATGATGTATAACTTTAAAGGGAGCTTTCCTCAAGCAAAGTTTCAGTCTGTCCCTGCCTAACTTCTTACTAGAGGGGGTAGGAAATAAGGGAGTAGGCACACGGGTGTGCTTGAAAGATTGTAAAACAGTAGAGAGACTTTCCCTTCCACAGTAGATCATCAGTTTGAATCCAGCAGAACTCATCACTACTGACCAGCTGTTTGGTGGTCTTTCGCTGATTACCAGACCTCTTTACCAAGAGGGTGATGACACTGCAGTGAACATCAACTTGAGTTTGAGACAGAAGGAAAAACTAAAGTCAGTTTACAAAACTTAATGGTCTGAAGACCTAGTGAGTTTGTGAGTCTGTGGAGGGAAATATCTTTTTGGCCCATAGGACTGAAAAGACTGTTGAATTTCAACAGCTGTGTAATACAGTCCTTGCAATAAACTGAGACTCTGTTTTAGCGTGAGTCAGGCTGGGCATTTGCCCCCTCTGCTCCAGTTGCATAAAAAGAATCTATATGTGGTTCCAGTACCTGGAGTTCTCTTCTACTTTAGGAAAGTGGGTGAAAAATGCATGCTTTTTTGCTTACTTTGTTTTTAAAACATCATGCCTTTGTAATAGGTGTGACCAAGTAATTAGTTTTGAGTTGTCTGACCTTTTTTTAAATCTAAAATGAGGATCTGGACATGTCTCAAAAACCAAAACAAATAAACATAGAAAACTTTTAAGGAACCAGGAACCATGTAAAAAAACATTTGATGTATCTTAAATTTTATTTTTCTGCTTTGACAGCTATTCTGTCAGTGATCATTCCAACTGTGTTTAAAAGAAATTTGGTTGTAAAGAATTGTTGTAAGATAGTGTTGTGTTTCCCAGGGACTGGGAATCATGCATGTAATTTTTCAAATTAATGACAAGACTTAGATGGAGTGTGTACCCTTAGAACAAAACTGTCTTGTTAAAAAGTACTGTGTTTAGACAGCTTGCAGCAAAAGGAGATTAGATTGCTGGATTGGCCTTTTATGTGGCTTGATTGATGAGAAAACTATTCTGCAGTATTCATTGTTTATCAAATGCCTTTTGGCCAGTGGCACTAAAACCACCAAATATTTATTGGATGCAAAAATCAAGAAATGATTTTGCAGAAATGTGTGACTAGTTTCACTGAAGATTTTTTGTACCTCTGTAGGGGCAAAAAGTTAAGATGTGCTGAAACAGTAATGAGAGGCACTGTGCAATGTAACCAGGGAAACATCAGACACTGCCTCCTTCATAGAAAAGAGGTTCTTGTTCATGATCCCTTATTGAAAAGCATTGCAAGAAAAACCTGCATGTGTTTATAAAAAACCACTGCTTTCTCCAACTGCTTTCTCCCTCTAGTCCTTTCAAAAACAAGCAACCCCAGGCCTTGATGGATGTATTTCATTGTCACTCTTCAGATGTAGCTTCCTCTGTGATGGGTTATACCTGTGTATTGCAATTTATATCCACTGGGATGCAACACTTTTATCCACAAGTGGGAATGAGAACTTATCCATAGGATTACCTGTTTTAGGCATCATATATGTTGTTTTGAGTAGGGCAGTGCTGTGGGCTACATTATCAGAAAGAGTGAGAATGTGAAAGGTGGATTATCACTTTGTTAACCATTTAGCAAAAAAATTAGTCATCATATGGTGACAAGTACATTGTGGACATGTTTGATAAACTGTCTTTTCTCCCTGTCTGTAGAGGTGGATTTAGCAAACATTGGCTTTTTAGGATTTGTGTGTGCGTGCAGTAAGAACAGACTTGGGATTCCATTTCCTCTGTAATTCCATATCAACAGGTATTACCTGTTCATTTGTGGGGGATCCTTTTCTTCTGTTGTTGCTTGGTTGTGGTTGGGTGTTTTGTTGTTGTTGGATTTTGTTTTGTTTATTTGTTTGTTTAACATGCTTGTCTAAATATGGTGTTTGTAAGAATGAGTTTCATATCAAGTTTTTGTAATTGAAAGGCATGCTGGCCAAACATCCTCTAGCCAGTCTGCCTGGAAGCAGCTATGATCTCTGAAATGTTTTCTTGGTTAGTTTACATCACTCCCCAGTGAGTCAGTCTGAACTCTGTTCTTTTATTAGATTATTATTTTTTGGAAGGTGATTCTTGTTACATTTGTATTCATGAGGCAATGGACAGTAGGTAATTTAACACCTGCTATCTACAATCTCTGTCAGCAAATGGCCTTCTCCTAGTGGGGTTTGTAGCTACCTCATGTTTCAAAGGCGGAGAATTTAAATTCTGTTTAGTTTGCTGCACTGTGAGCAGGGTTACAGTATGTACCTTCTTTCCCACTGTCTTTTAGTCTGGTTTTAGATTAGCACTGCTTATTTTACTCCGAAATGGAGAAAAACTGAAACTTGGAGGATGTTACCAATTGTCCCATCCCCATCAAGGTCTTTTTCCTCTCTAATGCAGGAAAAGGTGGGAGTATGGGGAACAAAACTAAGGAAGAATTAACTCTAGTTACACCTAATTTACCTTGAATATTTTATAGGCTTATTGTCTTAGTCTCTGCATTTTGTTCTCCTATTGATTTTTGAGGAGGAAGAGTCTGCACAGTTGTGAAGCAAAACTGATGTCTAAACCTGTAATCTGCAGAGGTAAGGAACGTATACTTGTGTCTGCATAGTTCCTCTTGGGAGGTCTGATTTAAGGTCCTTTCACCTCTGTTACAATTTCCAGTTCTGGTTTCATTCAAAAAGTGTAGAGAAAGTGTAAAATGGGAGGGGAGATGTAAGAGATACTGCTATGTCTCTTAGAAGGGAATGCAGTGTTAGTGACTGATTTTTTTTTTTTTTTTAATTATTTTTTCCCCTCATACCTAGTCTGTGGAAAGAGACTATATGTTACACCCACCCTACTGCGAAAAAACCTGTGTTTAGCATATCATTCCTATCAGCAGTGGTTGCTTTAATGTTAATCAATAGGAAGAAGCTAAACTCTACTACATCATTTCAAAATGAGAAAACTGCCTTTTGATTAAAAAAGTAATCAGCATTGCCCGATAGATAATAGACAATTATTGCCATCTCACAGCAAAACTCTGCATAGAAATGTTCACTCCAGCTGGCTGAGAGGCCATTAATCTAGATTAAGTATTCTCTGGTATTTTGTCCCATATGATCAACAACCTATTGTGGATTTCAGTCTCTTGCTTAACAGGTTAAGAGTACTGAATGTTAGGAGGAATTTTACCTCTTCGGAGAAGGGAAAAATGTTTTGGGAGTAGGGGTACCTCTCTTCCCGCTTCCCCAGGGGGCTGTGGTTATTTACAGTGCTTATCAGCTTTTCAAAGCTGTGTAGATGGCGTATGTTCCAAAGCAAACCCTCCCTCTTCTGACTGTGCATCCTGTTTCCTTTTTCAATCTGTTGGACAGACACTCTCTGTGCTCTTTTTAACATTAGAGCAAAAGCAGCCTTTGCAATCTTACCCTAGGTTTCCATCCACCTCCCCAGCCTGTGACTGGTCTGAACTGAAGAATGGAAAGCCTGTGCTCCTGACTGCATGTCCCAGATTCAACAGGGACACATTTTAGATGCAAATGGAAGAGAATATGCAAAATAGAGACTTAAAAGGGCTGTACCAGAAACACTTTGGAAACGCAGAGAAAGATGCTTTTTCATACCAGGTTTTTTGCTTGCAAAGTACCAGAGAGAGTGGGAGTTTTTGAAGAGCATGCTCAGTATGAGAGGGTTGCTGGTTACCTAAGGAGGAGCAGTTGTGGACGGTGCCTGGGCAGAACACTGACTGTCCAGGAGGATTGCTAGTGTTGAGGTGTTCTCTCAGAAGCTGTAGACTCCCCTTAGAGACTGGGGAGAATAGCTGCCTCTTCAGCAGAAAGACTGTAGTCTCACAAAAGCAGAAGAATGGAGTTACTGAGGTGGTTGGACTGAGCTGTGGAGCCAGGCTGTGCATTGTTGGCAGGTCCGGTGGAAAAAGAGTATTTGAAAGACCTTGCAGAGACCTGCCTCTCAGAGGGATCAGTAGCCAGCCCATGAGTACACTAGAAAAGCTCGATTTGGATGTTGGAGTACCCTGTCCATTTTAGCTGTGTTCTTCTGGTAAGGGAGGCCGTGTCAGGGACCTAGCATTATTTCTGTCCTGATGAAGGCTGTCCCACAAACAGAAGGGACATTGTTTTGCGTGCATATCAGTCTGGCACCTCTGCAGTGCACTATAGCACACCTGCAAAAGGTAAAAACAATCCAACAAGCAAATGTCAAACAAACAGATTCTTGGATGATCTATAGAATAGAGCTTCAGCTCTGCTTTAACTTTACAGAAGCAAATACAGTTTATGGCTTGTTAAGTAGCGGCTTTCTATTACCATCTGTTGAATCTTGCCATTTCTCTTCCCTCCTTCTCTAGCATCTGTGTGTCTCAGTAGCAGAATCGTTGCTTGGAAACTCAATTGTCTTTTTGCATTTACTGGTAAAAAAGGTGCTCAATTTCAGTAACTTGATTATCACGACTTCTGCATAGATCTAAAACTCCTTAGCAAAGTCAGTTTCTTAAGTGACAGGACAAATGCTGCAGATACATAAGAAGTGTTTAACAGTGTTTTCAGCAGGGGTGGAGTTTTTCTGATGTAAACATTTGTTGGTATCACAACTGAGGCACAAAATAAGTCCCATGGAAATGAACCTTTTGTATATGTGCCAGTATCAATGTGCCATTTCTACCTTTTTTTTTTTTTTTTTTTAAAGTTAAATCCTGTGGACTAGAAAACCACCTGTGAATATTCAGGTTGCCATCATCCGACTGTCGGCAAACTTGGATTGGTTTGTTTGTTGTTCTTACATTATTTGTCTGTTAAACTTTGGTTCTGCAGTGTACCCTGACAATTTGTTTTGTGTCTTCTGAAGAAGTCAAACTTCTAATACGTATCAACTTGTGATAAAGATTCAGTCACAACATGTTTCTCTGGTGTTAGAAGACAACACAACAGTGTATTGAATCTTTTTGTAGAGATAGATTATTCAGAGTTAAGTTTGTCTGAAAGAAAAGAGTAAGTGTGTTTTATGACTCATATCTCATCTCTTGATTCAAACTGCTTAGGAAATAGACACTCCCTCCTATTCCTTGAGATTTTTATTCCTAAATCAAAAAACTGATGTCAGCAGACTCACTCTCTGATAGATTCACAAATAGTATGTTTACTGTTGACAACTGCTTTTTTCCCCACACATGGGAATTTAAATAGTTGTGTGCCTTGCTGAGTGTTTGCCTTAAAGGACTCCTATGGTACAAGAAGGATTTTGAGTTGAGGAGAGTTTAGGAAGCAGTCATAACATCAGGAAGCCTGACACACACCCACCTTTTTAATTTTCAAGTTGGTGACACTGACCTTATCTCTTATATATTAGGGGAGCAGGTAGAGAGAAGAGATTCTGAATTGCTTCATAACCTCTCACTCAAATTAACCTCCTGTCTTCTGTTTGAGTCTCTTCTTTCTCCAGGGTTCTTGTTTCTCTATCACCCCATACCCTTCAGCAGCTTCTTTGAGGATTGTATTATGGATAGATATTCACAGCTTGGCAAGAAGATTTTTGTGGAGATTTTTGGTTTGACAGAACACGTCTTGAGTTTGGTTTCTATGGGACTATTACTTTTGAGGGTTTGCTCTGAAGAGAACAATGAAACAGTAATCATTGCCTTGTTTTCTGGGGTGTTGTTGTGGTGTTTCTCGCCCCCCCGCCCCGTGTTGCCTGAAGTAACATGAATTTCACAAACCTTGCAGAATCAATACTGAAAGGGCATACTAATGTGCTTTGGAGAACTACAGAGCAGGTAGGTGGATGGAGAACATGGAGTAACTGTTCACAGTGTGGTTTGAAAGAAAAATAAGAGCTGCAGTTGCCATCTGCAGTTATGCTCAGGAATACAACATCTGAAGGTGGCTCTACCAACACAAAGAAAACTTAAGAGGGCTTTTTTTAATTGCCATTTGAGTTTAAATATTGGAACCTATATTGTGCACTCTAAAGTCATGGTGAAGAGTTATTCTTCACTCAATTTCCAGGAGGTATCACAATATCTGAAAATGAACTAACTGCCAGAGCAGGCTGTATGAAGTGTTAGATCAATACTTGAAATGGGCACATGTAATGACAGCTTTGAAACCAATGCGCATGTGAACGTGATTGGTAATTGCACTGAGATCTTCTTAAGAGAAGCTTGGGGATTCATTTTGTTTAAAATGGAAGGAAAACAATATCTATACAACACTGTGTATTGCATTTTATGGTAAATGTTACAAATGAAGGTTTCAAAGAGTATTTAAGTGTTTTATGCTATTCATTATCCTCAAGGGTATTAAAAGCAGCATTCTATTAATAGGTTACAGAGCTTGTGGGATGTGCTTTTCCTTGGGATGGAGAGGGGTGGTAGCTTTTGTGGTTTGGCTAGTGCTTGGATTCCTCTTTTTACCCCATTTATGGGGGGGATTTTCATTAGCAGCTATATGTATTTGGACTTGAGAAACATCTACTTAACTTAACATTAACACAGGCATTCATACATTTGTGCTGTGTACTCCTTTAAAGGCTGGGTATGCATTAGCAAGCATCACCACTGCATCAATATTTCCGCATCACCACATCACACCTTTCGTAAAGTTTAGTGACTTTGACTTTATTCTGTGGGCCATATGGGCATCTGAAAGTAGGGGGTGTGATACCAAGGTACTTAATTACTGCTGTTATTCCAGCGCAGTCAGAAGCCTAGGCTGTTTGCTCTCCTGAGAAAGTGATTTGGCAGTGAACCGGGACTGTGAAGTGTAAAAGGAGAACAATGCGCTGCTTCAGTACTTTGCCATGAAGGGCTATTCTTGTTTTCTCATAGAATATAGCCCCTGAAAAAAAGACTTAGAGCTTCCCAGTTAGGGACAGCCCCTAGTTGGGGCTAGGTTATTGTGTTCCATTTGCAGCTTGGATGTTTTCAGCCAAGAAGAAAGCAACCTCCTTTTATACTTTAAGGATTTGGGGAATCTCCAGTATTGGAACTTCAGATTATTATATTTTACTGCCATCTGGATTTATTTACTGTCAAGTAGGGGGTAGGACAACTGTTGTTCCTGCAGAAGGCTCTCACTAGCCTTTGTTCTTAAAATTGAGCTGCTAGAAGATATTTTGTAAAGGACATGTTCCCAAGCACTTTTCTCTATGGAAACTGTTGTTCTAACTTCCCACTGTTCATGTAGAAATTATTTCTTATAATTTAGTGTTCTGTTTGTTGTCTATAGATCTTTTGATCTTTCAAAAATCACTGAAATAGTGGGCTGAAAGTTTGCTTTGGCATAGCATATATAGAAACCAAAATGACCTACAGTTTTCTGATGCAGTTATTGCTGGAGGCATTAATTCAGGTGTTGTTTTGACTACACCTGTTGCTTGGATCTACTAATTCAGGGTGGTTTTAATGACACCTGTTGCTTGGATCTGCTTGGCAGTCTGACTTCTTAATGTCTGAGCATGTAGCTGTGTTGAAACTGGCCTAAATGAGGTTAACTGGAAAGAAGAGCGCTGCTGTTGGCATGAAAGAGAGTTCTGCAGGGAGGTGAGTCAGCAGAGGTTTAAAACCAAACTATGACTTGCTGAGAAGTGCAAGCAGCAAACTGTGAAGTACATTTAATTAAATGCTAGTAGTGAGCACATGGGGGAGACTGCATGTAACAAGACAGAGTTGTATAGGGCTTAACAAAAATGTAAACAAAACCATAGGAAAGAAACCAGTTGCTTTTTTAATCTTTGTTTCCTTATCTAGTTGTAATAAAATTTAAGAAAAGACAAGGAAAAAAAAAAAGTCTTTCATCTAGAAGGCTTTTAGGCTCATCTAGAGTTTCCTAAATCTGAAGCAGCCCCAGACTCCCATTGTTGGGATAAGATGGGGAATGACAGTGCCACTAGCCGAGGCAGAAAGGTCGTGCTTGGAAGCCTGACCGAAGCAGCATAAGCACGAATGTAACTCATTACTTGTATCTTTAATGATACAAAATAGGGGTTCTTGCAAACGTGATCTGTGCATATTTCCAGTTGGGGCCAACAGATAGCAGACTTGAACTGTTGTGATGTTGCAGGTTAACAAAGGCTTTGGATACCAGGTAGGAAGGACTGCATTTTTTTTTTCCTACCATTTGATACTGTTATGCAGTTAAATCCTTGACTTTTCATGTGAAGCCTTGAAAGAACCTGTGACACTGTTTTATGGAACAGAGTCTGTGGCTGCTAGCATGATACAAATATTTTAAAAATGGAACATAGAGAGGCACATGCTATACTCATAGGATATTTTACTCTTCCTTCTTACTGGCTTTATCTTGACACCTTTTGAAGGTGAAATTCTCTGCCAGTAAGATTGCTTTAACTTTAAAGGAAATCATGCTGTTTGAGAACTGGCTTAAAGTCCTACCCAGCACAAAAATAACAGTGTTCTACCCAGAATCAACTGAGTGTAGAAATGAATTGCCCATATAAAATTCATATGAATGTTTCTTTAGGAAACACTTTTCTTCACTTTTCAAATAGCAGCAATGAATATATAGCAGGGGATCTGCTGGAAGAGGTTCTACATTTTACCTTTCTCTGCTGAAACATTTCTCCAGTTTGCTAAGGTGGTGGAATTCTTTAAGAGCTTTTTCTTTTTTAGTGGTGTCACCTACATTAAATTAACCACTGAACATACCAAAGAAGATTTTCCATGATCTGGGATCCAAATGTCACCTTTGTACCACTCCAGTTGTTTGAAGTTCTATTTCTAGGGAGTAGAAAGAAAATCAGTTTCTTCAGAAAAAGTTTTGTCACGGTGTCCTAATTGTACAGAGATAAAGGCTTTCCATGCCTTCTCCAGCTTCTGTGGTAATTTTTTTAGGCACACCATGACTTGCAATGTTGAACTAAGAAAAGTTGTCATTCCATGTAGGCTTCTATTTTGTGTTTCCTTCAGTGATGATGATGATTTGGCTGCTTGTGGTCAGAACTGAAAAAGTAAAGGCTTTTTGTAAGGGAAAAAATTCTCAACCCATAGCTCCAGAAATGGTAGTTCTGTGTAGCAGCCACCAAGGATGTATATTCTACAAAGGAGCCCCACAGGAAGGAGAAAGTCTCAGAACTGATCAGGTAATTCTGTTAACCTAGTGGAAATAGTTTGCTTTTTCTTGGGTGCAGGACATACCTTGGGCTTTTATCCTATTCCTCAATTTTGTCCTGTACCTTGGGCTGCTTAAGTCAATTTTCTGTATGTTAGATGCAAAATCTGTGTATTTTCTTAAGAAAAGGTAAACAAGACTTCCTATAAATTCAGTCTGGGAGCAGGAGTGCTCAGAAGTATGACATGAGGAAACATCTTTCATTAGATTTGGTAGAAGTACCAAAAACTGCTTCTTCCCAGCATAATCCTGCACCAAGATTATATCTAAACCAGAAAGGGAGTTTAACAAGACGGTATCTCTTTAAAGAATGGATGCAATTTCTCTAGTAAGATGAGCATTATTAACAGCACCACCTGGTGACTCTTGTAGCTATATTTCCTCATTAAACTATAACGGATGAACCTGCCTCTTTGGGATAGGTAGCACAGCTAATTCTCAGTTGTATTGGTTTGTCTGTAGTTTCTTGCTGGTTGTTGATTTTGGTTTATTTGGGTAGGTTGATCTTGAAATCTTGCTAGTCTTAGACTTTCCAGAAAACCACTTGCTACTGTGAGCTTTTACAACCATTAAAACTAGTTGTTAGCTAAAGATAGTTAACTCAAGGTAATTGCGAAATATTTGAGGAGGAAGGGATGATATCAGCTTTCACAAGAAGCAGAGATAAACATTTATCTCTAAAGTAAACTACTATGTGCTAACTGGCAATTTTTTAACTCTATAGGCTAGATTTTGGTTTGAGTATTGTCCTCCTTCCCTCTGCCCCAGGGCTTCTTTTGTGGAAGGGCTCTAGCTGTTAGTTTTGATTATAATAACCCATTCACAACACAGTGGAAGCTGACTTGCTTAGTGCAAGCTCAGATATTAGATAGCTATCAGTTACTGCTTCTAACATAGATAGGATTCTAATAAAATATTTCAGGCTTATGAAAATAAGAAATAATATATTTCAGGCAATGTGTCTGTTACTTTTATCACATCTCCATGGAGTCACTTTATGGGCTTTGAGCTCATATCAGCTGTGGATTGAAGTGGGAGCATTAAGAGCAAGTTGAACCTGGCATGCTGGCTGGTTACTTGGAAGATCGTTTTATTACAAGGACCCATAATTGCAAAGGAGAAAGTTGAAGTTTCTTGGAAGCATTCTAGTGACAGCAGGGAATGAAGAGTAAGATTTCTTTTCTGCTTTTCCTGGTATGCTTTTCTTTTGTTGCCCTGAAGAAACATGAAAAGGACATGTGTGACCTGGCTTGGCAGAAATAACCAGGTCCCAGTGAAGTCACATCACTGGTCCCCACAAGGAGGGTCAGCGCATGTGTAGAAAAGCCAAGAGAGAAGCGTGCCATCAGCATTCCATTTATTCCTAATGAAGCAAGGGAATCACAGAGCAACTGCATAAGAACTGCAAAATCTGCAGTTATTTTGCTGCAGCAGTTTCCCAAGAGACTAATTGAAAGAAGCAATACTTCGGACTTCAGTGATTTAAAAGGCTGTAATTCTCTGTAGCTGTTCAGTGGAAGTGGCCATAATAAAGGAGATATGAAAACTACAAAAAAACAGTCTTGCAGCCACTTTAAAGATGGTTTCAAATTCTAATTGAAAGAAGAGGGTAATCAGGCTAAACAACCTCTGAGATCTAAGATTTAACGTTTTCTTAAAGTAATTGTATGGTAGCCTGTGCTAGAGGATTGATAGCATGTAAGAGAGAAAAGACTTCTGTCCTTCTGAAGACAGGCCTGCTTGTGGTTTGTAGGACTGATTAAATATTACACTGGAAGAAGAGAAGTTCAGAGGAGGTCATGCAAATGGCTCTGGCTTTACTTGTGCTTAACTGAGATACGTTTAGGAAATCAGCCCTAATAATGCAATATACTAGTTGGATGGTGTGGATATTTTTTAGTGCCTTTTTTTTTTTTTTTTCCCCCTCACAAACATGGGTATCAGCATAGGATTTTTTATTTTATTTTATTTTTTTAATCTTCAGAGAAGGAAACACTTATAGATGACACTTAAGTTGTTCCTAAGTCTAGTAAAGATTGATCATCTTGAATTTCTACTAACAAGTGCATGGAATTGATAATTGTGCATGACTAATTTCATGGTCAGCTTCTCGCTTGATTTCAGTTTCTTCTTGTTCTTGTCCTATTACTGTGGAAAGAATGAAAGCATCTAAAATAGACAAAAAAAAAAGGAAGAAGTGAGAGCAAATGTGTTGTGTCTGTGCCCTTAACCCATGGAAATCCCTCTAGGAGTCTTGTAAATGAAAAATACTAATTGACTATCTAACAGCATCCAAAATTCTGGGGAGAAATACCTTTGGGCATACTTCTGACTGCTTATGCCTAAATTTCTTTGGACTAACTCCTAAATTTCTTCAGACTACTGATTTATGTTACAATATTTGATTCTAATTCAGTTTTTAAACCATGTATGTTGGGCTGTGAGGTACAGTGTGAGCTGGTACAGTGCTTGGACAGACATTTAGTAAGAAGTGCTCCTTGCTTCCAGTAGAAAAAGGAACAGACATGCAAGGCAGTATTATAGATGAACAGACTTTCTTCAGGGATATCTAGATGTATGTAGGCATTTAGTCCTTTTTGCTTACTACAAAAAATATGCAAATTTCTTTCCCTCTCCCAGACTGCATGCTGAATAATATCCTGAAAACTGACTTTAAATATAAAATTTGTGGAATCTCTTGCACTTTATTTTGACACAAAGTTGATGGTGCTAGCTAGAAGGAAACTTCTTTCAGAACTTAGCTTGTCCAGTGAAATTTCCCAGCAGCACTACTATGATTCAAGGCACATGGCACTCGTGCTGCTGTTCTCCAGTAACCTTCCATCTAGAAACAGCAGGCACTGCTGAAGCACTTCAGTCCTTGGCTTTTCTGCAAGAGAGACAATGACTTTTGCAGACAGGGGATGGCACTGTTGCACTGTAGCTCTTCAGCCTTCTATCCAAAATGTCTCTATAAAAAGGGCTTGGTATTTACCAGGAAGAGAGCAGATGAACCAGACACATTACTGTAAGATTCTCTTGAAATAGTTCTGCACAAAATATTAAATTCGAGTTACAAGGAATTTTATATTTTGATAAAACCCCCAAAAGAATGTGTTAGCATGCATCTAAATTGGATGTTAACAGTAGACATAGTTTAGGGCCCTCTTATTTATTTTAGATTTAAAATGAAACACCTGTGTGAAGCTCTGAGAAATCATTAATATTACAATAAACTCTGAACACCATGGCAGTAATAATTTCAATAAGAATTAAACCAGCAAGCACTCAAAGAAACTCCTTTCTAACTTCCTTTTATTCTGGAAAATGTGAACTTTTCTCTGAAGCCTTAATGTATTGTTGCCTTCTGCAGTTCGGTCAGAAATTCCCTAGAGCAAGGGCTCAGTTCTGCAGAATGCCCAGTCCACATAGGCAGGTACATGTGTGGTGAGTGTGGAAGCAGCATTCAGCTTGCTCATTGCCTTGGCTCACCAGTTGTAGGAACGTGGCAGATGGATCAAAATTACTTCTTTTGAAGGATGGGCTTTTGCTGTGTAAGGCAGTATAGACCTTGATCAGCACCTTCAACTTTAGCTGCTAGTTGTGTGCCATCAGAGCTGTTAGTTGAACACTGGTATCAGCATGTGGCAGGGAGGTATCTAACCCTGCTTCTGTCATTCGATGGTTCTCAGATGGAGTCCCATCTGGGACATGCTGTTAACGAACTCGGTCGTGAAGTGATGAAATTACAGGTAATGATAGGCAAGTCAAAATACAGATGGTAGGAAAAGCTGACCAGGCTGTTGCTGACATGTGATGGCTGAAATTATCTCACCCTTTTCTTGGAGGAATCTGGCTGTCTTCCACCAGTCCACTGTGACTCCCTTAGTTCTACCTGCATCTCTGTTTCAGCAAGGCATGGACACTAGTCCTGAGCTAAACTGTGCTAGTTATTGAGGCAAAGATGTAAAGCTGACATGAGTCAGTACATGAAAACCACAGACATTTGTGTTTCTTGCCTAGGCCTCTTGTCACTGACCAGGCACTTCACACTGGTGGTGTGAAAGTAGTGGGGGAAAAAACCTATTATGTCTGTGACTGTCAGCGGAAACATCTGCAGTGAAAGAATGAAACCTCTCAAAAGAAAAGTTAAACTGCAACAAAGACTTTCTCTCTCTCCTTTAAAAAACAAAACAAAAAAGAAACAAAAAACCCTCCCCTGAAAACACATGACTAAGTCAACCAAAACAATCTGTGTGGTATGACCTCATGTAGCCTTTTTAGGAAGGGTGGAGGGAAAAGGTACAGATAATTTTGGTCAGACCATTTCATTTGGCACTGCACTTAAAAAAAAAAATAATTCAACATGACATTTTAGTTTCAAAAGAAAATACAAAATGTTCACTATGCTTAGTTCTGGGACATCACCGATTTTATTCAACTTGAACCAACCTCTCCCCATCCCCATGCGTCCTGCCACCTGTGGGAAGAACTGAAAGAGTGAGCAGCTTTCCAGGAGCTTAGGACAGGCCCTATTGCCTCCTGCTGAGGTGCGTAGGTGACTCCACTCTGAGGCCTTCCTACTCTGAGGAAGTCCATTTATTTTCTGGAGAAGATAGATTAGAGAGAACCTGTTTGCTTCCATGACAGTATCAAAGGCAGCCAATCAAGCTAATAAGAGCAGCATTATTATAAGGTGTCTGATTCTCACCCATCATTAGAAAAAAATAATTAATTAAGAATTCCTTTGGCTTATTCTGTGTCTACACCTAGATTACAAGGGTCAAGGGCAAGGAAGGCATATATATGCTAAGAGCCATCTCACTGCCTGCCTTAGAAAACAGGACATCAGATGCTGGCTAGTTATGATACTCTGGTGATGACTCCTGAAGTATGCTTCTTTCAAAACGATATTCAACCTGGTTTTGTGTAAAGTTGCTGATTTTCGTTGCTAGCCAGGAGTCTGATAGTTGTCCTTAGGACTCCTTTAGAAAGAGGTTACATAGGTCTAGCAGAAAAGGTGTTGAACTATTTTTTCCTAGCACTCCTTGCATTTGAGTGAGCTGAGAACTGGCTGGAACAGGTTAAGGGCCAGCAGAGTAGCCAGGGAGCTGTCTTAAAAGATTCCTCATCTACCTACTGGCCATGCAGTGCCACCACAATCATGTTCACATGGTAGCCTGGAAATATTAATAGCATGAACAGAAATACATTAAAAATGCCCCAGCTTTGTTCCGTTTCAGGGCTTGCACAGTAGAAGTAGTATTCTTTCAGGTGCTTTCTTGGACAGAGTTCTTTTCATTCTGCTTATTCTTTAGGGTTTTTTTTTGAACTTGGAAAAATGTTCCTCGAAAAATATGTTGGAGCAATGTAATTTCTCACCTTGAAAGATTCACCTGATTGTGCTGTGTGTGTTTTTCTGTGGTGTTATGTCATGACTCTTTCCTGAGAATTAGGAAGAGGAAAAGTGAACCTTTAAAGATAGAAGCACTATTAAAAAATTATTTAACTTCAGGTAAATGGCTGATCACCGATGATGATGATTTAACTTGAAACAGGTAAAGCTAGACTGGAAAAAATCATTAAAATTATATTGTAAACCTAATAACAGTGCAGTAATATAGGAATAAAGTGGAGGAATTTAGAGGTAGAAATTAGTTTTCTGCATTTGTAATGTCATGCACTTTTTGATAGATAGCAACATGATTAAAAATAGAGGTATCATTATTCCCATTTCAGATAGGGGAAACAAATGCACAGATGCTGAATGAATTCTTCAAGTTTACCCACTGCATTCCTGTCAAGGCCAGGCCTCCTAGTAGTATTAGAATATAACATTACCTCGGGAAGTTAAAGAAGAGCTAAACTTTCTCACTTAAAAAAAAATATCTTGATCTAGAAATTCAAACTGACTGTATGTGTTGGAATGTGTTTAATGGAATGTCATGCAAAGCTCCAAGTGTTCTGCATTAAGAGAAAGCCAAGGTACTTGAACATGGCATTGTTCCTCCCACCCCCCCCTTTTTT
Source organism: Nesoenas mayeri (assembly GCF_963082525.1). Taxonomy (NCBI): domain Eukaryota; kingdom Metazoa; phylum Chordata; class Aves; order Columbiformes; family Columbidae; genus Nesoenas; species Nesoenas mayeri. The sequence goes on along the minus strand of NC_137551.1, from coordinate 10,635,536 downwards.
TTTCCCTGGTAACAAAGACTTGTTCCTGGAACATCCTATTGGAGCCCCAAATGTCTTCAGTGAAGTTCTGCCTACCATTCATTATGAGGAATGTCTGTTTGAAACTCATCTAGGACATGTGGCACTTATGCATTTAGTAGTGCTGCTGAAATTGGGCCGTGAGTCAAAATGTTGATGACCTACCATACACTGAAATGAAGCTGATGATGCGTAAAGTGGTGAAATGTTTATTTCAATACTTAGCTGATGATGCATTATTTATTTTCAGGCGATTGAACTGTATAGTTGTAATAAGGTTTTGAAAGGCGGTTATGAAATGTCCTGATTGTATATCTGCCATGGCTAAAGATGAATCTGAACTCTGCAGATAAATATTGCTGGTTTCCAGTTGTTCAATATCCAAACTTGGTTCTGAATTGCCACAGTTTAGACATACATGTCATTACATGTATGCATGTATCTAACTACATACAGTATTCTATTACAAAGCACCAGGGTTTGGACTTAAAGATGTAAATTCTTGCAAAGCTCTGTTTGTATTGGGATTTTGGACAAAGACCTCATAAAATCACTATTGGAAGGTTAACTCTGACTTATTTATTCCTTACAGAGGGAATATTCACACCAACAAGATTAGATTATAGATTTATGGATAAGTATTCAGAATTTTCCTTCCCAACATCCTTGTGTTAGTGTTGCCTCATCCATTTAAACGACAGACCTGAAACCTTACTATTTTTTTCTTGCTCTGAAGGAAAATTCCTTTAAATTACATAGCATTTCTATGCAGGAAAACAAAATAAAGGACACTTACTTGAAAGACATCAGGTTTTTAAGCTCTGTGTCTGTGAAACCTACCTTTCTAGGACTCCACAGATCCCTGAGTGCAGAACTGATGTTTCCCTGGGGAATGCAAGGCTTCCCTGCGGGGCTTCCCTGAAGGAGTTCATCCTAGCTTTCTGCCTAGGAGGTAGTGCAGCACATGGGGAAAGTCCTGCCTTTCTTTAAAGCGTGTATTTGCTGCACAAGTCAGATATCTGAGGATAGTTTTTAAAATTATGTTCATTGAATAACAGAGTTTAAACTGTGCTTGCTAAACAGACAAGTCAAAAATCCACTGGCACTGAGTACGTAATGGGTAGAGCTGGTTTTGGATGTGCTTTATGACTAGGAATAGTTATGTGATAATATAGCACACTTTTACTATTAGAAAACAATCTATCAGTTGCAACCCCCTCCCCCCCATCTTTTTTTTTAATTAGGAATTTTTTTTACATTGTCTTCTGAAGTTGGTGGGTTTTGGTTGGGCTTTTTGTTGGTTGGTTAGTTGTGTGTGTGTGTGTGTATGTGTGTGTGTGTGCTAACTGTATAATATGAAATTGGGGAATTAATTTAGAAATTCTTCATTAACTGTTTCACAGTGTGTCTAGTGTGGCCAGGCACTGGTGGACCGTAAGTCTACTTACTGCATCTAAATACAAGAGTCATATGAAAAGTTCTCTCTGTTTTCTCGGGTTCCTGTTTGACCACTGTTATGGAAATTGTGCTTTGTAACCTGTTAGATAATTTGTGTTGGTGCCTAAAGCACCTAAGGGTGTAAGGTGTTTTCCTTGTTAAACTATGTATCATAAATGAGAGGTCTATTTCAAGAAACTGGTTGAGTGATCTTGTTTGCTTCTCCCATTTGGTGATTTGGTATGTCAGCTGTCTGAAGGTATCAACAGAAACAAATGTTGCAACTATGTAACCGTGATTTAAACTTGTGAAAATAAAGTGTGGGTGGTGGCCACACTAGTACTGTTTTTCAGGAACACTCTTTTTTTTGTGAAACGGTTACAGCCTGCAAATAAGTAAGAGCTTTCTTTAAGCCACTTTACTATGAGCATTCATGCTTTAAAAATAAGATGCATATTTCACTTCTTAGGATTGGAACTCAGTGCTTTAATTATATTTTAATTCACCTTAGAGTGTTTGATCCACAGTTAATATTGCTTACACTAAAAGAAGAGAAGGACTTGACTTGTGTATTAAAGGTCATTGAGTTATAGAGGCCCATAATGAAACTGTCTTTGAGGATGATTAAAGATGCCAAGTAATAGTGACTGTCAGCACTGCTTGGGCTGCTAGATCCCTGCAGCCTTTCTATTGAGAGCAATGGATCAAAAGGAAAATTTACAGCAAAGTCACATTTTTCAAGCGGAGAGGTCTAAGGGGTTGCAGGTTCCAAAGTGTAACATGCAGGGGCTGAGGGAAAGGGATGTGTGGGAAGGAAGCGTGTTAACCAGATGGCTCTGCTTTGCTGTTTTTGGGAGCCCTTGAAGGGAGTGAGGGAGAGATCATGGCAGCAAGTTTCTGCCTGAGCAGCATTTCAGCCAAAAGGAGCTCTATGTGTGATCTTCACTTCACTGGTTCCACTCGACAAGGCTCAAGGTATAACCTGTAAATAAACTTCCTTATGCTTTACTTTTCATCTTTCCAAGCATACTACTGTTGAATTGGACACTCTCTATGGTGCTAATGGGGATTCTCTTTCTTTCTGGAAATGTACAAGCCCCTGTTTGCCTTTCCATTCAGATCAATCACAAAAACAAATCCAATTTTTATAACTGTTTAATTACAGGGCTCCTGTTCATTAGAAGTTCCAGGCAATGGCAGCCATTCAGTATTTGGCTCGTTGATGTCTGCGTGCCCCTTAGTGACCTTTAGAGCAATTTAATTAAAATGACCCAAATTACCTCTAGAGACCTGTCTCTCCAGGCTAAGCATGGGTAGTATTGTCCTCTAGGGCTCCATTTAGGGAACTCTGTGTCTTGTTAAAGATAAAACCTATGTGAATTCTAGCCTACTGCAAAAGCACAAACCAAAATATAGGAATGAAAAAACATTGCATAACCTGGAACTTTGTTCTAACAAACATACCACTAGTTACTACTGAAATACTCTGTGTTAAATGATATAAGAGCAGCCTTTAATCTAACAAATGAGAAGAGGGGAGAAAAAGGTATTATTAGCTAGCATGAGCTGTATATATTCTCCAAAGAAGTGAAAATAACATCTATTTGTGTTTCCTCTTAAGGCAGATTTCAACATGAGGGTACCTTAATTATTTATGTGCTGCATCTAGAGATAACCACAAATCACTTTGGTGAGTTTAAACAAACTCTAAATAGTGGCATTTAAGTAAATTACAGGCAATGTTTTTCAAGTTTTGTTTTAGAGTTATTTGTGCCACCTGAAAGCATTTTAGTTCCTCATCTCAGCTCTTCCTGATATTATTCATTGCTCCTCTGCTCGTTACTGCATCACATTTCATAAACTAAGGGAGGCTGCTGTGATTCCTGCCAACATAGTTTGCTGCGTTGCCCTGATGTACTGCTAAACTTGTCTGCCACCAGCTTAAGAATCTCAGAGTTTTGTAAGAATACTTCCCCGATAGTGGATTGCCCAGATGAACAGTATTATTTCCTTCATAAATCGTCTGTAGGATACAGATAGGTACTTCTCTGTACCTACTCCGAAAGCCACAGGTGATTTGCACTTAAGCTTGATCTTCTGGCCAAATTCCAGTGTTTCCTGTAAACTCTGTCTCTAAGAGGAAGGAGAACACCGTATTTATTTTTTTTTTTTCTGGATGTGTCACTGAAAAGATCAACGTTGGAAGTTGTTTGGTGCCCTTTCATGAAATGGCTATTTTTTGAGATTTTATATTATTTTGCTCTTGATGGCTTTTCTTTGACAAAATCCAGGCTACAAGCAGCACGTCATTCTTTGCGTATCAAAAATGTAAATGCAAGATTATTGTCCAGACTTTTCAATTTCCCTCAAATACTTATGTCAACCTGTCTTAACACTGAGACTTGTGTTAAGCTTAACACAGCAACCACACTTTTGGTAGAAATGCAGTGATTTCTACCATTTATCTAACCCCTGAGAGAGAAACGAATCCTGTATTCTAGGATGAAAGGCACTCTAATCCTGCTAGTTCAGACATCAGGCTGCTTTGTGGTTGTGCTGCAGAGAAACAGCGAAGAAGACAGCTCGTGTCCCGGGCAGCTGGCACTTTCACTTATCTAAGAGGCTATGATAGAGGCGCACAATGAAGAACTGTGGCAAGGCAGAGATGGAAGACTGAGGCAACATCAGAGGCTGCAGTTGAGGTGCAAGCAACTGAAAGTGGAAACAGAAATTGTGTGTTGATATCCCAAAGAAACCGCTAAAGTATAGCTTGTCTCTGACATTGCTCAGCTATTTCTTCCTGTGTTTGCTTGTCCTATGGGCAGCTTAGCGTTGACAATTCCTGTTGGAATTAGTAGTCCAAATAGACCCTTGGGCAGTGATATAACACCCTCCAACTTTATGCTGATATGAATACACAGTGACCTATTTCAAACAAAACCAAGAACAATTTCATTAGTTGTATTAAAACCAACACTTGAGGCTCAAAGGGAAACTATTCTCTGTATATTTGGCCATTTGGTGAATTATTCAGGCATAGAAGTCAATAACAGTCAAAATACAGTACAGCTGATAGACTCCAATATTAGCCTTCTGTATAACTGCTTTATTTTCATGGTTAATATGTAAGAAAAATAAATCTTTTAGGTATTGACAAATTTAAAGAAGATATATCTGATTCTACCTCTCTGCATTTAAAGAAAGATTTTCTTTTTTGTGCCTGTGTTTTTGTTTTATTTTCTTAAAGGAAAAGAGTAGTTGCTGTTTTGCCTGTGGTCGTTTCAGATCTCTGTGAGCTTCTCTCACAATACACCTTCTCTTGTGGAGATCAAAGAATAAAACAACTTCTATCACATTTGTGGATCATTTCAATATATAATTTTGTGTGTAATATGCTATTTGAATAACTGATCAAAATCGATTATATGAAAGTGTAGATTGCTTTTAAAATAGATTAGAATAAGAAGATGGGAGATACACTATTCAGGGTATCTATCCACCCTGCTTCTTGATGTTTAATGGCTCAACATCTCATAACCAAAGGCTTTAGTGTTATGTATTGTAGCATTATCAACACCGTTGAACTGCAGCTCCTGAAGTCAGAAATCCTATGCATTAAAAAGAAATCAACAGATGGCATTTTATAAACCCCGTGTTTCATTGTCCTATGGAGATTAACAAATGCATAATGAGCACCCAGCAAAAATAATATTCCTTCTCTGTTAACTACTTTATTTATCATAAGCAAGCAACTAATACTTTTAATTTTTTTGCCTCTTGCTGGTGACTCTGTAAGGAACATGGTGCTATTATCACAAGACTGTGCTCATCTGTGAGTTAGCATTTCAAGTCAGACAATGAGAATGCAAGTGGCACCTACTTTTTTTTGTGTCATCTGCTAATCATATTCCTATAACATCCATATACTGGCATTATAATTATGTTGTAGTTTATAATAAGGATGGATTTCAAACAGTTGGAAATCAGATTTTCTTTTTCTAGAAGGGAGGGTGGTAACTGGCAATTAGGTTTCACAGAAGTCTTAGTTGAAAGGAGGTGAAAGAAATTGCTTTTAAAATAATAGTAATGCCAAGTAGATGGAGATTGCTTATGGATAGTATAACCAGCTGTGCGGGAGAAATGTCAAAAGATGGTTATGTGAACATTTGGAATGTAGAAAAATCAGTCTAAAAGTGTGTTACATAAAACCTGTAGGTTTTATTATGATGTTGCCTTAAGACTATTATCCTGTATCCTGCCATTATGAGATTCTTTCTGTTGTAAAGTTACTCTGCCTTCTCTCATATAACTTCCTTAATGTTATTTATTGCCTTTTGTAGAAGGAAAGCAATGTGCTGCTTTTAGTCATGTAAGAAGTAATGAGTTAAACCATCTTGTTAAAAGAAAATAGATTAACAAATCCAAAGTAGGCTTTGGAACAGAGAAGATATGAAAGATAAAAGAATCCTTATTATTCAGTACATTTTCTTTCTTTGTGTATTTGAGGTCCTGAAAACTTATTTGAGGCCTTGTTATTCCTCCATCCATGTCAAGTTTTTGGTGTTTCATCAGCAGCTCCTAGTGATTCCTTGGCAAGGTTCATCTTTCCTAAGATAACAGGTCATCTGAGACTTCCTCACATCAAGAAGGAAGATGATGCCCACCAGCATTTATTTTGGCTTGTGGCATTCTGTGCTTGGTTTTTACATGAAGAAAGTGGTACTTATTTGGGAAGTTGTTATATCTTTATTCCAGAAAATCCTTATTTTTGTAAGGAAAATTGCAAACATACAACAGGAAGATTTTTTTCTTTTGTGAATTGTTCTGCACTGTTTGTCAGCAGATGATGTAATGAAAGGAATAAAATTGCCTCTTTGTCTTAATGAGGAGTGAGACCAGTAGCATGATCATAGTTTCATTAGTGGCTATTTGTCTATTAGTCAAAATGCATAAACTATGATTATAGAACTGAGATTTGGACTTGTGGCCATGAATGGCTATTTATGGGTGAAACTTGAGCTTCCACCAGTTTTTGTGGTGCAGCTGCTCTGCTTCAGTAGGCTGGTCCTGAGAACTGTGTTGGCTTCTCTGGATCCCTCCTTAGAGCCAGAGGTTGTGCTGTGGCTGCGGAGGAGGACAGGTCTGTGTTAAACCAACCAGGGTAGTGCTGGGGAGAAGAAACACAGAATCACAGAATGTTAGGGATTAGAAGGGACCTTGAAGTATCATCTAGTTCAATCCCCCTGCTGGAGCAGGAACACCTAGATGAGGTTACACAGGAATGCATCCAGGCAGGTTTTGAATGTCTCCAGAGTAGGAGACTCCAAAACCCCCCTGGGCAGCCTGTTCCAGTGTCTGTCACCCTCACTGAGAAGTTGTTTCTTCTCAAATTTAAGTGGAACCTTTTGCGTTCCAGTTTGTACCCATTACCCCTTGTCCTAACATTGGTTGTCACCGAGAAGAGCCTGGCTCCATCCTTGTGACACTCACCCTTTATATATCTGTAAACATTAATGAGGCCACCCCTCAGTCTCCTCTTCTCCACACTAAAGAGCCCCAGCTCCCTCAGCCTTTCCTCATAAGGGAGATGCTCCACTCCCTTCATCATCTTTGTTGCCCTACGCTGGACTCTCTCCAGCAGTTCCCTGTCCTTCTGGAACTGAGGGGCCCAGAACTGGATACATTATTCCAGATGTGGTCTCACCAGGGCAGAGTAGAGGGGAAGGAGAACAGTCCAAAGCCTGGGCCTAAAGCTGCCCTGGAATGAGCCCACAGACTCAGTACTTGCACAGTCAACCAGTTGGATGCCCTTGTCTGTGAAGATGATCATTAATTCTTAAAGAAGGTATTGATTTCTTTTTTTATAAGGTTCCTGTTGTCTTTCTAGAGCAATGACAACAGAATCTAGCCTCCTATGTCTAACTTACACATTGTTATCAAAGTACTAGAGGCAGCCACACTTTTGGCAAGAGTATTTCTAATAAACTTTTCACTGGTGGTAAATGGAGACATGAAAAATTGAGCTACTGCTAAGAAGTCAGCCTGGAGAAATTTCATGCATTTTAAGCTGGCCAAGGTTTTGTGGGTACTGTGTGAGCTGGAGACCAAGAAGTAAGGCATTAGAAAGGTGAGCTCTTAATTTTTATCTCTTCTATCTAAAGGGAGACCTATATGTTTTAGTCTTCTACCTAGTTTTGTAAAAAGTGGGAAAGGCTTGGGTGATTGCAGTGTGTGTGTGTGTTTCAGTTACTTTTTCACATCTTCTTCAAGAGTTTAAAATTTTAATAACCCAACCCAAAACTAAGTTCCATGACAATGGACATGCAGATAGAGAAAAGAGGCCAAAATGAATAATCCTTCTGAGAGAAGGCGACACTGTAAGTTTATAAAAGAGTCTTGTGAAGTTCTGTTGCGTATGGAATTAGATGTTGTGTTAGTGGGTGTGTGGACAGACCACCTCAAAAAGTTTCTTAAGAGGAAATGTAAACACTTTAGTGAATTAGTAGATTTTCAGGACTAAGCAGTAAAGCTGAAAAGCTACTATTGAAGGTCATATTTTGATTACTGTACAAGAAGAATTAACACTGTGCAGTAGTATATTATAACAATGAAGAATAAGCAGGAAGAGACATAGCTGTGAAGTCCAGTAAGCACAGCCTCACTGGTCAAGAACCAGGGGAAGTGACATAGCTGTGAAGTCCAGTAAGCACAGCCTCTCTGGTCAAGAACCAGGGGATACCACCCCAGTGTCAGGAAACTTCTCTTGGCTCGAGTTTGAGGTCACACCTGCTGCTCTCCATTTGGCTTTGTTTCTTCACCTGTATTTTATTGTCTCTTGAGATCTTAAACAGTACACTCAGCAGTAGCTGATGCTCCTCAGCACTGTGGTTTATGAACTACATACAAGCAAGTGCTGGCTGGGGCTTCATACTGAAAAGGAGCTGGATCTTCCTCTAAATCCTTTCTGTAAGCATTAAGCCAAAGCAATTCATTCTTTTTCCTGTGGGCTAGAAAGCTTATTCTTCTTGTGAGCTGATTTGGTTAGCTGTTGCTGTATTAATTTAGTGATCTGATCCTTTGAACCTATTGATTTAATTGTAACTGTTCACTCAATTTTGTTCATTGTATTATTCCATCTTTAATTAGTTTAGTAAAACTGTATAGTGAATCATCTTAGTGCAACTATGGTTATTTTTTTTTCTTATTCAGCCTTGAAAAGAAATCCATAAAAGCACAGAATGGATTTATTCCACTATGTTGCAACAAGATGAGCTTAAGGTTACAGAAACTAACATGAGAAATTCGTTTGCCTCTCAGTTTTGTTTCCTCACCAGTGTTCAAGAGTGCCTTTTAGTCTCAGACGGTATCCGGAATCTGTTTCCCCTCTGTAAGCAATATAAAGTTTGATTGTGTGCTAATGGAAAATCGTTTGAGCTGGTGTGTTGCCACCTTCATCAACAGAAGGGTGTTTTCCTCCTGTGCAGGGAAAATCACAATTCATTCCTAACTGCAGATAGTGAGAACTTCTGCTCAAGTGTTTAGAAGTCTAAATAGAAGAAATCATTCACTATGTTTTTAAAATGCAGCTTCTTAGGCTGTATTGACCAAGGCACAATAAAATACGGTGGCAACCACTGGTGGAATTGAACAGACAGGTTACTGCCACTGAAAGTGAGAGAAGTGGTGGATTTGTGCCTGTGTACCTGGTTAGCAGGTGTCATGTAGGAACCACGCACACAGCTGAACTTCAAGGCAGGGAGCAGGGGGGCTTGCGCTTTCCATCTCTTTAACGCTGTTGTGCAAATTTCTAGGGTTGTTCTCCGCCTAGTGGCAGTTGGCCCTATGGTTGACCTACACAGGCAGGGTATGTATCCGCATAATGGCGACTTTCGATCCTCTGTTTTTCACTAGTAACGATTTAGATAAATATGATGTGAGTACCTGACTGGGTGATGATGTGACTTAGAAGGACCTGATAGATTTTTATTTCTGCTCATGTAGTTTTGTAGTCAGGCAGTGATGTGGGTGGGTGGGCAAAACCTGATGTCACTGATGGAGAGCTTCAGCTTCCAGGGCCAGAATTGCTGCTGCTGAAAACAATACTGAGGCCAGATTGAAAAGCAAAGTTACTCATCCCAGATTATTACACAAAATCCACCTATACATACCCAGTTTCACTTTTGGACAGGGAAGAGGGGAAAAAAATATTTATTACTAATATATGTCAGGCATTGCCAAGAATTTGTTGAACTGGGTGTCTGGGGCATGCTGGGATGAAAAGAAAAACACTTGTGGAAAAGAATGTCTGTTAAATCAAGTGCTGCACCTAATAATTACATATGCTTGTCAGACTTTAAGAAAACAAAGTTGTGGGTTTTGTTATCTTAAACAGATGAGAGGATATAACTTTGAATTGAGAAAGTGTACCAGTAGTCTGGAATTGCAGGGGTATGTTTTATTATAATGGTTCCTTACTAGAATAGCATTTCTCTTCAATGTGGAATTAGAGGAAGGTAGAAGTTCGCTAAAAGGTGTCTGTAATGTATTTATTAGGAGGCTTCTTTTATGTGTATAATGCTGTGCTGGTTTTGGATGGGATAGAGTTAATTTTCTTCATAGTAGCTAGTATGGTGCTCTGTTTTGGATTTGTGCTGGAAACAGTGCTGATAAGACAGGGATGTTCTAGTTACTGCTGAGCAGCACTTGCATAGAGCCAAGGCCTTTTCTGCTCCTCACAGCCCCCAACAGTGAGTGGGCAGGGGGTGCACAAGTAGCTGGGAGGGGACACAGCCAGGATAGCTGACCCCAACTGACCAAGGGGTATTCCACACTGTATGACATCAGGCTCTGCAACAGAAAGTTGGGGGAAGAAGAGGGAAGGGGGGGTTGTGTTTGGAGTGATGGTTTTTTGTCTTCCCAAGTAACTGCTATATGTGCTGGAGCCCAGCTTACCTGGAGATGGCTGAACACCTGCCTGCCCATGGGAGGTGGTAAACAAATCCCTTGTCTTGCTTTGCTTTTGTAGCTGTTACTTTACCTATTAAACTATCTCAATCCACAAGTTTTCTCACTTTTACCCTTCTGATTCTCTCCCCCATCCCACCAGGAGAAGCGAGCAAGCAAATGGGTGATGCTCAGTTGCCAGCTGGGGTTAAATAATGGCAAATGCAAAGGTGGTCGATAGCTAGTTTTCAGTAAAAGGAACTTCTGAGCTTTCGAAAGAAATCCAGGTAGGTAGCAACAGAGCAGCGGGAGAAGATTGAGTGGCTGAAGCAAAAGTGTCCAGAAGCTTTCCACAGCATAACAGTGCTGAGAGCAATTCCATTCTTCTGGGTGGAGAAATGCTCTGAAAAACCATGGCAGTTAAATGAGGGACCTGTGTAGAAGTGAGAATTTCGCTGTAGTGATCCTAGGCCAATCTGCTTTTCTTCTCCTATGGTACGGAAATTTTGGTTTTGCGACATGCTGAGGGGAGAGTAAGTCACTATGTTGTGTAGACTGTTTCTAAATCAGATACAGAAGGTTATCAGGGTTCAGGAGGACTATGGCACTTGCTGCTCTGTAAACCCTGTTAATCCAGTTGACATAGGTGAAGCAGGTGAAGTAGCTATGGCTTCTATTAATTTCTTAGGACTCATTTGCCCTTAATTAAGGGGAAATCCATGAATGTAGGTTGGAAAGAGAGGCTTGGAGTAAACAATAGGGCTTAAGGATGGCAAATACTGCTCTGTCACCTATGTCTCCTAAGTGCATTTTACTTGGTAAATAATAGAAACTACGTGGAGTGATTGAATAATTTATGCATCTTCAGTCAGTGTTTCTATTGGATTTCTTTGAACTCTGGCTGTAAATCTGCTTCTTGAGAAGGAAACCTGTCTTACTTAATGAGCTTGAGTCAGGTGATGGAGTTAAAGCTCTCTGAACAAACCACTGAGGAAAGTAAGGTATAATATATGCATAATTTTAAGTCCATCAAAACCATAAGTGACTAATAGCAATTTAGAGGTAATCCTCCAAACAAGGCTCAGAAACCAAATCTTCCTTTATTGTAACACAAGACATAAAGGTCAGTGTGCACTTCAGGTTTTTGTATTCCTGGTGTTTCTAAGTCCTGACAGGGGAAAAAAGGGATTTTGTGGTAAGAAGAGTAAAAACTGACTTTTCTGGGGCTTTTTCCACAAACTATGTGGAAAAAAGGGCATTTAGCTATGTGGATAACAGGTTTTGTGGATCTGCAGTAAAGTAGCACAGGTGAAGGCACTGATGCATTCAACAGCCTACCTGGCTGGAAGAAGCCAGAAGAGGGAAAGTATGGTCCTTGTGATTATTGCAAGAAATTCACTTTGCAAATTGGGATTAAGCTGGCAAAGCAGTAAGAGAACTGGGAAATTTTTACCAACTTGGGAGCCATTGAGGATATGAGAACAAAAACACAATCTGCATAGAAATCTTGGAGAGGTATTTAACAGTTATTTTTGGAATGGGGTAAGCAGCACCCCAGGGAAACTGGTCAAGTAATGATATGGTGGTGATAAATCTGAAGGACTGCTTAGGAGCATGAAAATTTTGTCATGATTTTGGACCCTTGAGTATGTCATTTAAAATGACGTATGGATATGCTTTGGGTTTGAGGTTGATTTTTTTTTTTCCCCTTCCCCCACCTGTGTATAATTTATTTAATGTAAAGTGCTCTCCCAAGAGTGGTTTGCTTAGTTGCTTGTAGTCTCTTGCATGACTCAGAGCACTATGTGCAGAATCTGTCTCTGTTTCCAGGGAGCAGAAATCCCTACTTAAGTATGCTCTAAGAGGTCAAATTAAATTTAATAAATTTATGTTTCAGGAAAACAAGCATCTTTCTTAGCTAGTGTGTGTGGGGAACACACCACCACCACAACAAAAAGGTTTTGCATTAAAAAAAACCTCTAAAGCATATTATAGTTGTGTGTGAAGTGCTAAAAGCTCATACTACTGAAACCATACTGGTGTAAATCCTCAATACGTGTTGAACTCAGTAGCTTTACTCGTAATTCTATTATACAGTCTCTGAAGAAAGGAGAGCTGCTGGGAAATGCAATTCAAATTTGGTCTTAAAGTACTTATCTAAGGGCTGTATCCTGCCAGCATTTTTAAAATAAGAGTTGTAATCAATGCCATTGCTTAAAAATCAATGTTGCCTGGTATAGTCATGTGTGATAATACAGCACTGCAGCAAACAAAGCTCTTTCAATTGCAGACTTGCATTCAGCAAGATAGTATATAGCTGTAGCATAATATAGTGCTGTATGATGCAGCACAGTTTAGATTGGAGCATGATAGACTGTATTTAATGATATTATGAAGATACTGGAAAACCTGGGAGCTTTAGGAACTGCTGGTCAGTGAAATTTTGCAAGGATGCTGTGACAGGGCCTGTGACTCATGGAGTGCTGGATATTTAAAGTGGTGCCTGTTTTTTATCCTTCCTGCTCTTTGCATAAACCCTTTACTGCAATATCTCTGAGTTGTCAGAAGATCAGAAAAAATGTTTGGGCCTCTTTATATTATTTTTCTCAGAACTTGTGAGTCAGGTATGTAGAGTAATAGTTTTGAGTTCATTCGTAATAGGAATCAATTAAAAGAGGTCATTTTTTCCAGTGCTTTCAGGTGGTGTGTATCAGGATCTTAAGTGTTTTGGAGCTTCTAACTAATTAGTGTTTTTTCTGTGGCTTAAATATATAATACAATGGCAACAGTGCTATGTGGAAGGCTACAAAGCCATGTGGTCCCGGATTGCCTATTTTGACTAGCCACAGTATAAAGACTACCGCAAATGTATCTATGATATATGCTGATGTTTTCAACTGGGGCTGTGTAAATGGATAGATAGGTGGTGAAGGGACAAGGCACCACTAAGAGGTGGCTTATGTGACTTAAGCCATTGGGAAGGTTGCGAATGCCTGGTTGTATTTATAGGTGGGTATATTCATGGAAATAGCCACTTTTCAGGGAGCAGCAAAAAATGCCCACAGAAAATCAACCTGACATGAACAAACTTCTTGACACAGGGAAACCTCAGTTAGAAAGCTACTACTCCATTCATAGGCACAAACACCCTCTACAGCCTAGAGTTAGGAAGCAGTGTGTTTTTCTTTTTCTCCCCCTTTCTCACCAGGCCATATCCAATATTTCAAGGTGGTGTTTTTTTCCTCTCTTTCTCAAAAGGTGTGTATATTCTTCCCCCGCTTCTTCCCCAACACCTAGTCATCAGGACACCCCTTTCTCTGGTGGGAGACCTAGTTCAGGTGCCTACTCTAGAAGAATTGAAGAAGTGACTGGAATGCAACTAAGAGCTTGTAGTTATGGCTGGGCTTGTGTCTAGAACTTCTCTTATCTATCTTCTGCTTCCCCCTCTGTCCCCCCACATCACTCTCCTGGTTAAAAAATTGGAAGACCAAAATTATTAGACAGCTGAAGTCCTGTCACTCAGGCCAGCAATGGATCTTGGATACTGAACATTTCCACCCAGACTCAGCTACATGGAATAGACTGGTCCCAAGCACCACAAAAAGCATTTTTTTGTTTCAAGTTATTTTAAATATGAGAAAAATTTTCTAGTCTCTGTGTTTTACAAACTTGAAATTGCCTAAAATTACTATTTGACCAGCCAAAACCAAACCTACCATGTTTCCCCTACACCTCCTACATAAGTAGGACAGCTGACTGAGTGCGGTAACTGTGGAAAGGAACTTGATGTTCTTGTTCACCCTTAAATTGAGAACTGAATACAATGTTCATGCAACAGTCCACTCAATTAGTCATGAAATGAATCGGTGACTGTGGTGGGAACGGAGCCCAGGAATCATGGTCCCTCTGCTCCAATGGCTGGGTTGCAGGTTGCACTGCCTTTAAAAAAAAAATCCCCTTTTTTGAATTGGAAATTTAAGAAATACCATGATAATTTACCATACTGGTTGGCTTGTGGGTTGTTGTTGTTTTGGTTTGAGTTTGTTTTGTGGTTTTGGGTTTTGTTTGTTTGTTTGTGGTTTTTTTGGTATGTGTGTGTGTGTTGGCTTTGCTAGGATAAATTTTAAAGTCAGGCGTACAATGAGAGTCAAGCTGATGTTTCTGTTGTCAAGTCTTCATTTCATCCCTTCCTGGAAACATGAGTATGAATTATGAACTCCATGACTGGCAACTTTTTCCTGAAGAGAACACAGATCCCTGAGATAATATATTCTCTTCTGCTCTGTGTGTGTGACTGCCATTAATGCTAATGGAGTCACTGAAAAGGCAAATATGCCCTTGTTTGTACAAATGGCTGCAAAGTAGATGTTGTAAAAACACACTGGAAAAAAACTAAACAAACCAAAACACTTCATGACACAGCACTGCAAGTCAAAAGAGAGACTTTACCAGCTGGGAGAACTGTCCCATTGTGAGACAATCATTAAATATAATACAGTTTAGAATGAACTGTTGAGAAATATCAGGTTTTCTTAAAGATAAAACTACTTTCCACTTAGAGCACTTTCCATTGTGAGGCTTTTAAAGGACTCTGCACACACAAACTGCATCAGTATTTAGTGATGGTGAAGCATGGAGTTAGTGCAATTGAAAAGGTCCCTATTCTTTGCCTGGGGTGCAGCAAAGGGAAGTGTTCATGTTCCTGGCTTGTAGCAAAATCTTTCTGCTTACATCACTTCTCAGTGGAGTTTGCAGTGAAGTAGGAACAAACACAAGATCTGTTACCGTGTCTTGGCTGGAGGGCAAAACTTTTCAAATGTACGTGTTCAGACTTTTCTGGCTAACTGCTTCACCGTGCAGCAGCTTCCTCTTTAGTGGTCTTGCTACTGTCTAGATGGGTAAAGTGAGAAGTAGCAAGAATATGACTTTTCCAGAGTCTTCAGCCAACTGAAGTGAACTGCAGGATAACCTCTAGTAACTTGCTTTTTCCTCTGGCTGACATACCCCCTGCTGCAGTTTCAATCAATTCTAGCAAAGCAAGGACATATTCTTATGGTCAATTGTTGATAAAATTTATAATAGTGGGAGTACTGGGAAATGCTTTCACTATGATGTGTCTATATGATGCAGGTATCATTCTTGGCCTATGATTACCCGAGAAAGTGTGAGATCAGTTGGCATGTATTTATGTGGCTATATGAGTAATGCGATCTGGCAGAGTCCTTGTTTTGGTTTTCCTTTTTGGATTTGCTTGTCTCTTTGGGTTGCTGTGATGGCAGAGGACAGCTGTCCTAGAGATGTCTCGTCATCTGTAACAGGCAGCTCATTGAACAGCTCATGAGACTGGTCAGTGTGTACAATGTGGGTGGATCAATAAGAGGCACGCAAGGTGTTTGGGAATAACTTTATAGCCAACTGGATGATGGATGCTGTATCCTTTCTAGTCTCTTGTCTGCCTTAACATCTGGGAGCAGAAGCTGCCCTGGAGAGGATTTTATGTTTGGTGGAGAACCGTGTAAATCCCCCCCTCCCGCCCCCAGGATGAGTGCCAGTGAAATTAGTTTGGAAATTATCTTGATATGGCTACTATTAAATTAGGAATAATTATCAAACATTTTTACTTGGGGAGCTGCATCCTTGTGTATCTGTACTGTAATGAAGATGACAACCATGCCTACATTGCTTCCATTCCAAGGAAAAAAGATCCCTGCTCAGAAAAACAAGCTTACAGAAGTTAGCCTTTTCCAGTCAGTGTCCACTGGATGTAACGACAAAGAACTTGCTTAGTGGTGAAGGAGAAAGGGTTTTTCCTGTACCTATGAGTTACACTGGTATCCCAAATGGTGATGACGAAGGATTCTTTGGCCATCTGTGTGTTAGAGCTGTCCATAAAATACTTATTTGTGGTACTAAAATGTTGTGAATAAACAGATTCTTTTTGAGTTTCTTCTGAATCAAAGTGTTTATTAAATATAAATGCCAAGATAGAGATTAAGTTTACCAACACTTTTAAATTTACCAACACAGCTTGCCTCAAACTACATTAAGAGTGTATTCACACAACTATGAAAATGTTGGAGGCTGGAAAAACCTATATCGGCCCTTGTCTCTTGTAAAGAAAATGCCTGTTTAAGGAAAATAGAAACAGAGGACTAGAGAAGTAAATATGAATCTTATCAAAATGCAAAAGATATTGAACTCATGCAATTAAGCAAACATAAGGATGAATTAAATCAGATTTAGGTTGTGTGTACTCTGCTGAATTACATCAGGTAAAAATCTGGAAATAATAGTGTTTGGCTTATTTATGGCATCTTAAAAGGCATGTCAACCCAAATAAAATGTTGACTGTAGCAAAGTTTTGGATTGTTAGTAGGCACACAACAAATTAATCAAGAATGTTGACTGTCCCACAAAGAACTCTACAGTTCAGCAGCCTCTTCTTACAGAGAGACTCTAGTCCACTTACTCCTGGAACATTACCATGCTATGCTATCAACCATGACAAGAGAAAAGAAAGTTCCAATAAGCTAAAGAAAGCTTCAATAAAACAACTGATATCTCAGGCTGTCACCACAGGAGAATGGCAATCAAATGACTTTTTAAAAGGAACCATCCATAAAGTAGGTTAGAAATGTATAGTAGGTCTGAGGTTTTTTGCATTACTATTTCCAAAGAGAAACAGAACTGTTAAATTTCTTATTCTAAAATGCAAGAAATTTGACTTTTTTGTGTGTGTGTGTGTGTGTGTGTGTGTATGTATGTGTTAGGCTTATGCGTCTTGGCTGTTGGGGAGGGAGGGGAAGAATGTTACTATGTTGGGTTTTAGAATATTCTTGGTTATTTTCTGTTTTTGTTTTTTTCAGCTCCATAGACTGAGCAGCTAACAATTGGAGATAATTTGCTGTGTCTTTATAGCTGTATAGCTGACACAGAGGAGGAGTTCCATTCACTTTCAGAGGGAATAATAATCATTGCTACATGTAAGCACATAGACATATATACACACATATTTTAGAGGCTAGCCCTTGCCTTAGCTAGATGTGAATGCATGGGAGCCATTGTGGGTTAGGTGGACTAGAGAATCACCACCACCCCTCTCCCCTTCCTAGAAATAAAGATTCTTGAGAAAACTCTAAAGAGTTTCTTCTCTTTGGAGAAGATTATTTCCCCTGTCTAAGCTACCCAGACTGTTGAGTCTCTTTTCTCTTCTTCCCCTTCCTAAATAAGAACCGTAATTTCCCTCCAGTGCTTCTCACACTGTTTTAAGCACTTAACATTGTCCCAATTTTATGTGAGGAAGCCTCAGCTTAGCTATAGTAAATGGGTGGAAGTTAGGAGAAGACAGGACAAATGCTGAATCTTAAAGCACTCAATTTGTTCTGAGCACAGGTTAGGATATGATAAAAGTCTCAGTGTTCTGGTCTTGCAGAGCTCCTGCTTATGAAGACTTTGTAAATGCTCGGTAAACATGGGGTGGCTTTCCAGATCCAGGCATATCCTGAATCCCTAGTTCTTCTGGCAATGTCTGTCAAAATGTTCCTAGTTCTTGATGTGGCAGCACAAGGAGACAAAGCCCTGGGCACAAGGCTCTGAGTGTGGCACTGCACAAGCCTTTCAGCTCACCTTTCTAGAATATTCTATATTTCTAATTGCAATGTAGTTTTTTGAGCCTTACTCAAGCTGTTCTCTTGTGATAGCGAAACCCATTTGGTACAGGTTTCATACCACGTTCTTTCTGACAACAGAAATAAGCAGAGCAATAGCTCATGATAGGTTAGCTCAAAATCACCACAGTGGTTTGCAAGGGTAATAGAGCTGTTAGGGATGTGCGTAGAATTGCATCTGTTGCTACGGAGCTGAACTTTGAATAGTGACTGTCACTTAAGTTGGATGTTTACCTTGCACATTTCTAGTAAGATGTCATTCTTCGACTGGTATTATAAATCCAATGGTACCTTATAAAATGATGTGTAATGAGTTGTCCCCTACACAATGATGATGGACGATCATGGCAACTTATAACATTCTTAATATGCAAATGTTGGCAAATAGATTAGCTTTTTAGTGCCAATGGCTGCATCTAAACAATGTACACCCACCACAAAATGTCAGCGCTCTTCCGATCATGAACAATGAATGGCAGAATAGAAATGAGCTCTCTCATTTATACTGTGCTTAGAAATGCAACATCGATGGCTTTTTGGGAAGGAAGGAAGGAAATAATAGCGGAAGTGCTAAGTGCAATGAAAACCAAGCCAAAGTTGAAGTTTGTTTGGTGTTTTTTTTGTTGTTGCTTTGGTTTTGTGGTGTTGTTGTTGTTTTGGTTTTGTGGTTTTGTTGTTGTTGTTGTTTTTTTCTTTTAAGGAGTGGAAGGGAAGGAGAAAAATAAGATAATGCAGATAATGGGAAAGAAAAGGTAATGCAGCCTGACTTAAATCAGGTTTGAAACCAGAAACAATGAAGTTTTGATGCTGCAACTCTCCATCTTGCAGAGATGCTACTGAAGTTGCAGTTCTTCTCTTTGGTGTAGTGGATCCATTCAGGTGTTGTTGCCCTTTGCATGTTACAAATCAGGTTTTATGACATTTGGGATTTCTTCTAGGCATTTTCCTCATCTGTTGTTGTCCTCTGGCTGTGACAAATAGCCTTCTGCCCTTTTGGGGGCCTGTTTCACTTGGTCTGTTTTACAGTATTCTGGGCTCCTGTCTGTTCCCGTCTCCCGTTTCATGCATGCAGAGTATTTACTCATGGATTTCACAGGAAATTTTGTAACTTGTCCAATTGACTGAGCTTGGATTTTTAATATTTTTATATTACTACTTTACTGTTATTAAAATAGCAGCCAGAGGCATCCCAGCTGAGGTACAAACTGTACAAACTTCAGAGGCAAGCTTCCTTCCAAATGCCTGGGGTGTGACTGATGGGTGTTTGGGTGCCTGCATAAATTGCGGGGTTAATAGCTGCATATTTCTACAGGTTTCAGGCTAGGATGCCAAAGCACTTTTCAAACACAAATAAATTTAACCTCCTTTCCTCTATGGCAGTCAGAGATTGGTTATGTGGTAACACTTGCCCCCTCTCCTATTCCCACACATGTACTTGTTACTGACATATATATGACTGTGGTCAATATAGGTGCTTAACTTTTTAAAGAGCCTGTGTAAGTCACTAAGTGCATATTGATTTGAAGCAAATGTAAATGAGAATTAATTTTGACTTGCTAACGTAGTCAAATAAGGAACATTTATATTGATCTTTGTCCCAGAAGCCAATTATCTGGATTAAGTGTTTTTATTATGTGAAATACAGTGTATAGTATATATCATTCTGCATTGATCAGTATGAAATTGCATATTTAAGACAGGGACTGTAAGTGTAGTTAACAATTGATTTATTTTTAAAAAGTGTATCTTGTTTTATTTAGCCACGCTTTTCTTTGTTCAAAAGCTGTTCTTGTAAATACCACTGAATAGGAAGATGTTGACGCATGTGGATCAACAGGGATTCTCGTTCATATCATTTCCATTTCAGCTTCCTTCCCATTCACTCTGCTTCATCTCGACTGTGTTCCCTCACTCTTCTGCCTCCTCAGCCATTGTAAAGCTTATCTGTATTTGCTGCTCCTTAGCATTAGGTGGGTTTTGGTGTACTGTGCTCCGCATTACTGCATTAAAAAAAAACATTTTTCTATATTAAGTAAATACATTACACCCATTTCTCACACGAGCAAACAGTGCTAAGTATCTGGAGAATTTAGTAGTGCATGTGCAGGTGATGGTTATAAAAACTGTGCTGGATTGACATGGCAGTGCTGGTGTCACGACAGCGGGAAAGGGACCGTTTTCCTTGCTGTGGGCAGAGCCCTGGGACCAAGCCTGAGCCTCCTTCCCTCGCTGAGGCTTTGGGCTCCCGCGTTCCCCTGGAGCAGGATGTTGCCACAGCGCTCTCTGACTAGACTTGAACTTGCGAGACGGCCACCTCTGAGAATCGCTCTGCTTCTCGTTACCCAAACGCTGACATTATCTCTATGTATCGCTATAGCGGTCCGTGCCTCAGCTCCACAGCAACTTAATCTTGGTAACATCCTGCTCTCAACTCATTTTCTTGGCAGTAGTTTTAATTACGTTTCGGGCTCCTGAATGGATTTGTTTTCTCTGGATCCTTGGCATATTCAGACGCTTGTCACGTTTGGGTGCCTGCAATCACTGATGCGTTTGTTTTAGGGGATGAATTAGTCTTCTGAGCCTGAGCATGTCCAATTTATGAATTAGATTTCATTGAAAGCTAGAACAAAACAAAACAAGAAGCGGTTCTGCTGTACCACTTTTCTCCCCCACCCCCTCACCCCCAGCGCGGGGTAAAAACCTCGCATTTCTATTTCGCTCGTTAAACGCGAATCATGTCCCGGGGCCGAGCATGTGGGAGGAGGAAGGGGCATTCCCCCCACCTCGGCGTGCCGCCCCCGGTCGCCCAAGTTGGGCGAGCGGCAGCGGGCGCAGCCCGGCGCCCCGGCTCCCTTACCTCGGGGGCATCCCGCCACGCCGCGTAGTGCCGGGCCGCACCCGGGGGCTGCGGGAGGCCGCGCAATGCAGGGCAGGGGCTGCAGCCCCGCGGAGGAGCCTGAGCCGGCCATCGAGGAGCCGCCGAACCGCCTCCACTCGCCCCCTCCTCTGCTCCCTGCGCTTGGAGCGTCGCCTCCCTACCCCTTTCGCCCTCGGAGCTATACATACATTATATATATGAGAGATGTATATAATTCTGGATATGTCTAAATACATTCAATTGCAATTAATTTCCCTGTTCTCGCGCAGCCATCCCGCTTCCTCGCGGGGCTGCGAGCTGCCCTGTGCCCGGGCGCCCCGCTGCCCGCTCCCCGCCGCCGAGCCGTGCCCCGGCGGCACCGAGCGCTCAGGCTCCGCAGTCACGTGGCGCGGGGGGCGGGCGACGGCGGCGGCGGCGGGGGGGCCGCTCCGCAGTTCGCGGTCTGCCGGCGCCCCGGCACACACCGAGCGCTGGAGGCTCCGCCGCGCCGCCTGCCAACCCGGGATCTACCTCCGTGCTTTTTTAGCTCCAGTTTTTTGCCTTTTTTTTTTTTTTTTTTTTTTTTTTGCCATCGCACGTTTTCCCCAATCTTGGAAAATTCTTGGGGTGCTGGGGAATTTGGGATTTTTTTTCGAAGGGGGGGTGTCTGGGTATCTCCCCCCCTCGCGTCCGCTGCCTTGCAACACCTGCCCTTGCGTCTTTTTTTCTTCTCTTCCCTTGTCTGTCTCTCCACCAAACACGGGCTGATGTGCTGTGCGAGAGGCTGGAAATGGAAGTGTTGATGCTCTGGCTTTTCCCCTGGATATTTCAGTGCGTTTCGGTGCGGGCGGACTCCATCATCCACATTGGTAAGAGATGGAACGGGCGGGCGGAGAGGGACGCGGTAGATAAATAAATCAAGGCAGAGTCTCGTCTAGCCGCGGTAGTGTCACAGGCAGCGGTTGAACCCAACTCCGTGGAGAGACAGGAGGAGGGAAGGGAGAAGACCAGCTGAATATTCCACCCGAGTGTAAAGTTAGGGGCGAAATGCCGGCTGTGCGCCGGGCCGGGCTGCGGGACCGGGAGCGGGTGCGGGGCGGCGGACCCGCCGAGGCCGCCGCTGCGGTCTCCCATGTGGCTGGGGAGCCTCTGCTTGGACCTGTTTGCGTGGAAAGGCTTTCTCTCCCCCCCCCCCTCCCCGAATTCCCCGGCGCCCCCGCGCCTCCTCGCCACGGAAAACAAACAACCGCCCCCCCGCATCGGAGCAGGAGACAGGGATAATCGGAACGTGCTCATAGGGAAAACTTTCGGGGAAATAATCCCCTGCTTTCCATCTCCTGCTGTAGCAGGTGTCAGTCGAGCCGGAATAGGGGGGAGGGAACTTAGCTGGGAAGGGGTTAGAAAGCCGAGATTTGCAGTGGCTCTGTATATGTGTGTGTCTGTGCGCGCAACTGTTGTGCTTTGAATAAGATCTCATTAAAACCCCTGGGCAGCAAGGAGGCTGGATCAGCAGTGGGAGGAAGAGAGGATGAATAAGAGGCAAAGGAAAGGCTGATGTGAACTTTTATGGCTTCTGGGAGCAAGGCATGGTGATGTCCGTGGGAAGCCTGGCAAGCAAAAGCGAGGCTCTGCAGTCACCTTTTGGCTGGTGTTGAAAGGTACCAGCAGGAACGAAAATGAGGATATTTAGAGGCGGAGAGAGGAGAGAGAATCACTTGTGGAGGATGACAGAGGAGGAGATAGGAGTACGGCCGAGAAATGAAAAGCCGTAATTCGCACCAGCCTTTTGGAGAGGATGGGAGATCAAAAAAAGGAGAGGGCCGGGGCGGGAGCGATCCTGGCGACGGGAGGCTCCACGGAGGCGGGAGGAAAGTCCCATGTCAACCCGGGGCGAAGAAGGGGAGACGGGGACGAGCCCTGTAACAAGTTTCTCGGTAGGGGCGGCAGCCCCGTGCGGCGGAGGCTCCGGGGCCGGCGGAGGCGGCTCCGGTCGGCGCCACTCGCCTCCGGAGCCTGGGGGCGCAGCCAAGGCAAACAGCATTGCGGAGCCATTAAGGAGACGGGTCAGCCCTGACCGCAGCGGGGACTCCGGCCCAGGGACGCTCCCCAGGGCTGGGCAGACGCTGGTGACACCGGGGCCAGCCCCGCGGGGAGACAGGGAGGCGGTGGGGCTGCCTTGGGCAAGTGCCTCGGCCGCGGGGTGGGGGGCGAAACAGCCTCCGCGCCTTTCCCTCTTGGCCCCGCTGCTCCTGCGGGTAGAGGGTGTCACCTCGGCTTCTCCCCGCACGAACTTCAGCCCGAGTGGTGTTTGCTAACTAACTCGTAGCAGAAATAGCGGTCCGGTAGGCGGGAGAGGAGAGCTGTTGGGTGTGTGTTGAGCTGTGATTTCACACGGGCAGTGCACGGAGGCTCCAGCCACAGGCACGCACACTGTGAATCAGCAGGACTTTCCGAGGCTGGGGGATAACGGATTTTTTGCTCGTTGTGTTGCCAGCACTGAAGATCTCCTACCGCTGCGCAGAGCGGGGCAGTAGCCTGGCGTGGGCACACACACGCACTCCGTCGAGAGGGGATCTTACGTAACACACATCGCCAGATGTTTTCACGTTAGCTGCATAAACAGGACAGTGAAATTAAAGCTTCCAGGTTACTGGACACAAATCCTGGCTTCACGTTCTTGTGTGCACATGAGCTTCAATGAAAGTACTGCCCGAAAGGTAGCAGCAACCCAGGGAATGGCAAAGTGAGCAAAAAGTTGGTTACATTCCCGAGCCGGCTCCCTTTCCCACCGCTGGCAAAGTGAGTCCCACACCCCGGCGTGGCTCCGGCTTACGGCTCCTTAAATGCCGGTGGAGCAGAAGCGGTCGGCAGGAGGGTTGCACTTCCCGGTGCCTGGGACAAGGGAGTGCAGCCAGTGGCAGCCGCCCATGTGTGGGTCACAGCCTCACGGGCACCTGGTGTCCCCGGAGCTGCCCTGTCTGGCACCGTGTGAGCCAGCTCGAGCTTTGCATGGCCCAGGGCAGAGTGGGGGTTCTGGGGCGACAAGCGGGCAGGCCGAGCCCTCCTCACCCTCTGCCACCTTCCTCCCCGCAGGTGCCATTTTTGAAGGCAATGCTGCCAAGGACGACGAGGTGTTCAAGCAGGCGGTGTCGGATCTGAACCTCAATGACGACATCCTTCAGAGTGAGAAAATCACTTATTCCATCAAGCTCATAGAGGCCAACAACCCCTTCCATGCGGTGCAGGAAGGTGAGCGCCCCGGGGCGGCACCCACGGTGGGCTGGGGGACGGGACGGGGCTGAGAGCGTCCCGGCCCGGCCCGGTCCGGTCCATTGGCGAGGAGGATGTTTCAGCACCAGTGGCAGCCCGGATCTGTCCTGGCGCTCGGCTGGAAACTTTTATTCGGTCGGGGGTTGGCGCTGTCTCACAAGGAAAGGGGAGGGACGGCGCGGTGCGGCGGCTGCGGCGCCGTGTCCAGCCCTGCCCAGCCGCGCGGGGCAGCCCAGCTGGGGGGCAGCTGAAGAGGGGCGACAGGGCAGGAGGGGCTTCAAGTCGCTCCTGGATCCGCAAGGTCCCCCTCTGTCCGCCGCTGAGGAGGGAAGGCCAGGCCCTACTGCCGCCCCCGTTCACCCAGCAGGGCCCACGCGTGGATGCGGCGGGCAGGGCAGCCGAGGGTGTCCCGCCCGGAGGCGGGGGGCGTGCGGCGCCAAGGGGCCGGGCAGGAGGACTGGACGCTTGCCGGAACGGCTGCGAGAGGTGACGGGGCGCAGGTCTGCACCTCTCCCTACGCATCTGCCCCCGCACTCCCCGAGAGGAGGCAAAGCTGGGGCGGCCGGCGGCGTCAGCATGGCCCTCCGTGAGAGTGGGGGTCCCTCCGGGTGGCTGGGGTGAGGTAGCCGAGTCACCAGCTGAAAACCTTCCCAGAATTTAGGAGATCTGACAAGCAGCTACGTAGGTAAATCATATCAATTAGATTTTTGCAAAGGGAAACGTTTAAATTAATCGTCTTGCCTTTACAAATAAGACTTTAAAAAGATACTATTTGTGATTTAATGAAGCCAAGGTTAATTACGGCCTAGGTTATTTCAGAAGCTGTGTTTTTCTGTAGTAATTATTCTAGAAACAGAGAGCTATTTATATACTCAGACTAGAATATTTTAAAAAAATGATTCATCACCAGCCTTACCCTTAGTTTTACCGAGCACAGAGCAAATCTTTCCCTCTATGAAAATTTGCATTAATCCATATGTATTTATGTTTAAGTTGTGTACATGCAAATTATGGCTACAAAACTACACCAAATGTTAATTTTCGTGATCTCTGAACAATTTCTTCTACTATCTTTTTTTTTTTTTTTTTTTCCTGCAGAATAGGTGCTAGTTAATATCATGCACATTCAGGAGGAACAGCAATATACACGTTTTCGAGGGCCTAATCCCATTAACAATGGGATTCCTCCTGCTGCTCTGAAAGCAAGGCAGTATGAAAAAAATTGTGAAAATGGGAAGAAGGGGACTTTAAAACAAAACTCCACCCACATAGCCAGACACCAGAGGAAAAT
The DNA here is from genome assembly GCF_963082525.1 of Nesoenas mayeri. Classification (NCBI taxonomy): domain Eukaryota; kingdom Metazoa; phylum Chordata; class Aves; order Columbiformes; family Columbidae; genus Nesoenas; species Nesoenas mayeri. Next base: position 10,610,053 of record NC_137551.1, on the reverse strand, counting down.
AAAAGTCTCTAAATAATGACGCGTTGATTTATTGGCAAAGATTAACTCTGAACAATTGGATCTTCTTACATTTTCCAAAGCTCAGTGTCCTATATTGGAGCTTATTCATATTCATGGAAGTGACAGTAGTTGGCTGGCTGAACAATTGCTTCCACAATGTCTCCTCTCAGAAGTAAAACTTTATGAAACTATTCTGAATGCCCTGGGATCTGAGCTGACAGTCTCGTGGACAGAGATCCTTTGCTCAGTATTGTTGAAAGCAGAAAAGCATGACCAGCTGGACAATTCTTCTTGACCTAGTAGGATTTTTTTTTAAAATTGATTTATTTGCTAACGTGAAGATAAGTATTGCCTTTATAAAGACTACTAAGAAAATAAAATATCTGTGTTGAAAATCCATGTTGTAGCCACAGAAATGACTTTTCTCAGGTTTTAAATCTCTTTAATACAGAATGTTAGCATTACCTGAATATTTGTAAATAAAGATGTTTATTCCTGTCCCTTTCAATATGCTCTTTCAGGGCTCATGTTCTCCATTGCAATTAGAATCGCTCTTTGATGAGCTGATCTTGTGCTGGAGAATTAAGGAAGTGGTTGATGAATGTTCACAATTCTAAAGAGAAACTGTTCTCTGTCACTACTTCATTAAGGCATATCAGTGTGTCTTCTTTTGGGAGGACTACAAAATGATCCTAGTTGTGAGTAAAACCTTGCCATAGTGGGAGAGCTGAGAGAAGAGTATCAGACTTTGTTCAATTTCCTGGCTTGCTTTGTTGGTCTGGGTTAGGTCTTTTTATTTAAGATTTAATTTCCTACTTTCAAAACTGTTATACGACACGCTGACAGAATGATCCACGGGATGTGCAACTTGCTGGGCTACTCTTACTGAGCGGTACTTCTCTGCCCAGTGTTACTTGGTGTTATTCTGACCATTCAAAATCTCATTGTATTGCAGCGTATGGATGTACTGCTCATTTTGGTAGAATATTGTGTATAATTGTCAAAATAACCTGGAGCAAATCTGCTGCCCTCACTGCTTGCAGAATCTTGCTGCTGCTACATAAAATGCCCTGACATCCACATTCTTCTTCTGCAGCGTCTTTCTAAGCAGCACCATGGAAATCAATGTTGCAAGCATTAGTTTCATAGCGATGGAACTTTCTATAGTAAAAATCAACCTGTAATAAAAATAGACCATTGTGATGCTACTGCCAGAATAGTTCATGCAATCAAACCAATCACAAATACTGTTTTTATTTGAGGTGTGTCTGTTGTACAGTCCTGTGAAATGACATTGGAAATTTTTCATTAAGTCCTTTAAAAGGAATGCTGCAAGCAAGGATTTTCATTTCAATGATAACTGTGCTGGTAAAATTATGGAAAGTCATCCCTCCATGTAGCAAGGTCTGTTACACAGTAACAAGACTTTAATTACTGATGGAGAGAGTTTTTAATGTGTGTTTGACCTGTCATTTATTGTGCTGTTGGAGAACTTTTGCACAGGTAGGAAGCACAGAAGAGTAGTAACTGTAGGGTTTTCTCAGTAGGAGCAGTGCATTTGCAGAACTAAAGGTGAAACAGAACATCAATGGAATAGTTTTAAATGCTGGAAAGTGCTGAGAAATGTAAGGTTTTGAAAAAAAAAAAACCAAACAGAAAACCAAAAAACCCCAACACTTTAGGGACTATGCTTCAGATAGAGACAGGTACAATTGTGATAGCTTCTGGTGGCCAAAATAGGTAATTAAAATTCAGAGATCCTTTTTCTTCAAAGACTTGATGAACACTTGTGTCAATGGTTGTGTCAGGTGCTAGAGAATAGTAATTAACAAAAAGAGTAAATTGCATTCCATCTTTGTCTTTCATTTTAACATACATTGCAGAAACAAATTTCGGTTGTGCTGATAAGTAGAGAGATTGTTTTGGCCCCATCAAACTCATACACTATAACACGGTGTGTGGCAAGCGGGTGACAGGAGTTCCAGAGGCAAGGGATGTAACAGTAAAGAATAATCAGGCCCTGGTGTATGCACAACATAGGACTTGGTTATATGTTTGTGCTTGCATGCAGTTACATGTTGTAACATATTGCTTTTATGTCTCTGGCAATTACTTGAGGGGAAAAGATGTTTTTCCACTGTCATGGGAAAAAATATACACGGGGAATCATTGTTCTTTTCATATGATTTTAAGGAAATGAGCTCAAATCACAAGCACAGTGTTAAATTATATCCTTGATTCCAGAAGAGCTGTATGCTCAGTTTCTGTTAAGTGATTGAGATGTGAGATGATATTTTGTGTGTGGTGTGTATTTAAGCTAGTATTGAGGTAACCTTTTGGGATTCAAGGATTCAAATAAGGTCAAAGGTATAAGAAACACTAAAGCTCTCAGTTCAAACTGGGATTTTGTGTATGACATAGGGGTGGCAAAAAAGTTTCCAGCTGGGTTTGTGAACATGGTGGCATGTTTCAACTTAAAAACCAAGCAAAACTAACATGTAAGTTTAAAAAATGTTGCTTTTGGAGGGGGAATAGTTAGCCATAGGTCAAAACTGGAGCATAGGAAAGCTAATACTTTTGTAGTGCTGTTTGGAGGAGGGATTAAAGGAGATAGCTACTTAGAAACTGTAAACTTTAAAACCCTGTTTCTCAGTGGATGATACTTATACATCTATGGAGCTTTCCTGGAGACGAAAGTTGCTGTTGTCTCTGCATAGCAATTTCAACTGAATTGTTTCTAATTTAAGCAGCCTTGTATGTGTGCTTGTTGATGTTAAAAAGCTGTCAGCTCTGGAAGCCAGAACAAATTTGGAAAATCGGAATGTGATTTGAGAGCAAGAATGGTGTTCCATAAATGGGTTTATTGTCAGGCCCATGCATGCTGCTGTGGTTTCAGGAAAACTAAGAGCTGCTGATTTTTTTGAAAGTCTATGTTGATACCATTGAGTGAATCTGATCTCTTATCTTAGTTTGCAGGACTGGTAATGATGCACACTTGGCATAGTTCTTTAACTATCTTGGCTCAGCACGTATATTTCAAGTTACTACCACAGTTGCTTTCTAACAGTTTTATTTGTTGAGAAAGCATAAGCTGATGATTGTGTCGATAACTAAGATGAAATACAGACCTGGAGAATGGAACTCAGCGGCTCCATTGCTATTCTTGCATTTATTTGCTGGACCAAAATCCCAAGCAGAGCTATGCTTGTTATATGTGCATTGCCCAGTGGAAAGGAACTGTGGAGGAGCAGAGTAACAGTATGTTTGTGTGTGTGCATGTGCCTTGGCATTTTCACACATAGGTCTTTTTGCAAACCTGGGACTTCATTTCAAGATAGTGCAAGCGTCCCTGACTAGAAACCCACAGATGGGTCAGAAGTGCATCCTGGTTTTGGCAAAATGCAGACTTCATGCTTTTGGTAAAGGACTGCTTTCTGTGTTGGGAGAATTTAAACTCAGGTGGATATTAAATATAGAAGCAGAAGGACTAACAACAACTGTGAAAAGATACTCCGGGTCATGGTGATGACCCCTCCCTTGCCATTGCAAAAGCCCAGATCCAGCACCACATAAGGCTATGTCAGATAAGTTTTTTGTGTAAATGTGGAATAAGACATTTTTTGAGCTCTAATTTCATGTGCCTCAGAACTCAAGGTTGTTGTTTTTAAGAGCTGGAATATTTTAATAACAGAATGGAAGAGCAGAGAGAAAGGAAAGGGAAGCGTAACAAATGCAAATTAAAAATAAGATGAAAATTCATAAAATATTGTGTATACAGGTTATTAGTTTGTTTAAAAAATGAAGCTTTATTGATTTGACTGCATTGGATTGGGGAATTTGGTGTCTAGATGGAAATCACAGGCTGTACCTAGATTTTAAATGTAAAACATAATAAAACATTTTCCTCTGCCAGAATTGCAAAGGATTGGTTTATCTCAATAAAGCGCCAATTAATTTTTCTTCAGTGGTTTCTCTTGAGCCTTTCATTGTCATGTAGCTTTATCTCTCTCTGTTCTTCTTCCATGGCTTTCTTGAACACAGATTTCATACTGTTTTCACCAGGATATGGCATCTTGTTTGGAAGTTTTTGACAGGTGAACTCTGAGCTCTCCAGAAAGCACATATTGTTACATACTTCCCCCCCACCCCAGTTTTAACCTGAGCTTTCAACACTTCTTCAAATCAGCCAGAAAGAGGGTAGGTAGGGGTTCCCTCCCATGGTCAGAGAGGTCTTGCTGTGCAACTACATGTTTTTTCTACTAGTCTGGTGCAGTTAAAAGCTGTTGCTCAGTGGGGTGAATGTGCTTAACAGTTTTACCTCCTTGTGTCCTCTGAGACCAGACCAAGACTTGTTAAGGACTGCCACAGTGAAGACATCTGTGACACTGTCATCTCATTGTGCTTGTGTTTTTATGCTCCATAGCTGCATGGTTCAATGTATTTTAAGCCAGAGCGTTTTGCATAGCTGAAGAAAACAATTTATCCATCTTTTCCCATTCTTTTTTTCTTTTTTTTTTTTTTAAATGCTGAAAGTAAAGATCTGCAGACGTCTTCAGTAGGAAGGAAAGGAATCACCAGCCCATAAAGCAGTCAGTATGGTGTTGGAGATGAGGGCAGGTTACAGATTGTGGGCAAACATCCAAACTCACCCTTGTTTCGTTGTTTCATTCGACTTGCAATTTGTTACTGTGTAGACACAGCTATTTGTTTTCTGGTCACAGTTTAACTGCAGGTGCAAATTGTTTTATACTTTCAGGAGGAAGTCCCCCCTGAAACACATCCCTGCCTTTCCCCACCCCACCCCGGGTGTACTGGGGTTGGTTCTACCCTGGCTGTATTCACTCCCTTTGCAGAGTCTCCCCTAATTTCAGGCTGGGGCTGAGCTGCCCGGCGTGAGCTCCAGGCAGTGCTGGGCATTGGGATGCAGCAGGGAGCGAGGAGTCTTGGGAAGAAGGAGGTGCTGCTGTGGGCTCACAGCTAATTAGCACCCAGGGTAGAAAGAGTTTTTTTGTGGAAACACTGAGAGCATGGACGGGACCCGTTTGGAGCTCAGCTTGGCTGAGACTGGCCATGGGCAGCGGCCTGCACAGGAGGTGCCTCAGCCCCAGCTTCTGCCAGGTGACAGCAAGTCTCTTGTTATTTTCATGCTTTGCAGTGAAAAGGTTTTGATTTTGTCTGAAAGATTTTATTATTTTTTTTAACTCTCTGCATCTGCATAGCAGGTTAAGCTCATTTCTTCTCTCCTAATACACAGACTTGCTAATACCTTTATTTCCATGTTGGGTGTGGGCCACCCATCTATTTTAAGTCTCATACACAAGAGTGGCTGCAGGTTAGGCTACAATTCTTTTTCGGTACCTAATGGTCTTTCCCACTGATCCTGCTGCTGATCCTGCTTATTTATCAAGGAGCTGCAGTTGAGTTTCTTATTCTAGGATTTCATTATAGAAAATGTGCTACATCATTAACTAGCACACTAGAAATTATAGAAATTATCCCAAAAGATTAGAAAGAAGCGGTGTTCATAAAACTGTTAGTTAATGTGTTTCAGGGTTAAATATTTCTCTCTCCCTCTTTCTTTCTCTCTCCCTCTTTCTTTTTCTCTCTCTCCCTCCGTCTTTCTTTCCCTCTTTCTTTCTCTTTCCCTCTTTCTTTTTCTTTCTTTCTCCCTCTTTTTTTTTTATTTATTTTTTTTTTATTTTTTTTTTTTAATTGAAGAAAATGATTTGTTTTTCTGAGTTCTTTGTGCCAGCTTTTCTCAGTCATTACTTTGGAGGAGGATCTGTAAATATGGAATGAGTACACAAAACCACTTTAGCCTGATCTAGTTAAAACAATGGCTGAAGAAAATGATCTTAAATTGTGAAATCCAGTCTGTATATATGCATATACATGCATGCCCATATATCCCATACTAATAGTTTAATTGCTAGACTTACTAAAATGTGCCCCGCAGGGAGCATGCCTTGAGTCTTTCTGTGTTCAGAATCTTGCAGCTACAGATGATTAGAGGATTGACTATCTGAATATTACCTTTTAAATTACATCTTCATACTTGCAGAATGAGATGAATTTCATATTTTGATGTGATTTATCATGTTATGGCTAAGCCATACAGTTAAAGGAGTTAAAACTACACATTCTTTGAACAAAAGGGATATAATTATGTTTATTAAAACTGTTCGTAGCTTGCCATAGTTATTTACTGGAAGGAAAACAACCCAGTTATACAACTACAATAGTGCTTGACCATAAGATGAAAACCGTGGCTGAAATAGTTACTTGGGATTTAACTTCTGTCTATTTCAGAGGAACCATAGTCAACTCTTACTCATTATTTTAGGCAAAGACCAAAATGTTTTTCATACTTTTATTCATAATAAATTCTCTCTGAGGGAAATTCCTGCTGTGTCTTTATTTGTCTCTGTCATCTCATGCTTAGAGATGTTTTTTCCATTTGCCCCTCAGAAAAGATTTACTTAGAATGCATTGTTGGAATCATACTGCTGAGCGAGTCTTATAATTATAATTTTATATATATATATATATAAAATTATTATTATTATTTTTCCTAGCAGATGTCTTTGTTTATCTGGAAGTGCCCTGCTAGAATGGAAATGGCCCACACAGCTATTGCTTTTCTAGCAAGAGATTTTTCTGTAATTTATAGATATCTGAGTTGATTATTTTGAAAAATGGCTTAAATGTTTGATTTTACATGTTGACAGGTTTTTATGTAATAGAACCTGGAGTGACTTTTCTTACATACAGAAATTCTGTGTGGTTCTTTCCATTTGGAAGCATGATGAAAAAGGCCATGTTTCAGACCAAGAAATGAAACGTTTTATGCACAGGGCACATACAAGTTACGCAGGCTACCTTACACAACAACGTGTCAGCTCTGGAGTGGAAATCTAGGTACCATCCAGAGAATCCTTTCCATTTCACTCTTCACTGAGGAAACAGGGCAGCTAATGCTGATCCTTAGTGTAGCTCTTTGGCAATTAGGATTCTTGTCCATGAGAAAATTGAAGCGAGGCTGTTAAATAGCATGCAACCTTTGGAGAGCCTCATTTTATATTGCATGTAGACCTGTAATCATTTCAAAGCAGATAATAATGATATGCTAATACACTAAAATTTCTTTCATTTACATAACTTTAAAGCAATAAATATCTGAAATGAGAAATATGTTGAAAGAGTTTCTTTTATGTTTTTCCTAGTAGCTTGCATTTAATTATAATTTGGAGACCTGATTGCTGTGCTTGAAACTGAGTTCAGGTTTCTGCTTCTGGAGTGCTTTTTACAGCCTGAAATGTTTGTGTTATCAGAAAGAAGCTGTCTATGCTAGACCTGTTTTTGTGAAGGTCCGTTCCTTTGACCCTGTTGTGGCATCTTAGTGCCCGTCCGTTTTTTCTCTTTTGCATCTGATATGATATGATTAATATAACATCATATCATATATTCAGATACACAACAAGAATTAATACTGGAAAGCACTAACAGCCAGTGCTTGAAGGTAAAAAGAACCAAGAGGCATTAATTTCAAGTGGTGTTTGGCTGCATTAAAAACACAGCAGGGTTTCTACTGTTTGACCTTACTGAGAACCATTCCCTTAGCAACCTTTCATAGAGGGAGTAAAAGGACAGTAAGAAAGCATTTTTTTTCCTATATTCAACAGAATAATATCTAAGCAATGATTTTGTCTCTTAAAAAAATACAAGCTCAAACCAAAAAACTCCCAGGGGGTCCAAGCTCTCATTATGTATCTTGCTTCTCAGTCCAGTCATTTAATCCTTTGCTTTTTAACTTACCTGGGTCTGAGAGATTTTAACTAGTAGCATTGCTGGCAGAATACTTTAAATATCCTCAAAATCTCATTTACAATCTAGTTTGTTCTTATTTAGAAAGTGAATAAAAGAATTTTCCATATAAGCGAATGTTTGTAAAGTTAATGAGAATTGTCTTTGTCAGCGGATAAATGACTATTTTATACCATTACTTGATCTTCAGGAAATACCAATTATTTGCTGCTTAGTAATATCTTCAGTGCAGAAACTGTGTGATGATCTAGAGCAGCATTTTCATAGCCCTTTGTTTTCTTAAGCTCTGTGCTCCTGGATAAAGGTAAAACTTGAGGTGGTAGAAGAACAAGTTGGTTTATGGGAGACAGAGCCTCTCAGTGTCTTTTCTGTTTGTTTGCTTGACTTAATTTTAGCTTTATTTAAAAATGCTTTAGAGCTCCAAAGAAAACTCTGGTATAAATTGTGCATTGTCTTGTGTGGAATATTAGCTGCATTTTAATCTAAAGGACTGATATTTTGTCCATTTTCCATCCTACTTGAAAATATTGTTGGAATGAGCACAGTTAGCTGAGAGGCTCAGAGAAAAGGAATGTAGGATGTGATGTCTGCAAGGGTCAAAACACAGAGGGCTAGCATGTTGAAGTACGCAAAGGCTGCAGTCCAATTATCTGCTTTGTTTTTACTGAAATGATATTTTTCTCTTCTTTAAGCTTGCTTTTGTCATGAAGTACTTCAGTTACTGTTGAAGTAACCATGTTTTTGATATAGGTAGGACTTAGCGACCCAAACAGAGAAAAAGCTGGAGCTTCCTCTCATCTGAGCAAGATGCTTGCACAGTGTGGCTCTGGATTTTTAAAGAGTCTGAAGAAAGACAAGAGTGCCACAGCATTAGCAAGTCATCAGTCTGCAAGTCATCCTGTGGCAGGCATTGCCCTTCTTGAGAGAAGAAAAGGCATTTCCAAAGTGTCCTTACAGGACAAGATGGGGAAGGATACTGTCTAGCAGAAGTTGAGGTTGACTGATCCTCTGCTTGTAGAAAGTCACTTGTCTGGGGCAGCTTGAAATGAAAGTGCCTATATCTGGTTTAAAGTGTTGTGTAGTCCACGTGAAAAGTAATTTCACATTTCAGCACTACCTAGCTTTTCCTTTTAAAAAAAACTCAACAAATTGTAAGGGAGCTGATGGGCTCTGTGTGGTAACTCTTAGGAAGCACTTTGGAGGAAAGTCTTACAGCAAGGCTTCTAGACCAGCAGTATTCTCAGCCATGAATTAGCACACCCATTAGATATGTGACGATGCTTCGGCAGCCAGTGGGACCTGCCATGCCCCTGGATGGGTGCTCACAGGGTCAGGTGCGCAGGCGAGCACAAGTGCAGTTGCCAAGAGTGATTACAGCCAGCCTGCTTAAAGCAGGTGGCTGGATTCATCTTTTCCTCCCCTCTCTGCCCATGGCAGTGGCACTGCTGTGGCAAGGTTGGTTCACAAACAGATTTCTAAAGGCTTCGTGCCGTGTCATGTGTTGAGGGCAGTTTACGTTTTTGTGACCATGGTGTGTCCTCTTTGCTTTTACACTGTTGCTTAAAAATAAAACATAATGTCAGCTAAAACTCAGAGTCATCTGGGCAATGCAATGATGAGGGATGCCTGATTCTTTCTGAATTCAATCTGCAATCCTAGTTCTCAAAAAGCATTTTGCCGTCTTTCTTGAGATTTTTCTTGCAGTAACTTAAGATTTATCTCAAGAAGGGCTTCCTTCTGTATCTATTTGGTTTATTCTTAGTGTCTTACTGCCAAATCAGAGACTATATAGTTGTAGCTGGTATCTTTATGCCTGGGGTCTTCAACGAAATGCCAGTTTCTCAAAGGCATCCGGCTGGTGAGACATATACTTACCTGTTTGTGGTTGTCATTGCTAGAGCCACCTCCCCACTTCCAGCCATGCCTCATTTTATATGGATAGCAGATTAAACATTATACTTTCTGGCGAGGTTTGTAAATGTGAACTATTTCTCTAAATTCTGATGTCTTGTTTACCTGTGTTCTCTTGTTTTGTAGCAGAGTGTTCCCCACATACTTCCCTCTTCCCTGTTGCTGCTCAATGCAATAGATTTTATGAACATGCTTTTTGTGATTTGCTGGATTATTCTATTTCCATGGCACTTTAATCATCATGATGACAACATCTATTGACAGCAGTACACAGTTGTTTTTCTGAGCATATTCTAAGGTTTGTAAATGGCTACTATCTCTACACAAGAAAACAAAGGTTTTTTCTTTTGCATTTACATGAAAAGAAGTGGAACTGCATTATGGATATGAAATGTGTGTTTCTGGGAGACCTACTACCTTTCAGTGACTGTCAGGGAAAACCTTAAAATTTCACACAGGTTCTTCTATGTAACCTGCTGCAGTGAGCCTGGGGTTTGTATTACAGAATTAAGTCTCCCATCCTACTTTCATTAATATGACAAGTAACCTTCCTCTCTTTTAGATTTTATTTTACATTTTAATCTTTAAAGCTGCGTATCTCTGATATCATAAGGAGAATACACATGGACAAGAAGCCAGAGGTGCTCCTTGAGAGCATCACAGTAGCTCTGAAGAATGGGAAAATATCAAGAATGCTAAAAAGAAATTGCAACAGTGATCATTTATATTTGCTAAAGGGCATTCTGGCAACACTGGCAATTAAGAGCCTTCAAACTAAAATGGTAATTTGGTAAAAAAATACTTTATAAAATGTCCATGAAATAGAAGGCAGATTATGTGTTGTCATAATTTTCATGCCTTTTTTTTTTCTTTCCTCAAGGGACAGCTTTAGGCAGCTTAACATACAGAAAAGCACCTGATGGGTATGCAAGAAATAAAGTTTGTTGGTCAAAGGTAGGAGTTCATGTGCTGCAATGGGCCTCTAAACTGGATTTTGCTCATCTTGCTAACTGTTTTTTTTTATTGTTGCTGGCCTGTTTGGAGATTATTAGTCAACTGGAGTCCTGTCTCTTGCCTTGAGAAGTTGTGAATGGTTGTGCTGAGTGAGTGGAAGTGGCACATCTCCTAGAGGAAGCTATAAGAGGAAGGCTTGGAGCAGGATGTGCATGATGTTTTGGCTCAGAAATTTATTTTCTCAGAGAAATAAATGAATAAGCTGTTATGTGGGATAATTAATAGTGACACAGATTATTTTGGATCTCTCTCGTGTTTTTAAAAAGAGAAAGTGTGCTTTGTAATGTTGATGTTCTTTTGGGCTTGCAGGGGGGAAAAACTTGCAGTCTGTAACTTGTGACAGACCTATAAAGTTCTGTTTATACATATATATATATATACGCGTGTATATATATATATATCTATTTAAGAAATAGCACTTCTAGTTGCCCAATGGTGTACTTTATCTCTGTACAAAACCTGTGCATGGGATGTAAGTTAACTGTAAAATTTGTACACTGTAAAATGCGGCACATGAGACCAGAGAACTACCGTACAAGGCCCTAGAGAAAAATATGTATCATACCTACACATGACACTTTAACTTCATAAACTCAGTCACAAGATGATAGGGGCAGAAAAAGGCATGAGCCTGCATTGCTCAGTTAAATTCCTGGGACAATTCGTTGAACTAAGAAGGTAAAAGCATACTTTCTGAGGCTGAAGAAGAAATACGAGGAATTTCTTTGACTGTAGAACAGCGTAGTGACAGCTGTGGAAAGACTCTGTTGGCTCCAGTGCCCCTGGGAAGTGCCTTAAGGTAAAATGAAGGCTTATGTCAATTTGCCATTTAAATCTGTTCCCAGCTACTTTATTGGTGAGGTGTATTTGACTTAGGAAATGCAAATAAATATATGGATGTAGAGAGTTTTGTCTTTTAAAAATGTATCTCTATCTCTTCAGGGTTACTTTGAATGTATGACTTGCAAATAGCTTGTCAGATTATTTGATTAAATAGGACACAGTCATAGGTCCTAAGGCCTTTGGAAAATGCACTTTGAAGCTGAGAAGGTGAGATCTTCGAGATTTAGTGTGTTATTATAATATTAATAAATAGCTTGAGAATTGATAGAAAAACTTATGATACTGTTGATAAAATGCAAACTAGCTGAGGAAGCTGGTCTAAAGTTCAAATAAGCATGTATGAGGGAAAATAAAATCACTTCTGGAAAAACGGTCTGTTGATATGTGAACCTTGCAACTCTTATTTTTAAAATATTTCTGGTGATGCTATATTGATTTTTTTTTTTTTTTTAATACATCAAATTATTTTAGCTCTTGGCCAGAAAGTTTTCTAACAGATATGACAAAATTATTATCTTCATGAAACCATTGAGAGAGACAAATGTGGATGTACTTTGCTTTTGGTCTCATAAACCTAAGTTTAAAAATGTCCTTGGAATTTCGTAATGAAAGATTGGTTAGTATGAAGTGTGTCTGTGTTCTTTCCAAACAATTACCAGTTACCTTTATTTCCAGGGTATCCATATTTTCAAAAAATGGCTCACATGGGAAAAGTGTGGCCATCAATGTAATAGAGTGTTCATAGTGCTTTAAAAAAGTGTGCTTGCAATGCATTCATCTGGAATAATATTGAGATTTAAACTGAAGATGGGAAATATTTGCTGACAAGGCTGGCCTCAAGGCATTCTTTTTCCTTCCTAAATGCTGATAAAATTGCTTGAAATGTTCTAAAGTATATTGAAGGTTGTCTCAAGATGGATATATTGGCTTAAAAAATGATGATTCCATTCTCCCCATAATTATATTCTGTCTTTGATGAAATTTCACAAAAAAATTGTTTTATGTCTTTTTCTATAGAAAAATATGAATATAGGAAGCAAACTTCTTGAGAATATTAGTTATCTTGATACAGAGAAAGGTCAATTGATTTTCTGGATGCTGGTCCTGGATTAAGTTTTATATTGTAGAAGTTTAACTCTGGTTGCCGGTGAATGAGAATTGCCAGCTGAAGAGAAATGGGGCTCCCAACGCGGTTTCTCATGTGCTTGCTAAGCTCTGCTCTGTATAGCAGAATAAGGAGGACAAAACTTCATATTTGTGACCTCTGTAGGTGTCCTTGACGAGACTGGCCAAAGAAAGTGATGGGATGTTTGGTATATTAGCCATAATCAATATTCACATATTGATTAATTCTGTTATTGCTAAAGTGCGTTTGCTTAAACCAGAAATGGGTTAAACTAGATTTGGACTTGTGGAAGAATTTTTCTCCCCGGTGATAAGTGGGGACCTGATACTTATTTCATTTTTACTCTCTCATTTCTTAGGATTGTCTGAACTATTTGACATGAGGCATTTCTTGATATTGTTGGGACTAGTGTGACAGCCTGAATTTCCTCTGCTCTCTTGAGTTGCACTGTGATTCTGGCATTTGGGTTCTTACTGTAGACGTTGGGATGGTTGTAGGCCGGTTGTTTTCAAGTTTTTAAAAATCTCTTTAGCTGTGGAAGAGTTTCTGTGAAGTGTCATCATTTAAATCTACTGCCAACAGATTTTATTTATTTATTTATTTATTTATTTATTTATTTATTTATTTTTAAATTGCCTAGATTGGTCTGTGAACCACAGGTTGAAACCAGCAGTATAAGACTTAGGAAATAATTCTTGATGTTCACAGGACTGATGTGTTCTTGACCTCTTGATTGTATTTTCCTGTGGCTACAAAGAATTGGTATCAGTGACCCAGATGATCATTCCAGCTTTGTCCCCAGAAGTGAAACATAAGTATGCTCAGTCATTAACCTTGTACTGTTTAGTTTCCTTAAAATGGTCTGTTAAATCCTTAACTACTGAAGGTTTGTCTTATCATTAACCAACTACAAAGGCTAGACAAATCGACTGATGTTATTGAGCTATATTCTATTATCTAAGTGCTGACAAGCAGGTGAACAACCCCCTTGAATTTGCTGGTCTCAGTTATTTTCTGTAGGGAAATATGACGTGTGGGAGGAGAACCCTAAGTCTTTGGAGGTATAAGCCTCAGAGATATGTAATGAACATGGGAATTTGGGATGTCTGACAACCATAAGCTCAGATATTAGCCTGTTTGCCAAACATGACTGTGCCACTGTCATAATGCAGGCTAGAACTCTTTAATAGCTGTACTTCAGTGCTTGTAAACTAGTGAGTGATTATTTCATCTTTTGTTTATACCATTCATCAGAGCAGTCTGGGCTGACAAGTCCTGGAAAATTCTCAAGGGTTTTGCTGCTGTTAATGCAGCGCACTACAATGGGACCTCTCTTGTACAACAATGTCACCGAGTACGTCTAATATCATAGTCTCTATTGGCACTAACTCCCTGAATCATAGGAGTCGCATATTCCTACCGGTCTGCCTCATTTAAATTGATTGCAGCAAATTCCTTGGAAGTTCTTCCTTCAATATAATGCATGTGAATTTTTAAAGTTGATTATATTTCTTGCTGTTAATAGCACTAAGTAGACATCTGATGATTTTGTAAAAACTCAGGCCATTTACTTAAAATAAAAAATAGATTATTTCTATGAGGATTTTGAGCAACTTAACATTTTTTCAGAAATGTGAATAAATCTTTCCAAGAAACCACTGTATGCAGTAATATTTCAGTGCTCTAATTTATTAAACTTATTAAATGCTTCTGTAGCCTTGTTGAATTCATAGAAGCTTAGTATGGGGACCACAACCTGCTTTCTTTCTGTTCAGAGAGAACCATATAACCATCAATAATTGTGTGAAATTTTGCCTGGCTTGATCCTCAGATACTGTCACAGATGAGTGATTTAGGATCCTACTCGCCACAGACCAATGTTTAGATCACTTAAAGACAAGTGTGACTTAACAAGAGTTCGATGGCAAAGTTCACTCTATTACTTACTGTGTGGAGGAAATATGCCAAGGAGAATTGTGTGAGAGTCGCTTTAGAGTGATTTATATGGGCACAAGTGATGCAAAAGGGTAGAGGAAGGCCTTCCCATTGAGTTATGAGGTTCAGAAAGGACCTCCTTGCTTTCTAAATTCCTTCTCAAGAGAGGAGTCTAGGTGCAACTTAATCCCAGACTTGATCAACGGTTTATGTTGAAGAGACATAAAGGGTAAGGAAAAATAAGCAAGGGATTATATGTGTTTATGGCCAAAGGAGTATATGTGCACAACTGATTCTTTATATCGCTTGTCTAGGATTTCAAAGTTCCATCATGCTCTATCTCAACCTGCTTACCTCCTGGCTAGGGATCTGGTGCCAATTCACTCTGAAGTCTGGATCCTGGGTCTCTCAAAGCAAACTCTCAGGCATGGAAGTTCCTAGAAATAAATAATGTAATGTACTGCGGCAGGGTTGGCTCGAGCTCGGTGCCTTCAAAGAGGTGTCAAAGTCAGTATAGAAATCCCTGCATAATTAGTATAGAAAGTATAGGAAAAAAAGTACAGAAAAAGTAGAAAGTATAGAAAAAAGTATCAAGTATAGAAAACTCAGTACAGAGATCCTTGCATATTTATACCTTTACAGACTATTTACTTCTATTACGTTTTACTATTACCTGGCTAGAACTTAGGCCTTTACCTCCTTCGGAGCCTGTACCAAACTACTGCTGGTTTGGTTAAGGGGCGTCGAGTGTGTCTGTCACAGACGCATACCTGAGGTTCTAGACCACACATAACCCCATGGCAGCTCTGATTTTAAATATTACAAATGACAGTTATTTTTTACAAGCAGGCTGAGCATTTGTGCATAGAAAATCTTTCCAGGCTCATGTGCATTTAGACCTGACCTCTGACCAATACAGTTTAAGTACTATGAAAATAAACCACATCCAGTCCTAGGATACCTTTTTGCCTGTACTCTGCCATGTGTAGCAGAGCTGGGCATATATGGAAGAATCTGCTTTGGAGTGCATTTCTTTCCAAGTCAGCTTGGCTCTTCAGCCTCAGTGAGTGGGCATCTTATACAACAAAGCAATTAATTTGGTATACTGCTTATGCTTATTGCAGTCACTTGCAGTCTTTTGCGGGTATTTCTGAAATATGATACTCGATCCTTCCACAGACAGATCCTGCACAGGGGAGGAATGTGTTGCATGCATCGGCTTAAAGGCAGGATGGCTCAAGGCACTTGCAAAGCCGATAGCTCTGGGATGAGTGACTGCAAGCTTTGGTTCTAGTGATGAATTTGGCTGCTCTGTGAGGCTTGCCAACCATTGCTGCTGCCCCATGAGAAGCACTGGGCTGTAGGAAAGGCAACTGTTGCTGGGGGTGAGGAAAGAGTACCCCTTCTCATACTTTCCACTCTCACCTGACATCAGGAATAACAGGGTCAGCTCACCTGAATCCACCACTGGGACTTCACCTGTGGTTTATCCGTTCATATTTCTTTCCTGTGGCAGAAACATCCTGGAATTGGCCAGAAACAACCTCTTACCCTGGTGGCATCAAAATTCAGTTCTCCCTAAACTGCTGAGAAGATGTGATCAGTCTCTACTAAGCAGTCCATATGATACTTTGTCCAGTTTGCCTGTGTGGGAACCGAGTCTGTATTTCTAAAACGTACAGCCAATGGGAAAATAATTGCAAAGGTGGAGCTGCACCATGAACAGAATTGATGGAATGCTGAGTGTTCACAAAGTTACAGCCCTTTAGCTCATACACAGGTGATCTTCTCACAGGTTATGGTGTGCTCAGCTGGCCAGGAAAAGCCAAACAGGGCTGTGTCGCTGGGGTGACTGCTTCCAGTTAAACTGTGAGTTGCAGTGGACTTGACTGGTCTGCAAAGACTTGAAGTGATTCATTTCTAAGGGAAAGAACTGCAGTCTGCTATATGCTATTCAGTATAGGCACAAGAATAAAGACTGTACTGGGGGAAGTTATTTGTTGAAAATTATTCAGTTGCCTCTAGAAGAAATAGGCAATAAATCTGCTTGACTGTCTTCATTAAACCCAAAAGCATCTGTTGCAACACTTTTTATGGAAACTCAAGTAGGTATTAAGTCTGACTGTAAAAGTTACAGAAAACATAGCTTTAAAAATTCATTGCCTGTTTTACTAGTGATTAGCAAATAATTCCTAAAAAGAGGCTTTAAAGGGTCTGATCTGTAGAGTTCACAGTTCTCAAAGTCTTGTTTGAGGTTTGAGAGTATCTGGCTCTTTCAAAGAGAGTGTGTTTGCAGACTGACAGTCAGTATCAGATATTTTTTTAACAGCTCATAGCTGACTATCACACAGAAGTAAGCAAGAGCTAGCCAAGCATGGACAATGGGAAAATGAAATCAGACAATTCCCTACCAGGGTCTTTCAGACCTTAGTCCCAGCCATGCCTATGGAGCTTGGTATCCCTTCTTAGGAATATCCTGAAACTGTAACAAGAAAAAGTGTCTGCTTCAAAATGCCACACTGCATTTAGTGTTTACTGGGCCTTCAGCAAGGAAATCTAGAAACAGATACGGTAAGAGATATGGCAGAGCTTTAGCTGCTGTTACTGGCTAGTACAAAATATATAGAAGAGTTCTGAGCCCATAAGTTTTAATACACAAAAATAGCTACATGTAGCACAGAATGTATTCCATAGTGAATTACAGATCCATCATTAGTTTTGAAGCAGCAAAATATGAGAAAGGTGCTTTGAAAAGTCATGCATGCATCTTTCCTTCTTTATCATCCTTCTGAGAAAACTTAAAACAGAAAACACAAACAAAATTAAACTCCTAAATGTTTTTTAGAAATCTATTCCATGAGATTTGAAACAGCAGTTGGAAAAATCCTTCCTTTCATCTCAGTTTTTTTTTGAAAGCTGAATGGAATACAGTTTTTCTGTTACAGACTTCTTACTAAAAAAAAAATCGTGCCTCAGAATGTGTAATTTCTGGTGACAGTAATGGTTTCTGTTACCTCTACCCACTCTCCCAAATAAAATCCTGGTGGGAAGGAGGCAGGAGCAGGCGGTGCAGCCAGCAGGGGCTGCTGAGCCTCATGGCCGGGCAGCCTGCAGGGCTCTCTGCTCTGACTCAGGGCCAGTCACAGAAGGTACCTGACAAAGTGTCCTTGGGACCTTTTTGTCTAATGAGGGAGTAGGACGCTTTGGGCTGCTTGCAACTGATCGTCTGGTCTCTTTCTTGAGAATTGCTACTGAATTCTGTGTGTATGGGGGCAAACTTTCCTCTTAACTTCAACAAGGAAGGTACCAACTGAGGCGAGAAGAGTCCTGAAAGATGGAGCTTGAACTAATCAATTAGCCTATATTTCTCCCACTTCTGTGAAATTATTTTATATATATATATATATATATATGTATGTCTGTGTGTATATTTAAAATAGCTGCTCACCATTAGGCAAATCATGTACATATTGGGGGGATATTTCTTTCTGGGAATCTTTTTGGTCATTCTTGGCTGTGATAAACAACACACAGAGAAGGATGTTGTTTTTTTATGATAGAATTGCTGTTCTTAGTACTAGTTTTATTTTTTTACTGCCTCTTATGACATTTGAGTATGTTGTTTTCATGCAATTTTATTTTTTACAGTAAGAGTTTCGTAAAAGTCATGTTTTGTGCTAAAACTGCTCTTTTTAGGAATTTCTTAATGAAATCTTTGCAGTTAGGACAGGCTGATTGCAGCCCCCGCACGGCATTGAACGGGAGATTCTTGACCACCCTCCCCTGCAGGCCCAGCCTCTACTGGGCTGGTCTCATGCTCCAGGTGACCCAGCTGTCAGCTCCCAAGGCACAAGGTCCCCTGCAGCACTTGATGACACACCACCTGTGTTTGTGTTTGCGCTGGAACTCTTCAATCACGTACTTAATTGGCCATCTCAGTGTCCTTATTTCTCATAGAATATTGAATCCTCAATCCTTTCATGATGAAGGACTCTACACAACTTTTAATGCTATGTGAATCTCATTAAGAATTGCTGTGATGTCTAACAATATATGTCTTGTAACTTGCTATAAAGACAGTTCCTGTTGATTTGGTGCAACAGAAAGGCTGCATATTTCTATTGAAAATAGTTCTCCTCTTGCCATTTGTTCATCCGCATGCTTTAGAAGAAGCTATGGTGCTTGGGTTTACCTTTGCAAGCCCAAGTATTTTGATACTGAACATTTCCTCTTCAGAAACAACTAATTAGTTAGAGGCTCAGAATACAATAAGGTGTCAAAGGCAGTAAGGATATCTAGGAAGGTTGCTGTTTACCTGCACTGTAAGTTTAATTAGGGAACACTTTTTATAGCATGGGACACAGAGAGGCTGTCATTCTTCTCTCTAATGGGATGCCTCAGAGATGCGGCTGCTAACTGCTCTAGAGATGGCACTGTGGATTTCCCTTTGAAATAATCTTGAGAAGACATGATGCTGCTTCACCCAGATCCCTGGTGACATGAAGGGCTCACTAGTGTCTGTCTGGCTTTCAGCCCCTCAAAGCCTTCTTATCCGGGGGAAATCTTCCCAGGAGTCTTCATAAAGATACTTGAAAAGAACAGGAGATCACTGCTTGCACAGGGCCATGAGATCTCAAAAAGAAAAAGCTTTGCAAAGTAGAGGATTTTTTTCTTTCTTCATGTACCTGCTAATGACTGAAATTTGTGAAAAACCCCAAATTATAGCCTATTACACAGCAAAGGAGGAGGACTTGGGTTAGACAAAGTTTTTAGCTTGATATAAACCTTCTTTGTGTTTTGTATAATAGTGTGTCACTGTGAAGGACTCTAAAAGGGCTTTTATCAAGAGGGATTTAGATGAATACTGAAAGGCAAGGTGATACTAGTACTGACTTGTTTCACATGTAGTCTTTGTCATTTTAGCAATGTCAAAGCTTCTTATAGCCTGGATATTTCAAAAAGGCAGATAGGTACATGTAAATCCATTGATTGTTCAGGATGGTTTTAAGTTTCAGGCTTGTGAAGCAAAGTTTAAAAATCTCAGTCTTTATTTGAAACAGGAAAAAAAGGCAATCACTTTCCAGTAAATCTGTATTTTCTTTAGCAGAAATATTTTAGCTATTGTAGACCATTTTACTGTCTATCACTGTATAGATACTGATACGGTTGCTCTGTAATAATATAATCTTTCTGCTCTACCTACTTGTGAGGAGCATTGTGAGAATTAATTAACAAGTCTTGATAAGAATATTCAGCATGCTCTTAAGTACTTTATGCAGAGATATCTTGCCTTGCTACAAAAATGTGAAGTGCTTTTCTTTTCTATGTTTGCATTAGAATAAAAGGTCAGGAAACAGCATTGCGGTGTTTGACCTCAGGGATATGTTTTCAGATAATGGGGGCGGGATGGCTGGCTGCACCATTTCTGTGAGATAGTCTCTGATATTGTTGTTTTGGGTTTGCACGCAGAGTTTTCTGAGTATAGCTGTCCTTTCCCTACTAGTGTCAGATTTTGAATTTGAAAGAAAAGTTGATAGCATGTCTTGTGAGTGACCAGATTAAACAGAAAACTGCCGAGGTCCTGACAAAGAGATAGGGAAGAAATTTTCCCCATGTGTGTGGTGAGGCCCTGGCACAGGCTGCCAGAGGAGCTGTGGATGCCCCATCCCTGGTGGTGTTCAAGGCCAGGCTGGACGGGGCTTTGAGCAACCTGGTCTGGTGGAAGGTGTCCCTGCCCATGGCAGGGCGGTGGAACTAGATGATCTTTAAGGTCCCTTCCAACTCAAACCATTCCGTGATTCTGTGAAGCTGCAACCACTTGGTTACATAGGGGTACCTATTTTGAGAATACTTTCAGCTTTGTCTGAGGTTTTGTGCAGAGCAATCAGTAATACTTAATTAGTTGATTAATCACAAAAAAATAGCAGGACTTCAGTGCGTGCGGATCACTCTTACTTAAAATAACTCCCAGCTTTACTATTGATTATTCTTGGTCATATCATTTTTTTTCCTGGCCTTACTTCAGTTCCCTGCACTTAACTCCAATGTTTAGAAGGTCTTTCTTCGTTGGAAAACATAGTAAGTGCCAGAGGAGGCAGGCTTATGCATGGAAGGAATGTATATGTTATGGATAAAGATCTATTATTTTGTAAATCTTAAGAGTGGAGGTATCCTCTCATTTAATGAAAACTCCCTGCCCAAGTCCATCAAACCTTTCAATGATTTTGACTCACCTTTCCCAGTCCTTTCCGTTGTCCCTTTGTTTTATGTTTGTCCTCAGAGAGCTATGTCAAGGCATGGTTTGGCCCTTGCTATCTGCCTGTAATTTTCTAAAGGAAAATAAACGAAGACTGCACCATTTCTGTTTACCTTTTAATCTGATCTTCATTTGCTACATATCTTTGATAGCTGCCAGAATGCATTTCCAGCTTCCTTGAAGGTTGAATTTATCTCCCTTCAGATCTCATTATGTTCTGCAACGTAAATGTACTCGGAAGCAAATATATGTATTTCTTCATCATGTTACCTTTTTTTAAATTTATTTTTCCTTTACAAACATCACCTCTTCTATTTTCTCCCCTTTCTGAAGGTGTGGATTACAGCAGTTTTCCAGAACACTTCCGTAGTGCTCTGTAGATTATAGCAGCACAAACGAGTTCTCTTTTTGGATGTATTGATGTCTTTTTGCCTTCTCTTAATCTGGTCATGTCACATTCCTGCATCATGAAGTGCTTTCTCCAGGCTCATCTATTTCCTTCCCTACCACTCCAGACTTTACTAATTTTTTTCTCACCTGTCTCCTTGCTTTACCTTTTCTGCCTTTACTTTTGGATCTCCCTTCTCTTCTATTTCTTCTACCAGTGTAGTCACAGTCACCAAATGTTTGTGATATTGGATGTCTGTTGCCTTAGTTCTTGCAGAAACCTTATGTGAAAAGAAAAAGGAAGCAAATCAGCACATTGCTTTGAGGTGAGCAGTGCCAAAGTGCAAGGAGTCCTTGTGCCAGAAGAGAATCCTCATCTTCTTCACTCAGGCGAAATCAAAGAACTTCATGGGAGTGGAAACACTTTCCCCACACCTTTCTGTTTTGCCTGCATTCCTCTCAAACCAGATGTACATGAATGTGGTTACTCGAGAAGTCAAAACAGGAGCCATTCAAACTGGGTTGGACCATCCAGTTCTCAAAAGCATTGCATGTGCATCTTTCCTACAGCAGTCACGCTTTCCAATTTTTTATGCCATAGAACATACTGGAACAGGCTGCCCAGAGAGGTTGTGGAGTCTCCTTCTCTAGAGACATTCAATACCCGCCTGGACACATTCCTGTGTAACCTCATCCAGGTATTCCTGCTGTGGGAGGAGGATTGGACTAGATGATCTTTCAAGGTCCCTTCCAATCCCTGACATTCTGTGAGTCTGTGTGAATGCATATTTTCTCCCTCTCTGTCTAGGCTGTATTTCCTATTTACAGTGGAAGAACTGATACATCTCATCCTTTTTTTATTTTATTTTTTTTTTCTTTCCCCTCTGTGCACCAGCACAGCTGGAATTCTAAAGGATACACTTCAGACGAGCACTGAATTCTTATATTGTTTGCAGCAACAAACACTACAGTAACAAAAAGACTTCCATTATAGTCTCTAGCTTGGCTCTTGCCTCTCACCAGTGCCATGGATTCCCCTTTCATTTCTACTATTCATCTTTAAACAGCATATGTTATCTGCAGGCACAATGGAGAGACGAGCTCTTCAGAAATGTACGTAATAATAATCCATTCTGCATGCTATTCAGTGTGAGGTGGTGAGTACTTTGGAATCTGTCCTTCTGTAGGAAAACAGTGGCATTTCAAAAGAACTTTATTTTGGAGAAGTAAGGTAGGGCAGTGCCCTGTTTTCCAAAAGAGTAAGGGAAGTACTTCATGTTAACCCAGCTTTGTGGATTTTATAAGTAAACATGAAATGCTCAGTTATTCTCCCGGAACAAGGTGACTTGAATCTATTATTTTGAATCAGAAAGAATGATGAGCATTTGTTTTTGTCTGGGCTCTAGAGTGGTGAATATCAAACCAGCACAGTGCTGCAGGTTCAAAATCTGTCAGTCTCAAATTTGCTCACAAACATGGCTCTTAAGCAGGATAGGGAGAAATGGGATTTTGGCCCTCCAAAGGCGAGTTTCCCTCTCTTAGCAAGTGTGGAGATTTCACGCACTACAGAAGGTACATTTTGGGAACAACAATCAGTAAGTGACAGGAGACTTCTGTGTATGTTGATAGGGAAAAGAGGAAAGCTTTAGTTTCACTTCATGTTCCTTCGATTTGTGCGCATTTTTTAAAGTAAATGAATTTTCTTAAATGGGAGCCCAAAGTAGGCACAAATGCTCTCTCCTTATCTGTGTACTTGCTAATAGCTTTTTGATGAATTAACAGCAGTCCACTATGAAAACTGGATGTGCACAGTACACCATAGTTCAACTTACCTAACCCAAAGTCTTCGTGTCTTTGTATGTGTGAGATAAATTTGCAGCTATATGTATTCCAGTGGCTTTTAGAGAGCAAACTTGGGCTCTTTGTTAGTCAAAATGAGTGTTTAAAGGAGTTGTGCATCTGCAGACTAATGCTGTTGGTTTGGTTAAGGCTCTGGAGTCAGTGTTTGTTGCCATTAAATGAGAGAGTTGTTAGCAAGGTCTGGAAAACAAACAAGTCCAGACCCATGCAGTCATTGTCATGTAGCTGCATTGTGATATGGCAAATGTATACTGTGGTTTCCAGTTTTCTGAACATTTGTGTTGTTTCTGCAGCGAGGGATAATCAAACAGGCATCTCCTTTAACCCATGCCATTCTATTGAGTACCTCCTTTGGGTTTCCATCAGCAGTTCAAGATTTGAGACCCAGGGACAATATAGAGTGTCAGCTTCTGTGTCTTTTGGAAATATGTGCCTTGAATGACTGTTAATTCACTGTTTTTTTTTTTATTTTTAGATTGTACAGAAGTTCAGAAGTGCTGAACTTACCTCTTCCATTTAGTTTTCTTCTGTTGCTGTAGTTAGAAATACAGAAATGCATTAAAATTCCGCATAATGTCAGAGTACGTGGCTATTGAAAAGCAGCTTGTGCTATTCATGTGAACATTTAATTAGATCCTGGTAGATTTTTGTACTTGCCAGAAACTGGAGGTTGGGGGGCGGGGGGGGAGGAAGGAGAAAATAGACAAATTTAGCATGAAATGCAAAAAAAAAAAAACCAAACCAAACCAAAACACACACACACAGGAAAAAATGGAATGAAAAAGATATTTCAAGAAATCTTGTGGTGTCTTCATAAAATATTTTGAATTTTTGCTTTTGGAGATGATATAGTTCAGGGATGAACCCTAACAGTTGTTTAGGTAAAGCCATGGTTGGGAATTTTCTATACCTTTCACCAACTTTCTTATATCTCCAGACACTACCAACCAATCTTCTTCAGTTTTTGGCTCTAAAAATACCATAAATTAAAAGAAAATATTATTGAAAGGAAAAAAATGCTCGATATGTCTTGCATTAAACACTAGATATTTTAATAAAAGAAAAATCTGTTTCAAAGAAGTATTCTTTTTATCCCACTGATTTGGTCCTGCAGTGGATTTTTTTTTCTAGCTACAGCTATAATTCTAAAAGCTGTAGCTGGTTAATAATAATGGCTAAATGAAATATCTCAGCTTATTTCTGTACATACAGACAGCCTGGCATTCTAATATTCCCTTCAGGGAGGGAATACATTGTGAGAAATCAAGCCTGCAAATTATCTGTAGTAAAAATGCATTATTTCTGGCAAAGCTACAAATGGGGTGCCTGTGTTGATGCATGCCCACAGTGTCATTAACCATGTTCCTTAATAACTATTAATTAATTTCACTGGAGCTCTGGTAGTCCAGATGAATTGCAGTGGGAGGGCCAAGGGGAACTAAAACACTCTTTCAGTTCAGTGCTGCCAAAAGCTGACTGTATTTATCGATAGGTGGCTGCCTTTAGTTGTTCTGTAACTATTTGAGTGATGGTAGTTTCCCTGGATCTTTTAACCTCTCATAACTGAAATAACACCTATTAACAGTATCCAAAATTATGATTGGGAAGAAGAGCACTCTCCTCATCCTTGGCATGCCAGTATGCGTCTTCCAGGGCTGCACACAGGCAGCGTGCAGGTATTGTTACAGAATTTCCCTTCATCCAGGTATTTTTTCATCCAGTACCCTTTGTTGTAAACTTTGCAAGCAAAATGAGAACGGAAAAGAAATGTGGTAGTGGCCAATGCCCAATGAACACAAAGCAGAAACTGCAGCAGGACAAGTCGTAAGAATGATTTCCTTTGCTCTTTGGACAAGTTTGTTTTCCCATGGATCATAAGGGAGCTCTCATTATACATCAGTCTGCTTTAAGACAACTGTTTTAGTAGAGAATTTATTTTATGTGATTTTATTTTTTTTCTTTGTAGTTGTTCAGTAACCACATCACAGAATCATTTCTGTTGACTCAACTCAAAGAAGTACACCAGATGGATTAGCCATAATTATTGGTTATATGCAGTCTTGATTGGGAAGTTTCAGTGTTTTCTCAGGCTTTATCTATTTCCAGTTATTACCAAGCAGTGTCTCCATACAGGAATTAGCCATATTAAAAGTTAAGCTGTATTTTAAAGTTATTGCTGAAGAGCAGTTCTTTCCCTCTCATTTCATAATATTTCATTCTTTTATCCATTTCTGCATGGTTATTTTTGGTATCTTTGTTCTCCAAATTTCTTTGACTGTTGTTAAAATTAGTACAGAAGACTTAACCTGTTGTTGTGAAGTTGTTGTCTCTGATATAAATGGTGTGAGTGGCTTGAAGAGGATATCATAGCATCTCAGCAGGAAAGACTTGCATCCTTACTTGTCTACTGTATTTTCCAAATACATTTTTTGATTTTATATCATAGTTGAACTTTGGATAAATTACATTTTAGGCTCTTTTCCTTCCACTCCTTATGAACCTCTCACATCCTTTCTATGAACAAGCATTTATAGGACCATTAGCTCTTCACCAAACAATCCAGCCAGTGTTGATACACTGATATGTTTTCAGCAGATGTTTATTAGTTATAGCTTGTTTTCTTAATTCTAGGTCTGTTTTTCCCTGATACAGTAGCATTAATTTATTAAGAACACATCAGTCATAACTTTTTTATTGAGAAGAGCATATTTATTTAATCATTTCTGCAATGTTAAAGTGCTTGTACAGGTTTCAATTCTAACTTCCACATCACCATCAAGATATTGAAAATGCAGTGTAAATTTTGATAGTTTGTATTGATTTACAGATGTTTTAAAATTATTTTTTTAAAAAATTATTTATTAATTTGGAAGTGTAGAGCAGAACTGGTTGAGATGATGTCGTGGTTTAACCCAAGCTAGCAATGCAACCACGATAGCTGCTCACTCATCCCTCCCTCAAATAGGCGAGAGAATCGAAAGGGAAGGGAGAAACTTGGATTGAGATAAACACAGTTTAATAAAATAACAAAATATTAATACACTGCTTTATAATATATATATATAAAATGGAAATAGAATACAAAATAGAAGATACTCTGCCCCATCCATGACGCCATTCCTCGATGCCTCACATTTGTGGGCAAAGCTCAGGATGCCCTTGACTCTCTGACCAGAGCATTAAAAACATTAACTCTGCCCAGGGGTGTTATCTCATTGTTCTCAAACTAAGTCCAAATAATGAGTGTGCTAGCTATGAAAAAGAAAGGTTTCTAACTGCATGAAGAAAATTAACTCATTTTCAGTCAAGCCAGGACACATGACCATCCTGTAATTTATACAGTAATACTGGAACTGAGTTACAAATAGAGGTGTAAAACTGCCAGGTACTTTGGTTTAAATGAAGAAAGAAGTTACCAGTCAATCTTAGACTACTGCAGATAAAGGGAAACACTGTGTTGTTCAGGTCGCTTTCTAATTAGGAAGCAGGTTGGTTGGACTTGGAGCAAATTGCAGGCTTCCAGCTGTAGTAAAGAGCTCTAAAGCTTTTAACCCAGTCATTTCTAATTGAGGGTTTTGTACCACTTAAAATCCATATGCTTGAAGAATTTTCAAGCTGTTATTAAGGAGACTAAATATGTGAAACTTGGAGAAATCCAGAGGGAATAGGAACTACAGAATTACAAGAGTGTTTTTAATGGCATTTGTGGGTTGCCTTTAGAAATTCTTGCGGTTTTCTGTGATGTTTTGTTCTCTGCAGATTTTGTGTATTGACTGATCTTTTCAGAGGCAACCTGCTGGGAAGTGGAAAATGGTCAATTTTTTTAATGTATCGACTGAGATCTTTAGAGGTGATTCAGAGTGGAAGTGGAAGAGGGAAGAGGGATGTGGAGTGTGTTAATAAAATCAATTACACTCATATTCCTTCAGAATGTGTCCTCCATATTAAGAATTAAAGGATAGCAGCTGCCTGTGACACTGATGTGTTGCCTCATAAGTTCAATGGGCTTATTCACTGTGTTTTGGGAACTATTGATAGTTGAAGTAGATGTGAAGCCTTCTATACAAATAGCTAGAAAATTATCAAGTGCAGTCATTACTAGAAAGTTGACTATCTGT
Source organism: Nesoenas mayeri (assembly GCF_963082525.1). Taxonomy (NCBI): domain Eukaryota; kingdom Metazoa; phylum Chordata; class Aves; order Columbiformes; family Columbidae; genus Nesoenas; species Nesoenas mayeri. Next base: position 10,582,779 of record NC_137551.1, on the reverse strand, counting down.
CCTTGGCAGTATTTGTAATGTTTCTGTATTTAATTGGAAGGATACTGAACTTGTTTTCTACTGTTTGTGTAGGGATAAAAATAAATCTAAGATTAGTTATCTCTCCATGTTGTGTTTCTTCTAGTTATATTAAAAACAGTACATCTTTTGTTCTAAGGCAAAGTACCGATAGCATCTACTTTTTCTTGTCATGAAATAAGGCAGGTAATACTGCATTCTTATAAATTGGATAAAAACTTTAATTCCTTCAAATGGATTACTTCTGTGAGCAACAGAGCTCAGTTTGTACTGTGAGATTTAGGCTGCAACCTTCATTTGTATGTGACTTGCTCTTTCTAAACTTTATTTGATGATATACTGATGAAATTTCTGCCCAATATGCAATAGATCTGGGTGTTGACATTTAGGTTTTTTTTTAACAGTAATTTTGGTCTTGTTCTTTCTCACTCTTGAGTTTTTATTTATTTTTTCCCCACTATCTGAAAGAGTGGTATAGTCATTGTTTTAATTTTCAACTATACACGTAGCAAATGCAAGGTCAATCCCCTCTTGCAGTTGGAGTTTGTAAACCAATGAGGAGTGAATGGTCTTCATTGGGATTACACCCTCTGTCCGTGTGGATGTGAAGCCAGCTTAACATTGATTTTATTTCTGAATAGTTGTTCTTTGTGATTTAAAAAATCAGACTTGAAAACGTTTGTTTGAAGAAGATATAAAACTATCTGTTGAATTCATGTTTTCACATTGTCTAATACTTCTGTGAAATACAATAAACCAAAAAGAAAAACTCAGGCCTCAGTTTTCGATTATTTACAAGGAAGATCACAGTGCCTTAACAGCAGGTTGTCTCTGCACCTATGATTCAGAACCATTCTACTGCACCTTTTAGCTCAGATAGGATAAGACCCATTTTGTTCTCATTTGATTTATAATCCCAGAATTACTTTCAGCACAGATTACTTAATGGAACAAATTATACCTACATTAGATAACACACTAGGTTTTTATAAAATTGAAGATGTGAATATGGCCAAACTTTTATACATCATTCAGAGCCTTTTAAATTATCAATTAACTCTTGAGTTCAGTAATATGAAACGGATATTAAAATGTAGTTTACTGATTAATCCTTGAGCTTTTCTCTGTTCTTATGCAAGGTTTTTTTAGTAAAGTTGCAGTCCTAATTCTTTGTACAAAAACCTTGTACATCTGTTGCTCAGAGTAGGCAGGATATTTAAATTCCAAATAGATGAGTTTCTTCAGCCTTATGGTAGACATTTAGATGGTTTTGGTTGTAAGGTGTGGGCATTATATGGTGTTAATATCTGCCATCTTATTTTGTGAGGTACTCATTATGATATTGCAATTTCTTTAAATACTGATAGACAGTTGGGAACTGGAGAGGGGAACCTAATCTCAGATGTGTTATCCAGCTGCACAGAAATCTTAGAGGACAGTTTTCTACAGAGAGATTTGTGGTTCTTAGTTCATGTCTGTGCTGCCATGTTCTACTATTGTAGGTCAGCACCAAAAAGGAACAGGGACAAAGGTGAAAATTCTCTTCCACTGTGGAAATATACTTAAAATTGTGTGTGGCCTTGTCTGGTTTTATGTCTTACTCTGTGCAACTATTATGAAGAGAGATGCATTATAGTATGCTAATGTGGAAGAGACCTAGTTTTTGCTCCAATGGCACACAATATCTCTAGGATGTCATTTAGTCCCAACTGTTCCCAGTCTGTATTTCTGTTGTAGCCATGACTGGTGGAAAAAAGGCTACTTGGCATACAGTGGTCTCACCTGGCAGCAAAAATATACAACCTACTGAAAGAAAAGCTTGTAGGTGTATCGCTGATAGAAAATGGATTTACTTAATGGCAAAAAAAAAATCAGAAATAGTGTGTGCCTGTTTGGGTTATGCTTCAGTGTGGCACATGAAACTGTGTTACTTTGTCACTTGGAGAATGAGTCTCAGTGAGAAAACAGACGAAATTCAATATGTGCTGGCTTTTAACCAAATTAAAATATGTTAGAAAGTTGTAATTTTAACAACTTATTATTCTTAATGTTGGTGGAATACTTAGTCTTTGTAGTTTATTTCACTGATATATGTTGTGTAGCTGACATTAGCTTTGTCTTGAGGTATACCAATAGTCTATGAAGGTCCTAATGAACATTTAACCTGATTCTCAAAGCCAAGCGTAACCTAACTCTTAAAACTGATGTTGAAGTCATTTTTTTTCTCCTGATTGGTTTGATACAGATATTCTTGTTCTTAGGAAATGATTTTTAAAAAATCTTATTTAGGATATTACTGGGAAATGCAATATGGATTTGACTATGAGATTCACTAATAACTTGCTATCTACTAGTAGGTTTCATGTTGCTCATGTGTTTTAAGACCACTGTAACAATACTTTTATGTTTAGTGTTGTTTGTATGTGCAAGTCTGAAGGTGTCATTTTGCAAACTATTGCCTCCACACTGGGACCATTTGTGCTGTGTTCAGACTTTACATGTTCTTGTTGACCGTAAGTGGTGTTCAAAGAAGGGTTTATTTTTTTCTCCAAAATTATATGCATGTAGGTTTTTTTAAATAGGAAATAAAATCCTGGTATCTTTTCCATTTTGCAATCTTTGTGTGAAATATTTGAAACCTTCCTTTAATTATTTGCATTGGTGGAAAGCCTGTGTCACAACTGAAGGATGCAGCCGGAGAAGGAGTGAGAGTGAGAGTTGTTGGCACTGTTCTGATCCTTTGGAGGTCTGTGGTTTTACTCTTTCTAGGCTTGTCATAGGCCAAACTGTTTTGTCTGGCAGTGTTTAGATACGTCCAAACCACTTTGCAAAATGCAATATATGGAGAATATTTAAGCTTTGCTCATTTATACTGTTCACAGGAGTAAGCCTGCTGGAAGATCTCACATGAATGTAATGCCAGGCTTTATGACTGTAGCTCTACTGTGATTACCTTTATAAAAGCGGAGTTATAGGCCCCTGAGTTGTACTGATTTCCCTTGTTAATAGCCCCCATATAGTACAAAGCCTATTATACCTAAGGGAAAAATAATATAAATGGCATTGTAGTGTGCCATTAGCAGGAGGGTGACAGTTTTACTTGCACTATTAGTTTCAGGTTAAAATCCTGGAGAGCAAAATATTTCACATGCTCTTGACTATAATTAACCCCTTGTGTCTTTCTCCTATAGTCATGTCATTTAACAAGGCTTCATTTGCAGGGGTTCAGTAACACAACACATGCTCCTGCACATGCAAAGACCTCTTCAGTGTTGCCCTTCTGCTAGAAGCTGGGCAACTTGCAAGTTTAATTAGTCACTCACTGAGTTTCTTACTACTGTTGCAAATTTTACCCACTAAGACAGTGGGCAATTCTGCATTCCCAGAGTCTGTTACTACCTTCTGCTTTGAATTCTGGTTCTATGCAGATTCTTATTGCTGGTTGCTTGGTTTGTTCAGTATAGCATGGACACATATAGGACTGTAAATGCTGTTTTTTTCAGGAGAAAGGAGAATGCTGGTAAAGTTGGATAAAATTGAACATTAGTCATGTTGTAGCTGGCATAGAGTTTGTGCGCTGTTTATAGCTTATATCCACAGTGCTTCGCTGTAGCATCAAACTGTGTCCTGCAGTTGTCTAATGTTGAAAAGGAGTGTATGCTCCTTCGTCCTTCCTTCCATCTGAGTGTGTTAACCCTCAACTAGTACTGGTCATGTGCTACAGAAAGTTAACCCTGCACAGATGGTCCTGATGACACTGGTGCTTAAAAAAGGCACGTGACTGGATGTTTTGCTGAGTTTCCACCAGGCTATTAATTTTGGACAGGGTAAAACAGAGATTCTGGCTGGATTTAACATGTCCCTCATTTGTTACCATTAGCCAGGAGAGTCTGAAATCTAGAATAATAAGTATTCTTACTGGATTTATAGAAAGGGAGAATAAAGGTTCGTGACTTAGTACCTTGCAGCTGACACTGTTGGAAGTGAAATTGCTTGAATAATCTCAGCTGCAGATCTCAGCTTAGTTGAAATGATGACTACCTGCATGGTGACTGTTAAAGAACATGTGTTTTAAGTGTCAGTGCATTGTAAAATATACTAGATACCTTTTAAGTCAAAGTCAGGCAATGTAGAGAAAGCTAAGATTGTTGAGTTAGAAGAGGGGAACAAAGAAAAATAAGTGAACTGGATAAATAAGAAACAAGTTTCACTGTTCTTTCCAGCTTACTTCATAGAACCATAAAATCAACAATCTTATTACCATATGCAGTGTTAAAATACTTCCCTGAGTGCTCTGTTTGCATGTTTTTCTTGCATGTTGTGTACAATCCCATAGATTAGATATGTAAGGAAATTTGTTTTCTTTAAGATTTGCATTTGCTGCAAACTTGTGCAGCCATATTTGCTGGATTTGATCTGTAGTAAACATTAATGGACCAGTAGACTGCAAGAGCAACACAAAAATAACAACAATATTTTGAGAAATCTATTTCTTTATCATTTTCCAGTGTTGGAAACTTGCATACAAGTCATGTCCATTTGAACCAGAAAGTCAAAATATTAATGCATGGTTGGATTAAAAATATAAGGAAGGAACAGGTCATAGTAAGAATAATTCAATTTTTTCCTATTTCAGGTTTTTAAAAAATTGTTTAAGAAACCGTATCCACTATGAAAACTAATTGCATCTATTTGTGGTTTTTTTTCCTGTTGATTTTAATATTAGTTTGGAGAGAAGTCAACTTCATTTTTGAAATTAAGGAAAATGGCCAACATAAACAAATATTCACAAATCAGGGGAATCATTAAAGGCAGCTGGTAAAGCAGAGCTGTACACTGGAGCAATATTTACTCATCAGCTGTTCAGATTCTCCTGGTCAGCATAGTCGAGACAAAATCTAAAATTATTTTGCGACTAGTCTGTCTAGACCAAATGAGACACTAACCCTGCCTGCCGCGGCACCAGCAGAACCATAAATATGCGTGGGATATTCCAGGATTTGTAATCTTTTTTCAGGCTGAAAGATTAAATCCTGTGTGAGGAATGGTGTGCTTTATTTAAAGAGCAATTACTACAGCCTCTGCCATCTACTTTAGTCAAAAGGAATAATTGATTCCTTTTCTCCTGGTGTGAATCTAGCTATTCAGAATGATATTTTCTGGATTTTAATAATACACATTCTGAATTGCTTCATTGCTAAACTTAAAAGATGATAACTGCACCTTGGCTGCCTAAAAAAGGTCACAGAGAGCTGGATCACAAATTTCTTTTCATCTCTTTCCCAGTCATTTTACAAAGCCATACCCTGCCCAACAGAGTACTAAATAAGCCGGCTGCAGCAGGTGTCCTTGCTGCAACGACAGACGTGACCACATTTCAAAATTCAGGTTTTTGGTCATCTCCACGCTGAAGGGTGATTGCATCTCGTAAACATTGAAGACATGTAAACTCTATGTACTGATGACTTATTCAGGCCTTGTATGTGAAAAGCCTAATAATCTCTTCTCGCATGTGCGGTATTTATCCATAGAACAGGTTTGCCTCTTTAAAAAGAAAGATTACTGATGCTGTATGACCTCTGAACTGGAATGGGCATTTAAAAGTGCCTGAAAAAAGTCAGGGCAAACCAAACTTATGAAAGAGATGTTGTTCTTGTATGCTGTGAATTGCTGCATGGTTGATGATGATGTAAGGATTTAGTGATGTGAAATGGGAGTTCCCTGTTTTGCTGCTGATGTGCTCTTGTGCATTGCATAACTGTATTGTCGTTACATTTGTGCTCGTATTTTAAGTAATGTGATAGCCACTTTTATCAAGTTCTATGAAGAAAATTAGATAAATGCTCTTAGAATGAATTTTAAAGGTAGTAGAAAATTAAACTTAGAATTAATATCTTACAAGTTTGTATTGAAAAGGGGTGATGAAAATATAATTCTCTCTCTTTGGGTGGTCCCTTCACAGAGGTGCAGAGGAGTTTGTAACAGAACCAGATTCCTTTTAAGTTCAGATGAACGTTTCTGCACAGTTTCAATGCCCCTTTTCCTTTCCCTTTCCCTTTCCTCCCTTTTCCCTTTCCTCCCTTTTTCATTTTCCTTTCCTTAATTTAGTACAAAATAATTGTTTAATTATTTGTTTGGTTTTAATAAATGAAATTATAGTTAATGTATAATTGAATAAACAGACCTTCCCATTTTGTTGCCACTTTCATTTGTGTACCTTTCTTAGTCGTTCAGCAGACTGTTCTTCTAATATACTGTCTGTATATTTTTCTACAGAGCAGCACTTCATAGTTTTTTGTAATTCTACTTCTACTGCTAGCATCACTGTCTGTAAAACTTGACTATAAGCCCCTGTAACACCTGCCATGAAATAGAAGAAATCTTTGAAATTGGAAAACCAAATTGGGCTCATAAAGTGCTCATATGAGTCACAAGCCCAGTGATGCTTCTGATGCTCCCCGGAGTTCTTGGAGGGAAGTGAGAAATGTTTCTCCCACTGACGCTTGCTGGTCCCACAGTCTCTGTCTCTCTGCTTCTATTGCTGCAGTGGGAGGAATATTTCAGGTAGAGCCTTGGCAGCCTACCCTGTGTTAGGAGGTGAGTGTTCTCTTCTGAGTGTGTTTCTCTTTTTTCCTTTTTGTTGTTTTTTGACAAGCTATAGGAGATTAATTTACCTTCAGAAAGGTCCACAGTGTGTATTGCCACATCAGTTAAAAGCCACAAATTCTACTACATAGTCAAAAGTACTGACTTTGGTGGAATGTGTTGAACAAGTTGAAGAAAACAGGCATTTTTTTGCAAAGTAAAGGGTACATATCAGGTGAATTTCTTTTAAAGTTAGCTGGAAATCCAAAATGCCAGCTTCTGGCCACCATCTGACACAGCAGTGTAGGAAGGTTTTTAACCCTGTTCATGTGCAAGCTTAGGTGGAAATGGTTTCTTTAAGACTTTCAAGGATATAATAGAAAAATCTTTCTATTTCTCATAAATGAAAAAGAGTGAAACAGCATTTTGCAAGATAAGATTCACAACCAAATTTACTCAGATGATGAAAGCATGAAACTGAAGGGTTAGTTTGGTCACCATCCAAGAAATACAGTGCACTGGAAGAATCCAAGTGGTGTGGTATGCTCATGAAATACATGGAATGGTTTGTGTACTTCTGGTTAGCAAGTGTGACAGGTGCAGTATGTTCTAATTGCCCAGAATTACACTATTTGAATTCTTTTTTCTCATTTTATTATTACCAGATGTCAAGCCTCTTAAATGCATTCATGCATCTAGTGATAATAAAACATGAAAATGTCTGTGTTTGTTGTTTTTAACATGTATGTGCATCGAATTGGCTTTAATTGCAGTAAAACTCCAAGACAGCCAACTACTGTCTGTTCAGTTGTGAATTGGATGTGTTATGCAATGTAACAGTTCTGGAAATAAGCACTGGATATATGCAAAATATGTTTATTTTTCTGACATGATATTTACTGTGAAAGTTTAAAACATTTCTAGTTTCCCTATTTTAATTTTTTTTTTGTTTTTTTGGGGGGAGGGAATAATAAAAAAAATTATTGCAAGGGTTATTTTAGCTTTTATAGATACTGAATCATTATTAGATGCATTTGAGTGACTGATACAGTTCTAATTTCTCCTAAGCTTCTAATAGTTTTTCATCAGCACTGTCCATTTTCTTCTGGACAGAGGGGTATTTGGATTTCAGAGGAATTATCAAACACTTATAAAAAGGGGGAAGGGCTGTCTGTGACAGTACTACGTGCTGTGATGAAAGCAGACAGTATTTTACTGGTGTCTGATTGTTCAGTTACAATCACAGTTTTCATGTCTGCTGCAGTGCAGTGCTAAGTCTTGTAGAAGATATTATGCATTTAAAGTGGGTTTTTTTGTTAGACTAAATAAACTCCCAGAACCCATAGTCTGTAAACCTGGATTCCATTAAATGAAATGTTCATTTTATTCAAGACTAACTATTTCTTTATGCTCTGGAGAGTCTGAAAATGAGAAAAAAACCCTGGTAGGATTTCCAGTGTTCACTGACACAGAGGTGGAGGGTGTCCGCCTAAATGCACTCAAAGTTCTTTGCAACAGCACATTGTTAATGATCAAAACCATGTAAGATTAAGCCTGCAAAAGACTGGCTTTATGTAACAAAAAGGTGTCAAACAGCTTAGCTGGAGCTAAGAGAATTAAATTCATTAAAGTCAGTGAAATCAGGTCTCCAGTGAGTACAAGAATCCACTGATCAATATAGCATGTCAGAAAGTACTGGGGCAGGATCAGCTCAGAGTGGTGATGGTGATGCTGATGGTGTGCAGCCCCCAGAGCAGCACCCGCCAGCTGGGGAGCTGGTTCCTGCTTCCTCAGGCACCCAGGGCATCTCCTGGCCACAGAGCCAAGGGGCTGAGCCTCTTGCAACTGCCACTAACCTGTGTGGAAGGAATAGCACAAAGGTGATGACAAGAAATGTGGTGTTAATCCTGAGTTCATGTTTGCAGTAAGGCCTTTTTCCAAGTGGGAAAATTCCATTGCCTAAATGACACTTGGAGAATTTTGTCTGTACGGCCTCAGTCAAATACACAGTGCAACTGCCTTGAGTGGTCAGCCACTGCTGGCAGCTCAAGGAACCAAGGCTTACGCCAGGTCTTCTATAGCTTTAGATTTAATTTATAAAAGCTTTCAGGAATAGTTTACTAAAAAAACTTTATTGACTGCTTTGTCTAAGGCTATATGGACTCTGACAGTCCGTGTGTAATAGGGGAGGTATGTGTGACAGTTGCATTATGCAGCTGGAGGTTTTCTGCTGTTTTCCTACAGTGCACTAGAATCTGATTATTAAGTTGATTATGCAAAATGCTGCTACTACTAAGCAGCCGCTTGCAGTGACAATTGTGAAAGAAACACCCCAATTTATGAAGAGAATCAGAACCCTTGAAGGGGACATTGAGTAAACTAAGGGAATGATCTTGTAGGAGGTTCTTGCCTGAAAAAGATCTGTCATAGCCATGAGCCTTGCGCCAAGCCTGTCAGCTGTATTATTAAAGTCTATAATTTGAGACAAGAATGTTAATAAACTTAGAGACAACAAGAGTTATGTAGTTTTTTTATTGTCTATGTAGTGAACAAGCTTAGAGGCTTCAGTATCATCAGAAAGCTGTATATGTCAAGTAGCTGCTCAATTATAATGATTTTAAGTAAATGAACGAATGAAATTACAATGGAAGTGACAATACATCTGAAAATTCCAGCAGAGAGAAGCCACTGAAGGATTTTATACTGGGCATTTTTCTGTTAGAGTAACTGACAGGGCGTTTGCTACTTTTAGCCAAGGCAGGTGAGAGGGGGAACAAGACTATTTTATTGCCCTGGATGATGACTGCTCTGGTTCTTAAAGGGCCTGAGGTTCCCATCAGAGCATGCCAGTTCAATTGTTCTGAACAAATATGAATTAAAGACTTATCATTACTGTACATTTATTGTTCTTGTAGCTAGAGTGCAGTAGTCTGTCTTACTTGGAGGTTACAACAGTCTCTCTTACTTTTAGATCAGTCAACTGTACAGAATGGTGCTTGTTTTAAATTGCTCAAATTCAGGGACTCTTCAGAAATTTGTAGATACTTGCTCTTTAAATATTTCAACATTTCTCATGTTGTACTTACATGTTAAATAATTTTTAAAGAACTTGATAGTCTCTTTCAAGGTGCAATAAGAAAAATAATCATGAAGAATTACTAGAAGTATTATTTAAATGTAGGTCTGGGAGACAGAAACTCGTGACATTTAATCCCAGTACTAAACCTAATCCTTCTGTGGCATTTACTTCTTCTAAGATTCTCTGAGTCTTATTACTAGGAAATTACTTTTATTACTAACTGTCAGGCACCTGTCTTCAGGCTTTAGCAGTTAATAATCTCCATGCCTCATTGGACCCCTTGTACAGAGGAGGATGCTGCTTTTCTGCATTCCACCAAGAACCCTAAAGTCTTTGGTCCCTTATGTTTACAACTTAAGCAGTACACATGCACACATTAACTGGATGCACATGTTTTGTCCTGGATAAGGATTATTTGGGAGGAGAGCAAAGGGGACTAAATCAAACTTTAATTTTAGTGCAAACCAAATGCTAGTTCTGATATATCCTCACAATAACCAACAAAGTATTATTTCAGCTTTATTCTTTTAAAACTATTTGTGACCAATTGGTTCAAGAGACTGGTTGCCTTTATCAGACTATTCCTTAGGAATGGACTGTTGAGATAAATGCTGTTAATTAAATACAAATCCATGTCTTGATTGTGCAGAAACAGCCTTGCTGCTGGTCCCTCTCCTAATCTTGTTATAACAGTCCCCTGATAGGTCTCATTAGATTGTCTTGTTAGCTGATATAGAGTCTATTTTGCAGCAGAACAGACAGAAAAGTTAATCTTAGTCAGTTGTAATATGTCTCAACCACTAAAGGATTTTTTCCTCTTACTTTATTCGCTTTTGTTTGTTCTCATCATCTAGTTCCTTTTGTTCAGTTGCCCAAAACAATAAACGTGTGAAACCAGTAATTTATTTACTTTGATTAGTTTTATTTAATCTGTCATGGTTTATTTAATTTAATTACTTTTAAATCATTAACTTAAACTGAGCAATGTAAGAAGGGGGAGAAAAAGCCCTAAGTGTCTTGTACAGTGTGAATGGGAGATACCATGCGCTAGTTCCTGATTTGCAATAGTAAAGGACCATCTTTGGACACAGAGTTTTAATCGAAGACACCCTCTGTTTTTCAGGAGAATTTATGGAAATATTGTCACCTATCATTGCATATGTGGGATCTTCTCGATTCCTTTCTCTGGAACTTTCCCATATAGTGAGCTACAGAGCTGCTTCTTAGCAACTTGAGAGATTCAGAAAACCAAGGCCTCTTGAAAATGAGTCTTTGTAAGAATGAACACTTGTATAAAATAATTTCAGTATTTTGAGTTGTCTGTGATCGTGCTAATGGAGTCTGCTGGATGGCCTATGGAAGGTGAATTTAAGTAGCACATTTTTTTTATGGCAGTGTTGTTAATATAAGGCTTATGAATTCCTAACCATTAAGAACTCAAGATTAATTGCTTTGATGCCTATCGAACTCTTTAGCCTTGTTCCTGAATTGTTGGTTATATACTGCTATTCATGTGTGATATTTCTCTAAAGAGGTGCAGCTGGCCACTGAGGCTATAAATTGGTAGATATGATGAGGTGCAAAATCAGAGAAGAAAGTAGTAAAACCACTGGAAGAGCCATGCTTTTGACTGAATGCAGTCACCTGGCACTTCTTGGTTCATTTTTCCTCCTATTTCTCACAAACCATGTGAGCTGTGTTTGCATGGACAAGATTTTCCTATATTTTGTATAATGATTTAAATATAATTGTTCTGTTTCATGATGAGATCTATAGCAAGAGGAAAAAAGTGTTTTGTTATCTGTTTTTCATATAGTTTGTTTCTTTATACTATTTTCTTGAAGAAAACTTGGAGGGAAATTGCATACAGAACATTACTCTTAGAGTTAATTTACTAAAGCTATTTTTCGGGGGGTGGGGGAGAATTGATTATTGATTGTTGAAACTGAGGCTTTATTGGAAATGCTCATCTTCACTTTTTGTGAAGCATAGCTGGTATATTGTCTGCTCATCATCCCACTGGAGACCAAGAGTTTGAGTTTTAACTTTGCAATGATCCCATCACCTTTTAGATAATAAGGACCTCGTGTTCTCCTGTTTCACAAAAACACATGGTAGCAGAAGTACCTGCTGCTTGCAGAGCTCTTTCCTCTCTGGTACTGACTCTGTGCTTTTTCTTCTTCCAGTCTATCTCTTTGTTTTTGTATCTTAACTTAGTTGAAAATTCTAAAGAGTCAGAATCTGGGGATTTTCCTCTTCCTTCTCAGGAATCTTTTGATGAAGTGAATGTATCCTAATCTGATGTTAAGCTAAATTAGTGTCTCCATAAAAGACAGATACCAATGTGGAGTACAGCATCACGTGTATAACCCATCCATCCTGGCTTCCAAATCTCCATCCTTTTTCAAACGTAATTTTCCTGTGTTTCACCATCCATGTTATATATGTAACAAATCCACAGCTAGAACTGGCTCTCTGAGGCGGAATACAGGTGGAAAAAACAATGGCAATGGCACAGGAGTGGCATCATTGCACTTTCACATTTATTATTCATTCTTGTATGGATAGAATTATATTCCATTTGGAGCTGCTGCTCTAAACTTTCTACTACAGCATTTGTAAATACATACGTGATACTGGCTTGCTGTTCAAAGAGGGAAGGATGAGAGTATCCTTGGAGAACAGTGTTAGGAGTCTTTGCCAAGTAGCTGTATGCTTTAAGGAGCAAAGGATGATTGCTTGGCAGATGAAAAGTGGGTGGGTTGATTCAAGTGTGAGTGCTGGCATGAGAGAAGAAATAAAACTGAGAATAAGTACAGGAAACAAGTGTGCAGGTAGGAGGGATGAGGGAACCGTTTACTCAGTAACCTAATAGCCTTTTCAACTCTAGCATAAAAGAATCATTATGATCTTGGTGATTTTTGCTTAACTGGTCAACAGCCACAAGTTTACTGCCCAAGCTTTTTTAAAATTCAAAACGTGTATGCGTTTGATGAAACTTGTGACATGTTAAAAGCTGTATCTGACTACACTGGAGCAAGTGGTGACTTTAGCGTGAATTATGATGTATGGTTTAATGTGAATGAAGAGTGTTCATATAAGATGACTAAGTGGTCAACTAGTCTTATTTCCCTTAAGTCTGAGTTCAGAGCAGGCCTAAATATCAACTGGCTTCTGGAGTATGTGGTTAGATTTTTTTTTTTTTTCATAAAGCTTTTCTTTTTCTGGGTGTTTAGGCTTTGTGCATGCGTAAAAGGAATGCTAAATTCTTCCTTGGGGTAAATACATAGGCTCTTTTAACACATCCAGTTTTCAGAGACCCAAATTCAGCAATATACTGTTCAAAAGAGCACCTGAGGAAATGTACTTGAACAATAAAGAGAGCTGAGAAAGCTGCTTTTTGTGTGTAGTGTAATAAGAACAAAAGGCATGACTGAGTATTTCTCTTTGTCCTGAAAGATGAAAAGTCTGTGGGTCTTCAAAGACATCAGGATACACTTGAACACCAGCCATTCCAAATTTTGCCTTGTATAACGTGGGCAGTATGGGCTCATACTATGAAAATGGTTCCAATTTCCTTGGTGAGCAGAGCCCTGTGGATATTCTGGCTATGAGCATACGACGATTTATTCTATGGGAAATAACAAATGTTCTCCTCAAGCCCATATTGGATTTTTAACATGCATCTGCTACTTTACCAACAGCCTCCCACATGCTGCCACAAAATCGTAACTTGCACATTTTGGTCTTGGAAGCAAATGTTTTCTAGAGGCCTTGACTTCTACCTCAGAGTCCCCAAGGAGGGCTATAAAATGCTTGCATAATTAATTTTTGTATGGGTTACAACTTTTGTTTATTTAAATGAGACTGAATGTAATAATATCCAGGTGTCTTAAACTCATACCAATGGTAAGAGTGGAAAATTCACAAGCATTATAGGCTGAGTCTTCCAGAAAAGACTATGACTTGCAGGAGCACAGTGAGCAGCCCCTGCTGCTACTGAAACTACTCGCATGAAGGCTGAGCACCTGCCCACCTGTGGCTCCTGGGAGCTGGAGAGTGTTTGGCATCTCTTGTAGACACAGGCAGGAAAAAATCCTTCATCTCACCTTGCAAAAGTTCAGTCATTAAATCAAATAGTACTTTCACAGATAGCTAAGCCCCCATCAAGTGCAAGTGGCTAAGCTTTTAAAAACCAGTTATTTCAGGTTTTAAGACCTGTAGGTTAGGAAAAGAATAGAGTCATGGGTTTAAGAATTGATAGATACTCTATATTTTAAGCAAGAAACACTTGAAAATCTGTCCCCCGTTTGCTTGCCTAATTAAGTCCTGAGTTTTGCAAACTGATAATGTCAGCAATGAAAGAAGAGACAAAAACTGTTTATGCTTTCCAATCATTGCCAGAGAGACATTAAAGATCAACCCCAATTTCTTTTGCAAGCTTATGATTGCAGTGGTAAAGTACTAAATGATGCAACACAGAGCCAGTGCCTTACAGTGACTTCTAGACCAGGTCCTCATGTCTGAGTCTGACCTAACTCTATCTGAATACAATGGAGTGACTCTAAATATCTTCTGATTTTGTGGGAGTATTTTTATGATTTACCTCAGCAGTATTATTGCCAGTTACAGGGGGAGTAACTTTAAACTGTCAGTGTTGAGTGTGGGAAGCCAGACAATTACATTGGCTTCCACAGTTACCCAGAACTTAAATAATTATAGCAAAGGCTGGAGTCTGGCTGTACAATCTGCAGTGCAATAAAAGAGGTTAAAGTATATCTGCCAAGGCAGAAATGTGTTGGTTCCTCAGCTATCAGTAATGAATAAGTCCAGGGACTTTTACTGCCTGTTAATAAAAATGTTTTCATTTGGGGAAGGAGAAGGATTCATATTCGAAATGCTTTTAGTCTGATAAGTTGTCTAATCTGATCTGGTCTTATTTTTGCAAACGTTTTAAAAAGTAAAATAAAAACATATGATAAATAACAGGAAATTTCAGGGAAGGTTAAGAAGAGATGTTCACATTAGTGGTCAGGTTTTTTACTTTATCAGTTTTGGTTTTTTTGTTATTACCCTATGGATGTTTTTATTTTTTATTTTTTTTCTGGTGATTTTTATTTTTTCTTGGTTGTTTTTATGTAAATTTTGATTTATAGTGTTGCATTTACATAATGAGCGTAATTACATCTAATTATATGTCATCTCCCTGCTGAAACTTGTAATTACAGAATTATGATGTGTAGTGACATCCATGCTAGATTTAATGGGGGGAAAATATAAAAGAAGACCACAGCAAATTCATTTAAAGATAAAATTATATTGAAATAAATAAATAAACCCAAGCCCAAATAATTGAATTCAACCAACTGAATCTTTACTATTTGGACGAGTTATTATTTCAATAGTATTCACTCATGTATTCTTTGCCTGGGAAAATTTTGTTCAGTTTCTTTTCCAAATAGTATTTGACTTTCTCAGATTCAGAGACTAAATTTTATGATTTTCCCCTGACCAATAATTACGCAATGTTTGTCTAAGAATTTTGCTTATGATGTACAATTAGGTTAAACTAGAGAATTAAAAAGCTACAAACTGTGTGAGGAGTACAGAAATAGATACAGCTTAAAGGAGAATATATTTTATAGCTTAAAATATTCTACATTTCAAGGAGAAGTAGGGATTTAGTGGGAGTAAATATTTAATCAACAAACCTAAACTTTTCTTACAAACCAGAAATTACTGCCTGCATTACCCAATTGGAAGAAAGCTGTAATTAAAGGCACAGACAGTAATTTTAGAGTTGATTTTAGTGTTACAAATGCATCATTAAATTTATAACCCGGAACCCACTAAAAGAATAAACATTTTCTCCTCCTGCTGTAGATGGGTAACAGCTACAGATGAAGAGGTGTAGTGGCTGTGGGCCTTGACAGCGCTGTTTGAATGGACTTCTTCATTTCTAGGCACTGTGTGATTTTCATATCGAGAAGGTGGAGGACAGAACTAAGTGACTCCTGGAGTTACATTGTGCTGAAGGCTGAATGTGCAGCTGAAAGAACATCTCTTGGTGGATTCACAGAATCTCAGGCATCCCCTGGGGTACTGAAGTACTTGTGTAGCAGCAGAGGCCTTTGGGACGGGCACCATACGGAACTTTTCACCTCTCCCTGTGCGGAGAATCTAGAACATATGTTGCTTTGGGTGACATTGCAAGACTTCAAATAAACTTAGTAAGGAAACTCTGGAAATTCTGGTTAGCAGTCTCTTAAGAGGAATCGGGCAGCCTTTTCCAATTTATCTTGCGCAAACTTTGAATACTTAACAGGTGATCTCTTAATTATTCTGGTGCCTCAGATTTATATTGTTCTAATTGATTTATACTTGGAATGAGTGAGAATATAGAAAACAGAAAATACTCAGAGCAGGCTTTCCTGAGGTCTTGAAAACAAAGGGCAGTAGACAAGAGATGGGAAAATCCTGACTTTTGGCGCATCAGGGTGAAAACTCAGAAAGGTTCTAACTGTTCTGTGTTCGTAGCTGATCCTTTCAGAAAGCAGCGACAGTTGCTTGCAGTCTTCTAAAGGAAGCTGATCTGGCCCAATTCCACCTTCAAACAACCCTTCTATTGCCTCCTGAGAGCCTCTTTTGCCTCATCAGTGCAAGGTCAACGTTTGACCTTGCAGTGAGGTATCTTGTGACAGATAATTCTGTTCACAGCACATTCTTTCTGCAGCACAGACTTGTCAATAGCCTCCTCTCAGAAAAAATGCTTCCTGGGATTCGTTTTGCAATTGCCACCCCGCTTATAAATGGGCTTTTTCAGGCAGATGATGGCTGAGCTAAATCCCACCACAGTCAAACCACATCAGTTGTCACGTGAAAGGGACTTTCCTTGATAGACTGGATTTCTGGACTTGTTTATTAAAACACAAGAGTTAAATGCGGTACTGCACTTAGCCTCACGATTTCTTTATGCCCTTCCTTTCTTCTGCATTTCAGTCATTCCCAGGAGCAGAGTCCTTTACAGAACTGCTAGCAGCACATGTTTTCCAACTGTACAAATGAAATGAAACCACTGGACATAGCTGAAATAGAGGCATGATTATATGTATTATAAACTACCAAGACTGGAGGAACATGCAATGAAGGCATCATCAATCACAATATATGTAGGGGGAAGGAATCTGTCAACTTGTTCTGTATTAATGCCATGATAAATTGGTACTTACTTACACATGTGTATGTGTAGAGCAGTTTATTCTTAATTTATTGAGTTGGGAGAACAGCTAAATGCCTGTGAAGGCCTCTCAAGCTATTGTTCTGAAGTTAGCAAGTTCTTGGCTCCAAGTAGCTTTCTTGCAAACGAAGTCTGAAAGCTGTTTATGTTTGACTGAAATACCATAATGGAGAACAAATGAATGACACATTTAATTACATCTGTGGAATTAAATAAAACACACTACTAGAACATATGTGTAAGGCTTGCAGCAGGGAGTTTTATTTTCTGATAAATTAATTGGTTTATTTATTATTCATAAATTAAAATCACACAAAATGGTATTTGATGCATCTGGGCTCTTTGTCTTTAGCATATTTTCATTTTCTCTGAAACAAGGTTTGTTGAAAGAGCTTTTGTCTGTTGATATTTTCAGGAAATACTCTCTGAACAGTCCTTAGATATTTGATAGTGGCTCTTAGTTTTCCACTTCTTAATTTTATGTTTTTAAAAAAGAGGAAAGAAAAAAAAGAAGTATTTTAATATAATGTGTGTATATGCTATTTAGCAAAAAGTCATTTCATAAAGTGGTGCAAAATATTTATGCTAGAAACATCAAAATTGACCGTAGCTTGCTGTAACTGGTACGTGATCTGAGTGGCACACAGGGTAGGTAGTGATCTGCCACTGAGTATGTGTGTGCAGAGAGAAAGTGTCTGTTCTGAAGGATCCTTGTACTTCTCCATTATAAGCACAGGATCTGGACTTAGTTTCCTTGCCTCCATCTCAAAAACCCTGAGCAGGACTATGACAGGAAAGCCAAAGTGGCAAGGCAGCACTTTATTGTTGGTAATGATTTGTCTGCCCCATGCAGCAAGCCCAGCCCAAGGACTCTGAGCGGTGGGGTCTGCCCAAGTTCTCTCAGAAGCAAGGGGGCGAGGGGTAGAAGATGACACCCCTCTCTTAGGGGATATTTGGGGTTCTCTCTTGCTAGCTGTTAGTTTCTGTACTCCATGTAGCAATACGCTATTTCCCAGAACCAAGTGTCTGTGCTGTTTCATTGCAGATGACTTTCGTTTAGTCATCCAGGTGTTAGGCAACAGTATAAAGCTGCCTTGTTTATATTTAGTTATGAGTATGTGGGTACGAGGCTATACTGTTCATATATGTTACTTGAATTTTGGTGGGCTCTTAATTGAGAAACAGTAAGTTAAATGTGAGGAAGTTCTAGTTAGAAAAGAGCTAAAGGAGATTTGGGGAAAAAAGCAGACAATAAGGCAAGCATCCCTGCTTCTGTGAATACTGAGAAGGGAAGAAGAAAGGCTCCTTTGGAAGAAGAGAAGAAATGATGTTGTTGTACCTGGCTGTGTTCCTTTTGGAAACTAGCTGTATGGAGAGTGCGAGCTGTGACTGGGAGCCACTGAGAAACAAAGCAGACCTGAAAAGAACCCTGAGCGATGCAGCAGAGTAGAGTAAAAACCCAAAATAAATTGTAAACCCCTATTTTCAGGGAATTGCAGTCTCCCTGAGATGATGCAGCGTGGACCTTCTGCTTCCCTGTCACAGGATGAGTGGGAACTCTGGTCTCAGAAAGTCACAAGGAAGGATCAGTGTTGACTGCAGGAATCCAAATAATGTTTTCTGTTCTTCTAGTTCCAAAGCTGCAAAACTGAGGAAGGAGAAAGCAGAGGAGGAAAATACCAAAGCTGATCTCTCTCTCCTCTCTTTTATTGCCCTCTCCCTCTGTAATCCACTGTGTCTTAGCAGCCAGGCTGCAGGTAAAACAAGCAGAGTTGCAGCTCCAGGGGGAAAAGTAAGATATGGCCATTTAAATACCAGGGTTGTGTTTTGGTTAGTAATTCTTAGTCAGGTGGTGGAAACAATATCAGTAGGCGTTAGCCATCACTGCCAGTGGTTGAATTTATCCAGATCGCCTGTTTTAGGACAACGCATCTCAGCCATAGTCTACAAAAGAAAAAGCAAAGAAACATTTTTGAACCTTTGTTATCAGTTCCATTATGAACTTCCAAACAATGTTAATAAAGCTTATTCTTTTATACTTCTCATTATTAAAGCTGAATTTGCCATATAATATTTTTTTCATTTATAACAAAACAGGGCTCTTCTATAAATGCTTAGCATGTTTTTCTCAGATGGCTACAAAAAATATTTGACATGTCAAGCTCAACATGGTGATGATACTATCTAGGAGAAAATCCAAAGTACAATCAAGTTGATGAGGGAGTTTTCAATATGCTCACTGACTGCTAGGACCCTGACAGATATATTTGCTTTGGCTGATTTTCAGAAATAGTTAATTAACGTCATTAATGCAATTTGATGTTACCGAGGCTGCCTTGAATTAAAACTGATCTGAAATTTGTCAGGAGTAGAATATAATGAAATAGTTACATAAAGCTCACAACAATAAAAATGGAATGTCCAGTACACAGTTCATGTGGTTCATCAAAAGGCAATTACAAATTCTATGAGCAGACGAGACTGAAACTGTAAGTTGAAACAGGAGGAATGGACAGAAAATCAGTGAGACCAGATGGAAATTTTTCTCGCATCTCTGTGAATTTACATAAGGTATGAATGCTGTTAGAATAATATTTTACAATTTTTGCACTACCACAAAAATTGACTATTTTTATGTTATGCTTAGAGCAAGAGAATGTTTTCTTCATACCTATCCGCCATATGACCACAGTTACCTATCCCACTTTTAACAATAATTTTCTGCAAAAAAAGGGTGGCTTTCTCTCTTTGGGTATTTTCTCAGAGAATAATAATTTCTGTGGAAACAAACTAGTGAACATTTTAAATTCTTCAAGTAAATTCACTAAGTACATATGATCAATTTTAAAAATCAATTTTCTTTCATTCCAGGTTTCTTGTACTCTAGACAATTGTGGGTTTTTTGTCCTGATGACTCGGGGTGACTTCAGGCTAACAAATCTTTCAAAATGACAGGGTGCACTTGGTGCTCTGAGGGCATAAAATGGGTTCTGTCTATCAAGGTCTTTAGAGAATTATATGGTGGAAGTCATGTCAAAATTTATCTTGGTCAGAGCTAATATTAAAATCACTGTCATTTCCCAGGCATCTCTGCTCTATTGGAAAGTGTTGCGATGGGTTTACATAGTCATGTTTAGGGATGTCAACTCTTGATGGATTGTGTGAGTAAACTGAGGAAGAATAAGATTTAATATCTATTGTACCAGACATCCACATTTCAGTGAACTATGAAAAAGTACCTGTGGGTAAAGTGTGTTCTCTCTTAAACTGTGGCTAGTCACAGAAATGTATATAAAATATAAATGTTCTTTCTGCACCGTAATACTTGCAGTGAATTTCCCTGGAGGAAAAATTAAGTGTATAGTCATGAACCAGAAAATAGTTTTCTTGTTTGATAGATGTATCAAGTTCCATTTGGTAATGAAGACAAGGGTAGATGCGAATAGCAAACTTTCCAGATCCACACATTTCAGCATAAATTCGATGTAGCCACAGTTGTCAGAGAAGTCACCTCATGTGCCACCTCATTTAACCTGTGTGGAATGAGGCCTCCTGAATTCAGTTCCAGTACTGACTGGTACACTGATAAGGGTGAGAATCAAAGAAGGTGGGGAAAAACAGGTGCTTGAAGGAAGTTTGCAAGAGGCAGAACAAGAATCCAAGGTTTGTCTCATTGGTTACAAGACATCAGTTCAGACTAGAAACTGAAAATATGGAAGCTGCTTCTTAGCTTATTAAGGAGAATGAATGAGTTTCACTTTCCGGTGTGCACTAAAAAGTGGTTTCAACATTAGAATCTCATACCCATACTCAAATGCTACTCAGCTAGCTCATACATCAATGCGGTTATGGGTTTAATGCCTGGATTTTAATTTCTTTATGCAATTCTTACTTATGTCAACTGGCTAAATCTATTACATTCCAACAAGGAAGAAACTTATTTCTATTATCATATATAATAATTTGTTTTGGAGGGCTCCCTGTTTTTGTATACATTAAAGTGAATTAAAGTCATATAGATATTTGTATCCATATTCACAACAATTACATTCTCAACATCAATTGCCTTCATCAATACTGAAGTAGGTTCAAGTAAGAAGAGACATACTTGCAGCAATACTTGAAGTCCATTTTAGAAAATTCATATGATGTAGGATGTTGCATTCGACACCTAGGTTTGATTTCAACATAGGAGATAACTGAAGGGACATGAACACAGTAAGAACATGTTTTTACTGTGAAAAGTTTTCACTGCACTCACTGCATTTCCTCTGCAATATAGAACTGTTGTTGGCTCCACATGTGGCTTCCTGACGTGCTCTTGTTATGGTCATTTTCATTACCATTCTGTTCCTAGGAAGAGGAAGATAAATGGTGTATTTCATTAAGAAAATAATATTCAGAGATTTGGCTCTTTCAAAATCTGCACATGGATTAGTTTGCTGATTTGAGGTCTTACTATCTAGTTTTTTAAAAGGGATTTTGTCACTTTCAGAGAGCAGAATTAGAACTTAAAATGTATGACTTATAAAATAGTTTTAAAATACCTATTTGTTTTTCAGAAGACACTTTAATATACCTTTTTGTACTCTATTTTTTTAGTTGTCTGTCTTTGAGTTGCCGTTATTGTTTTAACACTTCTACTATAAAAGCCATCATAATCAAATTTGTATAAGGAGTTAATTGCTAGAAAATCTTCGTAAAAAACCCCAAACTATGATAATTACCCTGTAGTAAGAACTCTTCACAAATAGCAGAATTCCCATTCTCATTTAGCTCCATCATTCACTTTATCTTGGAAAGCATGGCCCACTCTTCCATCGGAGAAGTCTCCTCTCTTTTTGATGGGAAGGTATGCCAACATGATCTGTGATGAAGGGAGAAATGTTCCAGGAGAACATTTGCCTCCAGAAGAAGCTCTGTGGCTTTGCTATTTTATAAATGTAAGTTCTTAAATATTGAAATGTATATTGACTTAAATTAGTGTGAAATTGTTCTGGTCTTAGAATGGGTCAGGAAGAAAAACAAATGAGCACAGGAATATATTATCCGTCAACTCAGCAGTCTTAATTGGTAAACAATAGAGCTGTAACTATTTTATTTTGATTATATTCACTAACAGAGTAATTATCATTTTAATTGATGTGTATGAACAGGTGCTTACACTGAAAGCAGTTTCAAACTGGGATGTGTTATGCTTGAAAAGTAGCCTGGGTGATTGTTCTCATTAGCCAAACAGATGGCTGGACGTTTGCTTGCCATTTTATGGAGAGAGAATTATAATGTGACAATATTTTTACATAGTGTGAAGTATTTATAAATCAATAAAAGATGAAATTTATGCTCAGTATTAATGTAGAGTAAACGCAACTCATGCTGGGAATGGCATCTCCATGATAAATATCAAACTACTGTTCTAATTAACTCTTTTCGAGGGTTTACTTTCAAGTGCAATGAGGCTGGAGCATTGACATGCTTGGGAGTATGTGGAATCAGGCCTTATTTTAAATGATGGATTTTAGTGCCCTTCTCTGGACACCATGCATCTACCTCTTTCATTCACACCTAGTGCCTGGGTTTTAAAAACCTTAGGGCTTTTTAGGATGAGCCTTGCTATGCATCTCTGAATGTTAATTGACCACACTCTAAATGCTGGCTTCTATATTTTAGCCTTGCTGAAAATGAGGTTGTGTGGGGGTTCCCAAACTTTTAACCTAAATTTGCTTTTAGATTTGAGAATCCTCTTCCGTTATCCTCTGTACAGTGTAGGATAGATCTTTGTAATCTGTGGAATAGTTGTGATGGATATGTTGTGCTCCCTTGTCTGGATAGTAATGTTTTGATAGTGTTTGCTCCAGTGTAATTTGAACTTCCTCTCGATTTGTTACTGTACTTGGCCATGCAAAAATATCTGATTTTGAATATTTCTGTTTTATGTCAAAATGAGTGTTTGTGTGATGTGAGCCTTTTGCTCCAAAAATGGAGAGGGAAGATAGATTCTGTAAACGACAAGTGAAGGCAGTCACCTCTAATTTTGGAGTGACAAAACAGAAAATTTTGCATTGTCTTTCCATATTCCCATGAGTTACATAGACATTGGGCTAATAATTGTTCTTTGGTGTATACCTTTTCTAGTTTTGGTTCTAGATACAAACGTCCTTTTCCAGTGAGTCTCCTGACAATTCTGACTTGCAACCAAAACCAATCAGCACCTAAAATAATAAATCCCAGAAACCAGCATCAGAGGCTTCATAACAGAGTTTGCTTTAGAGTTTTTATTTTTACAGTTACAAGGTATTTTATGTACAGCTGGTTTGGTGGTGGGCAACCACCTGTTAAGTCTTTTAGGTATCATCTCCTGCTATGAAATTCTGCACCAGAATGAATCTTCTTTACTTGGCACTGTAATACTTTCCAGAATGAAGACCACAAAATCTGAAGGAGAAACAGATGACCAGCTTGAGGGATCAGCAACAGATCTTCGCAAACTTAAGAGTTCTTGATGATTGCATTGCTTTAGTATAATGTTCCTGTTAATAAATGTCAAAGAAAAAAGAATCACAATACTGTTGCATAAATAGAAAACTATGGGGAAAAAAAACCAAAAACAAACAACAAAATATCCTAATGTGCCTTTTTTTTTTTTTTTTTTTAATTTACAACATTCAAATGCCATAAAAGTTCACGTTAGATTACCAATTATTGCTTCAAACCTGGAAACAGATTTGGGGGATGTAGAAGGGCTTTTGCGGAACACTGGCACTGAAACCAGGCTGTAGTTACCTGTCCTTTCTAGTTCCCCCTTCTTTTCATACCTTCATGGCCACATGAGGAGCCCTTTTATTTTAGACTTTATTTCAGCCTTGGGATCCAGACAGCCCTGCAGGCACACAAACAGCCACGCTGGCACAAAGGTTTAGTGTGTCATGGACTAGGCGGAATGTTTGAGGCTGGAGGAAAGCAGCACTTCTCTTGGTAACAGCAATAGCTTTTACTGCCTTAAAATGCTTTTGCCACCTTAAAATGTTTAAACTCCTCCTTTGAGTAGCAGGCTTGGTGCTGCCCCAGCTGGGAGCCCTTTTCTGCAACACACACTAGCAGACCAGAGGAACTGCAGTGTGCCTTCCCTGTGGCACCAGGCACTACTCTGTTAAATAAGCAGCTGTGAATGTCAGATGGTATTGAGTTGAATAAAAATGTTTTTTAGCGCTTCCTTGTTTTCCCTCCTGCATGGGTTGATGTCCCAAGCATACGGGTTCCAAGGATGCTCACAGTTGCACTTGGACAGTCTATATTTTGGCTAAGCATTTGAAGCTAAGATGCAGAATCTTTCACTCCAGACAGATTGTAATGCGCAGTGGATTTAAAATAAGTTGTCTTCTCCTTGGTTATAAGGGTCCAAGTGACAAGACATTTCAGGCTAGCCACTGAAGGCATTTTTGGTGCTGAACAGCATTCCTCTTTGTTTGTTAGGGCTACGGGCTTCAGAACAGTAAATGACATCAACAGATTTTCTGAAATTTTAGCCATATTGTTCGGCAATCCAAAGACAAGGCAAAAGACAAAGCTAAAAAAGAGTTGTTTCAGTCAAAATATGATGAACAGCACACTTTTCTGAAACTCAGTTACAAATCATTCTGTCAACAAACTGAAATCACTTGGCTTTCCAAAGGAGGTGGTCACCATGGTAACCAAATATAGCAGATACTTCATTTTCCTCAAACCTTTATTCATGTCATAAACGGAGTGGGAGCCCATCCTTCTTTTACTGAGGGAACAGGAGAAATATTTTCATCGGTGCTTGTTATCTGCTGAAAGATCCTCACCAACTTGCACATTACTGGGAAATGTTTGCCAGGGCAGGTGTTCCTGCAGAGCATCTCTATGTGCAGAGACACTCAACTACGAGATGAGGCCCAACTCAGTAAAGCATTGAAATGGTCCATAATGGCTGATGAATTGCCAGGGGAGGTGAGAGGAGGAGATAGGGAGAAGGGAATGTTTGGTACTACTTGTATATGAGTGCTACAAGATAAAAGCAAACTTTCTCCAAAGCTAGTTATCTTTATTTCCCATGGCGAATCTATCATCTTTCAAGGGCCCAGAGCTCATAAACACACACCTGGCTCTTGAGTTGCGATTTGCGTATTGAAGCCTCTTGTTGTGAGGCTGCTGTACTGGAATAGGCAAAGTTGTTTTACTGTTATTGTAGATGCAGCCAGTTGTTTCTTAATTTAATATTATTAGCATCTCTGTGTATTTTGTCTGCAGCTCAGGTATGCCATCTGGAGCAGTCTTGTTTCTCTTTCTTTTAGTTTTATCAGTTCCACCTTGAATAGTAGCTCTTCACTTCATAGTTAAATTATTCTAGAGAACATAAAAGAACCAAAATGAGTCAGTTCAAACTGAAAATGTATCTTGAGCAAAGTTCCACATCCAGGACCAGACCTGAGGAAAAACAACAGGTTTGGGTCATGATTTTGCTTGAAGTACTTCAGCAGAGTCTTTCACTGAAGTAGGACACAAGACTGGAGTAAAGATTGATGAAAAAATCACTTGCCGCTTTTTTCTTTAATTTCTTCCCTCTTATTCTTCTCTGTTACTGCTTTATGGTTGGACTTCTTTTCTCAATGCTGTTTTTCAAAGCTGTTCTCTGCTTGGCCGTAAGCAAAAGCTGGAAACAGTCCTTGATGGAGTTATTTTATCATGTTGTATAGATGTATTTTTGAGAACTATTCTAATGACAGAAGATTTTAATTAAGAAAACAAGTTTTAAAAACAGTTGACCTTGTCCCTGACTTCACTTTTCAGTAGCTGTTGCCTTTAAGGAGACATTCTATTTTTCAGGTTCAGAAATTTGTATAAGCAGCTATTTTAATTCCCGAATTCAGAGATGGTTTGAGAAGCAGCACTGTTTCAAAATTAGTTTTGGAGGGTTTTTTTTCCCTGCTATATCTATTCTATGTGCAATATTTTGACTGAAAGCAACAGATTTACTACAAAAAGAAACCTGACCTCCTCTTCTATAGCATAATCTTCACTAAAGATCCTGTGTTTATTTTTCATAGTAGATGTAATGGAATTTTCTTTCTTTCTCTTATTTTCATTCTCTTTTATGTGATTGAATGATGAAACATTGATCTTGAGGTTTCTTGTTTGCAGTCCTTAATTATAATTTAGACTTTAAATTGAGAGCATGGTATTTCAGGTTAAAAAAGAAAATAAGAGTGTAGATACATAATCATCTATAAATTGGCTTCTGTTTTAAGAAGAAAAACTAAATGCTAACCAGGAGAAATTTTCATTGATCCAAAGGAAAATGTTGACAGAGTAAACTTGATCACTTAAAAAGGAAGTGCAGATAATTCCATTCCAATTTTCAGCTGAACCACAAAACTCAAACATTCTGAACATATTAAGAGGGAAGATGCTCCAGCTCTTGTCTATCATTCCTCTGCTTTGCTGTTCCTGGTGACAGGTTCCTACTACCACTTCTAATGGAAATGTTGTAAGGTTTAGGGAACTGCTCATTTGAGATGCCACTAAATGCATTTGGGATGCTTTCAGCTATATGACCGATTCCTGTAGTTTGTTCTGCATAATCAACAAGTAGACCTGGATGACATAATTTAAAATTATTAACCAGATTCATTCTTTGGCCATATAAGTCAGTGAGAATGAGAACAGCTTTCATATCCTCGATCTTTAAACTTTTCAGAGTGTACTGGAATAATTCCTGCATATATGTCAGTGTCTACATCTAGTGAAGACATTGTTAAGGACTATCTGCTGGATTAATTTCACTTTACATTCTTTTTCTAGGTAGTATCAATCCAGATATAGCATACTCAAACTGATTCAATATTTGAATAATCAAGCAAAGTTCCTGAAAAAGGTTGTTGTTTCCTTTTCGTGTTCTGAAATTGAGCTGTCATGATTATTTTCATTTGAATATATGCTTTTGGCTAATGAGATAATATTTCTAGTGGAATTGCCACTTTAATTTATTAAGACTCCAACGATTTGCTTTCTTCCTTATGTCATTCTAGTTAAAAGTAGACTGTATAAAGTCTTTGTGGAAAGCATACAGTGGAATTTGAATGTGTTTAAATAATGTGTAGGATGATATTTTCCTTGCTCTTTTAGTGCTAGCAGGTGATAGTATTTAATGTATATGACAGTGAGACTGTGATATGTAGTACAGCTACAAGCACACACCACAAAGGAGTGTGGCAGAACTTTAAACTGTCTGGTGTAACTGTTATCAGTATGTCACAGTTCTTCCCCGCCCCCACCTTCACATGATAAGCTTTTACTTGAGCTGGGAAAAGAATAGATCAAATGTCATGTCAGACTGTAATGTACAATACATTTTGAACTACGTCATTCCTGGAAGTTACATTAAAGAACATTTTTAATACCTGTAAAATTACTGGCCAAGTAGACTGGTTAGGTCCAAGGGTGTGAAAGAATGGCATATATGATATCAAACATTTGATTGAAAAGATTTCAGTTAGTTTAAAACACCTTTCTTTGATGGGAGGTGGGAGGGAGCGGGGAGGAAATACTTCATGCACGATTATCTGTCTAGGGGAAGTATTTCAGGTTATAATAATTTCACCAGGAAAAATTTGGCTTTTTAAACTTCGGTTGATTTAGGCACTGGGCAAGGGTGATGTGGGATCTTTGCTGACTGTCTAGGGAAATAGCTTTAAAAAAGATCAGTGGAAAACATGAGAGAAATACCAGCAACTTGGACAAGTGTATAAAGATTAAAAGCCATGATCCCACAATGCAAGGAAAAAAGCTTTTCATTTTGATAATTTACAAAAGGTGGTGTGTTTTTTAGTGAATGATTTTATAATGACAAAGAATATGAGATTTGGTTGACTGTGAAGTTCACATAAGGAGGCATTATGGTGGGTAAAAAAAAATGGCAGATGCTCAGCAAAGTCTTGGAATTAATCAGATTGATTAACTGATAAGTAGATGTTTATTGATTTATTGTTGATAGGGAGAGTGCAGAAATTGAAATTGTTCAAACAGCCTTCAATCTGATCTAGAAAAATTCAATGCTGATGAAATTAGTTTGGGTGAGAACAGTTAGAGGGACAGAGAAAAAGAGGTTTTGAGAAGACAGACATATAAAAATTTAAGATCTCCTGGGGGGCAGTCTAAGGAAACAGGCGGTAAGGTGACCTGCTTTCAAACAGATAACATTAACAGAATAATTCAAAATTATGTATGTACAGAAAGAGGATAGCAGAGGAAGATTATTAAAGATTAACTTGGCTAAATCATGAACTCCCCACTGGCTTTATAAAGAAAAGAAATTTAGTTAGTTTACTAAGGACAGCTATAAAAGAGTAACACTGATTTATAGAGAGGTACTTAGAAAACTAAGGCTCAAAATTAGATGCATTTAGCAAGAAACATTTAGGATGACAAGAAATACTTCTATGATTTCTTCAGCAACAAAAGGAAATTCTTTGGTCTTCTTTATCATCAAACAGGAGATTTCTCAGGAGATGAGGAAAAGAAGGCCAGCATTTTTAATGTCTTTTAAAAGAGATCAAATATAAATAAGAAGTTAGCAAAATTAATGCTAACAATAAAAGGAAGACGTATCTTCCAGCTTGAGAAAGAACTTTGCATTTAGCACTTTGGTAGTTAAAGTGTTTTCACATCAGCCCAATATAACTTTAAGATATGTTTAAAACCTCCTTGAATGAACCCCAGGACCAGTAGTAGCTTTCCTTTGGGAGCTTGTGGAGGGTGGCTAAAGTTGAAAGATGACACAGGTTTGCCCAGCTTTAAAAGAAGCCAAGGAGGAGGAGGACAAATGAATTATTATTTTGGGCAGTTTGGTTCCTACACACAGTTCTGAAACACACAATCTATTTGTAAACACCTGTGATTAGAGGAGAAGATAAGTAGCTGCCAATCAGGTCAAATAAGTCTGATTTTCTTCTGCGCTAGGAAGATAAAGTATTGTACGTAGGAGAGGAGTGGATGCTCCCTATCTTGGATTGATTAAAACTTTTGCCACAGTCTTATATGGCCCATTTACTCGTATGCTAGAGAAATGGTCTTGATAGAACTCCTAAGGAGTGACTGCAAAGGTCAAAAAATTAAAATGAAGGACTACTAAAAAAGTATGGTGTGTGCATATTGGTAAATTTGTCATACATTCAACAGCTGTATTTTTCCTGAAGGAGGAAACCAACACAAATATATTTGTGTACATTTCCAATAATGTTGTTTTCCATTTCCCTCCCTGCCTTTCATCTTTGCTATTGTAGAATCTGAGAAGACCATCCCAAGAGTCGTAAGGTTACTTGGTGTCCTGGGCATACTCCTTCTGATTTCAAATTGCTGGTTAAAGCATTGAAATTAATAAAAGAGTGATTTTCCAAAGAAAATGTGTGCAAGGCATGTCCAAACACAGCTATGATCCTGTGTTGATATTTGGGAAACACAAGCTTCGTCAGTAAAATCAAGGTTTACCTTTTGCATCCTAGAATTTTGACTTGTCAATTTTATAGCCACTTGTGCTATAGTTACTTGAAGTTAACATTTTTATGTTACAGTTATCTTACATATTTATTTCATATTTTAACAGAACTTGAACTCATTTCTTTTGGAAAAAAATGTGGTTGGATTGGTTACTTGGATAGATCAATGTTTCTCTTCCTAATGCTTTAGAACAATCTTTATGGTGAAGTTAGTGACAAAAACCAACGCCACATGGGAAATTAATTTTTAAAAGGAGTTATAAGGTTTGTTTTGTTTTGTTTTAATGCAGTTGCATTGTATAAAGATGTCAGTACTAACCCATTATGTGAAATAATGGCAAATGTAATTTGTTAACTTAATCTGGCTAAACTTTGGAAATTTGTAAACTTAATCTTGCTAAACTTTAGAAATAAACAGACTTACTCCAAACCAGAACGAAAAGAAAAAAGTTGCATTTGCAGAAGGAAACAGGACTTCTCTGGTAGAATGCCTTATTCAGTACTGGAGTGTTCCTTAGAGATACAAAGTGTTTCAAAAGGATGGAACCAGTTTGAAATCTCAACACAAGGTGTTTTGGGTCCATCTTTTTGAAACACCCTGTATATGTACATATAGCTTTCGTCTTTCAACACTTCACTTCTTATGATTTTTTTGGATCTTCTTGTTGTTGGGATTATTTTACACTTGGATAACTCTCACGAGCTTAACCTTCCTGTCATGTGTTAAGAGTGAAAAAATGTGTCTTCAACACTTCCCAGGAAGTTTTTTGTGCATTTTACCTTCCTTCTCCTCCTCCATCGCTTTGTCAGGAGTCTTGTTAAGTAGCTCTTGCCTGGTTTCTGTTCGTGGTTTACTGAAGCAAATATAACCTTGTGTTTCTTTCCTCTGTGGTTTCATATCTTACTGGGAATCATGCACCATTCATTATGGTACTCATCCCTCAAAAAATCTGTAATTTGCCAAGAATCACTGTCTTTTGTATCACTCTGCAGATACACCTCATCCTTTCTCTTCTGTCAAGATTCTGTCTTTATCTTTTGATATGTTGGTTGAAGTAGCTGACAGCAACCAAGCAACAAACAAACCTATTTACAAAGAGGTCTCAGAAAGCCTTTTGTTCTGTTTTTGTCACTATGTTTGCCATATAACAGAGACTGGGAAACGGCCTTGAGGAATTTCTTCAGCTCAATAAAACAGGTAATAATTAGTAACCCATGGGTCTGTATTTTTTTTAATACTTTAACATAGACTCCTTAAAATAAAACATAGTTTTATTTTAATAGTTGGAAGAAATTATTGATTTGACAGAATCAAAAGGACCACCGATGCTGAACTAGAGGTCGTTGTTTTACTTTAAGAAGTCACCAAGAGTAATGCAGCAAGAAATAGAGGTCTCAAAGTGTGCCTTGCAAAATCTGATGACAAATGAGACCTTGATAGGATGAAATACTCATGACTGATTAATTTATAATGTTTTTGTTTTCTTTCTGATTTCCACCTTCCATGAAAATACAGAGAAATTATCTGGAAGCAATTAAAAATTGCTTTTCTATGAAATGATTGCAAAGATATATTATGCCTATGCTTCATATGTGGATGAGAAAGGACACTTGTGAATTTTTCATAGTCAAAGTGGGTATAACAACTGCAATTGATGGCAAATGTTTGCTGACTGATAATATAGGCTAGAGGAGGCGTGACACCCTACATATACTCTACATGCAATGCTATTGTAAAAAAACCCCTCAAATTTAGCAATGAACTCCACCACATACTCTCACAGCCCTAATGTTTCTACTTCAGCAGCCTTGAAGATTCAGAGAGAAAGAGCTTGTAAGGGACATGAATATCCTTTTGTCTTTCTATTTAATTCGATTTCAATTACATTCTAAACTTAGCTTATAGTCAGACTTGTATTGCATAGAAAATACTAGGTGATGTGAGCATGAATGTTCTCAACCTGTGAGATCATGGAAAGATCCATGTAGCCTGTACCTCTCCTTTCTTTTCCCTCAGGATTGTCATAATTACTCAGGGAAGGGAGAAGAATTGTCCAAAAAGTTTCTTCTCTGCTCCATTTTCGAAGATCCCATGGCACCTTGTGATGTGGAAGCATCATGTGTGTTTTGTGACCAAAATACCTGTGTCTCACCTTTTGAGACCAAAAAGGGAATTTTGTCACAAGGTCACCAAGTTGGCTGTCAAACGTTGAGCGCTATCTAAAGATGAATGGGGGGCCCAGGCAATCATTTATGAATGAGGATATTGTATGGAGAATACATTTCCATATAAAATATGAGTGATTTTAGACTCCATTATCTTTAAACCCAGCTGAGGCTGCCAGTGGCTAGTACATCCTCTACAGTCTGTCCTCTAGAGCAGGGGTGTCAAACTCATTGTCAGCCTCGCAGTTGCCTTCAAAAGGCCAAATGTAATTTTAGGACTATTTATACATCATAAAATTACATTTATACAGTCCTTTGTACAGTCATTTGTACATTTATAGTGTCATTTATACAGTCGGTGAAAATGAATTTGGCACTCCTGCTCTAGAAGGTTCTGCCAGCTGATGCTGCATTTCAGGCCATGCAAGCTCAGATCACAGATCCTTTCTTGGAAAATGAGGAAACAACTGTACAGAATAAAACTTGCTGTCTTTTTTATATGTGATTTTTAATGGCCATTTTGCTAAAATTGAGTAATCATAACTAAAATACTGCCAGTTCTGTGGTTTGGTGACATTCATTTAGATGGTTGTGCAGGTTATTTTGTTAAACTTTTAAATTAGGGTTGCATCCTAATTTTTCCATAGGATACATAGTCTCTTCTTTGCACGGTGGGGTATGTGGAAGGTTGATTGACAGCAGCATTTGTACCTGGTTACTTCTACTTTAAGAAACAGAAAAATAAGGTACAAGTATTTTAAACATTACACTAACTGCTCGTCAGTGTTTTTTTTAATAATAATACATGCAGTAGAGTTAGACACCTTTAAATTAAACTGCATAAGTGTGCAGAACTAGGTATTTAATTTGAATTGAATAGTATAGTACTCACTTGCAAAATAAATCATTTAGGAATATATATCTTAGAGATATATATTAACCATTGCATGAGAAGTAAATATCTTTCAACTGTTTAATGTGTTGAATATTTACGTATCAGTAACATACCACGATAACATACTATTAAATCCTAGAGGGTAACAAATTGAATTAGTTAAGCTGCACTCCCTTTCTTCCCCTTCTTTACTGCAACCCTACACTGTAACTGGTTAGCATTCATTATTTATACAATAAATGCCGCTAGCCTTTTTTCTCATATAGTATCTCTGTGCTGCTTCCCTCCATGTGGCCTTGTTCTTCACTCCATATGCATGCTTAGGCTGCAAAAAGTGGTTTTGCAAATGCCTGTTAAGTGCTGTGTTCGTGCGCAAACTCTTACCTGCTAACTGATTACTAAATATATGCTTTGCACATTTACAGTTTTATATTTGGCTTCCCAGTAAATTAGAGTTCCTGACTTCACAGGTTTGAGTAGCATTGCTAGTTGTGATATATCCCCCTAGAGACTGAGTAGTTGAAAGTATAGTAGGGGACAAAGAGGAGAAAGAAAGGTGGAGATTAACCAATAAGGCTATATTGGTTAGATCAATAGTATCTCAGAGTCTTTTTTACTCTCCGAGAGGTAAGAGCCTGCTGACAGAAGCTAATTGGCTTTTTCTTATTTGAGTAAAGGGGAACATCCCTGTCCCTACTGCCTCGGGAGCTCAGGGGAGGCTGGGAGCCGAAGGTGGCTTTCTCGGCTGGCTCTGTCAGACTGAGGCACAGCTCTGTGAGCGCTGTGACCCTCCTGAAGTGACAGGCAGAGCAGGGGACATGCTGGTTGTGTCTTCTCTGACACCTCCAGGTCAGCATGGGGCCTCTACGCCGTTGTGCTTCTCCCTTATGCTTCCCACTCATGCCCTGGAAGTGGCAGTGGCGGATGAACAAGGCACTATTGAGAGCAGCAATGACAGTTGCAGCGGCCCTGAGGAACAGGCCATATGCTTTCCTGGTGGGCTGCAGTCCTGGTTGCCCGTAGGGTACTGTGTGACTTATGGGGTTGTGAAAGTGGCTGGCTTAGATTGGTCTAATGTACATGAAGATGCAGACCACCAGACAGTGTGCTGAGAGCTGTCCCCTGTGCTGCGTGGCCACGTCGCTCTGAAGACAGTGGCTTATTTGTAGTCAGAGCCCAGGTTAGCAAAGATGTAATTAGGAGGAGGGGAAGAGAGTGATGACTGATGGCTGAAGAAATTGCCTACTCCAGGTGGCAATCTGAGAGCTGAGCACAAGCGTAGTGATGAAGCCTTCAGCTGCAGTAAAGCAGGAAACTAGAGAGCGAGGAGGAGTTTGGTGAGACCTTCCTCCCAGGCAGAGCGGGAGCTGTGTCCAGGTGCTCCTGAGTGCCCCTGGCTGGTCTCTCACTGTGTCCCAGGGGTGGATACTGAGAAGGGGGCATTGCATATCACCCTGCTTGAGATTCTGCGTAGGACCTGTGTTGCAATGTATAATATACCTGGATGTCATGCAGTCTTGTCCCTTCCTTTATTACCGCTTTTGCAGAGTTTTGATGTTTGGTTTATTTTTCCTGCCTCCTGTTATCCCTGAAACATGAATAGACAATTTTGTTCCTCTAACTACTGTCAGCAGTGGGTGATCTACAACTGTATTTCCTCTCTGCTTTTCATTCTGTCATCATCCAGTTACAAGAAGTCTATATCCTTCGTCTCTCTTTAAATTTTTTTCATGAAAATAAATAGATCATAGCAGATGTGCAAAATTACATAGTATACATATTTAACTTTTCTGTATTTGGGATGACCAGCCAATAAAATGGGCTAGTTCTATAGTACTCAAACTACTGTTAGAAGTGTGGTTGAGTTCAGAATTACATTTATAATTTTACATCATCACGTTCGTCATATCACCAAAGAATCTACTTATCTGATCTTTTGTTATAGTAACACAAATACTATTTGATGTGCAATGCATTAGTTGTGAAGAGAAGCAAGTTCTTTCTATACTTCTGTCAAGGCAAGGCATCTTCTGGTTTGCAGTCTTGTCAAATTACCTCAGTTTTCACCATGTACAGGAACATTCATTTATCCTGTGTTACATGGCACACAAAAATGGTTATTCTAAGGGGAATAGGAAAATTCTCATAGTTTATACTATAGTGTAAAAGACACAACCAGCATTTAACTTCTCATTGTCCTTTTGGGAGGTGAATTTTTTGTTGTTATTTAGTTAAGGTGGTGTTTCTAACCCATTTAGTCTAATTGAAGAAATGATGATATCATACTAACTCATATTTAAAAATTGATTGAACAAGGCGTGACCCTTTAGGGTGAAAGGTAAACTGAGCTATGGCTAAAGGTAAATCAAGTGCATATTTTCTTAGTTTAATTTTATCAATAACAAAGTTTTTATGTTATTTTAAAACATGTCACTCTGACATGAAAAGTAAATGATATAAGAAGGCTTTTATTAACTCAGCAGAGGGTTGGTCTTGCTCTCATCTCTTTGATTTCTGGAATTGTTGGCCCTCAGTTTGTCTTATCCTAGGATGTTTGTCTGATTTACAGGAGTGAATGTTTTTGTTGTCTCTTAGAATCAGAAACTTGTATATAATGGACTGTCACTGCCAACAGAATTAATGTGGTTAAGATGTGGAACTTACTTTTCCTTTCTTTGGAGAGAAAGATAGAGCTTCAGCATGTTTTATAGGATATTGCAGGTTTTATAGTAAAACAAAACAGAAGAAGACCTGCAACCAGAAATGGTGTGTGGCATGATGAATAAAGTTGACTCAAATCTGACTCACCTTCTTGCTGGCATCTTAGGTCATTTGTTTTGGTAGATAGGTGAGAACAACATTTACAGAGGTGTAGGAATGACATCTGTTTTATAGATGCTGGAATAAATATGACAGAGAGGATTAAGACAGTCTTTGCCCAAGGTCATGAAATAATTTAGTCAAACAAGCTGTGAGTAAATATGATATCTACTACTCATGTGGTGAAATGTGACAAACTATTCCCTATTTTTTACATTCATTATTATTAGGCCTTTCTCCTGTCACTTCAAATTCTTTCCCTATCCTTATGCTTTTTTTCCTTTAGGCTATTTCTCTTATGACAGTTTTATGTCCATTTTATTCCATATACATTTGTTACTGTGGTGTCTGAACATCAAATATACAGATAAATACAGCTGGTCCAGAAAAACACAGAGAGAAAAACGATTTTCATCTTTGTGAAATTCTAGCAGTTCAACAAAGTAAATTAAGATTAATTTCAAAAAGAAAAGAAATTATTAATCTTCTTTAAGAAACCCAAAAGATACTTTCAAGGATTCTTTGCTGTCACTTTAAAAAATGTATGTAATAAACTATAAGTAAAAATATTAAAATGAACCTTCCCATTTATAAATCAGAAATTGCTTCCTCAATAAAACCTTTAGATTTTAACTGCTCAGCAATCTCAGATGATAAAAATGCTGGAGAATTTGAGGTATGTCATCATTCTCCTTGTCTCTTCCATCAGGCTGTGTTGCCATGCGCATATATAGCAATAGTGCCAAAGCATGGGAGAAAGACATCCGTCCTTCAGGAGGCCAGAGGCTGCTGAACTCTTGATGTGTGGCCATCAGTAACAGGTTGCTGTAAAGTGGGCTGCTGTTACTGCTCTGTCACTGTCCTTTTTTTTCTTGTACTTCCTTGAATAAATTATGATCTTTGACAGTCTGAGAGAAAGAAATTTCTCTTGTTTTGTACTCTGTTATGAAGTATTTTATTGTATCAATTTCTCCTTTGTTACGTTGGCTGCACCAATGTTCCTATTTTTGCTTTGTGACTTGTCTCTACTTGCATTTCATTATTGGTGACTGGCTATTTTTGGGAAGTCTGTTGAAGTCTTTGTATTTGTTGTTGTTCTGGGATAGTTTTCTGGGATAAGATCACTGTTTGCATATGACATAGCATTTTTGCTCATCAGCATCTTCTGATGGCATGGCCATGCAGAGACAGTGTTGACTTTTATGCTCTGCAAAGGTCATATGTTGTTTTATTTTCAAGTTAGATTTGAAATGCAGGAAATTAAATATTTGTTAATACACTGCCTGATTTATCTTTGCTTTCTTTATTTATAGTTTTAAATTCAGAAGTTTGGTAAAAGACTATGTTATTTTCCTGTAATAAAATATTCAATATTTATTGAATATTAACTTTGATACTGGCTTTGTGCTATTTTATCCACATGGAAAAAAATCTTTCAGACTTGAAAATTTTTATTTATTTAATGATTAGTCTACAAACTAAAGTAAAATGAAAGAATTTGGTTCTCTCAGGAATGACCTCAAAATTTGAGTTCACATATTTCCACTTAAAAAAAAAATTACAAATTGAGTTTCAAACTTGTACTGCATGCCTGTGCTGCATTTTGTAATGTGTCAAGTGCCTGTAGCATCTTCCAAAGGAAATGATCCTTCAGCATTGAGAAGCTTTACTAGGTTTGGTTTTTGTTTGTGGGTTTTGTTTGTTTTGTTTTAACGTGTTCGTACTTTCAGAGGCAGAGGCTCATAGGAAAGTATGCCAGTTGGGCTGGTGTCTTCACTTTCTGTATGCTTTTCTGTAATTTGTTCTGCAGTACTTAATTCCAAATCAATGTAACAAGGTGCTCCAGAAGAGCTGACTGAGACTCTTCCAAAACCAGCGCTCAAGGACAAGCTACAGAAGACGCGGTGTCTGTTCCTAAGGAGTCAGAGCGCTGCTGCCCTGCCAAGGAGTGCTCTGCTTACCAGTGCTTTCCTTCGGAGATTTACAAGCTGAAATGAAATTAATAGGAAGGAGTGGATGTTGCTGAAAGGTAGTGATTAGTAGTTAGTCCCTTAAGAAACTGCAACATGACGGCTACATGGGTCTAATTTTCCCCTTTGTGCATACACAGAACTCCCACTTCTATTAATGAGAATTACATGCAAGTGTCAAGGGAAGAACAAACCCTGTCTGTAAACCACTGGAACGAGGCTCCTTATTGCTATGCAGGAGTGAAGAGGCTAAGACTGACTCCCTCTTTTACTGGGGATAGTTTTGCTAAACTAAAAATCACCATTGGCAAACCATAAGTCAGTTTTGTAGCAAAATGTTACAAGCACCAATACAAGTTTAGGCCTTTCCTTGCCATCAAATTCCTAGCCAAATGTAAGGGAACAAACTGTCCCCTGGCTCTTGGAAAAAGGAGGGTGCTTTTCTTTCCAAAGTGTTCTCTTTCCCATGCCCTCAGTCAGGTAGTGCTGGCACGTGGCAGTGATTCCCTTCTGCCTCATCCTGCGTGGGCAGTGAGCTGTGCGCCACGTCTGTGCTGAAGTGCCACCACACTCATCAGCTCTGTGGTATCGTCATAACAGCTGTGTAACAGGGACTAAATCATATACTTTGTGCTATAAACCTATATAATCAAAGGAGAAGCTGGGAGGTTTGACGCAAAACCAAATATTTTAAGCCTTTTCTAGCAAAATGCATTACATTCTTTATACACCACAGGGAGAATTCTAGTGATTTTTATGGTGACAAAACACCTGTGAGCTTGTAAGTGGGAATTTAGCAAGATCAGCAAGGTTATAGTGTTGCTCAAGGTACTGGTTTCTTGTGACACTAAGTGACTTCTCACAGCTTGATGACTACAAAGCAATGAGAGGAGCCTGCGTTTTGGCAGAGGGTGCCTTTCTTTCACGGTGTGTTTTTGAAAGTAGATGAGGAGGGGAAATGTAAGGGAGGAAAAAATATTTTGTTTTTAGCAACCTAATGATGTTGATCTCTCAGCTGCAGCTCCTATGGGTAGCAACAGTGTGTGGGAGGTGAGCTTATAGCAACAGAAATCAGCAAAAGTGCCTCTTCACTGCTTTATTGATTAGAAGGAAAGTTCAGTAGTAATGTTGCATTACCACTGCATAAGTTACATTCTGGTGTGCTTCTTTTGGTGAAGTCAAGGAACGTATTCATGCTCAGAAAAGTAATTTAATGTTTATGAGAAATGGAGGGGTTGAGTGGCAGCATGCTTTGTGGTCTTCTTTTAATCTCTGCAGAGGATTATTCCTTCCATCACCCATTAAGTTTCCTTGTAGTTAGAAGCTCTCAAAGATGTACGTGTATTTGGAACATCAGAAATCATAGTAGAGTCTTCAGTAAATGTGTCTACAACCACTAATTTGTGAAGCTTTTGTACTGAAACAACATAGTTTCTATATTTTATTCCCTTCTGCACTTGAAATCTTGCTTGACAGTAATTGTCTTCAAAGAGAATAGCCATATTTTTCTATAAAATACCTGAAGAGTTGAACAACCCCAAGGATAGTGCACCTCTTGCCCCTTTCTCTGCTGCTTGTCCTTGGCTTAAATTACAGAGGTTAGTTCAACATTGTGCTTAAAGTTGTATTTGCAGAGAAAATGGGAGTCCTGTAAACAAAATGACTCTAAAATGCACTCCTTCCAGTTTTCTTTCTCCATACTCTCCTGCCATGTCGAGTAGCCTTAAGCTTTGAGCTGTGGCAGTGGAAAATGGTTGTAAAAGAGGCATTCTGCCCCATAATATACTGCCTATCTTTGCAGTTAACATGAAAGCTCTCCATGGCAATTTTCATGTTGACAGATTGCTTTTTGAAGAATTGCATATTTATGTAACTTAGTAAATAATGATGTGGGGATGATATTTGTGAAGACTGTGGGGACTGCTACTCTGTAGTTTACTCATGAGGGATGTGTTACTAGAAGCTGGTTTTGGTATAATTGTGCTGTATGGTATCTGCCACAACTGCAGAATCACTTAAGTTCTTCCTAAAAATGAGGCATTTAATTTTAGGTGAATCAATAAATACTTAGACAAATGTAACAAGTGACGTGGCTTTGACAAAACATTGGTTGTTAGGTTGTGTTTTCAAGCTTGCTCACTCTTGGTCTTAGTCACTAAGCACAGTAGCTTTGCCCAGTGGTGCTGTGCTGGTCCAGTTCTGTTCTGTAAAGGCAAATCTTTAGGGACATACCTTTGTGTGGGAGTGGAGTCTAATGATTATACACCATTACTTGGACTTGTATCATTCCAGTTCTTTAACATCTCTGTGGCAGAGCTCTTTTCTGGGTAGTAAAGAAAATAGATACTACCGCTACTTTGTGGTATTAAAAAATCTCATAACACAGTAAGAGTGCTGGTGGTTGCCACTTACTTTTAGCACAGTCTCCCCATTTGCAAGGCTATTTCATCGTCTTTCGGTGTTTTCATTATAAGGAATGTGCTAGAATACAATTATCTCGGTTTTGTTCTAATGATTATGATAGGCATTCTCATTTCCTGTCCTAAAATTGAGGTAATTAAATAACTTATCTGCACCTCAGGACTGGCTGAATATCAGAGACTAGTGCTGTGATTGCCAGGGTTTACATGTCAGCAGTGTGATGGCATTTTGGGATGCTGGTGCCCTTGTATTGTCCACAGTTAAGTATAGATGCTGGTTAATTCTTGTGCTATGGAGAAAAATCTCCCATTCAGTTAAGAAAACGGAACTAGTTAAATTCTCTACTGTTATAATTTCCCCTTTGGCCTGAGAGACAAGAGTTTTGAAGGTCACAAGTTATTTTGCAACAAAGGTTTATATGCAGTCGGTTGTATTTCAGTGTCACTTCTTGCTAAAAATCCACAGAGAAAATAAAATAGAATAAAGTAATTGTTCTGTCAAGGCTAATAATCTTCATTAAAATCTAATCTGTTTAGTGCCTATTTTTCAGTTTTTTAAAAGGCTGTTAGAAATCAGATTATCAATGGCGTGTTATACAAGTCTTTTATTAATGCTGTCAGTTCGTCTTTCATAGAAAACTACATAGCAGTCTGGCTACTTCTCCATCTTTTTACTGACTAGTGCTTTCTCTCAATGGAAAAACAAAGAGGTTGCAGAAACTGCAGTCTCACGCATTGCCTTGAAATCACTGGGTTTAGGTTGCTCAGTTACATTTCTTTATTTGGTCTGATTAATGTGGTTTGATGCTGAGAATTTTGAAATGCTTTATTGTCCTAATTTTGATTTATTTATTCTGAAAGAAGAAACCATGCAGTCAACCATGAGACAATATAATATGAAATCTATATTATGTTAATCCCAACCAAACTAATCTTTGGAAGCATTAATCTGATTCATTTTGTCACACTTGACCCTCCTTGATATGGTTGATACATAGAAGGTCCCAGAGAGAAAATCCTAATAAAGCAATAGAAGCAAATGAGTTTGCAGTGTGAAAGGAACAATCAGAATTTCAAATTCTAAATAAATTCCTTTATTTCAAGAATACTGAAGAACACAGCTCACAGTAGTGGAACAGTCCCAGAGTTGTACATAGTAAACTGTCAACACATGGAATGCTGAATTGACCTAGGCCTGTTCAGATTTTTTTTTGTGTGTGTGTTGTATAGCAAATATTTTGGAAAGGAAAACAGACACACTTGTTTTCCATTTCTGTTAGCACCCGAAAGTGTTTGAAGACACAGTTGGTTAGGATTGGCTTGTCAGAATCTGCCCATCCATTTCCTACCACTTTGTGTTTCTGTGTAGTTTTTGTGGGTTGCTTTCAAGTTCAAGACACTTTAGTGTTCTCATGGAGCAAAAAATCAATAGAATTAGCTTGAACTGAAAAGAACTTGTGAATTTTGTTGAGTTTTTCTATGAATATATAGATCACTTTCTAGCTTCCTGCCTGGCTTGGGAGATCTGTACAGCAGTGGTTGATGTTTACCTGGTCAGTAGTTGAGAATTGTCATGTTATTCAGGAATGTTGGCTCACTCTGCCTTTGGAACGATTCATCTTTTCACCTTACGCCTGGAATGAAAGAATAAGCAGTTACGGTAGAGTAAAATTCTAGTAAAATCATAGGGTTTCGTGAAATGAAAGTTTAGCTCACCTAATGTACTTTAACTGGCTAAAAAACTAATAAAAATATTA
This sequence comes from Nesoenas mayeri, assembly GCF_963082525.1. NCBI lineage: Eukaryota > Metazoa > Chordata > Aves > Columbiformes > Columbidae > Nesoenas > Nesoenas mayeri. Next base: position 10,541,317 of record NC_137551.1, on the reverse strand, counting down.
ACATAAAAATAATTGCACTTAGATCTTTTTGTTGTTGTATAGTTATTGCTATTGAGAGGTACTCACCAGTTCTTCAGATATTGTGCTCTCCCTTCTTTCTCACTTCTCTCCTGAAGACAGTGTGCAGTTTCTGCAGCTTCATGTAGGCCTCCTGTTGCGACAGAGAGATGAAATGGTTGTTGGAAGTTACAGAAAGGTTGAACAACATAGGCATGATGCTCCTCTAAGCTGTATTTGTATTTATGAATTAGCTACCTGGCTACGGTTTTATTCTAAGACTCCCGGAAGTACATGGCTTGTCAGGATATCAGGGACTTTAACTTATAATTCTTCATTTAGGTGCATGGATGTTCTGATTCGAGATATTTTTGTTGCCACTATCTCTTTGTAAAAGAAAACGAAACAGAAGAAAATATAGGAACTTTCATAGGGACTTTGAGGGGAAGTTCCTGTTCCAGTTTATTGCTTCTTCAGTTGAAGATTGTGATAAAGGTTGAAGAAAGAAGTTTGTCTTGGAGAAAGATAGAAATATGATTAAATACATGTTTTGTTTGAATGTGAATTCCTTCATTTAAATTCAAATAAGAATAGGATTTCGGTCTTTAAACCAGGTTTGGATCATCCAATATTTTTTAACTTGTTATTCTATTTTTTAAATATAGAACTTAGAGAACATATTTTGGTCAAATAGATGGGCATGCTCTGCAGATACGCCAACAGAATGACACTGCGAGGCTGTACAGATGCTTGATTAACATTTAGCATCCTTTTTGCTAAGTGTTTTTTTCAGTAATTGAGGGTTTTATCACCATGTCTGCAGCTCTCTGTGTTTATCAAACCCTCCTTACATTCCTCCTCATTTCCAAAGCCTTCCTCCCCCATTCTTTTCCAGCTCTGGGTTCTTCCCTGACACACTCTCTTCCTTCCTCAATATGCTGCTATTCCCACACAGAGCCATACCCATTGCCACTGGTGTGCAGCTGGCTCTGTCCAGGACAGTGCCATCTGCTGTGTCTGTACAGGGCCATCTATGTGATTGCACTCAATAATAATACACCATCTTCCCTCCAATGATATTTCCTGCATCTGAAAAATATGATCAGTGAATATTTGACCTTATCTCCCAGTGCAGGAATCACAGGTGTTAATATGTGTTCACTGGTTATGTGGCCACCTGTAAAAGATCTCTGTTCATTTAGATATAATTAATGTACTTTTGACCTATTAGGGCATCAAGAGCTGCAGAGCTAATTAATTAGGAAATAATTTTTGTATGCATACAGGTGCACTCATTGAAATGTCACTGACTTAATTTAATAACATGCTGTTAGTTTGGACATGCTGCCAATTTGATAGAGTTGTTTGTTTCTTTAATTTATACTTAGTAAGATTCTTTACTTTTTTTTTTTTTTGAAATCTCTGAAGAGTTCAGATGATAAATAATTTTGTTCTCTTATGAAAGTGTTTATGTTTTTTGGGGATTAAACATTTTTAAATAGTAATAATTGTTTAGAAAAAAAGTCAGTTTCAGTATTTGGACAAGAAGAAAACCAGTGCTTTACAGAGAAAATGTTTACCTTTTAGAATGTCTTAATGAAGCCTTAATAGGTGTTGTTAGGTAAGTTAACAAAACGTCTATATAACTACTCATATATATATTTTTTCAATTATTTTTTTCCCTTATTTTTGTGGGGGAAGCCATTCATCATACTGGTTGTAAAATAATGTTGCAGTGTGTTGCATATCTAGGCAAGTCACCTACACAACCTGATCTTGAGGCAAAGTGTTCCCTGCCACTCCTTCCTTGGCCCAGCACAGTTCCCCAGGCCAGGCTTAGGCAGAACAATTCCCTGGCAAACTGTGTAAATGGTCCCTGGAATGAATCCCCTCAGGTGTGCTGCAGGGCCCCAGGACCCAGAGGTTGTGTTCTGTTCCTGTCCTGAAGAAAGCAAACCTTGATCATTGGAAGAAAAGAGAAATGATTTCTTGTTCTCTTCTGACTGACATTACCCAATCTAAACCAGTTCTGAGATAAAATTTTAAGCAAAAATTCAGTCAGTGTTCTTCATGTATATATTTTGTTGATTTATTGATATATTTGGTTGCTTTCTTACAAGTCAGTTCTGGAGGGTTTAGGGCTTTTAAATTGTTCAGAGGATTAACACAATGGTCTTAAAGTCTGAACTAAACACAGTTCAGTGAAGACATTCATTTGCACAGAAAGATAAAGTGCTTCTCCTTCCAATCAAATTGCAAATTGCACTGAACTAAATTTCTAGTTGTTTTTCTTAGCAAAAGATTTTATTGCCCATCCTCTTCACAGACAGCACAGTCTCTGTTACACCATCATCTTCACTATGTTAAGTTTCAAAGCTTACACATTGTAAGAAGTATGAGCCAGTACAATGACACCTGTTCATATGAGGGAACAGTCCTTGACATTGTCAGGGAAGAAAATCTGGGGTGTGGAGGAAAGAAAATTTTGCTCAAGACCTTTCTCACAGTAACAGAAAACTGAGCTTAAAAAAAAAATAAATAACAAAACCCTACAATAATCAAAGTGCCTTTTCCTCCCATCTTGAAAATATTTAAAGTGCAAGTCTGGACACGTTCAGTTTTGTAGTTCAAATATATTATCTTTACAATATCCTCTTGGAATGAAGTCTCTCAGTTTCTTCAGTATCTGCTTGGTCAACCCTATATCTGAAATATTTACTGCAAATAGCTAGGAGTTATTCAACTAAGGCACAAATCTTGTCTGTTGTACAGAGCCTGGGTATCCCAGAGGTGCTAATGCAACTCCAATGGCCCTGGCAGGAGATGGCTGAAGCTGGAGTACTCCTGCCCTGCTCAGGACTGCAAAATGTCATTACAGCTCTTCCCCCAATGTTAATTTAGGAGTCACAGCTTAAATATCTGCAACAGCACCAATGCTCATCCCTTTAATCATCAGGGAAGAGCTACCTAATAAAGTCACAAACCCAAAACGATTCCCAGACAGCCAGCTTAGGCCAAATTCCATTGGCATTTTCTACTGCCATAGTGCTTGTCAAGCTCAGAACCACTTTGTTTCTTCCCAATGATCCTTAGACTCTCTTAGAACAACCATTTTTTCAAGATTCTCCTTTCCAATGCTACTCAAGCTGGGAGTCATTTGTTTCCCTGATGGACTGATTGTTCTCTTTTCCCAGGCATCAATTTTTTTCTCTTATTTTTGTGTCTTTCTCTCTCTCTCTTTTTTTTTTTTTTAAAAATAATATTTTCCTACCTTCCTCACTCCTATTTATTGCACATTCCCATTTACCAGTGGATGTCCTTAACCTTTTTTTCATCCAGTCTTACATGAGATGTTAAGTGACAAGTTCTTTTATTATCCAACATGCTTGTCTCCTTAAAACTGCTTATTTTTTGTACATATTTTAAAATGTTTTTATTAATTTTGACCATAAGTAAGAAAACTCCCCTCTCTAAGGAGGTATTTATGTAAAAGAGTAACTAAGCTCAGAGTCAATGCGCTTCCTGAACAAGGTCCTTTAAGAAAACCCAAAAGTTTTTGTTGTCAAATTATGCCTAGATTTTGCATTCTTTTTCTCTTAGCATATATCAGGTATTGTATGATACTGTCTTTATGACCACCTGCTACTCATCAATCTCAGTTTCATCATACTCTCAGCTGAAACTTTTTGTTAATAGTTGTTCTGTTATTTTAAGTACAACAATAGAGATTACCTTTATTTCATATTCTGAACATTTACTCGACATGTTTTCTGCATTTTCCATTTATAGAATATTTTTTCGTTACTCAGAATAATAGCAGGAGTCACAAAGACGTGAAATGTCTTTTCTACATTCTGTAAAACCCTATCATGTTTGTCCATCCAAATTACAAACACTAGCATTTTCCAAGAACTTTTTATTAGCTCTTAATCAATGACTATTTCTAGACTGTTTGTCATACAGCTAAATTGCCATTTTTATATCAGGTAATGGAAGGATATAAAGTTATGTGTAGCTATTTACTATGATGTTTCACACAATTTAAGATTATTAAGGTCTGATGAACTTAAGGAATGAAAAATGAACATGTGGAATATTTGACTAAGTGACTTCATAGCTCGCAATCACTATAGTTCAATATTCATAGTAAGAGAAAATAGTAACCATGAAACTTTTGCTTTCCCACTTCCTTGCATTTTAGATTTACATATAACGCTGTGTCATCTGTTATCTTCATTTGTTTCCTTCCAATAGTGACTTAGCACTGTTGAAATAAGTAGGAGTTTCATCTGTGAAAACACGCAGGACGTTAATGGGCCTACCTGCTCTCTATTCCACCTTTTTTTTAATACAATTGATTTCCATCTAGTCTTTGTGTTGCTGCCAGGGCACAGTGTCTAAAGCCTCCTCAACTTCAGTAGTTTTTTCAGTGTTGCCCAGGAGGCTATGAGGTTGGGCCGTGAATTTTGTAGCAAGTGAGGCATGCTGCTCTTTATGTTAGATAGGGTAACAAAAGGGGTAGGTTCGTTTAAGTGTTCCTAAGAGAGTTTCTCTTCAAGAAGTTTCCTTTTTTTGTTATCTCATGTTCTCATAGTAAATAATAAGAATTTCTTTATGTGCAGTCTGACTGCTCATTTCATATTAGCATCTGAAAATATAAATGCCATTTAAACATAGAATTGAGCAAAGTGAAATATCAAAACAAAAATAAGAGCATGAGAGTTTTGCATAGTGGAATAAGTGTCCGCTGGTGGCAACAGCCTCATTGCTTCATTGTTTTAAAATCAGAGGGGACACAACTGTCAAGTTTTTTACAAGAATTGGCTTAGACTGGCTTTGTAATACATTGCCCGCTCTGAAACATGCTTTCATTCTGCTGCAAATTTTAATATGACTTTATATAAAACTAAACTGTTTCCTGTAGTAATAGTTCTAAGGCAGTGAACTGCCACCTGTTGTATTTTATGTAAGAAAATTTATTCAGAAGTCAGCTGCATACATAGCTTTTTAAAGTGACACAATTCATGATCAAAGTATTATCTCTAAACATTGTGTTGCAGTCTTCGGTATTTGAAAGAAAAAGTCTGTCTCCTAAGAACTGTGCTTTGCTGATGGTCATCTGTAACCAGTGGAACGCTATTTTATTCTTTATGTCAGGAATTCAGTACTACAGGAAAATAATTCAGTTTTTTTTAAAAAAAGAAGTAAATGTTGAAGTTTACTTTTTATAATGCAGCTGTGTGCAAGTTCCCCATGGTTCAAACTGGGCCACTTGAGCCATTGGCGATGACAGTTACTGAAAAAGAACACACTTTTTTTTTCAATGTTGGGACTATAAATGCTTGTTTTGAGATTTCTGAAGAGCTCCAGGGTTGTGGTTAGATTTTTCCCCTGATGTGCTTCCTGTAACATGCCTTCATAATGATGCATCCCTAAAGGAAAGGTTATGACCTGCTAACCGCTGAGTAGTTTGATAACCACTTGCTTTTCTTCAAAAACCCATCAGTGAATTTGTTGCTTAGGTACAAGTGACACTGGCTGGAGTCAGTTGCTGTATGGGCACGTTTTAGACGATACTCTGTGCAAGCTTCCCCTCAAAATTTTGCTCATAGGTCTCAGACTTGCCTGCAGTGCTGGCAGCTATTCGGCATGAGACCAAGTCTTCAGCAGAAACTGTGAATGGTGTCACATCAGGCTGTGGTATTGTGAAATGCTGTCCAATCAGTCATTTCAGAGTGCGAATTTGTTCCCCAGGGAATGTTAAGTCCTTAGTATCTCATTGCACAGAGATACTCAATGAGTCCATGTAGTTGTACAGTGAAACTCTACTGGTCCATTTTAGAAGAGACGTGTGGTTTATTGAAAGCTCACCTCTGGCTAGTCTACCATTCTTTCTTTTGGAGCACTCAAAACAAATTAGAAATAACTTCAAAAGGGTAAATGCTAATATTGAGTCACTTTAATTAAATAGCCTCTGCTGTCAGGAAATTAGGAAAGTGTTTTTAGTTCTTTGCATGGGAAGGGTACTTTCATTGTCAGGCATGAGCCTGTGTCCAAGGGCAAGCTCTGTGAACATTTATAGAAAGACTTCATAGGCATTTCATGCCTACCACAACTCATTTTCATTATCTTATTTTAAAAAAGTAGTTTAGCTTGCAATAAATGCCATGCCATGTGTGAATACTAATGTTTTATAATTTAGTTCTCAAAATTTAGTGCAGAATACAGATAAGATGCAAGAGACTGAGGGCTTGAGAAGCCCAATTCCTGTTCTAAAATAAGTTCAACTTCTTTTCTGTTCTTCATTGTTCCCTTCTTCTGGCTCAAAAACCAAAGAGAAGAAACCATCACCTATATTTGGAAGGGGAGAACTGACTCACCTGCCAGAGGATGGAAAGAGATTCCTTTCAAAGTCCAGGGGACATACTGGTCCACGTTGTTATTACCTTTGTGTTGCATTACAAATCATACTGATGTCACCTTGCTAAAAGCCACGTACCGCTGTGCAGATATGCTGTCAGCATGCAGTAAACTCTCTAGAGCTGACCAGATTCTCTGGAGTGTTTGCTTTATTGAAGAGGTGTTTCATTATATGGTGCATTTCTATTTTGTTTATTTAAAGGAAATCTTAACCACTAATTATTGTAAGCCTTTTCATATATATCATGTGTTTAACACAGGCTGTGCCTCCCCCCTTGCTTTTGTGAGCTCTGTGCTAATGCAATGCTATTTCTGACTCTGGTTGACATGCAGTTCTATAAATGGAGATAATTTGTTTTGCCTATTGAAACACTAAGTTGTCTGAGCTGGGACTGTCTCTTACTATAAACAGTAGTTAAAATTAGGTGACTGTAACCTCAGCTGGTGTTTCTGCGTACTGTTGCATACTAATGCGTGTAATATACATCAGCTGCCAAAAATGAAGGATTTTCTTTTGCTTTAAGGTCCCTTGCTGTCTAGTTTTCTCTCCTCTGTCTCTGAATGTTCCCAAGCCATTTGTGATTTCACTTCCTTTTCATACATGATTTTGAAAGTTTAGGCCTAATACATTCACTAGTAAAAAGCCCAAGGCACTAGTGTTGCATAGGCAATCAAATATTCATGCTCTTTTCAAATATTTATTTGTATAGTGTTAATAAATTAGAAGACAGGAATGTGACCTTTTCCTGGCTGTGAGGGCAGCTATCTGACAGGTAGAAAGTAATTCAGTCCCTGGATTCAGATTGTTTCCTTATTTCTTAAGCTTATTATGCTCAGTTGTTCTTGTATTTATGTTCCTCTACCAAATAAGATAAGTGGGAATTTTAATTTGATTCTCCTAGGAGTTGTGGCTACACACATGAATGTCTTCCTTAGGATACAGCGTAACCTTTAGGACCTTAATTTGTTTTCAAATTATTATTTTTTATTTCACCAGGAGCTTCAGTTTAATGGGGCTTTGCTGGATATTCTGGAAACTACAGAAATACGCAAGCATGGAGCATGTATTCAGTAATCTTTCTTGCCTTTTTCTGAACCTAGCAAGTGTATACTGCCATAAATACTAATTGTTCTAACAATGTAATCACTATTCAGATGCTGAATCAAAAAAGCTATGTTGAACCAAAAGGTTAGAATATTTGGCATTTTGTGAGTTGTTGGGAGGACATGAGAGCTGTACAGAGATTAAGTTCTATTTTATCTTCCTTTTTGAACTCCCTTTCTCTGCCAAACCAAAATAGGGGCAATCTTCACCTTTCTTATTGATTATGGGGAGAATTTTACCACACGTGAAATTTTTGGAGCATGCTCTCAAATTTTGCAGAGATGGTTTTGATGTACCACCACCCTGGAGTGCCACACGAGATAGGTGAACACTGGTGAGCAATCTGCCACTGAAAGTTTCAGTGGCATTACTGTTCTCTTGTAAAAGATTCTGATTCAGGTAAATTAGCTTTTTCTTAGCAAAAAGTTTTTGGTTTTGGTCAGCTCCATCCCCTCATCTCTTCATTTGCCTGGTTTGTTTTCTGAGCACCAGTGTGTTAGACAAGTGTGTTTTCAAAGCAGCTTTTCACAATTGACTTACGCTTTTGTTTTTCATTTGAATACTTCTTCGTATGGCTGAAACTTCAGGGTTATGTCAAGGCTCATTCCGAAGCGTTGCAGTGTTGGTGAACAAGCCTTGAGGCAACCCTGCCAAATACGATTTGCGTTGCTGCAGTCTCTGCATGTTTACACAGTATTATTGTTTTGACAGTGTCTTAGAGGATATGTTTTTGTTGTAAGGATTATGACCAGGTAGTCCCAATTTACCTTCAGATGGTCACGTGTCTGCCCTCCATATTAACATTTTATTGACAACAACGTTTTCCTGTGTGCCTTCAGCTAAAGGATGCATGTCTGTGTGACAGAAGTGCAGTCTAACTTGTCAAAGGAACTATTTGTAGAGCAATATGTAACTCAGAGTAAGGTCATCAAAGTCCTTTTAAAAATTATTTTTGATAAATTCAGCACTTTCAAATCTATCAAATGTATCCGTCAAATAATTTACTTTTCATGAAAATGTCGATATTATATTTGTGTTCTTTGAACATAAATAGAAATATCATTTTTCCAAGCATCCTTGATAAGGGTTTAGAGTAACTTGACAGGAAAAAATTCTTAGGTATGTGGGATTTTTACTTGTTCGTTTGTTTTGTTTTTTAAAAACAGAATTTTATTGTTTCATAACAATGCTTTGCCTTTTTTTTTTTTTCTTTTCCTCAAGAGTGTCGTTGGTATCTTATAAAATGAAGCATTGTATGCACACTAAAAAAATGCAAATTTATGCAATGTCACACTGCTTTAAAAACCAAAACTAACAATAGCTTTTCCTAAGTAGAGAAAATTCCCCATTCCTTCAGGATTGCTCAGGGGTGTTATTTTCCCTTCTTCATGGCCAAAAATCAGACTTGTTAGCTGAATGGTGAAATCTTATCAGCAAAGCCATTTTCTACATAGCAGTGAAGTTCTTCTGTCTTAGTGTCAGCTACCAGCAGTTCAGCAGTTTCATGGGCTGTTGCTCTTCATCTGTCCCTGATCCCATTTTGTGAACGCTGTGGTTTTTCTTTTCTTTTGTTTTAAAAAAAGAAAATATAAATGCTTCCTCTTCAATACAAGCTGGGTTTTAATGTGATTTGCTGTATGCTTCTGCTCCTGATTGGAGCAGGCACCTGCTCTGTGTCTCTGCTGTTGTCCTAGACAAGAGGAAAGCTTTCAGCCCAGCTCTGGTGGTGCTGCTGCTTTTCTGCTCAGTCTCCGCACACCAGGCTCTTCCCTGGAGGCCAAGTGACCAGCAGTGAACCTCCAGAGAGAGTCCTGCTTTCAGACAGAGAGAGCCTGCTCTCTGAGCACAGCACTAGATCTGTTGTCATTTTACATACTTTCATACCTAAAGTAGTAGCTGACCTACTTTTTGGCTGTGATTTAAATCTATTCCTTTCCCCAACAACTCTTTTATCGGTAGTTACTATAAGTTCATCTGGCAAATCACTGCAAATGTAACCCCAACTCTTTCTCTGGATTACGTCTGTGTTGTACTGAATTTGGTAATTTGCAGCTTTATTTTCAGATATTATATTTTTTGCTTGACTTGCTCCTGCAGAACTGTGGACAGGGAACAAACAAACAAAAGATCTAAAATGAATACAATGTATCAGCAGACACTAAAGCTTTTAGAAAGAGTAAGTATAATTTAAGTTTTCATGTCTCTAAAATTACATTCTTGTTTTTGACTAGAATATGCTAAGATTCTAAAAGAAGTTCAGAGAAAAGGTAAGACACTGTATGAAAATTCATGTTCCACTTTCAAGGTGGTTGTCCAAATCTTTATTCCTTTTTCCTCAATGATTTTTTTTGTTTGAGAGACAAGCCCACACCTGAACATACTGGGTGTCAGGGATGAGATACAAACTTGGGAAATGGAAGATTTGAATTAAAAGGTGCATCTGATTTGCATGTGTGTATCCTGAGAAGAATGATGTTTGGCTTCCTATGACCCAACAAAGTGTGATAATCCTGATGTTTTTTGGAGAAAAGGCAGCTCTACTTCTAGACATCTCAGAAAACTTACAAACCACCAAAATATTTTTCAAGACAAATGTATTGGATGAATTTCCCAATTACATTGCTCTCCTCGGCCACCCCTCCCCTCCCCCCGGCTTCCTCCGGCCCCGTTATTTAAAAAAAATCAAAGCTTGGAAATAGCTCTTCTGACCTCCTAAATTTAATGTGTGTCATTCACAGACATGTATGTATATACATATACAGAACTATGTAGTTTCAGAAAACAAATAAGTTCTGGTGAGCAGTTTATAGCCAATAAATTGCAAACGTGTTATTTTTGAATAGGGAAGGCTTTGTCATTGTTACATTTGTTACTAAATTTTATGAGCAAGATTTACAAACTTAATATGTTAGAAATGCTGTTCTGTCATAGAAAGAAAACACAGGCTCTCTTTGTATGCTTACTTGATTCAAATACCCAATCTATTTGTGCCTGAGGATCTTATATTTAAAATTGAGTTTTATGCTAAGAAATAAAATGTTGCTATATATTTTAATATACAGTAATGAAAATAATTCAGTATTGTGCCACCACTGAGCAAGTTGCTCTTAGGAATTTCATCGTAATTTAATTTTCCTTAATGATAATCTACCTAAAATACAGTTAGTGATATAGTAGTAGCAGAAGCTTTGCTACACTCAGTCCATGCTTATTTATTGTTGAAAACCAGATTGTATGATGATGATAATAAGAAAAGAAATAGATACAATATCAACAAATTAGCCTCGGTTGTATTTTTACTCTTCAAGAATGGGGAATTAAGTGTCCCAGGTTGCTGGAGTACCTGTGCAGGGCAAGGAGTGCCGTGATTTCTTTCCTGCATGGCTTCTTTGGGCTGAGCACATTCCCACGCCTTCCAATCAGCTGCATTGCAGTGATCTTGGCCGGCACCACAGAACAAACTGTGTGCGAGGCTTAAATATCACATCCTTGGAGGTGGAAGAGACTACTGAAATGTTGCAAATTGCAGACACAGCCAAGAGACTTTGATTTATAGGCTTGTTGTTCTTTTAGCAGAGAGACATAGAGGCTTCATTTGACTAAGTTCTGTTTCAGATTATGAAAGCTGTGAGGGATATAGGTGGTTTAAGAGACAAGGCATTGAAGTTTTTAGACCCCAGGTCTCTGTTTCAGATTCTGCACAAGTCAGAATGACTGTGAAACCTTGCTACCAGATTGTTGTTTGGCCAGCAATCCAGTTCCCTGGGTGTTTTTTTATCCATGTTACTGGCTTGTCTCTAGTAATTAATAAGCAGATTAGCAATATGAGCAACAAAAAAAAGCCAGTGTGAATATGGAATCCACTTTTCTAAACTTAAACTTACCTTTCTAAGTTGACAGCAGTGCAAAATTGTCATTGCAGGAAGCTTGTGCTTATACTGTCTTCTGAGCAAAAGATTTTATTATCTAGAGCTGTTAGGCTGGAATTTTCTGTTAGTTTCTTGCGAAAAATAATTAGTAAAGTCTTGACTATGTGAAATTGGATGTATTTATGTTAAAGTCTGTTAGTTTCTATTTTCTTCAGTAGTTTAAACCCATTTGTCTTGACCCACTACATTTCTCAAAGAGATACAAATCTATATTCTATTTTTCCTCATAGCTGAAAAATATGTGAATTGACTTAGAGCAAAGCCTACATAAAAAAAACCTTTTTTGTGGTGAGAATGGGCCAACTCTGAATGCCGTGGCTCCCTCTGAAGTGACCATATTTGGTTCTGTGTGTAGAAAAGATTAAAAGAAAAGATGTTTCAGAGAGTGAGATGCTTTCTTGCTAAAGATGCCCCTTTAGAAATTTCCGTCATGGTAACGTGAGGTGCGGAGACACAGCAAGTCCAGGCTGTACCAGATGGAACACTCTGCTAATTGGTTAATTCTGCTTTAGTGCCTGGCCACCACTTGGCACCATGGCACAGAGAATTTTACATAGATCCAGCAGCGAAGCTTCTGCTTTTTATTACCCTGAAATAAGGAAATGGTTATGATGAAATGAACCTTATTAGTTAGATTTTCTCAGATTTTAGCATGTCCTCAGATCCCACTATTTAACCTTGTGTGTGTGTGTCACCTTTTTGAAGTTGAAATTAAAACTGGGTCTTTATTTATTTAGTTAGTTAGTTAGTTAGTTAGCTAGTTATTTTTCCTCGGTAGGCTCTGGTAGTCTTAAGATCATGGCTAGTGATTTGGAAAGTGAAAAACTGCATTTCAGTAAATGTGCTAATAATAGATTTTGCTTACGGCTTGTCATAACTACTGACTAATGGGTCTGTGGACAGGATGAGTGCACTCGGTTCTACTAATGTAATAAAGCAAGTACCTTTCTGGATAGTGGGACAAATTTATTCTTGGAATTACTCCATACACTTTAATGCACTTACAGCTGAGCTGAATTTGCCCCAAAGGTCCTATTTGGAGAACAATATTCATCATTTGTTCAGTCATGATCACAAAGTACAGAGGCATCTTTTAATTTTTATTATTGTATTTAAAGACACTGTGAAGTTCATAGTAACATAGGAATTCCAAGCTCTGCAGATCCTACAATGGGAACTAGATAGTGGGAAAGAAGGTATTATCTACCTTCTGCAGATGCAAACCTGCAGCATATGATTTATGAAAGAGGTGAGAGTTACTTAACTATTTCTTGCCTTACCTTGGCCATTCCTTCTGAGCTTCAAGAATGTACGTTTTCATTATTTAAAATGAAGACACAGGCTTCCAAAAGGCTTTATTAGGAATGACTTGGGACTGGGAATGAACAGTTTTAGAAGAAAAAATTCCTTTAAGACTAGTGTACTTATCAGCTACTCAGTATACTTATGATAGACTTGTAAGCCTGTCTGTTATATTATACTTGAATGAATATTGCTAGAAAATAAAAATTGTTAGAGAATTGAAAATGGAAGTGTATAGGAACACAGGCTAGGTTAGCTTCGTCCATAAATCTGAGCTTGGGATTTGGATTAGATGAATCCTTCTTTGTCAGTGCCATTTACAACACTGCATTCAACAATCACAGAATCATAGAATAGTTTGGGTTGGCAGGGACCTTCAAAGGTCATCTAGTCCAACCTCCTGCAGTGAGCAGGGACACCTTCACCCAGACCAGGTTGCTCAGAGCCCTGTCCAGCCTGGCCTGGAATGTTTCCAGGAATGGAACATCTACCACCTCTCTGGGCAACCTGGGCCAGTGTTTCACCACCCTCATTGTAAAAAATTTCTTCCTTGTGTCTGCCCTCAATCTCCTCTCTTTTAGTTTAAAACCATTACCCCTTGTCCTATCACAACAGGCCCTGCTAAAAAGTCTGTCCTCGTCTTTCTTTTAAGCACCCTTTAAGTATTGAAAGGGCAACAAGGTCTCCCGGGAGCTTTCTCTTCTCCACGCTGAACAACACCAACTCTCTCAGCCTGTCCTCACAGCAGAGGTGTTCCAGCCCTCTGCTCATCTTTGTGGCCCTCTACTGAACTTGCTTCAACAGGTCCATGTCGTTCTTACCCTGTAGGTGTCAGAGCTGGGCACAATACTACAGGTGGGCTCTCACCAGAGCAGAGTAGAGGGGCAGAATCACCTCCCTTGGCCTGCTGGCCATGCTGCTTCTGATGCTGCCCAGGACACAGTTGGCTTTCTGGGCTGTGGGTGCACATTGCCTCCTCGTGTCCAGCTTTTCATTCACCAGTACCCCACAATACCATTGTCATCTGTACTTTAGCAATGACCAAAGAGGTATTGCAGATCTCTCTCTCCAGTGAGATTTGCTATGAGTAGAGCTAAAGGAGACTTTTAAAAAACCTCAGAGAACCTTTAGCATGCTCAAGTATGTAGTATGTTGGGAAGAGTTTTAAAAGGAATAGCATCAAACATTAAATATTTATGCTCTATTTGTAGACAAGCATTTCATTTCACATTAGGTGATTTTTTTTCCTCTCAGCCATGTCAGTTGCCATTCTAGTAGATGATTCCACCTACAGTGTATTTACATTTTTTAAGGGCATTCCCATTCTCGGTTTCTCACAAATATTTTCCTGTTTTGATGGTGGTGGGAGGAAGCAAAGAACCTCTAGTCTTGTGGTGAAGTCAGTTTAAAGATGTAAATAGCAGATTAAAATCAGACACTTACAGCAACCCTTCAACAAGAATTACTTTCTGCAGGAAGATATATTTGTGTTTGCGTAGGCATGGATATGGACACATTTATACCTCATCTATATTAGGAAGCAAAAAAAAAAAAAAAATAAAAGAGCATACATCAGTTATTAAGAGCTGTCTTTGGCTTGTGTGTCCAGAAATTTTGAAGTGCTCCAGATTGTCCTGTTAGCCTAGCCAAACACTATCTCTGCATATCGTTGCCCAATCGCTGACTGACAGCCTTATTCATTCTCTGGAATTTGGGAATCCCCTTTGGGAATCTCCTTGCCAAAGTGGGCAGTGATGATAATAACTTTATTGGGACCATAAAGCTCACTGGAAACAGGTCATCAAGCACGTATTAAGATAACGTGCCTAATGCTTTTGCCTAATACAAGCTGGGTTCTAATCAGCTGTCTAGGAGGCATGTAAAGTTCATGTTTCCATCCCAGTCTGCCAATTTACCTGTTTCTCTAGTGGATAGTTGTGCTTATATTATCTAGAAATACTTTATATTGAATTAGTTTTGTGTTGTCAGGTGGTGAAATAGAAAGGCATCTTGCCTTCTTTCCATGACACTAGCAATTCGAATGAATTTAGAGTAGTCTCTTCAGTCTAGAAAAGAGAGAATTGTGGCAGCATATGATTGAAGTCTATAAAATCTTGTCTGACATGGAGAGGGATCAACTGCTCAGTCTTTTTTCTAATGCAAGTACTAGTGTTCACCAGGTGAAACTAGTAGCTGGCAAGTTTGAAACACATGAAAGAGGTAAAATTTTACCTTGATACTGGTAAATCTGGAAAAGTTTATGAAAAAGAAAAATGCACTGAGAATAATTAAATTATTAGAAACTATATCCAGGTCCCTCGTCTGAAAACTGCTGGCTTCCTGAGCTGTGAGTCTTAGTTGAAACAAGGAAGAAGTTTACCCTGCTCTTGTTCTCTCCCCCTGGTCTGGAGAAAAGTGCAGATAGTGACATGCCCTTAATCTCTCAACTATCTGCACTTTTCTGGTAGCAGAAAATGTGTCATTTCTACCTGGAAGAATGATCAGCTTGTTCATGGGAAAACTGGTGATGAAAAGAGCAGATTTATTCACCATATGATTTGGAAGATATTTATAAACTTTAGACAGGCAAGATTTTAAAATATTTCTGAGATAATAGTGAAGGCAAAAGAAAAAAAAAAAGTCAGTTATCTGTAACTTGTAATCACCTTTCCTTCTCTGTAGTTCTTGGGCATAATATACCCATGTTTTCATTCATTCCTTTTTCAGGAAATATGAGATACAAAGCATGCTTTTGCTAATCGGTAATTAAATGCTTTGTTATCTATACCTTCTATATATTTTTCTTTAGGAAAAAGCAATGGCAGATTGAATTAACTGAAAAATGTCACAAAGCAGATGATGTTCTAAGCTGTTTAGATCAAAGTATTGCCAGACTGGAAGAAGATTTTGGTTTAGTGGCATTAGTGAGATGGCGAACATCTGAGTGGTTTGGAAGAGAACTTTAGAATAGATTTAAGAGTTGTTTATGAATTAGGATGCATATTTGGGTAATCCTTTGGAATTTTAAGCGTATCTTTCAATAGTTGAGATACATAACAATGCTCGGGAGAAGTGTTATAGAGATCAGCAAAGAGAGCTGAGATTCCAGTGTAGCACTAGGAAGCCTCTCTGAATGATGTCCTGACAGAGCCTGCCGCACATACAGCTACTTCTGCTTGTGTTGTTGCCTAATTTATAGAAATGTCTTATCTTCTTTGCATATATATTTTTTTAAAATTTGTGCTTCTCTTTGTAACTTAAGGAATCTTAAGAGACTTCTCGAGATCTTTTCCATGCTCAAGAAAGAATGAGAAAGGACTCTGCTGCAAGAAGTTAAATTGCTGGTGCAGAAAGTAATGAAACACCACAAGGTGCTGCAGAGAGCCTCAAGAAATAGTATAAACCAAACATGCTCTGAATAGGACCCTGTCAAAGTGCTCGTCTATTGTAAGGCTGTGCAAGAATTCAGATACCAGAGGGAACAAAGCTTTGAAGAGTAGCTGTTTATCACACATGCTTCTCCTTGCTCCTATTTAGAGATGCTTGCAGCAACTCTTCATTCAAGCCATAGGAGATGCATAAAGAGAAGCAGATTGCTTACAGGCTGGTAGCATAACACTTATTTTAGCACAGAGAACACTGTATCAGTTCCCTTTTAATGCTGTGCATGTCAGTACCTTGCCTAACTAATATTGCCAGCATGTTTTCCCTGGAAAGCTTTAAACGATATGAAAAAACACTTTGGGAAAGCTTGTAAAATTCAGTCAATTTGTCAAAATGTTTTACAGTTTTATCACCTTAGTCAGTAGAGACTGAGTGCTGCATATCAAAAAGAAAAGTAACAAGCCAGAACCATTGCTGCTTTTACATGTTATAGATAGTCTCTAACATGCAAAAACCATGTTAAAGGGCTGCCTAGAATTGACCGTGGCAGTAAATTCATCAAATACTACCTGGCAGATAAACCACCTGAAAACTAAGTAAGTATCTGGAGGTGGTTGCTCTTATTTTTTCCTTGTTTTTGATAGAGAAGATTATTGTTGCTTGGATGAGTCTATCTGACTTCTTTTAAAGGTAAGCAAAACAAGTTAAGTAAAACAAAAACTGTGATGGATTCCTTTAAATGTACAAGCAAATAAGGTGAGATGATATAGCACTAAGCAAATTATTTGTGATAAGTCTTAGAAGTAAAATAGATAACATGAAATTTTTGTAAAATTGGTGCCTTTCCTTTTAATGTTAACTCTTTGGCAGACAGGCTTTTGTAACCAAGAAGGATGTGGAATATGGAATTACTGACTATAAGGGCTTCTAGGATTTTTTTAAAAGATAGATGTGGTTTGTATGTATTTATATGAAAGTAGCATCGCTTTATTAGCCTAACATAAAGCTACAGACATGAAGCAAATGCCATAGTAATTCTCATATAGAAGAAACAGTATTGAGGGGACAGTGTCTGGGTGTTCTTTTCTTATTCTGAATCCACCTTTTCAAAGAGTATTTGGGTTTATCTGGGTCTCAAGTGGGCTGGCCCTCCTCATGCTCCAGAGTCCAATAAGACCCTAGTGGGAAGTGGCTCTTACTGAAAGTCAAGAAGATAAAAGGGAGGGTGTTATATTGTAACTTGATTTAGATGAAACAGCTAGACAAAGCAATGCCCAAGGGAAACCCTGAATGTGTAACAGAGCAATCCAAAGATAGGCTTCAAAATTCAGTATCTTATTTTTGAAACCATCATGCTTCTTATCTTTTGTCTTAGCTGTTCAGAAAACACTCCAAACACATTTTCCTTTATTTTTTCCCCAGTAATACTAATTTTAAAGTAATGTATTGCATCAGATGGTCACAGGGTGTTGTACTGAAATTCTGCTGCTGTTGTGGAGCAGCTAGTCTCCTACAGCTATCCTGTACCTGTATTCTGATATCCTTTTGCTGTACTTGTACCGACATTTCCTTCTTTCTTTGCTTGCAAACAGAAAGCTATTCCAAGATATTCTGCAAAGAATGAATGTCCGGACCTTCCTTGACACAATAACATGTCAATCTTGGTGTTCAGGCAACACTTGGGTTGTGCTTGCTCTGCAGCTGGTATTCCACTTGCTTTTACAGTGCTTGGCCCTCTCCCCTCCCTGTTTTTGAGTGACATCTGTATTTTCACTATTTGCTAATTCTTTGCAGTTTCAGTCAGAAACTGAAATTCTATTGGAAGGCATGAAATGTCTGCATATACGGTTCAACAGTGTATACAGGGGTATGTGGCCACAGAGCAGCCAGTTCTTCAGTCAGTTGCCCTATGGGGATATGCCATGTAAGCTCTATGAAATATGCTTGTCAATCAGCAATTGATTAACTGATTACTGTTTTTACAAATGACAATACATTTGCTTTTGTGTTTTTGTTATAGTTTTGTTAGAAATCAAAATGGCATTCAGCACAAAGACAGAAATCCCAAGGGTAGGAAAGGATGAAGCAAATACAAAAATTTAAAATATATCGCAGGAAAGCGTACTTCACTTCACTTCACAGCTTGCTCATACATTATTTTGAATTTATTGTCTGTATAGTAATTGTCCTAGGCAGAAGAAAACAGCATGGAGTGATCATAGTTATCAGGGTTGTTTTTTTTCTATCTGATTATTGATGATGTTTAAAAGATAAAAATTAACAGCTCTAAAAAGAAATAATTGATAGGCACTGTTGGTATAATTATATTATTTTTGGAAGCTCAGTGCGGAATAAGTGCGACTTGAAATTAATCTGGAATTGGAGATGAATTTGCCAATGGGAGGAGAAAAAATAGTAACTGAATGTGATTTGTGAAGTTAAATATTTGTTAGCATTATATTCCACATGCGGAATAAAAATGCAAGGATGCCAAATCCGAACGCTTGCAATATTTCAGCACATTTAATATATAATGATTACTGTAGTTGTTTAGCATAATGACTAAAATAGTTGCACAAAGTACTTTATTTATAGCAACCGTTGTAATTAGGTACTTGAACATTTGTTATTTCAGACAGGAATGTCCCGTAGAGCTAATCCATGGGAAATTAATTCTCCAATTAGTGAATTTATATATCATGCCTATTTCTATGAAAAGTTAAAAAAAAATTCTTGGCAATTTTTGTTACTATTAGTTTTGTTTTTAAGGAAAGAGTATAACGTAACTCTTCTTTGTCATATCTAATTCTCTAAATCAGTGATTGTATCCTCAGTGAACAAATATCACAAATATTTTCCAGTTGGAACTCCCCAAATATTATTACTTCATGGGTACTACCTGGTACACTTATAGTCATAAAGATGCTTTTTATTCTTGTAGCTTTTCCACTCTTTCTCCATTCCTCCTTTCTCCTAGAAGAAGAAAAACCCAACAAATACCTAGCGTAAAAACCCTGGGTATAAAGTATTCCCCTATATTAATCAAGTTCATTCTTTGCAAATTGAATATTATCCAGTTCCTTAGTAAGTTTTCTTTTTCTTCTAGCAATGTTAAATTAATGTCAATTAGCAAATTAGAGATGATTGTGCCTTGTGCACAAGACACAGTATGAAGACTATTCAAATGCAGCAGTTTAGAGGCCGGTTAAGGTGTTCACAGAACATAGCAGCTTTGCCTAAAAACTCTATTTAAGATTGAAGAAAACTCCTTTGCCACTGTTTTGAGTACCAAACATAGGAAACGAGTTAAATATTTAGATAACATAAGATTCTCACATCCTCTACTGAAGTAGTTTTTAACTCCATGGAGGGGCTTAAGTTTTTATACGCAAAGGTCCTCTCAGTCTAAATTTCTACCACCGTTCATGCACAGGACATTGTCTCAGAGGATGGGAAACTTGTGGTCAAATGCTAATTCCTCCCCTTGGTTTGATCAGACTGCTGAACTTGGGTTTCCTTCTTCCTAAGGCCTGTTATGACAACTGATCCATTGAGTTAAAAGGGATCCCTCCTGGCCTCCTACGTTTGTTTCCATGGGACCTTGCTGAGGTAGTCTGTAGATTTAGTTTGTACCTGTACTTTCTACAAGCCCATTTGTGGATACCCAAGCTCCTCTTGTGCAAACTGAGGAGTCTGGGTGCTGATCCCAGGGCTCTGGGTCCCTCTTGGTGAAGGGACAAGTCGGATGCTGATGGCTGTGTCTCTGGGGGGAGATATCTTCATTTGAGCAGGAAGGCTTTGGTTCACCCTTGGTACAACAGAACATCTGATTTGAAAACTGTATACTGTGTGTGATAAATGTCTTGCTGATTTAAATGTAGTTTAGCACTTTGTTTGGATGGGGGTGATTGCCAAGGAAGAACCCCACTATTCCAAGCTTAGATTTCAAGCTCTGAAACACCTCAAAAGAAATAGAGAAGTTGTGAAACTTAGTGCAGGCAGTACTGCCTTAGCTCCCACTTCCACATCATTTTGCCAAAGTGAAGGGATGAAGAATTTGTCACTTGGAGATAAGAAGTAACTGTGATCCTGGCATCTGGCCTGTTGGACTGGCTGCTAGGTAAAGTCAGTGAAACACTGGTAGTATTCTACTTTTTAATACATTAGGTTTAGTAGATTAGTAGATTTTTAATAATAATGATAACAATGCATCTGTGTTCAGTATGGCAGTTTGTATGCCTTTATTTAAGGGTGGTAGTGACCCAAGCCAAGTTAGGAAAGTAAGCAGTATCCAGATAAGCTTGAGTCTTAAGTGTTTACTACTACAAAAACAAAATATTCATGTTCATTAGCATTCAGTTTACAAAGAGGTGTGTTTGACCTGTTGTTTTAACTGTCACATACTGCTAAATACTAATATATGCTTCTGTTTCCAAATATACTTTATTCCCTTTTAAGAAATTCTTGTTACTCTTATTTTTCTGAAGAAGAGGTGTTTTAGTACAGCAGTTCACACTTTGCTGGGAAGCAGAGAAACAGAAGCTGTTCAAGTCCTGTATGTCTTATGCTCAAGCAGCTGAAGTGTTTCTATAGCCTCTTAAATACATGAGTAAAATAATTGCTTTTGATCAGAAAATACCAATTTGTTGAAATGGTACCATCAGGAATAGATACCCAGGCCCATAACAGAACTTCCTGATAAGAAGACCAATTCTGATTTCAGAGAAATGGATAGTCTGCTAGGTGTGTCTAGCCATTGAAGGAACCTACAGCTAGTTTGTTTGCTGTTTTACTGAACATGGGATTTAAAGTCAGGCTATTTCTGGTTGAATATTTAACCGTTTGGCATTGAACAGTTACTCAAAGGCTTAGCATCCCTTGGGCAGGGCACCTGTTGGGAGAGGAGACCCTGGTGTTCTAAAATGGTCAGAATAAAGCTAATACATAGATAGATTTGAATGCTGTGATCACTGGGCTACTACCTGAGCTCTGCATGCCTCTCTCTGTCTTGTAGTTGGTGAAGGTTTTCCCCCCAAAGAACTGAATTTCAGAATATAGGGCATAGGTTTCTTATCTGATCTTATTAATGTGTGAAAGGCTAAAGGCCTACTGATATTTCTTCTTGACAATCTCACATCTCTCACATTTGGACCTTTCAATGGCACACCAAAGGCAGGGTTGTGGTAAGGAGAATATGGTCAAGATTTTTGCCTGGCCTATATGTGCCCATTTTTGTTAAGCTGCCGACCTGATTGCCAGTTCACAAGAAATTAAAGCTCTTCTTTTTTAAAAAAATTATATCTTAACAGCCTATTTTAAAGGCTGTATTTTGGAGAAGGAGCACTAGGTCCATAATGTAATGTTTTAGTAGGCATTTAAAATGTAAAGTATGAACTCTGAAATATCCTCTTAGCTTACAGAACAAATTAAAAAAAAGTAATATTTCAAACCCATTCCATTTTATTCTCTATGCTTTTCCTCTGAGCATTCTAATGTTCCTCAGTGTTAATCTAGAACACACACTCTGATTTCTAAGAAAATATACTTTATTTAAAATTATTTCAGATTTTTAAGAAGTGTCATTTTCTTGTAAAGTACAGCTTATCACAGCATGATTGCTCTTGAAACAACACAAACGTGGTGTCAGGTAACATAACTAATTCAACACAGTCTGATGTGTAATACTTCCCAATATGAATACTTTTTATAAGAAATAAAAATGCAAATGCAGTTTTGGAAGATAATTAACAAGTAAAATAACGTGAAAGGGATGTCCTTTAAGTGTTACTCTTCGGAGCAAACAAAGGCTGTTCAAGACTTGGTAGTGTGTATCTCACATACTTGCAGACTATGCAGTTAGTGCCGTGGATAAAGATAGTGAAGGAATTGATGGCAAACTTAAAAAAAGGGATGATAAATTTCTTTAGTTTGGAGAATAAAATTGGGCACTGTTTGAAGATAGCAAAAAATAAAAAGTAGTTTTGCTGGAATTTGTTGTTTATGGTTAAGTATCTCCAGTGTGCTGAGATTTGTGTGGAATGTCAGGTAAACAGAAAACCATTTATGCTTTTACCCAGTCTTTGGGTCACACTTGGCAGGTGATTTTGAAAACTATCTTGTAAAAAGTAAAAATATACTCGAAATCAGAGTTTTATACAGGGGAAAAAAGAATCTGTGTTCAGAATACAGGGTCTTGTTAGCTATATGTTGATAATTATGTCAGTTTTCTGGTGAAAGAGATTATGTCAGTTCTCAACAACAGTAAATTTGGCATTTCACTTAAAAAAAATCCCAAACTTAAAAAAAAAAGAAATCATCTGGATTTCAATTACCCTGAAGGCAAAGGTCAAAACAGTCCAGGAGAAAAGCTGTGAGCGGTAAGGAGAGGGTGGGGAAAGGCATTATTATCTACAGTTCCTGGAAACATCAAAAAGCCTGGTCAGATTGGATATTCTTCTACTTCATATTTGTTATATGTGATGTGATACATGGATGAGACTTAAAGGCCTCCAGAAGGACAAACGCCTGTGTTTTTTCTCAAGCCCTGCAGGACTTGCCTGGAAAATCTGTCCAGCTCCTTGCAGCGTTACTGATCTGGTGAACTCTGTGTCTATGGGACTACTGTGGGAAGAAAAGAATCAGGACTGGGCACCATACTAATGTCATACTAACACAGTATACTTCAGTTCAGGCTTGAGAGCTGTTTTTATCCTAAGCCTTGACATGTAAGCGTTCTTCTCAGTCATTGCCTCACACCATAAAGCAGCTGCTTTCAGGACAGATTTTTGTTCTCATGGATTACTTCCATGTTGTGAGAGTGCGCTTCAAATATTGGTAAACGCAAGAGTATCACATGCAGATTTGAATACCTAGTATGTCACACTACAGATCAAACAGTGTTTAGAAGCAAAATACCTACCAAGTAAAGGTAACTTCCATACCCCTAGCAGCTTAAAAATGTACTTAAGTAAGACTCACCTTCTAATAGTGCCAGGAGACTGCTTTGAAATACTCAAGGGAATTCAGAGAAAAGGTTGTCTTCTCTATTTTAAATTCAAGCTGTTTCAAAAAAAGCTTCACGAGTGTGTGAGAACATTGGGTACTGCCTACATCTGTGGAAATGGCAGCAAATTTCAAAATTGGTGTGCACCTCCTAAGTGGTCATGCTATTGTAACAAAACAAGGCCTGTGGTGGAAGGGGTACTCTGGCTGTGGTTGTCTCAAAGACTGTGCCCAGCTAATTAGTATTTAGTAGTTAGTTATTCAGACATATCCAAAATGGTGGTCTCTGGAGCCAACATATGACTATACTGGCTGTGCAAGTTCATCAAGAGACACGTAAAGTGGTCAAGAAAAAAATGAAAATATGTTTCTGCATTTGTCTTTGTGTGTGCATGTCCCTAAATGTGTGCTGGGAAGCCAGGTGTCTTCTCCCTTTCCCAAGGACTCCTGTCTTCTTTCTGTTTGGCAATCGGATAGCTACAGTCATTTGCAGACAAATTTCTCCTCCGCTGCAGGCCTTAGGTCAGCAAAGCCCGGAGTTCTGCTGAAATTAGTAAGGCTTAGAGATACAACTAAATGAAATGTTCCCCTGGGTGTTTTGCTGACTATGGTGCATTTTAATCCTTTGCATTCTCTATATGCCACATTCCTGTTTTATGTACTGTGCACCAGGATCTTCTTGTGTTGTTTGTTTCTCTAAGTGTCTCCTGTCCCTGTAAGGGTCCTGCTCTGCTGCCCTCACTCCTGTTGTCCCACTGCAGAGGAAAATGTGGCTCCAAATGTGGTGGGGGTCTCATCACAGGTGCCAAAGAAGGTTGTTTCACTCTGCAGCTGGCTGAATACCCAAGTGTTTCAGGAAGCCGGGAGTGCATGGCCATGTAATAGCACTTGGCTGGACAGCAGCTACAGAAATAGTAACATAAAAGAAGGATTCATGGTCTGAGCCTCTTATAGGCTATGTGGTCCTGCATCTCACCAAGGGTTCTTGCCATCCAGCCCGAGGTGCTTTCCAGCTGAAAAAATCCATATGGTTGCTGTCTGCTTTTTGTTCTGTGAATAAATTAACAATCACAATTACTTATGCACTTATTCTGGCATCTTCAATACATGAACATGCAGAGTGAGATTTTGTGTGTGTGTGTAGTGAGAAGAAAAATAGCTCTAAAGTGAGAGAGATGTTATTTTGATGAAACATCTGTCTTTCTATATTAGCATTTATACTGAATAGCAAACCTTAGAAAATCATTTAGCTACCTTTAACTCTGTATTTTCATAGTTAACAAAGGATGCAACATCTGCTTTTTGCTTTATAGCATTTGTCTCTCCTGTATCTTTTGTAGAATTTAAATGCACCTCATTACTGTTCTCAGTTATTTTCTAGAATGTCTTAATTTAATTCCCATCCGTTCTCCCCCGTGGCCTCCAAAGAAAAGAAAATAGGTGGGGTAGAAAAATTGGAAAGTAAGAAAATACACTGTGTCAGCTTTTCTGATTGTGTCAGGTGCACTGAAGAAAAAAAATAATCTACTTCATTATCTCCTTGTTCAAGTGGAATACTAATCAATATCAAGGACTGAAAAAACAGCATTTGACAAATACAGGATGCTACTGACAGTTCACTTTTTAAAGTGATCACTCTTTTTTAATAGCAACCTGCTGTTAACTATTGCTTTAAGTGATTTTTTTCCAATGGTTATGACTTTAAGAGTGCTATGTTATCACTTATGCCCTTGAAAAGCAGACATCTTGAAGTGTCCCTTTACCTCCTTCTACTCCCCCTCAAATTAAAACCAAACCAAACCAAAACCAAAATGTGTTAAAATGTCTTTTCTGGATCAGGCAGAGCAAAAATGTCTTTCTCATGTAACTTGCTCATTTAGAGAATGATCATAAGATGCTCTCTTATTCTAGCAGCTCTCCTTCCTAATGCTTTATTTTCCTTTTGGGACCAAGTGTTTCATATGCTTGCATTCATTATTACATGATATGTAGAGAATGCAGTATATATTAAAACAAGTTACATAGGATGGATTAGGTAGCCTCAAATATAAAAGACAGTGCAGATATCATCAGAAGTATTTTCTGATTAAGTTAACATATACCACTTCACTGATTGATATGTTCTGAGCTAAATGTGAACTCAGGAACTCTCTTTCACATTTCTCTCGTCTGTTTTCTTCAGCAAGGTGATAAAAGGAGGGGCCTTCGTTGGATTAGGAGGTGTGGGTAGGTAACAATTCACCTTCCTAGATATGTTTTAATTGTAAATTTAGTCTCTTCAGTGCACAGGGATGCAGATCTTTGACAACTCACTTTCCCCTTTAAGGCACATTACTGAGGAGCAACATTTTCAAAGAGCTTAGTTCCCAGCCTCTGATACTGTGACAAGTGAGATCAGATAATTAGTGTTGAAATACTGCTCTGGGCTGCTTTTTTTTGTTTCTTTGTGTGTGTGTGTTTGTGTTTTTTTTAAATTTTTATTTTATTTTATTTTATTTTATTTTATTTTATTTTATTTTATGTTTTGTTTTAAGTACAAGAAAAAAACCAAAACAAAGAACTACCTCCTTTATCCAGTACTGGGAAAGAAAACTTGAACCCAATTTTGAAACTTCTGATCACACTGTTTCTGTAACTATATTCTGTGGGGCAATAGTATGTAATTGAATTTCCTAGGGTAGTATTTTTGTGTGATAGACAGTGACTGTCTCTAAATGATTTCTGTAGACAGCACACAGAGCAAAAGCCATGCAATTACAGACACTTAATATTAGAAGTCATCTTGACACCCAGAATTGAAGCATGTGTCTTTTGCACAGAGGCTTACACTCCTCCTCTGTTGGCACACCTGTGACAGCCATCAGGAGGTGACTGTGGTGTTTGGTCTTGCTGCTCCTTTATGGATCATTGGTCAACTGTAGAAGATCTGTGTGTTCCAGGACAATCTTAGAAAGTGAAAAAAAAATTTGAATGATTTGAGTGGTGCTCTTGTTGGGTTTGTGTGTCTGTCTGTGCCTGCTTTCCACTTAACACAGTGGGTAGGTAGCTGTTAGTGTCCCAGCCCAGGATGCTGTTCGTGAGCCTGTGGGGACAGGCAGCCTTGACTCGAGAGCCATTGTGCCCTCAGTAGTGCCACAGGGGCCAAGTTGGAGCTGCCGCTTCTCGTTTGTGGATGAGACTTGAGAGAGAGCCCCATGTGTCATTACTGAAGGTGCCAGCAGGTTCAGGAAAACATGAAGTAGTGATTTTAGAATTCAATGTGCCTGCTTACTTTTTTGGAGGGAGGGGGTTAGGAGAAAAAGAAGAGGTTGAAGCTCTCCTCCTGTTTTATCTGTTCCATTACACTTCATGCTGCTTTTTGTTCTTCATAAAACCTCCCCCAAGTTATTAAAAAGCAGTCAGTGGAGTGTCAGGCTGGTCCATTTACCACATATGTGACTAGAAAGGAGTATAAAATTCATATTACTTTGTTACATAAAGCCCCTCTTTATGGGTTGAGATCCCATTCTGCTCATTCTTTAAAAATTGTGTAAAATTTGTATCCTCCTGCATTTTGTCTAGTACAAGTTACAGCCAGGAAGGAAAAGCTCTTCAGGCCTCTTCCTGAAGTCTTGAAGAGCTCTCTATAAAAGCTCACTCAAAAAACCCAAACATTTCTTTCTTAGGAAATATTTCTCCCTGTATCTGCCCTAGAAGAAAAGATGTCTGCCCCTTCCTTCTCAAGGTATATTCTGCCTCAGTAAGAGGTGTTTACTTTAATACCAGCTTCACATGGCTTAATCCTTACTAATGACTGCAGCTTGCCTCTGTGCCGTGAATCCACCTATGTCTGTAGACTTCAAAAAAACCAAACTGAGAAGAATATTGGAAATCTAGCCAGAAAAACCCTCTTTAACTTCTTTGGCAGAGTGCCTGGAAAGGAAGAGAGAACACAGAATCAAAATAAATTACAGGATTCAGAAGCGCATTACATTAGCCCTAAGAAATTGCTTTCTCCTTGTATTAGTGACTAGTGATAATTTGAAACACTTCAGCTGCGGTCACTTTGTTATTTTAAAAGAAATGGAAATGGAGATGTTAAGAACAGAAAGACAATGCTTACATTTTAAAGTAGTAACTTAGATCAAAATGTTTTGGTTAAGAGGAGACACCCTAGCAAAGAGTTAATTTTAAGAGGAATCAGAGAATAAATTAGCCTTGAGGGAACTTCTCAAGGTCCTCTTGTCAATCCCCTTCCTCAGAGCAGTGGAGACAAAGTTGCTCAAGACCCTGTCAAGTTAAGTTTTGAGTATTTCCAAGGCTGCAGATTCTACAAGCCATGTGAGTTTTAGAGGATGAGGTGCACATTTCTCAGCACAGATGAGAGAGAGAAGAGTTTTGAATGACAGGTTGCTCACACTCCTTATACGTGCCTTCCTCACTGGTTTTGACAACAGTGCATTTTGATGGAGTCTTACCATGTTTTTTCTCTTTTCCAAGGTTTAGGAATCCCCCTGAAGACATTATGTAGGTTCAACACAAAGGGAACAGTAATACACCAGTGTATGTGAACTGATTCATCCACACAAATCTGATCAAGTTATTTGGATGCTCTGCTAATTAACTTTAAAAATAGTTACAGCTAGGAGTTTGAAGCTTGTCTAGAACAAGCACACAGAGCTGCTACAGAGCTCTGGATGCAAAGGACTTTCCACTAGGTTAGACTGCAACTTTACTTTATTTTTTTTGTTTAAAAGGTTGACCATATCTATAAAGTAGGAAAAATAATTCAGGAAGGTCAATAATTATTGTAGTTTTCTCCATGGCTCAGTGGGAAAAAAAGACTGTATTGACAATAAAAAGTCATTTATGGAGTATGCAGCACAAAGCGGCTCTCCTCAGTTCCTGTAGGTAAAGATAATCCTTTATTTCTTGTGCCAATGTACAATCCCAAAGGTAAAGATTTGCTGCAGAAAATGAAATATTCACCTCAAAGCAATAAATGAAAGGATCATCATTCCTCACAGCTTTTATGCAACTGTTAATTTTGGATTCATTTATAACTACCAGAATCATCATTCTGTTTGTGCTTTGCTTGTCAGTAAATGCTTAAATGAAGATAATTTCTAAGGATGTCCCATAAAGGCTTTAGAAATGTAATATTAAAGCTTTTATCCCATTGGAACCTGATAAAGACCAAGGGGGACAGATTTGAAAAGGACATTCTTTGGTTCTTTTCTGATGACCTGAGTATCCAAATTTCATTTATTTATTTATTTATTTATTGGGTCCTATACATTTCAATGGTTGTGACTATCAGAGACGTCTTGCAGGATTTGTTTCCCAAGATCCATCTCTTTGTCTTCATTGATGGCTTTATTGTAAGGGAAGAAAGATGCAGTCTGTTTTCCAGGAGTTGTCTGGATCAGTATCCTGTTGTCTTAGAAGTTGGAGATGAACTGAGTAATGAATGCAGAGACACGATGGAAGAGACAGATGAGTGAAGGTTATAATTTCTTTTCTTTTTTGAGCTGAAAGGAATATTATAGACATGTCTGTTAGTAGGAGAGAGAAATGGATCTCTGAAGAGTAATTCAAAGGAAGCCTTTGGAAAAGAAAGGTGGCACATTCCCCTATAGTTCACAGGAAGCAAAAAGAGCACAACTGGTACTCTGTCACATCAGAGAGGATGAGTAAATGATGAGGCCTTACTTCAGGGAGGTCACAGGCTGAGATAACCCCGGTTCTTTATCAAGGGTATCACTTGGTGCAACTATGTATTAGAATTATTGTAGTTATTATAGAACAGTTGCTCTACTCTGTAGATTTTTTCTGTAACGTATGCTTTTTTTTTTCTTTTCGGGGTTTGTTTCACATAGAACGTTGCTGGCAATTTCTGCAGCTTGCTAGCCTTTGTAACTAAGAAGTATTAGCATATGCCAATGTAGCCTACAAATAAGTAACTTGAGGGAAGAAAGGATTTGAAGTTTGTTTATATGAAAAATAAATGAGAGATTATTTGCAAAGAGAGATACAACATAAGTTTAATTGAATATATTTGCATTTAGAATGCAAGGGATTAATAACTGTAAATTTAGGAATTTAATTTGCAGTGGTAAGATGTATTTCAATGAGAATAATGTGTTGGAGAGATTCCTGGAAACAGAACGCCTACAAGCATGTTTTCTAATATTTCTTTGGAATGACCACAATGCTTTCTGAGTTTTTATGATATTTCATTATAGTTTGCCTCAAAACAAACTTCTGAAGTAGAAAAATACTGTCCTTAGCAGAAAAGCGCTATCCTTATTTTAAGGGTGGGGAACTGAAACACAAGGTAGACTATGGCTTTCTTAAGTGCGGGAAGGTGTGTGAAGCAGAACAGAAAGTGGCAACTCAGTTTCCCATATCCCTGGCTGGAATGCCAGTTCCCAAATATTTCTGCATTTGAGATTGCAATGGAATGAGGTTGGCTGGGTTTAAACAAGCTGGCATAGACACTGGTAACAATTTCTGTGGCAGAATGAATTTCAGTACAGTCTAGATTACTTTGCCTCTCATCTCTGCAGGTTATATCCAAGACTGCTGAGCTTCATGAGAATTTGGTTTCGTATTTGGTCTAGCTAATGTAAAGGTGGTTTTAGGGTCTATCCACTACATTAGAGTGTTGTATAAATATACCCCATTCTGTGGAGTGACAAAGCACACTCAGGTAGGTTAAGTCTTCTTAACTTACTGAGTTAAGCCCAGAGACTTGATAGTTCAACTAGAGTCTCCCAGTTCTGCCACAGATACTTGGATATGTAATGGTGGTCAGGATACTCATTCACTGTGCCCTGTGGTTTTGCTTCTGTAAACTGGAGGCAATGTTTCCTTGCCTCTGGACAGTGCCACAAGAATAAATTCTTGTTTGTTAAATGCCAGGAGCCGGGGGGAAGACAGTCGTAAAAATACACATCTAAGTACCTTAGACCATTGAGGCTTTGCAGTTCTGTAACAGCCCAGACTGCTTTATTGCTGTTAAAGAGAGAATGAATATTGTACAATGTCTACATCCTGTCAGTGTGTAGAAATGCAATTCTGCGAGACAGTAGGAAAGGCTACAGCCTGTTCTGTGTCTGTCACGGCTGCAAATTTGCAGAGAATAATGTCAAATAAATGTATTGCTGAGTTTTCTACCTTTCATTAAATCTTCATCATTATACTTTGTTGCTGGAAATTCTTTGTTTCTTCTGCTGCCATAAATGAACCATAAAAGTTCTGAGTGAGAATAATGCTCTTGTAGCGTAACCACCTGGATGGTGGTTGCCAGAAGGCTGTGTGTGTGCACAGACTCATACACACACTAATAAACAGATACACAAGTGGCCAAGGAACAGAGTTTTAATTGAGGAATACTCTGCAGCCAGGAGTTAAGGTTATGTGACACTTAGTGCCTCTCTGACTTGGAATAACTTAAAATAGAAACAATGTTGGAGCCCCCTTCTCTCTACCTAAACTTGCTAAAGGCTCCAGGAAAGACGATTTTCAGACCACCTTGTTTTAGAACAGAGTAAACAACCATTTTAAAGGATTAGAGAATAGACAGATTTTCTTCCCCTTAAGCGTTGTTATGGATAATCTTTCTGGAGTCCAAAAACCCTACAGAAGTGATGGAAAAAAAATGATCTGTGACTGAATGGCCGAAGTGATTGATGAGAATATTGGCTATTTCATGTTTCTGTCATTTTTTAATCCAGAGCTGGTAGAAGGGTTATGGTCTGAAGATTGCTGAGCAGTCTTTGTGAAATAAAACAGTGCATGTTTTACAAAATCTAAAACATTTGT
Source organism: Nesoenas mayeri (assembly GCF_963082525.1). Lineage (NCBI taxonomy): Eukaryota > Metazoa > Chordata > Aves > Columbiformes > Columbidae > Nesoenas > Nesoenas mayeri. The sequence continues at coordinate 10,510,372 of NC_137551.1, read as the reverse complement.
GAAGAGTTTACATTGTGTTTTAGAGCTACTTAGTAATACAAATATTAATATTCAATGAGTGAGGGGGATTCCTGAGGCCAGACTTTTAGAATTAAGAAATATCAGTCTGAAATTGGAAAAGTACCACTACTATACCTTATGAAAATATACTTACACACTTTCTAATGGCAAAGACTTAATAAAATAAAGATGTTGGAGAAGGGCTAAAAATAAGATGGATCTTCTGATGTAGGAGAAAGTATTTTATGAGGAAGTATTTTCTGGCTTTCTCAAGAGACTGAGTGAGATCATTCAGGAAGCTTTTTCATGCTTCATCAACAGATCTGTGACACTGTTTTGTTATCAGCTTTATGTTTTTCTAAGCTCCACTGAGAATAAGAATGTTGTATCTGAAAGCTCGTCATCTTTCATTACAATTTTCGTGCATTATCCTGCATAAGACGTTCTCTAACCTATAATGCAAGATGCAAATTAATCTAATAAACTAGCCCATCACGGAGCACAAAAATAACATATATTTGTCTTATAAACCTAACGTTTGTGAAGCCTACCAGCACAGGCACTCAGATCAGAATTTTGTGCTGAGAGTTGTCTTGAATTTCCAGGTATTTGTATAACTAAGCAGAGTCAGCAGTAAAGTCTTGATCATGGTTTGTTTGCTTTATTATTTTTCCTTAATTACTAAGGTCAGAATCAAAACCACTTGTGAGTATTTGTGATATGTTTTGCCCTAGAGATGTTCTTTGAAATTGCCCACCGTTTACTTTCTGCACATGTTGCCTTCCTGACCAATGGTACTAAAAAGCTGTAGCTTAGGAGGCTTCCTCAGATTCACCCTGTAATGATTTAGGTTTTTCTTTCCCCTTGAATGATACCTAGGACCTTTAAATCTTGAACTCTTACAGACTGGTTAAAGTACATTTTGCATTTCTACACCTCTGGCCTTGATGTCAATGTTTGAAAGCAAGAAAAATCTCTATTAGCTTAATAGATTTACAAATGAAAAATGCCCCAAACCAGATATCTGAACTGGAGTTTAAAGCCTTCTAATTATCTGGGCAAGAGCAGAAATTATGCTTCATGAATCATTCAGAACAAGCATGCTTATAATCTGCTGCTTGATTATACTTTTCAGCTGATATGCTGGAAACACCCTCCTTCCTCAGTTCATTTTGTCACTGATGAGTTTGTCTGCCAGAACCAGAGCAGAGCTGCTGCTTCCTTCCTGGCTCGGAAAGGTTCATCTTTATTGGTTTGATTTGTTAATCATGGCAAATCTGCATTTTTTTAATGGAAAGGCAACGTGTCATCTTAGATGTTAAAGTGATGCATGAATATATCACTATTGATTTTCAGGGAGCAAAACCTTTAATTTAGCATATTTATATTTATATGAAGTGAATTTGAACTTTTGCTGTACATTATATGGTGGTGGCCTAATTACACGGTTCGATACAATCTAATAACACAGGACAGTAGAAGATTTTTCTTAGTGATTTAGCTGGCAGCAAACACCAATCTTTGTGGTTGTTATCAGAGAGAGACATCTGAATCTATAGCAGTATTTGTCTTTTCCTGGCACTCAATTCCTGCTTTCTGTGTGTGTCAGACTTTTGTTTATCGTTTCCGATTGTTCTGGGCTCCTAACATTCATCTTCATTTATGTGTTTTTTTCCTTTCCCTCTGTGACTCACGGCAATAACTTATTTTCCTCTGAGGTTGGTAAACAACATCCTGATGTGTATTCTGAATCTGATGTAGGACATTTCTGTTCGATCAGAAGCAGTGACTCAGCTTTCGATAGCCAGCAAGTGGCCAGTTGCCGAGTCACTTTGGCAAGTGTCTGTTTTATGGTGAACGGTGATGAATCTGACGGTATTAAAGGAACTCCCGAATAAAAGTACTGCTCATTTTGAGTACTTTAAAGGCTGATACAGGCACAACTGAAGGGACAGAAAGTATGTTTGAAGAGTGACCTTGATCATTTAAAGGAGTACATTTTGTGATATAAAAAAAGCTTGGTTGCTATTCCATTGTGTGAAGATACCTAATTAACCAAATTCATTCTTGGCATAGCTGCTGAATAGGTAAATCAGTAATAAAATTATCTTGCTTTGCTTTATTACCGTACTTCATATATTTATACAAAAAGTTACAGAGAAATTCCTCGCCTTTTTTTTTTTTTTTTAATGTGTGCATATTTTCTTGATATGTAGTACAGAATTCTACTTTAGGCTGCATAGGAACGTCCTTTACTAATAAACCTGAACTGCTAATTGCTACAATAGAATCTGGCCCCGTTCCTCCTTCTTTCTTTGTCTAGTCACTAAAAAGTGATGAGTCCAAGTCATCAGTCATCACTCACATAAACCTGTTATGGTCTCATTTTATATTTCTATTCTGCTGTTTCTGCTGCTATGCTTTAAATGAAGGCCTTACTAACAACAGACATTAAAATAAGGGGAACCACAGTGACTTCTAGAGACAGATGGTGTTAATTGATTTCATTTTCCCCTTCACTTGCTTGCTTAAACAGGAAGACAATAATCCCTTCTTATCAGAATGGAATTTTGCTTGTCACTGGTGTTTAGAGAGGTTAGTTTTAAAGCCTTGTATGTTTCAAGATTGTAAATAGGATAATGCTGTAAGTGTACAATGTTAATACATGTAGATTGGCAGGACTAATCAGATAACTAAGAATGTGCTTTTTATGCACTTACAATTTCCACTTGCTTTTCTGCCTTTTTTTAGCTTAAAGTGATTGAGTTATAGTTAGTCAGATTTTGTGGGAAAGGTAACCTGCTAGGTACGGCAAACAAATTTAAATAGAGGAAGAAGGATTTTTTCATTTAAAAATAGGGGGTTTATTAAACAAGAATTGGATGGTATGCTTGGATTCAGGATACAAGAACTGGTAGAGTCAATGCAACTGAACTAGGCCAATGTTGTGCTATGGTCAAGACTTCTTCCTAAGTATTTTTTTCTTCTTTATTAAATTAAGTAAACATTTTCTAGTGTAAAAATGTATATCTATACTTAGATGTATTTCTAAATCTGTGGCTAGATTATTTGGTCTGCTATAGCAAGTATTTGGTCTTTCTTCCCTTGTAAATGGGTATTGGAAAAGAAGTGTCATCTAACATACAAAATGTTGCATCTGCAGCAAGCAGTCTTGAATGACATCTGATCCTCTTGGAAGAGCTTTTTGTTTACAGAGGAGAGGGTCATCCAATCTCATCTGTTAGAGAATGTGTTGAAAAGCACCTTAGAAAAACTTTGCTATACCACACCATTTCTGAAGCCTTGTACCGTTTCTGATTTACTCTTCATTCCTGAAAGACTTGCAGATCACTTTGAGTTTTGCCATTCACACTTGTCACGTGTTTACTTTCCTGGCTAACTCAGTACCTTCTTTCTTCATTTCTTACCTCTCCAATGACACTCCCACTGGACAGAACTGAAAAGAAATGAAAAATGGAAAAAAAAAAAGTGGAAGTGCCGAAGCATGTTTGAGTAAGTGCAGCAAGGATCACCCAATAAACTGCGAAATAGCTCCAGAGCAGTGCAAGTGTCAAAAATCATCTTATGATGTCCTTTTCTAAAGTACGTATCTGTGGAATCCCAACAACCAAAAGCTATTGTGGAGTACAAGAATGATTCTTTTGCAATTACGTACTATGAGGTAAAAATAGCAGTGGCCTGGTGAATCGCAGAAATCTCCATCCTTAAATTTAGATTTTCAGAACTACCTGTAGCTTTTCTGACTACCTGTTTTATTTATCCCTTATCTCACAAAAGTGAATCGATATGTAAAATAAAAACAGTACCGCTTGACTGAGAGCTAGTAAATACATACATTTTGGGGAAGTTAAAAGCAGTGACTGTTTTTTGTTTAGAATAGTTAGATGGACAATTTATCATTTACTTACTGGTTTCCTTCCACCTTTCTGTTTCTGTCAAACAGTTGTTTCATTTTGTCTTTCGTGTGTTTTACTGGCTGTTACACCTTGTGAATTATCTTCACCAGGAATTGTAATTTATTTTTTCAGTACAGGACCTAGCACAAAGAGGAACCAACCTTGTCAAATCTCTAGTTGCAAGAAATAATATTAATAATTAAAAATGGCACAGGAAAATTAGATTGAGACCGGAATTTGTATGAAATGTAATATTGAATGTAATAAAAGGGAGTCTTTAACATATAAATGGGTTTGAGAAGATACAGTGTAATCAAATTCAACTGCATTTTTTTTAGTACTTTTCATGTCATGTCTCCCAAGGTGCTTTACAGCACAATAATCATGATTAACTCTGGATTTAATCAGTACAGTACTAGTACAGTAATCCACAAAGTGGGACAATGAGTTAGACGAGTTTGATATTGGTGAGGACCCTAGTGACCACATTATAATTTGTGCAGAAATGTCCGTGAAACCCATGAAGTCTGGGTGTGTCAGAGTACATGGGTAATCAATTCTGTATTTCAGAGAAACAGCTGGAACAAAAGTCCACAAGCATTTCTCAGATAACATAATAATCTGGGGACGGGAGGTTTGGGATGCGGACTTTGTTTTGGGATGGTGCTGACAAATCATAAGAGGACTTTAAACCACATTTTCTGATGTGCTTCAGTTTTGCTTTCATAAATGTTTATAAGCGCTAATGTCTCTCAAACCTGAACTCTGTGAATTGCAAGTACTGGTTTCTTGGCAACCACATCAGGACTTTGCTATTTGCAGCCAGAGAGGAGGGTGTATTTTCAAACAGACTGCAAATTTAGAGGATTTGATGGCATTGATGGTAACAGACATTTATGGCTTATGTTTTAATTGTCTTTAATCTTGCATTCTCAGTTCTCAGATTCCTAAGTGCAATACACCATCAGTGTGGTGAGTACCAAAGTAATCTTGAATTACCTCGGTAGTGAAAACCTGGGTAATTTTTCCTGGTTATTGGAAGACAATTTTTGAAATAGAAACCTTTGTCTTAGGAATGCTTCGTCACCAAATGAATTAAATAAACTAATTTTCTAGTGTGTTTTGGGTGGATAACGATGGGGACTCAATCTCTGTCACTGGGAGATTATGATGATAAGAATTGAGGAAACTTCATTCCTGTGTACGTGCCTTGAGAGAGGGGCAAGAGGTTGTTCAGGTGTGGAAGGGAAGAGCCTGGAAGGGGCAAAGGTTATTTGGTTTAGTGCTACGACCCAGCAAATTTCAAGTATACTTTTCCTCTTCTTCCTACCTCTCTCCTTCAACTCACTACCTCAAATCTGGTAAAAGTATTCCCTGTCTCAGATCACTGTAAAATACAGAGAAACTGAGGGATGTCAGACAGAGTAGACAACAATCCACCTGTTAAGAGTCCAGAGGCCTGTTACGCAAGCAGTAGTAGCTCAAGTCTTAAATGTATTTTTCTCTGCCATTCAATATGGTTTACATAAATCAGTATTAAGAAATATTAGTATGGATGAAGAATTCCTTTTTAGTCTTTTATTATGGTGAACAATTAGAATTATTTATGTTAAGATTTTATTGCTTTCTGAGCAAATGAAATCTGTGGGTATGAGAATTGTTTCTGATTTTGTAAGATATTGTTTCTAGTGCAGTTCAGGTGAAGAAAAGAGAAGGTCAGTGCAAGGAGAAGAACGACACATTTTCATTCTCTTTCCGTGGATGTTGGCACAGGCTCTAGAATGCATGTTCTAAATGTGTGTTGGATCAGGGTTTTAGACTGTGGACTCTTAAGATTAGAGAGAGTTTTAAAATTATACCATGAGGGATTTATATCCTACTTTGGATAAATGCTGGCTAGCACTAATAAAACAATATAATTGTTGTGACTGCATCAAAGTTTATTACAAAGCTTCTCATCTAGCGATACTGGAATCTAAATTCCCCAACACATTTAACAAATGTAAATGAATTGACCTTCCCATACTGTCAGAGAAGAGATAAGTTTCCTATAGATAAGGAGCTTGCAATAGAAGTTTCTAAAGGAGTTACCAGGTATATTGTGGTCACAGCTAGGAAACAGGTTTTGTTCTTTGTTGCCCTGACCAGCCTTTCCACACTCTACCCACCTTTGCTCTCCTTTAGCTCTTCCTTTGGAGTTCAGCCCCTTCAAAGTGTGTCTGTTATTGTGGTGGCAGTCGTTGGTCCTATTGTCTTTCTCTTTCTATTTAATCTTAACAAATTTTTGTCTTCTGTGAAGTGGAGAGAGCAGTCCTTATATAACCTTCCAGGGGTATGGTAGAGTTGGCTAGTTCAAAGATGCAGAACTTCTTGAACCAGGGAACTGGGACTTTACTAATATATCCACACAGGGAAGAAGAAATTAATATCCCCTTCACACCTGGAACTTCTAATGTCTCCCTGGACTATTCATGGATGCAGCCAATGCATCGTGTCTTTCTCAAGCTCACTCTGCATGAAGTCACATCTACCGACATATTTATTATTTATTAAATGAAATATTTATTATTTTACTTGGTATTATTTTCAGAATCTCTTGACACAATTATTGAATTATGGATGAGTATGGGTATGTTAGTTTGTGCAGAGATGAAGACGGTACAGTATAGATTTCAATTTTTAGAGTTAAGTAAAATCTAACTACGTAATGAAGAACAACAAATCCAGATGAAGTATCTATTATGCTAAAGCAAATGGTGTTACTTTTTACTACTTCACACTGGAGAAGGGCCCTGGTTTTGAGATGAAATCCAGCATCTCAAATGAATTTTTTATATTTCTTGCATGTAGCAGGATTCATTTTCTCCATCATCTAATGGATTGTGTTTACTGAATCTGACAAACCCAAGAAACTGAGCTTTCAGACATGGAGGGCAAACAGCTGCCTGCATTTGTTTGGCATTATCGGTTTATCAAGACTTTAATCTTGTGCAGATGATTATGAGTTGAATTTCCATCCCTTCATGAAAAGTTCCATTATCTTTCTTAAATCTTTCAAAACTAGTATTAAGGAAAAAATGGTGTTTAGGAAAATGGCAGAAATATTTTACATAAAATTCATAGGGATGCTATGGAGTAAATGAGCGGTCATTGCCTTTCTGTTTGTTATTTGGATTCAGTAGAGAGGGAAAATATGATGCCTTGAAGACAATAGTCTTGATCCTGCTTTTAGCAAGGTCAGTAGCAAAACTTCTGCAGTTCTTCCTCTCAAAGATATGGATACTCAGCTGTTTGAGCTAAAGAAAGACATTTTCTTCTGTTGAGAAGAGATTTTGCAACTGCAGCAGTTCTTTTGGTTGAACTATCTGTCTGGTAGTGAAAAGACTGATGGCTACTGCTACTGTGGGACAGAAACCTGCTTCTTTTCTTCTGACCCTCTCCTTTCTGCACACTGTGGAATATCACAGCTCCCTGGCAGGAAAATGGACCTTGTTGCATTGAAATCAATGGGGGAAGTTACCACTGACTTCAACATGAGCAGGGTTAAGCCCAGAGTTACACAATCCTTTTACAGATGCCTTGAATCCACCACTGTTTTGGTTTATGATTTCTGTCAGCATTACCGATGCCTTGGATCCACGGGGCAGGTGTGGGCTGCACGTGGAGAGCAGGTGGGGGCCTGATGAGCAGTGGGGGGTGGCAGCTGTGAGGGAGCCTTTGATTGGGAATTGGCAAGAGCTGGGTGAGGGTGGCCTTGCCTGGAGCAGGGGAAGGACTGTGTTCCAGAGAGGTGCTGTCTGCTGGACCTCGGGTAGGATTTCTGCTGTTTAGAAGTTGATGATCTATCTCACCTATACAGGTAACAAATAAGGCTTATTTGTTTGCTTTTTGGAGTCAGTTTTGCTTATTGTGAATGTATGTTTTTGTATATGTTTGGGCACTTGTTTTATATTTGTAATTTAGGCAAGACATAAATCCTTTCCAGACCTACCTTAGGGTGAGAAGATTAGTGTGTGCTTAGAGGCACAAAAGGTCAAACATAAGCCGGAAAACGTAGAAAAAATATATATCTATATTTCAGAATTAGCAGCCCCTTTGGGCAGGGAGCTACTGGATTGCTACTTATCTGTTATTTAGGTATGCTGGGCACCTGGGAGTCATGGACAGATAGGTGTTTTGTGCCTGCAAAAGGCAACTCTATTGTTTGTTCAATGATTATAAAATTGTAAGATATTTCACCAGATTTGCACATTGATGGATTTAGTGCAGCTTGGCTTTTGCATTGGCTCTTCATTGTTAGTAAACCAGACTGAGATTAAGACTTTTTTATGGAATTAAAATAGATGGTACAGATTGTGAAGGATGTGTACCAGGAAATTACTTTGGATTTGCTTATCTATGTATATGTGGGGTGGTAAATATTGCACTCTGTGCTCTATGGATTGATTCTCTCCTGCTTGTTTTATAAAACCCTTTTCACCTGTAAAAAGTGTCAAATGCAAGCAGCAAAGACATAATGGTGCTATAGATGTAAGAAATGATGCAAGTTACAAGATAATATAGTGGTATGCATGGTTGTCTTTTCATAACAATAACCCCTTTAGAAAACTAGAGGGTGTATCTTTGGGCAGGTGATTGGAAAAACTTGATTATGCAATTACTAAACTCTAGTACTAAGAAAGTAAGATCAAATTTCCTCAAGCACCAGCTGAATCCTATTGTGGTTTATTATTAGGTACATTTATTACATTAGGTACATTTTAACAGACACTTCATTTTAATTCTTTCTTTCCTAGATGCCTTATTCATATTATTTACAGGACTTTGAAATGAAACAAGGTATACACTCTGAGGCCTTAATTGTTAACTGTTAGTAAACAGAAGTTTTTTGCATTAACTTACTGCAAAGGCTGCTGAGTAACTGTTCTGTGGTGTAGTTTGCTCTTGTTTGGGGGGATTGTTTCACATTTTGAGAATACTAATGGCACATTATGAATTACAAAGATTTATTTCAGAGGCTGCAAAAATGGTGAGACATCTATCTGCTGGAAGAGAGCTCGGTGTTCTTAAACTACCAGTGTGTAAATGAACTCTTAGATGTGTTCTTTGAGCTCTGTGAAGTGCTGCAGTGTGCGTGTTTCCAGCTGTGAAGGATTACTGTTGATCCCACTACCTCATCTGGAGAGAGATTTTTATTTTAACTCACACTTTGAATGACTGTTTCATGTCTCAGTGGTGTACACACAGAAACGTAATCCATTGATTACTTTATTTCCTACTATTCATAGGCACTGCTTATACATCACTTTATCAACTATAAACTTCATCACTGAAAGCTCTTATCTGGAGTGCTGCTAATAATGAGAGCACTTTTACTCTTGTTAACCATCTCTGGTGTGGCAGAATGGGTTTGTTTTACTTCTCAAAAATACATTTGGGAGGCAAAAAGGGGGAAACAATTAAATAAAATGGTGATGCCTACAAGCTGCCCTTGGGAACTCCAGCCAAGCCTTCGGCTCCCGATAAACTGAAGCCATTTCCGCTTCAGACCCCGAGCAGAAATTGAGGTAGCTCCTCGAGCCTCAAATAAGGAGAAATAAACTCAGTTGCAAACCAGTCTGAGCCAGGAGTTCCTTCTTACTGCCTCAAGTAAGAATGTGGAGACTGTTTTTATTCAAATGTTGTAAGATATGTTAGAGATTTCTGCTTTGTCTGTTCACTCTCGAATTCTATGACTTGCATCTTCACTTGCAGATATATGCAAAATTTCAAGGTTAAGCATCAACTGCCACTGAGGTATACTACAGTCCAAATAGGGCACTATATTAACACTGGATTATTGAGTATACTCTGACAAAGAGAATATGGCTAACAGAAGCTGTGTCCTGCCTGGAACTGGAGGCGTGACATGCTTAGTTTGTTGTATAAACAAGTATTTTGTTTTTCCTACATGCTACATCAAATAATTTTAAAATTAAAATTCAAAGTTAAAGAATATTTTGGGGATGTAAATTCATCCGACCTTTTCTTTTGTCACTTAATAAGTCAGTCAATAGTTGAATTTGGTGATGAGCTCTATTCTGAACTGACAGATACCTAAAAACATGATTGATTTCAACCATGGAGCTATGACTTCTCAAGGTTTTCTTGTAGCTGCATTATGAATGAGGGAAAAATATCGAAGCTACCTTTATTGTCTTGAAAAAGCAAAACCAATAGTAAACTTGCTATGTTTCAAAGGATGTAGAAATACACTCTGAAATCTAGATGTTTTAACTGAAAAAATAATTTTTGTATATTGAAGCTCTTGCAGATTTTTTCAATGTGTATCTATAACAATCTTAGCACATTTAAGTCTCAGTATACTTAGTAATTTTAGTCTCATTATGCTTACACCTTCCAGCTTGTTTTAGCCTTTTAGCTAAAAAAAAAAGGAGTATGTGTGGGTTTGTTTGGTTTTTTTTTTGCCCAGCTTAGGTTGATTAGTGACTTTTCATAGAGAACTTGGAAGCAGAGGCCCAACATGGAAGCTGACATTTACGAGGCAAAGACTGATAGGAGTTTACCTCATAAGAAGTTGAGGCTTTTGACATCATAGCTTTTTGCAAGTTAATTTTGGAGTAATTTTATGCTTTAGAAGGTGAGAAATGGATCACGAAGTGAAGAACCAAGTGTAGTGTGTGAACGGGCTGTAAAAGCAGCCCCTGTATCTTACCTGCCTTTGAGCCAGCTGGGACTCAGCCTCAACTTTGTACTTCTCAGCACACGTGAGAAGTTTCACATGCAAATGAAGATGGAGATACCGTATGCATTTTCTTGAGTGACCTTCACAAAAAAATTGAAATCACAACTTGGACTTTGCTGTGTGATTGTGTATATGTGAACTTGAATCACTGGGTTAATTTTGACACTGGTCCCAGTTACCACCTTTTGGTTTGTGTCATGAAGCATTTTTAGACTGCACAAACCAGGTCTTTTCAGATGAAACTGCACTGGAAGATGCTGTCTGTGTACACACCTAAAGCTGATAAGGGATAGTTACCCCGCAGCCCTGGATCAGTGCTACTCCCAAGTAAAACTCTGTAATCCTATTTTATGAGCACTTGGTCATCAGCACTAGCTGATTGACTGCTTCTGGTGTGAGATGGCCTCACATTGTGTTAAGTTACTTGCTAATACAGAGAAAGCATGGGATTTATTTATTTATTTGTTTATTGGTGCAGTTGTAAAGGAAATAAAGGGTCATTTGGGACTGAAGTTGAGGGATGGAGGTGGAGGTGTGAATTACCTGTTGAGGTGAACTGAAAGCATCAGAATAGATGTGCTTCTCGTTTGAACAAATCTATTTATACTTGGATTTTTATTATTTTAGTGAGGATAAATGAAAATCTCACCTTTCTCACTGCTCACAAAGGACAAGTCATGATTATGAGGCCAATGTTCCATCAGACAGTCTGTGAAACTTGTAGGGTACTTTCCTGACATAAGAGAGAAACATATTTTAATCTTTCCTTTGATGACCTGGACGTCTCTGTCTCTTTCAGGAGTAGCGTAAATACCAGCTTTTTAAGTGATTACAGGAGGGTTTATTTTGCTTTCAGTGTTTCCCATGGAGGATTTGCACTTTGCATACAATATGTTTGCCACACTCGGTGAGGGAGAGTGACTCGAGACTGATAACCAGCCCCCAGGTCCCAGCCCTTGCTCCAATCTGACAGTGCAATAAGGGACAGCTTTAGTAATTTGTGTTGCATGTGTCATGTTCTAAATAATGAAGATTAACCTGAGTGCCAGTTTCAGGACTGTGTTTATAAGAATATTTAAATAAAATGATAGCTTGGATTCCACAAGATTAAGCAAATGCAGATGGGGGGAGGTGAGGCCAGGCCCAAACTCAGTGAACGTTGTGTGAACGTATCACTTTCATCTTCTCTTCTACTGTTCCAATTTTCCTCTTCATCACGTTTTACAGATTCTTTTTAAGTCTGTCTCCTGGGTGATTTTTTTTTTTTTTTTCTTTTTGAGAGAGCTTGTTGTGCCATTGTGACTGTGTGGAATAACAAGCCATTTCTCCTTTCCTGGCACTATTTATTCACATGAGATGAACTGTGATTTTTGTAAGTTTTTTCTAGTTAGAGAGCTCAGGAAACCTTTTCATGGTTTGACATGCCTGGTGTCATTTTGCTGTGGGGCTGGACCATACCTGTTGTAGTATTTTCCCGAAGCTATTTTCCCTATGGGAAACAGGAATCTAGCATACTGGAAAAATCATATATGCCCATGCTATCACAATTTGTTTTGGTAGGTCTTCATAAGAGCTTTCACATCTTAAAGTAACATAAAAACTCAGAAGGGACTACTAGGAGAAAGTACAGTCAATCAAAATGTAAAACTATGTATGTTCATTAGAAGTCACAGTAGTGTATTTTTCATTAATAATGCATTTTGGATGCAAAACTTTTTCTCTCATAGGATGTTACCAGTTATTGAGGAAGTAGTCCATGGAGCAGTGATCTTGAGCAAAGTAATTCAATATCAATTCCTTTCTTTAAAAAGTGTGTGTGCTGTGGTGTGGGTTTTTTTTGTTTTGTTTTTCCTCTCCTGATTAGCATTTTTTTCTTGCGTAAGATGACTGGGTAACTCCAAGTGTTTTCAGGCTTAGGTTTTTTCAGAGGTGAAGTGATTCTGAAGACAAAAAGGGGCAATAGCGTACCTCCTTTTTCCTGTTATATATGCATATAGTCAAAGACATATTTAAACATAAATACATGCACATTTATTTATATAAATGTGAGGTTTAAAACAATTTTGGTTGGAACTTGTAGAATAAACCACATACTATATGCTTCTGCTTTATAAATACACTATGCTCTGTGTTAATTACTAGCTAAGAGAAAACTTGCAAATTATGTTTACCATTTTATCTTATTTTTGAAAGGAAATTTGTGTTTGCATGTGTATTTCCTCTTCCCTTGTAGTTTCTGGTCTTGTTTAATTCCAGCCAAACTTGGCAAAGGGCAAAATCAGAGGAGGGGTGGCTGGTTTGAGGAGATCCTATTAGCATTCTCTGCTGGGAAGGAGCCCCTGCACCTGGAGGAGCTGCTCCCTTTTCATTACAACAGAAATTCTAGATAGGTGGACAGTCTTGTATACTCCTTGGCTGTGGAAACCATTGTATTTGTTGAAACTGTTCATGCTTTAGATTCCAAAATCAACTCTCATCAGGACACAAATCCATGAGAAATGACACTTAACTAGTTCTGCTGTTTAAATGACTACTTGTTATACTTTTTTTTTCCCTTTTCCCCACCCCTCTCTCCCCGTGAAACCACTGTAGAACAGTAGAGACTTGCACTTGCTTTCAGAAGAATAAGTTTTATAAAGTGCGCCCTGTTAAAGCAGTAAGTGGACTGCAGTGTCTGATTTGTGCAGACAGCATATCTTCAGTTAATTAAGCTTTTTGGTTGATCATCTTGCTGTATAACTTCAGAACAATTGGACCACACTACTTGAAGCAATAAAAGCAAATGTACTAAATGTTGGTCTGCTTCAAAGCTTTTCTAGGATACTTCTAAGTCATGAGTTGTTGATCCCAACTTTTTACAGCTATTGTGTATTTGAAAGGTGTGACAGTTTGCCATGGAACTAGGTGGAGGGAGTAGTAGCCTTGTATGGTATTTGGTGTTGAATGGCCTAAGTTAAACAGCAAAACAGTTTTGTTCTTTGGAAGGGACCTGTAGCTGGGGAAACAGTCTATGTTTATAATAAAGATGATTTACTTCTACTTTATAGTGGACTGGGTTGAAGTTTGTAACTTTTTGGAAACCTGTCAAGGAATAAGCATTTCTGTAGTACTAATGTATTATTCAAGGCAGGGAAAGGCTAACCTTCTCATAAAACAGCAGGGGAGATACTGAGCTGCTTATCATTTCATGGAACAATGTATGAGGCAGATTACAAATGTTTCAGAGTGCTGGGGAGTCTTGGATGCTGAGCTGTTTGATAAAGTACTCATGAGTACAACAAAGCCTCGAATGTAAAGCATCCAGCTGTTATATGCTGTGAACTGGCACGTTCAAAGTACCTGCGAGCTGTATTTAGAGTTAGTACTTTATGAGCAACACATTACATCTTGGATACAATATTGGAAAGTAAGTTGTAATGTTCTGCACATCTCCTGTGTTCTTCGGGAGTGAATATTGAGAAAGGGATAATTACAGTTTTTCAACTATGATAGATAGGTCTCTGACAGTAGTTGTGGAAAGACGACAACCAACCACAAATATTTCCTGTGTAGTCTGGTCTGAAGGAGCAAAGGGGTTTTTTTTGGGTACTACCAGAATTATGTGTTTATATTTATGTGGTCCCTTGGAAATCACTATGGAAGATCTTGGCTTTGCAAATATTTAAGCACTTAAACTACAGTTCTGAAAATTGTTTATTGTGCTTCAGACAGAACACACTGATACCTGACTGAGTGTGCTTTTATATCACTTTTGATGAGGTGGTGAATAACCCGTAGCATGTGATTCTCATCTTTCTTCAAGAAATATATATAATGCAATTTTAATTGGGTCTTTTGGGTAATGAATTTATGGTCTTATATGCTTAAAACTTATTTCTTTTCTTTAAACTGGATGAGATATGTTTTGGTAGATTGAAGACCTCAAGCCTTCCAGGATAGTCCATGTGGTATTTGTCCAACGCTGAGCAGGCATGCAAGTCACGACCTTGTGTGAAGTCAACAGGAGCCTCATGTCTCTGAACTTAATGTTTGTCTAGCTAACTTTTTGAAGCTTTTCCAAGAAAAGGAGCCCCAGGGGGAAGGATGATAGAAGAGGATGGTGAAATATGCAAATACTACTGGGTTTTGGATAAAAAACTGCAATTCTGAACTTTGGTCCAAACTTAACTTAAGTTAGCCCTATCTTTCTCTCCCTTTTCTTTCTTGATTCTGCTGATCCTGTAAACTGAGGAGGGAAAAACTACATCCCTTTTTTTGAGATTGGCTTGAGGTAACTTTGCCAGGCTAATGAGTAACCTTAGTTATGTATGGATTTATGAAACAGACAGAGAAGACTTGTTTGGAAAAAAAAATCTTGAATTTCTACATATAATTGTCGCTTATCTGTTCTATATCTGCTCTTTACCACTCAGTTTCTGTGTGTCCTGGTTTTGTTAAAAACAAGTTTCTCTTTCAGTGAATTTTTCCTGTCAGCTAAAGCCTTCATATTAACTGCATTTTCCTGGAGAACCAGACACATGTTTTGGTAAAACCTAGCAATGGAATGCAAACTTATTGATAAGCATGGATGGACATCTCGCGAGAGGGGCGACGAGGAACAACCGACCAACTGTGTATAACATTCCATTCACGTGAATACTTCATATAAAATGGGAGATCACGAGGATCTCGCTCTCTTGTTCTTATGGCCGACATTAGGAGAGGACCTTGCTAGTCATCCCTGAGAACTGAGGCCTAGTGAGAGACTGAATCCAGCTCTGGTTGGCTGTGGAGTCTAATCCAGGACTTCGGGTGCCGGGTCTGCAGTTGCTGAGACTTTCAAGATTAGTTTTGTATATTTTGTATTATTTTCTCTATTCTTATTAGTAGCATTAGTAAAACATCTTTAATTTTTTCCAACTCTCTTCTCTCTGTCCTTCTTTTTTCCTCCCAATCGCCTCTCCTGAGTGGAAGGGGGGAGAGGGAGGAGCAAAAAGGGGGAAGTGGGGGGGAGAGGGGGTTAACAATACATCTGCCAGGGTTTGATTGTCACCCCGCAATCTTAACCCTCAACACTGTGTGAGTGGAGAGCAGTGCTTGACTATCATGCAATATCTGGGCTTTGCTGATTATTCTTTCCAAAGAACTTGTTGCTTACCTGGGTATGCCAGGACCTTTTGTGTGCTTTGTTTTGGTTTTTAACAGTGGCTACGTTACATGTTATTATTAGAGATTTGACTTCTGTTTTGCTTAATTAAAAAAAAAAAAATCAAAACTGGAAATATTTTCCTCAATAGCTCGTGCTGTAGTAAGTCACTGCTCTTCTAGTAGTACGTTTGCATGTGTGAAAATTGGTCCAGATTCCTGCTCTTGCAACTGTCACAAAACTCTATTTGTGTGATTATTATTTGCCCATCTTTGGTATATAGAATGCAATTGCGTTTACATATAGTGTAGTTTTTTCCAAATCCTTAGTCTATTTTCTTTTGTTGGCAAAATTCATCCTTTAAAACCACTGTGCTTGATTAGAAATGTATGACATGGGTTAAGCTATTCAATTCCATTTGAAAATATAGCTTCTGAGAATTGGCTGCAGCTTACTGAAAAGTGGTTCTTAAGTTCTTTGTTTGAAAGATAAATATATAGATATAAGGGTAAGTTACTGCAGCTTTTTTTAGGTAATAATTACAGTAAGTATTTAAAAATAAGATGCTTTTAGTATCTTTACACTTGTTGAACTGTTCCTTTAACATGATGGAGATGCTGTAAAAGACAGAGATGAACACTACCTTAGTGAAATAAGGTAGCTAGGGTTTTAAAAGCAAGGAAGCTAATAAGATAAAAGCATAATTTTTGACTGCAAAGATTTATTCCTCAAGATAAAGTAAGTATCTTAAACTGATCTGGAGACTACATGTTATTAATAGTAAGATATTTATTAAAAAATTGTAAAGCCCTCTGAGGAAAACGTATGATTAAGTCAAAGATCCTAATCTATCAGTCTAGCTTAGAGCTGGTTTGATCAAATTTGAATCTCAGTAGCAGTACTTTATTATTAAACTGCAGAAAGTATATTTATTTGAAACGGTAGTTCTTAATTAGTATTTGTGCTCCCTCCACCATAAATAATCTTAGCTGCTTAGTTCAAGTGTTTTAAATACCAAAGCAAGATGAGAATAAGAGACAAACTATTCCGAATTTCATAACAAAGATAGTAATAACCCCCCAAACACAGAAATACAAACTAAATGTAAATTTTCTTCTGTATGGCAGGAATAGTGTGCAGTACTTCATGGCTTTAAAAAGCTTAAAGCATTTCTATAATGTTGTGGGATCAACTTTTTTGGTTAAATTTTTAATTCTTCAGAAATCTTTGGTTACAAAGTAAAACCTATTTGTTAAACAAAATGTTTGTTCTAAAGTTGTTTCTAATTTGGACTACATACATAGGATGAGTTTTAATGTTGATGTCATAGCATGTAACATAGACTTTACCTGGATTCACAAGTATCCAAAGGAATCTTGAATGATTAAGCACTGTGTCACACGACACTCTAATGTGTTCCCTATATGCAGCCTCTTTTGTAGAACGAAGGAGTTGAAATATTCGACAGGGTTTTTTCTGTTTGTTTTTAATCTGGTCATTTTCTTTTTCCTGCTACCCATAAAGCTTCTCTTCCTTAATAACTGGACTCCAAGGGAGGGGAAAATGAAAACTTATAAATTTTAAAACATCTCATAAAGATGATCTAAACCAGCCTTGCGATCTATAAAAATGTTACAGATTGTAAGTCATGTGTCTGGGGACCTTCCAGGGCTGGATGCAAGTGCTGCTGCTTATTGGGTAGTTCCCATTTCTAATTGCATGGGGTTTTATGATGCTGAAGCTGTAACTTGTAAGTGTAGCAAGACTGAATGGCATCTTTTTGAGCTGAGAACAGTATTTATTTATTTTCAATTCTGGCACTGGAGCAATGGCCAAGAATTAAACATTGGAATAAAAAAAACCTGTAAAAATCTCTGAATCCTTTCGGGGATTAGGAGTGAGAGACATATTGGTATGAATATTGCCTCCATTGGATAGCGTATGTGCAGAAATCAATGTTGTAAGTGTTATGAACATTGACAGAAGTTTAGATGTTTCAGCTCCATCAGATGTAGGATTCTTGCCTTTTGCCTTCCTCTGTTGGTTTAATAGAAACTCCTGCTCTTGGTTGCAACAATAGAATCTGATGTTTTCTTAGCAGTTATTGGGTCCACTAGCCCTGTTTCCTTTTATTTAAAAGGCGTTACTTGTTAATTTCTAGATTTATTGTTTTTTATTGCATTACCTTTTTCCTTCTGTAAAAAAGTCTTGATTAACCAATGGGAAAATCATAACCTGCAAAGCACATGAAGATGTAATCTCCAAGTTTTGTCAATGAGCTTTACTCAGTCCTTGGGCAATCACTGCAGGAGAGATGAGGTCACTCACTTGCTGGAGCCACTCGGTCTTCAGCTTTTTTTTTTTCTGGAGAGCTGGTTAAAGGTGACAGAGATAATGAGGGTGTTTTTCTATGCATTTGTGCTCAGAGCAGTTAAATGCAATCACCCCTCCCCTTTCAGACATGTCAGAGTAGCCTCTGGAGTTCAAAGTTGGTGAGATTCTGCTAACTGTCAGAGCTTGAGATCATTTCGCACCTCACAAGATCAGACATTGGAGAGTAACAACCTTTGTGCAGTGTTGACTTGGACAAAATTCAAACTAGTGACCTATAGCAAAAATAATTGCTTTTTTTGGTGGAATTTGTACTGCCAAGGTTCTCTTTAAAGCTTGGAAATCCTGCTGTCACTATTTGTTTTCGCACTGCAGGAGCAGCATCGATCTTCCCCTTATGTGTGTCGTGCAGGAAGAGAACAAGGCATGCAAGGTTAGTGGCTGTGCTCTCCGGGACAACACCACTGGCTCTTTTTGGACATTACAGCTTGAGATGACTAGATGTTATGTGCAATTCAAGTCATTCAAGTCTTAGTTTGAAAAAATCTTGTATTATTCAGAAGGCTGAATCTGTGTAAAATAGTAGGGATTCCTGATTTAAATCAATGGAGATTATAAGTTGATGGAGAAAAATTTTCACTTTGACAGGCTTTTATATGACAAATTGCAAACGATTGTCACTCTGGGGGGTGGTGTGGGAGGATGGGTGGGAGTGAAAGAGGAAGGAGTCTGGATGTATGTAAAATCCTACTGTTCTCACCACTGGGTGCACTTAAAATGTCATTATTATCTAAGATAAAAAGGATACTAAAGAAAAAAGGACTCTTCTCTGTTGTGTCCTCTGAAAATACCCATAGGAGGTTCCCATAGTTCCCTCTCAGCACAATAGGAATAGGGTTTAGGATAATTTAGGCAAGTGAGTTTCAGCTCAGTTGTTAGAAAATTTTCAGTCCTTGCTTGTTAAGGGACTGGAGGGCTACATGGAATTCACAGGTGTCTTCAATTTTCCTTTACAAGAAGAAAACTTTTTATGTGCTAGCAAGTCCTTGGCCTTAACTCACAACAGCTAATTGTCCCAGTCAGTTCTGCTGTCCCACCCCTTTGGCTGAGCATCCAATGGATCACTTGTCCAGCTGTGGATGGGCCTCCTCAGACTGTGTACTGAAGATGACACTGACCCCAAGTAATTAGCTGAGAAATTCTTTTGCTGTTTAGTTAGACCGACCAACACTGCAGAACTGAGTTTATGCAATGGATTGTACTCTCAGCATATCACCATGACATAGAGAAGTTTTTTGCTTTTTTTTTTTTCTTTTATTTTTAGTTAGAACAAGAGTTGGCCGTATATAAGTACTTTCTATTGAAAGGTGTCTTCTGTTGACATCGTGGGAAAACAAAATGCAAGTGTAGTAATCTAAAGGACTATACAACGGGGTTATATCTTGATATTATGCTCAGAAAAATGCAGAATTTTGGGTGTTTTCCTCCTCCCTCTATGATTTAAATAATAGCAGTCTCACTTGGATTTCATTGCAAGCCTGTGCCTGAATGATGGTCTTCATCAGATTTCCACCCAAAACTCCCTTTGGCTTTTGGCGATCTGATCTATTCCTGCAGTGAATCAACCAGTTTTGATGGATTTAGATTAAAAAAATTCAGGGGATTGGCTGGATAAAAAGCTGAGCTTCCCATTTCCAAGCGTATTGTTACCTCATATAGATACCATTGGTTCAAAAATGGCTATTGCAGCACACTTTTCATTGATATGCACCCGTACCAGTTACTGAAATGTGACACAAAAGCTCTTCCTGTAATAAAGAACCCCTCTTTTTTTTGATGGATTTTGCTTTTTGGAAATAGACTCTCTATTCTCACATCCATGCTGATGATGGTTCAGAACATGAATATACTTTGTTTTCATCTCATAGAGAACACTGAAGAATACTGAGCTGATGAAAGTACCAGTACCTGTATCAGTTAGTTTTTCATTGATGTGACAAAGCTGCATGCTCAGTTGCAAGCACAGAGAGACAGATGAGCCCAAAAGGTTAATTACTTCTCATTTTCTTATCTTTGTGTTTATTTCAAATGCTCGTCTCTTCCAGTGCCTGAAGGTGGCCAATTAATCTTATGTACTTTTGTTTCTACCAAAAGAATGGCTGTGGTGTGTCTTGCTGTTCTTAATAAAGGCATGGAAAGTTCTTTACTGAGGAAGAATACCAAAAAGAACAGAAAACCATTTTGCTTAGAAGCCTTTTTGAGGGGCTGTTTAAAGCTAAAACTTGTAGTGAACTTCGCATGAAAGTTCTTCCATTAGGAGGATTGTGGGTTATGACCAGGGAGAACTGTGGTCTCTACCTTTCTTCAAAGTAGTTATTTTGTTCCCTGCAAATTGTATTCAGAGGTAAGGCTTTCAAATAGAAACCCAAAACCAGGGAGCCAAGCCACCTCCCTTGGTACACTGTCTGTGCTTCCCGGCTTCTGCCTTGCAAAGTGATTTGCAGGGCAGTGATTTGTCACTGTGTGCTCTGATTCTTCCCCGGCTCTACGGAACAGAGGATGGAGATCTGCCTGCTATTGTGTTATTTATTATCATAACTCCAGAAAAATAGGATAAATCGATGTTTCTCCTGTGGTGCCTTGAAATCTTAAGCAAGACATTTTAAAGTTTTTAATTTAATTTTTAAATTCCTCATCCTCCAAGCTGTTTCTACCAATTCCCTGCTGCAGAGTGTGTTAGAGTTGTTCAGTAATCATTTCTACTGTCTGAAACGTGCTTCTTGGCTGGCAAAGAATCAGTAATATATTGGGGAATATATGTTTAAAGGATGTCAGCATGAAGTCACCATGCAGAAAGTAGAATCGGAAGTCCAAGAAGTTTAATTAGTATAAATGGTGTCTGGCAGATAAAGGCAAAGTACTTTAGAGATGGACATAAAGACTCCTGCAAAGGGGTGTCTCTGTGATCAAAATCATAAAATAATCAGATTTTTAAATATGTTAAGAGTTGTGTGTGATTGGTTTGTTTGTTGTTTGTGGGGTTTTGGTTTGGTCGCTTTTTTTTTTTTAGTAGGAAACCTCTTTATTCTTGTTCTTCTATCTTTTCCTCTGCAGTTAAAAAGTATTATTCAAAGGCACCACTGATGCCTCATTCAAGACACCTCCATGCCCTAAAGGATATAAAAGCTAAAAGATGTAGCTGTAACAGTGCTTGATAGTCCTGTGTAATTTGTGCCAAAGCAATAGAAGCACAATAATAAATTTCAGCTGCATTGCCTTTAACAGGTAATCTAAGCAGTCCTCTAAACGTATCATACAGTTTACCCTAAATTAATTGAAGGGAACTCCTCAACTGGCTGCTTACTCACAGAAAGCATTTTTGGTAAACTACTACAGAGAAATTTTGGGAAAAGAGAAGTTTGTTATGCTCTGAGTGATTCTTGTGAAGCTTCCCTGGACTCATAGACCTATTCCTAAATCTGTAATTGACATTGCATCATTTACTTCCTTATTGGGAAGGAGTGTTTTTGGGTGAGGTGATGCTGAATTGCATGCAAGTATCTGGGAAATGTGGCTTACTCTTCTTTTGATCAGATGGAAGGCTGTCTTCAAAATTAAGAAATATACTGTTTGATGATTCATTTCACAAGATGAGGATATGCTTTATAGGTTTTTTTTCATGATTATCCAGGAGAAGGGATCTGCTTGATAGTGTTGCTGTACTGGGCACAGGTGGTTTTCAGTAGTTCTCAAATAAGTGTGTTGGTAGGTGAGAGTCTATGGCATGTTTTTTGTGAAATACGTATGGTGGAAAAAGCTATTTATTTTTAAGCAGAACGTGACCTGGAAAAAAATGGAATATTTCCAAATACAATTTTGCAAGGCTTTGCTTCTTGCCTCACTTTTGGAAGCATTTGTTTGTCTCATGCTGTGATGCAGCATACCGTGTAACAGGAGAGCTGGAAAAGAAGATGTTTCCTCTGTTTTTTTCCAATATTTGGTTTGGTATGTAGTTCTCTTTTGTTATTGCACTCAAACAGTTTAATCTGGTAAAGCCTTCCATTAAAAAATATGAATTATTGGAGTTGGAATATTATGGTAATGAGAAGTTGTTGGTGTAGTTTAGCAAGTAGAATACCAGACATGGACTCAGGAGATCTCTTCAGCTTTGTCCCTGCTTCTTTCACTCTCCAGCACATGTCCAGTTTGCTTCTCCATTGCTCAGTTTCTTCCTCTTCAAAGCAGTGTTGTTAATACTGTTTTAAACTGCTTCAAGATCTGTTTGTATAATCTCATACAATGAGACTTATTTATTTATTTATTTATTTCCCCCCTCTTAAAGTTGCAGCTTAAAGGCTCTTTCTATTCCTGTTCCATTAAACAAAGACTGGAATTAGAGCTTTTTTGATTGCTTTCCCTTTCCAGCCAGGTCATGTTCCTGGACCTGAATTTGATCTGCGGCCTAGAAGAAACCTGAATAAGCAATGCTAAGAACTAATGATTTCTCTGCTTATCAAGTTGTGATGAATGTCCTTCCTTACAAGGCTTGAAACCACTTAATTTTTAGAATTCTCCTCGTATATTTTTATGCTCATTCGCATTCTACAGTAGAGGTTAAGATTTGAAAAGCAAGACTTCTCACATCCTTTATTCCTGCAGACCCTTGGTTCTCAAAGTATAGAGCTTGTGTTTACTGGACAGGATTTAGACTGGATATATTTAAGCTGATGGTCAGTGATGAAAGATTTCTGTGTAAAATAGCAAAAAGAGTGGCAAGAGCATTTTTATGATATAGGGTATCATCAGCCACACTGGTAAAGGAGATTGCTAGCCAAATGAATGACAAATAGGAACTACATTAAATCTTGCAAATCAAGTTTATGAAAAGGAAGAATGATAGTTTATTAAGGTCTCCTAAAGTTGAAAATGTTCACATTTCCATTTTAAGCCTGTTACAATCGTGCATAAATTAGCATGCAGAAGTCAGCACATATTTATTGTATAGCTCTTCAGCTCCAGTACTTTTTAAATTGCTGTTTAACACATTGTAATTATTGTATTCAACTTTAATTAAATGTAAAGTCATGCATATTGGAAACACAATTTACACATTTTTCAGAGTGTAATGATTACACAGACTTTTTTCCTAGGCATTTTAAATGTTAGTTCTGAAAGGAAAATAACTTGTTCTAGTCTAGCTCTCTTGACCCATCACTCCTCTCTCTTGCCTACCACATAGTAAGATTTGTAAGTCTGAAAAAGCAAGATTGAATTGTTAAGTTCTGCTACTCTGAAATCCTGCCAGCCTGTACTTGGTAATCCCTGAAGAATTAAGAAAAAAGGGGATGGACTGTGTCACATTCATGCACATCATCTTAGCGTGTCATTGGGTCACAGGCTTAAGGCAACAATTGCATAACTGCGAAGGCAGAGACAGGCACTGTCTCTAAGGGACTGTGAATCCCACAGGCTGCTCGAGTGTGTGTGTGTGCAGCCCTTGGGACAGTGCTAATCACTGAGATCTCTGTGTGTTGAGGGTCTTAAATTGTGGAATCTGTGCACACTGAAGCTACATTATTTTTTTCATTCTACTTTAGTGGAATCAGAAGGGAAATCCTTGAATACAGACATTGATGTGAAACTCTTCAGCAGCACTGTATAGGTGGAATAGGTGTTCTGCAGTGAGGAAGCAATGTTGCTCCTGTTGGAGACCCTCTTATTGTGCCTCCTTTATTCCATGAAGTGTGACTCCAGCCCTGTGTGCTCTGACCTGCTGTATGCTTCACTTCCCAAGACACAAGCCTGCATCCTCACCTGCAAGAACACAGCTTGGTACCTGGGTGCTGTTGAAGGAGGGGAAGGAGACTTTGTTCTTGCGTGTTATGAGGTTTTGTGTACCTTCTGGCTATGCTGATGTGCAGACAAGAAGGTGCTTGATGCAACTGTGTAGGCTCTGTGCTTGAAGTGGATCAGCTGTGACCCTTGCAGTGGGGCGGCAGCAGGGCTGGACTGGGAGCTCCAGGGATGCCCCATGAGCCTCAGACTGTCTGTTTTCAGGGCTGGCTCACTTGTTGTGTTCATTCACAAGCTTTCAGGTGTCTAACTGAATTAGTTAGAATAAACAAAACTGTGGAGACCCCCTGGGAGAAAGGGAAGGGATTCTCATTGCAACTCTGAACTCTAATTATTTGCATCTATGCTACTGTGAACTTCCAGATGGCATGTTGCTCTGTTTTCTTCCAGTGTGATGCACCCTTTGGGGAGTTTTCCTGAGGAAGAATGAAACATATTTGAATCTGCATGCCATCCTAGTACCCTGTGAATGCCTTGTAAGCAAGACTGCCTTGTCTGGCAAAAAGCGTCTGTGAATTAAGAGCAACTTGGGTTAGGAGTCCACATGCCAAATTAACTTAGTTTCATTCAGCAGCCCCAACAGATTATATTTAGCAGGCAGTCTGTTCCCCATTTGGATGATCTGCTGACATCATGTGCTTCCTTCCTCTAAATCATCTAGGATGAAAGCTGTGATTTTATCATGCATTGAACACACACATACATTTACTCCTTCTAAGCTACTAACGCAAGATAGAGCTCATTTATTTTAGCTAAACCAATTCTTGACATGTATGCACACAAGTGTTTGTCATAAATATTTTATTTGAAGGGTCCAAGGCATAGAACATACACCAGCATTCATATTTACAAGCCTTCAGGCTCTTATTTCAAAATATTATATATTAAGGAACAAGTCTCCTGCTATTTCAAAGATTTTTAATCATGATTTTCTTGTTTAAGCTTTGTTTCCCCCCACCTTTCTATTATCTTTAGTTTTTCTTTCTGTAAAATTTCCAGATATATTTTGTGCTTATTTCCCCATATAAGGACATAGTCTGCTCCACATGATATCACAACTAGTGATGAGGATGTAGCTAATTGTGATCTTACAAGTATATATATTTTTTAAAAATGGAAAAGGAGTGACTAGAACATAAATTCTTTAGCAATGAATAGCCTGTTTTAATCTATCGTTAAAAGAAATTGAAGAAGTATGGGCAATAGTGGCAGCTCTTATTTTCAGGCATGTCTTCACCGATTGCTTTTTTCGGTTTATGATTTGGAACCGGCAGGCTCTATAACTGTTTTCATTCCAAGAAAAATACATGTACAACATCTGCACTCCATAGGTGAAACTGTAGTTGAGGTGGTTCCCTGGCCATAAAACACTCCCTTGAACAGAGGCAGTAAGGTTGACACAGTTGTGCTTTCTCTGATGTGCTTTCCTGTCTGCTTACAGTAGCTGCAGTGATAACTTGATTGAAAATTTGAGAGGATTAATTTATTTTATATCAACATAGGCTTTAGTTTCCTTTACTGGACTTGGTTCCCTGCTTTAAAAGGGCTCAGAGACCAATATGTTTGTTTCATAACAATACTTGAGGAAGAGAATTCCCCTTTTTGTGAGAGAGAATTTCCAACCATGTAGTGCCTGGGCAATAGAATTACAAAATTGGAATTATTGTCTGACTAGCTAAGGGATAAGTCCAATTTAAAATAGGGGATTTGTGCTTGTCCAGCTGTGCATCTACTTTAGGACTTCCAGTTACTCTGTCCACTAGCAAGCTTCTTAATGATTTGAGAAAGACATTTTCATGGTAGGAATTGCACTCTGACTGTCCTGTTTTTCAGTACATACAAACTGCTTACCGTTTATATTTTTAGTTCCACAATAGAGATAATTTCCACTTAAAAGAAACAAACCCCCTGTCACTTTTCAAGGTCAGGTCTTGTCATGGAGGTGAAACATTCTCTGGTGTGAAGTTAGAATACTTTGATGCTGGAATAGAATTGTAAGAATATAAGAATTATTGCTTACACTCTCAACACTCTTGGGTTTTAATGGACATACAATGCCTTCCAAAGTCAGTCCAGCCCTAGTAGTTTAGGACCACCTCTTGGGTGATCTCACTCATTACAGCAAAACCTAATGCTCTTATGTTGCTTGAATTATGTACACTGTAATGTGGAACTATAGGTGAGAGGTTGAAGTTCAGTTTTGTTTTCACTTGGGACCAAATAAAAATTCCAGAGAGCTTTCTTACTTTTTGTGCTAGGAAGGAACCAAAAAAAATGTACGGTGTGAGCAGCAGGTGAGAATGTAAAACATCCTTGTTGCTGTTGAGATGGGCATAGTCTCCCAGTGGGGATGTATGATAACATTCTTGCATGTAGGATGCAGTAGGTACCCAAAGATATGTTTTTTCTGAAAGTGCCTGCTGAGAGATATATGTGGAAGTAGGAAAAAAGACAAAACACCGTTCTGTCTTATCTTCTTTTGTTTAGTGCAGGAAGGCTGAACAACCCTGCCTTTGGAAAAGGGATAATATTTCCGCATCTCAGCCTCTCAGTTACTGGGTCAGCCTGTGATCCACTGGGGATGTTACTTTATGCGTTTATCAAACCCATGTTTGTCTGCTGGTTCTGATCTGACTTAGGGAAGGGCTGGCAAAGTCCTCCTAGCCCAGGAAGTTGAAACTGTGCAGTACTTCTTGCTTTGTACATAGAAGTAGACCAGAAAGCAAGCGAAAAATATTTTCTCTGTGTGCATTTCCTATCTCCTGCTCCTCCCTTGCCCCACAGCCCCCCTTAAAAACAAACAAACAAACAAAACAGCACCCCAAAAAACAACAAAAACAAACAAAAAACCAGAAGTTGAACTCTGGCCTCATACCAGTGAGTACTGCATAAAATGGAAATCCTCAAATGTATTTGCAAATATATAGATGAAGATTGGTTGCTGATTTTTCTTTCTGTATAATTTATTTTGGGACCCTTGAGGTCTGATCTGGTTAGACGACCTAATCTATTTATACTTTACACACTTTTGTCTGCAGGTTTTATGACCAACTGCTGAACATTAAATGAAATCTTATCATCAACAATATAAACTATGTATATTTTTCAAAGCTATAGTTGAAATGGAAGATGAATGATTAGAAGTAATATCTGCAAACAAAAAGTTTTCCTTGTTAGTTCCTTGTGCATTAAGGTATGTTAGCAGTGCAAGAAGCTGGCCCTCTCGCCCAGCCTCACTTGATCAGAAGTAGTAAGACACAGAATTGAGTGGCTCTAGGTATGTCCAGGTATTTCCTTCAGTCCTGGCTTTACACAGGCACGGTTCTCATCCTCATTGGTAGAACTGGGAGCACTGAAGCTTTTCTCCCTGCTTGTCACTAATAACTGGTGACTGTGTGTTTTTTTTCCATATGTAGCTTTCGTGCAAAATTGTGTGCTACTCTGTTGGGGATAAACACGTCTGGTTTTGAGATGCTTTGTGGGAATGAGTAAATATTGCAGGTTTTATTTGATATAGATCATAGAAACCAGACTTGCAGATGTGTTTCCAGACTTCAGAAACAAGCCAGCAAGTCTGCTACGGTGTCTGCATGCTATAGACTTTCTGCTCTGTCTGTGAAGCACCAAGGGCACCTGTGGTATTGCAAGCAGAACAAATGTGGCATAGAAAGCACTTTGTAAATGAAATTACATGCCTCTTCTTATTGCTTGTGCTGAGGATGAATTTGGGATAGCTAACTAGGAAAGAAAAATTGCTTCTTGTTTGATTTGTATGCCATCCCAATCAGGGTCTATATATAAACAAACATTACTGCATAATTACAAGATAAAATGCATGAAAACTTTGAAAAATATATAATCTTGTTCTTTATTGGATCAAAGTAGTAGCAATTTTTTTTAATAGGCATGTTACTTTTGCTATCATTCATAAAGAATGCTTCCATTTTATTTTTTTTTTCTCAATTTTTATGCATAGTCCATGGAAGAAATCAACCTAAAACCTTCCTGCAGTTATCAATACCGGTCCATTTTATTTTGACCATGGTGGCTAATGCTTTTGCTTACTTGTCTATACAGTGCTTAAGGAAAGGCCACAGTTCTTAATCAAAATTCTAAATCTTATCTCAATATACATAACTCAGGAATTATTAAAATTATTTCCTTCTTACCTCATCTATTTGTTATTGTAATTCACACTTAATAATTTGAGAGGTTGAGAGCTGTTAGCAGAAAGTCAGTGTTTACATGTGTTAATTTACTGCTTTATTATTGGTTCTGTGAATTGCAGTGGTCGGTTCTGCCCCTTCTATCATGGATTTATAATCAAATTAAAAAAAATATTACTTAGTTACAGACACGGATTTTCAAGAAATCAATGAGATGACACACCATTAAATGGTAATATTAGGATACCAACCATCTGACTGGAAAAGCCAACCAGAATTAAAGAGAAGTATTGTGAGAGAGGCTGTTGAAGTACTAAGCCAAGTCCTTACATATCACATTATTTCGTATGATTAGGTAGATTTTTTTAATGCCTCATTTATTGTTTGAACCACCAGTGTCTGGTTTCATTGGCCGTGGGAGAGGGAGAATGCATTGGCTCAAACCTTTTGAACATGATACAATCACCCACCCCCCTTTTAATTTCAAACTGAAGGCTCCTTGTGAAGCTTAGTGTGGAGGAGGTTTTCCTTGCTCTTTCCTCTGCTCTAGGAGGCAGGGCACTGCTGGAAGAACTGCGTGCTGAATGCATGGATCAGAAAGCAGACACAGACTGTGCTCCTTTAAGAACTTCTGTGATCTGTATAGCTCACCTTTTATTATTTTATTTTTTTGTTACTGTTGCTATGCTCAGCTGTACCTGCAGCAGAATTGAGGCTAGTACGAATGCCTTGCCTAGATGAATAGAAAAAATTGTACTTTGGAAGGGGAAAGAAAAATAAGCATCTCCTTTCCTGCTTTAAACTGTAAGCCAACCTTCAGTTTTGATTTGGAACTAGCTTAGCTCCATCTGGCTATGAAGGTCCTATGAGTCAGTCTCAGTATTCAAACAGGTTGAATCCTTGAATTTGGAAACTGCTACTTAAAAGTATTTAAAAGGAAAATAAAATACAAATGCTGCACTGTAGCTGTCATCCTATGTTGTAATTGGCATGTAGAACCTTTTGAAAATTGTGTATTCCACCCAACAGCCATTATTGAGATAAATATTTTGTAGGCTTTTTTTGAACCCTGAGATGTCAATAGTTAGAAATCCTGGGATCTTGCTTGTGCATCCAGACTTGTAACTCTTCCCGTAGGTGTGTGGCCCTCGGGCAGCTGCCACTCTGGGGTACAGAAGAGAGTTGTGTTAACCAGGTGATGTGAAGAGCTAAGTATTTCAAACTGTTTGGATTTGATTAATTTGAAATTAAAATCCAGACATTGTAAGTGTACATGAGTTCCCCAATTCTTCTGTGAGGTGCAAACTAAAGTTTCCTGTATTTCTTTTTGCTTCAATATTGTGTCTTACTCAAACTATGTAAGCCCAGATTTTCCAACACATATAGCAGAAATTATATAATTCAAACCATTTAAAAACAGGTTTAATTAGAAGTTTTTGCAAAGATAAAAACAGGACATTTGTAGCTTATCTTACACTTCTGTTTATTTCCCCACAGTATAAAGCAGTACAGGATGGTATTGCTGATGTATATATGTGGTCAGGTGTTGCGTTAAAGAATTTGGCGACTTCCATGGTGTTAATGGTGGTTTGTGGTGTTAGTGGTGGACTCAGTTATTATCTGAGTGGAGAAAATCTGCAAAAAACCCAAAATAATTCAAAACCTCTGGATCCAGGTGAAACCAAGAAAAGTAGAATGGACTATTATTGTCAGTGCTTTCCAAATCTTTTCTCCTAAGAAGAGTTGATGAGATTATTGTAGAATAGAACATGGAAGAGTGTTCACTTAAAAAAAACTTGAATAGTTTTCCTATGCTTGGACTTCTGGATTATGCCATTAGGTGCTAGGCTGGCCAAGGGCTGCAAAGGTTTCCTAATTCCATCTTGAATAACGTTGTTTTCCAAGCAGTAAAGGGAAGAATGCTTGTCTCTATTTTAGCAACCATCACACAGCAAAGGACCTGTTCTGGCACTTCAGTTTTAAGTCTGAAGGAATATATAAGATAAATGAAAAAAACAATTTAAACAAACAAAAAGAACTATAATTAACATAAGATGGGGGCAGTATAAAATCTGTGGTAAGATGATAGAAATAGATAAAATGAGAAAAAGAGGCTATGGAACAGTGAGTCATTTTGCTAAGTGTAGCAGTCTGATGTCCACTTTCCTTAAGGTCATGTCATTTTCAAATGGGTGCAACTGCTGTGTAGAAGAGATCTGCAGGAAGGCAACCTGGGGACAAACTGTGAAACCTGTGCATGTGTTTGCATTTGTTTATGATAATGGCAGCTTGAAAATGCTACCTGCCGCTGTTAAAATTTCTGTTAGCATTTCAGTTGTGTTCTCTGAAGCTAGCTAAAGGTTAGAGAGAAGAAACTAATTTATGTCTCATTAATTAGCAGTACAAGAAACATTTGAGGTCTGAACTTCAGGATTGTTTATAAAAGCTGCAAAATTAGTCAAAATTCAGGAGGATATCCTCCCAGGCATAATATTCCCCCAGAACTGCATTAGAATATATAATTTAGGTTTAAGAGCTCTGATTGTCATGACTTGTTGATGTCGAGTTGTGGGACTGTTTCTGGAGGGTGGGTAGGGACATTGTGATGCTTATACTGTAAAGTTTATTGGTTAAATAGTACAGAGTAAGGCTCTTTTATTTCTGTCCATATTTCCAAAGAATGCAAAACTGCTTTTTCAGCATCTATATTTTAAAATGAGTCTGTCTTTTTTTTTTTTTTTTTTTTTAATTAAAAAAAAAAAAATAAAAACCAAAAAAGAGAATAAAAGCAGTTTGGTTGCCATAGAGATCCAGTCCCTTGTGCTCAGCTTGTTCCATACCCTGAGGCGTGAGGAGCTTACAACTGGGCTACTCTTGCAAAGCAACAGGTTTTGGTTCCTCTCCTGCTTGCTGTCCTCAGAATGCAGCAGCAATCCCACTGTTTTGAGGTGGAGCTTTCCTTTTTCCATTTCCTTGTTCTCCGGTGCTTCTCCATGATGCCCAGGGACTATTGCTTCCCCTGAGAAAACTCCCAGCTCAGGTTAAAGAAATAATGTGAACTGCTACTATGGCAATATGCAAAGACATTAGAATGCACAGAAGAGACCTAGTGTTGAAATGTGAGTGAGTGCAGTAAGGAGGCTTGTTTGGCTCTTATAAACAAGATACAGAAAGGGGAGAGTGACCATAATACAAACAAAAGTCATGGCGTCATCCTGTGCTTTCTCCCTTTGCCATGCTGTTTAGCAACCGGTATCATGTCAGTGCCCTAACTAATGGCAATTTTAAGATCAGCTCATGTTTGTTTGCCTGAAGGGGACCATGTGCTTTTCTTATTTGGTAAAGAGAACAATGATTTGCTGCTTTAGAGCTGTGACTCAGTGAATGTCCTTGGGTACTTTGTAGGTACGGAATGAGAAGCTGGTTTCCATGAAATCTCTAATGATATGAGTCTAGTCTTTGAATTCTCATGCTCTGGAAGAGTTAATCCCAAACCTTGCAAAGTAAATGCAAAGATTCTTTTGCCTTCTCAGGAGTTGGCAGCAAGCTGTTGAGTTGAGTACTATATAGGCTTTTCTACTGACAATCCTCTGTGAGACATTTCATGAGGACTTCTTGTCTTGATTCCACAATCACTCTGCACTGTTCAGAAAACAAAACAACAAGCACCTCACCAGGCAAACCCTAGAGAATGTGTTTTCTGATAATGTCCATTTTTACACCGAGTGACATTTAATAAGGCAAGAATAATAGAGTTTCCTCCAGTTCTAGTGTTGCTGATGGGTGCTGAAGAATACATAAGAGAAAAACTTAAGCAAAATCGGTTATAGTAAGACAGATACTTATCTAGATAGCTTTTAGAATGGTTGGAAATTTACACCATACAGTGTGGTGTGTCTTGGACCTCTCTTGAATAGACACATTACAAGCCCATCAGTGTTCAAAAAAAATTCACTGAAGTGGTACAAGAAATAATTTATTTACTGATAGTTTGCTTTAATTGTCTTTCTGTAGTTCATTCTAATTTCAAGTTAATTGTATACAGTTTGATGACAATATGCTGTGTCTACCAAATGCAAATTCTCCAAAGTCTTCAAGCAGCATTTCATCTTAATGAAAATGCTATTTGGAAGGGAGAAACGTAGTTTAAAAGCAGAGGTCAATTTTGGCAGCTAATGACTTGGCATAGATGAACAGAAATGTCTTGCTAGGGGACTTTTTTTTGCTGCAAAACGCGTTTTTTTCTCAGTCAGGTCTTGCATTGACTTAGGAAGATAAGATCTTATGGCAGTTTCTGAGAAAGTGTACTTTGGCAAGGCTTTGTGATTCTGGCTGATTTCTGTTGCAGATGAGAAGTGCCCCTTTTCTTATAGCCAAGTATCTTGTTGGCCAGAGATGTGAATACAGGGGGTGGGGACCTGAAAAGAGAAGAGTAAGCAGAATGGAAGCTTATGTGAGTGTTCTGAATAATCCATGGGGACTGAGTAATTATGTATGACTCTTAATGAGATGTACATGTCATAATAGGTTTTTTCTGAAGCAAGAAGAAAACTGATGTTCAACAGACTGAGAAAATGTAATGTGAAACTATAGTCCAGTGCTAGCTTTGTTAAAAACCTACTACAGCGCCGAGTTAAAAACATTTAAGACTTATTCGCATGTCAAGGAAAAATAGCATTGACTGAAAGGGTGGTGATTTTCAATTTACCCATGGGAAATTACCTTGCTGCATGCTTTCTTAAAAAGAGGGGGAAAAAATCCCTGTTGTTCTGTATGGTTCTTCATCCTGTGCTGCTCATTTGACATTGGCCAGGAAGCAGGTAGGATTTGAACATTGACTCAGCCTGGACATACGGACAACTGGTTTTCAGTTACCCAAATGGAAGGGAAAAGTCTGTATGCCAGTAGCGATCCTCAAAGACTAAAGCACCATAATGTGTAATCACTTAACAATGTGTGTCTATAGTATTAAGCACATTTGAATGAAGGCAAATGAATGACTTAGAAAATATATCCAATTATGAAAGTCTTGGGGCATATCTGAACAGTGTTTGTTTTCAATTTCAGAAACAAACATCAAATAAAAAGCAATGAAAATGGATTTATATGGTTAGTCTTTTCTCTTCTCAGATGGAAAGTAATTTCCTATTTTGAAGGAATTTCTTTACCACAAGCAACATATTCAGTGAATGGCAATGATATTTGATTGGTAAACCTGTGCAGAAAGATATTTTTTTTGGTAGTGAAAAAATATTTTATATGAACATTTAGACTAATGCCCTTTTTTCTTTCTAGCTGAAACTGTGAGATCTGTTAGCAAGATCGCTAGCATCAGAATACAGATTTTTCTCAAAGAGAACTCTTGGCAAATGATTGAGCTGTGACAGGGAGATTTTTCAAGTGCCAAGTGGGAATTAGGTGCCCAGTTCTCACTGACTTTTAACATCCAATTGCCGTTTGTTCTTTTGTTAATCTCTTTTTTTGATCCGAAGTAATTGGCTTCTGCCTATGTATCTTTATCTGCTTCTGTGAGGTATGTGTGAGCAGGAAAGTGGTGTAGGGAGATTTGAACTGTTCTTTGAAATGAGCATCCTCTGTGTGCTGGCAGCGAGTTGAATGTGACAGCATGCAGAATGTGGATTGCAGACCTGCAGAGTGGGAGAGGAAGAGAGCAGGATTTGTCCTCTGGTGACCTTATTATGCCAGCAACCAAATGGAGTTGCTCAAATATGTAATGGCCAGGTGGAAGCTGGATTCAATGGATTCACTGCACGCTCTGTATTGACAGCCAAAGTGTGGCTGCTCTGGCCCATAACCTCACTCTCCCACTCCTGATATCTGCAGTCTTCTTGACTTAGATCTGAAATAAGAGGTGTCAATCTTGTTGCTCTTTCAAAACTTAAAGTAGCTCTTTGCTGCTTCAGAATGGAGGAATAAAAACCCCAAACGAACAACCACACCAAAACAACTGCAATACGAAGATATCTGAAGAGCATTTGAGTGTGGATGGGGAAATGTTAGTGAAGTTACTTGAAGTTAGGCTCTTCGGTATTGAAGTTTCAAAAACATGACAGAAAAATGTGTATAAAGCTTTTTTAGTGCGTTTGTTGCAAAACTCCAGTGTGTCATGCTAAGTAAACTGTCTAAATCAAACTTTCTGTAGGTTCTTAATTCTACTTGGCTTGTCAAGATGCCTTAGTTTCACTTGGAAAACTCCTGATCATTGACAGATGTCAGAAATATGGCTAGAAGCTGAGCTAGGTGACTATGCAATAGACAATAATGAGCACCCGTGTCTGGGCTGATTTTACTCTTTTTCAACTGGGTAGTCAACATTGTATATATTTGTATGTACACCATTCCATGGGTAGAATGGAATGTTTTTCTAGCATTGGGATGCTAAATAAAATTTAACACCACAGAAAAAATCCTGGTAGGAAGTGAAAATTTGTGTTCAAAGGTAAAACCCTGGAAAATAAGAGGTAGGCATAGATGCTATTTTTCTTTGTTTTTCGGTCTGCTTATTAAGCGAGTTTCATTTTTGTCCAGTGCCTTGGGTGGCACAGGGAAGGCTTATGGAAGGAGGTGGGATTGTATAATTAACAATTGTTCAACAAGGCAAACAAGGCTGAACCAATTCTTGTTGGGCAACCTGTGCTATGTAACTAACTTTTTATTGTAGGGGTGTTTGTGGAGGTGTGTGCAATTCTATTGCAAAGCAAATAACAGTGGGTAGTTTATAAACATTAATTAAGCGATGTGGTGTTTTTATAAGTGAATATTGTTCAATAGCTAGGAATCAATTACACTTTTTTTTTCCGAAGGGCATTCAGTGGCACAAGGTAAGGCAGTACACAGCGTTCTTGACTCAGTCACAACTGCAAGACAATAGTTCTAAATAGTAACTAAGTACTCTTTTGCTCTTTTAAGGGAAGAACAATTCATTGGGTTTCCCTGACATTCCTAGGTTTTATATAATTGTACAATCAAATTAAAAATCTATTAAAATATATTTTATTACATACATTTAACTATAGAAGTTATGCATGTAGTGTTTTAGTTCTACACTGGGCTTTTAGAAAGCTGAAAATTTGATGGAGGGAGACTCTCTTTTACAAAAACATATTGATATACAGAACATATGATTGTTGCACTGTTTATTTATTAGTTAACTTTAGCAATTCTGAAAATGAGGGAAGAAACCCCTTTGGATGGACAGAACATGAAGATATTTAGTGATCTGAAACAGCAGAAAAAGTATTTGGAGTTTAAACATTTTGTTTGGCCCAGATAATAATTTCATGGTAGTGATGCGTTAAATATATGTCAACAGATGTAAGGCATTGTAAATTGAGCTTTTATTGCTTTAAAATTGGTGAGATATAGGGATTAAAAAAATCAATGGGAAATTGAAATACTTTGTTAGAAAATATCAACAAAATTTTGTCTTAAAAAATGTTCAGAGAATTTGAATTTATGAAAGCAAATCTGTTAAAATTTCTTTCATCACCATACTGCCAAATCCTGGTGCTAGTCTTATATTCTCCTGGTTTTCTGAGTTGAAAGGAAAACTTGGACTGAAACGTTTCACCCAGCCTCAGCTTTGTATCTTGTTGAAGTAAGCAGCCATTGTGAAATAAAATGCTGGTCTGAGTCTTACAAGGTCCAGAGAATCTACTTTTGCTGTCGTTAAAATAGTCTTGGGGTCGATAGGCCCTTGGGAGCCACGTAAGTGTGTAGCTAGTTTTTCCCCTTTAGTTGCTTGTACTTGTTTTACTGTTCGGAAATGAAAGTTATTTTCAGATTGTGCCTTACCCTACTTCACTGCTTCATCCCCTGCTCAGCTGCCACAGCATTAGGGTGGCTGTAGTTGCGATACCAGAGGCATGAGCAGGTTGGGGCTGCCCTGTGGCACGGGGAGGGCTCTGGAATGTGTCTTGGAGCCTGTCCAGGAGCTTGGCACAAAGCGCCTTCCTACTTGCTCAGGTTTTAGAACTGCCCTTGACTCTCTTCTTCAGAAAATCAAAAAACTCCTATAGATACTGATCTCCTAAGATACTATACAGCCTAAGAATTTATGTACTCTGCCAAAAAAATACCTGGCTTATAAGGTATATCTGTGTATTTGGAGGCACTGAAAAACTGACCAGGGACAAAGTCCAAACTGCCAAAAGGATATCTGTGATTTAGAAAAAAAGTAAAACATGCACTAGACCTATAGTACTCAACTCCACTGCACAAAAGAGACTTTCAAGCCTTCAAGTTCCTTGTCTAAAGGCTCTGTTTGGTATCTGATGTGCTGCAATGGCTGAATGTCAACTCCTACAAAGTGGTATAAATACTGTCAGAATGAAACTCACTTTGCTAAGATCTAGGACAGGAAACTCCTGCTGTGCAAAAGCCACAATAAGGAAAGTCCGTTGCTAGTGATGAGAAAGCTGAGTAGGAACCCACTTAACTCAGAGGAATTGCAGCCCTGCTGAACTGGATCCAGAGAGTGTCTGAAAGTTTTTACTTTTCTGAGGGGAGAAAGCTTTTTTGGTGTGGGCTTGTTATTTGGAATCGGACGTACTTCTCTAGGACTTTCAGACCACTCCTGTAGCATCAGTCTAACTCATTGTGGTGATTTTTGTTGTGCTTTAATGCCTTTCTTGCTCCAGAGTTCTCTGCCGCTCCCTCTAGGGACCCTTGCCTCTGAGGCAAACACAACTATATACACTGACTTGTGAAGGGCTTTAGACGTTAGGAAAGTTTAGCTAGAAAAAAATAAGGACAAATAACTGTTTTGAGAGCCTATTCATTGGTAGATGATTTTCAGTTTCAAAATTTTGGTTAATCAGTATTTTGCACAGGAAGAAAAAAAATCTTGGCATGGGAAACCATTTAGAACTGGAAGTGAGCATCTGTAAAAGCTCAAGAACTGTTTGCAGTTCTCTGGATCACTTGTAATTCAGGGCCCTGATCCTAAAACCACTTATGCCAGTGAGTAGTATTCACTCTCATTAATTTGGGAAGGGATAGGTAAAGTTTGTGCAAGTAAAGGTTTTTCAAGTCTGGATCCATACTGTTGCTTATGCCTGCTCAAAACTCCCCCTTCAATGCTACCTCCATGTTTTGCTGAGACAAAAATTGGTAAAGTAGAAATCTGAAGTGGGAATTCAGTCACCAAACTTTACATTGATTTCTCTTGAGTTACTTCCAAAAATGGTTGGACCATGGGAGAGTGAAGTGAAACATCCCTGCATTTCCCATCATTATGGGATTCTGCTGGCAAGACCAGGACAGTCCCTGGGTGCTCTGAGACCTGCCACAGCTCTGCTCCTGATGCCAGCTAAGCCAGCTGTGCGTGGCATCACTGATGGGTTATTGGCTTATGGCTGAGAGTGACTCTGTGGCCAGCATCCCAAGGTCCCTGCCCTAATCTGAGCCTTATAATATCATATGAACAGACAAATGTGACTCCTGACCTATTTATTTTCAGAACGATTTGGGAAGTGCTGTGGGTTGCGTGATGTACAAATCTAAGGTTTAGAGGATTACTGTAGAACATTAAATTGTTGTGGCTGGATCACAGTCAGTCTAAGAATAAAGATTTTTTTTTTTTCCCCTGAAAGTTGATATGTAATGTCATTTTATTCTCAGTCATCACAAGCTTTCTGGTTTTTCTAATATTTGGCTTCTTTGCAGAAGCCAATAAGCTACTGGCAATTTCTGACAGCCTAAGAATCACAAAGATCTAAGGGTTCATGAAAATCTAATTCCTACTAAAGACAAAGGCTTTTGTTCCCTATCTGATGAGCATTACCAGATCTCGTGTCACTCAGATGATGGGGGGTGCATGGGAGAATCTTCTTTGTGTGACACAGCGTGTTCCCCGTGCGCTCAGGGGGCCGCTGGAGAAGGGAGCCTGTGACTATTGCAGTAACGCAAGTAGCAGCTGGAGGCCTAGTTATGCTGAGACTTTAACTCTGAGTAACTACAGAGCTTAATCACATTAGCAATGTAAACGTTTCCCCAGCATAGATGGCATCTGTGTCTTTAAAGTGAGTAAGGTTTAATGCATAGTGGATAACAAAGCTATCTAAATAATGCCTCCCTTTCTAGGTCAGTGCTTTCTGTTAAAGTGCACTTCTCTTCTGAAAGGCAATCAGTACAAACAGTCTGGGATCCATATGATGTTAGTATCATGTTTTCACTTATATATTTGCTGTAGTGCTATGTATGATATTATATCTGTAAAAGCTGTGCTGCAAAAGTTGTCAGGCTTCAGATAACAAAGTGTGCTCTTCCCTCAGGAGGTATCGCTCTAATTTTAGACTTTTGAAGAACAGGATATAACAGAAGTAAAGTTGGGGAGAAAAGGTGAGAACTGGATGTATTAGATCAGTAAACATTCTGAATTTACTCAGTAAAAGTTGAGCGCATAGTAAAAAAGGTACACAAAAGAAGGAATGACCTTTGTTAGCTCATCTTTACAGTTGTCAGCATAAGAGGGGATCTGGAGGAGATGTGAATTGGGAGAGCGAAGCAGATGGGTGTATTGAGGGTATGCTGTCACTGAAGAGTAGAACTGGGAACAAGAAGCAGAATTTTAAATGGGAAAAGTGGGTGCCCTGTGGAGTCAGATGTTCCTGAATATTTGATCAACTATGGATCTGGATGAAAGCGAGAAAATGTACTTAAATATACAGAGAAACCAAGAAGGTCAGGACTAAAACCCAAACTTTCTCTTGTGTGAAGAAGAGAGTATTAGTAGAAGGACTTAAATTAGTGAAATAATCGAGTCAAGGAAATGTTGGGACAAGTTGGGACTGTGTCCTTGTGTCTTTGGTGCACAGAATGAGAAGGTTTTGCTGGTCAAATCTGTGTGATGAGGGCCTGGATGAGAGTTTTAACTGTCAGAGCTGAAAGAAAAGGTCACTTCCTAGACACTGTTGTCTTTGTCCTTCTAATTTTGCTCTTAGGAAAAGCTCTAAATGAGGTAGTACAGGATGAATATGTGGCCCATGAAGGGTTTACAGTGGAGAACAAACTGTATTAAATTGAAATATGCATAAAAACTAAATTAGACTAGCTTATAAAGTGAAGTTGAAGCCAATTATGGAAATTAAGCATGATGTAATAGTTAATGAAACCAGTGTAGCAAGCACAGTGAAGCTATGCTGATTGCCAAGAACATCTTGCTTTTACAGTACTTATGTAACCACCAGGAAAGGCCTCAGAGTATTTTTAATAACAATAAGCCTTTTTAATAACATTTCTTTTTCACTTTTTTTTTCTTTCTTTTTTCCCTGTGGCATTTTGTGCTGTAGGTCGAATGTGGGGAGAGAAGTAAGAAAAGGAAAATGTTGTTTGTAATTTTCCCAAGCAGCATTCCAGGTTATATATCTATTCTTATTGCCATTGTGAGCTAATGTGAATTGCATGTGTGTACTTCATTAACAAGGAAAATTCCGGCTCCTCAGAACCTCTATTGCCCTTACAAGCTGAATGGAAGATTTGTGTGGCTGTCTGCTTTGATTTTCTTCTGTTTTCAGCAGTCCAAATTTAATTTCATTAGAGGAAAGAAATACCCAGCAAAATGCAAAACAATGTAATACTGTGTCGGTTCTGTGATAACAGATGTTTTCCAAACTTTTGTGCTATTAAAAAATGGCATAACATGAATCTGAGCATTAGAGTACTTGATTTGTCACTTCTCAGAATTTCTCGGCCTTATTCCCTCAATAGAAAACTAGATTTCACTTCACAAATCCTTGCCTGACTAAAGTCAGAATAAAATAAGGCTAATGAACAGGAGTCTCCAGTTCAAAATAGAGATTTATTCTAGTATAGGCTGATAATAGAAATTTACCTGCTACAGATTGGCTTTTCCTCAGCAACAAGCAGGTTTTAAAATTTGTTCTGTGATCTACAGATCAGGTAATAGCAAACTTATGACTTAAGTGCTAGACTGGAAGCTGAGAACATCTCTTCATGAGCTTTGTACAAGTTCTTGGTTAATTTAGGCTACATGTCCATTAGCTTCTTATGTAGAAGGTAAATGTTAAAAACAGGTTAGAAGGTTTAAAAATGTTTTCTGAATTGTCAAAGCTAACTCCTTCTAGAAATGCCAACATTTGACCAAGTTTTATCTGAGGGGAACAACATTAGAGTAGGACACGTACTTGGGAATGGGAAACTGAGGTACTGAGCTCTATTCTGCCTAAACCTTATTACTGGTATCAGAAGTGGGTTTGACTGTGGCTTTGAATCGCAAGTAAATTATAT
This sequence comes from Nesoenas mayeri, assembly GCF_963082525.1. NCBI lineage: Eukaryota > Metazoa > Chordata > Aves > Columbiformes > Columbidae > Nesoenas > Nesoenas mayeri. Next base: position 10,469,965 of record NC_137551.1, on the reverse strand, counting down.
AGCGTGGTGCTTATTTTTCAAAGAACCCAAAGCATTCATGCTTGTTCATGTTCAGCTTTTTTATACTTCTAACAAAAATCCTCTGATTGCTTTAGTCAGTATCTGGAGATTGTTATTGTGGTTACCCATTCTGCTTCCCTGACTTGGGAAGGCTAAAGGAGAACATATTCATTTTCTTGCATCATGTTATCTTCTGGCTTCTCCTTCCACAGCTGATTATCTGGTTCATCCTGTATTTCCCTGAATTAGCCCGATTTTGATGAGTATTACTGGCTGGAAAACAGATCGTCATAACTACACTTCTGGGTGGAGAAAGGCACTTGCTAGAGAACAAAGAGTATATTTAAATAGTCCATTCAGCTGTAATGCTTGTTTGCCTTAACAGGGCACCATGTACTCAAAAGTACTGTTGGTCCCGTGAGAGAATCTCCATGTTATTGGTGAATTAAAGAAATAGGCTGTTAGACCTAGCCCAAGAAGTTTGAATCAAAGCTCTTATCCGTGAGTTCTTGGTGAATTTCAGAGAAATGCAAGGTGGATGAAGTGAAACATTTTTGTGTCTATGCCACTCTTGTTTATTTGGAAAACATTTCTTTGTTGGAAAGTAACCTGAAATCTTGAAAAAACAGAAAGAAAACACAGTCCTTAGAGCTGGTTGTCTTGACATCCATTCTCCTGGGCATCCATACATCTGTACTTGTTCCATATCTCTAATATTCCAAGTTATAGAGGAGAAGGTCTAAAGAGGATTGTTAAAGAGTTTTGCATTGTTAAACAGTTCATAATCTGAAAATGTGCTAATATTGTGCAATAAAGAGAAACTGTTACCAAGTACTTAAAAGGCCTCCTTTCTAAGTTATGCACATGGTAGCAAGATACACCAGCTAATTAGTATTTCTATCATGCTAACACAATTATATTGTGATGGAACCAATTACTATTGTTTAACTGAAACAGTGTAGGTTACAAAATAATCAGAAGCAGAAAATTGATGGATGAGGCTGTGCTTCAAAGTCCAAGCTTTTAACGGTGAAGTCATACTCATTTAAAGCTTTGCTCTTCCTGGGATTATGTGGTAGGTTTTTGCTAATGGTACTGCTGTGTTTGTGATCCCAAACAGCTTTAATTAATTTTAAAAAATGAAATAGATAATTTTCTTTTTTCTTCTTTCTCTGCTTAAGGAGTCACCAAAGCAAGTTGGAGTTATTTTGCAAATAATTTCTAAGCTTGAGAGCACTAACTCTGTTAGTCATGAAATATTGGAAACAATGCAACAGCTCATTGCATTGTGCATGTATTTTCCCCTTGTCACCTATTCTACCTCATAAATCAAAAAATCCCAAACAAAGGATTTAAAAAAAAAGAAAAGAGAAATAAGACAAATCAGGAAAGGAAGAAGAAAACAGATTAATATTTTTATTTTCTTTCAGAAAAATTGATAAAAAATGAGACGAATAGGTTTCTAAAATACTGAATATCACTTTCTTTCCTATATTGACCAAACACAACAGTGTTTTGTATCCGTGTGCAATTATCACATGCAAAAAATTTGATATTCCTTGTTTCTATAGCTACAGAAAGTGTAATTACTAAGAGTATCTTTTGCAGATTGCATTGTAACTTCAGGTAACTAATGGCTTTTCTTTTTTAAACTGTCTGCGCAAAATGCTTAGTTTGAATTTGACACAAGTAATACCATTTTCCATCCTAGTTAAGTACTTTATTGTAAAACTTATCTCTCCAGATCCTGGGGTTCTGTCTATAAGCATATTACAAATATTATTGCTACTTATTTTCTGGAAGTAAGATAAAGTACTGTGTGTGTCCAGAGAAGCTTCTCTTCCATTTTTACTGCTTGCTACATACTACCGCAAATTCAGCATGAAATCACTGCAGAGATAATTCATACTGTTCTCCAATATCTTGCATTAAACCAAAGGCACCTCAGAGACCATAACATTATCTCTGGGAATACAAACTATGTAAATATAGACTTGCAATGCAGGGTTGTGTTAGACTGTGTAATTTTCTTAATAAAAAAGGATCAAGGTCAAAAATGTTTGTCTTTCTTTTGTCCATGAGAACCGGTTTTTCAGCTGCCTCCAAATTATTCTGTGGGAGAAGGAGACTTCTTTTCATTATTATTATTTTTTAGGATTAGTTCTTGATGAAAAAATGATAAAGTCAGTGAAGCACAACCTAGGCTGCACAAACTTTTAAACTGTGGAATAAGAGGCATTTAAGGGCTATGCATATGAGGGGAGTTTGTTCTGAACCCATGAAGGACACAGTAGGAGAAAATGGGTATCTGAGTTGGTCTTAGAGATGTGAAAATCATCCTGGAAAACTGTATAACCTCAGATGTTTGCTCATAAGAGCTCTAATATATTTTGACTACACTAAAATCAAGGCACTAACTTTTCTCATTTGTTGATGACTAGACCCAGGCTCAAACCATCATCAGGTCAGAGGTTTTCAAGACAATGGAAAATTAAGATTTCAGTTAACTGGACTGAAAGAAACACCAGAAGCAAAATTAACCTTCTTAAGGAGATTATTCTGACTTTATCTCTTACACTGTGCAACATGTTGGACTTGAAAATAATAGATACAAAAAGCATTAAAAAAGCATCATTAGTCCGTAGCAGGTTTTCTGGGTTATGATAAACTCTGAGAGTGAAAAGTCTGCACAGGCTGCCATTTTGTCTCTCCAGAAGGACTTTGGTGTCCTTCTTTCTTGTGTTCATGAAATACATCTCCAGATGTCTGGTTTGTGTGTGTGTATATGTATCTAAATATAAAAATACCCCTTTATATGTTGCTATATGTGTATATACATTTGAAGGTGTGTGCGTGTATATATATATAGACTGCTCATACATAAATTCAGAATAACAATTATTTTTATTCTAGTACAGACCTATCCTTGTTGACTATCATGAATGGACTTCCTGATCCGGATTTTCAGCAACTTGATTAATGGAGTTTCTCTTAGAAATTAAACTGCTTACAAAGACACAAGTTTAGGGGCTTGGCAGTTGGAATTTTATTTAGCTACTGTCTTTGTCCATGGCAAAATTTATAATTACCTGATATTTGCTCTTTTGTTCTATTTGTCATTTGACAGATTTGGAAATGTGACATGTGCAATTATTGAGCCTAACTGGGCCAGTATGGGGCACGGTCTAAACTATTTAAAATGAGTGGACTGACAATAGGAATGAATTGCATGGCCTGACCATGGCCGTCTTTCCTAGCTGTGTGCTAAATTGTATCGTGGCCAACAGTCACAAGCTATGGATCAGATACCTGGTAAAGCTGGAAGACAGGAGCGTTCCAGGAGAGTTTCCCAGGCAGAACATGACAGCGGTTCCTCCAGACGTTCAGTGTGTGGTTACTAGTGAATGTGACTTAGCAGTTCCCTGTCAGTTTGCTTTTTTTCTGTAGCTGACAGCTGGCTAACACACAAGCAGCTGTGCCAGAGAAGTCCTGATAGGGATTCTGTGATTTTCCCCTAGCATAAATAAGAGCTTGTGCTTGAGCATCTCATCCATTGCCTGGTAAGAAAAACCCAAGGAAATTACAGGGTTGAAACATTCAGTGGGCAGGCGTTGCTTGCCTGCAGTTCTTTGGGCATCAAAAGGCGTGGAACCAAGTTGACAGATTGTTAATTCCTTTTCTTACACATAGCACCAGTTACAAAAATAGAAAAGGAAGGAGGAGGTTTGGGCTTATTCCAGGCAGGATCCCAGTTTCTTCCATTTGGTACATGGGTGGTGTTTCCTCTTCTGGCACTTGGGGATTTGATTGTTTACACAGGTTTGCTTAGCGAGTGCACAATTTAAAAAATGATTTGACAGGAAAACAGACTTGTTTGCATGTGTGCACATGCACATAAAATTTATAAGCTCTGTATGAATGCATAGCATTGACAAGAAAGAGATGTTCCTTCTGACAGGACAGAGCTGGGTAAGATGGAAACATTGGGGCATCTTGCTTCATGCTCAGCCGTTCTCCAACAGCCCTTCGGTTCTTGGTGCCCTCTCTGCCAGCTGGTGTTGGCTGGGGTGAGCAGGGAGGTGGATGTGGCTGGGGGAGAGGACGTGAGGGCCAGAGGAGAAAGGTGAAGTTGTTCTTCAGGACTGGCCATTGTTACTTCTTGCTGTAGGTACCTGGTGTTTGGGGGACTGAAAGCCTACTGGGGGTACATAAAAGGAAGACAAAGCCAAATGGGTAACAAAGTGTTCGACTGTGGCTCACTCAGCTACGTATATGCATTTATTTTACATGCTAGCAATAGTGATGTGTGTATGCATGGCATCTCTATATCATCTGCACGTGATGTGGCAGCTGTGTTAGTTCTCATTTTATTATTGATTACTTTGTAGACAATTTAGAAAAAAACTTAGAAATGCAGAACAATGAACTAAAAATATTTAGATATTAATTGTATGCCTAGGAGGTTCTTTCATTTAAGTTCATCAGGACATTGAGTATTGCCCTTACACATTGAAGACCTGTCTTTTCAGGTTTTATTGAACACTTAAACTGTACCAAGTCTTTTCTATTGTTTCTATGGTGGCACTTTTAAAATGAATAAAGTGTGAAGAGACAACTGTATTTCTGTTATATTCACATAGTTAATCTTATGGTTGCTTAGCTTGTGTTTACTTCTTTGAAACAATTCCAGACAAAAGCAAACAGTCAGTTGAAATTTTCAAGTTCAATATTAAGATGTAATGCAGGAAGAGGAATACAGTACAAGACTTGGAATTGAGAGAAGTCTTTTTAAAGCCTGGATGAAGTCTAATGTTATTATCTGTACCACAGTCTTACACAATAAATTGTAAAATCTTTTAGTGTCACCTGTACTGCTGTTTTAAAATTAACTGGTTGTCCTGTGTAGTCATATGGTTGTGTTATGTGAATTGTAGGCTGAGTGAAAGAAAAGAAAGGTATTACAATATTTCCTGACAACTCCTGTGATTTTAGATGAATCAGAATAGCACCTTCAGTTTTCTTTTTCTCAATTCGGTTACTCTTTGGCAACAGTAATAAAGAATGATATAAATGTGATTGAAGGATGAAATGATAACTGTACAAAAACTTAGGGCAACTTTTTCTCCCTTCTCAGTCCACTGAGAGCCAACATTGTGTTGATATCATTTTGTGTTGCATGAATGTGATAATCAGGTTAATTAACAGTAGTGGAGGTTTTATCAGCAATAAGAAATCAGAGAATATAGTCTTTAAACTTCCTGGATCCTCTTATTTTCAGGGGTGAACAGGACAGCTTTTGCAACTTGGATTCTGTTTCAAGAAAGTTGGACCAGAAACACCTGTCCATTTTTGTACCCACTGTGCTTTACTTCCCATTGGAACTCTGCTGCCAGCCAGGCTCCCTGCCTGCTGGGTGCTTTCCGTACTTTCCTCTTCTGTCTTCCTGATTTCTTTCTATATCTCTGCCTTTCTCTTCCTGACTTACCACCACTAATATTGATAGAGATCTCGGAAACTGATCTGTGTTGATTGTGCAGCCAACAAGCAATGGCAGAGCCAGGGCTGTTACCAAGCCCTGGTGTCAGCATTGCTGGGCAATGCTGTAGCAGCCAAGAACTGGCTGGTTACAGTGGAATATATTCCTCTTCAGTTTTTCAGAACTGAAAAATATTTCTGTGCAACCTGAAGAAGACTGGCTTTGTTTTTTTCTCAGTTTTTGCTCTCTTTTTTTTTTTTTTCTTTTTAAATAAAGTTGAATCAGTGGAACTTTAATAGTGATCAGAGCAATGCAATGTAGTTAGATTGCAATTACAGGATGTGGTTTAACTTCTGGAAAATAACCTTTCAACTGACAAACAGCCCTTGAAATAATGCTGTTTGACTTCATCAAATAAAAAGGGTAAATCTTTGGCAAACACATCATGGCAAAGTTCTTTCAGATTTCTGAGACAGGCAAAAGACTTTTTTATACTTGGATGGTGTTTTTGTGTTGTAGGAATGACAAATGACAACCAGTGATTAGGAAACGCTTTTGCAGAGTTATTAGAGAGGCATTTAATAAGCAAGGAAAGTAGTGTAGAAAATGGCAGTGTACACCGAGGGTATGGTTTTAGAAGGAATGGCAGCATTTTCTGTGACCAATAACATGTCTAGTGTCCAGAAATCATTTGGGATGAAAAGTATAAGCATATCTCAAAAAAAAAAAAAAAAAAAGTATGGCCTATTTCAAAATATAAAATTATAGAAAAAGAATTATATCTTGATATCAAACTAGCTCATGCATTTTTTTGACTGGAATGAGCATTGGGCTGTGGCATGGTGACAGTTTGGTCCAGCTGAGTAAAACTGTCTTCCAAGTCATAGCCATTTCCTGAGCTGGCTGCTCAATAATGCTTCCACCAAGCTGTGCTCCCTGTTAGTGCTGGCCCTTCTCCTGCAAACTGTGCTTCCTGCACTTCATTAGATGAGAAAAAGGATGAGCTGCTCCTCTGTTTCTCTTTTCAGACTCATGTCTGGAGGGTCCCAATTTCAATGCTCAGTAACACAGCTCGTTGACCTGGCCTCTAACCCAAGAGCATGCCTTCAGGGAGAGGGTCTGCTTTGCCTTCTCAGCTTGAGAAGAGAGAAATTCCTAGCAAAATTGCTCCTGTGTTAATATCAAACATGGTGTGACTGTGGTTTGGGGTAAAGTGGGGTGTTCCCAATGCCTTTGTCATTTTGGTTATCTCCATAACTTTGATTTAAAATTTTCCTTTCCCACTTGGAGTTGCATTAGTATGTGGAAAAAGATATCAGCTTCTCTAATGGTGAAATGAGTCCTGGCAAATACAGTCCTCTGTGTACTAAGCAGCCAGGAGTGGTTCAAATGTTCCAATACCAGGCGACATCAAGCTTGTCTGGAAAAGCCAGCTCTAATAGGAGCTAAGCTGGATCAGCTGAGTTCTTGGCTTCTCTAAAATGATGTGCAAAGGGTACTAATTAGTAACATCTCAGCAGGCCTACATTTGAGACTGTTCAGTAAACCACCAGTGATGACACTCAGTAGTAACATTTGTACCAGTCTTGTCAGTAAGGATTAAGGTTCAGAGACAGAGGCTGTAAGGAGGTGATATTAAATGGATCAGCTGTGTTCGGTGTCTTCCACTCCACACAGCTGGGAGATGGGGAGAGAAAACAAAACTGTACACTTGCTCTGGCCACTGTTTTTTTTTCTAATTAAGATAAGGTCTTTGCAGTGTCTGCTGAAAGTGTTCACCTTGCCATAGAATGAAACTGTTTGGGTTACCAGTATTTAAATGAAGGCAGGCAGTGAAAGGCAAGTTGAGCTAGAAATTCTCTGTCGGGAACCTGGGTGTGCCATTTTCCCTGCTGCTGTGAGTGACCCCACATGCTTCTGGAGCTGTGGGACTCCTTCCCACTAAGCCACCGTCACTGCTATCTGTATGTATTTTTGCCTTTTGCATTATAACACAATCTTAAATTAAAAGGATATTAGCACAAACACGTGAGTAATTAGTAACAGCAGACAATTACTTATCTTTATTTAGAAAAGGGCATATGTAAGGACCACTCCCCTTTCTAAGGAGGATGCAGTGAATAGCTCATTGCAACCAGTGAGAACAGGATTACATCTTTTTACACATTGCTTTTGAGTTTAGCAAAATATTGTTGGAGAGTGAGAGGGGATCAACCTCATTAGCTACAGTATTTGAAACCTTTAACTGCTCCCAGGTGGTTGTAATCAGTCCTCAGAAAAGCTATTGTTTTGCCGTATTCAGACAAAGTTCTGTCACTCTGGTGTCAGAAAGGTCAGATGATAGAATTTGGAAAAAAATATTCACCTCAGACACCAAATACAGATTATCTGAAAATAGCCATATGCCAGTTCCTTAGGGGTATGTGCACATGCTTGATGTAGTATGTTGGTTTTAAAGCCACATGTCTCTCTGGATGAGATGGCTGGAAGCAGAGTGTCGATGCAGTGAGTGTAATCCATTCTAATATTAGAACATGGGGCCGGATCCTGTGAGCTGGCCTATTCTGAACAGCCCAGCGGCTGCAACTGCAGCTGAGGGTGCTCAGGACCTCTGCTCCACGCACACAGCATTCACTGATTCTAATTATTTTCTTTATTTTTTTAAGAAGTAAGAGACAAGTAATCACCTCACAAAATATAGTTGCAACAGAAGACACGGTCTAGTAGAAGTGGGAAAGTACTGTGTTGTGGTTTTATTTATCTCAGTTAATGTACTTCTAGCTTGATGGACAACTCTGTCCATAGTCATCCTGTCTAGAAACTGATTTTGCAAGTGCCAAAGGTAACACCATAGGAAAGAAACAAAAGCCCCTAAACTCCCAGCTCTAACTTGTGGCCTTCTCTGGATCTGAATGCAAAGGTCAAGGCCTTCTCATAGTGATATTGTATGCACAAGTAGCAGTGGCTAAGAGTTGGGGGACAGGTGGGCAGATAGGTGAGAATTGTTACTTAGAATCATAGAATCATTTAGGTGGGAAAAGACCTTTAAGATCATGAAGTCCAACCATTAACCTAACACTGCCAAGCCCAACACTAAACTGTGTCACTAAGCACCACATCTGCACATCTTTTAAAACACCTCCAGAGATGTTGACTCCACCACTTTCCTGGGCAGCCTTTTCCAATGCCTGACAACCCTTGCCATGAAAATTTTTTTTCCTAAAATCCAATCTAAACTTACCCTGGTGCAAGTCGAGTCCATTTCCTTTTGTCCTATCACTTGTTACTTGGGAGAGGAGACCAACACCCTCCATGTGACAACCTCCTTTCAGGTAGTTGCAGACAGCGATAAGGTCTCCCCTCAGCCTCCTCCCCAGGCTAAATAGCCCCAGTTCCCTCAGCTGCCCCTCATCAGACTTGTGCTCCAGACCCCTCACCAGCTTCATTGTCCTTCTCTGAACTCTCTCCAGCACCTCAATGTCTTTCTTGTAGTGAGGGGCCCGAAACTGAACACAATATTCAAGGTGGGGCCTCCCTGGTGCTGAGTACAGGAGGATGATCACTTCCCTGCTCCTGCTGGCAATGATATTTCCAATAATTCTCAGGCTTTAGCTTGCTTTGTTTTTAGGGAGTTTTTTCAGAAGCAGAACGGCAGGTGGGTATCCAAATCCCACCCCACTCCCTTAGGAAAACCGTGCTCCAGAACCCTGTCTTGAATTTGAAATGGTAAAATGGCTAAGACTGATAGGAAGTGAACTGTTCAGAGCCGATTGCTGCCACCTTTAGGCCGGCTGGAGATCATCTACCCATGGTGTTACCTGTGTCCTCCAAACTACCAGTTGCAAATGCAATTCCAAATTCCACTAACCTCTAGAGGTTTGGAGCATTGCTCTAGTCCAAAACTCACCTTCATTGCAGGTCCATGTATTGAACTTGAACTAAGCTTAAAAAACAATATTCTACCTATGTCACAATAAGTATTTGCAATAAAATTTGTGTCATGCAATTGTAAAGAACATGAGTGCTCATTTGTTTTAGTTCAGTTGATATAAATGTCTAATAAATACTTCAGTGTTGATGTTTAATTCAGTAGTGTATTTTCTTAATACTAACGTGTTAAAGTGCAAGAAAAATCACAGAGAATCTTTTTATTTGCAACCCCTTTCTACTTAGCACTTCCCACCTATCAAATCTGTCTATATGAATGCTTTTGGTATTTTGGTCTGCTTGAAAAGCATTAGAGGAGGATAAAGATAGTTCTGTAGTTCATTACAAGAGAACAGTTCTGAACATAATTGAAAAATAAAGATATGTTGCCAAAAATGTGTGTCGCTGTCTCTCTGACTGTGGTTCTTATAGGAAACACATCACCATAGTAACTAAGTCTCCACTAAATAATTACCAACAGATTTTTTTTTGCCCCTCTAACTTGTATAATATGTCTTGCCTTGCCTATAGTTTTAAAGATAAGAATTAAATGTAGATACATTTTCGTACACTGCATTTGGAAGGCAAGCCAAAGAATTTGCCACGTATGATCCTAATTCTTGCAGAAATAACGTCTGGATTCTAGGTGTTCATGGCTGTTGTTTTCTCTACAAATGAAAGAACAGCACACAACAGTTTTAATAAAGGTCATTTTGGTGTTACAGTAAGGTGTAGCTAATGTAGAAAGCCAGACACTGGGAAAAGCAAGCATTTTCCACAAAGCTAAAGCAATTTATTGAAAAACATTAGACTTGTATTTAGTAAGCAGCTACTTCAAGTAGTGGAGCAGGTTTCCATGCCTTGGCTGTCCCTCCTACTCCATCAGCAGCACTTGGGCAGTGTCTTACTCAGCAGATCAGTAGTATTGCATTTTTATTCACTGTATTGTGCAAAACAAAAATACAAACTTGGTTTGGAGGATTTTACTGTCTTGCAGGCTATAATCTGTGTGAACAATGAGCAGGGAAGCCAGCTGCAGAACAGTGTGTTTCAGCATATTCATTTGCTTTTTGAGTTGCTGGTGACCACTTCTCTGAACTCTTTTCCTCATGAAGAGTCACCTCCTGTTTACTTCAGGAGCATTCTGGAGAATGCTGGAGTGTTTTCGAAGTCTGTGGCTTCTTGTGGGGGAAGCAGTCTGCTTCTCCGTTGTTCCCCAGAAATGCTGTTTTGTAGGCATATTCTGTTTGTAACCTCATTCTTTTGGGAAGAATCTGCTAGCCTTTCATTCTACTCTTAGTATTGAAAGAAACAACTTAGTAATAGATTCTTAGTTCTTAAAATGTGCTCAACTTGATCAGTCCAAAGAAATCTAATGAAGCAGCTGTACCTCAAACACTGTCTTGTGAAGTGAATCGCGTTTGGCTCAAATAATGACATGATGAACCCTTTGTGATTCTGGCTGAGCTCAGTTTCATCAGATGGGTTTATTTGCTCTAGCAGCTGATGGCAGCTGGTGATTCAGAGAGCTGGCTACCATATGATCTCTGACTTCTAGGGTTTTCTTTGTCAGAGAGTTGTTACTTATATTAAAGAGGCTATGAACCATTTAGGACCAGAGTTCTGAAGCCAGTACATTAATTAATCTGTGTGTCTGTGCTCACAATATTTAGTTGAGGTGAGGCACAGATAAACCCAGGTTTGTAGAGCTGATTGTTCACCTTCAGTTATTTGCACGAAAACTCTCTCTCTCTTGCTGAGGAATAGCCTCCAAATAATTGATCAAGGAAAACATTCACTGTAAGTGCTAAGTTCTTAATGTTTTCTTGTGAAATTCTGGCACAACTTGTAACAAACTGTGGCATTAGAGACTGTTGTTAGTAGAGGTTGTTTGATTGTTTTTTGTTTGTTTGTTTTTTAACAATACTGCATGAGTTGGAGCTAGTCCATAACACACTAAATATTCATCTATTTAAGGTACAGGCATGAGGTCTCTAAAGACAGTAGCTGTGCTATATGGTCTCAAGCAGAACGTGGGTTACCCTAGAAACAATAACAGTAGCAAGACCAGTAGCACAGAGAACTCCACTGTAGTATTTTGAAAACACCACAAGTAACAGCAGTAACTTTAGAGCTGTGTTATATACAATTTGCACTGCTACAAAAGCCATTTGTTGCAGTAAAACTTCTGTTTAACCTTTAATTTTTCTAAATATACTCTTAATTATATTTGTGTAATTGCTCAAATATATGTATGGAATGGATTAGGAAATTATAACAGGCAGCTCAGAGTGGTTTTTCTGTGTCTGTGAGTATCACATAAGAGCTACGTACAGACATGCAGTTTAAAAATTGAACTGAATCAATGAGATGGACCTAATTAAACAAACTCGAATTGTTTTCCAAGGAATCAAACTTGCAATTTTCAGCCCTACCACTCCTTTGAAGTCTGTGAACTTAAATATGTTCCTGAACTGGAGGTGGAGCAACTCTGCAAATAGGAAGGTAAATCCACTGAATGCGTTATGAAATTTTTTAAACTTTGGCTCAGCAAGGCATGAAATGTACATACATAGATGTCTTTAGCTCAACCCATATAACCATGGCTGTGATAAGTACTATCTCAATCAGTTATCTAACAACAATTTTCTAAAAGGCAGTATGTTCAAATTCCAGGTATCTTTATTGGTGCAATAAGTGAAAACAGCTTTTCCACTTCTGCAGATGAATCATTTTGGGAAATGTCCTTGAAAAAATCTCCTTGTATACTAGCTAGGGACACGCATATTAAGTCTCATCTGCAGTTTTAAGTTCTCCTGGAGATGATGATTTATGACCAAGGTTAGACAAAACTATGGCAATATTGTCTTGGCTAGTATAACAGCGAAGTATCTAAGTGAATTTTAAGCTACAGAAAGTATGATTTCTTGTTCACAGCATCTATCCCATTTAATCTCCATCAGAGAAGTCATGGATATAACATCTCAATCATTATTGTTCTTAACAGACAATTACTCTTCTACTGGCTCATGTCCCCTGACATACGGTTTGTTGGTTTTTAAGCCACTTCCAGACTGTTAAATAGCCACATGTCCCATTTGAAGTAAGTGTGTGGACTTTCAATTTTACCTTGTATTTATTCATTGGACTTTTTTGACAGTGTTTCCCATTGTGTATTTTGGCTTGCACATCCTGGTTTCTTTCCTTTTAATGTCTTTTAATATCGGTGACTCCCTAAAAATGTGAATGGTTTTAATATTTTTCACTTATTAGTGATCTGGATTGGTTTGGGGCATATGTTTGTTACAAAAAATAATTTGCTATTGCATACTGGAAATACTGAGCCATATTTCAAAGAATCTTACCCAACAGCAGTTCTGCATGTTAGTGGTCGCTAAATAGCAGTAAGTAGTTTGACAAAATAATTTTCCAGTTTTACCTTAAATGGTTTTAGGATGTTTAGTTGGTAATTTAATTCTGTGTGATGATAACATTTGGATACTTGGGAACTTGCATAAAATTATCAGATATAATCCTGTCTGACATAAGTGAACTGAGAAAGGTTTTAATCTATATATGCCTCACATTTTCAGATTTCAACACGATCATTTCCATTTATGTTCCACTAAAAGAGAAAATTAGTGCAGAGTCTAAATTTCTTTCAACTTTCTTTCTGACTTCTGTGCAGTGTAAAACATGAGTGACATAGGATTAACTAGGTCTTGTTTGTTTTGAAAATGGAAATATAACATGTATGCTAAATGACAGTCTGTGCCGGAGAAGCCCACTGAGGAGGAAAACTTAATCTATCTGGATTTTGGCGATACGTTTCATAACAATCTGTGTGAGCAGACAGCTATTGAGAAATCTGTGTTGTAGTAAAAATATGTAGTATTTATATTGCAAAACATCTAACAAGGGAAGCCTACGAATTTAGTGGACTTGATGGTTTCACCTTCCAGCTTCAGCCATTCTGTCACTCTCTGGAATGAACTGGACTTTGCTTTAAGAGCTAACTTGACAGGACTGTTTTTTTCCCATAATCTCATAGTTTTACAATTGAAAGAGGTAAACTGAGCTGCGTTCTCTTTAGGGTGGCCATGAAATGTTGTAGAGTACAATTTGTCCTTTGATTAACAACATGAATTGAATAGAGGTGACTGTTGTTTGATTCTGTGCTACATTAGAGAAGTCCTTGCTCCTTGAGCGGAGGTGCCAGGGGACTCTGAAATGAATAGGGCAACTTCTTTAATGCTGATTTTCATTATGCTTAGAAAATAAAATTGCTCATAGAACCCAAAACTCATGTAGTTGTCAGCTGAATTCAGTAATTTGTCTGCATGACAATGTTTCTAGAGAACAGTTTCTGTGGTGATTAAATGTCTGCACAATGTGAAGATTTCTAGTAGATTTTTGAAGAGAATAAGCCATATATCTAGAAAAACTTGTAAAAAAGTGTTTTCCTTAATTATGAAGATCTATAAATCTTAAAAATTGAGATGGTTTTGCTATTGAATGTTGAGTGTCATAAGGGGACGTTTAATTGATATTTTTAGCCCTTTACTGTAACAGGCTTTATTATCGTTGGGAATCGATCAACATTTTAAAAAATGGGCCCCTTGTTTGTGAGCTTATAGTGAATTTTGTGATTTCCCCATGTTCATATTGAAAAAATAGGATTAATTATGTCTTAAATTAATGGCCTGACTGAAATACATGTCTCTTTATCAGGGTGATCTATGTGCTTATTCTCTATCATCTATTCACTGCAAAACCCCTAAAACGTATCATGGTTTAAATTATGGGAGAGATAAATGTCATGGCAGGACACAGCACACGACATTGGTTGCCAGTTGAAACTGATTCTAAATCCAAGTCCCTGACTTCCTTTATATGCTTATTAAAACCATAAATTTCTGTCATTTATCTGAATGGCTTGTTCTGAGTGTTCAGTTATTCCTTCTTCCCCTTCACCTTGTTTTTTATAAATCCTGTGTATACACCAACAGCTTTCCTGTGTCTGTACTGCTGTTATTTTCAAGAGCTACAGAAAAAGAATCGTGTTTTCTCTTGTTGAAGTAGATAACAAGAAAAAGATTCAGAAACTAGTGTCACGGTTATTTCCAAGGGCATAACAGTGCTAATGTAACAGAGAACAAATAATAAAATCCACCACAGAGGGATTTGAAGTCTATAAAACAAATAACTTGTATGAATATGATAATAGACCGATTGGGTACAGAAGTGATTTGCATTGGTACAGCTACAGGTCTTTTTTGAAAAATGTAGCTGAATATCAATTTTGATATTTTCACGATCTGAAAGCATGATTGTCAACTTCTTTCTGTTCAGAAATACATTTACAGGAATTATAAGAATGCTATGCTCATACAGACAGGTTAGAAATAAAGGCAGTGTAAAAGAGGCCATATAGCTGCATATAAATATCTGAAAGGTAGAAAGCAAATGACTAGTTTTCAATTTTAATATTTGAAATTTTTAGCAGAAGAGTTCAAGCTTGACATAATGATATGCCACATGATATGCCTTTCATTAAAGTCTTGTATTAAGCCTTGTACAACTTTTACCTTAATAAAAGGTGGCTGGTTGTAAAGCATGAGCACTTTGAATTATTAGCTTCTCCTGTGCTGTCGCATGAACCACATGAATTAGCAGCAGGGTACTGGAAGGTCAGAGCCTCAGGATGGCTTCACACTTACTGGGGTGGAAGATGCTGATGCTTGGCTCATTCCTTGGCCATGCTCTCCCTTTCCAGTATGTTTGTAGGCTGATGTCTCACACATCCCTCTGGTAGAGTGGCATGTCCTTACTGATGCAGCAAGAACTATAGAGTATTGGGACCCTGATGTCCTGCACGTTGGAAGCCAGCAACATTATTTGCCCCAGCTGGTGATGAAACATGAGGCCATAAAGCTTTAGAACCACTGTAACGGTATGTGTGTGTATTTGTTATGTTTATGTATGTATTTTAAGACATGAATCTAATTCCTTTTACCACTGTGAGATTGTTACTGATTTATGCTTGCTTAAATGAAAGCAGATTATGGTCTCCTTTTTGCCTATGTGCCTACAGTGTTATATCGATAGAGCTGAGCACTTCTTCTGCATGTGCAGTCGCTTAGTAGAGACATGTGATAGGTGTGTATATATTATATTAAATTTACGAAATAGGATTTCAACCTGATTAAAGCAGGCACAAAATAATGAAACTTGTTTTTCAAAGGTGAATTCAATCCATAATAGAACAAATCAAATAAAAAGAATGGAGAAATATTAATAAGAATAGTCTTCCAAAGGGGAAAAAAAATATAAAAGCTTTGAAGTCTGAATCATGCCTGCTATAACACAAGTACTTAAAACAAAGAAAATAATTATTTATTTTGCAGCTTGAAAACAAGCCTGTATCTTAAAGATATAGGTTCAAATTTTGGTTGCATTACTCATTTCTGCAGAGTCTTAAGATAGTTATTTAATCTATATTTTACAGCTTTTAATCAGTAAAATATGTTGACAATATACTTTTTTCTTACTCTGTGTGTCATGTCTAAAATGTATTGTGCTTGTCTAACATTACTCCCACCATTGGTTTGACCTTGTTTGGGTTTTAGGTTGAGCTGCTTTGCAGTGTACTAATTCGAACGTATTTCAGGCAAACTGAATTCTTACTTCCCATGAATTAGCCCATTATGAAACTCAATTACTTCAACAAAAATGTATTCCTGTTATACGGAACAATTCAGCAATAGAGTTAACACAGCATTCACACCTCAAAGAATTTAAATGCTGACTTAAGGAGTTTAAGTGCTGAATTTAAATGCAATCTTCTAGCATCATGTATTTTGAAATTTGTAGATGAAAGAATGGTTTAATAGAATCGTGGCTGCTCGTCTCATATCTAACCAAATGTTGATACAGATCATAGTATCTATTCAACGTGCTATAACTGTACAAAACCAAAAAGGACAAGCACAGCCAGAAAAAACCACCTGTGACTAGATCAGCTGTATAGTATACAATCATGAATAAAATCAGACATGAAGGTAACTGAGAAGGTCAAGTACTACACCATTTCAGGAATATGATATCAATGGAAATTAGCTGGAAGATGTCTTTATTAATGTTGTGTATATGTCCAATTTGACTTGTGGTATTTTCTGTGCGGATTCAGGGAGCTTCTGGAAAGAAAAGGCGTAAGAGGAGTCTAAAAACGTACTAGCAAGTACTTTATTGACTTTTTGCTGTGATGTTTCTTTATTGACACAAGTGTCCTTTTACAATACTTTTGCCTCTGATGTGAAAACTGTATTTGATACCTAAGGTTTTACACGTCCTCGGGGAAAAAAATAGTATGGTAAATTTAAGTCTCTGAATTTAGATGTCAGTGGTTTACAGAATTGATAGTGGCTCTAATCCCACACTTGTGGGGATTACACACTTGGGGTTAGTCTGCTTAACCTGAGCTAAGCATGGGAGAAATCTGTTGGGCATATCATTGTGTTTGTTTTCTTCGAATGACTTATTTGATACAGAATCCGCCTGCTGGCCGCAGATGCTGATACAGAGTGGCCTATAAATCTAAAATCTCTTTGCCTTGTTAAGGGTTGTAGCTGGATACAGAGTAGCCATCAAATCCCTGAGCAGGTGAGTACAGGTTGCTAGTGAAGAAAGAAAACTTTGCATCTGTAGCTGTGCAAGTCTAACTGAGGGGCTAAAGATCTGCAGCTGATGAGTATGAAGGAAAAGTAAACTTGGTTCTCCCAGGACAGTTTTGTAGTGGGCTGTAGAATAGCAATGATAAGCAGAGAAAGCAGCTCTTTTTAAGAAAACTGGCTGAGGAGCTGAACCTTTTTAGAGCATCATTGGCAGCTCAGCGACTCAGAGGCCTGAAGGAAATTTGATTTAGCTTCATTAAAAGTTCACGGTGGCAAGGGAAAAGATTGGAACAGTTTATTTTCCAAACTGTCATACAGAGAATCCCTGAAGATTGCCTTCTTGAATGTCATAATCTGATCAGGCTGGTGCAAGCATGGTGAGTGCCATAAATGTACTCCTTGTTTTTGTGAGAATTCTGTGCATTGAGATTCCTTTTCAGTGAATTAGTTATTTAACTCCAGCTTCAGCATGGTCTGATAGAGCAAATGAAATGGAATAGTGTCTATCACTGATTTATTAGTTGTGCCTTACCAGCAACAGCAGGTAAATTCAGGAATGTTTCCAAAATTTACTCGGAAGGTCTCTGAAAAAATGTCAGGTCCCACATACTGAGCTTGTCTCCAGGTGGGAACAATAAAGGTGCTGGGAAGCAGCCTAAAATGAGGTACCCCATGGAAAACAGCATTAAGGGCAGGGAAGCTATAACTGTCAGGAAGCCACAGGTGCCAGCCTGGCTTGTGGGGTGCTCCCTGTCAGGCTCAGCATTTTACTTTCTAATTTACAGTGGCTAGGTTGGTAAGTACTACATGGGACAGTGGTGGGGTTGGTTGTATATATATGTGTGTATATATATAATATATATATATATTTTTTTTTCTTTTTTTTTAGATCCTCAAAGCATCCTAAAGCTTTGTCCAAAATGAAAAGCGAAGTAGTAGCAGCGTACTGGTCATAGCAAACCCTAGCTGCTCTTAGATGGTTAGCAACAGCTAAAACTATGGCTAGTGGTATCATTTTATTGAGAAGAGGCTGTGTTGGTCAGTATGTAACAATTAATTCCCTCTACGCATTTTGAAAAGAATCCTAAGGCTCTTATTATCTCTTTAAAAGTCACTGGAGATAAGCAAAGTAGACCTTGTTTTAAGCACTTACCCAAAAGCCAGTACTTCTATCAGCACGGTAGAAGCTGTGCAACTTCCCCATGCTGTGTAGTGCACCAGCAGGAGTACTTTAAGTGCAGGTTTTTGTGAGGATTTCCACGTATGATTCCCTTCTAGTTCAGCCAGACTGCTGACACCTCTGAGCTGATGTTGTTGATGAAGTGCTTAATACATTCTCTATCTGCACTGCCAGTGCTGCTGGATTCCTAATCTTGAAGAAGTGTGGGTAAAAGGAAACTGGCTTGAAAGATGCTCGTTCTTTGACAAACTTCTTTGTAGTGTACTTACAGTTTTTTGCAATAACGGTACTTGTGGGCTTCACTAACGCACAGTTCATTCTGCCAATTCAGCTCTTGGGGGATGCTATTGAAAGGATATTCAGTCTGCATTAGTAACAGCAAAACTGCCAGAATCTTTATGTAAGGGATATGACAGTGTAACATGGCATTTTTAACCCTGTTGTTTTTGCACAAAGTTTAAGGCAGAGATGTTACATATGTTCAGAATGAAAAGGGCTGAATACTTGCTAAATGACCACATTGTGCCTTTGGAAAATCCCATATCTGATGGAGAGGGGTGTGTGTGTGTGTGCATGTGTTTGATCAGTATTTGCTTAGGGGTTTTAAGAAGGTTGTGGTTTTGGGGAAGGTGTTTGAGGCATCTCTACTGGGAAAATTGCATTGCTTTGAATAGAGGAATTTTGTTTTATATTAAAGATATTGTGCTTGGACCTTTGCATGGGCTTGATAAGGGCTGGGTTACTTCTGAAAACAAATATTGAAAAAAATTGGGCAGAGTGCTTTTGAACGACACGTCATTAAGAAACTACCACGGTTTGACACTATTATTAATGTCTACTATCTTCTTAGGCCCTTCAAGGTGAAAAAAAATCTCACTATTAACTCTTGCTAACGTGTCATTAAATGTCCTTGAAAACTGGTTAAACAGGCAGTGTTTGAAGAAAATGGCTTGTAATTCAGTTATAACTGATTACCAATTTTTTTTAGTGGTTGCGTGTATAAGCATGTTACTCTGAGTAGATAATTTGTAGCTCAAAGAGACCCTGAAGCCCTGGGTCAGTGTTAATATTGAAAATAATTTTTCTTCAGACAGCAGTAGGTGTCAGACCCTGATTTTAGGTGTAAATACTAGAAGGAAGATGTATCACTGGAAGATGATTTTGTGCTCAAACATTGGGAGGCTTATGTTCTGAAAATATGTCTGAAGCTCTGGTCTATTTAGGAGCTGTGGTTTTCATCTAGATCAATGTATTTTGAGAAGTAGTGCCTAAGTGCTTTTTCATTTTACAAGAAAATAATCTTTTAATGAAAATCCTCTTAGTAACAAATATATAGCAAATAACAACTGTTCACATTTACTGCTAAACTCTCTACAAAGGAGAACTTGCAATCCAGCAGCATTGACAACAGACCTCCTTTATTTGAAGAAGAAAAAGAAGCTTCCAACCTACTAATGCTCTTTGCCCCACTGAGTGGGTATTGTTATCTCAGTGGTGACTGAGATCTATGGTAAAGATAGCCTCCTTTACCGTGAGCCATACTGTTTGTGAACTCCCCTGTGTGCTTTGCTCACTTTCATGCAGCAGAACTCCAAGAAAAAATGGTGCCCCGCTACGGCACACTTGGCAGCTTATAGTGGGCTTGAGAGAGTCGCTTATAATGTGGTCTAAACAGGAGATGATTGTGTAAAGTGAGTAATCGCCCTAATAGTCAAAATGATTTAAGGAACCGTCTTGTTGCTGGTAACTACAGTCCCATGTGATATGTTGCAGAAATCTGGTAGCTCAATTTGAAAGAGGAATTAGAAAGTGAATTGGCAGATTTCTATGCCCCCCCTCCTCCTTTCTTTTTTTTTTAAGCTGCAATCAAATACATTCTGCTTTAGAGAAATGAAATGTGCAGGGGAGTGGGTGGGAGTGGTATAGGGTTGTTTAAGTCAAGTCAGTTTTGAGTCCTACTGCAGAAGCCAGATTATGAACTCAGTGTAATTGTTACTTGCAGAGAAGAATAATTTCCACATGTGCAACTGCTCCTCAATGTAATATGAAGAAAATAGTTTCATTTTACTTGTTGATTTAATGTTGTTAGACTTGTTGCTTTGTCATTGCTCATACATTTTTAGCAATCAGAGACTTCAGTTTTTAGCCCAGGGAGAAAGCAAATGGATTTGGGAGAATATGTACCAACACAGTTTGCTCTGGTGACTCTTAAGGAAAATTTTATACTCTGCTACCCTTCTGCTTTTGTAAAAGGTAGAGCCCAACTTCCTTCTCCATTTAGCCTTACAGTGTCTTTTCAAAAGAATGACCAAAACAAGGAAAAGGTGAGCTTTTACTATCACTGTATTCTAGTCCGTGTCAAAGACAGACAAGTTCTTGGTACTTGATTCTCCACTCTGGATAGTCCCTCGAAAGAAGCAGAGCATAGGGAGAGAGAACATAAAGAGCTAGGTCTGGATGTGCATGAAAAATAAAAGGATAGCATCTAAAATGAGGAGGGTAGTCTTTACTTTCCAGATGAAGTGATACGAGCTTTCTGGAGCAGGAGGATCTGTGCTGCAGTGTTCTCAACCCCCTTCTGCAGTTCTGAAAGCATAGCAATGTAACAAGATAATTTTTAAGGCAATTTCAGTTGTGCAGAGAAGAAGGTAATAAAACCTATGTAAGGCTTCTTGCAGAAGTGGGGAACAAGGTAGAGATGAATTTTGGTGCCTTTTCCACTGCTGCACTCTCAGCAGCAGTGCTTACTTATGCTCTGCACCTCTCTTTGCTGGGAATGGCAACCAATTGCTTCTGCATCTGGTGTCTCTGACAGATCTGGCCAGCTGGCAGGGAAATACCTCTTCATGGTTTGAATGACCCTGTCCCCTTGGAGACTGAATGAGGATGCTGCATCCGCTGACCGAGGGAACAAGGGGCATTCTGTGACTCCTCTCAAGCTTGCATTGCTCCTGGCTGGAGCAGCGGGCAGGCTAACCATGCTACTGATGCCGCTGCTTTGACAAGAGTGGTCTTGTCAAATCCTCTCTTTGAAGCCTAATGAGCTTGGGGTGTTGCAGAATGGGGAAATATAGGTAGTAAAAGGTCATGTCCCTGGGCCTTGACTGTGCTTATATCAAAGGATACTTTTAAAGTTGTGATAATCTGTCAAGCACCATGATGAGATGCAGAGTAAACCAGAATCTCTTTGATTTCTCTACTGGTGAGGTTATCTGTATGCATGCCAGTCTTGTTTTTCTGTTCTTAGCCTTGGGCTTTATATAGCTATTGATTTTTTTGCTGGTTGTTACAACATTAATGCTTATTCAGGTAAAGATATTTGTTATTTTCCCAGCACAGCCTCACAATTCATTAAGAATGTGACGGGTTCCTGTGTGCTAGTAATGACTGCTTTAATTCCAGCAAACAGGATGCCTTACAAACAGCAGGTTAGATATTCACAGCTAGTTCTGTGGTCTATTACAGCAATTCTTTTTCTTCTTCACTACAGCTAGCATTAGTATTCAAAAGCTGAAAGCACACTGGTGGCAATCTACCTAAATATTTATGGACTATTGCTAGGGTCAGAGTAACAAGGGCAGCAAATAAAATTAAAGATTTACACCATGAAACAAGCCGACTTATCAATCACTCTTAGCCAAGTTGGTTATGCTGTTTAAAGAAGAGATTTTTCTAAGAAGATGGTTTTTTTTTAATGAATTTCAGCGTGAAATTTAGATCTGTAGTTTCGCTTCAATGTCTGCATTATTTCTTCCAACATAATAAGTGGGTTGAGAAGATGTTGCACAACAGACAGAGCTGGTTGTTGCATGGCTTGATTTCGTAAGAACACTACTCCACATCATTTAGCTGTCTATATCAAAGTCTTTACCAGACTTCAGGATCATAAGTACCCTTGTGTGTGGAAAGTAATGAGAGGAGAAACTGAGATGCAACAACCTCAGAAAATTCACATGACAAGTCAGACTTAAGAACAGAAAACAGCAGTTGGGCAGACTTTGCATTTAAACTTGAAACCTCAGGCCGGACAAGGAAGCGAGCTGTGCTGAGCAGTGAGCAAACTGAGATTGGTTTGCATTTTTCTGGAGGGGTATAAGAACCTGGATAGCTTGGCATCTGCATTACATGAGAAATGACACTCTTCTGTTTTGTGGAAGCATGACAGAACATGAATATGAAATGGAAATTGCATTGCTTATTCAAATGAAAACCTCTGAGCACAGAAGCCCTGTTTTCATTATTTTGATTAGAAGCTAAGTATTTTGCAACAGCAAGCAGGTAGGAAAAAAGCCACATTGGAAGGGAAGAAAGTATTTTTTTTTCCTTCAAAATATGGCACTTTTTTGTTGCTTTGGGACACGTGTGTAAATTAATGAAACCAAAGTGAAACATGAATTATTATTATTTTTTTTTTTTTGTTCTGAGATAAATTTAAGTGATTATCTAACAAGCCTTCCGTAAGGTGACAATACAATGTGAATAAATATGTACATCATGTGGAGAAAATGAGCTGAACTCTAAGTGACTTTAATAAGCAGCATGTCAGCTTTTTCTTCTGGATGTTATCTAGGGATTTTGTAAAATGAAGCCCCAGGAACTGACTTAGCATTAATGAATTTTCTAGCTTTCTCTCAAAACAATGTTAAGTACTTAAACAGAATTAAGGTGGGGTATTTTATTTCAGAAGAATAATGAAAAATTTCATTTGTATAAAAAGTACTTGCACATGTATAAGATATCCTTTCATTTGGCTAGGAAAATTCTGAAATAGATCAGAACCTGTAAGAACAAGCATATAATCTTAGAGTTAATATTGAAATATCAAGTATTTGCCCTAAGTAGTGCATGTGTGTACCAATATCAATATAGTTGTGATGTTTGGAACCAGCATTTGCTTTTTGCAAATGAAACCGGTCTCTGATTACCCACTGGAGCAGAATAGTGTTGATAATCACTCAAATGGGATTTTGGATCTGTTTGAAGAAGATACAAGGTTGTTTCTACTAGAGGAGTGACTGAACATCAGCATTTGCAAATGGTTTTTTTCCTGGTAATTTGTGATTCTTTTGCTTTCCAGGGAAATAAGACCTCAATGAATGTGAAAGAAAAAAGAAACCTGATAACATTACAAATTTATGTTCATTCTTATTATATAAGTCCAAAGGATTCATGGAGAGGATCTGAAATGTGTTGTATATAGATGACATTGTTGCTGTTGTGCGTCCTGTCCCATCATACTCATGTCCTCTGCTCTGGGGAGCAGAGTATTTGCAGTTTTACTGAAATTCACAACAGTTTTAGCCTCAGCATTACCCAGAATCACATGAGTGATGAAGGCTCTCGTTCAGAAAAGTATCTTTGCATATTTTTCAGTATTGCAAACTGCATGGTGATTTAAAATGTAATGTTTTGCTTAGAATCACAGCAATTCAGAGCCTGGCCATAGCAATCACAGTACATCAATTAGCCCACAAAACAAAGAAATTAATATTTTTAGAGGTCCAATTTTTGCTTATTCTTAGCCTAAAAAGAATCTTGACCTGAAGAATGGTTCTATTGCCATTAAAGAAAGCTCTGACACGTAGGCGCTCCAGTCTCCTTATTCTGGCTCATTAATATTGGGCTGATGTTATGTATGCTGTATGGCCAGTGTGGAAATTCCAAGAACTTCACCGGCTTCAGAGCATCCCCCCTTACTTAGCATTCATAGACACGTCTGTCTAAACATAGAGTCTTTCTTCTGCATTTTACTTAAACTGTATAATCTTTTCCCCAGTGAGAAGGAAGGCGCACACAGCCACAGATGCCTGTAGGAAATATTCCTGTTGTTGCCCTGTGAAAAAAAATTGGAATGTCCTCATCAGTTCAGATTTTTGGATTAAGATCTTTACCACTAAGGGTCATTAATAATAAATGCTCATTATTTTTTTATTAGAGGCTGAACTAGTGATATGTGATTTCCTCAACTTTTGAACTGTGTGCAATATCTGATTGTAAATGTTTCTGTTTCTCCCACCCAAGATGAAAGACATTTAACATTTCACAGCTATTTATTTTGCTTAGAGGAAATAGGTTTTTTTCCCCTGTGAAACAGATACGTTCCTCCAGAGTTTGTCTTTCCCTCACTCTCCATTTACCAGCTACAGTACTGTGTCTCTCTTAGCCACGGAGATGCTGACAGCATCAGTGAAACGTTTCAGAGCAAAGAACAAGTTACACGGCAGCTGTAACTAGGGCCGAAGGATGGCTGCAGGGAGTCGTACGCTGAATTAACTTGTGGCACTGGCTGATCTGAGAACTGTGAAGACATATCATTGAAAGATGATGTTTTATACATTCAGTTACTTCATGCAGGACTCTAAACACAGAATCTTGGTCTAAAAGATAATTTTGTGAAAAATAAGTCTTGATGATGACAGGAGAGTTAGGTGTGCTGTAAATCTACAGCATAGAATACTGATTCTGAGTAGCACTCTCTCTAGAAAGATGTATGTGGAGTGGATTTTCCTTGCTTCATTTTTTAATACAAAGAATAAATGCATGCTGGAATACAGTGCTTCAGATATTTTGAATTGTATTCATAACCTCTGTTTTCCTATCTATTTTCCACGGTGCAGACTGTAGTATCAGCTGTACCTTTCACACTTCGGTCAGTAATCTCGGACAAACTCTTCATATGGAAGATGTCTGAGGATTTTTCCTGCTGTTGTACAGAGTTCCTAGGTCTCAGACATCACTTCCGAAGTCAAAGGGAACCCTTCAACAGTGGATTCCCAATACTGTGCATGTAGCGTGTTATGTGCTTGCACTCTGTTGTTTGAATTAGCTGTTGTCAGAAGAGATACTTTCCTAAGATGTACATGGCAAACCTTTAGTATGTGGAAACTGTATCTATATTTTACGCAGCCTTGGAAGAGTTCTGGTTAGTTCCATGTACAATAAATTAAATATAATTTTGGTTCCATTCACGTCATCAGGTTTCATTTATTGTGAAAACATACCTGACTTCCCTGAGCTGGTAGATTTGAAGGGGAGGGAAAATGAAGACATATTGAGGTGCTACTTGGAAGTACACAATCTTTCTCTGCCAGCATGATTTTGGTTTCCATATTGTGTCTATATTTTTCTTAGCTTCCCTATAGAGAGGTAGTCAGTCACCAGACAAAATGGGTTTACGTGGAAGTGCAATTCTTATGTCGTGTTCTCTACTAAGGCTAGTTTTAAATAGTAGATGAACAAAGTGTTGTCTGCTGCTTGCACTACATAGGATAGCTCCCATAGTTTCCCAAGATTGGTGGGGACTTTCCCATGGGGAACTGCAGTGTGGACAAGGCATCAGAATACAGATTTTTTTTTTCCCTGGAGTTGGAGGCCATGAAATATTTGTAAGACTGGCCTAGCTAATCAAGCTGTCTTGTGTTTGCCAGCAAATGCAGCCTAATGATCAGGATGACAACAACAGAGACGGGTGGCTTCCTCTTTGCCAACAGGGAGCCTGGCTGTAAGTGATGTCCCCAGTAACTCCTCAGGAGTTGCCCCTTCGAGTGGCATTTGGGAAGCTCAGCTCCATGAGGGGCACAGTTGCCCTGGTCTCTGTGCTCCATTACTGCCGTGGTTGATTTCCATCCTGGCTTAGTGAAAGAGAAGCAGCTAGAGGCATCATCTCCTGGATATGTGACTTGCGTTCCGTGTTTAATTAAAGCATGACAGCTTATGCCAGAGGATGTTAAAATGTGAAATGGAATATTCTTTGCCAAATATTGGGATTTTATAGAGACTTGGAAACTCATTAGTAGAGAATTTTATTCATAATAAGTATGCAGCTTGTTTTGCGGGGCCCATTGAGTTTGGCCTCATTTTCTTTTGGGTTTCTCCCTCACTGAGTTGTTATTTTAGCCTCACATAATGTTGATGGAAATATCCTGCTCAGTGACAAAGCTATTTGAGAAACAGGATGCTAAGCAAAACATTTCTCTGCTAAGGAGCTGCTCCAGGGGACTGTTAATGAGATGGAGAACCTCCTCCACACTAGGTCATAGGTTTCCATTTGATCACATAACTCAAATTTTAACCACCTAATAAGCTGTTAGGTGGCCTGTAAGAAATGTGGTAGGTATTTTATACTGCTTGTTAGTGTTTTACAGGACACCTGTAGAAACCTGGCGACCATGACAATTGATAGCCTCGGAGGTGAAGTATTAAATAGGAACAATCATGTGGAGAACTGTGCATAAATACTTTGTATATTGGGTCAGCAATTCATAACAAGACACAAATATCACCTTACTTTGTGAATTAGATCACAAAGTTATCACTTTGAAATCAGCTATTAGTGAATGAATTAACTCAGAGTATCTGTCAGTTTTGATTAAGCAGCAAAAGTAATATTATTTTTACAAATGATTAAAATGTCAGGCCACCTGAAACTTAAAAGACTTTTTATTTTTTTGTTGTTGTTGTTGTTTGTACAAAGGTTTACCAGGAGTCTGATAGAATTTACCCCTCTCTTAATTATGAGGGAGGTCACCAGGATGGGGGTCACTTTGCTCTTTTTCCTGATAGTGCCGTAAGCAATGGCTGACCACAACTTGAGTGGCACACTGCAGAGCTTGTTGGAGACAGGCATGGTTGATCAGTCAGCCCTGTCCATGTGTTATTAATGTGTAGATTCAGAGTTGTTAGAATTATTAAAAATCCTATTCTTTCATCAAAAATTGAGCTGTAAACCATTGTAAGAAGTGACATCTTCATGTGTATGAATTGAACCTCTTTAAAAGTAATTTCTTGATGTTGTCAGATAACCTGCACAAAGTCAGGGAAGGCAACAGAATTCACTATTGAGGGTGAGGGAGCTGGCAATGTGGGTGGGAGATTGGGAAACTAATAGTGCAGTTTGTGTGACGGACTTCTCTTGTGATTAGCAGCAGACATCCATATCATTAATTGGTTTGCAAAGGTTTGGGTTTTTTTTTGCAGATAACTCTGGGTTGTGTGTGTAATTATGTTAATATTGCTCTCTACTGCCTGCCTGCCTAATGATGCCGAAGGGTTTACCTTGGAAGCAGAGAATGGAAACAAGTCCCCACTCTGCAGACTGCTTGGATTAGGCTAATTTATGCTAAGGTGCATGCAATCCTAGGCAAGATATGAAACAAAGGATGTTAGAGCAGCCTGGATCATATTAAGCTCCTGTTAGGTTTCAGATAATTAACAGTGGATTCCACTGTGAGATTCATCCTTGTTGAACCAAGGTTAACAGGCTTTGTCTTGTGATCTTGCTTTACTTTGTATGTGTTTACAGTTTATAATTTTCAGTCTTTTTCAGTTTAATGTTAAGTTTTGCCTATTTGATGAAGCTTGTTCTGCTGCAAAAGGAAAGAGGCCTCCTAAAGATGCCCCTGAAGGTGACATTTTTTTTGGAGTGCTGGGAGAAGTTAGATTGGACCTGCTTAAGGAACAAAGGGGAAGGCCATGGAGGGAAAGGCTGCTGATGTTAACTTGTTCTTTTGTACTTTTTGCATAGCTATTAATACAGAAGAATTGTACCATAAATGATGCATTTTGAGTGAATGTTTTCAGTTGTGACTTAACATGTCTTCTTGATGTTTTGGTAGTACATCCATTCAGGTCTTGGTGTTGGCTGTGGTATTAATCTTCCCCTGGAATAAGACAGTTGTTTTGCACTTCATGAGGATTTGTAACTCTGGGCTTTGGTAACTTTCCCCTATACATGTAGCTTCTATTTGGAGACTGTGATTTCAGAAGGCTTTGGGAAGTAATAGTGCAAAGGGCCAAGTTTGTCTTTGTTATCACCCTTCGTGGTGAAGGCTTATTCTTTCCTCATCCCTTTAATTCATAGACAGTCTCCTATGAAATCTCAGCAGTGGACAGGCAAAATCCTCATTCTGCTCCCTCTGGCAATACTGCTGCGTGGCAATTTTCGTTGCCAGCCAACGTAACTGTGGGAATTTTCTAAGCTGAAGCAGGGGCTACAAAAGCATGTAATAAAAAACTAATTTCTAATTACTTATTTCATCCAAAAGAGCTTCCGTAGTGTTTAATAGATGCTTGAACAGAAAGCTGTGATGTCCCATCACAGAGAAGTTGAGTTTAACTTAGAGGTTTTTTTTTTACCTAAGGCCTGAAATGGGGATAATTATGGGTTTACCTATCATAAGTAGTAAATATTCATGATTTTAAGTGAATTTCAGGTTGTACCATGTAATTATCTTTGTGATTAATAACACCAATATAGTTGATTTCTTATTTCTTTCCTCTCTAGGACTGTCGTGCAGTAAATCATACACTGGATTGTGATTTCCTGTTGATGCTGAAATATTGCAATGTAATGGCCTACTATTAATTGAGGAACAACCAGAAATAAATAAATCAAAGGAAAGGGTCTGTTAAAACACAGTTTCAGCATCATTACTAACACTTTATATGAACTACTCTTTGTGCTATTTCTTGTAATCAAAAGACAAGAAAGATGTGGATTTTAATCAGTTTCTGTGGGAGAGGCTTATTAAAAAGGTCTTGAGGGATTAAAGAAGCAGAGCAGAAGAGATTATAGTTGTGTTAGTGAAGCATCTTTAAAAAAATTCTTTGCATTTTTATCAAATATATAGTGTAATCTATGGATGCACAAAGACAGAACAAACAGTATTCAGAGACTATCCTTTGCAATGCTCTATACCTATGATAAGACCTTATTTTTTGTGTTGCATCTGGTTATATTACATATTACTATGTCATATCACAGCCTATTATGTAACCTAAAGCCCCAACAAAGAGAGGGAGTGGGGAACTGAACAGAAATGTCTATAATCTAACAGAAATATGACTGAAAGAATTCAGCAGCTCAAATGTTTTTGTGTATAACTGCAAATGGTTAGAAAACCAGGCAGATTTATCAGCCCTTGCAGCTGCAGTGCTAGAAAATTTTGACGATAAAGCAGAATTGCAAATGAGATATTTAGAAAATTGTTGTATGAGCTTTTTAATAAGCAATACTCATAGCATGTATTCAACCAAATTTGAATATAGAAAATAAAATTAGATTCAGATTGTAGTTAGTATTTTTCTGAAATTACATTTTGAAACCATAGATTCTGTATTACAGCTTTTTTTTTTCTCCTCAGAATCAGTTGAATTTCTATAACAGAATCAGTTGTTCTAAATTGCCTTTTTAACTACTGTAGTCTTGTACTTCTGGTTCATCATTTAAAATCCGGGTGCCATTTTTATTTGTACAATTGGGTAAGTTTATGTCAAGTGCTTCTCAAAAATAATTCTGCAGTCTGATTCTGTAGATGTGAACTGCTGCATAGGTACTCTGTATCTCCATTGAATGAGTGCTACTACTGTAAGCCAGACTGATGGAATCAGAGTTTTGAGCTGCCAAGGACAGCTGGCCATCCCAAAGATTGGTGCACGTGGTTATAGGACATATATTTGCTGCTTTATTGTGTCATTTAGGTGACAATAGTTCAGTATGAATACTGAACTGACAGCACTTTGTCATATTAAAAACTGTATTTGTGTCTTCTGTGTTGGCCTCTACCAAGATGTGCTTGTTTACATTGCTACTACTTTCACTGACAGAATTTTCATAATCATTGCAAATAACTTACAGAGCTTTTTCTTTAGAAATTTTATCGAATTGTGTTCTGGGTAGTAATTCATATCTGCAGAGGTGTTGAGTTCTATTGGTAGCACCTAAAAAGGTCAAAGTTGTATACCAGCTTGCTCCAGAGACTTGCTGCATGACTTGAGGACCAGAGCAATCTAATTAAAATACTATGAGACAGACAAGCTCTGAAAATCTTTTAGGCTTCTTTCTTTAACTGAAAATCCACATGGCTGTTCTGTTGTTATCAGAGTTTAAAGATCGAGTTTGGTCACTTTCTCTGTGGTCTGTAATGCTTCAGTCTGTGTGAAAAAAGCCAGAAGGCTTTAGTGAGTCGTGAGGCAACTTATGTTACCCGATAGTGTTTTCTGATTCTCTCTCAAGGGTCATTTATTGCCCAAGCTGTAGACTGCTCTGTGTAGAGGAGCAAGCACTGGAGTACATGGAGTGAGTTGCTCCTGGCCTGAGAGTGTCTGGGAAATGGAGAGGAAGCTGTTACCTTTTGGTCATTTGAGGCAGGGTACTTAATTCTGATGGATCTGTCACACGAATAGAGTTGGTAGGGTCATGAGTGAATGAGATCTCTAAAGAGAGTCTTAAATGCTATTTTATGTTGATGCTTTTCTCAGAACTCTCATGTTTGCTATAGCCAGGAAGCAGTATAAGAGTTGAATTCTGCGATAAAATTATGAAGTTATGAATTATTTTCAGATAAAATAAATGCCCATTGAGAAACATTTTATTTTGATTTCAGTCATGGAAAAAGTTGTGCCCATAAACTTTCAGCATGCCTTGTTGTTCAAATCAGCAGCTGGGAAATACAGGGTGCAGGTGGGAGGTTGTGGATTAAAACCTCTTGGTATGGAATATTTGTAGATATCCTGCTCAGTACTCGAAATAGGGAGGATTAAGCCGTAAGCATCAGAAATAAAAATCAGTGTTTGTATGTGCAAAGCTTTATTAGCTTAGGTGTTTGTGTGCATCATGTTAAGTTTGAATTTGGCCAATGTGAAGTACACACATCTTAAATGTATAGTGACTGTAATATCATGGGTGAATTAGAGTACCCTGAAATCTGGATAGTACCTTGAAGCCTTTCAGAACTGTGCTGTTCCTTTCTGCCTGCAAAACTGTGGTAGAAGATAAATGTAGTTTTGGTAAAAATCTATTGTGGCCATGTTTGTATTTTATTGAAAAAACTGTTTTCATTTTTGTTCTGATAATAACTAATTATTTTGATTAATGTTACATAGTTTTGTTTGTTTTTGTTACAAAATGTGTTTTTTTGAAACTAACTTAGCTAATATTTCATGTTTGAGATTTTTATTTGCTATCTTACCCTACCATTGTGTAATGCTATGGAATGAGTATGGCTTCACAGTCTTAGAGTTTCAGTCTTTTATTCCCATTTAGAAAAAATTATCTGAAATGTCAGGATTTCCTATAGAATAAAAAAAAATGTATTTTCAGTCTCATTATTTCCAATTCGCTTGTATCTGTAATACAGGGAAGGATATTTTAAAGTAAGGCGTAGGGGGAACAGAATTCCAGTGGAAGATTATCTGTCTTGAATCTATCTAATTGTTTTAACTGTTGTTTGTCTGAGAGTGTGCAAAATTTCAGATTATTTCATGTAAATGTGGAACGGATTTACCTTTTTGAGTAGATTAAGAAAGTGAGGATGTAGCCAACTTAAATGATTTAGGGAGCAAATATTGAAGGAGAGAATGGGTGAAAAGAAGATGACCAGAGACCGAGGTTGCAGAGGTGAAGACACAAGAGGGTGATGGGGAAGAGGAGTGAGGTGGGATGGGAAGATGAGTGGGAGTTTTTTTTGGTGGGAAGGGTTGCCCAACATGCAGTGGAAGGAAATGGTGTTTGGTTTTTTAACTGCCTTACTAGGTATGCTGGTACCAGTCTCCCATGTGTACACCTGGTCCAGATCAAGGCTTAGGTGTGGGTAAGTCTCTCCATTAGCTCTACACAGAGGAAAGGAAATGCCCTCTTACTCCCCCAAGTAGCTGAGCAACATCTTCCCCTGGGCTGGTGGGGAGCAGCACTGGTGAGTGTGTCACTCAGAGTTTTTGGGAGGGTGTCAGAGGCATGAGAGGCTGTCCTGGGTGTGGGGAATGGCCCATGGCATGGAGATGGTGCCATTGGTCTGTGTCTGGGGTGGGGAGGCCCATGGGATGGCAAGTGAAGGGTTCTGCTGTGGGAAACTAGGTGTGATATTTCAGATGCCTGAACAGTGTCTGCAACGTTACAGTTAGTATGAAAGCTAACATTAAGACGCAACCGACTGTGTCATTTCTGCTTTTGGAGCAGAATACATGCCAGCTTCTTAATTTCTTACTGTTTATTGTCTCCTTAATTTTTGTCTCAAGGCTGTTTAGTATTTTATTACCTGTTTTTGCCAATACTTGTTATGAACACATACTGAATCTTCATATTAAATCAGTCTCACTGTTAGCATTCCAGACTGGAGTTCTCCATTCAGATTTGCCATAAAATGCAGTTTGTAAGATAATTATATTAGAGAGAACTGCACTCTGCAAAATGCTTTAAAAGCTAGAGTATAATTAATTATAAAGTGACCTCTTAAAGAGAGTAGATTTATTTCTTGAGCATGAATTAATTTCCTGATAGATATTTTGGAATGCCATCAACCCAGAATTGAATCTGTCAGTGTCTGTGTCACTATTACCACAACTAGCGGTACTTACCAACTTTGATGTGATGGGAACTCTTCTGTGAGAATACGGGCTACTTGGAGGCCAGAGCTTTCCAATCCATAACTTCCTTTGCGAATGTCATAGTAGTCTTGATAACTATTGACTTTTCTACTATAATATACTAGAAACTCTAAACAGCTCCTTCACAGAAGTGGCTGTGTGCCAGTGAGGAGGTGTCAGCTGGTCCAGTCCAACTTGTACCAAACTCTGATTAAGACTGAGATTAAGGAGGTTTGTACTTTGCTGCTGCACTGCTGGGGACCATAGCATTGATCAGCATCCCATTGTTTTGGTCTTTTTAACTATCTGATTAAGGACAAAAACTGGTCTAAAAAGTAGAGTTTTGAGATTCTGTAACAATACATCCTCAAGAATAAAACAGACTGTAGTTCAAATGTGCAACATTTTACTACTTAATGTTTGATAATGTGTCAAAATTTAGCCAACTGGAAATAGCTGCCCAGTCCAAAATGAAGGATAAGCAGTGTGCTGATCCCAGGGATAGAACAGAAAATTGTGAACACCTAAGAAAACTTGAAGCAGAAAGGCATTTAGAGCTGAAAGTCAGGTCAAGTGTCAGCCTGGCATTTGGAGAAAGAGGAAAAATTGCAGCGTGGAACATGAATTTACAAGGACCAATAAATATGTCCAAGTGACAAGGTGGTGATCTTAGAAGAACTCCTTTTTGAAGCAAAGGATGAAAGGAATACAATAGAAAAAGAGTGGGACGTTTGTGAAGTAAATGGGACTTCTACTGACTTTAGGGTAAACATATCAGTACAGTACCAGGAAAAACAGTATTATCTAAAGAAAAAGCATGTGGGTGAAAATGAGGCTTAACAGCAGCCATTTAATCCTTCCTGTAGAAGACAGTGTCTATGTAAGAAATTAGAATAGTAGTGATTTTATGTTGTGCTGGGGGAGGAATATCCTTTACTGGAAGAGCAAAGAGAATCCACTCATTCAGCCACTCTAATAATTGGCTTGAACTCAATCCCCATTATCTTTAATTTAGCAGAAAGACAGAAAAAAAGTATGATAAGAAATAAAAAGATTCATACTAAGATGAGTGCATTTAGAATTGATTATAGAGCTACAGTAATTAAACATCAGTGGTCACCCTCTGCTGACTTGTTCAGTGGGAGAAATGAAAATGAGAACACTTACCACAAGGTGGAAACTAATGACAGAGATGCTGTGAATGATATACATGTAAAGAGGCAGTCAAGAAAGGCAGCAAAGAAACCACTTCACTGTTATTTAGGGTCCCAAGCGCTGTTACTACTCAGGAAAATGGTTTGCTTTTTCTTCCCAGATTAGAAACAAGGCCTGGAAACTGCCAAATTATCTGAAGGCATAACTGTGTGGCCATGTGTCATTGCAATGTTGGGCAGCAGTGTGAGGTTACCCCATGTTGAGCATTGCTTAAAACAAAATTAAACTAAAAAACCTCCTTAATTGAAACAGTTCCCAAACCTTGCGTTTGTCTGGGTCCACCTTATGCCATAGGCTCCTCTCATTTCTTTTGTAATCTGTGGGGGATTATTTCTTGTGATATTTTTGGCTATGCTTTGCAATGATAACTGTGGCATTGCACATCAGGCACATGCTTATGTGATTGTGGGAGAAAACGTGCTGAAGGAACACAAATCCATCCACTGAGCTCTGGCACAGCAATCTCCTCATTTACTTTTTGTTATTTGGTCAGGACATGCTTCTGCTTTTTACCATCTATCAGCATTGCATGTATTTTGTTTCCTCTTTCTCTTCATGTTTATATCACTCCTTCAATTCCCATGCACAGAATTAAATGATGTTGGATGGTCTATCGACACTTGGGGATTTTGTTTGCATTAGTACAGGAAATTTTTAAGTTATTTCTGTGGATAGTGGCTTTCTGTTGCCTCCATCACCATGGATGCCATATGTAAAATACGAACATTGCACTATAAAGTGATGTAACAGAGTGGAACAACAAAGATATTCAGAAGTGTTAAATTCAGAAGTGATACTATTGGTGTATGGTGAAATCAGAGCTGATCTGACAAAGGAAAATATCCAAGTGACAATGTTTGCCACACCATGAATAGATACAGACCTGAAATAAAGGTTGAAGGAACAGCGGTGATGACTTGGTAGCTACTGTGTTCTATTAAGCTGGAAAGCTGCTGTCTATCTGAGGCGAGAATTTTCTTGCAGTCATTCTTCCAAGACTTTGGTACCAACGAAGCAGTGGGTTGGGATTGTGTGGTTCATTTATTCCCCTTCAGAAGGCCAGTAATTTAAATGCATCTGTGGCATTTGGAATAGGATTTACTTGCTATGACTTACACCTTTGAAGTCTGGGTTAGTGTGGTAAGTAGTAATGTTTTAATAGTCTACAACCCATTGAGTGACAGGCTATAAGTGAAATCTCATGAGAATTGAAATATCTGGTACGAAAACAGCTTGATGTTATAACAGTAAGGGCTGGGAAGCAGTTCCGAGTAAGACTCTTCCAGGAGCAGGGCCTGAGGAGCTAAGGCCTATCACAGGCTTTGGTGATAATACAAGAGTATTTAGCTTCTGTGTATGTAAAATAAATGTCTATACAATGAGTATATGTATTTACTAACTAGTTTGATTTTTGACAGGATGCTTTATTTCTGTGCTGATCCTTTTTGTTACATCTTGTTTGGTTTGTGTGAACAAGAGACAAACTAAAACCTTAACTGTTTTCCAGAAGTTGATTTTCTAGTGATTTCAGGATGAAAGGAGGTATCTCAACAACAAAAAAGAGTAAAACAATAGATTATTATTTTTTTTTTGGCAGTAGAGAGCTAAGATGTTTTAAAATAATAAATTGTTTTGAGTTATATTTAGTAGGGATTCTCATAATGATTTAAACGGTATTCATTATAAGTCCCTCAACTATAATATTACTAATTCTCCTGAATATAGCTACTGCATAATTTATATTTTGTTTTCATGCCTGACAGTGTGTTTATGAAGATGTTCTGCTCCTAGATTTACCTCTCTATTCAACCCCGATACCAGTGCCAAGTGTACATAACACATTTTCTTGTTTTTTTTTCTTAGTCTTTTGTACTTTGGCAGCTTAAAGGTATTGTCAGTGAGTGTTCTAAAGGCAGAAGAAGTGGCATTATATCCTTGAGACAGATTTGAGTGTTTCTAGTTTGAAAAGTGGGTTTGTATGTTTATTTTGGGGTGGTCAATTAAAGCCCCTTTTGAATGCCAGAACGAGCTACCTTGCACTGCACCCTGGCACGTGAGCGGCACAGAGGGTAGTGTGCACTGTGTTGGCGCTGTCAAAGAAAATTGCTAGCAGTGATGTCAAATTTAGCCTATAGCTGTGAGGACTAAGGAAGCCTGACATCATTATTTGGAGCCTGCCACTTGTGCTCAAGCGGAGCAGTATCCAATGACATGAATGCTTGCACCGGGTGGCATGTGCTGACTGGGAAGCCACAATCACAGCCAGGAAGAGCAGCAGCACTTGCTGCACGAGAGCATAACTGTGTGGGGCCCTGCCCAGACACACAGCCAAGTGTGGCTCACCTCTGTGTCGCTGTGGTAGCGGCTTCTCAGAAAGGGCAAATGACTCCCACCTCGCAGCATGGCAGGAGAAATTGTCACTAAAGGATTCACAGCAGTGAAAGCAAAAGAAAATGCTACAGTTGGTTATTATCTTGGTCTGGTTGAGTTGTCGTTGAGCAAGGCTCACTGGCTGTAGTTTAGGAGGATTCTGTATGAAACTAAAGGCCGACACATATGTTAGTGTTGGTTTGGTGTGTTGTAGTTTTGTGTGTGTGTGGTTGTTTTTTTTTCTTCCTCTGTTCTAATTCTGCTGCAGAATGCAGCTGATGCATCATGACGTACTTTGCATGTCTTACCATGAACTTGTGATTCTCACAAGGGAGATGTGTCCCACTGGTGGGTCTGAACTGATTTCTTCACTAAGGACACCTGAATATAGAGGTCACAAGGAAAGCAGCTAGAAGAGAGTGGGACAGAGAAACCAGAATGCTCTAGAGAAACAAAGGGAACTGTATTCTCATAGATAATTTTGCTTTTTTATTTTTATTAAAAAGCATAGCATGAAGAGCTAGTAATCTGTATCTGTGATCTACTCACCTACCTCCCCTGGGGATCAGCCTCACACTTAATGGAACTCGAAGCCCAGTTTAGTTTGCTCAGACAGAAAGGTGGCTGCTTTCAGGAAGCGATTAGCTTTGGTTTGTATTCTTTATGCAACTACTCTTTATTCTTTTAAAATAAGATGCTCTATACTGGTGTAATTGAGAAGGGGAGTGGTAGGAGATGCATTGATGAAAGTCCTGCATAGCAGCAGCCAGTCTGTGCCTTTGTCCACTGGCTGTAGCCTCTTGCTTTCATAGTGCACCAATACATGCCAGAAAGTAAACATGTGTATCTCTGTATTTAAATCGAACAGGGAGCCTCCAGGTGCAAGCTGACTGAGGGTGATTCCTCAGCCATCATAACATGCATTTCAGAGCCAAGAATGAAAGAGGCCAGCAGATGAGAACAGCCATCTATAATTTGTCTTGTTTCTACTGTTTTCACAGCCTGACCTCAGAAGCAGCCATGATGTCTGGCTTTGGGAGGAAAAAACGTAGCTGATGTGTGTTTGTTCATTAAAGGGACACATTTGTTGTCTGGAATTAACAGGATGCAGAGCCAAGTGGGTATTGAAGTTGATTGCATACAGCTCTGTGATTTGGATTTTGCAGCTTTATACAATTGTACAAATTGTATTGAAGGCAGCTTAATCACTCTAGATTTATTTGTGTATATGCTGAATCATAATAAGAGGTCAGTTATGTGGGAGACGAGACTGAAATGAGTTCAGCCTGTGCTCACACAGTGACATTTGCTCCACTTCTAGGACCACACAACTCTTTCTTTTCAGCTTTGAACGGACAGTGGTTCTGCAAGTACAGTGTGATGAATATGTTTTGGCTAGAAAATGCGAAAAGTAAAAAGTATAGCATGAAAGGCATATCAAACTTGATTACCTTTCTGATAGAATTACAAATCTGGTGAATGTAGGGAATGCAGCAAATGTAATATGTTTGGGCTTTAGTAAAGCATTTGATACTCTGTTTCATGAAATCTTACTTGAAAAATTGATCCAAATTGATTGTGATGGAGATGCTGCCATGTGATCTAATAGCTGGCAGGGCAACTGTAAACAAATAATAATGCTAAATGGATGAGGCTGGAGCTTTGGGAAAAGCCTAACCAGAGAATAATGCTATGTGTTCTTATGTTTAATATCTTTGCTAATAGCACAGAAAATGAAGAATATAAACAAAATTCTGTGGAGGTACTGAACCATGATAGCTCCAGTACAGAAGAAAATAGTTAAATAACACAAAAGAGCAAGGAGATTTAGTAGAAATCTGCATGAAAAATAGGAAGAGATGGATGTTAAAAAGCATAATCTGAATCATGGCTGAAGGGATAATGCATAACAGATAATTTAGAACAAGCTGATAGTAAAACTTAGAAAATAGATTTTTTTTTTTTTTTTCCCCCCTCTCTTCTAGTTAACTCTAATTAATTGAAAATTGAAAACAGCTTTTCTGTGGAGCGTCTCAGTGTTAGGCAGAAAGGCAATCAATTCTCTTAAAAAAACACCCAAAACCTAAAACCAAACACATGATCCAACCCCCCCACCTCAAAAACCCAAATGAAAGACCAAACCAAACCAGTCCTCTCCTCCTCACCCATCCAGTGCTTGAACTGGAAGGTTCTCATTGATCGTACTGAGTTGCTGCATGCAGAAACTGATGGCTACCTGGAAACTTAAATATATGTTCCCTTTGTGGCTGGTCCTGAAAGTGAGCATCCTATTTAGGATGTGAATCCTTGCTGAATGTTAGACTTTTGTTGAATTTATGGCCATTTCATTGCAAGCCACATGCTATTCAAGTAGTTAAATGCATTAAAAACCTGAAAACAACCCCCAAAATCCTACAAAAACAAAACCTGCAAAAAAAGCTTTGAAGAAAAAAAGTCATTACCTCCTTCATGTTACTGCTGGGGCTGCTTTGTGGTATTAAAGTATATATGTCTATCCAAATCTATAACAATTTTATTTTCTTGAAGAAATACCAGAAATATCTTGAAACTTCACTCCAGAGAATAGAACACTTTTCAAAAAGATCCTTTTCTACTTTATTTTCTTTTATTAATGAGCTCAGCAGTTGCTATATGAGACAGGGTGCACTTGCATGTTACGCATTTCGGTACTACAATTGTTGGGAGCACAGACCTTTTCCAGGAAAATGCCCCCATTCTGTTGTATTCTCATGCACAAGGACCATGGTAGCCAGCACCACTGAAACACTCTGCCTAGGAAAGATGTAGTTATACAATCCAAACAGTTTGCCCAAGAGCTCACACAAGATTTGTCACTTAGCAGACTATGGTTTGGAAGAGCCCTATCTGTGAAAGTCTGACTTCAAAGACTAAAATGCTATTTGCAAAACTTTTAAAAAATCCCCTAAAATGGGTTGTCACTATGAAGTCTGTCAATGAAAACAGAAACATGGAAACTGATATTAAAACCAAATTAAAAAAACACCCACCAATAAAAACATCCCTCAACACACCCAGGGGGAAAGAGCAATGGATTCAGCCTTGTAATCTCATTAATAATATTTGTTTTGCTGTTTCCATTTAATAAAGAGAACTTTCCTTTCAATACAAGGACTCTCTGGTGGCCCACCCCTAGATCACTACCTGGCCCTGGCACTGGGGACATGTCTGCTCTCCAAAAGAGTTTTGGGAAAGCCTGTTTGTTGCCTGAGAGAACTGTATTGTGGAGCTGACACGGCTGTGGATGCCACAGGAATTGCCCAGGGCTCTGTGTTTGGGAGCCTGGAGTGCTGCTCCCAAGGGCAGAGCTGCGAGTTTCCCAGCCTGGCCCTGTGGTGCCCAGGAGCACAAACCGTGCAGAGGAGTTTCAGCCAGCGCGAAGGCACATTGGCTGCTGTAGAGTTAGCTGTGAGGAATCAAAGTGTAAGGACTACTGTTCACTTGGAGCTGCTTTTAATATCACGGTTGAACAGCACTGATAAATATTCAATCAGTAGGAAACAGAAGTAATAAAATAACAAGACCAACAGGAAAATAGCTACCCATGCCTTCTTTACCATGCAATTAATTTTTTAAGTTTTCTGTCTGAATAAATGCATCTTGAGATTAATACTTTTTCTACAAGAGATATTTGACAAAGTGGATAGAAGTAAAACACAGTACTTGAAGTCTTCCTCCGACAATGTGCATGAAATCAAATAAAAAAAAATGAGCAGGTCACTGTATTAATTCTCTTTGTATTTTATTAAGTTGACCTTTTCCTGTGTTATGTCCTAATTAGTATATGCAGACCTGCTGAGTTGTGACTATAGATTCTAGGAACATGCAACCTTACCTCTGAGGTTTTGGAGAACTTTGATCGTCCTATAGATTAGAATTTCTATTCACATCCCTTCTGAACTATGGCTGAAGTGAGTCTGGTATTTCTCTCACTTCCGTAGTTTCTCTCTGACTGATGGATGCTGGTATTACTGAAAGATGAAGCCAATTAGTATTTGAAGTCTGGATATGCATAAATCCAGATGTAGAGTGAGAAAACCGTGACTCCCTTTTTCAGTAATCCAAACACCTACCTATACATCATATGATCCTTAGGATTTTTATCTTGGGAGAGTACTGATCAACTGCAGCTTCATTAGGCATGGATGATTTTTAATAAATTGGTAAAGAAGGGAAGGAATCATTAAGAAGTAAAATGATAACAGATGGGTTAAAAAGTTGAGAGTTTGCTTAGTCTGAAGTTTTCTGTTCGCCTGAATGGAGTGGTGTCTTCGATATCAGTGAGTTACTTGTGTGCCTAATAACAACTTCTCCATAGCTCAGTATGGATGACATCAAGAAGATTAAAAGAATAACCAAGATTTGATAAAATAAATTTAACAACTTCAATATTTTCTAAGAGTTAGTTAACTTTTATCTATATATTTCTTACTATTGTCTATTGTCCTACATTACACATGAAATTTCAGTATCTTCAGAGAAGTTATTTTCAGGTAAATTACATGGGAAATTTCTACAAATATGCTAACTAAAGATATGGTGCTTGGACTGATATATAGCTAGACCTTATTGGTGTCGCCAAGAGCATTTCTGTTCTGTGGTCATGTTAAGTGATGTGAGGTCATGTTTCTAGGAATGTAGGATGTGTATCATACATGCATAACATAGGAATGTATTTTTGAGGAGTTGTGATTTAGCGAACAATATGGGTCATTACCTTCTGTGACCTAAATATAAGCTCTTGAAGATTTGTAGCAGCTATGAGAGCAGAATATTGAGTAAGAGCGGTAGTATCACTGTGTTAGTGTAAACAGTCTTAAAATACAGCGTGGCTCAGTTGTGTGGTCTTTATAAGGGATATGGGCAAGTTCTATGTTCAGTAAAGAATTACAAGGCTGATTTGACATCTATTTCTCTTGTTCTAAGAAATTAAAAAAAAATGTTCACTTAGTTCAGAAAAGTGTGACAATCTTTCTGTAATGACTTTGAGACAGTATTTCTGGTAGTAATAAAGAGCTCTGCATTCTTGCAGAAAAAGCCTTTGCAAATGGTGAACGTGAAGTCAGGAAAAATTGAGGCTGGAACAAAAGAGACTTCCTGAAATAGTAAGAATGATGAAATGTTGGATCAGTGAAGCTGAGCATGCAGTGAATCCTGGAAGCTCTAGATTTGATGCGAGAGTCTTTTGATAACATTTTATAGCAATATGATTGTAGCA
This sequence comes from Nesoenas mayeri, assembly GCF_963082525.1. Classification (NCBI taxonomy): domain Eukaryota; kingdom Metazoa; phylum Chordata; class Aves; order Columbiformes; family Columbidae; genus Nesoenas; species Nesoenas mayeri. Next base: position 10,428,506 of record NC_137551.1, on the reverse strand, counting down.
CCTCAAACTAGATGGCTATAATGATATCCTTCTGGCCTTAAAAAATATGAATCTTTATATTTATTGGAGTCATTTTTAGCTAGTGAAATGAAGATGTCAGGTGTTTAAATGGGGAAGTATTATTATTGTTTTTATATTATTATTGTCTATATTAGATTTTATCAAGTGATCAGTGACAGCTGCATATTGAGATGGTGGTAAATTTAATGTAGCTTATTTGAAGATATATAAATGTTACAGAGTTCAAGATTCTTATTGTGGAGCATGGAAAGGAATACCACAATCTTCTTATAATATCATCCAAGTCTTGCTAACCAGCTCCTCTGACCACCTGTATATAACAGCCTCCCACTCATGTCCTCCACCCAACTGTAACTTTTCACTGTTATCATGGCTAAGTGTCACATCTTTAGTTGTAAAAGAGATGGGAGTGACATCAAATTGTGGCGTCACTGTGGAGAAGGAAGTGGGGATGTGATTGTGCCACCTCTGCAGTGAAAACAGCCCTCTCCAGCCCTTGGGCTGCATGTGGTGGTCCAGGGTACGCACTTCTGCCTGGAGTGTCCGTCTGGGGACATTTGCAGGCTGCAGTGAGCTGGGAATTTCTCCAAAGGCTTGTAGTGCACCTGCCCTTAAGACTGTCATTTCCAGACTTTATGCGGAAAAATCTCATTTAAAAATGTGCAGATGACCTTCTGCCTGAATATCAGCTGCTTTTTATGGTGGCTCTAATTGCACTCACAAGTTTCTGAAAGAGGTTGAGTTCTGGAAATGTTGCTCTAAATTTTTATTTGCTCAGGTATGCATTTATGGATTTTGCTGCTTTTGCTTTGATAAATAGATGATTTCTGCTCTGCTATAGGCAATGGAGTGTTGCAACTGAAATTACTTGGAATCAAGAAGCAGTGATTCCACAAGATTTATTACATCCTGATTATACCTTTTTTTTTTGGTTTGTTTAAAATATACTGGTGTTCTCAGTAGCAGAAGGATAATGACTTGCAGGGAGGGTAAAACAAACAAACCCAACACCAAAACAGCAATAAACCAAACCAAAGCCAAACCACACAAACAAACAAGAAAACCCTAGGAAACAAAAAAGCCCCTACTCCCAGAAGCTTTAAAAGCAGAATATAAAATATTACTCATGATGTATATTCATTAAAAGCCCATTTAAAAATACATATTTAAAATATTATTCATGAAAGCCTTATTCCAAATACTACAAACTTTTGAGTTCTGAATTGAAAGACTTTTCTAAGCCAAATTAGTTTCATCTAATTTTCAGAATGTTTCTTTTAATTTCATTCTAATTTATTCTTTTTCTACTCTTGCTCATTGTGGGCTGCTTACAAGTATGTTCATCTTATAATTGTTGCTGTCACTTCCGTATCATTTCCCTGAACTAGAAAAAATATCCGCACGACTAATTTTTAGTCATCCGCAGGCTTTTGGGGGTCCTGAGTAACTGCTGAGCCTTTCACAAAAGGTGGTGAAATAAGCCAGTGACATTTATGCCACCTTTAGTTAAATTTCCAGTGTCCCATCTCTCCACTGGAAAACCTTCTTGCAAAGATGAAAACCCACTGACTAGGATTAATGTGATCAAGGCTTAAAAATGAATGACTTTATGAATAGACCTTCTAAGTATAGATATGAGACAGGTTGCTACAAGTATCCAAAACAATACATGGCAGTTAGTTAAAATGTAACAGTGTCAGTTTTATTGAATGAGGCACCACCCAGCTGTGAATGGTGACGTTTCATTGCACAGCATCTGAAACCTATGTCAACCCCTGTGCCCTTTGGGCATCACCTCTACCATCATCATACCTTGGTGGGTAGGAGCCATCATTCAGCCTGTCTTTATCCACCTACCACTCCTCTAGGCAGTGCTTTTTCATACAGTTGCATCTGCAACCCTATAGGCAAGTATCACCTGTGAGTGACAGAGTTATAAAGCCTGACTAACCTTTCAGCCTGTTGTTATCTCTGATAAATGAAGCTCCTGAAGGACAAAGGCTGTTTCCTTTCCACGCTCACTGGCTTTCTTTTTCTTTTTGAATTAGTGTTGAAGTTAAGTACAGGGAAATCATCAGTTGTTTGTGATAAGAATCAGGCTGACCCCTGATGGGCAATGCATGAGTTGAACTGAGTGCACTTGAGATGCCATTTCAATAAGGAAAACCAAACATACATACAGATCACATTGCTCAGAGAGAGAATTTGGCTTTGCTGAACTTAGAATGTAGAGCAATTCAGGCTCCTGAAAAAAATTAAGAGATATTTCAAAAAGTAAAGTATATTAAGCTCCTCAAAACAAACACAATATGTGGTTAAGGTTAAAAGGTTTGCTGGAGATAAGAAATATCTGCCAGGCCTCCAGCTGTGTTTGTTAGAATATGGGTTTTTGTACTACTTGGAAGGTGTGTAAGATGTATAAAACAGAGGTAGGGAAGTGTAAGTTGTTAATGTTATGGAAAAAAATAAGATGTTCTTGAATCTAAAACACTTTTCCTGTTATCTGTTTACAGCACAAGACATGTTTCTTCTGATAGTATCCACTTTGAGGATTAAATTAACTTCTTGGCATTTTTTGAATTAGGGAGTACATAAACGCCATTTAATAGGAATTTTTCAACTGATGAGCAGAAATTGAAGACAGCAAGATTACATATAGCCTATTCTTTAGATCCTACTAGCATTGTGCATCTTTCTGGTGTTAAAAATAGGCTCTATAGTTGATTGCTGCTGCGGTGTAATATTTCACTTATTTGAAACAACATGAAGTGTCCCACTATTCTCTTCTCTCCTTTTAACTGTGGATAATGGAGGATTTATGCTGCAAGTACAGATTGTAAAATAGGTTAGGGAAATATTTTTGCAAGATGGTTATGACTAAGAGAAGCTTTCTTGGTTTTCTGTGCCTTATAAAATGAGTATTGCCTTTGCCAGTGTGTGGTCCTCCTTGAGCATTTGAGTTCATCAGCTCCTGTTTGTGGTTGTGTCATTCCTTTCCACCATTTGCCCCAGCATTGCTGAGTGTGTTCTTAAAGAAAGGAGAGCTAATGTAAAGAGAAATCACTCTCCATTTGTGCAAATAATTTCCCATGGCAAGTTTGTAAAATTGAATAAAGTAGCAAAATGGGATGATAGATGCTAGGAGATAGAATCACCAACTGGAAAACAAAGAAGTTATTGCAGCAGACGAGCAGGTTTTACAAAGGAACTGATGATGTAGCAGTGCTCAATTGGGTGCAAATGGAAAAACACCCAGACAATCAGAAAACACTAGTAGGAAACCTGGCAAGGAAATAACTTCTGGTGCCTCATAATATGCTGTTTGATTTCACTGAAAATGGGTGAAGATGTTCACCATGTTTTCTGAAAAATATAAATTTAGATGTAGCACAGAAAGATTATTATTTTTTTTTTTAAGAAGAAACACAGTAGTTTATTTGTGGTTACTCGAGTTTGAAAAGATTTCATTGTACTGCGTTTCTGCAGAATGTGTTTTATCTTCCCATGTTCCTGACAAATGCATTCCTGCCTGCTCTCCCTGGTGTATCTATCAACCGTTTGTTAAAGGTGTGTTCACTCCTGTTGTCATGTGTGCTACTGTTATCTTCCTAGGTTTAGATGGATGTATTAAAGATACACGTGAAGATAACAAAAACCAATTCTGCAGCCTGGATGCAGAAACCTCCAGTCAGAGGGTGGGTGTGCGCACACCCACATGTTGACCAGCGGTGTCCTGGCCAAGAGGTCTGTACAACAACCTTCGCCCAGAACTTCTTATAATGCCATGACAGAGCCTGAAGCCCAAAATCTCATGTACTACGTGGAATAATTGCCAGTGATCATGAGGTACTCTGCATCAGGCCGTTTATCAGCCTTGCAGTCCCTACACCCAGTGGGCTTCATAATAGCTGACAAAGCAACTTATTTATCTCTTTGAGCTGAGATGCTATTTCTGTTTGGACAGTCTGAGACCACTAACAGACTCCTGGCTACATGAACTGCCACCTGCAACACATATATTGTGTGGTGGGAAAAAGATTTGATGGTGACCTGCCTATTCGGTGGTGAAGACATATCTGTGGTCGACTTCTTTTTGGATGCTGGCCAAACACCAAATGTGCAAACGTGTCCTCCTGTCTTTAGGATGTCAAAAGCAGGAAGGAATTCCCTCTGTGCACTTTTATGTATAATCATTGTTTTTGGAGGAATGGACATAGGGATGGGTAGATGCATATAGTTCAGTTGTTGTTTTAATCCAACAGATTATCTGTTTGTTTTTGTGGGTTTTTTGTTGTTGTTTTTTTTGTGTTTGTTATTTTTGTTTGGTTGGTTTGGTTTTGGTTTGGTTTTTACTGGATGTTTTGTTTTCTTGGCATTGTGGGGCTGTCAAGAAATGCTTCCTGCTGTGATATGCTTTGTGTGTGTTTCCAAACAGAATATATATGTGTTAGTGTACGCCGCAGTAAATTCTAAAACTGTTATTAGCACTCAAGAAAGAGATCTCGTGTCTATTGTGGGTATTTCTCAGAAAACTCTAGTTGAATCCTTAGTGGCAGTAAGGAAAGACAAATTTCAGGAATTGTTAGGAATGGAATAGAGAACAAAACAACCTCATTTTTCAAATGTACTTCTGTATCTCAAATTCTGTGTGCAGATCTGATGATCCTGTCTCTTAAAGGTCACAGTAAAACTGATAAAAGAAGAAGGACAAGAAGAATGGTTAAAGGTGTGGAGCTGCCTGTAAGGGAGGAAAAACACAACGGATTAGGACTACTGTGTGAAAATATATGATAATAGTATTCTAGTGGTATATAAAAAATATGGATGGTACAGAAATGTGAGTATGGAGTGAGAATTACCTGCATTTTGTAACATGGGAACCTAAGGGATGTCTAAATAGGAAAAGACTTAAATTGGACAAAAGGAAGTACTTTTCCATGGAAAGCACATTTAAATTGCAGAGCTGGTTACCACACAGTATTAAGGAAGTCAAATTATAAAGGAATTAATGAATTTTTATCAAGAATAGATCTTTTGTAGGCTACTAAAAAAGTGAATTTGAAGCCAGATGTAGCTCAGGTTAATTCTGTTAAGCCGCTGGAACCACTTGGAACCACTGTCAATTAACAGGCAGGGGGATCACCCAATACACACTCTGTTTTATAGAGCCTTTCTGTGAGTATCAGCTACTGCACATTGTTTATTTACAAGGGAAAAAGAAAAAGGGGGAAGGTAACATTGGGCTGGGTCCTTGTGTCCTGCTAGTACGGTCATTTCTTTGTCCACTGAGTGTGGCTCTTCTGTGGTGCACAGCTTTTAGTCTTTAGGCATCATAAGAGCAGGTATTTTATTTTCTCATTTAAAAAATAGTGTAAAAGTGGTGCCATTTGGACATCACTTTCTAAACTACTGTCCAATACATACCATTTTTCTTTTAAATCTTTACTGTAGAGATTCAGACTGGGAGAACAGGAGGTTTCCTACAATGTGTGTTGACGTTTTTTGTACGTCTGCTCAGAAACAGGGTTTTCAGAGCAATGGCAGTATATCTAATGAACAGAAAAATAACTGTCAACACTGCAAAAATATTTACTGGGTAGTCTCAGTTTTCTACCTAGTGATACCAGCAAAGCAGTATATATGAGGCATATTTATTATGAATGGCATATTAGGTCTGCTTCCTCATTTCTACATTAAAGCCAGATACTTTAAATGTGATATCTAAAATTAGGTATTGTTATGTGTTGTTGCTGTTTCAGAAGAACATATCAGGACAGTGCTTTTTCCTATTTTAACAAAAACTGAATGTAATCAATCAATGGAATTCCAATTTTTGCTTTAGATTGAAGAAAAAATTTTAAGATTGAATAGAGGATGAATTTTATCATGCAGCCAAGTGTTATTCTAAATGTTTTTCTGAATCATTGCATAAACTTTTATAACCTGCATTTTCATTCAGATTCTTCTACAATAAGAAAGTACTTCGTGGTCAAGTATCTTACATTATCTGAAGTGCTTCAAATTGTTAAGCCCTAAAGAAGTGGGTACGTTTATTAGCCCTTTTTTTCGATTTTGCTGTTGTGTTTAAATCATGGACTTGTCCATTTTGATGAAGCCAAGTTTTGAACTGTGACCAAAAGTTTCAGTTCTGGGAAGCTGAGGGAGACAGGCAGGTAGCACAAGTGGAGGAGGAGGGGGCTTTGTTTATTTTCTCTTAAAAAAAAGTCAGGCCTTCATTTACCTGTGTATGATATAAAAAGTAAAAGAAGATTTGAAGTGTGATGACTCTTTCCTAACTCAAACACCATAATTTTCTCAGTGATTTCAGGAGTGTTTGAATTGCAGATTTACTGTTCTCAAGTTTTGAAGTAGGAGCTTCTACTAACTGCAGGAAGCTGAAGCAGTCAGCAATAGTTATTTAGGCATACTCGTAAGAAGCTAAGTGGTAATTAAAGCTGTAGTTTACTGAAGAAAATAATGTCTAATGTATTTTCTAAATTTGTCTTAAATGATAAGTCTGTCCTATGCAAAGACTGCAAAGCTTCTTATTCCTTTGTCTACTTGCTGTGCACGCGTACTTATTCTATATAGCAGGGTTCTTTGGTGTTAGATGAGTTTCTTTGTCTGTTGTTGTTGTGAGTGCCACTATTTCTCCTGGATGTTCAGAGCTGGATTGTGGCTGAGTGCACAGCCCACAAATAGCCAGTGAACTACTAACGGTCACAGAAGAGCACCATGTAAGTCAATTGATTTAAAATGTACACGTGCACACACACATGTATAAAACTAATATAAAATCCTAGTTTAATTCCAGTCCAATGTTTCTTATTCCAGCTCTGACTAGTAGGTCTGTCTCAACTGCTGTAGGGTAAATTAGGTTTGAATTTCTATTCTGTGTTCTCAGAGGATCTGAAATGGAGAGGACATTATGACAGTCCAGCAAAGATAAAGCAAACAGAAGAGTGTTTTGTCAGGGGTAAGAGAATACTTTTGTGCAAGATATAATTGGTAGATCAAACAGAGCAAAATCAGCACTGCAAACTGAGCTCCTCCTCTTCAAAGACAGCAACTCTTGATGCTGTGGCAAGGCTTTATTTCCATTATTTGCATGTTACTTTATATGATGGTGTACGTGAGCACAGTGATTTTGATTGATGGTTGTTGAGGAAGTAAAATGAAAACTCTGACTGTTATTCTGCTCTTGGTTTCAGAAAAAACAATTTTAATTTTTTGTTTTTAATCTCTAAGTTCATTCTTAAAAGTGCAGTTTAAGTAGTTAGTGTTCTTTGGTAATGTCTTGGGGTAAAATACTAAGGCGTGTGACATGCATACATCTCTACATGCTTTACTAAACTACAACAAATATTCTGAATAGAAAACTCAGTACAGTCACGATCCAAGTGAAATATAAGATAAAACTTGCTCTAAAACCAGTAGCGGCACTGTTAAAGTTCACAATGGTATAATAAATCATTCACCATGTTAAAAGGGTTATCTGTATGTCCTGAAGTTGTTTCCATTGAAAACATCTGAGGTTAAATGAAACGAGTCATAAGAATTCTGATGCTGACAATAAATGGTACATAGTAATTTCTTGCATTTCAGCCATGAGAAAGAACCCTCATTTCCAGCTTTAAGCGGTAAATCGTATATGTGACATACATAGAGATTTGCACTGGAAGGAATAACATTCATTCCATCTCAGCTGAATAATAGGGTGAAAACCTTGTTGAAAAGTTCTGTACAGAATTTTGTACAGAATTGTGAAATATTTCTAAGGCATTTTTAGCCAATGACTTCAGCCCATAAATTCCAGAGCAACAGTAACAGCAGACTAGATCCAATTCAATACTGAATATTTTTTGTTTTTCTTATATTACTTTCCTAGGAAATTATGTAGGCCTCTAGGGTGGATTCTGTGTCTCTGTTGAATCTTGAATTCCACCATATTTTGCAAGATTTCTTCATGGAGGAAACCAGTGCAGTATGACTACTGCATTGACTCTGCGTCAGAAGCCATGTGAGACTTAACCAGAACGTCAGACCTCCTGCCCTACTTTGCATTTGTGAGATATGTGCCACTTAGGAGCTTGCCTGTACTGCTCAGTGCACTGTAGCACAGAAAAACCCAAGTGACTTCAGATTGACCCATCTCACACACCAGAAGCTGGTGCAGCTGTAAGCTGCACAGTGGAGACGAAATATAAAGTGCTTTTACAGGTTTATATCAGTTTTGTTTTTCATGTCTTTCCAGAGATAGCAAGATTTGACGCTACTAAATCTTTAAAAAACTACAAGTATCTCTTATAGCCAGCTCACTATTCTTTTGATTTTGTTTGTCATCTTTTCAAGGAACCAGTTTTGCTGCAACACCACAAATGCAATTTCATTCAAATAGGATGGTTACAGTGCCTTTCAAAACTTAGGAGAGAGCTTGTGGCTCTTGCTGAAGCCACAACACAATTTCCCAAAACAATACCCAGTTAAACACATGGTTAGAAAACAATGTGAACTTCATGAAAGGGAGAAATATTGATTCCATGGTATAGATATTTTTTTCACAATGTTCAGAGAATACTATTATAGGTCAATGGGCTACTGTATGGAAAAAATCATGCTCTGCCAAATGGTCTCAGAAGAATCCAGCAGTGAATCTAAACAGCTCTGGAGAAAGGGAAAATGGAGGTGAGACGGAACTGTCTATGAAATTATGTGAGACACTAAAGATTGGCACAGAAAAAATGTAAGGCTGAGATCTCTACCTCAGTTTCTGTGCTATAAATAGTGTTTAATATTCTCACATCTGATCTGGAATTGGGAATACAATTGTGTGGGTGACATGCATCCAGACTAGTGGCTCCAAACAAGAGTAGGTGCATGGGTAGTAAAACAATGGGTGAAACTCACTGCTGAGACTTGTGAAGTTGTGCTCGTGGAAAAATAATGAATTCCACAGCTGTGCTGTAGTTTATGGAAAAAAAGAGCCCAAGTGTCACCAGAGAGAGGTCAGTGTAACCATGTTAGGAATGCCATGTTTTTCCTCTGTCCTTTCTGGTGTCTGTGTTTTGTGAAGATATGTGTGACACAGGCTTCAGAGGGAAGTGAAAGCTGATTAAAGATGTGGAAAAGAGCAGAATCTCAAAACTGTTAAGCAAAAAAAGAGGATTCATAAGTGAAGTAGGGAAAATGGTGATGGAAAGAGAAAGCAGGTGGGTTTTTATAATTTTAACTCCATAGAAGGCAGAGTCAAGGCTTCAAAATGGCAAGAAATTGCTGAACTCATGAAGTTAACGTGTTGAATGCTTAGGATCTTAGTAGGATATTTTTTTTTTTTTAAGGATTAGACTCTATACAGATAATTAGAAAATGCATAACTATATTTGGTATGCTTCAGAAATTATAAAGAATGTAAATCCTCATGCTTCAACATGAAAGCCAATGAATATGTCAATATTCTGAAAAATATCATCTTGTGAGAGTTTGGTTTCATACGTATCTGCAAAAGATTTTGCAAGCTTTAGTGAGACTCATGTGATATTGGTGACAGATATAGAAAAGACACTGGCCTAGACAAAGCTAGCTAGCTAATATGATAAATTTAATATTGTATTTACCTTCAGTGGAGATGTTGCTTACACAAGGAGTGCAGACTTGAACCCTGACAGAGGAACAGCTAGAGGATAACAATAGTCCACAGAAGGTCCTGAAAGTTTTGCCTCAAAAGAAACTTCATCCTTAACCTGTCTTTCAGTAGAACTGTGACAGATGACTGCAAAAACACATTGTATAATATTTCGTAGTAGAAAAGAGCAGATCCGAGACTGAACAAGAAATACATGGACAAGTTATTTACATTAAAAATAGTTTATTATCATTCAGATCTTTGGTCATTTCCTTTTTATAGCATCTGCACTGTTTTGCTTTTATTAGCCAAAAAATATTACATGTGATTATGCTGTGCAGAGTCTGAAATGTCATGACAAGTATGGGTTTCTCTTCATGCTGTATTACCTACTCAAACAGAATGCAGTTGCGTGCTTCATGCACGTGCTTCAGGAAAACACAAAGAAATAAAATTACTACACAAATGAAATTAGACATTGCTATTGTTCATTCGTATGTATAATTTATCTGTGTGATTCCTTTCTACGTGCACAGATCGGAAAAAAAATTTCTGATTAAATTCAATTGACCCCGTAGGTAACAAAAGTTTAGTCTGTCCTTTTTTGTGTGTGAGTGGCTTAAAGTGCTGTGCTTATTGTGGCACTTACTGCACTCTGTACACACATTGGCATTCTGGGGGAAGTGGAAAGCCTGTCATTTTTGGATGAGGTTTCTGAGCAGTGGAGACTGGGAATTGTGTTTGACAGATTCAGTCACCATTTTAGCTGGAACGTACCCAAGGTGTAGATGGGAGCCAGGCAATGCTTTATGCTTGAGGCTTTGTATAACTTGCCCTTGAGAGCTCAGACTCTTCATAGCAAAGAACTGAAGCAAGAGCTTGCCAGCTGATGCTCACCCCAAACTGAATTTATAGAGAACAATCAGTTGCCAAAATTTTTAGCTTGCAGACCCTTGAGAAAAGTGACTCCCTTGTGGGCTGAAGTAGCACATGGACGGAATGAAGTGTCAGGAGGAGGGACTGGTTATTTAACTGCCACTAAGACCCACAGGATCTCATCTGCTTGGGGGTGACATTGGGTGTGGATCAGAAACCAGAGGGCTCAGCCTGGGTCATGCAGTGGGGAGGCAGGAATGGGAATGCTTGGTGGTGCTAGGAGGGGGACCAAAAGTCTTCGGGCCGGGTGAGCTCACTGAGCAACTTGGCAAGGATGGCCCCTGGCTAACACACCGAGAACCTGCGCCGCTGTCCATGGCACCCCAGAGAGCCGGTCAACACCAGCATCAGCCCACTAGGAATATGAAGTACTCTGTGAGAAGTGCACCTGTTCTCAGGTTTATGGGAAAGTTTAGTCTACTGTATAGGCATGTTAAAAATAGGCCTACAAGGAATTCACTTCTTGCTGCATCAACAGATTATGCATATGTTAAATAGAAAAAACACTGTATGTGTGCTTGTGAGTTAGTGGTATCCCAAATACACCTATGAGAAAGCTTGTAGGAGAGAACATGAGAGGCATTCAGCAATACTCGTTTGTTCTGGAAAGATGGAAAGCATGTTGTGGATGTATCCACATACAGTCATCACTGCAAATCAACATCATGTTTGCATGAACTCTTCTCCTTGAGGGCTTCAGATAAAACCTAAGCCACTGAACCACTGTTACTAATTTTTTGCTTGTGCTGCCCAGTGGTGATCCATGGGAATGGACTGCTGGGATTGACAGGTAACAGAGATTTCAGCTGTACCATAACTAATTAGCTGACACTGCAAGAGCTAGTTGGTGCAATAAACTTCAGCTGAGTCCTGTTCCTTTTCAGTTTCAGCATCAAAACAAAGTTGTGCATTTATGCTTTATTTTGCAAGTATTTAGGTTGCAAAAGAAAAAAATAGAGGGAAAAAAAGCTGTTAGCTATGTTGAAATTCCAAGGTTAAATTTAAAATAGAAATTTCTGAAATTTTAAAGACAAATATTAGTATGTTCTCCATATGGAACTACTTGTGGTTGATCTTTTGCTTTGTAGAGATTTAGATGACTTCACCAATGGTCAGTGGGCAAGAAACTTTACACTTCAAAATACCTTTTAGATCATATTTACTTTCAACTACATTAGCACATTGTGGGGCACAAAGATTTCTAGTGACAACAGGCATCTCTCTTGGCTCCCTGGACTTGGTGCAGTCCAGTTGGCTGGACTCTGAGCATTTGGTCCCAGATGTTAGAAAGAGTATATTCATACAACATAAAAGTTGTCTTCCATTTAAGTCAAAACAGAGACAAAGATAGCTGAGAGCATTGACAGAAAATACTGTCTTTCTTTTCGTTATACGCAGAAATGTCTCTTAGACTGGAACTGGCTGGGAATGAAAGGGAGCAAAAAATGTTTTTCCCTGATTGTCCAGGTTCCCTGTCATGAAATAGGTTTAAATATACCTGACAATCACCCTCCTGCAGGCAGGATTCAGTCATGCAACTGACTTGTAACATCTTGCTATGCTCTGTTGTAGCCACCAGGCCAGGTAAGAGAAGCAGTAATATGTCCTTACAGTAGATGTTTGCCTTGATCTCCAGAGTGTCCAGGCTGTGTCTGGTATGTGGCAGCCACCCTGCACTAGGAGAGGGCTGTGAGGAAGCAGCATCCTGTATGTGCCTCCATTGCACCTAGATGTAATGTGTAAAGCCTACAAGGAGATGAATTTCCCCCAGACTTTAAGGTTGCTGCAGAATGGGGCTTCATTAACACCCGCCATTAGTACCCTGGGCAAAGATAATGTATTATGCCTTGGGCTGTACAGCTAAGGAACCATGTTATCAGTGGAAAAAAATCGCTTTTCTCTTGTAGAGCTGAGAAATACATGTCAGTCTAAATACATATATGTATATGTATTTATCTTATTTCATAAGACTGATCCCCATGGAATTTCAAAGAGTAATCAATCTGCAAAGTCATTGTTTGCCAGACAGATGGTCTAAAGATGTAGATTTGGACTATATAAAAATATTCTTATCATGTAAATATGAAGAGTCTCTCTGACAGAAAGCTCCCCTGAGAAATCAGCTGATATGTCTTATCCAGGATGTAGTTTTCCTGGTTGTGCAAAGTAGTTTCAGCCTAGTGAGGGAATAAATTCAATTTGATTTCAAGTAAGTTGCTTATTCAGATGAATCAGGTCCAAAATACAAGTGGTTCATAGTACTGTATGTATAATAAATACTGCAGAAAATGCTCAAGCTTTCCATAGAGCTCACTTCAGGGGATGTGGGAGGGGTGAGTAAGTATGTGCTTTGTAAAGCATGTTCTAGTACAACTGTGTACTTGCACTGGTGAAGAACCTGTCTGTCTAGCAAGATTTTAGGTACTTTCTAAATCAAGACATTAGGCTTAGCTAAAAATTCAAATGTCCTGGTCCTAGCTTTAAAATGTAATTTGAGAGAAGATAAGTGAGCTGTGACAAAGGTTGAAAGGGACAACAATAATAGAAGGCATTTAGATAGGGGGCTGATGTGGGAGACTATCTTGGTGATTGAGATCTGCGATGAGAAGATTCTGAAACTACCATTTCTGGTATGAGAGGAAAAGAGTTTTCTGGCTGCATTAACCAATATAAACCCTTAAAGTACCTGATAAGAGAAAAAACAAAAGAGAAAACCAAAGCATAGCTCTTTCCTGCAGATGAGGGAGTTCTGTAGTGATGAATGATTTACCTCATGGGGAAAATGCATCTGCTGTGCTATTAAGTTCATATGAAAAATGTTATGTGATGTGTGAATCATTTTATTTTGAAACTTCCTTCAGAACTGGCTTATTTACAATGCATGATTTTTTTTTCCCCCAAGATCGTGAACTCTATACAAAGATATACAGCTGATGGAAGTCCATATGAAAAATGGATATTCTCCCTTCCTTTTGTCTTTTATTTTTGAAAGGATGTTTTGTTTTGTTTGTTTGGTTGGTTTTTTTAGGTGATAATGTGTAAGTAGCAATGGAAACTACCAGTGATTGTGGAAGGCCCTTGAAGCAAGGGTTGGTTACTGCTTATGAAAAAATGAGTTTATAAAGACCAAAATCAAATTAAGGCAGGAAGCTATGTACTTAGTGTGGACTTCAGTCTGAGTTATTCACAAAGTTGACTATATTATAAAAGCATGACAAAATGTTATAAAAGCAAGGTCTTTCACCACACATTTTAAGGAAGAAGAGATAAAAGGTTACATGTGGGAAGAAATTCTGTGGTCCAGGCAACAAACAGAAGGAAAGGAAGGGGGACAGATGAGTGTTCAGTCTGAAGAAAACACAGAAATCTGGAAGAGTCATCCAGGGTGAGGGTCATATGTTCAGGAGCCTGGAAATGGCATGTTAGTATTTTTACCCAGTTTCTTGTGTTAACAACTGTGATCTGTATTTTGACTGTTAGAGATCCTTGAATGAAAAATTATAGTCTAGTCTAGCACCCATGAAATTTGTTCTTTGGAAAAGGGTTATTTTAAGTAAATTGGGAAGCTTAGAGAGCTAATTGTAACCACTGAGTCTACAGAACCAGGCTGCAATGTTTGAGGTCTCAGAAACTGCACCTTCATTAGGTGTCCAGAGACCTACGCTCAGGAGGCAATGCCTCACTTCTGGAGAGATTTGGGAAACAGTAAAAGCCCACAATGCCAATTGTGTAAGTTATTAGAAATCAGACAAGAGAGATTCTTGAGGGGGAAAGTACCATCAGGCCTTAGTATTGATCCCCCCCCAGCCCCACACCTTACAGACAAGTTACTTTATGAAAACAGTGATTATGAGAAAAGAAGTTATGAAGAATGTCACAATTGAGGTGGTGTATATAGCATATGTTTTGGATGGGACAGTGATTTTATAAAGATGATGTACAATAAAAGAAAAAATCAGAGTGAGTATAACAATCATACAATGACAACTGAATAAAACCTTAGCCCTGCAGGGAATATAACATTGTTACTGTCAGTATGTCGAGGCTCTAAAGCTGACACTGTGCTGTCTGTGGTGCTCTGCTGTACCTTGGTTTTTAGTGGTCCTAGAATGTGAGTGCTTCTCTTGCAGTAAAATTCCCTGATGCTGGGAACAGCAAGAAGGTTGTAGCTGTTGTGACTTTCTAACATTTGCCTTCTGAATTTTTTTTCTTCATTTATGACTATAGACCATGTGACTATAATACATATTCCCAGAAAATCTGTATGAGCAATAATGAATGCACATTTAAAGATGTAGTAAAAGCCTTTAGTGAGAAACTCGTGACCTATGAATAAACAAATAAAAATCCTAATTTGTAGTGGTACTTCTGATTAGAAATTCACGTCTCTGATAAGTCATTTATTGTTTTGTAACTGGTAAAAGGAGAACTGATATTTGATAGCAGCATCCTTCTCTGACCTGCTCTTTCTGCTTCTGTATATGAGGTGCATCTTTTCCTTTTCTTAAACCAATCCTTCTTCGTGCCCAGGTTGGAATGTGGTGCTGCTTCTTTCGTATGACATCTGTCTTGTCAATTTAGGCATTTTCCTAGCATCTCTGTTTAACTTTCCACACAGGCAATGGTTACTGGTGTTACAATGTCCTGTAGAAACAGGTTCAGGAAGACGCAATAGTGGAATTCCTTACCGAGTATTACTTGTCCCATCACACTTGATAATATCTTAGTAAGTGTTTGTTCCTCGGGATCAGTTCCTCTGACCACAGCACACTAATGCTCCCTTGGTCTTCCGTAGCATTCTTTAAAATCCTGTTGTAGGAGACAGGGACAAAATTTTTGGTATTTAATAGCAGATCCTTTATATGTGGGTCTTTCTAGATTAGTCAGTTTCGGCTTGCTTCCTGATTATTTTTTTTTTAATTTTAATTTTTTTATTGTGCATTCTATAGTCCTTTTTGTAATCTAATTTAATTATTAGCTTCATATATATGACTTAATATCTTATTTGCCTGAAATTATTAAATAAAATGCATAAGTATTGGAATTAATAACATCTTTGAAACTATGATGCTTTGGAGTAGTTTCATCAATTGTCTTATTAATAAAGCGTTTTAATTGTTAGTACATTATTTTACCTGTAGAAACTTGATTAGAAGAAGTACTCTGTGTAATTGTAATGAAGACAAAGGAGGAAGAAATATAGAGCAAAGAAAGCTCAAAGTGAAGGTCAGGTAGTCTAATCAGTGATGGACAGAATAGGAGCCTAGTAGAATAAAATATTAATACATATTTCTATGCAATAAAGTGCTGTATAAAGCTGATTATTTTTCTGTATGGATTTAATACACCTGTTTCTCACTTCTGGGTCACTTTAGCAAGTAATTTTAAGGCTTATATAAAAAAAGGTAAAATTTGGTCTGAATAGTTCATTGAAAATTGAATTTCATTAACAAATCTATTCACATCTATGATTCATTTGCTTTAAAAAACAATAATTCTGTCAGTTCCTAGAACCCAGTCACTAGCTGAACAATGGAGAAGTAAACCTATTGTATTAAAAAGAAGTTACTGCAGCAGCACTCCAGTACTGAGAGAAGGTTCCACAGCATCTTTGTGAGGCTGTAGCCCTGTGAATGCACCCACCCCTGCTCATTTCTCAACGTGGTGTGAGAGGATTCCCCATCACACTCACCTCTTGCCATTTCTGTATTTGTGTGCATACCCTTGGTGTAGGTCCCTTCCTTGCTGTTTTCAAGGTCTCTCTTGTGCATGTCAGCCTGTGCCCTTGCTCAACAAGCTGGTTTCCCAATTCCTCGTTTGACTGTTGGCTGTCATTTCCCTTCCCGTTGCTCCTAGTTTAAAGCTCTTTTCACCATTTTGGCCAACCTGGTGGCAAAGATGCTTTTACACCACTGATTGAATAGATACTGTCTCTTTCCAGAAGTTCTCGGTCTTGAAAGAGGGTTCCATGGTTGTAAAAACCTGCTGTTGACACCAGCTGTGCAAACAGGTATTAAAACCACAGGCTCTGTCTGCTCCTCTGCAAACCATTTCTCTCTACCAGCAAGACTGAGGAGCAAAACACTGGTGTCCTCCTGCTTTTGACCTTTGCTCTCTGGGACACATAATTATGCTTGATGTGCTCCAGGTGTCCCTGGCACTATCATGGGTGGCCCTGTGGAACAGCAGCAATGGGCACACCAGTGTGTGGCCTTTGTGTGCTGGGGAGATGTGTGCAGTAGAAGAGAGGGAGGGAGATCTTCAGAAACTCCATGTTGCTGTTTGATAAGAACATTAAAAGCAAGTGTGTCCAGCAAAGAGAGGCTTGACCACCTCTGAATAGCTCTTTGTCTTTTGGTGTGACTTTTCTTTGAATTTTTAACCTTCACATTAGATGTAGCTGAAAAAGTACTTGCCTCTATCAAACCTGTCTGTCGCTCCAGGTTGTCTTTTTAGTTTTCACATTGGAGTCTTCCCTAGAGTGATTTTTTTGTGCAGAGAAACCCTAGGCACAAGGCATAATTAGGCCAAGTTTTAAACAATTCTGAATGAGATTAAAGAAATATTCTACATCTGTGCTGGTATGAGGTAAGCCTGGTTATGCACAGCATAATATGTGTTTATCCACAGAGATGGAGGCCGAGATGGTTTAAAAAATAATAATAATCCAGTCCAAAATGAAAGCAACTTTAGAGAGGTCAGGTCTCATTCAAGCATCAAAAGAAGAGGCCTGGTCTTCAAGCAGCCTCTGGATAAGAGGTTCATAAGTGTTGTGACTTCTTGAAAATCTGCCTTAAGGTTCACAGTGGGAACTATCAGGTGTTAAACAAGTTTGAACAACTGGCTAATTTCATGTATTTAGATGAGAACTCTTGAAAATTGATGGGCTTTAATGTTTTTCCCTGATTTGACTCATGCAGAGCTAAAGGGGAGATATTTGGAGTAATACTCCAATAATTTAGAGTAGCTTTATTAGGTGTTAAAAATGTTCTGTGTGGTGTCCGAAGTTAGTGTAAGGCAATTCCTAAAAGGAAAACTGTAGAAAGCAGATTTGCAGTATTTTAATGCCACCCATTTTGTAGCACTGGATAGCCATGGGGTTTTGAAATCTGCAAGCAAAGTGGTTTTAATGTAAGGAATACTGGTGCTGAGTGAGGGCAGGATATTTTTCTTAGTATTGAGCAAAAATAATTTTGGCATTCATTATGTGTTTCACGGATGAGGAAAGAAGAAAGTGTTCCTTTTAAAGTTGATTTTAGAAAATGAAATAGCAGCTTTAGATAGCTGCTAGGTTTGGGATATTTGTATAATCCTTGGATGCAATTGCAAGTATGTGATACATTGCAGAGATCTTTCAATAGATCAACCCCTAAAACTTGTCAATAAATATATGCCATAAATGTGGACTGAGTCACAGCTAGATTCATAAACGCTAAAAGTCTTTCTGCAGTTGGCATAAATAAATGCTTGTTTTTTGGATAAGCTGTCTCCTTCACCATGGGCCTGCTTCCCTGGCTACGTGAATTGATTTCTGGTGTCTCATCTGCCTTACATAATATTGCTGTCCACTTGGCTGGTAAAAGTAATAGCTGTTGGAGGAGGAGATCATAGGCAGGATGCTGAGGATAAGTTTTAGTGCTGTGCATTTCTTGAGCTGGATATTGGAGTATGGAACTTGCTGTCCATGCAGGAGGCAATGGCAGCTTTTATGAATTTACCTTGAGTAATGTTACCTTAGCATTTATCTTCTTGTAATGCAGCAGCTCTGATAGTATTTATATATACACACCAAAGGCTCCCTTCTAAGTCTCCTTAAAATTTAGCTCAGAGGATGTGAAATGCTGCTTTGGAGTGAAGTGTGCAATTGTATGTTTTGGTTGTTTTTAAGCAGGTGTTTTACTGGGGCACAGACTGGAGTCTCCTACTCTGGAGACATTCAGAACCTGCCTGGACACCTTCCTGTGTAACCTCATCTGGGTGTTCCTGCTCTGGCAGGGGGATTGGACTGGATGAGCTTTCGAGGTTCCTTCCGATCCCTGACATTCTGTGATTCTGTGACAATGGAAGCTTGGTTATGGAAAAGCAGTCATGTGTCAGTGTTTTGGTTTCCTTAACATTTCCAGGTGAGCAGGAGTGTGTGGTGAGTGGCATGTGCCCCGAATGTGCTGGGGAAACAACAGAATAGAGAAATTTCTTGTAGTTTGTTCAGAAGCCATGTCGTGATTTCAGACAGATGTTCATCCCTCCTGCTTTTTGGCATGAGGCATGATACAAAGGAGAACAATTTAAGGGAAGGGAGAGCTCCCCCCATCCCCACTTTGAAGTTTCTGTTGTCACTTTCTGTGCATAGGTATCATTACTACCAATTAGACGGGCCAGCAGGGCTAACATGTTCCTTATTTGTCAATGCAGCTCAGAATCTGAATGAGTTTCTCAGTACCAAGGAACTGGGAGATTTTATCAGCTTGTCTAGAGCTGCTACATTTGACTGCTTTTTGTAAATGGCAGGA
Source organism: Nesoenas mayeri (assembly GCF_963082525.1). Lineage (NCBI taxonomy): Eukaryota > Metazoa > Chordata > Aves > Columbiformes > Columbidae > Nesoenas > Nesoenas mayeri. The sequence goes on along the minus strand of NC_137551.1, from coordinate 10,409,417 downwards.
GAGTGTTTTCCTCTTGTGCGTGCCGGAACTGAGCCTGACCCACGCTGATAGTAAAATAATACTCAGCGTGTACATGTAAAATAGTTGCAAAGGAGGCAGCAAAGCCAAGCATCCCTGCAGAATGCTAATGAAGGTGTGAAAAAATACTTTCCTATCACTATGATTTGTCATGAAAGGCAGGTGGAAGAAGTAGAGGGTGAGAAAGTGCAGTTTATTCTGTGCTGAAGGGCAAAAGAAAACATAATTATGGAAGAACTTGCAAAGAATGGAAATCGAATATGCAGCACTCAGAAAAACAGTTGTTTATGTCCCTTGAATCATTGAGGTGGTTTGCAGTTAATTCTACCTCAGGACTAGTGTTGACGGGGAGAAAGAAAGAAAAAGTCAAAGCTGGTTCAGTTCTACCTAGTGTCTTAAAATAGTATTAATGTCATTGTGATTAACATGTACATCTGAAAACCATGCTCTGTTCAAAAACACCAGAAATGCTTATTCACATTTTTAAACATTATGCTAAAATATTATTCCAGGAGAAAACCATTACAAATGGAATTACATTTTGTTGAGAAAACAGAAGTGGAGTTATTCTGGAGAATTACTGTGCTGTCAGGTACTATTTAGCTGCTTTAAGGATGCTTTTTAATTATTAATGAATAAAAACTAGAAATTGCTTAAATTCTATGATGTTTCACATCCTTAACTACTCACATTGCAAAATTGTTGCCTACAGATTTTTGTTTGTTTGTTTTTAATACCTACATCATGCAATTTTTCTTGTCTTGGGCTTCCAAAAGCAGATTATTAGCTAGAAAGCTGTTTCTGCTCTTAGACTTTTACCTTCTTTGGAGGAGCTAGAGAGCAGTACCAGATCTGCCTTCTGTGAAAACAAGGCCATCTCTTATCTCTCACTGGTGCTCAATTAACGCACTTTTATCAATGGAATATGCCTTGTACTGATTTCATGATGGAAGCTTTTCCACAGAAAATGTAGTCAGTGAAGAGTGACTCAAAATCTTACTTGGGAAACGAGTGGTGCGTTTCTTCACCACTTGGTGGCATCACTCAGTTGTATGGAAACTAAACTGCTTGACGAGTAAAGCAGTTATTACTGGTGTGCTCGGTGTGAGAGGACCTTCATGTTTTATTTTAGACTATTAAAGACTGAAGAGAGCTATTAGTACGCTCCCATAAATTAAATGCAAGCTGCAACTCTAGTTGTGGTAACTGTTTTCCTTCTTTATCTGCATAAATATGAGTGGAAGGGTGGTCTAGACTGCTCCTCTTCCTGCTCCTGGTTAACTTTTCAAGTATGACAGCTGGTGGTTTATTGGGGCGATACTGACACAAAGAACGTTGTCATGCAGTGCAATGCCTTTTTGGTTTGATTTGCCAGGGGAACTGCTTTAAACCTCCAATTGCTGCAGTCAATATGCATTCTAAGGAAAGGTTTTATGTAACTTGGTGGTCTCACTACAGGTCCTATAAAATAAAAGCATTTTGCAGCGTTCATACCAATACTAGACAATCTGTCTGTGTGGGCAAGGCAGCAACAACTGTTTACTGAATACGCTGAACCAAGGGGATAATGGAGGAAACAAGGCACAGTGACTATTATTTAGAGGTAAAGGGCAGTTCTGGTAATGTCAGGGGAGCTCTGACAGTTTACACATGCTGAGAATTGGCCCACAAGACATCGGGTGGTAAGGCATATATTATAGTTGAAAGCAAGTTGAAAATCTAAATACTGTGTCTCCTATGCAGCCAGTATGAACAAGCAGTGACGAGGTGTCCCTTTATTGCTCTGAGCAGTGACACAAAGGAGATGGAACCAGCTGCTGACCCCAGGAGAAGTAAATGGACAGTTTGGGCAAAGCAGTGCAAGGAAGGCGATAATCACCATTTGCTGCTCTGTTCTACGAGTACTGGTTAGCATGATTCTGAAGGAAAAAGAAAAAATTAGGAAAAATATATATTAAAAAAATTACTTTGTGGGTTTTTTTTGTCTCCTCTCCTTCCCCTTTTCCTCTTTCTTGTTCAGCTTAGGCTGCTGCATGTTGGAAAACCAATAAAAAGACAGCCCAAGAATGGGGGGGGATCTTTAATAACACTTCTGGAAATTTTCTGGTAAACATTTCAAAATCTCATGCTTTCCTTAGATTTTGAGGTGTTTTTAGATGCTGCTTTGTCAGGGATATTCTGACATGCTGATTACCTGTACACTTAAATGCACAGTAATATATATATGTACTGGTTTTCTGGAATCTTTTCATTGTAACTGATGGCCTACTGAAATAATCGTCATTATCTTAGAAAATGTAGGTGATGATGCATATCTAAATTTTAGATGATGAGGCACTTTGAGCTGGCCCGCTGAGAATTTTACGTAAATTGAAGACTGAAATGTCCATCTTTAGGACTTTACCCATACAATTTATGATAAGGTTTTCTAAAAGGAAAAAAAAAAAGTGTTTATCAACTGACTTGCCAGTCTTTTTTCAGTTGCTAAGATTCAGTTGCTAAGAAAAAACAGCTATGATTCCTGTATCCTGTGTTTTCAAAAAAAAAGAGATAGTGAAGGATGAGGAATGAATTCAGAAACAGGCTAAATAGTAATTATTATTATTATTTTTTTTAAAAATATATTATCTAGTGTAATGGTTTTGGTTGGAAGTTATTAAGAGACTAAGTAGCAAAAATCCCCATGGAGGGCATCGTTCGTGCATAGATGCTAATGACCTTGCTACTTATTGGCTTATATGTATTTTAGCTTTTATACTGTAAGTCTGTGGTTTTTAGAGATCGTGGCCCCAGGTTTTATTGCTGTTGCAAATAACTTGTTAAGAACCTTACATCGTACATATTTACACAAGGGAAATTATCAGCATCTTGTCCAGATATACTCTCGCAATATGGTGTGTGTGTGTCAGATTTTGAAGCCCTTCCTGAGCTTGCAAGCTGGCAGGAAATGGGGCACTTGGCTTCTTGGAACTGGAGAGACCCCTGCACTGATTTACTCTGAATTCTTTCCAATGTGGGTTTTATGGCTTCAGCAAAAGGACTCATAAAGTGAGGTTTGTTTGATATGAGTCTTCAGAAAACGGGTTTTGAGGATGCAAACATTAGAGTTTGTGTTATCTTTTTGTTGGGTAGGTACATGCTTTCTTTGTTTTAAGTTTATATTGTGTTTCTGCGAAGTCTGGAAATAATATTATTTAATTGACAAACCCCAGGCATGTTCTGTTCTCTTTGGTTCTCAGGCTGGTTATTTATTTATGTCGCAAGAGTGTCTGCAGTATTCATCAATGGTCACATTTGTATTTTGAATTCTGGGGTAGCCACAGGTGCTCTCCAAGGCCTTTCTCACAATGCATTATTACACATGGGGAATACTTTCTCATCTCTGGTGGAGGACTTGGCATCACGTTTGGCTCTGGATGCCAGCAAGTGGGGAACACAAGTTGTCCTCAGGAGCTATGGTGAGGCTATGTCAGGCTTTCCTATGGCTTCCAAAATAATCACAAAAAGTGTGGGATCGAAGAGTGCCTGTATCCCAGTCCCATGTGCAGAAGAGCTGTTTAAATGAAAGGAAGGAAATATTTCTCGTTCTCAAATGTTATATCCAAAAAATGTGCACATATAAGCTGGGGTAGTTAAGAGTTTTGGTTGGTTTGATTTTTGCATCAAACCACAGAGGACTAATTGTGAATTTGTTTTCTTATTTTAAGACTCATTTTCTTTTGATTGATGGTCTGTGTAATGGAGTAAGAAATATTCATCTTCACTACACATAGGGTGATACAGCAATAAAAGCGCTACATAAAATATTTTTGCTGTCTATGCTTGGTATCTTTTCTCTCTATTAAGTTACTCTGTGACAAGTACCTGTAGCTTTGTGTAGTTTTCATAATAAAAATAATAAATGCTGAGTTATTTGAAAAAACATAGTGTAAGTACAGAACATAAAGCTAAGTACAAGTCTGCAGAATTGGAACAAAGAAAAATATATTTATTGCTAAGTATCCAAAGGAAGGACACACGCATTAGGTGCCAATGATGTAAATTCATTATGAATTGCCTTACTCAGTTAATGAAAGAAGCTGAAGAGTAAGCAAATATCATAAAATGTAAAGTAAGGAAAAAATATTCTTCAGGAAACCCCATTTAGTGAAGCATCATGTTGAGGGAGTGCTTAGGTTACTGATTTTGATGTTGTCCTTAATTCACCAATAGTAGGAGTGAATCTATAGGTCAGTATTTTTCATAGAAGGATTTTCAGCAATATTAATAAGATTATTCTGCAATTTTGTCTGCCTTATGCAAAGGTTTTGCACAAAACCATTTAAATTTCAAAGGACTTTTGAGGCCTAAAGAGAATTAAAATGTAGATAACTAACAGTCTTTTACTGTTTTTCTGTGTGACTAAGTTAGCAGTAGGTTTGTGCCCGTGATTTCATAGGAGCTTCTTGTGTACAGCAGTAGAAACATTTGAATTTGTGTAGATATGTGTGAAAATGCCCACTTCTCTGGTTTATTACTTTGGTTTTAGCTGAAGGAATTGTGTTATCATCCTCTTGAAGTATTCCTTGGTGAACTTCAGTCTTCTTCCTTCTATCTTCATCCTTTGTCTCATCTCGGTGCTCTCAGCAAACCTCCCAAGACTTTTTCTATTTAATTTAATAATATCTCTATGGATGTGTTTTTTTTCTAGACTTTACATCTTGATTAAAGACACAGCTTATCAGATTCCTGAACTGATATATTTTTATCTCCCAACTCTTTGCTATTCTAGTGTTTGACCCAAAACTTTTGTTTCATGTATCTAAGTAAATTAACTAACGAACCAAATTGCTGCTTAAGTTTTGCACATGTGAACAATACAGTAGCTAGCTTCTTGTGTGTTTATTTGTGTATAGCACATGCTATTCTGAACCTGCTTGCTAGGCCAGTTGGTGGACTTGCAGAATAAATTACAGATCTTGAGAGTCTCATGGATTATTAGGATTTAGGTTCCTGAAATAGGTTTATGTATTTATTTTTCTCCCCAGAATTTGTTTTGTTCTCTGGAATTTAATGTTTTAATAAGAAAGCTACTTTTCCCTCTACTGGTTTTCAAGATGAACAATGTGAAAAATGAGTTTTCTATCAGATTGACTGAGACAATAACACTGAGGCAAGCGTGAAGTCACTAACATCAGCAGGACAGTAGCTTTGAAACCTCATTACAAACACTTTAGTGCCAACTTTATTAGTCATTTCATTGCAGAGTACTGCACCAGAAATAGCAGGTACATGCAGTGTGACTGGATTTCCACTCTCTTGCCAGATCTGAAGTTCCTTTCCTTCACCAGAAAGTCTTTCTGAGCAAAAAGACAGCAACCTCTCAGTTTTCAAGCAGTGGCATTTTTGAAAATGCAAGTTTTTTTATTATTATGATGATTCTCCACTTGCAGTGCAGTAAAGAACTCCTAAGGATTAGTTAAACTGAAAAAGACAAAAAAATTCTAGTAAAAAAATGAAAAACAATTCAGAGAGGATTTATCAAATATAATCAGATGGTGTCCAAAGTGGGTAGGATCAGCTACAGTGGTACACAGAAGTGAGAGACAGAAAGGCATTGAAGTTTGAAGAGGCAATGTGAATGCCAGTAGGTGGATATATTGTTAGATCCTAAATTACCATGGCAGCTGGTCTATTGATAACTGTGGAAACAAAGGAACAAGTTTCTACCCTTTTCTGAATAACAGGGAACCGCTGAAAGGGAGACTGAAAGATGGTCATATTGTCATGTTGCCAGGAGCAAGACAACAGTTTCTCTTGGAGTATTTTGATTCTCTGCACTTTAGAGAGAGACGAATTTAATTACAGAGAGATCTGAACTAAAGCTCTTAATGCAAATATCTCTATGAAGATGGTGCCAAGTCAGGACTCTGCCATCTGCACCTGTCTTCAGAAATAGGATGGCGATACATGAGCAATGGTAGAAGAGCAAGACCTTGAATGTGACTGTAGCAAAGCAGGATTCTTGTATTATCTCACATGCTATGAGGAGTCCCACCGATTAAAAAGGTCATATGGATAAGGTGCAGTTTGAAAAATAATTGCTGCTCTTCTAGGCTTAAGTGTGGTCTTAAATGGTTATGGCTGGAGTTAGAGATGAGCATCACAGAATGAGAGAAAAGTTTAGCATGTATTGGTATGATGTGAGAGTCAAGTTAGACAAATTGAGTTAGAAGATGCCCAAAATATATTAACTTGTGTTATTTCTGCCACCATCCTGACAATAGATGGAGAAGAGAGCAGAGTCTCATGAAGCTCTGTAATGGAAATAACGGTTTAAGATGCAAAATGTCAAGCAGATGCAGAAATAGGACTTTCTGAAAACAGACTTCAAAAATATAAGCTAGGAGAGACACTTCACTGAAACAACTAAGAACTGGATTAATCGATAATTTGGGAAACTTAAATAAAATCCAAGTATAAGCTTGAGCAATGGTCTGTTGATGGAGGCGAACATTGATAGTAACATTGATGAACAACTACTATGACATAATGTAGTCTGCTTAAATAGATGAATGCAGATTTATTCTTCAGATATGGTGATGTTCGTGTTTTCATCATGTAAACATACACGTTTCTTACTGTATGGTTTGTAGGATGTTGGTGTTCTCTTAAAATGCAGCCTGATGATGATGAAGGCATTCAGCACAGTTAAACTAATAACTATCGCTATTCATATAGCAGTGAAACCTGGAGGCAGGATTGCTAGAACATTGTGTCGCTTTATCTGGGGTACAAATACTTTAAAAACATTATCTATTGAAACTTACCTATGTAATATATCTACAGGATAAATAAATATGAAAGCATCTTAGTTATAACAGTATGAAATTGTTATAATTACAGCTATAGAAATTAAAGATCAATTAGGATCTCTGGGTGTTTTGATTACGCTTTCCCTTATGTTAGTAGGTTGAGATGAACCAAGGCACTTCAAATGTCTTTATTGCAGCTTTAACAAAATCAAGATGAGGGTTATGAAATTCATGTACAAAAATTGCAGGTTCTTTTGGGTGCTTGTGATGCAGCAACTGACACACAGATTTAGTGACTTACTCATATACAAAGTCAGGGACACTTGGTTGTTGCTCAGAATCCATAGTTAGGATGAAGTAAAACGGAAAATGACACTTTTTCTCTTGTCACAAAGTTTTGTATGCAAGAAAACACAGGCATGTGGGGGTAAATCTTAAAAACAAATGTCACCAGAGTTTTCTTCGGGGATTGCATAATCCTTGAACATTCTCTTGCTAAGTAATTTCAAGTTTTCTTCAGAGTTAATAAGTTCTTTAATTAATCGGTGTCTGTTATGTCATTGTTCCAGATTGTGTTACTCATGTAGAAAGTAATACTTGCCTTCTTTATATGCTAAAAGCTTATTCTCACCCTTCAGTGTAATAAGTATGGAGAGGTTGAATTTCTCGGAATCCATTGTATTTTTATATAGTGAAAGTCTTCTATTAGAAATATGATGATCTGTTTCACATTCTGTAATTTGACTAAAGAAAGCAATTCAGAAAATACGAAACCTGTTTTCTGTAGTCATTGCATTTTTTTATTGCCTGCTGTACTATCTCAAAACAGAAAGCCAAGAGGAGATAACGCTTACTGTAGCATATGCTTTCAGGCAGAACATAATCAATTGACAAAATATCAGAATGTAGAAGTGTATTGACTAATTCTTCATTTTAACCCATTGACACGAACTACAAAACATTGGGAAAATGCCTCAACCAAAACATTCTTTGCTGAGATACTTCAGCTGTGTTCTTCTGTGGGCTGTGCTGGGAGATAAGGGGCCCCATTTAGTATGGCCTGTTTTATCCTGGTGTTTTTGCTACTAATAAGTGAGCAGCTTTTGATTAGCGTCAACTGCTACGTCAAGTTATCTCTTGTTATACAACTGACGATCAGCTCTATATTCCACAAATAAGTGACTCTCTGAATGCAGCCCGCCATCAGAAAGGGCATTATTTTTTCTCTCCTTCTGTTTGCTTTGCAAGTAAATTGTTCCTTCTACAGACTCGTGTGTCTTGCTTCTCTCTCCCTCGGTGACAGCAAAGCTCGCTGGTTGGTGAGCTCTGCAGGGGTTTAGAGCTCAGCTCTGCTGTTCTCTCCCTCTGTTCCCACTTCTCTGTTCCCTCCCCTACTGTGACTAAATAAATTACCTGTATGACATGTTCAGTTTTCTCTGGCAAGAAGCCTGGGAAATCAAATCTGTTCCCGAACCTGGGTCTCCCATTTGGCAAATGTAATGCCTCCCTGCTGTTAAATCAGGTCAGCTCTCAGGAAAAACAAAGAACAATTTCATATCGCTATAATCAACAGAGAGTAAATTTAGATAATGCAGCTGACATATGTTTATTGTAAAGACCATCAAGGAAATAATTTTAAAAGCACTTCATCTCTGTCTGTTGCATTAGGATATGTGTTGGATCTTCTACGTGTACAAAAGATCTAACATTTCTTTCTGCTATCTCATATCAAAGTGAAATATATTTTATGTCTGGTGTATTAAAATATTTGGTGAAATGGTTCATTGGTTGCATTAGAAGCAGTTTTATGTATTTAATTACTGTGCCTTCATGTAATTAGTATTGATTAACAATTAACTGTTAATTACTATTAATTATGCATAACCTGTCCAGTCCCTTTGACTTTTTGGTCTCTGAAAGTGGAAATATACTTTTCTGTTTAGAGGAGGAAAACTTAATACTTTTGATACATTATGTTCATTTTTCTACCTTCCAACTCAATCTGTTTTCACGGGAGATCAGAGATGGTGGGTCAGTGCTAGGGTGGCAGCAAATCTCCCCCACATCACCAGACCTGACAGGTGCACCAGCAGCAGGGCCCCGTGCAGGCAGTCACCTTGTGCCAGGGAGGCACCATCAGCCTCCTCTCTTCTGCTGGAAGCTGAATTTCCTGCTCAGCTACTCTGCATGTCCCAGCGGGGCTCTGAATTACACCCCAGAGGCTCTTCTGTTTATCCACTTTGAGCTAACTTATGCAGACTGCAGCTGGACTGTGGAGCATCACTGGCCACTTCCTGTGGGAGCTCTATGATGGTGGGCCTTTGTCCTGGGGAAGCAGAGCAACTAGTTTCCCTTGGGCAGGCTGTGCTTGTGCAGGTGGTTGCTAGGGGACTGAAACTGCCAGTGACACCCTGAGCTCTCCCTCAGCTCTCTTCAAAGGCGGAGAAAATTAGGAGGTGCCACACGCCCCTGCAGGACCCTCAGGGCTGATGCTCCCAGGGGCCAATTTTGCTGCACCTTATTCAAGAGGGTTAGTAAAACCAGGCGTTAACAGCTTTGCTGCTTTACGGTCTTACAGTGTCTTACCACCACCACTGACTGAATAGCTACTGAGTTATGGCTGGGGACCTTGGCTGGAAACACTTCCCGACCTCAGCAGAGTATTGGGTTGTCTTATCTGGAGGAGCTCTGGGAGATCAAGCTGTGCGAGGTTAACAGTTGGACTTGATGATCTCAAAGGTCTTTTCCAACCAAAATGATTCCTGAGCAGCAGAGCAGGGCTGCACAGGGCTCCGCCCAGGGCTGCCCAACCTGCGTGGACTGTGTTTCAAACTCACCTAACACTTCATTCTCAAAAATTCACATGCTTCCTCACACTATTCTCCATTTGGACTAAATTTCTCAGTGATACACTTTCTGGCATTAAACCAAAGGTATAAGCAGTTTTTTAAAATGGTACATACTTTTGCAGATCTTTTTAAAGGCAGCTATTATTATTAATAATTGTTTAGTCATTTGTGCGTTATCTTTGTTCTAAGAAGTGTCTTTGTTGTTTCTTCATTGCTCTGAGACACACAGTGAATATTTTTTCATCAGTTTAAAAATCCTTCAAAACTCTGTTCTGTAAGACACATCCTTGAAACTGAAATTGCTCTTTATTGTCCGAAGTCTTCATCCAATATTCACAACAAAGACTAAGAGGTAAAAGCAGTGAAGTATCTTTTAAAAATGGGAGTTAAGTTCCTGCTTCCACCAGAAATGACCTGAAGCAAGAGCCATAATCTCCATTTGCATCGGTTCCTGTTTGAAGAAATGACAGTAGTAATGTTATCTGTCCTCAACTTAGTCTTATCGGTACAGATTGCAGATACCGTCTCCTACTGTAATGCTACGCGACCTATCTCTGAAAGGCTTCAGCTGATACTGTAATAGAATTCATTTCAGCTCTGTGTTAATGGCAAGGGTAAAGCCTGTCTTGTTCCCTTCTTAGCATCTAGGTTGACCAAAGGACTTGCTGGGCTTATTCTAACCCTGCTTTATTTCTTGTATTCTCCAGCCTGTGACCTGATGACCTTGGGGATCTTGGCCTTAGTGACATCCACTGGTTGTGCCTCGGCCAACGCCCTGCAGTCCCTGACAGATGCCATGCACATCCCACACCTCTTTGTACAGCGCAACACGGGGGGCTCCCCACGCACCGCCTGCCACCTGAACCCCAGCCTGGAAGAGGAGGAATACACACTGGCTGCCCGCCCACCCGTCCGCCTCAACGATGTGATGCTGAAACTGGTCACTGAGCTGCGGTGGCAGAAATTCATAGTGTTTTATGACAGCGATTACGGTAAGTGAGGAATTTCAGGCACTATTAAATTGATTTCTTTTTAACTGGGAAATGGAGAGGAAAATATAAAGGGAGGGGTGGAATATAACTTGCTGGGTTCTTCATTGACAAAGGGGAAAGTGTTTCAAGTGGATGCAGGTCTTTGCTTTGAAGGAAAGGTTGCTGTGAAAACTAGTTCTCAGACAAGCAGCAAAGTTGCTTAGCAACACCTAGCAAGACAGCCGAAGTTTGAATCATCTCACACTTTTTCAGTTAAATATTAATAAAGTGTTGACATTGATTGGCAGAGGTCACATAGCTGCACAAGCAAGTTCAACATGGCCTCTACCCATTCCCAGAAAACACTTTCTATCAAAGCTGAGTACTGTTCTCTTTAAAAATTAATTTTCACAATAACTATTACCATTTCTTTTTTCACATGCTTCCTCACACTATTCTCCATTTGGACTAAATTTCTCAGTGATACACTTTCTGGCATTAAAACAAATGGTAGAGATAGCATTCTTACTACATCTGATGCCTCTCCTTCAGCAAAATCTTTACTTTGGGCTGAAACTTGAGGAAAAGGAGTCTTTGCCAAAGCAAATTTAGTACCTTATGATGGGTGTAAAGCAGCAAGGAAAAAATAAATCTCTCATTGTGCCAAGCTCTCAGACTAAAAGTGAACTGTGTGCATAACTTTTTTTTTTTTAATACAGTTCCCCTTCTCCTCTGCTCAATTGATAAGAATATTGTTCCATATGTTTAACTTGTGGTATTTTCAGCATTCTCATAATGAGGAAAATAAATTTTCTATGGTATGCTTTAAAACCCTGAAAACACTTTACATTTAAAATGTGATGCATAAGCTTTTGGTGTGCTGAGTTAGTATGAAGAGAATACAAAGAAAATAAGTTAAGGTTAAATTGCAGTTGGAAAAATAATCTTATGGGAATCTGTACGTATAGTTTAGATTTTATAACTATACTTTCACAATTGCAAAATAGGTATTTATTTGAATTCTCCCTATATAATGACATATTTTTCAATGGTGAATCAGAGAGAAATAACATCTTTGGCTTTGAAATTGAGCTACTTTCGGTTAAAAAAACCCAAGGAAACAAACAAAAAAACCCCAACCAACCAGACAAACAAAAAGCCAAAAAACGCACAACAATTCATAAAGGCTGTGCAAAGAGTCCTGAACTTGAATGTGTTCTGAAAGACTTGTTCTTGCCTGTTAGAGATGTCACTTGATGTTTCTTCAACAGGCAGATTGAAGATTATAAGGGTGATTTTTAGTGGGAAATCAACCAAGGCTTCTAACATCCTATTAATTATATAGAATTATTTTAATCATGAGAAGACTACCGTGGTACTTGTAGAGTTTATCTCTAAACTCAAAAATCTATCAACCCAGCAAATAAATGGGTATGTAATTACTATCCTAAGTAACACCTGATCAGTGAATGTTTTGAAAGCAAAAACCACAATGTACATGGAAGATGTTCTTTTGGTGGCCTTCTGGTAGTGATGAAAACGTCACTATATAGCAGAGAATTTGGCTTGAAAAGGTAAAATTATTCTAACAGTTATATCCAAGAATGGGAAAGAAAAATCTTAAAAGGATTTCTTACAAACGCCCTTTTCTATTTACCGTTGTTTCTCTCTTCCTGATTTGTAGCTTTAACCTTCCAAAACTGCTTGATTCGGGTATCTTCAAAGGGTGCTGTTTCAACCCCTTGGAATCCTGGCCCTGGTAACACCATTAATGCTCTATGTACAAACTGCTGTCACCCATTTTGTCTGGTAGTAAACCTGGTTACTGAACTCTGCTGTCACTTATTTCAGTAGTAGATCCAGTATATTTGCCTCTCTCTGCAAAGGGTTAACACCTCAGTACCAGGTCCTGAAACGCTTAATTCACATACTCTGTAAATTCAGTTACAATCAAATTTATCTTTTCCATTTATCACAGACTGACCTTCAGTCTGTACCAGTAAGATAGACACTAAAAGGGGATGGAAAATTGCCACAGGCATTCTGTTCCTTCCAGTGGAGAGTGTGCTGCATACTGCCGCTGCCCATGTGCTGTTGCCTCTCCTCTTCCTCTCAGATGTGGCAACCATCTTCTACTAATTTCACTAGAAGCCAACTGAGCCTTGCCAGCTCCAGGCAGGCATCTGTGAATGGGGGATAAATAACCTCGTTACCAGGATGTTCCACGCTGAGCTCCAGAGCAGCAGCCCAGCTCCCCAGGCATGGCCATTGCCCTCCTGAGCTGGCTTGGGCACAGTCCTGCCCACCCATTTCCAGCATCGCCTCCTTGCCCAGTGTGCAGGGCTGAGTGCTGGCCATGAGGAGGGAGGTCACTTGAAGAACACATCTTTATGATTACAGAGGAGCTTCCAGCACCGCGCTTTTGTGGTTCGCTTTAATAAATGGTTCTTCTCTACCTGCTCTCTGCAAGTTATACTGTTCCCTCGAGTAATGTTTTAATTTGTCCATCTGCTGATTGCTAAAAACCAGCCAATCCCTTGGCGTTCTCCTTGTGGAAACTGTCAGGTTTTCTAAAGACTAAATAATACTGCACAACTTAAAGAAGTCCTGTGTTTATAGTAATGCTGTGCTATACTGGAGCAGAAAATTATTTGCCTCATGAACTACTTGTCCCTTATCAGATGTACATTTTGGATTATAATATCTGTACTGGCTAAATTAAGGAAAAGTAACAGACTTGGCAATTAGAAATACAGAGTAGTCATTGAATAGCCTAGCAAGCTTAATACTGTTGTGCTTATGATAAAATATGTCTTGTTTTACACTGAAGCTACAGGAAGAAATCTGTCTGTACAACTGCAGTGAAAGAATACGGTCCTTTCCAGTAAAATGCCTTAAATTCTGTAACAAGAAATGAAGAGATTTCACAGGAAAAATGCAGAAGTTTTAAAGAAAAAGATTGCTGAATGGAAACGGTAGAAGCAGGGTATGAACTGTGGCATTCCACCTAACCTGAAGCCAGCTTTTAGATTTTTTCACTTGTGGTGAAAAATGGATAATAGCAAGAAAGGGGTAATAGCTTGATTCTGGAGAAGTGACTTTTCAAAGACCTCAGACTTTGATAGTTGCAGCATTCAAACTCTTCTCGATACACTGCTCTCCTGAGCAGTACCAATGGGAGAGAGGTCAGTTGATACATATCCATACAGTTCTCCTATGTTTGAACAAGGAAAGATAACAGTTCATATGGATACTACATCTTCATGACTTAGCCCTTGTTTTTCCACTTTTCTCATTAATGGTTTATGCATAATTTCAGAAGATGCAGGGTAATCTACTCCCCATTGATCTCAGTGGGAGCTGTTTGCTGATGAGACTGCTGCCTGATATGAACATGATGGCTAGGCACTGTAGCAAGTCAGTCATGGCTGAAACAAGACAAGTTTCCTCTCTTTCTGATGAGCTGTAGAGCTATTGGAGCTCAGCGCTAGAATGAGACAGTCTGAGCCCTGTCTCTATCCCTGCTATTCTTTGCTATGTCATCCTGAGAAGGCTTTCTAGCCCCGTATGCTTCCCTTGCCCATCTATGAAATGGAAAGAAACACCTTTCTCCCAGTGTGACTGAACCAGTGTTTGAAATGTCTTTAGAAATTCCTTAGGCAGCAGAATTAAGTGGCATATTCAGGAATAAGGCAATTCCAGTAAGAACTCAAGGGACTAGGGTCATGTTTAAGTGTCTTTATGAAAATCCCATGCCAAAGCATGGCACTTGACATTAATTTTCTGGGGAAAAAAATGAATTGACCCTAAGTTTGTCAACAGCTCTCTGAAGGTGCTCTGTGGAATTAAATCTACTCACCTGTTAAAGAACTTGCAACAGGAGTCAGATGTGTTGTGTCATTCTAAAAAGCTTCAGCTGTGCTGATGTGTTTTGAATTGCTTTTTCCACTACAGGAGCATCTTTTGTTCCTCTACATACATTGCATCAGTGTGTAAAGGCCTGCTGGGAAGTTTAATGTTTTATTTTGCTGACCTCCTGGATGTAGAAGCATCAGTAATCAAAATTTCTGACACAAAAATTGGTAGTGTGGCAAGTTTTGTAAAGAATCTTACCAAGCTCTAAAATGACTATAAGTTAAAATCAGTGGGTGCTGCCCACAGATAAGGTTGGGTAGTAAACAGTTGAAAGTTTGCTTCTAGGGTGAGCAAATAAATAGCTGTGTGATTAGAGGAAGGATTTGAGAAGGATTTTGGAAACTGGATGTAAAAATGAAAACAATGAGCAATACCAAGTCATATTTCTGAAGAGAAATGTAATAGCTATGTTTTCACTAGATTATTCTTACTGTTGAAAAACACTTTATCTCTGTGGTTATATCCAGTCTCTCTGCTTTCCTTATATGTACACATACCCGTATTACAAAATGTAAGACAAATAAGATTTTGTTATGATTGTTTTGTTATGATTTGTTTTGCCAGTGAAAATTGTATTAGACCCGTGAAAGGGAGCTCCAATTTTTTTATTCTTAATTTCTGGTGTCAATAATTGCATGTTATCTGGTTAAGAAAAAAGTTGTACAAAAGCTTTAAGGAATAAACTACTGAAGAATTTTAGACCTTTCTGATCTATCTTGGACCTTTGTTCTTATAGGGAAAAATCCCCAAACCTAAATGCCCATTGTATTGAATTATAAGTTCTTTTCAATTTTGTTTTTTTTTTTTTAATTTTTATTACAGATCTATTTTATTTTTATTCTGATAATTGATACCACATTAATTTTGAATGCTTCCTTATGAATCTTGCTATGCAGAAATAATGTGGTTTTCAATGTAGCGAGCTTCCTGGGAAATTTTGTTCCCTACAGCAATTACATGGTGATTTTATTTCTAAGTCGTACATGTCAAGGGCCTCATTTTTGATTGGAAGTAACAGGAATTAGTATATCAATAGTTTTACAGCTAGCTATTGATCCTGGCATGGTATCTCCTTTGTAAAGGACCCTTTGTGCAGGCCACTACTCTTGCAATTATTTAATTTATGAAGTTATATGGTAATGAAAATTGAGAAATGCATGGTTTCACTCGATCCATGTGTAACTCTGCAAATCAGTTGCGATATGAAGCATTGGCTGTCACAATGAAAGCACAGTAGAACATTTGCACATAAAGTACTGTTGTCTTCCCTGCTTTATTTTATCTTTAAGATTTCTTCTGTTCTTGTCAGTATAACATAAGTTATCTTCTGCTTTCTGAATCATCATTTCAGCTGTCAGACAACTACTTCTGTATCACTAGGGCTGCCATATTTCTTGACAGGCTTTTCCAGTGAACATACCTTGTTTAATGCAAATACAGGGAATTTGGCACTTGAGAAATGTTGAACCAACTTCACATGTGTTGGTATGTGCCTGTTCAGCAAATCTGACACTACCAGAAAGTGTTAGACTTCTTTTGCATGTACTGGTGTGGTTGAGTTTGCTTGTATTATTAAAAATACCTGGGTTTTTCAGTTGGTTGGAGCACGCTGGAGCTCTTTGAGAGGAGCTTGAATTGGGCTTGCTGTGTTCGAAGAGTAAAACGCATAGAATTTAAGCAGACAGCCACAGAGAAACATAACTTCTTTATTGTCATCAATCTGCAACAGGAATTCCTTCAGGAGGGAGTCCTTGGACATGTCTATCATTGGTGCTGCTGTATAAGATGATAAAGGGATAGATAGACTGGGCCTAAGCACCTTTTCATCTAACAAGGAACAGAATCCTCCAAGCATTTATTCTACACAAATTCTGTTCCACCTAGTTATTAAGGCATAACCAGGGATACAGGATGCCTAGACTCCAGACAAATGTGAAATCTTCCATTTCTACCTGGAAAAAATGAAGACATTCCTATGAGCAGAGTGTCTCATAATATAAAGTATAATCAGCATTGCTGCTGCAGAGAATGTCAGGAAATAAAGAATTCAGCCAAGTTCTACGAGTCCTGCAGGGAGTTTTGTGATGCCATGGGATATATGGAAAAAAAAGTTGACCTTTTGACTTTTACATTGAATTCAGTCTAGAAGCTGTTGAAGAAACAGCATTGTATGTTCCCATATTTATCCTTGAGTCACTTTTCCGACTGTAGCAGCACTTAAAGTAATTGGCCTACTTAAATTAAGCATGGATTTTTGTCATTTTCGATAGTAGTTTTTTTATTTAGTAATGCACTGCAGTATGTAACACTAAATGTCATTAAAGAAAGTCAATTTCACTTCAAATTATTACTTATAAATTAATTTTAGTACTTTAATTTTTAAAGTATATGAGTAGCAGAAGTAAGACATCCTTGTTCCGACTGCTCCCCACAGTTCCTAGCAGGGTATGGTAGCAGCAGACAGAGGTTGTTTCCCATCAAAGCTATTCACTAACTACCTTCAGGGCAATGCCTGATATACAAATGATCTTAAAGTTATGGTAATGCCTTTATTCTGAATGAGTTCTATCATAACCTACCTGGAAGTTCAGTGGTAGTAGAGGCCAGTCAGAGACCCTTGGACAAACAGTTTGAGCAGTTTCAAGCAGCTTTGTCTTGCTCATAAATTCAAGGCAAGTTAAGGATATAATTTCAACCTTTCAAAATGTAAGTTCTTTTGAAAAATTCAAAATGTTGTGGAATGACACTCAAAATGGAAGGCTTGTGCACTTTATGCAAAACAGTTATTCTTAAAATCAATTTGTATTTTAAAAGACTTCAGAAATATAAATCTGGAGAGATGTTCATGAAAAATTAAATGAAAGGCTTTTATTAGAAGTAGTTTTCCAGCAGTTTTTCAGCTCAATCATCTGGTCAAAAGTGGTTATTAATCTAGTCCTGAAAAAACTCATTGTGCATTCTTTACTGTGTCTTTTTCTACCTATTGTAATAGTTTAGTGGACAGTCTCCAGGCTCAACTTTGCAGGAACTGGTGGCTATTGGCGACTCTATTTTTTCCGCTTTATATTCTGAAATAGAGAAATGTTTCATAATACAGCACACACTGTCTAAAGAAAGTGCAAAGTTCAGCAGCCTGGAACTGGAGGGTGCAAATTAATTCATTTTGAACAGAGAGGTCTTTGAAAATTGTAGATGTCATCTGCAGAAGGTCTTAAGTTCTTGGGCTTTTTTTGCCTGACTGATGGTTGTTTGAATCTCTTGGCTTTTCAAGCCATGGCATAAGGCTAAACTACTTGTTCGGGCATGTGAAAATGCGAAGGAGAAATAGCAAGATGATTTGGTATGCTTGAGGAGGGAGTCTGAAAAAACAGTTCCAGAAGGGAGCCTCTTTAATTCACATTTCTTAGAGAGCGAATGTTTATACATTCATTTAGAAATTGTTTGATAAATGCATAACTTGAAGTGGAGCAGCAGAAAGTTAGAAGTCTGTCCGGGAGGGTATATGTAGAGCTTCAGACAGTAACACCATCATTCTGAGAAAATGTATTTGGATATCTCAATATGCAATGAACTTGAGTTCCCATTCTCTGTTGTCTTTCATGGAAGGAGGTAGGGGAGAGGGAGAGAATTAATATACATATACACACACACAAATATATATTTATGGATTTCAAGGAAAGTGGTAAAGGAGTGTGTGTATGTTTACATACATGTGTATATGCTTGTGTGTAAATGTATGCATCAGTCCATACATGGAATCAAGGAAACATATTTACATGGGTCCCTCCTGGTAATCTTTCTGATGCCACTCTGGGCAGGACAACTTTGGCTTCCCTCCTGGATAGAAAGGGTTTATTTTTTATTTTACCCGATTAAGAGTTGGTGTGCCTTCCTATCACTGCTGTGTGTCTTCCATTTTGAGACAGAAATCACATTCCTTTTCCTTCTCATACTACTTATATTTAGATACTGTGTTTTACTACTTTATTTTTCTTATGGCTAAATTTTTTATGGGTTTGCTGGCTTTCTTCAGCACCCTTTCCATAGGCTGGGGCTACCCCTTTGGCCAGGAATATTCCTTTTCTTTGCTGATTTATGATAAATGGTGAATGAATGTACTCTGAAGGATTCTTTTTGTTTCTCCTCTGCTTGTAAAGCATGCTGACTGAGTACATTAGAGAAGAGATAACATTATTTGTCATTGTCTTCATATAAGGGATTAATCTTGAGGACCACAATGAATGTAAAACTCCCAAAATCATTTTAAAGGAAAAATATAGTAAGGAATGGGATTTTTATAGAGCCCTGGAGGTCAAACTGGTTTTCTACATATTGTGTGGCTATCAACAAATGTGTACTATTATGACTCCTGCACAGTATTTATGTGCTTGATATATTTATATATGTGTAAAGTGGTAGACTACTGCATTTGTGTATATATAACGCAGCAAAAATATTAGACTGAACCAGCCTTTTGTTCAGTATCTGGGAACTGGAAAGATCTGATGATTTGATCCATGCAATCCAAGATTGCACTGAAATGTAAAGTCCCTTTTTTTTATTTTTTTTTTTTTCCTGAAAACACAAGTTAAGACTGTAAATAGTCTGTACTGCAGTGACCTTTATGGAATATGAAATAAATATCATTCATACTGTGAATTAAAACAAATACAAGGGCCATTCTCCTTGCTGTCATGGAAATGCAAGATAATATTATCTTTTGTAACAGCAAGCAGGACAGAAAGATACTTAGCTGAAAAAAAAGGGGCAATGATCAAGAAGTGTAAGCAAAGCTTGATTGATTTTGAGGTAGAGTTGAATGCAAACAAAGATAAGTTGTATAGTCTGCCTAGAAAGTTATTTAATCAAGAAATGGTAGAGAACAAAGAAATGTGAATTCATGTCAGTAAGACACTGTTGGAATTTGTACTGTACAAGTTTCCATCTTGATGCTCCCTCTCCTTGGGACGCAGCTGATGTGAAACTGTGGAGATTCCCTCATCCAAGCAGATCTCAAAGCACTTGGAGTTGTCTGAGCTCAGAGCAGAACCCCAAGTTGTGCACTTAGTCAATGCTGGAGTCATCTGTGTTATACACTACCTTTATGACTTTGCATTGAACTATCCATTTAGTGAAGTTCTTTTATCACAGCATTTGATCAGTCATCATCCTGCAAGATAAGGTAGCTGTACTCTTTCCATTGTATAAAAATTGCAGAGATGTGGGGAGTGTTGGGCTGCTAAGATGTTTCTGTGACTATAAGCTAGGCATCTTACTTTGATTTCAAGAAGGTTCTGAAACTTGTTTTTAATGTCTAGCCAGCTGTCCACAGATACCCAAGGTTCCCTTCCCAACCAGAGGTGTGCAAAGGTGACAGAATTTTGCTTTTCCTTGAATTGTGCTGTGCAGGCCTTCTGTGCCTTCTGCAGTTATGTTCTGGTGTATTTAATTTTTAGATCTGTTGCTTTGGGAGTTATTTTGAAAATTATTTCAATCATTTTAGAAGCAAATGCATCATTAGCCTGTGAAAAATTAAATAAAAGGTAGGGGGGGAAAAAGCTTTGCCATTTGGATTATTCGGAGTCAGAGCCCATTAGGAATGTAATCTGGATGTCTGAGTTCCATTGGAGAGTGATTTAATATTCATCATATTATTATAGCATTTGTTTAAATGGAAATAATGCATTTTGTTTTGTGTACAAATTGAGTAAATAGGATTAGTCTCATTACTGGGGAACACTGAGTCCTACAGAGATCCTTTTTAATAGTGGTTATTTTGTTTTTGCATCTCCTGCTTTAGTAATCAAGGCCCAAATAGGCTGTTTCTAACAAAAACTTATGGGAGAATTGTGGAGGGCTTCAAGAAATAGATGAAAATTGAGTGGGGACATCCCTCACAGTAATTTAATTGATGATGCCTTGTGATGGGAGAGCTCTGAATGGAAACACAGCTACTGTAACACTGTTTGGAGGCGGTAGTTCAGTTCATCAATTTGGAAAGCCTTATGGGGTCAGGAACTATTGGCAGTCCCCATTTCCCAGCAGCCCATCTCATCTATCCGTAAGAATTGAATCTTTGGCTGGATAAATCTTCAGCCGTTGCGTAGCAGATGTGGAAGGGAACTCAGCTTAGAAATTCAGCTCTGGTATTTATTATGGCTGTCTTCAATTTCATTTCTAATGTGACTGTGATTTCCTCTGGTCTGGCTCTGACCACCATTTGCTTAGATCATCAGCAAAATTTCTTCCTGGCAAAGCACCCGTGCAGAGTGAGGAAAACAGAGAAACTATGCCATGGAAGAGTAGTTGTTACGTGTTTACCAAAAGACCAAGAAATATTCAGTCCCTGAAATATAAAATGCCTTCCTTGCATAATGGACCATAACCCAGAGATCTCATTTGTCCTAATGCAACTCCTCATTGATTTTGAAAGTCGTTTTTCTTTGGCCCACTGATATTAATATTTGACATTGCCATTAACAGGAATTAAGATATGTCTTGTCTTCCAAAAGCCATATTACAACATCAAGGGAACTTTGTTAAGAAAGTAATAATCGATTAGCTAGGACCAACTCTACTGTATAATGACCTTGATCTTCAAATGACAGAGTCTTTACAGGAAGGAACTGTCTTCATTTTTGTCAGTAGGAATATGAATCTCCCTTGCTGTGGAAGAGTAATTAAAGGGCAAATTTTCTGGCATTGTATGTATAAGTCAGCACAGCCTGAGCACTAACACCTAACTGGATACCCACCAGGCACTTGTGGTGTAATAGAAATCCTGTTGGCTGAAGGATCAGCAGTGAGCTGAGTTTTAAGTGAAGATCTTCCCTTGTTGCTCAGCATTAAGGCTGCTGTGTTATGATTATCTTGTGTGGAAGTAAATATGAGCTTATTAAATTTTATTAAAACCAAAAAATAATCTGGACTGCAGATATTTGATGCCAAATGACAGTTCTGGTTCCCAAAGTGCATTCTCCATTTGTCATGCAATATGTGGTGATATACTCTGTCTCTGTTGTACAAAGTAGTATCTGTGGGAGTCTTTGTGGTGTTTTATATCTGTTATTCTCTCCCATCTTGTGCAACCACTTAAGTCTGGACAAGCTGTAATTAAGTGAAACAATATATTACAGTATTAAAACAGGATGACAAAAGCAGCTTTGCAATGGGAAGGGTGGGAGGCAAAAAGAGACGGACATGTTACATGTTGGATTATTGGCCAATTAGTGGGGTTGACTGCGTATTAACAGCAGAGGTATTTAAGTTTTGTTTCTCTTAGATCCTACTTACACCACTAGAAAATAACGAAATTCCAAATCATGTTAGCAGAAGGGGTTACAACCCCTGAAAGGTGTGAGTTTGACAAGTGCAGCCGCACTCGCAGAAACATGGACTGGCTGAGGAAAGACATGACGTTGGTGTGATGGCAGCAAGGTCACTAGGGGATGGAAGTGGTTTGTGGTGGAGTCTTGGACCATGCTCTTCCTATTTGGATTACTGTAATTTAGCCAGTTCACTTTGGATCTGGTTTAGTAACTTCTGCTGTGCAACAGTAACAGACAGAAAATTAGATAATTAACAATAATAGAAATATTGAATTTTTTTTTGGCTATGTCAAAGAACAATAAGACATTTTGGTCCTCTTCAGACAATTTCATCAGAAAATCATTTGATGGTTTATAACATGATGTGATTGAAAACATTCTTATTAGACTTAGTGGCAAGAGTGAAAACTGCAAAGTTAACAGTGAGATTTGTCTGCTTCCTTTTATAGGCTTAGCTAATGTAGTGAAGGTGATGGAAAGGTTTACTTTCACTAACTTACCAACTTCATTGCAGTACATTAAAAATATATAGTGTAAAAATTAACTAAAAGCTTCCTTTTTAGGGGGAAGGAGAGAGGGAGGTTTGTTTCGTACTGAGATGTATTTTATTGTTTAAGTTAAAGAATCTGGATTGAGTTGATTTAAATAATAAAGAAAAAATGTGAAAACTTTATTACCTTATTTTTTCTAATTGTGCAAGAACTGATGTACTCATGTAACTTTAAATGAGTGAATAGTCTCCTTGAAATTCGGATATAAATGAGTAATCGCAGGTAGGGAATTGGAGAATTTGTAGCCTATCTAAAATACTCAGAATTCCTCCTGAGCTCAAATCCTACCACGGAAAGGTCTGCCTGATGTGAGGAAACACCTGCATGAGGCACTTATAAGCAATGGCCTGATACCAGCCATGCCAGGAGGCATCATCTTCTATCCTGCAAAATGTGTGCATATGCCAAGTGCTCTATCTTTAGACTAAATAGAGGGACTGTAAAGGTTAATTATAGCCTCAAATTGAAACACATATAACCGTTTGCAGAATGGGCCCTCTACATGTATGCAAGGACTGAATCGTTCAGTTTGTGCTGAATTTTATTTGGTTCCTGAAAAAATATGGCACCTGTGATTACGTTCCGTAGGTCTGAGATTGTCAGTTTGCTTGTGTTCTGAATAACATTGATCTTGTTGACTGATTTCAAATCAATCTAATGCAACAGAGGTCTCAAGCCTTTTCTATACATTTTGAAAAAAAAAAAAGTGGTTGGTACCAGAGAGAGCTCCAAATTCCTGCTGTGCAAAAGGTTGCACTCTGAACTCATTTGCAAACTATTAGACAGCAAAGAATCAACGCAGCAGCCACAGGTGCTCAGTTAGGTTTGACATCAGGGAATTCCAAAAGAAAAGGGTCTTATAGAAGATTCAAGGGTACTGAAAGCTTTAGTTAGACATTGCTGAATGTGAGGTAATCCAAACGTCAGATACAAAGTCACAGGGCTCACAACTGTTGTGGCTCAGGAACAGGTTTGTTTTTACCATTCTGTTGTTTAATCCCTTTTGTGTGTTAATTAACCTCTGTGTTTTGCCTTCTTCAGCTGATGTCAGGAAGATGTTATAGTAAGACTTTATAGTAAAATCAAACAAATTTGAGACCTTTCTCAGGTAGAAGGGCTGGCAGTGCCACCTGAGGGAAAGGAAAATCCTTACATAACTAATAATCAGCTGGGGCAGGGGGAGTAGTTGAGCAGCTCTGACCCTTTGCAGGAGAGGAGTACATGTTTTTGCAGGTTTTTAATATTAATGTAGGAAGAAAGATTACCCCTGCTATCCAGCAAAACAGTAGCTAATTAGATCTTTGTTTCTTAATAACGATGAAAGCTTAAGTTTTAGACCATCAGGAGAACCATCTGGGGATTCTGAATGATTGTTTAGAAAACAAAAAGCCTAGTTGAATTTCTTCTTATTTGTGGCCATTGCTGTTTTTCAAGTATTGATGCAGCACAATCTATAGGGACTTTTTTTGTCATGAATTTATTAGAAAATTAGGAGGTAAGAATACCTGTGGCTTTTTTGTGTGTGTGTAAATGTGAGGGATTTTGGAGATGTTTACATCAATGTGTTCCTGAATGTTCTTATTTACATTACTCACCTAACTGAAAAAGAAAATCCCTTGGTTGAAATGCTGCTATGAGGAATTTATATTGATTTGAATATTCTCTTTAGCAAAAGATGTTAACAAAAGTCAGCAGCTAAATGTTTTCTTGCCTTAATAATGATTTAAAGACTGGAAGTTAGCAAGCAAAAGGAGACCTGTGGGGATATATGCAAATAGGTTTGTTTTCCCATATGTCTTGGGTTCCCACCCAAGCTGCTTTTTATTTAGCCAATTCTTTATGTGCTAAAGAGATGCTTTGTTAGACGAAAATAGCCTGTTTTTGTTTTTTTTTTTTTTTAAGGAAAAAGGAAAGACTCTGATAATGATCTGAAAGAAGAATTTTAAACGTTTAGTCTTTATTGCTGTTAATTACTGTGGTAATTGTATAGAAATGGCAATGTGTGATTTTAATTCCTAGTTTATTTATTTGAAACGCATAAAAGCATTCACAAACAAGCTTTTAATTAGAAAAATCTTGTGTAGGGTGTAGCCATTCTGTCAGAGACCAGAATCTACCCACAGTCTGTCTTATGATGGGGTGTCTCTTACAGAACTTGACCTTTTGATATGAAATGTCATAAATTTAAAACAAAATTAAGCCCAAATAGTCCTTAAACTTAAAGACCATAGAGGCTGGCAGGATGCTTTGTCTCTATGCTTTGAACTTTATTTAGTTCCGTAGAAGTTGTTTTTGGAGGTCTGATGGAGGGAGATGACCCAATTCCATTGGCCTTTAATGTCATGTGTTTTGTCCAATGATTATTTTGCATTTTGAATATGTTTTTATTAAAATATTTTCAAAAATGTGGCAAAACTTAATTTTGCTGGAATTTAAAGGGATTTTCCATATAGAATTTTAATGTCTCGGAACACTGCAGGTCATGGAGGAGAATTTATATATACTCCTGCTAGCCATGTTCACATGTACATGTCATCCTCGTGCTAATCCTGATCCCAGTCAGTCAATCAGACTTTGATGCAACTTGTTCTTATCAGTCAGAGTAGTTTGTACTTGGTCTTCATCAGTCAGGTTTACATACATGGCCCATAACATTCCAGGTATCATACAGACTGCAGCAGCCCTAAATCTAATACTAGAACCAATGTTCATATTCTCTTGCTGTGATGTTTCCACAGCTTTTCTGTCACTCTCAAATGTTCAGAACATTCAGGTCTCAGGTAGTGTGTGTGTAGTTTTAGATTTGTTTGCTTTTTAAAAGTGATAAATATTTATCACAAAGGAAGTTGATGGCTATGGTGAGGATTGAGCTGAAGTCCAGCGCCTGTTTCTTATTAAAAAGGTAGTAACAGAAGCCAGCCTAAAATTTAGTTATTCATACATTTCAAACAAACCTCTTGTGAATTCTTACTTTTGGAGAAAATATGCCGTGGCCCTACTTTATCATCAGTTTTGAAAAGAAACTCTGATTATTATTTCATAGTAGGGTTGTATCTCTTAGAGAAGGAGTACTTAATAAGGCAAGGGATAATTGGACCAACAGTGTTGTTATTTCTTTTTTCCTAAGTATAAGCTTCAGGAGGGTCCTCGCTGTAGTCACAGCCAGTTTTGTTCTCTTTATTTTAAGGGTGAAGAAGTTAGATCAGTATTTATTAAGTCTGAAGTGGCTTCTGTGTTCATTTGTGGTTCGCCTGACAGCCACACACTTTGCAGTTAGTGAGTCTATTTAAGGCACAATCTTTGTCTCTCTACTGGCTTCACACGGCAATGGGGAAATGGAGCCACCCCTATTAGAAGTAATTGGTAAGAAGCCATAACTACTGTCACACATTGGAGTGAGGCTTATATCTCACTTTAGCTGCTAAGGCTGCATGTCAGAGCCTTCAAAATGATCTGCCTTTCTCCCTTTGTGATCACACATTGCTTCAGAGGCTCCACTGGAATGTAAATTGTGTGGACCTTGTTACGGTTCTGTCCTCCTTCCGCTTGCGAGCTCTCCCTCCCAACATGAAAAGCTGCGGAGTCGTTTGGGTAACATTAATCAGGAGCTGGTTGTCTTCCTTTCCGTGCAGTCTTCACAATTAGGGACAAGCCTCTTTGATAGTGGCTGCTGGTACTTTGACACAGCAGCTAACAAAGCAGAGCCAGCTTTTTGAGAAAGCGCTGTTTATTTTGCATGCCTGTCCTTGCGGCTAGCCACCTGTTGCTGAGACTAATTGGTAGCGCTGCAGGATCAGTATGGGATAGGAGAAACATGGGATAAACCCATATGCACACAACACCCATGAACATGTGCTTAGACTATTTCAAAGGGTGTATTTTTGTGTTCATGTCCTCATGCTGCATATAAGTGTGTAATGTATATATATGTTACTTGTCTGCACATTCATACACAGAGCAATATACATACAAATGTGTGAGCGTCTGTGTAAACAAAGGACAAAGGCAGTTTGTGTTCATATTGATGAACATTAGTTACTGGGAGTCTGTCAATTAGAAATTCAGCTTTAAATACACAAGTAGTATAGAAAAAAACTGTAGGAATAGGAGTTTGGCTTAGTATCATTTCGACATATTTAAAAGGCGAATCTTTCAGGGGAAAAATGCAAATTTTTTTTCTTTTTTTTTTTTTTCTTTTTTTTTTTTAAACACCTAGCTTTCCAGGTTCCCAAATATTACAAAGCTAGAGGGTAGCAACTAATGTGTGACGTTCAGGCTTTATAAGAACATATCTTCATTGAAACTGTGTGCAATTTCTTGTGCTAGTTCCCTTGTCCACAGCACAAATGTTAGCTATGTACACCACCTTTGAAAGTATACATAGAAAACCAACAAATGACAAACAATCAAAACCAACCAAACAAAAAACAACAGCAACAAAAGCCATACAACAACATAAACCCCCTTGGAGATGAGTGTAGTACCTGTTTTTATTAGAATTATAAAGCTTTTCAAGTTATAGCTTTGTTTCCATGCAGCCCTGGTAGCTTTCCTTACCATTCTGCTTTCTAGATTAAATTTGTTGTGTTTGGTCTGTCCCGAAGAGTGAATTATTTTGGCAAGGTCAGGCTATGTAGGTAATGTGATGTTGATTCACAAACATAAATTAAATGGGAAACCTAGAGGAGTTAGTGTGTGTTTAAGTACCGTGAGCTGACTACCTCCTAGCATTTTCTTCTGCTCTTGGTTTTACCTTCTTTGTCTCTGGCCTGTCATTAGAAAAATCTATGATTTCTGTCATACAACAAAGTATATGCCAAACATTTGGTTATCAGGGGCTTCCCTAGGTAAGACGGCCCCAGTAATGATGTCTTTACCATACAGTAGGTATATGAAGCTGCTTCTCCCTGATTTCTAGTTCAGTTAACAGTCTGCTCTTAATGCGTGATATAAAGTGGGTAGCACAAGGAAGTCCCTGTTACCTTAGTTAGCATTCATGCTTAGACCTTGCTGAGAGCTTCTGAGAACTTAATCTGATAGATGTCGAATTTGAAGTTAGCTCTATGCTTGTTATAATTAAAGTCAGACAAGCTGATAAATATTGGAAATGGTTGGCTGTAAATCCTGATGATAGTCAAGGTAAAATAAGTTGTAACCTGCATGATACTGAAGTAAAATTAACTGAAGGACTTGTCTCAAGGTTAAATTCAATTTATTTTCAGAGATTAACATATGTCCTATGTTAAATTGAAAGATAAAAATTAAATATGATGATAAGGTGTTTGAAAGTTTGAGGTAGTAGAATATTTTAGTGTGTATTTAATCACACTTTGAAGGACTTTCACCTGAATGTCCATATGTTAAAAGAATGATTTGTCGGGAGACTCTGAGGAGACATTGCCTTGCTGTGCTGGCCTTCCCTTTTAAACGGTTTTGTTTACTGTTGGGAAGTTTGAAAAAAATAATAATAAGCCCCTCAATTTTCTTTCTGTAATGTGTAGTGTTTCATATCACTATTAAGGCAGCTGACAAAAAGTATAAAGGCCAACAGAGACATAATAAGTGTAATACAGCAGAATGAAGATGGCTTAGCTAGTTCCTACTCCCCAAGACATTTTGATAATTGAGACCTTGTTTTTGCTACCCAATGTGCATTAAAAGGGCAATAATTACAGAATCTCAGTTCTATCATGCCGTAATAATTTTGAGTTCTGACTGTATTGCTCTCTGTTTCATTGCAGTCAGACACTTATATGGCAACCATTATGACTGGAAGGTAATTCTGCTTCAGATAATACTCTTTTTCTCTAATGTCCTTGTATACTGATGATTGAAAGTTTAATACGTTTACACAGAGCGGTTTACTGCATAAAAGTGATTAGGTTTTCTTTTCAGAGTGGGTCTTGTTTAGATAGCAAATGTTTAATTAATCTTCCTGTTTTCTTCTTGTGATTGAAGATTTTTTTTTAATAGAAGGCACCTATTAGCAAAAAGGGGGGAAGAAGGACAGCAGGAGGGGTTTTTTTTAGTTTTGTTATTAAGAGTGGATCAGGGTAGAAATTTTTTCATAATGCTCTCAAGGATAATTTGTTTGTTAGAATCTCTTGACAAACGTTATGCCTGGACAATGGGGCGATGCATCTGTCCCTTGTGAGGACAAGGGCAATGCCAGCGCTGCCAGGGCTCTTCTTCGTGCTGCAATACCGGAGAAAGGGTTTGGCGGCAGGAGGGCTTTGAGTCTCTGAAGTGTCCGAAGGTTCCAGGAGTGTGGGCAAACCTAAAGGGTGGAGAGGTCACCATGGAAAAATTACTTTAGATCATGGCAAAGAAGGTATTTTTCTCTCAGCTCTCTTCTCCTTGTCACAGATCATTATAAATTACATGGATCCACTGCAAACTGACCACACCGAGGGATATGGTCCAGTTGCAGTTTTCCAGCAGTTGCCGTGAAGGTAGCCTGTGCTGTGGTGTCTTGTGGGACACTTCTCTGCATCCACTAATTTATTTCATGAAACTGAGGTATAGTTTTTGCTAGTAATTTCAATTAGTTTTGTCAGTGCTTCAACATATGTTCTATCTTTAATATATATATTGTATCTTTAGGGGTAAATATTTTTTCTCTGGCATACCTGTCTTTCTGGAAGACACTTAGGAGAGAAGGAACAAATTCATTTAGGATGCAGATGCCTTTTTGGGTGTTGATGTCCAGAACAGCAGTGGTGACCATGTTTTGATAGCAGAGATCTCTCTTTACCTACAGTGTTTTTTCCATATTTTCACATACATTAAATAAATTTAAAAGTAAATAGAAAATCCTTATTTTTATCTTTAGAATTTTTGTCCCCTAGTTTTCTGTTCATTGACAGGCAGGCAATTTGTATTTCATTACTGCACAGCTTCCGTCAGCACATTGATCTTTATATTAAACAGGCACTTAATGAAAACTTTACCAACCTTTGGCATGTTTTTCCTTGCTTGTTTCCTTTTAACCCTTGTATTTATTGAAGAGCCCTTTCAGTACAACAAAGCCTACAAGCTTATTATGTTTTGCAAGTTCTGCAGTACTAATAAAATGCAACTAATCTACAGCCTCAGAAACACAACACTGTTTATAAGCTCTGTAGGGAACCTAGTTCAGCTATACTACTAGATGAAGAGCTCATTTGTCAATGTATTTCTGCCCAGTTTACAATATTTGCTACTTTAAAAAAAAAAAAAAAAGAAAGAAAATGTGTTTTCTTTGCGTAACTTCAAGTTTTTGTCTCCAGTTTGGACATCCCCATTGAAGTTGTCTGAATCATTAATTACTGTTGATTAAAAATTAGCAAAAAACATTGACTACAAAAGAGTATTTATTTTATCATTTGTGTTCTCCAATTTTTAAAGAGTGTTTTAAAATTGATTTTGTTCAAAAGTGTTCCCAGTTTTGCCATACCTTTATAGAACCATTTTTCACTTAGTTGTGAATGCTGTTGAAGTTAGGTAGCTACATACGCCTCCTTTAAAAGTGTGCTTAAGGGATGCTTGATTATTTATGTCTACGTGCACTTGCTTGTGAATGCATTTATAAGTAACGTGTTTTGGCATGTGTGTTGAACTCATTCTCATATTTTTATAAGAAACTATAGGTCTTTATGCAATATTAGAAAAAGCTTGGATGAGACCTGCTATTTCCATAATGGTTACGTTCATTTGATCTGTGGAAACCAATAATTACAGATATGAGGGCAGCTTTGAAAGTATTTTGAAGTGTTGGGAGAGATTGATTTACCCATATCCCCAACATAGAACCCAAAGTTCTGGACTGAGTCTTTAGCCTCGTGTGCTTATGCCTATAATAGAGGACAGCATTCAGGCTAGCAGTCGTCGTCCCATCAGTCTTCTTTGTTAACCTGTTGTTAATGAAATCATTCAGCAATGGATTCCTGGACAGTTCTTAAATTATGGTGTAGAGAGACATAATGTGTTGCCAGATAGATAATGAAAGATCACCTAATATTTTCCCTCTCTGAAGGGTCACTTCTAGAGGGTCGGTATATTACTGCGTTTGCTTTTGGAAACTCTGTGTGTTTCAGTGTATCATCTGCCACATCATTTCAGATCAAATTTGCAGGGCTGTTTTTCATGATGTCAGGTTCTGTTTCAAGCTGACAGTGTTGTAGCATTATGGGACTTAACATGACCTGACAACAGAAATTCAAGTTCAGCTAGAGGTAGCCTACTGTAGCCTTCATGGTGAGATTCAACAGGGCAATGAGTTACTGGTTTTGTAGGCTGCTTTGCTCACAAAATGAGCTCTGTAAGTTGGGCTGGAAAATTGATGCTTTTTTTCTGGTTGCATTCTCCACAATAATTTACCAAGATATGAAAACAGTTATGTTAATGTTAAATACATGTAGGATTTGAAAAATTCTCCACCTGCCTCTGAAAAAGTAACCAAGTATAATCAGCAAAGTCTCAGTGTATAAAACTGCAATAATGTGTAAACCTTTTAATAGGGTCAGCCCAGTATTAAAAACAAAAAAAACCCCAAACAATCCAGACAAGGTAAGCAGAGTAAGTACAGCAGAGTGTTGGAAAGAGTGGGGCAAAGAGAGCTGCCTGTGGATGTTTCCGGCACTATGAGGTAGAATTATTATTGCCATATCAATAGGGTTGTGTACTTTAAAGTCTATAGTTCCTTAAAACTGATTGGAACTGAATTCTGTGCTGAATTTCTAGTTAGCAGAGTGAATTATTTGATTAAAAAAAAAAAAAGAAAATAGGTAACACTAATGTGAGAACTTAGTCTGTAGAATACGGCATCATAAGAATCCATGTAAATGGACTATTTCTTGCCTGTGCCACCTGTTTTGCCATCTTCTACAAGTTACTTGTCTTACCTATCTTCTTGTGAGCACCAACATTCACTGTCAAGATAGCCTGCCAGTACTGTGAAAACTGAATCAAATCAGAGTTGAGAGTTTCAGCAATAATGCAATACAAATACTGTGTTAATAATTGTGTGGAGCCTCTGTGTGTGCTGTGACTTCTGCATGGGCATAGTGAGGTGCTTTATGAGCCACAGGAAATCCCAATATTTCATTCCCTTTGTATCTCTGTATTCATTTTCATATCATGCTCTGGACCTGAGTACTGAAGTAACATACTGAAGTGATTTGTTTTGGGGTGATATAACACTAATGGCATCCTTTAATTTTCAAGCCTACACATCAGATTTTGAGACAAGGCATGCAGGAAATCTTATAGTTATGAAATGAATGGCACTTATTTTTTGTGAAGAATGTTTTGACTAACTTGACTCTACAAAAGATGTGGTTTCTAGCATACAATACGAGGGAGCATGGAATCAGTGAAACAACTTGGTCTTTCAGAGAAGTGTGCAAAATGAGGTGCAGAATGGGGGAAAGCTTCTGTAATTACTGTCAAGATATTTTTTATATTTTCTCTCATTAAAAGCTTGCCCCACTCCTTTGTTAGGGTACAGGAGAAAATGGAGAAAACCTGGGGTTTTATACAAAGTTAGTTTTTGGACAGCCCATAGTAAAAAAATGATTTCATTGGAAAATGTGTGTTTTAACATGATAATTACTAGCTACTTGCTGAGGCTGGTTATACTGTAAAGGAGCAGTCTAAAGAGCCAAATGTAAATATATGAATCAGAAGGAAAAAGTTGTCAGCCACCCATGCAATCACCAGAAATAGAGAAAATTTTTACACAATAACAGGTATAATTGCGGGGTAAGGAGCCAGAAGCCAAGGAACTGTCAGTCTGAAAGGCAACAGGAAAGCATGTTGTGAAGAGCTGCTTCTGACAATTGGGGCTCTCTCTATCTTAATAAAGCCATGGGTCAGCTGAAGACTCGCTCAGAAATTACACTGAGCATTACAATTATTTGATGCTCGGATTACTTAAATTTTAATTTTTTATATTTTTTTGAGACCCACTGGAAGAACTAGTTTGAATTTATTAGTTGTAATATAGTTTTTCGAATGACTGGGGAAAGATCTATGTTTCTAGAAATAAAATCTGGAGTAGGATTTGGTTGTACTGCAGATTTGAAGGCATGTCTAAATTTTTATGTGATTAGTTCAGATACCAAGAACAACAAAAAGCTTTTGAGGTCCAAGTGCGCTGGTCCTTGAGAGCAGTTTTCTCATGCTGATCTGTTTTGGGCACAGCATTATCAATATTCAATTTGCCACCTGAATGCTGCTTTTACATGTGTCTATGAAAGCTGCAGCCCCACATTTAACCACAGTGCAGATGGAGATATAACCACCCCAGATCCAGCAGTTTGTTGTCATTCACTATTGCACAGCATTCCTGTGAGGAGAAAGCAGATTACTAAGTTTATTCTAGCCAGTTTCCAGCTGCCTGAATTGTTTTCTGCCAGTTTAGATTATCTCAGCAGCCTTAATTATGTGAGGAAGAAGCTTCCTAGAATTGTTTTCACTAACCAATTTTAGGAGTTCCAAACAACACCCAGAAAACTGTTGAATTTTAAGAGAGAGAAGTTGAATTTTAAGAGAGAAGAAGTGTGAGGATTCAATATTTATTTGTTTATGAAAGGAGGGGTCAAGGCACAAATGTTTCTTTTCTGCTAGAAGATATTTCCCAGAATGAAACTTTAAATCTCAGAGCTGCAGAGTAGATGTAGTGTGGTCGCTAATGGACAAGTTTGGGGTAAGACAGTTAAGCAATGCCAGGATCTTCTCTTCAATGAATGAACTTGATCTCTCCATGATTTATAAATTAAAGAATCAAGCCTAAAAGCTGTCAGTGAGAAACATTATACCTGAAGTTAATGGGTGGGATGTTTTTCTTAATGCTTGGTAGATGGGTTTTGTTCCAGTTGGCATCACTAGTTGAGTAAAATAAGCAATTTATTTCAATCCTCAGAAAACCCAGTTCAGAACTAGAATTTAAATTAGTGTTTTAGTGTGAAACTCTGGAAATCTTTCCCCTTTGTGTGTCTGTGTGGGCTCTAGGGGCAGATATGTCCTCCCTCTGGCCTGTTCTGTAGATGATGAGAACACCTTGTTCCCCTGTTAGGAATTACTGAGTTTTTAGCCAAGGCTAGATGAGCTTGTTAGTTCTTCAGACCTTGGGTTTAATCTCTCAGTATATGAAGGAAACAGCTGTTTACCTAAGTCACTTCAAGAAATGACAGGAAAAAACACTAAATATATACATGATTGTGTGTATATAATTAAAAAAGGAAAAAAAAAAATGGTCTGAGGTTGATTGTGGTAGTTTTGATTATCCATCAACTAAGATGAGTAACACAACTAATTTAATTCTGCTTTCATAGATGTTAGGTAAAATTAATTCCAAACAGCAGCAAAAGTGCCAGGACAGAAAAGTACTATTCTCTGTTTCTCAGGCACTAATTGCTCATTTTTTAAACTTGTCAGGTTGAGGAGAATGGCTTATGTTGCAGGGAGCTTCAGACATTATCCAAACAGTTAGGAAATTACAGGTGTTGTGTGACTAGAATCAGTAAGGAAGAAACATCGTCCACTTTCTGTGACTGCAGGGGTTAGATATCCTCCAATACAGTAAGAATACAGTCTTGGAACCCATATTCTTGAATGTGTAGAGTGTGTGCATTAATAGTCACTTGAAAATACTTCCAAAGACAAGTGGAGGGAGTCAAAGAATCAAATGGTAGGGCAAAGGTGTTTGTGATTCAAGGATGCACCACCAGTGTGGACATTAATGCTCAGGAAAGAACTTTGGCACATTTTTTTTCTTATTGTTTCAAGGTTTGTTTTTTTTTCCTCTGTTGACCTGGCAGAAGAGAAAGGTACTGCCTTTCCTTTTGGTCTCTCTAAGCAATTGTAAGAGTAGAGAAAGACAGCAATATGCCTTGCACATCACCCTGAGTTTGAGATGTCTCTGTGATTTTGTCCTCTTTCAGTTTATGCATCTGTTCAGTTTCCAGCCAACATTGTCTGTGTTCTCCTTCATGCTGGGTGAATTGAGTATGCAGAAACTCACACTGGTGTTTTTGAATGCAGAAGAGCACGGGAGCAATTCTTAACAGAAGAGAAAAAAAAATATGATCCTGGACTATTCTTTGTCGCACTAGTTAGAAGAATGTAGAAATTCTGAAATAGCCTGTGTTTTTTTTTTTTTTTTCTTTATACAAGACAGGAATGAGAGTCCATTTTAATATTACAGATGTTTGACTGGTGAGGACTCGCAAGCGTTGAAGTCCTCTGATGTTTTCTGGTTTTACTTTTCAGAAAAACTGTGAATAAAACATGGGTTTTACCCAGCAAATCTGGGTATGCCACAATCACTATGTACTTTCAAATGTGAAGACCTCAAAGCCTGACTTTCTACATCACCTATGTGCTGTGTTTTCCTTTAAACTGTCACATTAAAAAGATTATTGGCCCCATTTATTGCATACTTCTATCCACAGGGACTCAGATCTGTATTTTCAACTTCAGAGTTTAAGTGCCAGATTTTACAGTCGGGATAACTTGGACAGAATTCTAATCAGCAGCTCTAGAAGCTCAGTGAAGGGCTTGTTATAGTCCACTTGAGGACTTTTCTTTGTGAACAGCTTTTTCATGAAAAGATAATTACCTGAAAAGCATTTCTACTTTGTAACCATCACCTCCCACTTCCTAGGGAGACTATAGACAATTTCAAAGTCACTTTCTTTGTAGCACACGTGTCATAGAAATATGGACACTGATTTTGGCTTCCAGGTGAGACATCCACAACCTGGAGTGAATCACACTCTAATATCCATAAAAGTTACTGGAATTTAAAGGAATCCTCCCAGCCAAAGATCTCACAATATGCTTGGATTAATATTGCTGACTTTCACTCCTGTACAAGCAGTGAAGCAAGGGTGGAACTTGGGACAGCATATTTCTCTCTGCTTTCTTTTCTCCTTGCAATTCTTCCTCATCTTTGTTTTCCAAAATCTGTTTAGATGTAGCTTGGGCTAACTGCCTGTTTTTGTTCGTGTGGCATGTGAAACTATGTGATATCTAACTATCCGTGAAAACTTGTATTTTATTTGACCGCTCTGTTCATACAATGGAGCATCTTTCTATATTCACCCAGACAGAGTTGCTTCTCAGGTGAATGTGGCAACTTAACTCCTGTGAGGATGGAAACACCTATTGCTGACCTGTGTTACTTTTTCCCTAAATCATCGGATCAGTTTCCTGAGTTTTTCAGCCATGGTAAACATATTTTCTTTCTGATCTTTCTCTCCATTCATAAATTATTTCTCTCTCTAGCTACAAAGTATTTTTCTTTGAAAACAAAAACAAATAAAACCTTTAATCCTTTCTGACATTCCCTGTCATTCGCTCTATAAAGCAATAGCATGCAAAGTAACTTTCAACATGTTGCGTGAAGAAATAATGAAGGAAAATTTTAATATGTACACTAAAAGTTATAGAGACTCCTTAATATGACTAAGACACACACATGCCCCTCACTTCCCCTTAGATGTTTCGTTGCCTTCAGTAAAAGTCTTTGGGGCTATTAACCAGTTTAAGAAGAATCTGATAAGACTCAGAGTTTTCTGATTTATTTATGTGTTTAAAAACCAACTGGTGTGTATCACAGATACACCTTGAAATGTCCTTGGGAAGATTAACATTGACTTTCCACTGAATGGATGATTATCTTACCGTATCACATCTGAATTCATATCGAGTGGGTGGGCTTTTAGGTGTATGTGACAAAGAGCTTATGTAATAGCTTCAGGCAGAATGCTTCGTAACTGAATGCAAGAGAGTTCAAATGTACTACAGACCATTAATATGTGTCTAACTTCTCTGCTACCTCTCCTGGGTAATGAGGTGGAAATTAAGAGAGATCATTTTGAAAAGTCAGTTGCTAAAGATGTTGCTGTTTATTGATTGAAGATGTTGTTTCAACTATTGCTCTGTGTTTTTCACTTGGTGTGCAGTTTGGGTGTGGTGGGTTTTATTTTTTTGGTTATTGAAGTTTGGTTTTGTTTGTATGGTGAACATGTGTAAACTTCTGATAGTGGCTTCTTTTTATTTCTTATCTCTTTACCAATCTGTTCTTCCTTTCTTTGCTTGTTTACGTCATTTAAATGTGTTTTGTTCTTTATTTGTAGAGAGATGCCTTAGATGTTAATGGATTTGAGGAGGCATCTCAGAGAGAAAGGCTTACAAAAGACTGCAGGTAGAAGATCAAATCCCAATTAGATTGCTGTAAGATAGAAACATATCTTGCCCAGATAGGCGCACGTAGCTGACTTCTCCACATTACTATCATGCTTCTGCCCACAAGGAGACAAGGGCAGTGTTTTGCTCCAAGTGCCCTGAAAGAAAAAGGCAGGGTCGGTGAAATGGGGCAGAATGTACAGAACAACCAGCTCAATTCACACCAAAGATGGTGGAGATTTTTTTCAGTGGCTTCCTCCATATTATCCTGGAAACTGAAGGAAAAGTTTACATGCTGTGACGTTCTGAGTAAACCAAGCTCTTACACAATTTTGGTTTTCAGGAGCATCAGAACAGATACTCGGAGTCTTTGTAATATTCTGTTGCTTTTAATTTCTGTAGGGAGTAAGGTGTGGTTGCTGTAACAGGGTTCTGCATTCTTGACCTTCCACTACAGGGGATACTTTATGGGGAGGACTGTGCTGGAGTTGTGGGTGAGGAAAACCCTCACTGATTTGGTGTATAAAGAATCCCATACAAAATCTGAGGCAAGATTTTTTCTGGACAGACATGACAGCTGCCTGTGCTGTGATTTGTTTTCTCCCACAAATTATTATTCTTCTCTTCTAAGCACAACTCCAGGAAAGAATCAAGTCTGTTCTACTTTGCCACTGCCAGCAAGCAAAACTCCTACTGGCTTAAAAAACAAAACACCAAAAAACAAACAAAAAGAATGAAAAACTAACAAAAAAAACAGAACAACCCCAAGCCCCCTTCCTTTTTGGTGCTTCCTTTTTGGTGCATAGCTCAGGAAATCCAAAAGGAACATGAGAGAGAAGTTTGCAAATATATACTAAGATAAACTCTCATGGGAATGGGATTAACTTTTAAGAATTCTTTAAATCTAAGTTCTTAAAAAAAGGTTTTTATTTTCATCATAAAATGAAGTAGTAATTCAATCTTACCAGAATATAACCTATTTATTTATTCAATGTTTGTGGTGTTTAGCTTGGAAATCAACTTTGAATTTAATATGCTGTTTCAGCAGTTAAAGCATTCTGTTTACTTTTAGGGACATGCACGGTAAATGTATGTTACCTCTCAGCTTAAGGTGGTGGAAAAGAGCAAATTACTATATATATATATATATTATTATTTTTTTTTTTTTTTCCGAAAGATTTACCCTGGTGTCTTACGGTATAGACGTGCTATTATGTGAGGTTGTTCTTTGTGCTTTCTGCAATGGTTTAATTAGCTGTATTTACTTGTTTGTAAATTTATGTGTTGGGGTTGATGGAGAAGAGAGTTTCTCTAACTGCATATAAAGACAGTTTAGGGAAATTTTTCTTTCCTATATTTTTTAAAGCCAAGTGTTAATCTAACTGTTGACCTTAATGATGGGGTAGTAGTCGGAGTGTAAAATTAACAGAAAACACCAAGCCAAGTAAGCAGAGCAGGAAGTAACATCCAGAGTTGTCAGTGCCTGGTATAAGAAATTATTTGACAACCATAGTTCAGAGCCAAAAGACAGTAGTTTGCATTCGGTCTTTTAAGATATATGGCCACAAATGGATAAGTAGGTTTTTGAGTGTCATTGGCATAACAATGGAACAATTACAGTGATAAATTACAGACATGTAAAATCACTGAGAAGTACCGAAGAGTTTTAGTTATCTATTCTTTATGCCTGTTTTGGTTTTTTTTAGCTTCAGTGATTAATAACGTTAGATTACAATATAATATAATTTGTAAGATATGGCATGCTTGCAAAATGTGTTAACAGTGAATCCAGTGTTTATGGCAGCTAGGAACTAGTGCTTAAACTTGAAGTAATCTTTTTCATCTGTGTTTGCACCAGACTGTCTCATATTTCAGCCTTAGTATTCTTTGCAAATCAACAAGCAGAGTACTTTTGTTTCATAGAAACACAGGGCAGATGAAACCCACCTTGTTCCTTTCCAGTTCAGTTTGCTTCAGTTTCTTTGGGGATGACTTACAGTCTTGAGCTACTAAAGCAGCCTCATCTTTCAAGTACAGACTGGATCAGCCTTCGAGTCCCTTGAACTTTCTGTAGCTTCAGGGTTTTTTGATCTATAGTTGTTGAGGCAACTATAGATTATCTGTTGTAATCCCATGTTTTTGTCATTTGAATATAGGCGGGTAATACCACAGGCCAGGAAACAGCAACACATATAGTGGCAAACCTGTGCTCTCTGTTCATATTTACCTGCAGGAACCAGCCAGGTTGCTGCTGGCTGCTCGCTGATGTCTCTGGGCTCAGCTGTCCTGAGGATTCTACCCCTCACTGTTTTCAACAGCTTCCCCCTCCGTCATGACTTCTGCTTAGAAATGATACTTTAACACAAACCTTGACAGGTGGTATGTACAAATGGATGTAATGTCCTTTCATAGATGGATTTGCAGAACTGGGGCTGAAAATACTTGTAGTGCTTTCTTGCTCTCCTCCTCCACTGTGACTAGCCACAATTTAAGAAAAATCTTGTGCGTCACACTTATTTTTCTCTTTGATTAGGAAAGAAACTAGAAATGATGTTTTGTAAGGCTGTGTTAATAAAGACATCAGGTTAAAAGTATTTGACTGGAAGGGAAGTTAAAGTAATTTAGTAAAGCAATGCTTTGGCTTTTAATTTTTGACTCCTCTGGCCTGTTGCTGACCTTTCTCTGTGTTGTTGTGCTTTAGCTTTTCTGCCTGTAGATTGGGACTTTATTTTTCTGTTAAGTGTTCTGAGGTCTGTTGAGAAAGAGCTGGTGTCAGTGCTCGGGAAATGAAAATCTCTTGTAATCAGTTAATCTGCATTTCATGTTTGAGATCTCTGTTGCTTTTGTGTTGTTTATTTAAAAAGAAAATGGATATGCAAGCTGAAAGAAGATAAATACTTCAGTACCCAGGTTCTCTCTTTTTTTACTTCATTTCTCATCTGAAAGAATTTTAGTTTTTCATTATGGATGTTTTGCTCAAGTGTGGAAATAATAGGTTTTTTGTTTGTTTGAATGCACGTGATTTAGATACCTGGACTTCAGTGACAATAATAGTTTGAAATCCAAATAATTTGCCAGCTCTGCTGTGATCGGTTACAAAAAAAGTCTCTTACTCCTCCACTAAGACCACATTCTTGTCAAGAACACACAATTCACTTTTGAATATAGAAATCCACAGGAATCATTTCTAAAGTAAAAATCCCAAAGGCAAACAAACAAAATCGACTTTCCCCCTAAATTCTCCTCCTCAAATATTACTCTAAAACTAGTATTTTTGTGGCTGTTGAGGAAATGTTGAGTTAACATATTAAGGATTCTTCATGCTAAATGGCCACCATCAGATTATATAGATAAAGTGGAAGTTCACTTTCTAAGGTATTGATCGTACTTTTCTCACAGATTTATAACTTTCTTAGATCAGCTTTTAGAGATAATTTTATCCGTAAGGTAAAAGATGAAACAGTATCAATTTGAACAAATTGGATTAGTGTGATTTTTTTACTACATAAACATGAAAATATTCCTGAAGTGCTTCAATAAGCACACACACCACACCCCACCCCACCCCATCCCCAGTTTTTCAGTTCAAGATAAAAAAAACCCTAGACCAAAAGACATGTCCTTGTGGGTTCCATCTTTTAAGAAACTGGAACAACAATATCAAGCATTGGGCAGTTCAGCAGAGAAGCTATGAAACTGGAAGTTAGAGATGATGTTCATCGTATCAAAATTTCAGTGTCTTCCGTTGTACTCTTAAAGATATTGCATATATTAAGTGTATCGTGTTAGCTGTTAATGTTTTCAGGTTGATCTTTCAATTCATAAAGTACGCCCAACAATTTGCTGACTGTCTATCATGTCCTCAATATCCACTGTGCATATAGGACGAGCTTTTAAATATAATACTCTCTCTTTGCCAATGAATTATGTATTGAAGAACATCTCAGAAAAGCTATATCCCCTCCCCCCCCCCTTTTTTTTATATCTGTCTCTTTTTTTTTACTTTTTTTTTTTTTTGTGTCTGTGTGTGAAAGCAACACGCTTCCTTTGAGGACTGAGACTAAAATCTTTTGTGAAGTTACGGTATTACTAGTAGCACTTGTTGGACCTTTAATCATTTTGTCAGTATTCATTTTTCATGAGTCTGCTTTGCTCTGTTTCCTGCAATTCCTTTGTGTGTGTTTACGTAACAATCTTCTTTCTATGTCTTCAAGTGAACGATTTTCTCTGGCAATATGAGATGAATGATAGGTACTGATAGATTTAAAGGAGTATCTTAGCAGTGAAAAGAGGAGCCGAAAGAATAGCGTGTTCATATAGCTGTAACTACAAACACTACAGGGAGTTACTTTGAAGGCAGTATATTGGCATTAAATCAGCATCGGATTTGTTCGTAACTTTACTTCGATGATGCAAATTGAATTCCCAACTTCCTTCAGCTCAGTCAATGCAGCAAAGAGCATACCTGCCTCAAATAGAGTGCAAAGTGCATTACGCTTGAATCATTTGCCTTGAGGCCAAATGGAGTATTTTAGCTGAAATCTAGCATGGGGATTTTTTGACATGCTCAAATGCTAGCTGATCTGGTGAGCTTTCCACCAAATACATTTCAGCTTCTGGTTTTTAGTCACGTTGTGGCTGCTGCAATGATATGACTGTATTCAGAGCACTCACTTGCATAATTAGTCTCTTAAAGAGTGATACATTCATGTAGGGAGGAAAATTACTAGTTTATGTGTGGAAGTACAAGTTAGAAAAGGCTAATTATTTTTTTCTAACATCCCCACTTTTCTATTTCCATCTGCTCCCACTAACCCTTATGGCAAAGTTTGGCTTCTGACTTGCCAACCACTAGTTGTTGTTA
Source organism: Nesoenas mayeri (assembly GCF_963082525.1). Taxonomy (NCBI): domain Eukaryota; kingdom Metazoa; phylum Chordata; class Aves; order Columbiformes; family Columbidae; genus Nesoenas; species Nesoenas mayeri. The sequence goes on along the minus strand of NC_137551.1, from coordinate 10,367,955 downwards.
TTTGGAACTGTCTGGACAGTCAGAGGTTTCAGGTAGCTATGGAGGCCTGAGTGGTAGCAGTAGGCAGCTGGCTACGGCTTTTCTTGAGACAGTCGCCCATCTTCTGAGTACTTAGTTCCTAAATTCCTATTGTAGCTGATGATATAGTCTTGGAAAATTCCCTCACCTGCATGAGGGGACTGAGCCTAAAGGGCTCTTGTGCAGAACAGTGCAGTGAGTACAGGTACGGCTTCTGCCAGGGGCTTGGCATTTTCAGATAAGGCAGGCTCCAAACACCTGCTTCTTGTTGCATGACTTTCCAAATACCTTATTTATTGGGCTTATTTTTCTTATATGCTGCTCTCATCATTATGGTAAACTGTTTAGGAAAGGATTGCATTTCAATTTGGTGCTACTTGCCTCACCATCATTTGTGCTGTTACTAGCGTAATGTCTTTCAGAAAAAGTGCATTTATGTTGGGTTTTTGCTTTATTGGACATACTTAATTAGCATCCAGATATTATTTTTCTTGAATTCTTTTGCTATGTCTTTCAACAACTTAAGCTATTAAAAAACTTCTATCATGCTGTGGCCATAATATTTAATGAAGAAAAGTCCATTTTGCGACTAAGGAGACTCAAGTGTTAAAATATAATTTTGTTGCTTAGTTCCTAATTTTCAACATGTTGATGTTGGTCTGAGGAGCTCCAGGTACATGCATAATAATAACACCCATGGCTGTCTTGGGAGTTCTCTGTATTGAAGTGAACTCACACGATGTAATTGTGTATTTAAAATGTAAGAATATTATTGTGTAGTAACTGTTCTAAGGCTTTGTCCTTTGTCTCATGTGTAACTGGGTGTTGTACATTTAACGAAATGTGCAATTCTTTGAATCTCAGTTGCATAGGCAGTGTTTGTATTGGAGTGCCTACATTCCTGCTGTACATATTTTTTTCTAGCTTTGTTTTTTCCTCCTTTAGTAATGGAAACATCATGCAAGGAATCTCAGTGTCAAAAAGGGAGAAAAGTTAACATTATGGTTCCTCCAATAGCTTTAATGTAACTTCACAAGAGATATATATTCGGGCATAAATGTAAACTCACATAAACTGTGAAACTTGAAATGTTCTGGGGCAACTTTCAATGCCAGTAATAACTATTTTATTGCTATTTTGTGTGCTTGGAGTCTCTACAACTGAGTTCTGTTGCTGTATCTTGAATACAAATTTTCTGTCATGGAAACTACGATCATGTGCAATGGACTGTCGAGCAAAATAGCGGTACAATTGCAAACTTGGACTGGAAAAATCCACTGTCGCAGGAATACCTGCTAATTTTGAGAATTCAAAAGGTCTACATCTTCTGAGATAAGAGTTATGTGTGTTCTCTACAGTAGAAGGTGTATTTTTGTAAAAAGGAAAGTTTATGCCACACCCTGTGTCTGAAACGTACCAGATAGTATTTAATAAACTATGGAATATTTTCTTTCAAGGTGCAGGGTGTTTGGAAAATTGTACCCTACATTTTCTAGACTTTTTTTTTTTCTTTTTTTTAGTTAAAACAACAGGGATAATTGTATTTATTCTGAGTCTTGTAAAGAAAATAGCATTGAAGAGTACACCTCTATACGAAAATGAGAGTTATGAAATTAAAAATCTGTCGTATGGTTATACATTTGTTTCGAAGCTTGAAAATGGTGAGAATTTCTTTGTTAAGCCTTTTGAGATATGTTACACCATTCTTTAAGTTTTGCCCTTCCTATCCTGTAACCTCTGCTCACTTCCTTATCTGGGCCCTGTACAAATTCATGTATTTTAAGACCAGAGAGGATTATCTTATCTGATCTATCTTGAGTATCACTTATGCAGCGGACTGATTGAGTTAGAGCATGTTGCTTGGAGAGCTGTTCACCTTGAACAAAGGATATCAAGTGAAGGACAATCTGCCATTTACCTCAAGTAGATGGTTCTCATGGTACCACTAGTCTGATTCCCACTTCCTTTTTCTGTCGTGCCTTCTTAGGCTTTGCACTTGGTCCCCTGTTGAGAAGAATAAAACAAACCAAAATAGACTTATTTCTCACCCATCCATTTTCTTCTGTTTTTTTTGCTGTTAACCCCTATACATCTTTCATCCTTGGTGATGAATACATCTTTTAGCTTCCTTGTTCTAATGGGGAGGATGGGGAGGAGGAATTGATAGATAATCCTCTTTCTTGGAGCTTTTCTTTCTGATCTGCTTTTATTGCTTGATTTTTATTATTTTTTTTGCATCCATTTGTATTGGCCAAGGCAGGACAGCTGCATGCCTTCTAAATTTTCCAGGAAGGCATTGTTGAAAATGGTGTTTTCATGGAATCATGGAAGCACTACTGGTGGTTCTTCCACTGCACGTAAAAGCAAATGGATTATGTAAAGGTCACAAATGAACATTTTTTGGTTCTTAGGCTTATTGCTGACATTATTGCTGAAAATCTAGGGAGTTGTCTTCATCTTAGTCTTTGGAATTTGTGTGCTATTATGAATCATTTTGTTCAAACACCCTTGTGTTGTGCACTGTTTCTTTCATGGTGCTTTTACGACGACATAAATTCTTTTATGAAACTAATGAAAAGTCCTTTCCTGTGTTGCACAAACTATGCTGAGAGATGAGCACATGCACAAGGATTTATGAGCAGGGCTTGTAGCTGATGTCATACCTTTATTATAATGATGAAGATTACTTTTTGGAAAAAATAAAGAGCAAAAGAATGTGTCAGGAAAGTGTGCTGGATTGACGAATTAATATTTGTAAATGTTTAGTGGTCTTCCAAAAAAGGTGTACTGGAAGGGACCCAAGTATAAAATGCATAAAGTATACGTGTAAATATCGAACTAATGTAGGGCCTAGTCACCCAAAATTAAGCGACTTAATCTTCATAGCAAAAATCTGGTGAGGTATTTCTCCTGTGCTTTCTTGTATCTTCTTTTGTATCTTCTTTAGCATTTTTATTTTTCCTTCTGTCTGCCCTTTTTCTGTTACTGGTGTGCTGTGTGTGGCTTGTATGTGTAGCGGTTTTTTGTGTGGTGTTTTTTTATGTCCTGATTTATTTTTTCCCTTTTTGCGTCAGGTCAAACATAGCAGCTGCTAAGGAATTGCAGCAGAAGTGACAGTTGTGTACACAAGTGCTGTACTGTATGGATCGCTCCAGCTAGCCTGCCGCTGGCTTCCTATATAAAATGCTTCTTTTTCTCAATATTGCTACTTGCACTGATATTTCCCCTTTCTGATCTTCAAAAGCGCTACGTGTGGAAGGCTAGCTCTCAAGAGATCTGGTGGTTGTATGTGTGTGATCTTTTGAGAAAATACTGCAGCTTTGCTGCTCAAGAGCAAAGCTACCATCCAGGATAGCAGTTTCCAAGTTCAGCAGGAATAATGAAGTTGCTTTGTTCACTAAACATATTTTTTCCAATGTGTCTTGCTCTAGACAGACCTGTAAAATGCACACTGCAATGCCTCAGTTAGAGACTCATTCTAGCTGACTGCTATGTCAGATCTGCTCTATTAGAGTTTTCCTGTGAGAGCATTCCACTTTGTAGCAGTAATGCTCGCAGTATTTGGAAAATGGTGTTTTATGTCCTGATGCCTCCTTCAAATTATTTAATTTCAACTTTGAAAGTCTTCCTAGCTTGCTAGGAGGAGTAGTTATAGATAAACAAGACTGTTCCAGTCTGCACGCTGGAAAATACGAGCAGAGTGAAAATGTGTGAGCTAAATTGTGAACACTTCCATGAAATATGATTGTCATGTAGACGCCTGATAACTGTCAGCAACGATCTCCCAGGCTGCTGATGTACTGATTTAGCTGAGATCAAGGTAAGTGGTGTCCTCATAAGTTATGTTGCTGTGCACTGAACTGCACAGAATGAAGGAACTCTGCTTTGGAAGGGATAAATGGCTATTACTTTTTCCTAAATATCTTATCATTTATGTCTGCACAAGGTAAAGTATAAGTCAAGAATAGTCTGGTTGGATATTAAGCATTCTCCTGCCATGTCTATATAGTGCTTTTTAGAAGGTGTTTGTTTGCTTCAAAGAGACTGAATGGGGACTAGGTTACAGTCTTTCACCAGCAGCTTCCAAATACGATAGAACTACAGAATTTATTTTTGGGAGTAGGTGTTTTTTCTTCCTACTGTTTGAGAATCATCTAGTTTGCCAGTTGACACTTTCAGTGAACACCCTGAAAACCCTCTTTTTGTTAAGAAGGAGAGTCAGAGAAATACTAGTTTTTCTGCTACAAAAAGTTTCTTTAAAATGTAGGTTAATAAATAGCATGAATGGAAAGTATAGAAATATTATTTTGAAAGCATTTTGCTGCAGAGCCAACATATCAGGAAGTAACTCCCCGAATCTTTCTCAGGAACAAACAGCAAACACTGTGAATGAAATATTTCAGTCTCTTTTAATGTCCAACTGCATATTATGAAGTATCAAAGGAACAAATGCGACACTACCTTTGACCATTTTTTAGATTCAGCACAAAAGTTTGGTTTGAAGTAAGGCTGAAGGCATCCCTGCCCAAAGTTAAAGATTATTAGAAGGAAATTGAAACCTGAGGTCCTTGCTAAGGTGCAGAAATTGAAGTGTGTCTTTTGTGGAGCATCACTGCCCAGCTGATTGTGCTAATGGTGTTTTCCCTTGCTGCGATCTGCTAGTGGCCAGAGCCACAGAGGAGAAGCCAGCTGCACCTTCCCAAAAATAGCATCACTATTTCTGGCATGGCCGGCTGAAGCCCAGGGCACAAATTTAACTGGTGATTGGCCTTGTGCCCAGGGCTTACACAATCTGTTATAATCACCAATCTCCTCCTGAAGTTTTCTGATCTTCACATTTTCTTACTTTGAAGCAAGACAGTCTTGTCCACCGATCTGTTAATATTTTTCACTTTTTCTTTTCTGGATCAAGATCAAGAGGATAGAGCATTTGGATCTCTCATGTTCATCCAAACTGAGAGAAGGCAGTAGTTAAAAACATAGGGAACATTTTATCCCAAGGAAGTCAGCATTACTTACAGGTCCACTGAAATAACAAAATACTACTTCAATTTTTCTTCTAGTAATGCTAGATATATTACAAAGGAATTAGGTAAAGAAAGAAGCCTGGATAACAAGGGAATAAATTGATTTTAAATTAAGTGGAAAGACAAAATGCTCCTTGTTTCAAAAGGTGAAATTCTGAGAAAGTAAAGGAGATAACTCTCAAATGCTGCTGGACTAAACAGCTCAAGAACTTGAAAGTGAAGGAAATATGACAGTTCTTTAAAACAACAAGACACACCCCCACATTAACCTGGATGAATTATCACCTCAAAGAACGTTAGGAACAAGTAACGAAGAAAAAAGATGATGGGTGAAGTATGTTACATCTTAGAGACCAAGCATTTTAGAGCTAAATGAGAATTGGCAAATTCAAGCTGAGTTAGTGCTTGTAAACAAAAGCTTCTCTGACCAAATAAAAAAGAAAGCAATGAGAAATGTGAAAAAGAATAAAAAGATGGTCTAGCTAGGCTCACAAATCTCAGTACATACGTTGGTGTTTGGATTTCAGTAAGACTGATTAATATTGACCACTCTGACAAAATGAAAATGTCAAATCTAGGCAGGTTAAGGCAACGGACAGTGGCTCAAGTAAAGCTGCAATACGGTCTGAAGAGTGTGGTATGGCTGTATGCTAGCTATATGCTAGCCTTCAGCTGGAGTTTGTAAAGAACTGGCTTATGATAAGAAAGAAATACTTTTCCAGTTATTGTATCCACTTAGCAATATTATCGGGTTGTTGATGAATAGCAACCATAATAATATATTTAAGAGTTGTACTTTAGAAGTTTGTGTGGTGGAAGGGCAGAGGAGAGAGAGAAATAGTAACCCAGAAGACAACAAACATTGTAAGTCTACCTTGAATAGAGGGTAAGAATTTAGAGGAGAGGTAGAGGCCTTTTTTTTGCCCTTTTTTTTTTTTCATTTTTTAAAAATGGGTGAGGATACATACATTTAAAAAGAAAGAAACAGATTATATTTCTAAAGGCAAAGTATGCTAAACTAATGTGATGCTGTTCCTTGATAAGTCCACTAATTGCATAGATACAGTAAATGCAGTGTTTCTTATATGTTTGGGTTTTAACAAAGTTTTCCATGCATTGCTATGTGGAAAACTGTTGTTTACCATGGAGGCTGATGTAAGAATGCCAGAATGTAAGAGAAAGAGCTAACTGTTGTGCTGAAAGTCGCATGAATAGGTCAGAGGGATAGTATGAGCTAAAGGTTCTGTTTGGAACAAGTATTATTTTCCTTATTGGCTTTGTTCTGAGAGATAGTATAGTGTGCTTTTACAAATGCAGAGTTACATTGGTAAGCGGATATCTGAAGACACCCTAAATGCTCTAGGCTGCCTGTTTAATGGGGGCATCTTTACGCTCTTTCTGGTGTTTGCAGGTTCTGCTGCTGTGACAGTTCACAATGTGGCAAAGTGTCATGCCAGCTTGCTGTCAGTGAATGAAGTCTCCTGAGCTCACTGCAATTCCCACTCCTTCTGCCCTAAAAACTAGACTGAGACACACCTCCAGCCCCTGGAAACTGTGCAACTTGCCTCCTTCCAGGGGCTGTTGGACTCCCCCATGCTCCAAGTCACGTGTGATTTCCCGCAATTTATACTGTTGTTCTCTGCAAAAGAGTTAAATGGGGGCTAGGAGGGTGAAGGTAGAACTGGCATTTTGGGTGAAAGTGCATGGGAGGATCCTGATGAACCTTCCTTCATCACTTGATTTTTGACATGTCTAGAAATAGGCTTTCTGTTGTTTCCTGTGTTGGGATCTACATATTGTATAGGAAGGAAGTAAGTACTCAAAGATATTTTGAAAACAGGGCTATTAATCTCTAATCTTCCTTAAAGGGATATGAAACAGCTGGTACACTGATGACAAAGGAAAGATAAAAATAATCGGGCTTTGTTACAAAAAAAAAGAATGCTGACTTTCATTTTTTGAGGGGTTCTAACAAGTAAGATTTTCTTTTCCACACAGGAGGATTGTTGCAGGTACTGCTTGCTCAAAACCTGACAGCTATTATTAGTGTAAAAGAGTGCTTTTATGTGGTAGAGTTCATAAAGAATTGATGACATCTTTCTTTCAGGAAGTTTATAATCAAGTGTAATCCCAACCCACGGGGTTTTTCCTTCTCTATGAGGCTGATAAGCTTCTGTCTTGAAGATGTTATCATGGAGGATTTAGATGACTGCTGTGTGCTTCATAAGTATAGGAATGGACAGCAAGGCATTATTGCAGTAAATTTTAATAAATTTTAAAAAGCAGTTATTTGGGATGGAGTGTTGAGAATTCAGTAAAATTCAGGTTGTTATCATCAAAGGGATTGTTTTGGTCTTTTCAAAGTCCTCTGTCTTGTCAGCAGTGTATTGTCAAGTTCTGTGAATTCATCAAGAGTATTGTGCTATTTGGTTTCTTCTCTTCCAATCCCAGCTCCAGGACTTGTAACAGAATATGATTATTGTGACTCTTATTTGTTTATTTAATGTGAGTGTCTCCTGTGCCTGATTTTAGGGAGGGAAAAAAAATACCGGGAAATTTAACTGTGATATAAGTTAAAGGTAAAAATTAATGTTGCGTATCTTTCCTGGCTATCTGCATTTTTAAATGAGCATTACTGGGTTTGGAGTCCTTATATTTGAATGCTTGAGACTAGCAATATTGACTTTACAAAGTCTTAAAGCTTAAGAGGATATCAGGAAACATAGTAAAAAAAGCTACCCCAGGGATCTCCGATGCCTGCAAGTAACGGTAGTGTGACATGACATCATGGACATGAAGTAATGCAACCATGTCTCAGTGCCCTCTGTTCTGTGAGGAGGTCAGCAGGATCTTTGTTGCATCCATGATTAGAAGCTGTAAGGAGGGACATGTCAAAGAATCAGTGAATCTCAGATAGCTATGCCATGTTTCTGTAGGTCTCAATCTGAGTATTGACTGCAACATTTCTGCTTGTCAGTATCAAATCTACTCCTCAGGTTCTCCAAAACCCACTGGACATCTCTGCCATCTCTTCTTCTTGAGAAGCTCAGAAACATGAGTGGTGTTGCTGGTCACGTCAAAAATGTGTTGGAAAGGGAAAGAGCAGATGGCAGGACTCACACAACCTTTACTTAGACCATAGTTCGGCCTAGTGCTATTAGCTCCTGCTTTCTTGATGGAGTATAAAAACCCCAGTGCTCTCTTGGAGTTACTCGTGCTAATCATTATTTATAGGTCACGCTAGCCCAGCCCGTAGATAGTAACCAGTAGGTAATACTCGTGATGCCTCTTGCTACTAAGTGGGTATTTGCACCTTGGCTGACCAGGTGCACATTACAGTCCAGGCTCCTTTCAAATGTATCATGATGAATTAGAGCTGAGATGCTGACTGGGGGTGAGGGGGTAACAAAACCCCGTGATCGTTATTTGCCTTCACAAGTTTCTCCAAGGAAGTCAGCTGCACTGGAAACTGCACTTTGTTAAGACTGGTGTGCATTTCATTTGTAATACTCAGTGGAAATGCCCATGATTAACCCATCCCTCCCTGTCCAGTTCCTATGGAGAGGTTCAGCAATGATTACTCACCATTACATCAAAGTGATTTTATCAGTTCCATGGTTGCTCAGCTGTTAATGTTAATTTTACAGTTCTGTTCTTAATCTGCACAATTGATGCCATTGATTGGCACTGAAACAAAATCATCTGAATATGAAATGTGAGCAGATTTAGCAATACCTGAAATTATTCAGGTAGCAGTCAGCTCTGGGGGGTGAATATGAGATAATTGTGTGTAGACAATTTTGAAAAGGTAAATTTAGGATAAATTATTGTCAAAACAATATGGACTGTGGCTACCTCACTGGTGATCTTTGAAACACATATTGGAAACTTGACATAAGTGCTGTATCTATTATATTTGGGATTTATTTTCCTCTATTTTTTACAGTAGAGAAAGAAATTGTAACAACTGTGTGTCAGCGAATGAAGATTATACAGACAGAGACAATTCAGATGTTAATTTGTGTAGAAAAAATTGTTGTAACATGATTTAAGTGGATGAAGCACAAAATTTTTATGGAAAGCCACAGACAGCCTTTTTTTTCTTTCCTTTCTGTAAAGAGCAGAATAGACTACTCTAAAATGTTCTTTTATGCTGAAGGTATGGCAAGGATAGTGTGGTGTAGTTTTTAATATTTTTCTACATCAATTTTCTCACAGCACCACCATTTTTTAAAATTCTCTTCACTTGACTATGACTGTTTTTTGTATATGGGAGATTAATGCTACTGAAATTGCTTCTTTCTCTTTGTGCAGCAGTAGTAATGTGGGTTACAGTGTAGTTAGAGTTGATTTTTATCTTCATGGGATTCAGGTGGTAAAATCTGAGTGGAGCTGAGCATCCCATCAGTGTAAGCAAGCATGAGTGGTTTGTGGGAACGAGCCATAATTTCCAACTCTGTTTTCAGTCCACATGTCACAGCCCATGCTGGTATCCCAAAAAGCACTTCTAAGCCACCATGACAGAGGAGGAAATGCGTGCCATGTGTAAGACTAGATTAGGTGGGTTTGTGATGAAAATGCAATGTTTAACTCTACACTGGTGCAATCCCAAGCAGGCATTTCAAGCGATAACAGGCTTGTGAATGCCCAGAGGCAGATGAGAGCCTGCTATACCCACTGTGATCATTTGATTTCTTGGTTGCCTGGGCTCTAAGAGTCTGCAGACATTTCATAAAGTAATAGTAAACCTGCTGAATTCATTAAGAATGAGGAAAAGAGAGTTTCATCTTATGTATCAGTGAAATTGAATTTAGAAAAGAGTGTTTAAAAAGTGATAATAGATTTTAAAAGTCCCATAATCTGGTAGGAGGCACAGAGCGTGATACTGTTGCCCAGCAAGACCATTGATATTTTTATTGTATGTTCAGATCATTTCTGTACTTACTGTAATTGGGTTTCCTTCATGCTTCATTTGCTTTAAAGAACTATATATTTTTGGAAGTGAACACTAATTGTTGCCCTGAAATTTCACAGAGCAGACAGCTCTGGTCATAGTGGACTATGAACTATATTCCCAGATGTGTCCTTTCTTATTTCTTGAACATTGTGCTTCTAACATGCTTCATGGTGCTCGTTGGTTTCCTTTAGAAAGCCAGTCTACTACAAAGGAGGTAGGTGACTATACTTTTCCTGCAAGCTCACTTTTTTTTTAGCTATTGCCTGGCTAAAAACCCGAGCTAGCCTGTTTCTGTACATTATGTATTCTTCCTCTCTGCTTAATTAAGTATCTCTTGATTGAAAAAGCAGCTGCTCCAACTGAACATCCTGTACAACCTCTCTGTCTTCTCCAAGAAGGACTGACATCATTCACAAAGCTCCAGTTAAGCTTGTAACAGAGCCAATGAAGCAGATAAATAAGGTTCCAGCCTTAACTTCCAGTGGATTTTGAATGTTTTTATACCCTGACTAGAAACCTCTTGAGAGGATGGAGTCAACATGGCATAATAGCTGCTGTGTCAGAAATACACAGCAGAAAGCTCCCTATATTTTCGCCAGTTTTCCAGGCATGAAACGTTCCCTTCCTGCTCATGCCCAGAAGTGTTTCTGTCTTCACAGAGCTGGGTGTTCTGGGCTCCTGTCAACTTGTGGGCCTTTTGGGATCCCAAACCAAAGCGAGCTTGTGGCTGGCATCCTTACCTGGGAAGGAGGAAAATTAGGGGAGTTTGTACTCACAATGACTTGTCCCTTTTCTCAAAATAAAGCTTTTCATTCTAATGGGTTAAAATTACTGTTTGTGCTTTGTCTCTTTGGGTAGTTGTATCTTGCCTACTTTTCACTGCAGTGGAACAGCTTTGGCAGAAGGGATGGATTGATCTAAAGCAATAAGGATGAAGCGTGTCAGAGGTGCAAGCAGGCTGAAAAGGCTGCTAGTTGCTTGCCCTCCTGCTGAGATGTGTAGGTGTCTCAGTGACTGTACAATAAACAAGACAAATATATTATTACTGTAAAGCATCGCTCACTGCCCTTTGCAGAAAGAAGAGAGAAAATAGAGCTTGTGCTCAAGAATCTAATTACTTAAGGGCCTAATCTGACACCTGTTGAGTGCAATAAGTGTTTTCCAGGTAAATAAAATGGATAGTTCTTCATACCCAGCAGTGTATACTGGAGAAGAGAAGGTTCTGGGGAGACCTTATTGTGGCCTTTCCATACTTGAAAGAGGCCTTTGAGAAATCTGGGGACAGACTTCAGCAGGAACTGTTGCAAGAGGACAAAGGGTAATGGTGTCAAACTAAAAGAGAGGAGATTCAGGGCAGACACAAGGAAGAAATTTTTTACAAGGAGGGTGTTGAAACACTGGCCCAGGTTGCCCAGAGAGGTGGTAGATGCCCCATCCCTGGAAACATTCAAGGCCAGGCTGGACAGGGCTCTGAATAACCTGATCTGGGGGAAGATATGCCTGCTTATTGCAGGTGAGTTGGACTAGATGACCTTGGAAGGGCCCTTTCAACCCAAACTGTTCTATGATTCTGCGCCAGGCCTATGCTGCTTCCCAGCCAAGGGAGGAGAGCGAGCATGTGGCTTCATCATTGATGTATGTGTGTTAATGAGTTGGATTATAAGAATGGGATCGGGTAGGTATTAACTTTAGACACATACAAAAAATGACACAGCTTTTAGATTGTCTGACTGATGGAAATGTGGACTTCAATTTTTTCTGGTTATTATCTCTGTAAAAATTACATAAATGTGTGCAGCCTGTGCCTGAACGCTGCGGAGTGCTGGGAGGCTGCCGGTGTCGGGGCTGAGCTGCTGCTGGGACCCTCCTTTGCAGCCTGCATTCTAGGTGGGAGTGAAGTGTGCTGCCTGTAGTTACCTCATCACCAAAGAGAGGGCACCGTTCACCAAGTTAATAATTTATTATTTCCATAGCAACTAGCAACCAGTCTCACTTTCAGAATACTTTCCTGGTATTGTATATCACCTGAATCAGACTAAGGTGAAGAAACTTGTCTATGAAAGAAATACAGTTAGATTCTTATTAAACTGTGAGATATGGGAGTGAAATTGGTGAAAGATTTTCTCCAATCCGTGAATAGATTACTGGGTTCAATTATTTTGTCTAACAGTGACATTTATACTGTAAAATGCAGCAAAAAAAAATAAACCAATGTATTTTAAAGGTCAAAAATCAGTGGTAAAGAAAACCACCGCTGAATTTAAAATCATATCTTAAGCAGATATTATTATTAGTGCATTTGCTGAGAAATTTCTACCAGTTTTTAAGGGCAGATTTCTTGTCATTAGAAGGGAGTTTCTCTAGTAAGTGTATCGAGAGAAAAATCTTATACTGACTTTGAAGACAAATGGATGGAAGAGGATTGTGAATTTTATACATCACAAGAAAATGTGCTGTCATTATTAATAACGTTTTATTCTGCATAATTAGATTTGTGATAATCTGTTTATATATATTCAGAACGTATACATTTTGAATTGCAAATTGGCAAGGATTTCCTAACGATGTGGATTTTTCTTTATGTACTCACTTTTTTAGTGCTAAAATGCAGTGGTGGCAATTGAACTGTGTTGCTGGGGTCTAAGTACAAAATGGCTGCATGGAAAGTTAGTTTGCTGGTGAACAGCTGCCTGTTCAGACGTTTTCATGAAAAATCAGAGTTTGATCATCTAGGATTTGGAAAATACGAGTTAATGTGAATTACTAGCACACTGCCCTACCTACACTTAAAAGGCCATGTGCCTCCTACAGCCATTAACATGTTGAGTTGAAATCTGCTGAGCTATTTACATAGTGGGTAATACCTTCAAATCCTGGTTTAGAGAAACTAGTATGTGGCATTAGAGAAAACTAATCTTTTGTTCCAGAAATAAGCTTATCTGAATAACTAAGGCAGTCTTCATGCTGTTTCAGCTGTGATTGCCCTGCCAGTGTCCCTTGCAGGTCTTTTGTGAAACATTAATATCCCTGTCAATCAAACATTTTTCATCTATCCCAAATTTGCTTAATATTTGTCACAAATTTGTGTGAAAGTTACTGCAAGAGAACTAGAAGCCTGGGATGGTGGAATTTTTAAGGTCAGAATTAGAGTACATGGTAATATTAGAATCATAGAATTATTTGGTTTGGAGAAGACCCTTAAGATCTTCAGTCCAGCTGTGAGGATGACCTTGTTTCAATATGCTTCCTTTTAGCCAGTCTGGCACTTTGTCACGGGACAGCTCTGAGTCTAGCCTGGCAACAGTTCATCCCATATTATCCACAGATTTTCTAAGCTGACATGACCTGTCTTGTGGAATGAATATTGGGAATTATGTATTTCTTGTTCTGAAAGTGATTTCAAATGACAAAGTTTAGCCGATTAGATGAGAAAAATGACCCCGCTGAAAATACTGAAACATGAATAATGCCAAATTCCTAGCGTATTCGAATAACTCAAAGTATCTGCTCAGACTATCAAAAAGCTTGGGAGAGAAGTATTTCTTTTTTACGTCTGTGATCTCTTTGGTCTCTGACTAGCAGGATTAAACCAACAGGCTCAAGGCTAGGCATTGTTATTATTTTCATATATTTACTGCCCTCATTTTGTGCAGATTAAGATGTTGCAGTTACCTTTCTGTCAGAAATAAGTGCTACAGAGGCACCAGAAGGAATTAAAAAGAACAATAGTTGTTCAAGTTGCAATTGAATTATTAAGAAAGTAGTCATTAAACTGTGCCAATAAGAAATAACTCTACTGGGAAAAAAAAAACAAAACAAAACAATTTAAAATCTATGTAAGAAAACCCCAAACCCTTAATTTCTGGTTCCAAGAAGCTGTTTTCAATGAAATAAGATTAGCAAAGGACTGCAGCTAGTGATGGTTTAAGTTTTGAATTTTTGCATTCTGGGGATTCAGAAGGTGTGCATAACTTCAACAAAATGTTGCATATCTTTTTCTGTCTTTTAGTTTGGTCATTGTCCAGCCTAGAATATGGTCTTTTCTTCTCCTTTGCTAAATAAGAACATGTTCTTCCTCCAGGAAGAAATTGGCCTTTAGGTCTATGCCATGTATTGAGAAAATGAAAGATGGGTCTATATGTGGAAACTTTAGGAAACATGGGTAGTTACCCTACTTGGACTCATTTTCCAAATTTTTTCCTTCAACTCCGAGTACTTTTTCTGTTGTTAAAGAGCAGTGAATCTTAGAATGACAACTTTACTGTACTTCCCTGTGTCATGGGGGAAATATTTTCCACTTTGAAATCTAATGAAACCCTGAAAGTTTGAACATCTGAGAAACTTGGTCTTTCCCAGTAAGGAAGCAAATGGGGATGGGCTCTTTGTAACTTCCAAATTTTACATACAGTTGATTCATTTTGAGACAAAAAAGTAAATTCATATTTTCCCAATAATTTGTTTTCTGAGTATACTTAGAAAAATATTCACCATGTTAATTCTGATTTCCATGTACCCTTTAATTAGAGAGTACTTCAAGTGAATGATTAATACCACTATTTAATCAGACTGTGATGCACAGAGTGGAGTTTTGCCATTTGTGGCTCTGTGAACTGAGGTTCCGTTGAACTCAGAATTCTTAATTTGTTGCAACATTTGACATAAAGAACTGGAGGTATGATCTATAGGTGGCAATTTGGATATGATTTAATTTAAGGTTGTGTTTCTTGTAATTAATTTCTCATTAAGTCACTGAGATTATTTCTGTCATGCTCACAATATGAAGACAAGTTCATAATTGCGAAAACAGTAACTGGCCTGATTGTTCTTAATTTTTTTTTTTCCTTCCCAGAAGTAGAATCTAATATTCTAAATCCAAATATTGAATAGTTTCAGATCTGCATTGGAACGTCCTGTCTTCTATCTGTTTCTGAATCTTAGTGAAATACTGTATAAGTTGCACTTTGCATAGTGATCCCATTGCTACTTGCATCATAGCATGACAAATCACAACAATTCCCTCTCCACCTGTCCCATGTGGGAAAAAAGAACCACAACCAACATTTCTATACTATCTTACAATAGATATTCATAGCTACTGCCCCTCTCTAGAGGGCTCACAGCTAGGGTACTCTTGCAGTGTTGTACTTCTACTCACCTTAATCACAAATTTCCTCCTGGTGAATATGAAGCTTATCATTACTTTTGAATTTCCAATTAAATATCTGAATATGAATTTCCAAATATCTTGAAGATTTACATTAGCTTTATTTTTTTAAGTCTTCACACTTCGTGTGATTGTACCAAAAGCATCTTCAAAGTTTGAATGGGTGTTTGTGGGAAATCACTTCATGTCATGTGTCACATATGAGAAGCTTAGCCTCTGAGAAATGAATTAGTTTTTGGACAATTCTTAGTTATTATGTTCATATAATCACATTGAGGTGATTTTTCCTGATTTTAAAAGATGTCAAGGTTATTGTTAGTGATTGGTATTACTATTTCATCACTCTCAGGCTATAAGCAAAGAAAAGCAAAGTAAGCTTTTTACTCTCACTGCATACATGTAACTCCATTTAACATTAGCAAGTAGTCTGTGTACTTTGGCAGAAAGAAATAATATATAATTTTGTGTAACTTATGAAAATATGGAGTTAGTGATTCTGTACCTAAAAATAGCTGGTTAGTGCTATTGTAGGTGTCTGGGGTATCTACAAAAGGCCATCTACATTATCTTCCATTAGGCCACTACAGAACAAGCAGGGTCACTTGCAGGCCCTGTGTTGTACCTAAAATGTCATGAGATGCCTTTTTGTAGATGTTTAATTCGCTCCTAATGTTTCTGATGATGAAAAGCTTCAGTTAAAGATGGATAACAGATGGGATATTTAATTAGGTTTTATTTTACCTTTTTTTTTATTTTTGGGGACATTCATTTTAAAGCTTACAGAAAATACTGAATGAGATTCACAAGCTAAAAGGTACAAGTAATAACCTTATTTGTTCTTAAATGAGATAAAAATGTATTATTTCTTTGTTCTTTGAGGTGTTATGGATTTTTCCAGAACATTTCAATGAAAGTCTAAGTCTCTTCAGAACACGATTTAAATTATGGATTCTGAGCAAGTCAAGCGTTTTTGTTCTTACTCATCATCAAACTGGCAGAAATGCTCCAAAGAAGATAAAAGCCATGAGTTTTTGTCTGCCTCTTCTGGTGACGGCTGTGCAAGTGGAAGCTAGCTATTCTGTGGCAGTATTAAAGAAAGAAAATGTGGGGAGAAGGGCCAATCCTAACAGTGTGTGCAGTAGGACTTGATTTAATGAGACAGACTAATGGTCACAGCCATAAATGAGTTATTTCAAGTGTACAGCTACTTATCTTATAACTTTGTTTTCACTCTCAGCCATTGTGTGATGGTGTCACAGAGTCACAGAATGCTAGGGATTGTCCTGTAAGCTCCAAGTCCTACATCAAAAGATTTGTGAAGGATCTTATACTGTAGCAATCAAGTTACCTAGCCTAAAAATAATTGAGAAATTTATAAAAAATGATAGTTCCATGAAAGTAGGTTACATCATACCTGTTTTAAACTGATTGGAATGTCTGGATCCGTTTTTCTTATGACAAGACCTCAGTTTTTCTTTGATACCAAGTTCGATCCCCTGCAAACCTAGTGTAAATTGTTGCATGATTTGAGAAGAAAGAACACAGAGTATATTGTATTCATCTTGGGCAGCATAATCTGTTACTAACCTCTCCCCATGAACTTTTTATAGCTACTTACACTATACACCTTTGGTAGACAGGGGAGAGGGTAGAGTGTGTGTAGATCCAGCCACTTCATTGGGGCATGTAGAGCAGTTTGAGGCCATAAGTGAAAACAAATTATGCCAGCTGTCAAAGTAACTTCTCTTGTGGAAATTTAGTTGTTTCAATCATGAAGAGGAGCAGTAGAATATAAGAGGATTCTTTAAAACGACAAGGGACAAACATAAAATATTTCCAGCTACAGAACGTTAAATATCAAGAGGTTTATTATAGCCATTCAAGTTGAAAAATGGCAAAGGTGTCAGACATCCCATTAGTGACTCATTTTTTTTTCAGTCTCAGGGAAACAAATACAGAGAAAACACCCATCCAAGTCCTACTTGACATCACACCAAAAAGGAAAGAAGTGTTTGGAGATAACAGTTTAAACTGGAAAGGAATACAAAATCAGACATTGGCTTTTGAAACTTTTCCAATTTCATGATGCTGCTGCAAAGTCAGTCATTTTCTAGATCACTAGCACAGAATAATTAGTTTAATTCAAGGTGTTGTCCAGGTACTAAAACCAAAATAATTAATCATTCATGACCGTCAGCTGTTGCGTATTCACTGGCCTGATTTTGAAGAGGCTGAACCGGTATCTTGTAAATAAAATCCAGGCATAATGTTTAGCCCCAGGCAAGGACATTTTATTGCAAGATTTTTACAATACAGCCCAATAAACTTTTTATTTTTGTTGGGAATTCTTCTTGTAAACAAGATTGTAAGGTATGAAACAAAGAAAGAAGAGATAGCACACCCAAGTACTGCTTTTTAAATAGCCACAAAAGAAGGAAAAAATGTGGTGGTAAAAATATTACACTATTAGAGGCACTTAAAAACAAAAAACCAAAAAACAAAAACAAAACTGACCAATAATACACAAAAAAGCCCAAAACGAAACACAAATCTAAGGGTTTTTTTGATTATGTGGTATGTAAAACTGAGAGTGAGATGTACTCTCTTTTAGTTTTATTTAGAAATGTGTGATCAGTGTTGTTTCATGTATCCTTTCATAGTGAAGGTAGACTGTTAAAACTTTCCGTTATCATCATTAATCTTGTGGTAATGTCACCTGTGTAAAATGGACATGAGTATAAGTAATTGCACTGAGAAGTGGCATATGGTTGTCTGGATGGCAAAATAGGGCATATTTTCCTCTTTTCAAAATTTACATTCCCTTAAGTAAAGACACATTAAATGTGAAGTCCTTTGGAGCTGTTTCTTCATTGTGTGTGTTAGAAGAATGCTTTAGTGCTACATTGACCACATTAAAGCAAGTGGGTGCTTGAATTACATGTACACTTTTTACAGCGCAACTAAGTCTTCACCCAAAGCTCTTTTCCCTTCATTTTTTAAGCTTAAGTTTTCTGAGTAGATCATAGGGTCTGGTTGACTTGGTGAAGAGCTATAAGCCAAAACCCACCCACTGTTTTCCAGAGCTCTGGGGTGTCTTCAAATGGTTTGTCAGTTGCTGGAGAAAGGGAGAGTAAGGATAGCTGGGATCTGTGCCTCTTCTCTCCATTTGAGGCTGAACGGATCAGAGAGCAAGATGACATAAATTGCTCTTGTAGGCCACCTATGGATGCTTCCAAGGTCAGGTATCACATAAAGAAGCAGTGTACTGCTTTCTACCATACCCTGTTCACTAGTGAAATACATTTTAAAAAATCTTATTGAATTGTCAAATGTGATATCCAATTTTGACACCTCTAAAGAACAGAGAAGTGGATACTTGGGTATTTGAGTTTGACCACAATTTGCACAGCTCCATTGCAGTTATATCACTAGGAAAAGCTGGAGTTCTGAATTGTAGGGTAGGAGCATGGATGTGGAAGTCCTACCATAACAAGCCACTACCACCCGTTCCCTTTGGAACACAACAAGTATTTGCTTCCGTATCTAAACAGGAAAGAAAGAGTGCTGTGGAACAAGGCTAGTTTGTTAAAATTTTATTTAGCTTTATATGCATGTTTTTATAATCACCGCAGAGATCTTCACAATGTCAGTCCTGTCACTGTCTCCGTTCTTTCTGTTTCCTCAGTGGTGGGAAGTCTGGTCCAGTTAACTCTGTAGCTCTAACATCTGTCTTGTTTGCCTTGCAGGCAAACACACACACCTGGGGTATGATCCGAGTAGTAAATAATGGTAATAACTGTGAATAGAAGCAGTTATAATGAAATCACAAAATCTCTGAATGAAGGACAAGCTTCCATTTAAGTATTTGCATACACATATAAAGAAATGTGTGTGTACAAATACAGATAATCTAATTGATATATACTTGGTAGGATGTGGAGAGGGACACATTGGTTTGAATAAAGAAAAACAAAGTTTATACCCAGCATTGTTTATGAAGCTCTCCAAACACTGGTTTTGCAAAATTTGACTTGTATGTTCTTCATACATGCTGAATATTTATATGCTATTTTCCTAAATACTCGTCCTGATTTTGTTAAAAAACAAGTTTCTCGTTTAGTGAATTTGCCTGTCAGCTAAAGCCTTCATATTAGCTGCATTTTCCTTGAGAACCAGATACGTGTTTTCGTAAACATAGCAATAGAATGCGAGGTTATTGTTAAGCATGGATGGACATCTCGTGAGAGGGACAACGAGAAACAGGTGACCAAGAAACTGACTAACTGGGTATAACTTCCCATTCATGTGAATACTTCATATAAAAGTGGGATATCACGAGGATCTCGTCCTTCTTTTCCCTTTTGCTTATGGCCGACATTAGGAGAGGACCTTGCTAGTCGTCCCTGCGAACTGAGGCCTAGTGAGAGACTGAATCCAGCTCTGGTTGGCTGCGGAGTCTAATCCAGGACTTTGGGTGCCAGCTCTGCAGTTGCTGAGACTTTCAAGATTGATTTTGTATATTTTGTATTATTTTCTCTATTCTTATTAGTAGCACTAGTAAAACATTTTTAATTTTTCCAACTCTCTTCTCTCTGTCCTTCTTTTCTTCCTGATCGCCTGTCCTTAGTGGGAAGGGGGGAGAGGGAGGGGCAAAAGGAGGAAGGCAGGTGGGGGGAGGTCAACAATACTTCTGCCAGGGTTTTATTTTCGCCCCGCAATCTAAACCCTCGACAATACTAAAACACAAAATTATAAACACTTATGTGGAGATCTAATTTGATACGGAATGTAAGCATTGCAAAGAAAGATGTTATTCTTTACTGTGAGGTTGTTCCAAACCTAGAAGGTGATTTTATTTGTTTGTTCATCTGTTTGTTTAGCTGTTCTTCCAGGTCACAGAGCTGGACCAAAATTCTTACCATTGGTTCAACCTCGAAGCAATTAAACTAAACAAAATGGTAACACACAGAGATGTAGTCCATAATGCAGTGCTGTGCAAGTAATGCAATAAAGTTGTCTTATATTTTGCTTGTGTCCAAGAAGTTAAACCTTTTCAATTTGCTTTCAGCACTGTTTGGTTGTAATATTAAAAATACCCGAGGCTCTGTAAATACATACAGTTGCGTTTTAATTTTTGTTGCTGTTGATTTCTAAGTGGTTCTTTGATTATTTTTTTCCTATTCTTGTTTTCATTGGTTTCGGTTGTTTACATTCAACTTATTAATAGATATGACTCTCTTACTTTACTATGAAACTTTGGGTTAAGTATTTACTCTACCTTGGATTCATACAAATAGTGTACAAGAATCTTCTGATAATCAGGCAAGTTTAGAACAGCTTGTACAATTGTTTATAACAGTTTTTACAGCTGAGGTGCTGACTCTGCCAACTCTGGCTCCTTAAACAACTGGTGTAAATTAGAA
Source organism: Nesoenas mayeri (assembly GCF_963082525.1). Taxonomy (NCBI): domain Eukaryota; kingdom Metazoa; phylum Chordata; class Aves; order Columbiformes; family Columbidae; genus Nesoenas; species Nesoenas mayeri. The sequence goes on along the minus strand of NC_137551.1, from coordinate 10,347,366 downwards.
AATTCCATAGTCTTCAAATGTCCAAATATCTGGTCTGAGTACTAATCCTACTTTTAGAAATAAGATGCAGAACCTTAGTTGTATGAATGCTTTTTAATTTTTCACTTGCAGCATTACACATGTATTGGCAAGCTTCTTGTCCTTATGTGGCAGTGATTAACACTAATATTTGAAGTACATGACACAGGTTTAATTTTTTATATATATATATAGATATATATATATATATATATGAGGTTTGCTTTCAGTGAAAATAGTCATACTGGAAATTAACCTGGAACTTAGTATCCTTAGCCCTTAACTGAGCTGAATAAATGAACTCTGTACTTACTTACAAAATGACCTTTGTCAGTCAAATCTGAGACACTAAGAACAGCACAGTGCCGGATTATGTTAGAGCTTTTTATGCTATATTTATTCAGAGAGTAAGTGGAAATCTTTAAATGCTGTTGTCTTGGCTTTTCCTAGCTGAGATTTGAGGATCACTGATCGAAGTCATGACTTTTAAAAGTCACTTGAAACTCAGTAGTTGCTTCTGATCTTGGACTGTGGCATAGCGCAATGCAATAAACTGCGCTTTGACACAGTGGATTAATGTGAAACTCGGGATTAGGATCAAGACTAAGTGGGTTTAAGCACTAAAATACATTGAAATATGAAAGAAAATAATTTCTCTAACCCTTTTCCAAAGTTTTGTGCTGATATAATGAGTGGCTGCTGTTATATCTTCCTCACTTTGAATCATAGATGCCACTTAGTGACGTTTTTGGTTAGAGCTAAAATAATGACCGTGTCAAAATACAGGAGTGTAACTACAGGGGAGGAAATCAGCAGCAGCAGAAGGTTGCAGCTTACCTCTTGAATCAGATAAAGTTGTTGTGCAAATGTCCTTTACAATATTAATAATTTAAGAGCCAAACTCTTGGGGAATGCTAGAGCCCTTAAATATCATTTTAGGTTAAATTGTTTGTTATTTATGTTTCCTTTGAACTGCCAGCAGCCTCATATGTACTCTGGGTTGTATCCCAGCCTGCCAAGCGGAAGAGGTGTTTTGATAAACTCAGCGAGGCTTTGGTCCTCCGAACTTAAGGAGAACATTGTGTAGTGGAGTTGATGGGCTTTGTCTTCTGAGGGGAGAGTTTGAGCAGTCAAATGCCATTTTCTGTTAAACACCCGGTCAATCACAACCTGCCTGACCTCCAAGCTGGAGAGCGGCATCTGGTAATGGAAACTCCAATTTTTCACAGTGCAAAAGGGATTTTTCAATTTTTTATTTAGTCCCAAATTCATAGTGAAAAACTGCTGCATGATGTGCCTGGGAAAGTGGGTAACTCATGTAACCTTATAGATGAGATACCTTGAATACAGCTGTTTAAGACTTTTCAAGACTCTTTGTACAAGACAACATATACACACAGTCTTGTCAAAACACAGAAGCTTTTCCTCTGATTGCTTTAAGTATATTCTGTAGGGGGCTGCCTGTTAACTTCAAAGGAGAATTGCACACTTGCATAGAAAGAGATCGGGGCAGAGCTTACAAAACTATGTATATAATTTTTAGCTATCAAATGGTACGTACTTGTCTCCTCCTTCTCTTTGAAGTCAGCATCGTCCTTGCATCTTGCACTGTCCAAAATGTAAATACTGTCAAACAGTTACAGATTTAATCTTACATGTATGAATTTAAATACAAATGGGCTATCGACTAAACCTACAAAATTAAAGATGACTAGCACTGTGGAGGGGCTTTTCATATGATCTATCATGCAGATCATGCACAACCAGTTTCTTTCCTTGAGAAGTCCACCTTACACTGAGATAATAGTGCCTATTTTAGTTCTCTGTTTCAGATTGAGAGTCTTGATGGGCTGTAGGACAGAGGTGGGTTGGGGTGTGAAAGAGAGTGGGAATTTAAGCTGGAGCAGGATGAGGAGGAAGAATGGGAGCCAGGAAGCCTCAGAGGGGCAGGGGTCAAGGCAAGGACAGGGCTCACTAGGGTGAGTGGAGTCTGCTGGTGGGTCTGGAGGTGACTTCAGAAACTGTAGTCCACAAGGTAAAATGGTGTTGGTGGTTCAGTCTTTATCCACAGATTTCTATGCTGGTTCATCACTGATGAAGAACAACATTACCTTTCCTTTTGTAGCACATCCCCCTGTCCCAAGACACAGACACTTACGACACAAATGCAAAATTGCAAGTATGGTTTTTGGTGCTCTGATGTATTTCTCCTCTGCATCCCTCTAAGAGATAATCTTCCACATTTCTGTCTGTCTTAGTTTGTTCAGAGGTTGAACTCTAAGCCTCTGACTTAAAGTGTTTGATATGAAAGACTTGCTTCTCCCCCAGCCCCTCTCCAAACTGGGAAGATCCACCACAAGACGTGTTCCTTCTAGGCTTCAGAGAACTAGAAAATATTTTTTTTTGTTTTCCCTCTTTCACAGTGTATTTTGCTCATTTCTTTCTTCTGTTAGATCCCCACACTGAAAGTCCAATTGCATGCTATTGAGGTTAGTGTTTACCCATAGGCATAATTAGTTTGTATACAATAGATTAGAACAAATTGTATTTAAGCAAGCTAAGAAAGTGGAAAGATCATTTTGTATCTGGACCCAAGGCTCTAAAATCAAGTTTATTTCCAACACCAAACACTATACAAATACCCTCTATAATTTTTTTGAGATTCATAGCTCCTCTCTTACTCAAGTTGCATTCTCAACTGCAAGGTTGCATCATGGACTTGTGTGTTTGTTCTCCACTGTTGCATTTGGAAAAGAATGATCTGGAAGCAGGTGTTAGGCAGAGCTTAGAAGTAGAGGTTAAACTGACCTTTCCTTGTGTCGGAGAGATATCCTTGCTCCAATGTACTGTTGAAGCATTAATGGGATGGATCTTACAGTGAATAATAGGAAATGAATCATGCTTGTTTAATTTTTTTATTTTTTTTAAACTCTCTACTAGCCTAAAAAGAAATTAATCTGGCAGAAGTTGCATGTATTGCATTTTTTCCTTTCTCCTGCGTTTCTGCCTTCCCTGATTGCGATGACAGGGCATAAAAATAACAAAGATGAAGGAATACTTCTGAGCTCCCACTCTGCATGCCATAGTCCCACACAGATAAGTGGAGTGCATCGAGTCAGGAGTGTGTGTGCACAGTCGTTCACATAGGTGTGCGGGGACAGGTGAATCTATAACACCGTCTCCCTGTTCTTGAAATTATATTGCCTATTCCAAAGGCACTGCAAAGTAATTTGGTACTGTAGATAGTGTAAAACTGGTATTTTTCTGTTAAGTCTGACCTGATTTTAGAGAGAGAGACAAGGAGAAAGAGAAGATTTAGTCCCTGTGTGTCTGCCATATGCTGAGGGAGCATTAGTTTGCATCTGCGAGTGGCAGAAGTTGGAGGATGTGGAACCTGATCTGGTGGGATGATGGGGAGGAAAGGATGAAGGCTGCCAAACAGTTTTTTTTCTGGAAGCCCATGCAGCATGTTGCCTGAAGGGTTAATATAATTTTATCTGTGTTACTCTCGTTTGATGAATCCTGTAGGATGCTCATATTTATCTTTATGACCATGTATTTTAGAGTGAGTGTTTCTAGATTTATTGAGAAGTTGTTAAATGCTTAAGGGCTGTTTTACAGTCAGCAGGTAAGAGCTGATGTGGTCATACATGTTGATATTAGCCCTGCCTATGTTTTTAGTGTACAAGTCTCATTAAAATCAATGGAAACTGTAGAGCTGGTTGTTCACCAGCTAGTGTTGAAATCTTCAGGATTAAATGTGTTAGCCAGTAAAGGGAGTTTCCTCCGTGAGTACTGGACCAGCATGCTTGAAATAAGCAAAGTAGAAAGGAGTCATCAAACAGAGTTTGCACTGGATACCATGGTGACAAGGGTGGCATAAATGCTTCAGTTCCCATCATTGGGTAGTTGCAGAGTTCCTGGACTGTGACATACTTTTCCCTTCAATGAAACTTTTAAGGAGAAATAGTTTAAAAAACAATTGTTAAGGGGCCTTATTAAAAAGTATTTAAGCACTAATTATTGTGTTTGCTCTTGCCCTTAAGGATCAGTGCACAACCAGTTTCTTTCCTTGAGAAGTCCACCTTACACTGAGATAATAGTGCCTATTTTAGTTCTCTGTTTCAGATTGAGAGTCTTGATGGGCTGTAGGACAGAGGTGGGTTGGGGTGTGAAAGAGAGTGGGAATATAAGCTGGAGCAGGATGAGGAGGAAGAATGGGAGCCAGGAAGCCCCAGAGGGGCAGGGGTCAAAGGCAAGGACAGGGCTCACTAGGGTGAGTGGAGACTCACCACATCAGTGGTGAGCACTGAACATTAACCCATACATTTGTTCTTAAATAATTAAGTGTATAAATGAAAGATGGAGGCAAGTGTGGCAGTCGCAACCTTTCTGAAGTAGGATTGCCAATAGATTAATATTTCATTCTGCAGGAAGGGAGTTTTTTTACATGGTGAGGTTGAGGTCATTGTGGACTGTGGTTTCCTACAGAGCAACCTGAGAAACAGAGCAGCTCTGTGTTAGTTATATTTACACTGATTATACTGCTGCTAGGGGAAAGATTTCCTTCCAGTAATTCATTCACATAGGGCCATTTTCATGTAAAATCCACTTGAAATTGCACACTGAGCCAAAGTCAGTAAGGTAAAAAGCAGTCTTTCAAGTGGTCCACTTAACTGTTTATTTTTCCTATTTCATCTAAAATGGGAAAGACAATGAAAGAATCATGACATCTGGCTGAGGGGAGGTTAAAGGTCTTGAGGTTTTTTTTCCTTAGCAGAGATATTTTTTTGATACTGTAGAACCTAGTTTTCAAAATGAGGGCTTTATTTTTCAAATTGCTGTCTTATTTTCAAAGTAGGTATGTGTAAGCTTTGAAAAGTTAGCATCCCACAGGCTCACTTCACTTGGTGGTTCTAAGGCAGCTTTGATTATTTAAGTAAGCTTTGTGCCATCTTCACATAAATTTCACAGAGTCTTAGAATCAGATGCACTCGAGTGCAACATTAGTGAGTTCACACCTTGCTGAGGGCAGCTCTAAACACCAAGGTGCAAAACCGTTGTGAGCTTTGCACTGCCAAGAATGGCAAAAGCTGAGGGGAGTGCGCTGGGCCCTGCTTGGGGTCCAAGACAGTTCAGGGATCTTTCTCTTCAGGGCTACATGTAGGAAGGGAAATGGTACCCACTGAGAGCAGCTGAAACCTGGCTCCTTGTGCATCAGGTGTGGCTGTAGCTCTTGTTCATCTAGAATTTCTGCCAAGATCCTAGATATTTAATAACTGTTATCAGACTTGCTTTTGAACTTTTTGAAGTAACATAAAAATATGGGGAGAGTGCTTGTGTGTACAGATATAAATGAAATATATGAGAACATATTAATTTTCGCATTTCATGTGCATTTGTTCCTGTAATTAGTGATGGCATTTCTCATAGATTTCATGGTGGATGCTGACTTTTTTGTAAGCAAGGCTCATGTCAGAAAGGTGTGGCCTGAGAAGATAAAATTCTAGTTGAAGTTCCTGAAAGTGTTGCAAAATGGTACAGCTGGGTAGATGTTTTTGGTGAAACATGCCTAGGGCAACACATAATCTGTAAAAGAGTAGAGTGGAAAATGGGGAGGGAACAGCAGGATGAAGGACACTGCTCGGAGCTTGAACTATTAGGCTATCAGCTGTGCTGCTGGAAGTTTTCTCAACGGGGTGATACAGTCTGAGCAATTGAGCAGGAAGATCATAATTTTTTCTGGACTGTAGAAGTGCTGTGGCTGTTAGGAAAGCTCAGAAGAATACATATTCAATGTATTGTTGACAGTGTTGACAGGACAGAAAGGAAACAGCAAACAGTAAAGACGATATCAAGAAAGGAGCAAAAACTTTTTGACTGAGCCAGTGTATAGATATTAAGGTATCTGGGAAAGAGGATGGAAATCCGCTTCTGTGGTTCAGCCAGAGAAGAAGGGATGAAAGAAAGACCACATGGTAAAGATACTGCATGACAGATTAGCATTACTGCAGATCAGAAATGTTAAATCTTGTCTGCAGTAAAATCTCTTATTAGAACATGCCATTTTGCTTAAAGTAATTTAATGAGCATGTATTGCTTTGGATTACAAGTTTTCTCACATTCATATTCTAGTCAAAATGACAAGCATGGTTTTTCCAGGACAGCTCTCCCCAAGATGATGGGAGGCCCTGGCTCAAGTTGTTGTTTTGTTGGATTCCCTGAGCTCTTATTAATATTAATGCTTATTGTGTTCAGTAATTGGAGACAGACTTGAAATGGCATTTAGTCTTCTCATTATGTTTAACTGTATATTTTGTCTGTGCTCAAATGTCTCATTTTACATGAGAAAAGGAAAAGGTAAGATGACCTTTATGCAGACAGAGGGTTTGCGATTCCTTCCTACCTTAAAATATAGTAGTGCTCCTCACTGATATTTATACTCTGAATTTGAAAAAAGAAAATAGGAAAACTAGGCTGGCACTATAATTATTGCTGATCTATAGTTTATGAAAGAAAGCAGCAAAGCTGAAATTGGAATTTTAGAACTCTGTTAAAGACTTTGACACCTCAGTCTACCTACTGAGCTACTGCCAAATAGATACACAATTGAATCTTTTTTATTCTAGATGACAAGATTTGAAATTAAATAATCATATTTCACTCCTAACTGAATTTTAGTGCTACTTCAAAAGGGAATGATTAATTTTAAATGCTTTCCTGGATATTCATTTCCTTTAAACTGGAAATTGCTATAATCAAAATGAAAACTCTTGACAGGGAATTTGAATGCTCTTCTGTTTCTCACCATAACTTTGTTTAATAGACATCTACAGTTTACTGGAGAAGAGCCATTCTAATTTCTCACAGGAAATGAAAGCAATATCTATATTAAAACTTCATCCTGTATGGTGAATGAAGGCTAGACTACATACTACTTTGCTCTTAAATGGTGCTTCATGATTTACTTCTCACAATTTATTGTGTGGAAATATAAGACTTCAGATAGATTACATGAACTATATGAGCAGACAGTGAAGATTTATTCCAATTATACAATTTCGATTGTTTTTTGAAAAATCGTCTGTCCTGGTAAAGTCTTTGCATAAGGTATTTGACTGAAGTCTACTCAACTTGTCTTTGGTAGCTATCCAGTAAGAACTATAATAAAAGGTTTTGATTTCTTACAACAATTAAGATTGCCAGAAAGCTTTCGGGTAGCCTGGTATATGGTTGCACTTATACAAACACTGATAAAAAAAGTCTCTGTCTGAAATAACTTAGCAGGTTATTTAATGTGATTTTGCACATTTATACTTCTGGATATTTTTGGTCATCTATAGTGACATTTTATTTTGGGATAGGGTTCTCTTAGAATAAAATTGTGTTGTAGACCTGATATGGACTGATTTTTAACTGATTTCTTGTTTGTAAGTAGGAGCAGCCTGGAGTGGATCTTTCTTATGAATTGAAAAATGGGCAAATGTCTTGGTTCCTGTGTAAATTCCGTACCCACAATCCTCAATTTTTGAGACTCCTGCAAAAAAGCCCCTAATTATGTTATGGTAATTGGTCATTTTTCTACCTGAATAACTCTTCCACAGCTTGAACTTCTTCCAAGGTCATTTTCTCTGTCTGCTAGAGTGGCATATAACACCTCTTTTGAGTAAACTTTTAATTTCTGATGTGTAAATAATCACTATCTCCCATGTACCTTAGGCAATGTAGCTTTGCTTCAGCTGAATCTCTGTGGTGGTTGTTGTCTTTTTTTGGTTTGTTTGCTTTAATTAGTTGTTGTATAAGGTTTTATTAGTCCTGTGCATTCACTCTCAGCTTTTTGTTTGCCATTTACTAATACGTAGTATCATGTACAGTCTGAAATTCAGGTACTGGATATGGCAGTACCATTCCCACCATTTGATTGATTGTAACTGTTGAATCACAGCTTTGATTTATTGTAAGTCTGGGCAGTGAATGTGGGTGATGGATCATGATGGTCATGATATTTCAGAAGTAAAGTTCAAATTATATTTTAAAAGAATTTTCCCCTCCTTTGAACCATCACATTTGTAATATTCCCATAGAGTTTATGGCAGCAGATGATTATAGTAATTGGTTCTTTGAGGGTTCTATTATATTAGCTTTATTTTGCCAATATAGCTTTTGAAATACTGGATTTTTTTGAAATTATCAGCAAGAATTGATTTCTAGAAAGTATCACTGTTAATAATTTGTCACAGAGTGCAAATCATTTTAATCTATCCAGTCCTTGGATGTTGAAGATTTTTATATTGTTTGATTTTTTAATATCATAACTGAAAAATGTGTTATTAGACTAGCTAGTATCTGGTTTTAAAGTTGAGCTGATGGTGCTATTTTGATTGTCTTTTAGTACTGTGGGGTTGGTAAAATCCTGGGGCTGTTCTAAGACAGGCCAGGGAGTGAAACAGCAACCAACATTGGCAGAAGGGAAATGCAGCGTCTGACTTGTATAGCTGTACAGGGTTTTGTTGGGATGGAATTAACTCTCTTCATAGTGGCCCATACAGTGCTGTACAGTAGCTTATGGCAAGACTTGCTGGTGTTCCAGATGAGAACTCAAGTAAGGAACATTCTGTAAAGGACAATACTTTATTTACTCAAATCTAAAACATCTCCTAGTACAGCACATTGCCCCAGCCCAGGAATAGATATAGCTGAAACATTTTGTAAAATGCATTGTCATATAAAAGGAGAAACATATCCAACTTTTAAATGGGCTATGTGGAGGTATAGTTGATAGACAAGGCAGAGAAGACAAAGCTACGGATGTGTGGTGTGCCTGTTCCCTTACATGATTGTCTCCTATTATAGAGGACTACAGCGACATACTAAAACGTGAGATTTTTGCTCTTGTGTGCCTCCAGTTTTCTGAATCCCAAAGAATGAGGGTCAGTCTGTCCCTCTGCCAGGACTACTTACATGGACAGACTTGAGTACACCTTTCAATATCTAAAAGTGAATGCCCATGTAACATCTCTTTTGTAACTTTAATGGTATCAGGTAGATCTGGTATTTCTAGGTCTTACTAATAAGCATCATCTCAAGTCTTCATCCAGTAATGTTTAGGTCATGTCTGCTAATGACTCTTCCTCACTCCTAAATGAGCCAAACAACTTTGGAAAAATATTTTTCCTCTTTACATGCTTCCATGTCTGACTCTTCTTGCCAACTGCTGCTTTATCTTAGGTCTTGCCCACCGAGCAGTAGCTTTTAGTGAACCTATTTGCACTTACAAATGCCCTTTCTTGCATGGAGAGGGGAAGAGAGCAGGAGAGACAAGCAAATGTGTCAAATTGATCCACCACTTGGATTAAGTAGGTCTCAGACATTTGTATTTTGATGAAATATAATGCAGGGAGTTTCTGAGCCTTTGGATGTGTTTTCTTAATGATCTATTTAAAGTCTGTTCATGTAGAATCTGGATAGTTTACCTGCTTGAAAGCATTTTGACTCTTAATGATTCAGATGGGGAATGGAGGCACAGACATTCAGAATGAGATTATTTTCTTTTACAAAAGCATTAAAAATATTGAATTGCTTAACAGTTTTATTGGGACACAGACTGGAAAGTTCTGAAATTGTCATGAGGCATCTATTTGCAAGATCAGAGCTCTAAGTATGTCAATGAATATGTGATCCTGTGAGCCAGAGGTGGGACAGAGACCTGAAGGAGGGATCCAAGATCTAATGTGGATTCTAATGTGACACTGAAGAGTATATAATTTTACTCTAATGTTTTCTTTCCTCACCTGCCCTTTCTGTTTGGGTTTGTAATTCCTCAGAGAAGGAATCCTCTCTCATGAAGTGCTGACAGGACCTGTTGCTGGTTAGGTGACATCCAAGTTAGGCCTCCATTGACTGTTATATCGCAATGGAGTAAACACAGGATGATTTGATAATGAAAAAAGGTGAAGAGCATGGGCAAGATATTTATTCATATATGCCTTCCATATTGGGAACTTTTTTAGATAAACTAATTATTTAATTGTTGAAAAGATTCTTTTTTTCTTCCAGTAACAGTTGGGAGTTAGGTATCTGAAATCATAGTTACCCATATCATTACTCTTTACTATTTAGGCATTTTTTAATGTCTAAATGGAGTCTGGATGTCTTCAGTCTTTCTCGCTTGTCCTTCAGGAGCTATGCTTTTTTTTTATAATAGTCACATGACCACTTACATTGAAAATAAGTATATGGAATTTAACTTTCTAATGCTACAGCTATTAAAACTGAATAAAATTAATCACTGCCAATGTTATAAATCCCATTTTAATTGTTTTTATATTGCTAGGTGTTCTGTGGCTGGTGGCCAAAACATTCAACTCTCTCTACCTATACCCTACTGATGAACAGACTCAGTGTTTTTATAATTTAAATCATGGGTCTATTCATTCGAATAGCCCAATACTTTCAAAGTTTTTACTTAGAATTACTTTATTGTTTTCACCATAGCTCAGGCACTTGGTAAAGGCTAACATCAGAACTTGAATATTTATAAGCATGATAACACAATTCCTTAGATGAGTAATAAGAATGCGTATATTCGTCCAGTGTATCAGATTTAATAACCTTTATCATGATCAAAATCTGCTAGTACCAAAAGACTCCTTGCCAGTGCTTTCTTAATGTTATTGCCTTTCCAAAATTGTTGGATGGTGTTTGCTGGAATGACCACCTGCAGAGAAGGGCATGTCAGCCTGACAAACACAGACTGGTGAACACACTTGGCTACAGATTATTCAGGATCAAGACAGCAGGAAACCATGGAAATAAAAAATAAACCTGCTCCTGTATGGAGAATTGGAATTTCTGTCTGTAGAAATTAAACAGCCCACCTCTATCGAAATGGAATGTTTTTGACCATTTCTTTCTCCATCTGGAAATGGTAGACCACGCTGTCTTTTCTGATCATAGTCTGTGTCAAGCAAATGGAGGGGAAGGGAGTACTGTGCCAAGCACTCACACCTGCTGAGCCTTAGAGTCCACGTGAGAGGTAGAGGCTACCATCCTCCCAAATGTGATGAGGTAATTTGGAGGTGTGCTAGGGAACACCATAGAATCATGGAACAGTTGAGGTTGGAAGGGTCCTTCAAAGGTCATCTAGTCCAACTCCCTGGCAATAAGCAGGGATATCTACAACCAGATCAGGTTGCTCAGAGCCCTAACCAGCCTGGCCTTGAATGTTTACAGGGATGGGGCATCTACCACCCCTCTGGGCAACCTGGGCCAGTGTTTTACCACCCTCATAGTAAAAAAATTTCTTTGTGTCTACCCTGGATCTCTCTTCTTTTAGTTTGAAACCGTTACCCCTTGTCCTATTGCAACAGTCCCTGATAAAAAGTCTGTCACCATCTTTCTTATAGGCTTCTTCTACATACTAAAAGGCCACAATAAGTTCTCTCCAGAGACTTCTTTTCTTCAGGTTGAACAACCCCAACTCTCTCAGCCTATCCTTGTAGCAGAGGTGTTCCAGACCTGTGATTATCTTGGTGGCCTTTCTCTGGACTCCCTTCAACATGTCCATGTCTTTCCTGTACTGAGGGCTCCAGAACTGGACACAGGAGTCCAGGTGGGGTCTTACCAGAGTGGAGTGCAGGGGGCAGAATCACGTCTCTTGACCTGCTGGCCACACTCCTTTTGATGCAGCTGAAGATACAATTGGCCTTCTGGGCTGCAAGTGCACATCTTCCTAAATGCAGCAATATATTAAAAGAAAATATACTGTTAAACTAAAAGAAAACCCCAGCATCCTCTTTAGAATTAATTCCTTCTTGTAGGGAATAATCCTGACCTGATAACAATGAATTCTTAACCCTCTTCATGTGTTTGATCTTGCTTAAGTGGCACAATGGATTTTCAGAAGCTGACTGTTCAGTTTTTGAGTTATAGCCAGGTGCTACCCTACAAAGCAGTGATTCTCCAGTCCTGGGGAGGCCTTTGCAGAACAGAACACCCCAGCCACCCTGGTTCCTGTCCTTCCCCTGTCTTGTAGATCTGCCCTCTCCTCCATCCTGCCGTCACCTGCTACAATAGCTCTGGAAGGTGTGGGAAAGGCAATACTCATGTGAAGTTGATGGGGACTGCAGGAGGCATCTCTGGAGATGGAGGAAATGATCTTGGCATCACTGTTAATGAAATGTATGTTACAGTGTTGCCTGTAGCAAGGGAACTTTTGAGGTAAGTTGGTCTGCAAGACTGAGAACATGTGAATCAGGTGGGGTTTTTGGTACTCTCTGCCCCGCTGCCTGGCCAAGTCCCTTCCAGGGCAGTTATCACCCTGGTCATCTTGCAGTGCTTTGGAGAGCTCTGCCAGCTATTTTACTGAATCCCTAAGGGAACCACACTCTGTTTTAGAGTCACTTTAAAGTGGGTAGAGTCTTTTGGTGGGGAAAGGGAAGCTGTCATAGACTATTCATGACTATATGATAGGATGGACTTAGAGGTGACGAAGAGGTGAAAGTAAGGGTGCTCTGGTGCAGAGGTGAGTAGATGGGGACAGAGTTGAGTTTAGAGAATTGCTCAAAAGAAAGAAGTGACATTAAAGATTTGATAACCGCTGCTGTAAAGAATGATACATTTTTATTTTATTAAGTTTTAATTAGTTATATGCATATATGGAAAGCACAAGCACAGAGTTATCACTTTCCATGTAGTGTTATCCCTAAAAATTGTATGGGATTAATTTAATGAACCTGCAGGATATGGAAATTTGAATTTTCAGTCTAATGTGACTTTCAGCTGTTGTAGAGGCTAAAAAGAATCTGAGCAGCTTTAAAGGGAAGCTTGACCATTTTGTTTGTAACAGTAATCAGATTAAATGAAAATTTATTAGAGAACTAAAAATAGACATTGAAATATATGTGTATATAGAACATCAGAAAAAAGAAAGAGGTAGTATCTGTCTAAAGACAGATTGGTGTTCAACCTTGTTTTTTAATTCTCCATAGCATAACTTGTAAATTTAACTTTTCAGCCCTATTATTTATGTAGAAAACTGCATGCAATGGCTGCTTATATCTTTAAAGGTTATATTTGCAGCTTATTTTCATCTTTGCCCTGACAATAAATTATAAACACAATTCTAAATAGAAAAAAAAGGGATGTTCAAATCCTTGTCTTAGGAAAAAATCTACAGAATAGGAACTTCAATTTAGTGGTTTTTTAATTTTTTTCATATATATGTAATCCTATTCAGTTAGCTGAAGAGAATTGTAAATCAAAGTGATTATTTATTGCAATGGGAATAAGGGATAGGTTGGATACAAAAAAATAAAAAAGAAAGAAAAGAAACTAAGATATGAAACATCAGAGACCGTATCAGATAAATATCACAAAAAATTCATTTGCAGCTGTGAATTATAATACCAGAAACAAGGAAAAGTTTTAGAACAGTTATTCTGCAAACTTATTTTTGACATAACGTGTGTAAAATGCAAAATTTTATCATTATTTAAATTGGTTTTGGTATGATTTATGTAACTCAAACAATGTGATGAAGTTTTTGTGGGATATCGTCCAAATACAACACAGATTTTTTTTTTTTTTAAATGTTTTAACCTGGAGCTTTCAGAGTATCTGAGTTTTTATACTGGTTATTTTTAAAAAGATATTCTTTTATATATTAGGAAAGGTAGATTTCAGAGTGAGGAAGGAATTAAGACAAATATATACAACCTAGTTTTATTTCCTTGGGATAGATCCTTTCTGGAGTCATGGTATTGTCTAGTCATACAGACTGTGATATAGAGGCAACTGATTTACTTTCTTCTCAGTTTTGGATAATTCAGCATATATCTTTTCTTTTTTTAACTTCTGCAGACAAGCTGCATGAACCCTTCATAGAGATGAGAGGGAAATTTCCATGAAACCTTGTATGCGCTTCCCCATACTTGCACAGCCACCTCCTCACAGTGATGCAAAACTACTGAAGGTTTACTTGGTTTTCTGCTCAGTTTATTTTTAGGTTTATATTGTTGCTTTGTTACCTTTACAAATATTTTTTCAAAGTAACAGAAATGTTCACTGAATTAAAAGAATCAAAGATTTAAGGCCAGAATGTTTTGTCTCATTATGTAACACAAGCCATAGAATAGAACCCTTTTGTTTTCAAACTAAATTTATGAGTTCTCCCAGCTATTGCATATATTTTAGAAAAGTCTCATATGAGAACTTGTAAACATTTAATCTGAACCACCACATCCTAAGGGAAATTGTTCTAATCAGTTCGGTTGCTTTCACTAGTTTAAGAAATGTGTTTTATTTGTTTTAAGGTTGTTTTGGTTCAGATTCTGCTAGCAGACCTTCCCCTGCTGTTTTTCTGCTCAGTGGGTTGTCTATCAGTTTTGTCCTCGTTTAAATTTTTATTAGACTTAACCTTCTTTTCTATAGACAAAGGAAATTGAAGCTCTTGAGTCTCTCACTATAAAGCTTCCCAGACTCTATAATTTCTGTAGATCTGTCTTGGGTTTTTACCATCACGTTTGAAGTGTAGACACTGGAGCTGCCCAGCCATGTTGCAGCAGTTGCCTTGGTTGTGCTGGTTTAGTGATACTAAATCTCGGAGCCTGCTCGGTATTTCCTGCTTACACTCTGCTGAAGGTCTGACCTCCTCAGGAGTCTATGAGTCTCTTTCTCCATCCAAGTTAATATAATGTAGTAAAGACTTGCCACAAAAGTAAGCACTGAAATCCTTTTCAATTAGAAGTTTTCAAACAAGACTTAGAAATAATTATTTAACTTTAATTAATTAATTTATTAAAAAATTATTATTTACTGGAAGAACCCTCCACAGCAACATCTTTTCTTTTCCTAGCTGTGCTTTTGGAAGTCTAGGAAAACAGGCTGTCTGAGCATGAGAAAGCAGTGGCATTCACAGAGGAGGAAAGTTGTGCTCTGTTTAGTGTCCCATCTTTGGCAGTGAATATACAATTCACAGATATATCAGGGAGAGGCACAGTGGGAAGGGGACCTCTGGCCTTGTGAGGGACAAGAGAGAGGAGGAAGAGGAGGAGCTGGCATCCATGTGGAAACAGGGAGATGGTGGTGCAGAGGGCAGAGTTTTCTAAAAGTGCAACTTAATAGGTTTTGTGAATGAGATCATCCATGTTGATGGGTGCTTGTCCTGGAAAACTGCACATTACCTGAAGCCTTGCACAGTGTGGCTGATGCTTGATTATTGAGTAAGCATTTAAAGCAATATGTATCTTTGCTTCTGAGAGAAGGAATCTAACTGCTTGAATACAGAACAGACATTATCATGGAAGGGTAACCTCCCTTGTCTTGACTCTTTGTTTTTATTATTATTATTATATAAATACATTTTTTTCACCTGCTAATGGAAAGATTGTTCCAGTTTTCCAGAATCTAAGCTTGAAAGAGATGCTGTGATATTTTGGCTGCTCATTTGGACTATTCTCAATAGCTTTTGGTGTGTGGGGTGTGTGTTGGTGGTGGGTTTTTTTTGTTTGATTTGTTTGTTTGTTCTTTTTCCTTCAGAATCAGGTCAAAAATGTAAATGAAGTAACAGGCGTGAGGACACACTTCAGTTTGTGTTTGTTTTTTCCTTTCTATTCTTTAGTAGTTGTTAAAAGAATTTGCCTCCATATTCCCATGGCTCTCTTCAGTGCCCAGTTCTTTCATCTTTGCAGTCAACCTTGCTATCTCTCTTCACATCTCTTTAGCCCATGGGACGATGCACTTCACTAAATCCACTGCAAATTTCAGATGATTCATTCTCTTCTCTTCTAAGTAGGTTTTTTACTCACTGTCTCTTCAAATTGTCATCAGTATACTGCAAAATTCAAGAAGTCTTTCCCCGCCCCCCACTCCCAGTATGTTTATCCTCAATTAACTAGTCTATGTTCATTCTAATATTCCTCCTTTGGCTTCTGCACTTAAATTCTGCCATGTTTGCTCAAGGGAAATATCTTTATTGCTTGTTATTTATTGCTATTGCAATCGAGTCCTGTAATCCCCTCCCTGCCTCGCATACAACAGAGATTTAAACAGGTACTAATGTTTTTGGTAGGACTTCTCCTAGTTGAGGCTGGGAAAGAGTACTTATATCATCATAGGTAAATCTCTCAATGTTGTAGAATCAATAAATCAGTCATTGATGACTCCAGATGAAAAGGAATGACTGCTCTATAAGAAGACAGTAGGGACTTATTCCACTCTTTAAAAGAAAATTAGATTGTATGTTTCATCAGTAAAATATAAACCAGAAAACTTACAGTGATATAAATTCATGTATGTAGATATGATCCCATTGTACTTTTATGAAATAAAAGAGGATGTGGGAGTTAACATATTGTAGGAAAATGTGAATACACAAAACAGAGAGACATGAGCCAGAAAGAACAGGAAAATGTTGTCTGTCTTTAAAAACAAACAAACCCCAAACCACACAAACACCAAAAACTCAAGCAAACACAAAAAAAAAAAAACCAAAAAAACAAAACCCAAAACAAAACATCCAACCAACCAACCAACCGAAAAAAATCCCCAAACACCCCAACAAAATGACAAAAACAAACAAGCATCAAACAACTTGGAAGACTTGGTAACAGGGGCTGAAAGAATCAGGATACTATTAGAATATAACCAGAAACTGGAGAAAGTGATATTTTTAGTGTTAGACCCTTTCTGCAAAAAAAGATGGAGGGCGGGGGGGGAAGGAAAGAAGCCCCTGCTGTATGAAGAATTTAATCCATGACCTCCTAACTCTCAAGAGCCAAACTTCCAGCTCTCTCTTTTTTCTGGTGTTAAAGCACATTTTGCTGGTCATTCATTCCACTCTTCTGAGCAAAAGAGCTGTATTTGTACAAACACTGAATACTTGTTTCCAGGGGAAAAAAAATGATTCTTTTTCATGCAAACAGTAACTAGTGTAATGGAGCCTCGGAGGTGGCTGGGATGTGAGGTTTCAAATGCTGTCACTAGATACTCACAGCAGTGGTTCTGGGGACATGTCAAAAGAAATGAAGTGTGAAACTGTGTCTGCAACCTCTTGCCAGAAGGTTTTGAAATAAGGGTGTTTCCAGCAGTTTACACGGCTGTCTCATTCCCTGAAGTTTACATCTATATCGTCTGCGCTGCTGTGGAAGTCATTGTAGCTATATGTCAGGAGATGCATCTAAATAAAAATTAAGGGTGAGAAGGAAGAAGGTGCAGATGAAATCTATTAATGTATTCAGCACCCAAGAGCAACCTCATGATAATGAGAGGAATGATTATATGAGTGAATGAAGAGATTTGAAGAAATACCTGACTGGAATGAACCTCAGTTTTTCTAAAATGAGGAGATTGAGACAATAAAATAAAGAAAAAGCCTAAGGTGAACAAAATCATTCAGTGTCATTTTGCCTTCCAAAGATTTCCAGCTGGCACTCTTCAGTGATCTTTCAGAGAGCTGGGTCACATTCTCCTGACAAGGTGTCTCTCATCAGGCCCCCTCCCCAAA
Organism: Nesoenas mayeri; assembly: GCF_963082525.1. Classification (NCBI taxonomy): domain Eukaryota; kingdom Metazoa; phylum Chordata; class Aves; order Columbiformes; family Columbidae; genus Nesoenas; species Nesoenas mayeri. The sequence continues at coordinate 10,329,845 of NC_137551.1, read as the reverse complement.
GTTATTAATTGTATTAACGATATATATTTCAGACACAGAAATGCTTGGAAGTATTACATAGTATCAAAGCACTTTGATTATCATGATGATTAAATTCAAACCTTACGACAACTAAAAGAGGCACTAGCTATACCTGGAGCATGAGTGAGCTAGTAGAATGAGAAATGTTAGTCTTTATCTGGTCATTTTATGATTAATTACAGCATGTGGAAGTTATGTTAAACCTATAAAGAGGCAGAGTTTGATGTGTTGTGTTCCGGGAGTAAAAACCTGGGATTGATTCTACCTGGAGTGAGGAGCAGAATAAAAGATAAAAATAAAAACTCTGTATGTTAATCTGGAAACCTACAGCTGGTTCATCTGGAGTTCAAATACTTTCCGTTCCTTTATACTAAAATATCACATGGTTAAATTATTCTCATGAACTCAGCAGATCTAGGGTTTTCTCAGGAACTGGAATATGTAAAAGTGATATGAATTTACTAGTTCTATTTTTAATGTTTTATGTTTTCCTTTCACTGCGTTGTTGTAATGTAGTCTTTTCTTAAGGAGAGGGTTCTATTTTTCCCTCTCCAGCTATTCCACAAGAATAGAAAAAGAAGAGGTCGGTATATATGTTAAAATCTTGTCTTTACCTGATTTATGGATTTTTAGATGCCTGGCAGTAACATATTATCCTATCCTTTCTGGCACGACATCTTGTCCTCTTCCAAGCTATGGTTTTATTTAAAGTAACTGAAATTAGCACAGTGTCTGGGGCTGTGCACTATGTTAAGACGTGCAGATTTGCAAGTACCTGCATAGTGCTGCTCAGCCAGAGATGTTCTTCACAGCCTTTTCTGAAGGATAAAATTTTTCCCAGTGACATTCAGAATGTCTAATTCTTTTCCAGTAAATTAGAAGACATTAGGTAAGGAATTAAGTTAATTAGGGGGCAAAAATATAGACCTCACCATTCAAATGGTAACCTTAGGGTAAACTGGACTTCCTAACTGGCCTTCATATAAACGGCTGTAATCAGTGGATAAAAGCTTCTCAGATTTTGGACAAGTTGCACTGACGCTTTGAGTCTCACAGTCAAGTTTCAATTTAAATTTGCTGACTCATATAGCTCTCATTTCATTTACTCATATATATATGTAAAGGAGATGCTATAGCAACCCCTAATTTTATAAATGTTACCAAAGTAAACTGAGAAGCCTGAATAGTTCTTGCTTTTGAATGTTAAATTTTGTTGCCCTTGTCCAAGCACTTGGGTATCTTTGAGTGTAGGTTTCAAAAGAACTTTCTAGGTAGTTGCAACTGGAATTGTTTTGAGATTGCTGCCAAACCATGAGATGGTTTTGACTAATGAACAAAGGACTCTTACTGTACTTGAGTGTGTTTAGTTAAATTTGTGTGGGACACCCTAATGGAGTCAAAAAAGTCTGCATAGCATTATGCTCCCATTTTCCCATTAACCTTTTCTGTAGCTCTATTCCTAAGCCTGCAAATATTTCTCTTTGCTGTTGCTCTATAGAAATACAATAAAGAAGAAAAGCTATTGTTACAGATGGCTGTTAGTTTTCAAATGGAGTGCTTCACTGAAACCTGGATAATTGCTGTTGTGCCTGGGCACAGGTGAATGTTTGTCAAGGGCAAGTTCACAGTGCCTTCCCGAGCAGAGTTGTGGTTTGGAGAGGAGGGTTGCACAGGAGGATCTTTATTTTTTTTTTTTAATTTTTTTTTTTTTTTAAATAGCCGTTTTAAGAATGAAGGGCTTCACATCTAGGAAGATCCAAGTGTATTCTATGCATTTGAAGTGTTTTTCTTGATTGTCATCACAGGAATAATCCCAGTGTGTAGTAGTTTTGTGAACACCGAGCGTGTGGGAGGAGACTTGGCACTGAGTTTCCTCACATGAAGCTAAATACACACTTGAATGTTTGTAGAACTAAGGCTTAAAACATCTCATTTTTCAGCCTGTTAAAAATGTGTTACTTTTGTTTACACGATGATGGGTGGAGAATCTTTTGGCACTAATCTTGGTACAGTACACCACCACAGTGTTACCAGTTGTCTTTTCAGTAATCATTACTTGTTATTTTCTGAAAGCACGAAGCTAACAGAGGAATGCCTGAGAAGGTTTTAGCTGGTGACAAAGTATAAGCACATTCATATTTTCATTTTCTGACATGTTGGGTTTGGTTTTGTAGTGTGGTTTTTTTGTGTGTGGTGTGTTGTTAATTTTTGGATTTTTCCTTTCTTCCCCCTCTGGGATCAGAGTTGTGTTATTAGAGATAGGACTACTTGTATCTGCCATCATGCTAAAAGTAGTTGTCATAATGCAAATGCATAATTGGCAATTGACTTTTTTCTGTTTGTTTGTTATTGGCATATTCCTACAATAGGGACTAATTGACAGTCATTATATGTGACATGAACTTAGTTTTTGCTTTCAACTCCCTCCCTCTCCTGCCAAGAGATTTGTTATCTCAGTAGGGATCCTTCTCATCTTGCTTTTAACAGAAAAAACTGGAGAACAGACAAGTCTATAATTGATTTTTGTATCCTTTTGCGTTTTTGTGCAGAGTTTTATAGAGACTGGATTGCAAAAATGGGCTTTTAAAAAAGTAGAAAAGAAAGCATCCTTCTTTAATTTCCTATTTTTCCACATTCAATGTCTATATGAAAATGCACGTGGTGAGTCAAACAGCTAGACAAGGAAATTAAACTTCTGATACCACCATCCTCCTTATAGCCTGATAGACCTCATTTAAGTAAAATAAAGATTGGCTAGGGGGTGGTTCTTCCTGGGTTCTGAACTAAAAATGTGCACACCATTGTCCTTAGCTTGCCAGCAGGAGGCCAAATGTTTGCCAAGTAGTTCAGGATGGGTTTGCCAGGGCAGGTGAGCTCGGTCCCAGGCTCAGGTCCCATGTAAGCTGGAGTCCGTATGGTCCATGTGGTGGGGCGACGCAGAGCCTTACTGATGACTGCAGCCTGGCACTGACACGGTCAGTGAGAGCTGTGCTGACGGTGACAAGGCTCCAAGGCAAGGTTCGGATTCTATGTCCCTGTACCTACTTGTACTGAACACTCTGAAAAGCGACCACTGGAGTGAAACTGTGGCATCTGTTGAAGTGATATCTATAGTTCTTCGTGTAGAAGACCTGAAATAGTATGGAATTAGCATCACTAGGGACTTGATTGTCTAAAATCTGAGACCAGTTGAGAAATAGTAACCTTAAAGAGAATCCCTGTTTCCTCAGTGCAGACTCCATCCCTAGATGGTGCCAACAACATGAGAGCTGGCAGCTCTGACAGCCTTTTTGCTACTTGTGTGCCCAGGGCACCTTACTTGTACTTGAGCCTACAGAAATACTCCAGTAAGAGAAAGTTTCTTCAACAGAGAGTTGAATTATTACTTGGTTGACATGTAGTTAAGTAGATATAACAACAGGTAATTCCTGTAATGTGTATTTATAGTGTATACTTCATTGTACTGTACAGGTGTTTATAAAGTACATTGAGATCCTTAGCTGAAAGGTGTTGTGTGAATGCAAGCAATAATTATTGTTACGCTTGTAAAAGATTAAGGTCTCCCTAGCAGTAGCCTTTCCTCAAGGGGGGATTTAATTTCTTTATCTGCAGTAATTTTATTGTAGTCTCTCTTGAGATCAGAATGTCCAGTATTTAAAGTTGATTTAAACAAGAGGGAGACTCACTCTGCAATACATTAAAACAGGATGTGCTTCTACTTTCTCTTTGCTGGACACTTAACTACACACACATACAGAATGAATCTCTTTCAAATTCTCAGGTGATTTCTGTTTTTCTCTGAATGAGAAGAGATAGGTTTTCCCTCTCTATTTAAAATATTTCTGTTGCACCTTTGCATTTGTTTACCCCTAGTCTAGGGTCTCACTTATGAAGGACATACTTCATGTGTCAAAAGTACAATAACAAAACCTACAATACAGTGACATCTTCTTAACAGTAACAGCATTGGTGTTAAGCCAGACAAACTTACAGCCCCAGCTCCCTAAATGGACATTAGTAGTTCAGATGTTCATGTGAAATAATATGGCTTCAGGAAGGTGTATCTCAGCCCTCTAAAAGAAGAAAGCTGTATTTTCCTCATGTTTAGAATTGCTTGTACCCAACTGTAGCAATTCTTAAGCTCAATAATTTAACACAATAATTAAAATTAATATAGGTTAAAAAAAATTGTTTCAACTTAGGATTTATCTCAGCAAAAACATAGTTTCTGTCAATACAACTATTTTTGTCTTGTAAAGAAGATAAAGCCATAATACTGCATAGTGTCTTTGAATGTATTTTAACGTACTAACAGCAGTAGTGCGATAAGAAGATATTACATCTCATTTGAGTGGTTTACCATTGGGCCAACAGTGGCCATTTTTGCACTTGGAAGAATTAAATGGATGATTTGAATGGAAATGTTAGTTCTTCAGCGTATTTTTACATCAATTGTAGCATATGTCCATATTTCTTCCAACAGTAATGAATTTCCTGAGGTGTTTTCCCTTGTGCTTTTGAATGCTAAGTGTTAAAATACAGCAGGAGAGACCTCTAGTTGAACTTTCATGCTAAATGTGAAAGGGCTGTTGTAACATTTAAAAGGCTTTTGTGCTCCTGGGCCTCCTGGGAAGCTCCAGTTACCTTCAGACTGGATCACCTGTTTCAGGTGTGAAGCATCAGTTGTGCACAGTAACTTTTAAATATTTTTAATAATAATGTCTGCCTTCTATGGTAAGTTGAGTCTGCAAACATCTGTGTGTGCATGCATCACATCTAGCTTTATGATGTGTTTTGTCCCTTTCCCATCTGTTCAGGAGTGAAAATCACTATGATTTGTCACTACTCAAAGTTCTTTTTGTATTTAAAAGCCTAATAACAAAATCGATGCAGGCAGTATAACTGCCTGTAAGAATTTGCTGCAGCCATTACACAGGCTTCAGCCTTTGATATAACAAGGAGTTCTAAATAGACCTTTGCATTTGATTAATCCTGATACTTGTATCAAAACACATGTGGTGAGATTGTCAGTTTCTACAGAGAGGTGGTCAAAGGTCAGCCTGTGATCTGTATTTAAATGGCAAAATAATGTTCCCTGTATTTTTCAAAGAGTACATTTCTGATAGCCTGTTTTATTCTTTCCAGAAATCTCCAATTTCTTGCTTTTCTCTCATCTCTTTGAGAAGAGGCTGTGCAGCTTCTGGGTCTGAATGGCATTAGATAGTGACTGCTTGGTCAGGCAGTGCAGGTGCTGGCGCATTGCTTTGTGTTTGATTAATGTTAGGAGAACTCTCCAGGAGAAAAAGGTGTAAAAAGGGGAAAGGACAGTCCTATAGGATCCTGAACATCCCATATTCCACTTAAAATGCTGAAGGTGAACTGACCTGGAAGCTCATAGTTTCCACAAACTTGAAGGGAAACTGTGCTGTTCTGTGGAGTAGAAAGCCATTGAGGGTTACAGGATAGAAATACACCCATGTAGTGTATAGAAATACACTGAGGAATCCACTGCAATGTGAGCTGTGAATTATTGGGAGAATGTTAGAGGGAAGTATTGTCCCATGATTGCTCCTATTTTACACTCTGTTTATCAGAGACAGGTTATAGAGCTCAGCAGGGCTTCTTGTCTTGTTCAACTGTTCTAATATAAGCTGAATAATAGTAATAATAAAAAAAAAATCCAATTGAATTCATGAATGTATTGTACTTGCTATTATATGTACTTGCTATAATAACTATTACCTAGTTACTGAAAGGGTATGAAATTGGTTCTTGGTGCTTCTTTAGCCTTACCTTCAGCTCCAGCTTGGTGCTTCAGTTTGCTTCCAGTTTCTTGGCCATGTGCTGCCGTTATTTCTGTCAAGTGGGGTTAGGAACTGGTGTTGGAAAGACAATTTGTTGCTTTACACCTCCTTGAAATTCCTTTCTACAATGAGCCATTCTTAAAGGCCAGCTGTGCCCAACCATACAGCTGTTTCACACACACACAAAAATAGCTTAAAGCTGCTTGTGTCAAGGCCAAGAATCAGATCTTGTAAGTTTATGAAAGATTAATGCTCTGTGAACTTTTTTTATCCAAACAAGATCACAGATAATACGAGAAAAATGAATTACTTTCTAGATGACAATAAGCTTTACATATAGGTAGCTAATGCCACATCTAGTTCTTTTATATAATGTTTATGTACCAGTCTATCAGCACAGTGACCAGCCTAACCTGCAGCAGGAAATGATACGTTCCATTATTCTTTGTAGTACAATAAAGACCTTTATTTATGGCAAGCATTAGTTTTGCAGTCACAGTGACGGCGTTAGTATCTTAGCAGCATATCAAGGCTTTTCTTACCTCTTTGTAATAGCTATCCCTGAAATTGTCTCGTTCTTCTGTTGTCAGACCTGAACATATGGTAGATCTGTCAGTGTTAGGAAGGAGGCTCTCAGCCACAGAGTTTCTCTCTCCAGCCAGATGTAACAAAAAAGGCACAAAGTTCATAAGAAGTTCACTTATAGAGCTCTAGTGAGTTATTTCCAATTCCAACCTGCTAATTTCATGTGATTGTAGTTGACACTATAGTATTTTAAACATATCCAATTATTATGTGTTTTTACTGATCACTTTTATGAGAAATGCTCACCTGAGTGCATTTTGTACAGTGTCATTTTCCTTCTGGAGCACAGGTGTTGCATCATCTTCAGAAACCGATGTTCTCTAAAGAGAAATTTTCAAATATTATCTCTGAAATTCTGCTTGGCATGTTAAGCATGCAGAATCAGGTGGGTAATTAGATAATTTAAATAGTACTATGTGATTTTTATGGCTGAATATAGGGTGCACCCTGAACAAAACTAACTAATTGGAAATCTGAAGGCAGGGATAGTTGTAGGTTGTGTAGTTACATTTGTGTAGTTTCATTTGTCAGTTGTTCTAGACAGAAGTGTTTGATTGTGATTGAGTTTGGATCACTGTACTTTTCCTATAAAGTATGAAATAAATGGGCCAAAGGAATTATTTTATGACTAATAATTCAGGATAACACTCATGTTAGAATTTAAGTTTTGAATGAAAAACTTGCTGTCAAGATTACAAGAGACAGAAAGCACATATATTTTAACAGACAAAAGCATTTATAGAATCCTTTATTTTTATTAAACTCTGTGTGAATTTTATGACTCCTTTTAGTGTTGAAGAAAATGAAGGATTAACTGCTCTAAGTTATGAGAAGTAGGAAGAAATTCATAACTGTTCCTGTGAATATTTCTGTTTGAGCAGCCATGGAACAAAGTTTGGGTTTTCTTTTAGATTGCATGGATTTGTGATCTACTAAATGGAGTAAAAAAAATGAGGGCATCAAACTCACTCTCTTATGTGATATGTCATATAAAATAAAACTGAGCCTAATTCATTATGATTTATAAACAGATGCTTCTGCATATGTACATGTGTTTGTATATTTATGTTCTGATATATTTTAAGAAATGATTGCCCTCTTGGTAATGATTGCAAATAATTATTTATGAAAAAAGAGCCCATTATGTAGGCACCTAAAATTGTCAGTCACATCTGAAAACACTGCTCTTCAGTCCCCACTTCCACTTCTGAATTCCCAGCAAGCTTTCTCCTCCTCCCTAGTGTCGTGTAACAACAGGCACATCAGTCTTGAGGAAGACAGTATTGCAGTTCTTTCTAATTGCCAACACTGAATAAATTCACATTCACTTATACTTGTGAAAAACTGACAGATTGTCCTTGTACATTTGAACTTGGACAGTCTCTTCCATCTCAAATTTTGCTTTGTTCTCAAGCTGGAAGAGGTTTGAAGCTTTTCAGTTTTTCAAACTGGGAAATAAGCTATTTTCCTTGGGACTAAAATTTGTAAGGGAATACAAAATGCTCTTCCAAGTCCAAGTAGTCTTACTATGTTCATCATGTATTTTTGCGCTGGTCTATGACAATATTTCTAACCAGTAGTTCAGCAGGTCAGCTGAACACATAGGGCAAAAAACCTGAAGAAATATCAGCACTGTTAATCGTTTGTAAAGAGCTTTACTTTGCACAGTGATAACTTAGTATGCCTGCACAAAAACCATATAAAGGGGAACTTTGTTACTGCTTGTCAAGCACTGCAGTAGTTTTGAAGGACTAAACGTAATGAAAAGAAAAATCCTTGTTTGATGTATAAGAGATCCATAAAGTGAGCATAGGTATAGTAATGAATGCTAGTTTACTGAATTTAAATTAGCAAAACCAAACTTAGCTTGACAACTTCAATAGAATACTTAAACCTGTAAACAATAGCTCTTTGTCACTGTTGTTATTTCAGCACACCTCCAATATTTAGCAATTACACAAGTGCTGAAGTTTTTTGGCATTTTCCAGAAATGTCTGCATAACAATAAACCCCTTCCTTTCCTCAGTGACTCTGGATTTTAGAAAGTAAGCAGGTAAAAATGCTATAGATTTGCTTAAGTCACAGGAAAACCCTTAAAAAGTCTTATTTCCTGATGGTGGGGTTGGCTGGGGTGATGATCATATCAACTAAACCCCAGTTAAAAAGGTCAATGAAGAGTCTGCTGTGGTGGGCACATCCCTGGCTTAATTTCTAGTTCTTTCTGATGCTTCTCTGTAATTCAGCTGTTTTCTGAAGCTGAATTAATCACAGTAACAATCATTCTAATGTTTGAGTAGAAGTACAAAGCTATTCACAGTAACTTTCAGTGCTTTCTTTTGGATTGAATGTTTGCTAGTTAACTTGTTGACTCTAATATGTTGCACTTGTACACAACCTGAATTCTTTAACTGGTGTATCTTCACAAAGTGTTACTTGTGTCAGGTTTCACACAATGTTTTTTAGGGGAAGAAAAAAGTAGTTTCCACATATATTCTATGGTCAGGCAACACTAAGACAGATGGTGGTCTAAAAGCCCACCCAGATAAGGCAGCAAGGGATGCTCCTGACTTGAGTCAGACTGGTTTTCAGTCCCTCTGACTTAAGCAGAGTCTGTGGTATTGACACTTAAAATTTAATTACAAGTTGGTTACTTCCAAGATTTTAAAAACAACCTCACCAGCTGTTACAATCTACTATATAGAGATTGTTGGTGTACTTATAGTAAAGTTTTCTGAAGAGTGGGTTTTATTATGAGAACAATAAATGTACTCTAACTTACACAATTCATCTTCACCCACAAGCTGAAATTTGCTGATAAAAGTATGAGAAATTAATGTGAGAAGAGGGTTAAATACTTTCTTATTCAAAACAAGTTATATATGTTTCAGATAGAATTAAGGGCTCCTAATGACATAGTACAGATGTGATCAGGTCACTGTTAATTTTGAGAGCAATCTGGTTCAACATAAGGTCTGACCTTTTTCTTGTTCTAAATTTCACTACAAAATAAAACTTCAGACATTTATTCTAGAAAAATGCCGAGTCATGAAGACAGACTACAGTTTGAACCAGCAGATTCATCATGAATATTATGTGTGTTCCTCCATGTTAATGTTCTAAAAAAATATGGTTAGAAAAATATATTCAGTCTGAAGTTGAGGGGCAGAGCTCAAAGGAGCAGGTTTTGAAGGGGCTTGTTTGCATGATTTCTCCTACTGAAATTCATTTTATAATTATTTATTTTTTTTTACACTGTAATATATCCTAATAGTTTGGGGCTTTGAGTACTCTTTCACAGGTTTACAGGTTGATGGTCAACCTCTGGTTAGGGAAGTTATTTATAGGATGTGAAGAGAACAAAAGAGGTCAAAAGGAGGGCCGCGTATATTCTGGATATTGTAATTTTGACATGGAAAAAACAAGTGTGGTCTTATGTAAAACAGGTTGATGTAGAAGGAAAGAAGTATAGGAGTGAAGTGTGTTATTTTGGGGTGAGACTGTCTTTGTGCAGTGTTAAGCCCTGTGGCCTTGAGCCTCTGAGGGGAGGTATCCATACCCAGCCAAATACATCAACTGTCTCTTAAGAGTCACTCAGAGATCTCTGAGGAAAGGTAATGGATGGTCTCTACCTGTTGGCATTGACTATGAAAGGGAGCTGTGAAACATGACTGTGTGGAATACTCTTCTTCTGATAGAACTGCAAGAAAAAGTGTTTTTTTGCACCTAATTAGTGTCGCTTGCCTAATCAGTGAAGGTTGATGAAATGTTGTGGTTTTGTTTTTGTTTTGTTTTTTTTTTTTCTCCTCACCCCTTACCCCTTCCTGTGTTACAGATATACGTGGACTGCAGGGATTTCTTGATCAGGCTTCAAGACTGGGACTTGATGTATCATTACAAAAAGTAGACAGGAACATCAGCAGAGTCTTTGCCAACCTGTTCACTACGATGAAAACAGAAGAGCTGAACCGCTACCGGGACACCTTGCGAAGGGCTATCTTACTCCTAAGCCCCCGGGGAGCCCAGACATTTATTAATGAGGTCAGTGCACAGGTGGTTTTTTGTCATCAACATTTCAGGAACATATATGATGAATTATGTGATATCTTGCCATGTTTTCTGAAGCAGTAGATTTTGACAATGCTGTTTGGTAAACATCAAATAAGACTGTCAGACTCTAGTGTTGGAGAACTGAAATATCAGGTATGCCATGCAATGCATACTTAGTGGTTAATGTAAATGGGACAGCATGTGCTGGATAGGTGCTTTCCATATAATATATACATCTCTATGAGGCAATTATTTTTTTCTCTGGTTGTCTTCCATACTTTTGACCTGGATTTCAAACACTGTGTACAAGTTATCAGAAAACCTACTTACAGTCTGTTAGAAATGAAACCTAATGTGCCTGAGAGAGTCATCTTTTCTGTGGAAATCTCCAATGCATGTTAAAAGGGCATGTTATTGATGTTTGAAAGCTGAATCACAGTGTTTTTATGAACTATGAAGTAGAAATTATGGTTTTCCTTTTTTCTTGATGTTTTTTTTTTTTAAATCAATGGGGCTAATTAGGACAAGGAGGTAGCTGTTGGGCAAACTTTGTAATTAATGTTGTGCTATGGGCTAATTTTTGGCATTAGTTCATAGATCCAGCTTTCAAAATATGAAATAATGAATTATTTTACAGAGCTTTATATGTCAGAGTTGAGAATGAGAGTTGGATCCTCAACATAAGTTCACATGTAGTCATTAGCTAAGAATCTGGCAATGAAATAGGTTTGTTTGTTTGTTTGTTTATTTATTTATTTATTTTTTAGTTAACCAGGGATAAAACTGAACCAAGAAATTAAAATGTGGATGAAACCTGCTTCCAATTATCAGTTTTGCTGCATCATAGTCTGTTAAATTAAAAAAAAAAAAAATCAACTTAAATTAGCTAATTAAGTTTTTTTTATCATATTGGCATAAGTAAATTCTCCATGTTTAGGTTCACTGATGATTTTTTACAATATGGTAAATTTTATCATATAGGTACTTATATATATATTTAATAATATAATTTTAATAATAATATCTTTTTTCAAATAGGTAGCTTGGGAAAGACTAAGCACAGGGACAAACTCTACTCATGTTTGTGCATACACAGGGATCTTTGGGAGGGGAATGAGGCAGTACGTGTTCTCAAAGCATAGAAAGCTATATGCAGCTCAGGCAGTGATTTTATTTGCCTCATGGTAGGCCTCCAACAAAAATACACTTTGCTTAGTTTTCCATTGAATCCTAACAAAGTATCCAAACCAGGTATTAAAAAGAAATCAACACATGTTTTATTCAGACCCATGCTGGGGAGGAAGTCCGTCCCTCTTCAGTGCATGAGGCTCCAGAAATGTTTGTAAGAGTTACATGCATGCACTGGCAGGACCCTGCAGTCTCTCGAGTGTAAGGGCTAATGTATTAAACTGTTTTACTACTCACTTCACCTTAAAGCAGTGTGTATTATAGGCATTAAGGATAATGATCTTGATATATTTCCAGATCCCTGCAGGACTTTAACTGTGGGCAGAAATGAAAAGTAATTTATTTGGCAATCTTCCTGTATTGAATCTTGATTGATTCAGAAAAGCTTGATAAAAGAAAATTTAAATCTTAGAAAGGAACTCTCAAAAGGCTTGAGAGGTGAGGTGCATGGTGTAGGGAAGAATCCTTTACTAGTGGAGGCTGGGCTTGCGTTTCATGGGGAGTAATGGTACCTGTGATTCCTCAATATTTCAGTCAATAGGTACAATTTCAGGTTGTCTAGAATAACAACTCTCAGCTTAAATAAAATATGCATTCTAACATAATTTGCAGAAATACATCATTCAAAATATGCAGCATTAAGTGCCTTCGATGAGTTTGCAGATTTCCATAATTAGTAAATATTTCATGCTATAGGTACTATGTAGCTGTATACTGGCTAGTGTTGTTACCAATCCAGTATTACATCTTGGAAGTTGTTTGAGGTTTTGAAACAATTTATCTTTTCAGTTTTCAGAAAACAATTTTGGTCTCTAAAAAAAAAAAAAAATGTAAGTAGTAACTTGAGAAGGAAATTCATAGACTTTATTTTTAAATTCCCTTTTTCTATTTTAGCTCAAGTTACAAATAAGAACTTAGGAAAAAAAAAAAAAAAAGAAGAAATTGGATTTAAAGGTTTTTTTCCCCATAAATTTCTGGAAATGGAAAATTCCAAGTGAAAAAGAGGTTTCTTATTAAGATTTTCAGTTTTGCCTAATTGGTATTTTGTAGCAGGGGAAACATTTCTGAAAAACTTCAACTAGATCTTATTCAAGTCTATTTACTAATAACATATCTACATAAAAACCAGGTATTGCACACAAACCATCCTGTGGAATTCAGAACTGAAGAGACTTTCTTGAACAGTGTCTGGATTATGAACCCTGATTTGAATGTTCTTAGCACAAGTCAAAGATCTCAACCATTGGAAACTGCTACAAAATTTATTGCACCTGTTTCAGCATCGCAAGTGGTACATTTTTCCAGATTTCAGCCTCACCAGCTCTTGGGTGGGCCAGAGAGAGCTCATCTGACTTTTGATGCATAGAGTTAGGGGAGTCTGACATCTCATAAATGAAAAACTTTCTAAATCCTAGAACTCAATTTTAGGGTTATTTCTTTAACTTCTGTTTAGGCATCATTTTCTCTTCATTGGCTTAACATCATCGATGCCTGGTTTTGTCACGTGTCAAATTTACTGCAGCAGAAATTACTGACATTTTAATAAGTTTTCAAAATGCATTATTCTGCTATAAATGTGCTTTGACAGAAAGAACAGAGAGAGGGAGAGAGGAAAAAAAAGCTTTTCAATGGTATAGATGTTAAACATAGAATCAGCCTTTATTCAAAAAACAGAAAGTAAATCCATTTATAAAATGATAGCTACCCTAGATATTGCATTAAAAGGTCACTTGGGGATTAAAGTAAATCTAATTTAAAGAAAGTATGTCCCTCCTTAATCATTTTGAGAAAAATGTTCCCTTCTCCACCTGCAAAAATCCCTGATATATTTGGCCTGATGCCATTGTTATATTTATGTGCAAAACTGGTCTCAATTGTAACAGCTACACAGGATTGTGTGATCTCCTTGCAAGACAAAACATAGAAAGAAAAGAAGAAAAACTAGTAATTTAGAAACAGGAAGGAGAATTATTTCTTTCATCTCTTCTGTTAGTCTTTTTGGCCTGGCTACCAGATTTGAGTCTCAAAATACTCCCATGTTGAGACAGATTTCACCTGTCTCTGCCACTTGCCAATGGATACTTTTTTTTTCTGATTGCAGGTAGAGCTATATTTGGATGGATTGCTTTTATCATTAAGCTTTCTACACTACATAGTGACATGAATACATGGAAAATAGTTCAAAGAGAGGTGACAAAAACGATAGAAGTATAGGAGAGCATGACCTCTGAAGACAGGTCTCAGGAATGTGATATATACAGCCTGTCTAAGGGAACATAGCAGACAAATACTTGAGAAGAAACATGAGAGGAGGAGGAGGAATTATTTAAGGTGATGATGGGTAGTCTAACAGGAAGTAATGACCTGAAGCTAAACCAGAAACACTTTCTAACAGAGAGGTCAATTAGACAATGTGAACACTTGGCAAGGGAGGTCTATGAGGCATCAGTCTTCATGGTGTTCAAGAGTTTGATAGATAAAACACCTGGGCAACTTAGTCCAGCAGTATTTACGGACTAGTTTGAAGGGTGTTTTGGATAACCCAGGGATCCTTCTGAAGACATTTGTTTGTGTGGGTAAATTCAGTCTTTGCACATTTTATATACAAGATATTTGAAGAGGAGGAAGAGATTTTGTAGTTTATTGTTTCTCAAGTTTCCTATGTAGATGTGCAGTAACTGTTAGCTGTGGGGGGTTTGTTTTCTTTCTTCTTCACAGAACACATGCCGTTTGTTTGGGATATGTATTTTAATGAGAATTTTCTTTAAAACTGCAGGTGACATCATTTGCTTTATAGACTTCAGTCATCCTACTTTCCAGTATTATTATTTTCACTTGTGTAAACCAGCAAAATGGAGGCTGTAACAGAGTTGCATGTGGTTATTGATTTGAAAAGAGAAGGAATTCTTGGCTTTATGAAACCTTTAAGTCAGCATGACTTGCTTTTTGGCAGCTTCACTGAAGTGCAAAATGTTTCTGTTTAGGTGCATCTTTGAAAATGTTATCATTCCTTCTGAGTCTATCCTGCCTGTAAGCTGGTAAGCTTACTGCAATAAGGTTGCTAGTATATATGCGTATCACTGCAGCATGCTAACTGAAAGCAGAACTCTTTGCATGCTGCATGCCTAATAAAGTAAACAAGTAAAAAAAAATAATAAAGAGCAGATTAATTGTATTAAAAATTAATGCTAAAGACCTGTGTAATCACAACAGGGTTATCTGAATCACTGCAATTCCAATTTGAGTTGAAGCTATAAAATTCCAGAGTAATACTAATTTGGTGACTAATTTAGTCACCCCTGTGTCCTCTCTGGAAAGCAGGGACTGCTCTGTTTCTCTTTTACCCTAGTTCATGTCAAATGTTCTGACTGTTTGTTTAAAAAAAATACAGATATTCTGCTTTGGGTTTAGGCATTTGGGATCACTTCACACTGATTTGTGGCCTTCCTTCATACCTAGTCATTGAGGATGCTGAATACCTTACTCCCAGAGTACTCCCAGTTGGAACTTGTTTGTGAACAGTGCTCCAGATTTCTCTTTTTCTGCAGTTGGTGGCTTTCTATTACTTGACTGGAATGGCAGGAATTAATTATGGCATCTTTTGAAGAGTCTGCACCCACGAGCAATTGTATGAAATGTTTTTTCATAGGAAGTAAAGACCTTTACTTTTCAGAATTTAACAGGAAAAAAGTTTAATACTAATTTTCTGGCACTTGGCATTTCATATTGCCATACATCTCTTTATGTTGCAAATGTTCAGCATATTAGTCCATATCTCTGTTCTATATCCAGTATATAAACATCTTGAAATATTGGTGATTAATTTTGTGAGAAAAAATGCTATGTCTCTTCTGTTTCTAGAAGGCAATTTCTTTGTTTAAAGAGCTGGTAGTGCTGGTAACAAAACTGTAGAAATAATACATTCTTCTTTCCATAGTTGAAATTAAATTATACCCGCCTTATTTTTTTTTTAATTTTTCTAAATCCTCCTCTGTTTTTCTATTTCTTTCTCCAAGCTAAAATCTTGTCTGCTATTGTTGACATTTACAATACAGTAAGACTCTTTGTGCTTAAAGAGAATAATACTTATAATTAAAACCCAAGCAAACCTCATTAAATTCCTAAAACCTAACTGAAAACAAAGCCTCCTGCATTGGGATAAATTGGCTTAGAAGCAGTTTTCTTTCCATTGGGCTGAAAAAAACCCATACCACAAACCTTCACACATTTTATTTCAATATGATTAATCCAAGATATGGGATCAGTGTGAGAATGTGTTTTGAACAATCTTTACATATGTTGTTATAGATTTGTAGGCACTATGAAGAGGAAAAAAAATCATAATTTGGTGAATAAATGAATTTATTAATTGCTTACATAACTTCATGTAAGTAACATTCCTTGTATTACTGCAGGTATGTTTAGGTGACAATAATTTCAGAAATCTTGTTTGACTCCACTAGTAATGTTGCAACAGATTTGGAACAAGAATGTTGCAATCATGAGAAACATGAACCTTGCATCCAATTTTGTACATCTTGAACCATAACCGATACAAGTTTTGTGAGGCTTTGTGGGTCAACTGAGAAAAAAATTACAGAAATTGAATACATTGGCAAGAGTTACACACAGTCCTTATGAGTCTAGAAACTGCTTTACTGGCAGTCTTACTAAGTCCCGCAACGTCAGTAATAATATGTCTGGCCTGAATTTTCAGCTCATATTTTGAATCTGATGACTGGGCCACTTACACATAAGGGATCATTTATTTTTAAATGTCATTAAATCTGCATGTACAGGAACTGGGCGTTCCTCTTGCTCCAAATGCTTATTCCTCAGTGTACTTTTGGTCCTTGCTTCATTGCAGGTGTTCAGTTACTAAAACATGACTCAATTCCTAAAAATGTTGCTGCTGTCTACAAGTAAGGGTGTCAGGTCTGAAGGAAACCATGCCAAATATCTGGCTGACAAAATTGTCACAAATACTTTAGCTTTTAATTGTCCTGTGATCTTTATTAATTTTTGTTATTCATTATTTTTCATTAATTACTTTTCTTTATTTCATTCATCTTGTTCATTTTCTCATCTATTATTGACTTGGAAACACAGAAGTGTTGTATTGAGCCCCGTGCAGTTCACCTTTTTAGGTACTGTCATTGGGTGTACCCAGTGTTGGCTTTGGTAAGACCTAAGACAGAACAAATATCTAGTGAGCACTAAAAGACCAAGGCTCCCCAAAACTAACCCCACCTCCACCTACTCTTTCATGGCTGCTTTTTCCAAATAATTTTACATCAGATTGTTCATCTGACTCCTGGAATGCTGTGCAATTTAAAGATAAAGATTATATATATATTTGTCTTTTTAATGTAGTGGAAATTAATTTAAATACTCTGATATATCTATGGTCATTGTAATACATGAATATATGCAAAATGTTCCTCTAACATATTGCAAATCTGCAGATAACTTTATCATTCCCAACAAGGTTAATTTTCTGCAATTTAGGTATAATTTACCAGAAAGCAGAGATTACTAATTAATTATGAATGATTAATTTTAAAATATGCTCCTGTATTTGCATTTCATCACTATACTGGTGTTTGCCTATTGTAAGACATTAGCAGAAGCAGTACAGGTACTTTGAAAAATGTGTTTGCCTCTCAAAAACCAGAAAAAAGTAATGGCCATACAAAAGCTATTTGACATCTTCCAGTTTTACTTTTTCGTATAAATTCAGCCATTTGTTCAGTTTACTTCGTTAAGGCAGCTTGACTTTGAAGACTATAAAATACAGACTACAATTATTATATGTTCAGTTTTTGAACCTTCAACACCAGTGTGTAAACACCATGGCTACATGGTGACTTTTTCCATGAACACACCTGCAAGTGTCTTTAAGCACAAGGACTGACTTGGAGTACGGGGCTCTGCACGGTCAGTCAGTCAGTCAGTCAGTCCTCTCTCCCCTAAAAATTCACCTCTTGACCTGGTGTTCTGGATTAAGAAAATCACTGAAGCATTTCATTAGTTGTTTCAGAGGTTATAGAAGGCAGCCATTTATCTTTAAAGGGATGAATAATAATTGCTAATAATAATTTGCACCTGCTTTGCATCTTTTCACAGGAGGATTTTAATCACTTTTAGTAGGTGAAATAGAATTATATTTACCCAAGACTTTTAGTTTCAAACTAATTTGGAAAATTATTTAAACCTTCATTAATTGCTTGTAGCATACAGTACAGTGCAGTCTGTGTGAGATAAAAGCTTGAGCAAGATTTACCTTGGTTTGGGATTAATCCCAAGTAAGGTGTCCTAGGACTAATGCTCTCTTTCTCTTAAAGTTATTTCTATGTTGGGAAGGCAGTGCAGAGCATAGGTGCAAGGGTTAGTGTTGTTCATACAACACTGCCCAGCATGTAGGAGACAACACTATATGTTATACCTATGTCTTCACAGTTCAAAATGTAGAGCTTCTAATTAAATAAAAAATAGAGGCTCATGGCACCTATCTGGAAATGTAAGAGAAGAAATATTTGGGAACCTTGTTCATCAAGGGCAAGCAGTTACATCTGATTAAATTAAGCTTATAACTTGAGACAGTCTGGTAACTGCAATAAGATTGTCTTTTCCTCAGGCAAAGAGTGTTCTGTGTCAAACAAATACAGCAGTATATCATCAACATAAAGCATGATGTGTCAGTTCCTTTCTTTACCTTTGTACCTTCGAGACTGGCGAATACCTTAAAAATTAGTGAGGGTTTAAGAGTTGTTTTGAAAATAGACTATAGTCCTATGCTAACTATTATTTTTCCTACTGCTACTGTTAGTACTGCTGGAGCTGTTGTAATCAATATGCTTCCTATACTAAGTTTCTGCTTATTAATTGAGAAGTTGTTTTACTACTTGTGTGAATGTGTCCCCAAAAAAGTGTGCAAGAGGTGACATAGATATCTGGTAAGTAAAAGAGATTGATGATGAATTTTTGTTCAATAACAGAAATAGCACCTTCATACCAGGATCTTAGAAATCAGCGGGGGCGAGGGATAATATATATGTGTGTGTATATATATATATATATTAAAAAAGGCATGTTAAGCTATTTGTGGAAGTTTTTTATAAATAGGGGTAGATGAAGAACATTGACACCAAGGCAAACATCTTGATGATGAATTAGAGGTAACCTGGATGACTGGAATAAAAGTATATGGTGTTGGAAACCAAGAGAGTTAGCATGTCTTTGATGTGACAGATAACAAGGAAGCTCTTGAAGCAATGTGAAGAGATGGGTGAAATGATCAAAGCAAGGGGTTAAAGATCCTCTCTGTAGAGGAAGTTTCAGTGAGATGTGAGAGGAACTTGCAATTCTTAAGGTCAGAAAGATGAACTTTGTAGTAATCAATATGTAATGTCATCAGAGCTGGGAAAGGAATTGTAACATTCTTGATGGGTGAAAAGAACTGTTTATTAGAAAGATTGTCTAATGAATCTGAGATTTGAGGCTTATCCTGGATGAGAGTTTTGAGAGAAGTTGGAGTCGAAGATTGGTTGGTTGGTAGTCCAAATTGGCAGGTGTGATGTTCTGGCTGTCCATTTTGACTGAGAAAAAAGTTTTCATTTCCCTGAAGACAGAAGGTTGAGAATTCTTGTTATCTACATGAAGATTACGAGGGTATCCAGAAGGCAGACTAGCAATTTAGACTGAACAGGATGTGAAAAATGCATCATGGAGAAGTAGATCAAGACTTGTCAGCATGTGAATGGCTGTGGATTTTTTGCTGATTTGCTTGCTGGATGAAGTTAGCATAAGGAGAGGAGACTACAGAGTGAAGAATATACAAAAGCATCCTCTGGAGAGGCTGTGCTGAAACAGGAGGAAACCCAGGAGAGCAATGCTGGGAAGACAAGATGTATCAAAACCAAATGTGATCAGCTGTATAAGAACATTTGGCAAGTCACAGCTCCTCATAGTTTAGTATCAGCAGCAGACCTGCTTAATGTACATCCTATTTCTGCATCCGGATAACTGGTAAAAACATTAAAGAGCACTGGCCCTAAAATTGAGCCCTGGGCAGTCCCATAGGTGACTGGCCTCCAGCCTGATGTAACCCTGTTTAATATAACTCTTTGAGCCTGACCCGTCAGTCCATTGCTCAGCCAATGTATTATGGACTTGTTTAGCTGTGTGCTGGACATTTTGTCCTGAAGGATACTGTGAGAGACAGTATCAAAAGCTTTGCTAAAATCCAAACCTGCCACATCTACTGATTTGCCTTGGTCAACTAAATGGGTGACCTTGTCATAGAAGGAAATTAAGAGCAGAGCTTTCCACTTATGAGCCCATGCTGGCTATGACCAGTGACTGCATTATCTTTCAAGTGTTTTTCAATAACTCTGAGAATAACCTTCTCCATAATTTTACCAGCCATTGAAGTGAGGCTGACAGGTCTGTAATTATTAGGGTCTCCCTTCTTACCCTTCTTGAAAACTGGGACAACAGCAGCTACTTTAAAGAATATAAGATGATGTAATTCTTATGATGGCAACTGCGTGGAAGATATCTTCAAAGGTACCAGGGACTGGAAGGCATTTCACATGCGGGGTGAAGAGACAGGCTGGCAGTGGCAGCATTTTGCTGTGCGCTGGGGCTTACATTGTCTTTTCAGATGGGTAATGTGTGCTCCAGAGTGACAAATTCAGAGCTGACCCTGTTTGTCTTTGTGATTCTTATCAGATATGCAGTTTGCTTGGTGTGTCGTCCTCCAACAGTTGTGTATTGGTAGGCAGTAGAGATTTTACTCCCTGCTCCCTGTTGTGGGTGATTGGCAGTTGGTGTTTGTGGTTTTGTTTGTTTGTTTGTTTTTGTTGTTTGTTTTTTATGAAGCTAAGGGCAATGTGCAGAATTCCTTCATTTTAATCATACTGAGAAAGGAGGCCATTTTCCAGGTTTTTTGGATCATTTCCTTTGCAGTATGAGTGCTAAGGGAATAAAAGCAGCTCTGATAGCATCTTCTGTGGGAGCAGGACATAACCTGTCTGTTGTAAGGACAATTTCTGATGGAGTGTTAGTTTTTAGTAATGTCTTTTTACTGGAAAAGTCCTTATGCTGCAATTTTCATAGAAGGAAATATAAACAGGTTTCTGTACATGGATTTGTTGGTTTTGGTGTTGTTTTTGTTCACTGCTTGTTAAGGATTTTAAGATTTATTTTCATAACTTGTTTTCAAGGGTCACTTTTCAAGGCTGATCTCTTTCTGTTGAGGCAGGTACCTAATGATTAACCCTACAGCACATAAAACGTGCAGGTAAAGGATTATTTGTCCCCCTTTTTTCCAGCTGACTCATGCAGGTACAGATAAAATACGCAATTTACTGAGTTCACTTGAAATGAGGACTGAACTTCTAAATGTCAAACCAAGAACTTGCCCAAAAGGCCATCCTTTCATTTGATACTGCCACGTATGTCTGTGCCACCATTGACCCCTAGTTGTTTCATTTGATAGAACTGATAGTCCTGTTACTCCAGTGATCCTTTTGTCAGACATGCAGCCTTTAACCTGTACACACTATGTCAAATATTAAAACTCTTTTTGAAGAGTATACGTTGGCTTTAGTTTCAGATAAATAATGCAGCTTGCACATAAAGTCCTATAGACTATTTAAAAATCTGCTCAGGTAACGTTAAAAATTTCTATTTTATTTATTGAATTGAGCCCTTTCATTGTAATGGAGTTATAGTTTTGGTATAGACCATGCTCTGTGAATGAGATCAATTTGTTTGGCACTGACCCATCCATTCAACTCGAAGCAATCAGATTTAAAAGCTTTACACTTTATTAATGTGTCTGCAAATAGCAGTTGGATTCCAAGGACACTCTTTAGGAAAGCACGTTGAGTGATTGGTCTTGATATATAATTCATATTTTGCTTCCAACTTTCCAAAGGAAAAAAATCTCATTAAAATTATTTTTAGATAATGTCGAAAGGGGAAAAAAAACAGGCATTGAAGTATGGCAATGACTTTGTGTATTTAATGAAAGTATCCTGACTTGAAAATATTAAAAGTTCCCCAACATATTTTCCCACAAAATTATTAGAGCATCGAGAATATTTTGAGATGTGCATCATCATACAAAACCAAATCAAAAGCAAAAAACCAGCACCCCAAACCATAACTTCTTAGTGTTCATTTTCTAAACTGTGTTAGCATTCAAGATATTTTAAAAATCAGTGTCAGTTCTGGATGCATCTTGATTTAAAGTCAGAACATTCTAGCAAATAGAACACTTCAGCGTGGATGCAGTTATGAATACTTAAAAGTACTCCAAGTCAGACTCATCCCTGGTAGCTCCCGTAACCAAGAGGCACCCTAACTCTGGAAATGCCACTGTGGAAGTAAGATGCCAAATAAGCAGTGGTAGTGTCCGATTTGAAAAATGTGTGGCATGCAGGAGCACTAAAATTTTGCATATGTAGAAATATGCAAAAACAGAGAGTAAATATGTTTGTTCTGTGCAGCTGGAAAAGGAAAATAAAGGTACTGGAGGAGAAATGAACCAGAGTGTGCAAATTTGTCTGAGTTGTTCTGTTTCAGCTCATTCAGAACATTTGCTTTTCTGATGTGCTCTACTGATAATTGCAAATAGTGTCAACATCTTTCACTGTAAACCAGGTGAAGAACTGTATCTTTGAAAGACTTTTGGAATTGATCATTATTTCATGCACGGGACTTGCAACACTGATCAAATGGAACAGAGACAGTGTAGAAAACCTACCTCACTCAGACTCGTTTGCACAGAGTTTTCTGTGAATGGTGAAGACACGAGGAGTAAAATGAAAAAATGCCAAAGCCTGAATACAAGAGCGAGCCGGGAAAAACTGCCCCAGTGCTGGTGTCCTCTCAGAGCCCAAAGCCTCTTTGGGAATGTGAGGGGAGCTTCAGTGCAGGAGTTGAAGTCAGCCAGACGTTGGATCCAAAACACTCCGTAGTGTAATGGTAACTTGTGCAGAAGCTGTTATTTGTGATTTCTAAATGAAATTTGTGGAATGTTGTAATCCCAGTTGAAAAGCTGAATGAAATGGCTGAGTGGAAGAATCAAAGCATCAACAAATTTGTGAATAACCTGTGGCTGAAGAGTCAGTTTTGCCAGTTGGAGGCTTGTTCTCTTGTCATCTGCAGAAGAAAAGCCCAGCTGGCCACTGGTACTTAGTGGTTAATCAGAATATGAAAGGGAGTCACAAGCTCTATAGTATTTTAAGTTGAAAAGCTATGAGCACGTTTATATCAACCTGGCTATACTGGACACCTTGCATTGCTGTCAGTAGCTGCCTTATATGTCAGGAGTATAACAGTCACGTCGATGTTCCCACAACATGGTGTGTGTAATCTTTATCTCTGTTCTGATTTTTACAACTTTGAAAAATGAAATTCAGCTTTTCTAGCTAGAGAATTTATGTCTTTCTCTTGTTCTCTTTATTTCACTGCTGTTTCAAATGTTTCCCTTTGTGATATATTGAACTCAATACTTGTGATAAATAGATTGAGTTTAAGAGATCCTAACAGTAAATAATAGTGGTGGTGATGTTAAAATGAGCTACATAGGCACTTAATGATATATGTTTGCACTGTTGCAATTGCTAATCTAAAATTAGAAATAAGAGTACGTATAAATCTTAGCATGGAGGTAATGACCCAGTTAAACAATTGCCATATCAAGGTGCTTTGCTTATGTAGAAGCTGAAGTAAATTCTTTTCACCTTGATGAAAAATTAATTAAAAAAAACCCAAAACTCCCCAAAATACTGAAGCTTTGATGTTGACTGCTGTAATTAAAAATGAACATATAGGTCCCATCTGTTTTATCACATCACTGGAGCTATGAACACTGTCAGTAGCCGTGGGCGAACAGATTAATCAAGAGGCTAGTGGGTTGCTTTGGAGCATAATGGCATCCCCCAATTTCCCTCTCAGCTCATTGATACTGATTTGCAAATGGATCTGCCTGTTTGTTTATTAGAATCGCATCATTACTTCAGCAAAGTGTTCCAGGCAAGATGCAGCAGCTTTCCAAGGGCTCTGGATTTCATTGTTTATCACTGTCAGTTGTGGAAGGATCAGGAAAATTAGCAATGGGGAATTGTAATTACAAAAATTCCCAACTGACCAAATAAACAACCAAGAAACTGTGAGTTAGAAAAGTACTTTGGTACTGAAATATTTAAAGCAACTAAATGAAACTTAAAAAATAAGAATGCAGTAATGTTTCAACTGTGTTTTAATAAATAGAAAGAGATATAAAGATATAAAGATAGTGTGGAAAATCATAGCCTATATGGCACTGCTTTCATTACCGATCATTATTTACTTGTTAATATAAGTAGTCCTACAAATGCTTATCTTCTAGATCAAGACTAGAGAGATGGAGAGACTATTTGCAGTAGACATAATTATATGGATATTTCAAGGATAAGTCCTTCTGGTCACACTAAAAATGTGAACATAAAATCAGGTAACGCAGACACCAGACAGCAAGGTAATGAGAACAAGACAAACAAGGTGGATGTATAGTTTAGATGACTGGGTAAATCAGAGGTTTGTTAGAAGACAGTCATGTCAGTGTCTTGAATTTGAACTATCCTTATGATGAGTGTTTGTGAATACTTTGAAAACCTTTTTTGTTCATTAACAAATTCTTAGGTTACCAAGAATGCTGAATTTCTATACAGCGTATTAACATTAGGGAGATAGTTTCTGATTCTGAAGCACTGCCATTCTCCTGAACCTACCCGTTTGTTGTTGTGCACATTGTCCCTCAATCTTGTGCTATTTTTCCTTGGTCCTGCACAAGAATGAAGCAAAGGGAGTAGGGTTTGTCTTTTAAAAAGCTGGGCGAAGTAACATCATCTGCATGTGAGACAAGAGAGAGAGAATGGAATAGTGGAGTGCAGCATTTGTCTTGCCCTCATTCAAGTAGTGACATTTCCGCTCATCAGCTGAATCTTCTATAGAATGTCAAAATGTTATTGAAGAAAACTCCATGTAAACTCCCTCCAGGTCTTTGTTGCTTTTGACAAGAGTACATGAAGTCCTCTTATGCACAAGAGAACTATATAAAAATGGCTGCTTTTGTGCATTTCCTGCCGCTATTTATTGGCAGGATGGCTTCTAGAAATGTTAAAGTAGAGCCTATTCATCCTGAATTCTGGCAGCAAAGGTAGCCAGAGATTTGGTGCCAGTCTCCTCAGTTGAGCTTGACCTTGCTTTCCTCTTGGTGCTCCCTGCATACACTGCCTCTGTAAAACTCCATTGTTCCAACACTAGATACATTTTTGGTGAGAATCCTGGGTTCAGCTGAGTGTGCATGAGAGCTCAGTGACCTCCGCAATTCTGTGCTTAACCTTTCGAGATTATATATAATGCCAGTGGAGAAATACATAATTTCTTTTCCTCTCTGGTGTGAGGTCCTAGAACGGATGATGTTCCAAGCCACAATTAAGTTTTTATTTTCAAATATATTGAGTTTGTGGGTTATTTAAAGAACAATCTCTTGAACTTTCTTGATAACAAGCAAGGGCTAACTCCTGAGAAAAATTTAATGTTTCTACTTTGTTTTCACTAGTCAGTCTCCCAAACACTATTTATTGTGTATTATTGTGAATATCTGATAGAGTAACACAAACTATCACCATTTCACAGTAATTTTCTAACAGGCAAAAAACAGTTGCAGATTTTCTGTGAAAATATGGAAAAGTGTCAGTTGTTCTTTCTCTGATTTTTGAGACATGTTATAATGGCATAAACCCAAATAAATGTATCTGTTGGAATTAAAAAGATGAAATAAGGATCTTTTACACTGTTGATACGATGTAACTTAATCTATTGATTTGAGACAATGAGCAATGTTAGATTCTGCCTCCCCCCCATTTTAAGTATGCACTATACAATGAAATTCTATCATATGTTGTTATAAGGACAATCCTTCTTTTGATGGTTATTGTTTCATATTGAATTATCACAGACTTCAGATGTATTTTGCATAGCAAAAGCTTTAAAATATCCATGTGCATCAGCCGGATTACCACTGAACACAATTTTTCCACTGTGAGCTGTAATATTCTTTGCCTTCATTTAAGAAGCTCTTATAAAAGGTATGAACTCTTGGTTTTACTTGATTGCTTCAAGTAATTTGCTTCCACAGCTGATCCTTGGGTAGGATGTGCTATTGACTAATACAAGCACAAGGCTCTGGCACATTGATGCTGGTGTAAATGGCTTTTGGAAAGAAAGTTTTGGTAGATAGGTTGGGTTGTGACTTTAGCTGCTTCTCATATGACTTTCCTTCCAAACCCTTCACCAGCTTCGTAGCATTCTTCTGGACACTGTCTAGTAGCTTAATATCTTTTTGTACCCTGTGGCACCCAGAACTGCACACAGTGCTCCAGGTGAGGCTGCATCAGTGCAGAGCAGAGCAGGACAATCACCTCCCTGCCTGGCTGGCAATGCTGTGCTGGATGCACCCAGGACACAGTTGGCCCTCCTGGTTGCCAGGGCACACTGCTGCCTCATGTTCAACTTGATGTTGACCAGAACCCCCAGATCCCTCTCTGCAGAGCTGCTTCCCAGCATCTTATTCCCCGGTGTGTATGTACAGCCAGGGTTGCTGTGTCCCAGGTGCAGAATCTGGCATTTGCCCTTGATGAACTTCATGTGATTGATGATTGCCCAGTTCTCCAATTTGTCCAGATCCTTCTGCAGGGCCTCTCTGTCCTCGAGATTCTCAACGGCTTCTCCCAATTTTGTGTCATTGTCAAACTTACTAAGTAATCCCTAAAGTCTTGAGTCTAAGTCATTTATAAAGACACTGAAGTGTACTGGCCTTAAGATGGATCCCTGTGGAACCCTGCTAGTGACTGGTCACGAGCCTGGCATAACCTCATTTACTAGAGCCCTTTTAGCCTGGCCTGTCAACCAGTTGCTATTGACTGGGGTCCAGGTGAGGTCTGCCTTGGTCTTTCCCTTCTCAAATTAGAATAAAACTTAATGAAAGGGAACTCTTAGACATCTATGTAAAGAGCCTTCTAGTTGTGTATTTATTACATTTTTCTTCAAAACAAAAGCAGCTGGTTTTGACATTTATTTATTTATTTACTTCCTGAGAGCAAGGAAAGAGCTGTTTTTCCTTTTATTCTCCTGATACATTTCCAAATAGTTTGGGAGCAAATATTTGAAAAAAAATGACTGTGCTTCAAAGATAAAATCAGGCCTCCTGAGATGGTAGCAAGAGAGGAATTGCAGAGTAAAGATGAGAATTCAGACTTTACTGCTGAGGGTGTTTGGTGGTGCTTGAAGAATAAGTTGAAAGCACGCTGAGGAGCATCAAGAAAGACTGCAGGGTCATAGGATTTTGTTAGCATTAGAGGAAACACCTTCTGGGATCAAGTAACACTGTCTGCAGATTCATAAAGCTAATATTCATGTTATATCTCATCTCTGTTGAGGAGGCCAGCAGGACTAAATGAGGGGGCTAATGGCCTAAACAAGGACATATTTCACCCTTGAGACCTTAGATCTCAATAAAGTCCTAAAATGTTGAGACTGAAAATCGAGTGATACCTCTTTTGTGTAGAAGACAGTAATACTAGTACAGATAAAGGAACGTGGTAATATGCATTGATGGCTAAGAAAAAGTGTGTCACAGAGGGAGAAAGTTCAACAAACATCTTGAATTTCCCTGGCCTCTGCTTGTCTCATGTATTTGAATGTGGCTTGCACTATTGTTCTCTTATTTTGTTCTTTATTTAAACCCAAAAGACTGAGAAGACATACTTATGATGAAAACAAAATGCTAAGTTTGGAGTCAGCATACAGGGACTTGTATTTGTTTTTTGGGAGTCTTTTGGCTTGCTTTGCAAGAATCCTGTTTGTATTTAATTTAAATATTTATGAACAAATAATTAATTTTAAATGGAATTCAGTGAGAACAGTTTGAGTTAGCTAGTAGTTCTGCGAGTAAATAGTAAATTCCCTTTAAGATTACGGAATGAAATATTATATAAGCTATTAAAAATACTACCAATAGAAATCTAGTTCATTAGCTACATTTCTAGGACTACAAATGAGCTTCCTCAAATTCATAAGCAAGTCTTATGTACGTGTGTATGTAGAACTGAACATCTATTTTTTCTGTATTAGCTATGACTGTATATAATAAATGGAATGTATATTGACTTCACTGTAGTAAAACAGTATCAGTACAGGTATATAGTATGAATTTATATGCACATACTATAATGGACTATTATATTTTAAATTTTGTACATATAATTACAACTGGACTCATAAATTGGGTGTTGGCCATGTAACTACCTTCTTTGTAACCAAACCCTTTACTGCACATTTAGGCAGTTTATCAGTGTTGTTAGGAAGTTGTACAAACAGATGTGTATGCAATTTTAATGCAATTTCCAATAAAACCTCTATGTTGGTGTTTTGAGTAAAATGCCACCTGTCAACAAATAAGCCAAATTTCCAAACATCTTCAGTGCATGGCATCTTGCATGTCAAACTGAAAAGGTACCTTAATATTTGCCAAAATCTGGGATTGCAAGGGAAAAGATAAAAGAAGGGAGTAGTGGCTGAGAAAGGTAATGGCTTTACAGTATGGTTTACCTGGGCGTATGTTATTACATATCCAGGGTGGTTCCAGATTTCTTTGGTCTTTGTCTAGGGATCTCATAATTTGTTTTCTTGGTTTGTTTTCCTTTGTGTTATCCAGCCTGGAGACTTTCCAAGCCCATCTCTCCCTGCTTGTGCTTTCTGAGTGTACGTTGATTTTTCAATGCAACCGCACAGTTTTAAGAAAATCTTTTACTTCAGAGTTTTGATAGAGAAATCAAAATATCCAGACAGAAAAGTGTTTTATCCAATAAAATATGTGAGTTTTAGTATGGCACTATTTTATTTTATTTTATTTTATTTTATTTTATTTTATTTTATTTTATTTTATTTTCTGAAATTTGGATTCTGTTTTACTTTTTGCAGTCTACAGGTATACCCTCTTTGAAGTCATCCTTGCTCTTGATATTTCTTGTTTTCGAAAAGTAATTTAACAGAGTATAACAAGATTTCCAGGTTTCATTCATCTGATTTGATTTCAAAATTGGTTGATGAACTTTATTTAGAGGATCAAAAAAGATTTTAGCTATGCAAATGCTACATTTGAGATAAGTAGACAATTGAGAAATCCTAGGAGCTCTACTTTATGCCATGCCTTTCTTATAGGAAATTGATAATAAGAATTTAAGTTGATATTAATTTATTATTGACTTAGGTCATACTTAGCATCAGATCATACTTTCTGCCACAAGATGTCAAAAAAATCAGAGTTGTCAAATCTCTATTGAGTTACTTACAGAAGATTTGCAGAGAGTGCTACATTTGAGACTATTTTTTTTTACTATTTTACTTCAGTGTTTTATCACAGAGTGTTTTTTCTTAATGAGAAAGTTGATAGCTAGATTATACTAAACTAATCTCTGATTTAACCTTATGGCTTGTTATTCCAGCTTCTTACACGACTCATTAGCTGTCCTGCCTGTCCTCAGTGGCTCGGTTAGGTCTCGGGGGAAGCAGATCAATAGAAAATACTTAGTTGTACAATCATTTACATCTACAGCTCGCTCACATACATGCAGTTTTGAACATTTGTGTCTTTCAGGCCTTCCACTTGCTTTGTTTGTAGCAGTGCTATCATTATATTCTTTCAACAATAAAGTGCAATTCAGAAGCTTATTTGTTCATCAGTGAATGTCACAGGCTTTGTACTGTTTTTACTCTTCTGAGAAATCAAGGAGTTGGACTGTTGACTTAAGTCAAAAGAACTAACTGGTTTACAACCAGCATCCCTATTGGAACTATCAACAGGTTTGTTCTGTAATGCAGAGTCATATGGTTATTGTATAAGAGAAATGAGGGAGATGGGGCCCTGTATTAATAAAGCAGAAAACTATAATTCACTTACTTCATTTGATTACCTTGTTGTGGTGCATTTTTAGTGCATTTATTATAAGCCTAGGTCACAGAACAGTTAAAGGACTGTTTAAAGCTGACTCCATGGCACTTAAAATCAACCAGTTTGTCAATCAGAGATAAATGCCATTGGAATAAAATTCAAGGAAATCTTAGAGGAGGGGAAATTCAGACACAGGATGACTCTGAGACCCTGTATAACAGAGCAACATCACAAAGACCTTATTTCTGTCATGTGTCGAAGAGAAATAATGGCTATGAGGGTGTGTATGGATGGAATCCCAGCACTTATTCTGGAATGGCAAATGTGCTTAAGTAATGCTACTAATTTCTGTAATAAAGGTTTTCCTGTGCTGATACAAATGCATCCAGGACTGTATGTTCCAAAAATGTATGCCCAGGAAGGGCCCAGGGGAATTTTCAGTGCCATGCTACACTTTCAGGCTGACTGCAGGCTCAGGGAAGCGC
Organism: Nesoenas mayeri; assembly: GCF_963082525.1. Taxonomy (NCBI): domain Eukaryota; kingdom Metazoa; phylum Chordata; class Aves; order Columbiformes; family Columbidae; genus Nesoenas; species Nesoenas mayeri. Next base: position 10,299,705 of record NC_137551.1, on the reverse strand, counting down.
TGTATCATATCTTACCCTTGGGTCACAAATTGAAAGCTTGGATTTTGTCACAACTGGCAAAGCTAAAAATTTCCTTCAACTGTAGCAGACAGTTAGATAGATTCTCTTTGGCCTCCAGAGCCTAGACAGTTCAAGACTTTAGAGGTTTCTGCCTCTATCAGACATTGGAAATTCTGCTTCTCCTATCTCAGGTCTGTGTCTTCACATCTGCATCAGCTCAAAACAGACAGACTTCACACCTTTTGCTGTGTCAGACTGCATTCATTTCTCAGGGCTAAGTTTTTATTTCTAAAAAAAGAGGTCAAATTAGAGACCACGAAAGTCCTCATTGTAACTCATTCCTTCTCATCACCGCTCTCAGGCTTCCTTGCTGGTGATCCTGATTCCCTCAGACAGCAAATTCCCAGCAGTGGTGCAGCAAGGGCAGTGTCCCCTCCATAACAATGAGCAAACAAGGGAATTATTTTCTAGCAGTGTGCTGGTTTTAGGCAAACACTTGCCAGACTTCCACAAATAAGTTGTTATTGACCAAAAGTAATTACCTGCTGAGAGATGTTCAGGGTGGCAGACTTCTCATATGTCTGAAATCACCCTTTCATTCCCTGGAGAGCATAAAACAATTGCAGAGACCCAATAAATGAATCATTATGATCTGATTCATCCCTTGCTGATGGCCTCAGATGTCCTGGGGTGGGTGTATTGACACTTCTGGCTCTGAAGTCATTGCAGTGCAGTAATGGCCTGGCCACACCAGATCTTGGAAATGCTTAATATGAAAACAAGCTCTGTGAATGCCCACCACCAGCTGGGCTGAAGGGAACCATGAGAGCTCTGGAGTAGGTAAACCTGTGTGCTGAAGTTTCTGGCATTCTTTGTGAGCTCCTATAAGATAAGATTTGCAATCATTTCCAAAATATTTATCAGCATTGGTTCTCTTAACTCTACATACTTTTTGTGTCCATTTTAGTGTCAGTTATTTTTAAAGCTTGCTGAATTCTGGATCTCTGACTTCTGTAATAAAATTTTAGTTTACTTACTGTCATGTAAGAAAAATGTTCTTTGTTTTATTGTGCTATAAGGCAAACAAACTAGTAGCTCAAAGGCTGCTTTCTCTAGATCATTTGTTGCTCAGTGTATTTTTATTACATCCCCTTTTAACCATCTCGCTAAACATAACTTCATCATCTAAATTCTTCTTACTATTAATTTTCCCTGGCTTTTGAGAATTCTTATCACTTTGAGCTCTTCAAATTTTGTTATCTAATATAGAAGCATCATGGCTTTCAGTCTGTGTTGTTCTACAAACTGAAACCATTGGTGAGCTCTAGGAAAGCCATTTATTTTTTAAATATACTAGAGAAATTAAATAAAGGAAGCATAAAGTATGTATGCAGCTTATCTAATCATAAGGTGATGAAGCAAACTGGGCAACAGTACAAAAGAATATCACTGAACACAAATTACCAGATGGAAAGTGGTGTAGCACAGAAATGACCTAAGATCAACTTTCTTAAGCCTTCATCCGGTTTGAATTGGGAACAGAATGCATTAACCAACCAAAAACAAATTCAAACTTTTATTAAATGCTGCGACTTTATTTTAAATAACTCTGTAAAGAGTGATGGATTCATTCAGGTGTACTATTTGTCTTTGGGCCCTCTATCAATAAATCAATGTCCTTTATTTGACTGGTTGACACATATTTAATTTGGTGTAATATATGATACATGGAAAATGCCTTTCAGTTTGAAACATTAATGAATGATAGTTACCATCATTCAAGTTCTGCATGTTACAATTCATTTTTTTTTTCTCTACTCATCAGGTTTACTAATAATGATTAAAGATTTTCTTAGTTACATTGTCTTTGACAGCATTGAAGATTAAAGACATGGCCAACTTGTAATATGGAACAGTTCACTTCTGTCCATCATTGATCTTTCCATATTATCTGCCAGTGAGACCTGGGTGGAATTATAGAAGAGCAAGGTTATTCGGCACATTTGAATGAGTTATTGATGAATAGACATCAGTTAACATAATAAAATATATATTTTAAAACTGGTAATCAAGGGAATGATATTTCATGCTTACGAGAAGATTGACATTACACTGGAAATTAGATACTTGCAATTAAGACGGAATAATGTATTACATTGTAATAGATAATATAATGGTAGTACGCAGGTTTCAAATAATTGAAGCTTAAATTTCATTTGCAGTTTAAAACTTTGTTGTGAATTCTCTATCACATGAAAATTCAGCCTTCTTCTATGTTTGGGTTTCCTGGGACAAGGGGGCTTGGTAAGAAATATTTCTATTCTTTAAATATAAACTGAAAAATAAAATCAGTACATAAGAAAACAAAACAAAACAACAAAAAACCCCAAACAAACAAACAAAATAATGCCAAAACAAAACAAAATTAAGATGGTACACATGACTGATCTGGAGTTTTACTTACCAAGGGCATGTAGTGCTGAAATATTTCCTGGCTTAGATGACAGGCACATGACCAGGTTGAGCTATCTTGGTTTTGTTTCCCAGCTCTGTCTCTCCCTGGCTGACCTTGGACCTTGGCAAGCCATTACTGTGATGTGTGCCTTAGTTTCGGTGTTGTAAGACTGAGTGTAATTATCCTGACCTCCTCTTAAAACCATATTGAAGATCAAGCATATTCTTATGAACAAGCATAAGCAACGGTTGGTCTTTTCACCTCTATTGCAAAGGTGACTACACGTATTCATCCTGGCGTGAGAGCAGCTTTCTGTTCACTCACTGATACAGAAATCCGTGCTTTCTATTCCAGGTTGTGACAGAAGGTGTAACTTCAGGAAATTATTTTGTCTTGCTTCTGCATCTTCTGTTCGCATCTGTCAAATAGCGATCGTCACCTTCTTTTTAAAGTAGCTTTGAATCTATTAAAAAAAAAAGCTGTACAAGAGATAAAATTTACTTGTGCTGTGTTTTCAATTTTGTGCTCTAAATGGCCTAAATATACCAATATTTGGGGAGGCTTCATTAAGGGTTTCAATTGTTAAGGAGCAATTGGATACAAATATTAATTCTTAATGTGTAAATGAACTTATATCATACACCATATTTGCCCTATTTTTTACCGCTTTGCTATGATAAGTTACAAAATTCTCGATCAGTTGCACTTCTAATCCATCATTAAAACTTCCAGTTCAGTAGTTTCAGACTGAGAAGTGTCTTTCCAGTTAGTTATGTCTGGCCAGTTTCTTATTTTTGTAAATACGCTTTCTGGAAAAATTGAATAATAACTTGGAATAATTTTAGAATTATTTCTCTTAAATAAAGCTGTTCTTAATGCATTTGGGTACCATATTTCATATTTTCTTGCAGAGCACTATTTTTGCATATGACTCATGATTACTGTATATATGAAAAATTCTGTTTAGCGTATTAAATGTAGTATTACATTTATATGTAGTATATACATTTATATAAATGTAGTTAAATGTAGTATTTTCATATTAAATATACATAGTGGTCTTATTGCACATTCTATAGGATATAATGTATTTAAACAACGTGCATTCCTCCTTATATTTGCTTGTTGAATTATATTTAAAACAATGTCCTAACCATGCAAACTTTAGATTTTTTTCATGGAAATAGGTAAAGATTAGCAAACATACCTCTGTATTACTACTGTAGGCTTACATTTGAGGTAATTATCCTGCAGTATTTGTTCCTTCAATTTAAATTGGCTGTACCTTATCAGTGTAAGATCTTAAGTCACAGCACAAGGACATGGGTCCTTTCTGTGCGTACTGTATTTATCAGACAAGCTTATCTTCTGGCTGAGCATCTAGAAATATTCTCTTTGCCTTGAGTAATCTTCAAACCTGAATTCAGAAATTCACTATGGCTTCTTCCTAGGAATTCACCAGGTTTTACCAAATTGTAAATTAGAATATACAACGAGGTCTTCATTTTCTATCGTTATTATCTGATTCCTTGATCTTGTATGCGTCTGGATCTATCATGTAGTGCTGAATACAAATTAGTCTGTTTACAGAGTATTAATCTCTTGAGTAGCTAAGGGTTAGGCCACTGGTGTTACCTGTTGACTTGCACACTTTGGTTCAGTTCTGACCCTTACTACCTGATACTTCTTATGATATGTAAATATTTCAGCTCTTTTTTAAACCCATGGAGTTATGCCTGGCTTAAATCTTGCTCCTTGCAATGTGATGATTGCAATACATTTAGAAATGTGTTAATTCCTGATATTCTAGAACATCCAAAAATTTACAAGTAAAATATGAGCTGTGCAACTTATGTGGATCTTTTTTCACGGATTTTGCCTAGGGAGTAAGAGTAGAAATTAATTGAGGTGCAATGACATGTGTTTACTTCATATGCAGTGAAGTGCCCCAATCCTAAATTATTCTTGCTCTAGTTTTCTTTTATCTGCAGTCTTGCATGCAGTTTGTCACAGCACTGAGGGCTCAGGTAGAAGAGTGCTGCTTTAGCAGCAAGCATGACCTTATGTGGAAGAAGAAAAATGGCTCATCAAGATAAGATCGGACAGCAAATTTAATCTGAAGTATTTGTAATTAAGAAAGAAGGTATTTTGTAGACTAGAAAGAAAAATTTTACTACAACCAAGAAGAAAAGCTGTAGATTGTGATAAAATTGTGGTAAAATAAGTGACCAAGCTCAAAAATGGATTTTCAGAAAAATAGCAGTAATAATAACTTAAATTCCCTGCTGGGTCAGACCAACGTTCCCAGCATTCTGCCTCTGAAAGTGGCAGCAGGTGATGACAGGGGCAGTAGGCAAGCCTGGCCATCCTCTGCTGCCCATCGTCTGCTGCCCATTATCCACATCTGCTAGATTAGGAGTCTTAAAGAGAATAAAAAGCCACGAGTCCTCTAGCTTTTTTTTACCTATTATTGATTAATTTGAACCTGTTGGAAATCTTTGCCTCTACAGGCTCATGTAGCAACAAATTCTAGTTCATGACTCAAGATGTAAAGTTCCTATGAGGAAGAAAGGGTATGTTAAAAACATATGGGTATACAATCTTAGCTGCCTGATCCCGGAGGTGTAACACCCAGTAGAACCTCAGTCTTTTTTTTTTTTTTGGACACAAATCAAATGGAAATATTAAAGGGGAATCATTGTGCAGAAACAAAGTTGTTTGGATTTTGGGAATAAGTGGGTTTGCAAAATGAAAACTAAAGTCTTGGCACAAGTCGGTGATGCAGAGGTAGAATGGATTTCAGCAAAAGTTTTCTGCCAAATGTCAAGTAAGGGTATGTCCAGTAGTGAGTTTGCCAGTATTTACGAATAAACCTTGCTATATGTTTTGTGAAGGTCAAGTCACATGCTCCTGTCTGTATTCATATACACTTTTAAAAGCAGTAGCTCTTACTCAAGATGATGAAAGATACGGAGACTGATGGGTAGAGGAAGGGTTTGACTTTTGGGATTTTGCTCTCTGTAGGAAGATTTTTGAAATGCAAACTTTTCACCCCCATCTAAGATAATTAACAAAACGCTGATAAAATAGTGCCCCCATGTGATCATTGATTACATGACTAATCTCAAAACAACTATTTTATTGGTTTATAGGAAGAAAACAGGTTGCCCAGAATTAGCCTTAGATTTCACTCAACTTTTGTATGGTGTTTTAAAAGGAAGTTCTTATGAAGGAAAGGTTCACAGCATGCACCTCTTTTGTCATGTTGGACATGTAAGTAATCCTTATTGTACAGCTTAGCCTTCTGCTGTGAGCAAAATGTAGGGCATTCCTGCTTTAATCCTTGACTTGTCTTTACTAGCATTTTCATGGTGGTCCTTCTGTGTAGTTTAATTCTTTGTTGTTTTGGTTGTTTTTTTAGTTGTTGACACTTTTGAGGCATTAAATTTTGTAAAATCAGATGATGCATGTCAGCTAATTAGGCTACAAATACCCTCATGAAGAAAAAAGGAGAACAAAGGGAGTGTAGCTGGAAACTTCTTCCATTGCTATTAACAGGCTTTGAGAGAAACAGATGTTCATTTGAAGATTTTAGAACAAAAATACGAATGTTTTGAATTCAGCTTTAAAGTGGGGATAATATTTGGCCAAATTAATATGAAGTGATAAAGAACAAATTAATCTTCTGAATTAGAGGTAAAAATTCCATTATATTCAAGTGTATCTCCCTATGCTAGCAAGGCGTTTAGATAATTTGCTCTAATTGCCATTTCTTCTTATACCCAATGCCTAGGATTAAGAAAGGTGGATTTTTTCACAACTGTTTCCTTATAAATTCACACTGTCTCCAGCAAACTTTTGAAATAAGAACAATGAAGCAAGCAGTGGTTGATAACCTTCTCACATTTTGCAGATAAACACATTTCAGGATTGGGATCTTACTGCTCCCAATTGTGTTTCAGCTATAGCTGCTTGTCTGCCAATATTTAACTCACTGGTCTGTAAAGTGCTTTTAGACACCTTACGGTAGGACTGGCTGTATGGAAAAGAAAAACTTTGATCTTCCTCTATCTGAATAAAGGACAAAAGATTTACTCTATTGGGCTATTTCTAAGTGCTGTGCTGTAGTAAAGATGAGGTACGGAGACAAGATTATATGCCGTAGTAATTAAAAGGAGTTAAGTGCTTTCTTCTGTTCCACTTGTGTTGCATCTGTGTAAAATTCTGAAAATATATCAGGTTGATGGGCTTCAGTGCAGAGGCTGTCTGAAGCCCTTCTTCCTTCCTAATGAACAAGCCTATTCATCATTTTAGCTTTTTCTAGAATAAATGCAGTTCTAAAGGGACTGATCATTGACTGAAGTACTGGGATGTATTAGTCTTTTGTAAGGATACAATAATGGTGTTCTCCATCAATAAGGGACGTTGTTTGGGAGTTTATCTACAGCAGAAATGAAACAAAAAGGCACATTATTTTTCAGGCCATAAACCTCCTTATTGCTGTTTCTACATTTCAATGGCAGGCTCTGCACTGAAAAATGTAAACAGCACCATTTTGGCTTTTTTTTGCTTGTCTGCTCTCATGAACAATTCTAAACCTCTTTGCTCAGATATAGGAGGGAATGCAGTACTCAAAATACAGTTGTTATGTTGTGTGGTTTTGTCATGGCATTTCAAACCTGGATTTCTAACACTGATGCAGTGTGGTTTGGTTCAGTTCAGCTAGCTATAAATAGGCTGTCTAGGGTGTAGGTATTTGTCTAGTTGTGTTAGAACTGGTTTTAGCATTTGTTTTAGCTGGACCTGCAAAATGCTGCGCCAAGTTTTACGTATGAGTTGTGTGAGTGGGGAAAAAAAAAATCACAGAACATCACGTATATATAAAAAAATATATGTATGATGATATGATGATCAGAGCTTCCTTCTTGGTTAGCTCTTCTTTTGGAATAAGTGTTTGATTTCAGCAGCCTCACAATAACCATATTCTAGTTTTCTAAACAAAGGCTTTCTCCTTAGTGATAGACTTCTGTTCCAGAATGGAAGTTTTAGTCTGTCTGGAAGGACACTCATGGGCAGACACAGGCCTGTCTCTCAAACTGTCATTATTAGCTTTTCTTCCACTATTTCAGGAAAATTAGAGGGAAGCACAGTGACTCACCCAAGGACATCTGCTTGATCAGTGTCAGAGCCAAAGAATCTACTCTCAGCTGTTTCATCTCAGTCCAATACAGTAACTGTTATATTGCCTTGTCTTGTCAGAGATACCCTTGCTAATTGTATTATAGGTCTTAGCTTATTTCAGTGATTTGACAACCAGGATTTTTTTGTCTCTTTCCTAGAAGTGGTTACCATAGCTTTTGATGGGTTTGATTCTTTTCCTAACAGGTCATGAAAGCTGCTAGTAAGATACTATTCTGCAGGCACGCGTGTGTTAAGTCCCATTGTTGATGCTGATAACTGAAAAATCATTTCTCTAATAACTATCCTCTGAAAAACTATCCTGCTCCCAGGAGACTCTTGTCAATGGAATTCTATCTTTTCCTGCTGGAAAGTAAACATAGCATACAGGCGGCAGTGACAGATATGGAAATCTGGAAAACATTAAATACCTCAGCCATTTCAGATCCTGTAAGATTGAAGTTTATGCACTAGGGAAAACTCCAGCAGTTAAATACTGGTTTTTACTGCCAGCTCCAGCACAGGCACAGGAACTTTTATGGTATTTCACTGTGATGACAGGTCACTGTCTTTGTGCAATGCATGTGTGGGTGTTTTCATTATGGAAACTAACTCACTTGTTTATGTCATTTTTTGGCTTTATTGCAAGGCTTAAGGTTTCCTGGAGTTTGCTCAAAGACTGAAATGAATAAATGGGGAAAACAGTAAATATAGTTCAGTTTTTGCAATGTGAAATTGCCACAGGGCTTCAGCTGAATGCGCTTTACTCCAGCTACAGTTAATGTGTGGGTCCTTGCTTTTAACGTCAATTATTTGTCTGATGCACACTGAGCTTTTGAGAATCTGCCTTTGATGTTCAGTGGTAGCTGTGTCTAGTGTGAGCCTTGATGCTTCTTCATGGTTGGAGAAAAAGTTGGTTGTGAAAACATAGAGAAAATCCCATTTAAGCTCATTATGGTCCTATTGAATTGTGTTGTCCTTCTGCGTGTGTTTATTTGTCTTATAAGCACGGTAACACAAGAAAGCTGAGCCTATTTGCATTTCTTTCTTCTTTTTGTGAACTCTTGACTCTTTCACTTTGGTTTAGTCTCCTCTTTACACTCGGCTACCCAGCAGCAGCTTTATGAGACTTTGTCAATTGGTTTTAATAAACTGCCTTGAAAGGTTTGGTGATATCACAGATTTTAAGAATTGATTTTGTATCATTGAAATAAATTTACATGTTGAATTGCCCTCAGTAGATGAATATTCCTAGCTGAAGACAGCAATGTTTGGGACATGGCATAAAGCCCTACATGAGAAAACAGAAAAAAGTTTCCATCCATCTACCTTGCTAATAGATAATCTTAAAAGCAGCTATAAATTAACCATCAGTATTAAAGTTTTCTGTGTAATAAATCTGTGTTGAAGCATGGTGAACAATGCTGACACTGGTGCCGTGTGTTGTACAAACATAGCATTACAAATAGTTTCAATTTCAGACTTGTAATGAGGTATCCACAGGCAGCAAAAGCTCTACATTCTCTCTCTTCCAATACCCATTCCATTTCAATAGGCCATTGCGATAGTTATTTTCTCACGATAAAGACCAAAATGCAAAATTCCAAAGGTCAGTGATAGTGGCTGTCCTTTTAATTCCAAAGGATACACAGTTTTAGTGGACATACTTGTGATTGTTTCCCATCCTTTCAGATAATAGTAGGGAAAATAAAATTACCCCCATAAGTGGCGTCCAGAGAAGCTGAATTGAAGAAAAAAATAATATATATATAAGGAGTTTCATGGCATTTAATTTATATCATGGATTTGTAGCAGAAAAGCAGAAATCAGCCTGTGGAGAACAGGGTATTAATTCCCTTTTATATTAAAAGGTTGACAGCCCTGTCACACAGCATTCACAAACTGTATTTTGAGATGTTGAAAATAGAAAATAAATTTCCTAACTTCAGATCTGGACATCTTCAGGAGCTCAGACAGTACCTGACTGAGTCTGTGAGGAGTAAGACATTGGGCAAACAGCTGTCGAGTTTACTTAAAACCTGTGACCTAGTTCAAAGCAGTTTCTTTGACCTGCTTTAGTTGAATTTGCTGTTATTTGCAAGCTTTTGATTAGTACTCACCACCACAAAGGCTGGATTACAGGAGAGTTTAGCTAAAAATATTTTTTGATGGCAAATTTATTATCCTCAGTCTTGAAATGATATATTTTTTTAAAAAATGCGCATTCCTTCTTTATAGATTCTTTTCTTTCTCCTGAGTTGAGTTGAGATTATGGTGCTGTAGTAAAATTGTTTGGATGCCACAGCTGCATTGGTCACAAGCAGTGATGTGGAAACTGACTCCATTACTCAGGGTATACTTTAATAAGGAATTAGTCTGCAGTCGACCCTACAGACTGCACATTTTTATATTCATTTAGATGGAACTTCACCAGCAAGAACTCAGGTATTGTTAGGTAGCTGTATTAAAAGGATATCAATGGGACTGAAAGCAGACCTGCTGCACTGGTGTGTCTTGTATATTACATGAAATTTTCCATGTGGCATTTCCTACAAATATTAAGACTTCAGACATAGATAAGTTGGCAAAGTTCCAGCAAGGAACCCTTCAGCCCTAGCACTATTCCTTCTAACGTTTGTTTTTATCAGATTTCTCTCTTCAGCAGTTATTCAGTTGTACAAGGGTCTCCTAGAATACAAAAGCTCTGTAGAATACTAGTTCCTCTGCCACAGGAATCTTTGTTCCAGAGAGGGGGGCTATCACGGTGTCCTGTGGGGCTGCAGCAGCCAGTAACACCTGGGCAGACTCATGTGCTCACCAGTCAACACCAAAGTAAAACATAGATCTACTACAGCAAGGGAGGTAGTCTGAATAATGCATGGTACAGCATGGCATAGCTGAGACAAACACCCAAAAGGGGAACATGGACTAGTTGTCAACATAAGGAAGACTTCTTATTCTATGAAAGCTCTCTGCTTCTGTGTCCTCAGCATTTTTAACCTGATACTTGAAAAATGTCAGCTCAAGAGTCCATGCAGTACTACTACCAAGCAAGCTCAGGGCATGGGGATGGATATCCACTGAGGTCTGGGAGGAGGTTGCAGAATCAACAGCAGACCCATTAGGGAATACTTAAGACACTCAAAGAAACACTTTTTGCCTGGATTGTGTGCAAGTGTTTTCGTCTTGTGAGGTACACAAATGCACAAGTTTTTGATAGAGTGGCAGACTGCATATGGTCTTCACAGATGACATTTTTCCCTTGGGAAATAGCAGTAGAAAAATGTGACCGATGTTGACTTTTAGAAAAGTCTAAACCATGAACTGAAACAAGCATCCTCCTGCAAAGCAAAAAGCAAATGAAAGAGGAATGCATAATAAAGTCACTAAAAACTCAGAGGAAGGTGAGTCCATCAGTAAAATGCCATTCCAAGAGACCAGGAAGAAGGTGGTCTAATTACTAATAACTAATTACCTACTTAATCTGTCTAGTCTGAGCCCAGTGCAGGTCAGAAATGTTAAGTGGATGCGATACAATTTTCAACAAAGGATTTGAAAATCTGAAGGATTTAAAGATGCCCTTGTTACCTTTTCGCTTTTGGGTCAGATAGTTTAGACATCTTCACTCAAGTGCAGAGAATATCTGCAGTGAGGATCTGTGTGACTCAGATACCCTCCAATATACATACAGCTAGTTCTGTAACAGAATTATCTCTACATACAATAAATACCTTCATATACATTTTAAGGTTTTCCATTCCTCATTTTGGGAACCAGGAGTGGGTTAAGAGTTCTAACAGAGGACTGATTCTTCAGTGAGAAAACTGAAAAAAAGTACATGCATTGGAAAAGCAATAAATACTTTCAGAGCAACACACTCTTATGTAGGTTTGGGATGTCCTCAGGTAAGTACAGAGCTTGGTAACTGTTGGCTTTTACTGAAAGTGAGTCTCTTTGATAAATGTTTTCCTATTGCTCTTTCTGAACAGAACATACTATGTTTATTATAATAGTAGTTGGATGAAAGGGTTACATGTATTCTGTTATGTAACTGATTTTGCATACACTGGACTCAAAGTGGGTGTAAAAGCCCATGTGTGTATTTACATTTGTATCTGAAGCTTACCTAGGACGTGACCTTTTTGTAAAACAAAACATTCCTAAAATGAAATTTGTTTCTTCATATTAATTGGAAAGAAACTTGTGTGTAACATGATGCCAGATGTTCACTACCATCACAAATCACTCGAGAAGAAAAAAAAAAATACGCAGGCATAATTAGCTAAAGAAATAATGAAGCTAGAAGTTTGGGGGAGTAATTTGTCAGGTAAATGAATCTCAACAGGAACTGTGTGAGCATGGGATGACACCTTATTTGTCAGAAAGCTGTTACCTATTGGGGAGGACAACTGCTTCATTTCTCTCTTCCTCTTTGCTTCTCTTCCTGGCTTTCCCTGGAGCTCTTCCCTACCGAAAACACCCATCTTGAAGTAGACAGTAAAACTCTGAGAACCCAAAGTGACAGGTATAAAAAACCGTGGAGTCAGTGAAGTAAGGACTGATGAAGGAGAAAACTCGGACCCTTATAGTGTTATAAAGATTCTGCTTGTAACAGTTGAAGAGGGCAACATGGCCAAAGCATATTGCTTCTTTTCTTATTCTTGAAATGTTACACATTTGTACACTTTTTAAAATGACATACCTCACCTAAAAACTGTTGATTGTAGTTTTATTCCAGGTCCAACACGTAGTTGAACAAATGAAGGGGAAATTCTTGATCTGGAGCCTGAAACAGTCAGATACAGGAATCAGTTCAGACCGAACAAAAACTTAAAAAAACCAAACCAAACCAAAACCAAAACTGTCCAAATAAATAATTGTGTTTTTTTCCAAAATAAAATGTTTTCATCTGAGGTAATTACACTCCTATACTTAACATCTTAAACAAAAAGCTCCATGCTTTTTAAAATGCTCAACAATCAAAAGGAAGTAGAGACTATGTGATGACAGTGTGTGTGAATTGCCAGTCTGGAAATTTGAACTTGTTGACCTGTGTTAGCCAGATCTGACATGGAAGCAGAAACCTCAGAGTTGTTACTTTCCAGTTTCTAGGAGGGAAGGCATAACAGTGTTGCTAGACCTGGCCCTTCACTTCCAAAGTCAAAGCCAGCATGAAAGTATAATTTGAAAAATATTATTTGCCTTTTAGAATAAAGGAGGAAATCAATCCAATGATAAGGCCATAGAAACATAATGCATTTCCCCTAAATAGAGCACTGAATCAGATTAATCAAAATCATCTTGGATGAATCAAATTATGTTGCCTTAAAAAGGGAAGTTGTTCGTTTGTGACAACCTCCTCTTTTCCAGGAATTCAGACTCTGGGAATAACATCAACATGTCAGTTAATCTGCTCAGGAACAGACTTATTTGAGTTTAAAGTGACTTCCTGTTATTATTTACCTCTTATGTAAGTTATTAACTAAACAGAAAAGGTTATTTTAATATGCTCCCGAAGCATGCCATTCATGGCCATGCATGCAAGCACATACCCATTCAAGTTTTGTTGCTTGATCCTGTGTCCTTGAACACAGGTTTCAGCAAGTGCTGTGCAAGAGTGTTGTTGCTTGTAAGATCTTGCTATTTTTTTTTTGTGCTGTTATTCTGTGGCTTCTTAGTGTATACATTCATGCTGTTGTATCTCAATCAATTTCTTTCAAACAAAGGAAAGATTGTCTTTGTTGAGTTCCTAATTGTGGACACTGCTGTTGCTCTGCTTGTAAACAGCAATCGTTTTTTTCCCCAGATTTCCCTAATAACAGAATGAATGCGTATGTATGTATATGCAAGGAGAAAGTTGTGGATTTGAAATGAGAGGGGAGGATGATTGTTTAGATCTGGAGGTCCAAATATTTTGTGATTAGAAATAATATATAAGTAATTTCTCACTTTCTTCAAACCTCACAAGCCATTGGATCAAATTTTAGAAATGAGTGGCAGGTGTGAATGGAGTGGAGAAGATGCACTTTGTGGAGAGAGGAATACAGCACTGCTCTTTTGGGGACTGCCAAAAATAGAAGATTTTTATGAAAGAGAAAGATACAATTTTAGAAATAAGAGAATAAAGTTATTTTGTGTTATATGATACCCATTACTGTAAACAATGTTTCTAATTTTTCTTTCCAACTTCCATAAGTATATTTGTTAAGATCAAATGGCAGTATTAAACAAAAGCAACTATGGCAAACCTATTACACAAATATAGTATCAATGGTAAGATATTGTAAATTACTAAAGTCACCAGTGACAATGTGGCTGTAACTTCTTCTGATAGCCTACATACAGTCATCATCAAGAAAAATGAAAGGCAGTAGCAACCAAAACTCAAAGTATTACTAGGAATAATAACCTAAGTATTTCTATAAAATTGTTGTTTTTTTTAAAAAAATGTGAGTCAGGGAAGAATTAGAACTGGAAAAGAGAACAGTTTTCAGAATGGTATTTTTAATTATTAAGCCTTGAAGCTCAAGCAAAACGAGGATGGGAAGGAAGGCAGAATCCACTTGACTATTTTATTTATTTATTTATTTATTTTAAAAAGGAGTATAAAGCTACTGCAAAAGAAAAAAAAAAAAAAAGCTGATATGAACTCATCTGGGAATCCAAATATTTTGAAACTTTAAAAGCATTTATTGTCTTTGGAGGCTCACTCAAAACAGTTTCTAGTGCGTTATAAAACCACATTGATAATTGTTTCTCCCACAATGCATGACAGTCAAGCAGACTTTTAAATACTCTTTCCAATTACTGCCACAAAACCCTTTTTATTGTATAAGTACAATGAAACAGTTTCTACTGCAGCTTGCTATGGTGTAGCAATGGATACTGTATTTTCTGCTTTACGGCATTCTACCATTGGGAGACCCTAAGTCATTTAATGAAATAATGTTTTGTGTAAGCTGAGGACTTACCTTCAGGTAAATCAGTGACTTTTGGAAGTGATGTCCTGCTGTGGATGCAGGATGGTTCCACTGAAGCTGGGGATAAGGCAGAAAAGGATTGGCACATCTTCGTGTACTTTCTTTCTGCTCTCCCCTCATGTGAAGGCTTGAGTGTATCAGGCACAGTGTAGGTCTGACCATAAGCCACTACCGCTGCTGTCTTTGAACTGGCTTTGCCATTATAGATGTTTTGGGGAACTGCTGGCCTGGCGTTGCCGGGGGAGGTCCCCATGGTGCGCTGGGTTAGTGCTGCAGGGACCCACTGGGGCAAGCACAGTCAAGAGGCAAAACAATTCCTGTTCCAGATCTTTCTTAATTCACTGTTGTGACAGTGAGATGAAGACTGCAAAAATGGAACAAAGCAATGAATAACAGCATAGTAAAATAATTAAGGCTCATTTGTTCATGTATTCCCACTAGGAGAACAGGAAGCTACTGGTGAACAGTGAAATCTAATAGTTGCTTTGTTCAAAAATAATCTATTTTTTTTTGTCCTCTGCTGCATTCAGGAATTGGTGTTTATGGAAGATATTGATTAGATTTTGATTTAGTTTCCTCTTTACTCTTCTGTTGGTTAGGAAGGGAAAGAGCAGATGTCAGTTCAGACTTCCTATCTGACTTTATCATTGGTTTATTGCAAAGGCACCTGGCACTTAGCACTGGGTATTTTTTTACAGTTTCTATTGCATACTGCAAGAAATGATTCAAATACAGGATTAAAATGAGACGCAGAATGCTTTTGAGTGGGCATTTTGAGTCTCAGAGAGGCTTGTGAGTTGACGTATAAAAGCAATTGGAGTCTCTTCTATGCTTACCAAGAAGGGTGGGAGGGAAAAATGACCGTCCTGAGACTAAAAAGGCATATGAGCACAGAAAATATTGAATTACCAGGTAGTTCTAAAAGCATCCAAAGCTGGTTCCTTGTACATATAGACCCTCTTCCTTTGTATTACATAGCAAGTGCTATTTTTATCTGATAAAAATATAATCCGATGGAATAATGTACGAAATGTCATGCAAGGGATATCTGTTGTTGACTAGTACATGCTAACATCTGTTTATCCCATCTGGAAAGCTTTAGAGTAGTCTGTATAGAAATAATACTGTTAACTGTGAACATATTTTGTTTCTCCTGATTCATTGTTTATTTTAAGAATTCCTATTTGGTAAAGCAGGTCTTTCTCAAGAGGTTCTTCCTTTATTATAATTAATATTTGCCTATATTTTACTTTCATTTGTGAGCTATTCTTCTTCCTACAGAAGTTTAACTGTGTGCTTGGAGAATGGTGGCAAGCAGTCAATGGAACTCATTGAGCAGCTGATAATACTAATGGGAACAAAGGACCCAGGGCCCTTCCAGGGGTAGTTTGGAGGCAGATTGTGCGGTGAACATAAAGAGCTGTTGTGCAAATTGAGATTTGTTTCCTCTTTATCACCTATTTTAGCACTGTGCTTGGCTATTGTAGCAATAAGCGTGTTCCAAACTTGGCTAGCACTGCTAAGACCCAGCTTGTGAGAAATTTTCACCCCCTAACAAAGTCTTACACTTAAAACAGTGCAGTAATAGCAGGATAATAGCAGAGAGAGGATTTAATACCAAGCCTGACCATGTTTTGTGTTAGATATTTATCTATATGAAAAGTAAGCAGACAAAAAACTTAAAAAACTGCCAGAAAACAGAAGAGAAGTCCCCAGCAGGTCCCTGACCCGCGATGCTCTGTCAGGCACGCGACACCCCATTTGCCGTGCCTGGAACCATCTGCCGTGGCACGTGTGGCTGCCAGCTGCCACCTCGGCCGAGCCCCTGCAGCCGGTGGCAGCAGCTCGCTGTCCTGGAGGAGCAGGGTCAGTGTCCTGGAGGAGCAGGGTCATGCAAGGCCAGGGCTCTGCACGGGCTGGGGGCAGCAGGTGGCCTGGGGACACATGAGTGCTGCAACCTGGCAGGACCCTGCTCCTGCCATCATGGCTTCGCGACTGAGAAGGGTGGTTCATGTTTATGGAGAGGTGTTTCCTTCTTCACTCAATCTCTGCACTTTTTTCCTGTATTTCCACATTGATAGGTGCCCATTAACCCTCCTGTAGTAATTTTCCATGCGTTCATCGAGCTGAATGCTCATCTTTGTAATTTACAGATGCTTTTCAAAGTTGCTTCTCTGTACATTTTCATGCAGGAGCAAACTCTATAACAAGAAATTCTATTACTCCACTGAAGGTCTTATTCTTTTGTTTAAAAAATAATCACAAAAGTGTTTTTTTCCTTTGGAAAGACATATTTTGTCAGCCATTGCCTCTCATTTATAACATACAACTTCTACTTAGGTATCGATCATTCCCTTGTAATCTGGGATCATTTTGCATAAATGCTAGAAAATGATGACCTCCAAGTGGTGACTGCTGTTTTTATAAGTGGAGAAAAGATTGCTTTAATAGAAGGTTTTTTTTGAGAGTTAGTCTCAAAAAACCCATCCCACCTAACCCTCCATAAAAATGCAAATGCTGTTCTTTCAAGACTTGTTAATGAATACATTAATTTACGTTATTAAAAAGCATATGTGGAACAAGATATATAAAATATAGAACATTGAAAGTGAAATTTAGGTGTTCTATACTGAAGAGCCAATTGAAACTCTTTTACCAGTTTAGTTTATTATTTATATTTTAATTAAGTTGCTCCTTCATAGAGGAACCTTTTTGTAAGAATAATTTAAGACTTTAACAATCATATCTCAAACCATTAACTGAGTAATTATGTACATTTTAATTTAAGCTCTGGGGAAGTTTTAGGATTGCTCTTTGGCAAATATTTGCTAATTGGCTACGTGGAAGTGTTATTATGGAAATATTACATTATAGTATATTATATTATATTATATTATATTATATTATATTATATTATATTATATTATATTATATTATATTATATTATATTATATTATATTATATTATATTATATTATATTATATTATATTATATTATATATTTTATGAAATATATTACTATGGAAATATTATTATGTGAACCACAAAACAATAGAAAACAAGAAATGTCAGCCCTTCTGAAAAATAACTTTTTTAATTGAGGTGAGCTTACACCAATTCTCTGTGATATAAATGGGATTTACTTTTGCGTGAGTCATAGATGGGAAGAGAGTGCAAAGAATGAATAGGAGAGCTGTGGTTTTGTGTGACCTGAGTGCAAGAATGAACTCAAGGAGGACACTTGTAGCAGAGGTGCACACTAGAGGGTGCTAGTATTTAGCATCATGACTAACGTTTATTCTTTTACTATTTGGAAATAAACAAGGGGTTCTAAGGAGTTCCCTACACAGTGTGGGACCAAACTTTAAAGTTTCTGCCCGGTGTTTGCTATGTTATTCTCATAGTATGTTTGCATTTTAGACTTCAGTTAAGTTTTTCAAGTAGTATTTATAAAACATTTGTGTCCTGATTTGTTCAAGGCCCTTCCTTTTATTGGAGTGATAGGCTTTGCTTGGATTTCAGTAAAATTTAAATCAGCCTTTAAGAATGTTAGTAGATTACTTGTTTATTTCTAATATTTTTCCCCCAACTTCTCTGTTAAATTTTGATTTTAGTAAGGTTTGTGCCTTCTAGTGTTTATTGCCCACCCTATGAAAAGCATCATTTAGAAAAGTTGAGGGATAAAATGTGTTTGCCTCAGTCTTGAGTACAGAGGTAACAGCACAGGATTTCCTCTTTGCTCACTGTCCTCTGCATCTGCTCACTCTCTTGTGATTCTTTCCTCTTGTAATTTCATCTGTGAGCTTGCTCATTTGTCTGATATCTTATCTCAGGACCTGATTTATCTGTCTTTGTTAGCTTTGAAGCCTGCACTAATCAATTCTATAATATCAGAGGATGTTCTTAGAATCTCTGCCAAGAAGTTTTTTGCTTTGGGGAAATACCAGAACATCAGTGCAGGAAAACTGGTAACCTACCCTAGAGCAGAGTTTGAATACATCTGCATGTAGACCAGAGACTTCTTTTGCAGCATCAGGTAATGTCCTTCACTGTAACAATAGATCTACTTCAGTTCATCCCATAGGCGGAAGACAGATGTGAAACGAATGAACAAGCTTTCATGTGCAGGACTACCCTTGGGGGATTTGACTAGTTCTGGTTTGGTCTGTGGGATGGAGCCCACCATGGGCAGCACAGTGAAGAGGACAGACCCTGTCTGTTGTGTGAGGGTGGCTAAAGTGTGGAAGGGGGTGCACAAAGCGCTGGTGGAAGAAGAGATGATTCTCATAGGCAAGCATTGGGACAAAAGGGGTGGTGCAAGGATGATGGACATACATACAGAAACTCCTTACGGGACAGTTAGTTAGGCAATGTTAGATGACAGAGGAGGGAGGACACCAAGATCACACAGGATCCTATAGATGTGAGAGGAGAACTTTGAGGTCCTGCTGAAGAATGTTTAAAGAAACTTTCTTTTTGAAGGAAGTTTGGCAGACAGCAGTGGAAGGTGAAGGGTCAGCGCAAGACCTGTGATTACAGGAAGCAGGGAAAGAAGAAACAGAGATCACACACAGTCTTGACAGTCTCTCTATGGCATGATGGAGGGCTCCCATGCCAGAGAAAAGGGGCAGGCAGGTGCTACAGGGGACAGTGGGGTGGCACGTGTGATGTGTGACACATCTGGTCTGTGACACAGAGCATGACCTTATTGTGTTTTCCTTGCCTTTGTCTTGCTTCAAGCCTCCCTCCATATTTTACAATACTTGCTTGGTGCCACAAAATTCATCTTGTACACTTGGCTGCTGGTTGGGTTACTGACGTCATTGTCTCCAAAAGAACCCTTGCTCTTGTATCTCTTTGTAAATCGTGGGCACCCATCGCAGGGCAGCACAGCAGAGACTGGCCTGGAGGCTTGGTGCAAAATGGTCACTCTGATAATGCTGCAAGTGGGTAAGATAGCTGGATTGTTTTTTTGCTTTCCGTTTGGCCTCACTCACTTGCTATTTAATGACTGAGCACCTTGTATAGTAAACCATATAAACAGCCTTTTCAGCGATCTTGTAATTCAGTCAATGAATCATACAGATCCTCTTTTTTATCCTTTTCCTGATGTATTTATAAACTTGCTATGCTGTGCCTGAGATAGCAAAAGTTATAAAATAACTTGAACTTCAAAGATGATGAGAAATTTCTATTCTCAGTGATTTTCTCTGCAAAAATAAGGCTCATCCTTAATTCCATTTTCTTCTACTGCATCCCGATAGTATTACATAAGAATGGAAAGGAGGACCCAACTTGTGTAATAGTCTCCTGATTTAAGGCAGAGCTGAACTTTAAAATTTGCTATGTATGTGAAGATACAAGAAAGTGTATTATACAGGGAAGTGGTATAGCGGTACCTGTCAGCATTTAGCTTGCAGGGGTACATGCCAGCTTTCAGTGTCAGGCCCCATGCAATACGAGATCCATAAGCTCAGCAATGTAGGTGCTAAACCCAGAAGCACCAGGTAAAATGCTTGGTTTTATAACAATGCTACTTTTAGCTGGGATGTTGACTAAATATGTGACATATCCTCATTGTGGATGCTACATATAAATCCTTTTCTCCTGTGTATCAGACCTTGGAATTGTTCATTCATGATTTCCCTCCTTTGTCTCTATGCCTGTCACTGGTGAACTTCATAGGCTATTGAAAAGCTCTGTCCATTTGAAAGCCTTTTCAACCAAATTACAAGCGCAAATTATATAGTGCTTTAAAATCCTTCTATATTACTCAACCTGGCAGTCAAAAAGTTAGAGCTTGTCTCAATGGAGAACATTCAAAGTGTACTTAAAACTACACTTAAACTGTTCTCAGACACCTACTGCTAGCGACCTTCAGCTTCTAATGGGAGCAGACTCTTTTAAGGCACTGTCAATTTTTTTCTGCATCAGCGTAGTCCCTCACAGGACCATTGTAAAATTAGTTCTAATCTGCTTCTTTTGATGTGTTTACCCAGTTAGAAGATGAAGTGTAATTTTGTGCTGTAGTGACTAGAGGGTTATGTATTATAAAAATACACAGTATTGTCAGTATTTCACTTAAAACAAAGGTATTTAGCTGCACAGAAGAAATGCAAATTAAAATAAAGACTTGGGAATTTTCTGGTGAATTGTGGAACATCACATAGATGTTCCTGTCTTTCAGAAGATCTCACAGGCATCCTTGGAGTGAGGAGGAGGGAGGAGTCCTCTGAAATGAGAAGACTGCTTCAATTAACAGATATTTTTTAAGTGCAAAATTGTGTCCTTGGGAAAACATTAACAAATGTGTTCTAAATAACTGGGAGTCTGAAATGTTCCCCTGATTCATTAACTTATGATTATTGTTTTGCTTCTAAAAGTGGTTTTCTCCCATCATTTGTATTTCCTTCTTCAGTCCCATTATTAACTTGTGATTAAATTGATTTTACTCAAGCTCTGACAACAAAAAAATTGTCTCACAGAAGTATTCAGCAGTGCAAGTTTGGGCACTTCATTATTTTCTCTTTAGTAGTTGATCAGCAAGTGTTGTTTGGTTGTTGTGGGGTTTTTTGTGTGTGTTTTTTGTTTGTTTGGGTTTTGTTGATGGTTTTTTGTTTTGGTTTGGTTTTTTTGGTAGAACACAGAAGAACTTCAAGTATGTTAAAGTGAATGCACTGAAAAATGAAATGCATAACATTATTGTACTAGTGGCATCTGCTGTGGGTTGGACTCTTGAGGAGAAAAATGAGAGGAAGTTGCTTACAATTCCACATCGAAGTGATGCTGTCTACCTTTTTGTCACATCATCCATCCTTTCTCCTATAATCATCTGCTATGCTCACCTTCACAGTGTTTCCCCATTGGAGGACAGTCACAGATCTGTCCTGGCCTAGAAGACACAGGTCACTGATGTGTTTCTAGTTCAAGTGCCAGGAGCTGCCTGTACGTAGAGCTCCTAAACAGTGCTGTGATTTCCCTGAGCTGCTTTAAGCACCTCTACAAGGCATCTTTCTCTATGTAAAAACATCCTCTAAGCAGTAATCCTTTTCCCTTCCTGATTTTAATGTGGTTTTACCCTTCTCTTGTTGACCACAGAGCTTTCTGTGATACATTTTTCAGATTCTTTTGAACTAAATGCATGTGCTTCAGTTCACACACTGCAAGTGCTACTGTTACCACAGACTGGAAGGAATCTGTTATAGGACTTGATGTTAGCTGGAAACTGAGAGGCTTGTAAACATCTTGTAGCTTACAATAATAATTCAGGATTCTAGACTCCCAAGATATTTAAGGATCTCTCTAGGGCGAGGAGTCAGAATATCTCTCACTGTCATTAAGGCCTAAGAGCACAAATTAGTTTGACTTTTTCACAAGCCGAGGGGGGTGGTAATAGTTTCTATTTGCTCTTCTGATTTCCGGGCATAAAAACAGGAACCAACGTGATACCAACTTTTTCAGTGTATTTCCAGGCTGCTGGTAACTTCAGAGAGCTGGCATGGCTAGTGGAGGGGGGCTACAGATCACACTAGGTATACAGGTTAGGTTGGGTAGCTGCTAGAAGTTTACAGCTGTAGTAGCTACTAGCTGTACTGGGGTTTGCAGGCTTGTGGAAAGATGCTCTGAAGAAGCTGAACTGCATCTAGGTGAAGCAATATGGAGGTCCTCATGGCACCCTCTGGCTTTGAATTTTTCATGTTCTTCACTCTTGTACCTCCTTCAACAGTATTTTAGGTCAGGGATGAAGGGATTTCTGCTTCAGTTTCTGCTGTCATCCGGTGGAATTTATTGATTCACATAAAACATGTGGAGGCAGCTGTTTGGCAGGCATATGCTCTTGTAGCAACACTAGAAGAGCAG
Source organism: Nesoenas mayeri (assembly GCF_963082525.1). NCBI lineage: Eukaryota > Metazoa > Chordata > Aves > Columbiformes > Columbidae > Nesoenas > Nesoenas mayeri. The sequence goes on along the minus strand of NC_137551.1, from coordinate 10,277,233 downwards.
AGGAAATAGTGAAGCGTGAGTCCTAGTTCACATGTAAAAAATGTCTGTGCGAGAGCACACCAGAGGCTCATGAGGATGAACTGCTCTTCAGTTGCTGGCAGCAAATGGCAAGAATAATCTAATAGCAGGGGAGGTGCTGGTACCTGAATGCATAAACACAAGTTTTGGGTTGTATGAAGAGGTTTGCAAGCATGGAGGGATCATCATAATAATACCTGATGGCTTCATTTTTGTCCCTCTCTGTGTCTGATACAGTGTAATAAAAGAAATGTGGTATTTTAGCATTATACTTAGAGAAAGCTGTGAGTGATGCCAGATACAACCTGCTGTCCCTTGAGTTACTTTGCTGACAGATATAAATCAAAAACTTTTTATTTATGAAGTATTCCATAAAATATAATGAAAATAAATAGAATACTTTGAAGGTATAAAATAGATTTTTATTTCTGATGTTTATATTATGAATCGCTCTCTTGATTTCTACCCTAATAATCTGATTTATGCCCATTTATTTTTTACTTTTGTTTATATGTAATCTGATATCTTACCCTGGTTGTCTTCTTTTAGGGCTAAAAGAGGATCATAAAATCGTGATGCAAACCAACACAAATGCTTTATTCTTCTAAGTCACCATTTTTCATATGTTGCAATAACTATAATAGACAAAGCTAATGCAAAAATATGTGAACCAAAATGGCTGCAATTCTTCCTTTTCCATTTAATAATAACAGTTGCAGTATTCTTAGTATATTTAATATTGTAATTTAAAATAGAGATTTTCCCCATGAAGCTATACTGACTTCTTCAGAAAGGAACCACTAACAATACTTAATAATGTTCACACTCTAAGCCTTTTAAAATCAGTTATTCCTCACACTGCTTCTCAGATATGTGTGGGTAAACATATTAAGACAATATAATTATTATGAAATGAAAAAAAGTTCAATTTTCTTTTTTTTTGTTTTAATTTGTAAAAGCTGAAATTTAAAAAACATATGGTGTGTCAGCAAATAAAATATATTCAGCAAAACATTTCCTTTAATCCCAGCTGTGGTTTTCAAACTGGATTTTTCTTTTTGATTTCATGCAATTCTGAAATCATTACAAATGAGGTAAAATAGGAGATCACCAGTCTGCCAGTTAGAGGACAGTAATGCTGATTCAAGTGGACATGCTGATTCAAGTGGACATGCTGATACAGAGGCATAGCAAGTTATTCTATGTAAAGAGCTGCCTAAGCATCTCAGTATTCACTTGAAAATATGTTATATCTTATTTTTATTAATTTGATCTTTTTTTTTTTTTAATTGTTATTCATCTGTATAAATTATACAAAGTTTTTTTTTGTTCTGCCTGATCAAGTAATAGGGGTCTTCCAAAATAATTTTCATCTGCCACCCTGTTATAATCTTCATATGAGTAAAACAGCCAAGGAAATGAAAAGAGAGGATCACATCTCAGTTTACAGAAAGATTTCCTGCTATACTGCATGAAATATTGTGTGCAATACTTAGGTTTGGTCTAGTTTACACCAAAATGTCAGTACAAAGTTTCTTCATGGATACAGACCTGATACAAGGTGTTGAGGACCACTTGCTTGGCATATTATAATGTCCCAACTTCGACTTTCAAAAGAAGCATCAGGTTAGTGTGTAATCATTATAATCCAAGTATGTATTTTCCATGTATTTTCACAATTTATTTGGAAATGCTTAATCCTAGGAAGTGTATAGCCAGTTGCGCACATACCATTTATTTTCTAAGTGCCATCTTTCTACCTTTAGATTTTCTCCTTTTCTTTAAGCTGGCCAACCTGATTAACCATATATTTTACAAACACTTGCAAGAAGATTATAGTTGCCTGTATGTAATTCATGGCAAAAAGAATGTCTCACATCTTGCATGGTATTGCTGTCAGGGCGCTTTTTTTGTGTGTTTTTGTGTTTTGGGTTTTTTTGAAGAGAAACAGTTAAGAAGAAAGAAGGATTGCGGCAGGATGTGGGGAGAGGAGCTGAATTGTGTAAGAAGTAAAGGTGGTTAATGAGATCACAGGATGTAAGAGGAACCCATGGACCTGTCCAGGTTCTGACTGGGACTTAGGAGAACTAGGGGAACAAGCCCTTATTGCTTGTCTTCCTTAATCACTGGTTGTAGAAACACACCTCATTTTAGTAAATTTAAAAAAACAAACAAACAAACAAACAACTTTATGAAGCTGAGAGTTGTAGTTTGTCTTTAAGAGGGGGCAGGCAACAGGTACAGTTGCTCTCCACAGTGTCAAGATAGCTGTCATTCATTTCAAGCTAAATTGTTGTTGTTTTTTTTTTCCCTTTGCCACTTCTAAGGTGTTTATTTGCACATATTGCTGAGCAGGTGACTTCAAGTTGGAAACAAACTCCTTTTTCTCTTTCTGCAGAGGAAGAAAATTTGAGGCCATACAACGAAGTGGTTATGTAGGAGATTTTTGGATAAAGTTAAGTGTGTTGAGATGGAATTTGTGCAGAGATTGCATTGATTTTTAATAAAATAGAGTGGTATAGAGCCCTTGGAGCAGGATATTGGAGCCTACCTCACCTCTGACTTGAACAGGCTTTGAAGAGTCCTTATGCAACTGATACCAAATCAGCTGATGCACCTCACTTTGCTCCTTGTAGTTGAGTCCCTTTAATATGGAGAAAGATCCTTCCTCAATGACAGGTCCAGCAGAAAGCCTAAGTGATGAATGGTCAGTCCTACTGAATTATTTTCCCACTCTGTGAAGAGCCTATGCTTTATTATTGTGGAAGAATACTGAGTGGGAAGTAAAAAGGAAAGGAAGAGAGGGAAAAGTGAGAGGAGACATTTTTGTATTAGTGTTATAATAGACACTATAAAATTACTGATGGTATCGAGGGTTCTTCTGTTCATACTACCATTACAAATACTAAACTCACTTTAAGTGGTGTGAATTTTCCCTCGCTGAGCCTTTATGTGTTGAGTTTCTGCCCAAAGCACATTTTTATGATTATTTTAAGCTCTTAATAAAAGTTTCTGCAAGATATGCTGTCAGAGATTTAACAAGAATATAATGAATAAAGTTGCAAAGGAAAGTGTATTGAGTAGAAAGTCAATACTGTGAAGCTGATGTTGTGTGGAGTAATTCCCCCAATATTCCTACAGTAATAAAATAATTAAAAATCAGCGTGTTATTTAAAAAAATAAAAATAAAAATTAAAAAATATGTTGTCCGCTGGACAGATGGAAGACAAAGGTGACTTGGTGCTAAATATATTCCTCTCAGCACCCATAATCCATACTGTTCATAAGCTTTAGCAACAGCCATGTCCTGCTTAGGATTCAGTTCACATTCCTCTGCACATTCTGCAGCCATTGCATTATCTGCAGAGGCAGGAGCAACGACAAATAGTACCAGAATGGAGCAGCCCAATGACTGACCTGGGAGATGACAGCTGTTTGCTGAAATAATTACAAGGAAAAAGTGCTCACAGCCCCCCAAACTTCTCCCCAACAAATGTACATATTTGGCAGGTTTCTGTCCCCTTCCAAAGAAAATCATCATTGCAAAACAAGAACAGAGATAAGCGAGGGGAGATGGTCTATTGTATCATTTGTATTTGTTTTCTTGGATTTTTTGGAATGAAGGGTTAGTGAATGTGCTCCTTGTGTTCCAAAAGTGTAACAAGTAATGATTTTGTATATAGGGATGGCATAAAAGGGGGCTTTATCCAGTTTCATTCACACAAAATAATTTGACAATTGCAAACTCCTTTTTATGATTAACACAGGATCACTAGTGTACCAATTATTAATGCTGTGTCTGATTTGCTGAGTTCCACTTTATTGATTTTATTTTGATTGGAGTGAGACTGATTGCCACCTTGGAAAACAAAGTTGTCCTTGAATGACATTATTTAAGTATTACATTCCCCTAAACATTCATTAAGCCTCATGTTTTAATTAAAACTAAGTAATACAGTGTTGGAGTTGCTAGAACAGAAGCTGCAAAAACTGGACATACCTGAGGACCTTTTCCCTCTTACTAGAAAATGCCTAAATCACTGTGGAAGAAAGAAGCCAGTGAAGTTTTTGAGGTTTTTTGAGAGACCATCTACATTAAAATGTGACTTTTTTCTGCTATACATTTTTTCTTGATTGTTCATAGAACCATTTTTATGTTTTATGTATGTATACATGTCTGTTGCTTTCGTGTTCTTTTACTGACTCTGTCAGTAAAGATAACGAGCTTTAGGGCAAGGGAAGAAGCCAGCCCGATAGGCTTCTGGTCTGAATTCATGAGGTCTAGGCTCTACTGCTTGCTGCATGATATTGGACAAATAATCTTTGTTCTTGTATTTTCCCTCCTGCTTGTTTTACTGCCACCTTAGTTTCTTTTTAATGAGAACCTTGCTGAGTTTGGTTAAGTTTATATATCACTGTTCTCTTCCTTGCTGTTGTTACAGGCCCCTGTATTTGTTTTGCATGAGATCTTGTGTTAACTTCTCTAAGAGTTTTGACATGTCCCACATACCTCTGTTGGTCACCATGTTGTCACTTCTCACTCATCAGTGAAGATTCGTTTCTCTTGGCTCTGCCACACTGCTTTCACCCAATATTCAGCTCATGTGCAGAAAGAGCTAAAAATATCTGCTTTTTATCATGTAGAACTTTTTACCTGTAGATCTAGAGTTGTTTAACAGTTCACATCTCTGTTTCCCAGTGTCATTACAGAGCTGCAGAGAACATGGACTGAATTCCTGAGGCCACATAGCTGAGTAAAGGGCAGAATATAAGGCTAGAAACAATCATATGGCTTGCCTTCCTTGTGAAAAAAATTGATGAACAGGCAGGTACCTCAATGTATTACATAGCTCATGTTCCCTAGGATGAAGAAGACTAACAAGAAGTCATTTACTTCTGTTGTTCCACGTATGTCATAATTGAGAAGTATTTTGCTAATAATTACTACCTGATACATCTGAACCTATTCAGGAATTTATCACTTCTGCAGCAAAAGAGCTGCTGTTGAGTCAGCAGTTTCCTAGTACAATGTAATAATAATGAATGTAAGAGGTTTTGGCAAAAGAATTTGCTTAGTGTATGCTCTTTTATGATTAGAGGTGGCACCTGGGCTTTCAGGTAAAATGCTTGAAGAATTTAGATAATAAAATACCGTGTTTTGTACACTTTTGCCTTCTAAAAAGTGACATATATGTGTTAGAAATAGAATAGAGATTTTAAACAACAACACATTTGCTTTGGCCCAGTGAAGTCTGGAGAAAATAGGGAGATTCTGTCTGTTGCTCTTTATTACTTATCATTGCTCACTCAGGTGAGCAGACTCAAACATAGCACTTTTGGTGTTTAATTTACCAACATTGCTATCTGTAGAAAATGCAAAAATATACATAATGAGACAGCCATAACTGGAATTTGCTAGGGTTTATTAATGCCTTATCAGGACTTTGGAAGGTTCTGCACATATGTACTCTTCATTTGCATTATCTTCATGAATTTTGAAAATAGCCTAAGCTAAGATGTTCTCCATGGCTCATTAGCTCCTCAGAGCTTTGACAGAGGAACATTGGTCAGATAAATCAGCAACGCGTAACGTTAGAAAAATAGGAGATTTAGTTTTTAATTATATGACAGCATTCAGCGATGGATGCAAAAGCAGTGTCGTGACTGCAGAGGCAATCCATGTTTATAGAATTATCTCTGGATAATGGCAATTACTTTATGGATGCTAAAGGACTATATTTTTTTCCAGTGGAGTTGAGTTATGAAGAAACAAAATGCCATGTATTTCTTTGTAGTAATAATTGAAACTGAATGGTATGTTAACCACTGTTTGAAATCTGGTTCTTAGAAGATTACAACGGATATAGCCTGATGTAACTGAAACCAGTTTTGATGGTAATAGGTAAAATACCATGTAATTTATGACAATTTCTATTGGTTGAAGAATTGTGGTACACAAAGAAAAGACAAAATGAGTTAAGATAGCAGGATAGCATTGTTTTACATTACTTTCTTGGGCTATGCTAGATGAATATGTTTCTAACAGAAATACCAACATCCCAGAAAGTGAGCATGGCCCTTGGATATCACAGGCTGTGAATTTTTACCTACTTATGTTTAGAGTAAGTGGGAAGAGTGGATTAGCGTTTGGATCTCTTGGAACTGAACCATTCTAATGTTTTGTTTTCAGATTAAATCCCAACCTAGACTGGGCCTACTCTCTCATGCTGACATACCTACATTTCTGGGAAATTTAATTTCTCTATTATATTTAAGTAATTTTGGACATATCATCTAGTCAAACTCTGCACCTTGACCTGACATTAGGTAATCGTATGTGCCTGCTGCAGAGTAGAAGGCACTATAGATGGCCCCAGGTGGCTTGTTGGGACAGTTCTGGACTGGAAGCATTGTAATTGCACCCTCCAGCTGGGATCATTCACTTGTTATTGAGCTGGGGTCTCTGGTTGCATTAGCTTGGAGCTCCTCGCTCTGCTGTCCACTGTGCTGCGTGGGCTTGCCCGTGATTCCTTTTTTTCAAGGTACGATTTTCACTCAATATTGAAACACATCACAGAAACTTCCTAATGATTTTCACCTATTACAAAAAATCAGTTCAGTAAATTTGCCCCAATACAATGGTTCCTTATTTTAATTGTTCTTTCTAGTGCCTGCCTTTATCTGGCAGTCACTGGCCAGAGCTGCTGGCAGGTTTAGTACTACAGGGTGCCTCTACTCTCCCCCAGCCACTGCTGTGACTGCTCTGCAATTGAAGTTCAGCTTGCTTAGGAAAATAGATCAGTCAGTACTGCTCAGAAACCAGGATCAGTCCAATGCTGGCATGCAGGGTTTGTTATTCAGGGAAGTAGGGTACCACTCTCTGTACTGCAGCTAACTGGTACCCAATGCTGTCCCACCCCATAGCTGCCCAAATCCAAAGAAACTAACCTGAGAATTTCTATGTTTTTGTACCATGTATCAATGCAAATTGCGCATTCTTCCAGTGCTTTCTATTTGAAATGCTACTTTTTCCATGTCCTGGACACACATGAGGGCAACACCACTATTTTATTTGTGCTACCATTGAATATCATCTTTAGATATTGCCCTATTTGCACAAACTCTCTCCACAGGTGGTGTTGTGTTGTTGTGGGTTTTTTTGTTTGTTTGTTTGGTATTTTTGTGTGTGTGCGTGGGGTTTTTTTTAAGGCTTTTTTTTTTCTTTTCCTTTTTTTCACATATTTTTTAGTTGTTTATTGATTGCAGAAATCCACCTTCTAATTTTGTCATCTCGCTCTCATCTTTCACACTGCAAAACTACCCTGTACTTCTGTTACACAGCTACAGTAATTACATTAAATATTTTCTGGCCCGCTTTAAGTCATGCTGTGTGCTCTTGACCCTTCTTCAGGACTTGCAACACCCCTTTTGCCTTCTGTAGAGTTTTTTCCTTTCCTGTATCATTCTCCAGGAGTCAACTTTTTCTTCTTATCAGAGAAAATCTGTGGCTTTGGTTCAAGACATATGGTGTATACTTTACAGGTGAACGCACCTTGTAGCGTGTATTCCCAAGCTACCTTTTTAGTCTTTAGAAAGCATTTTCCTCTGAAAGTCTAATTTTGATCAGTAGGAGATATTTGTTTACCCTGTTACTTGTTCTGCTCTTATTCTTGACTATGACTGCTATATGTGCTTATACCATGACTTTGCCTCATCACTTCAAGGTGGCTGCTGGGCCTGTGCTCCTTGCAGTATCTCATATTTTGCCATATGACATGACCTAGATCCTGTAAGAACTACTACTGTGATTTTTTGGGGGGCTTGACAATAGCTTCAGCTATGCATTAAACCTGAAACTAAGAACAGATATCTACCTGATTTGAATGCAACACTGACAGCTTTGCATATCCGTGGCCAGTCTTGAGAGGGGAATATCAATATAAATGATTTTGTGCTATCAAACCAGTGGGTAGTCAGTAATACTGAAGTATTGATATTAAAGATGCTGAGCCAGTAGTTGAGTATAACACTGATCTTCACAAATAATGATTGATCCAACCTTCCTTCTTTTTTTTTTTTTTTTTGTAAGTGGTGCTATTACATAATCTTTAACATACTACTTATACAAAAGTATGGTGCCAAAGGCTAAGTTAGCATATAACAAGTTGATGGCTAATGGGACTGTCTGAATCGAGTACCAATTGTTATTAAAAAAAAAAAAAAAAAAAATTTGTATGTGCATTAATTCTGTGTTACTGTAGAAGATGCCTCATTTCCTTGTTACATTGAGTGTTTACATTGGATTTGTAGAATTATTTGTAGTCACTTACATATGATGCAGACCGTCAAATTTGAAATGCAGTTTAGAGTTTTTGCCCTGAGACCTACCACAGCATTTGTGTTTGGTAGATGGAAGAAAACGTAATAGGGAAAGCTTTTGAAGAGTGAGAAGTAGCAGACTATAAAATATTAGGCTGAAAAATAAATTGTGGAAGTCAGCTCAGCAAGACTGGAAATCCTGTAGTCACTGGCAAAGAGAGTATTAAGAAACCTACACAATCTTTTCTATCTAATCTTCATACTTTTGTTAAGTTTTGAGTGTTTGAAGATTGAGAGGGTTGGTTTGAGGTGGTTGAAAAACTATAAATGAGAGCACTTTTTTATTAATGTGGGTAAGTCAATTTATTAATTGTAATTTACTTTGTAACAATAGAAATGTTGGAAAACCGATGAGACTAAGAATGGTGTTTAGAAATGTAATGAAACTGTTCACTAAGCCTTAATTAACCACCAGTCTTTATGCAGTGCCCTTCAGTAGCAGGTCTTTTTAACTTCATTCTTCAAAAGAAGTAATTGTACTGTTTCTCAGGGCTGCTGCAATACTGTAGCAAAGGGCCAAAATAATTAATCATAATACAGTGTAAGTGATTTCAAGCTTGTGTTTTTTACGATCTGTGCTCAGCTCACTGAATATGAACCTTCCACTTCACTTATTCCTGTATATTTGTATATTAATGTACCTGCATGTTGATGTAGGTTTGCTAACTTTAATGGACTCAGGTATAGTGATGGCAGTTATCCATCTACATTTTGATATGTTTATCTGCATTGAGGAAATTCTTTGCATGATGAATCAATTTTACATGTTTCTGCTCCAGTAGAAAATGTTCCCGTGTATTTCACAAAGATAAGTTGGTCTTAAGAATAAATAGCTGCAGTCAATCACTTGTTCTGAAGTTCAAAGATTTGGATTTCAAATCTAAGTTAGTGTGACTGTAGGTTATCTGAAGAGTGACTGATCATACAGCCAGAGCATTACTCATAGCTCTAATATTCAGTCTAAATTTAGGAATGTTTGTGGCTAATTTGTTTTCAGACAAATATTTGCATTGTTTTTTCAGCGACAGAAAATGAAGTTCCAAATACCCTGAAAGAAACTTGTGTAAGGACAGTAGACTTTTTTTACAATAACTTATGATTATTTGCATCTAAAACTATATAAAAAAAAGTTAGTCAAGCAACCTGTTGGATTTTTCATCTAAGCAGGTGAGCAAATGCAATTTGAGTGTTGGACAGATCCCTTTCCTGCAATGTGAATATGAAAGTTGCAGTGTATTTTTGCCATTATGGCTTTTTGTAGTGTCGTCTTTTCTTCATTCACATCTGCTGCTCAACTTTCAATATTGATTCAATGGGAATTTGCTGTAATCAAATTATTCAGTAAGTTCTGCTAAAATTAATAAAAATAATTAAAATATAGTCTAAAACAATTTTGTTATAAAAATGAATAAGTGAACAATCAAATAGATAATGGTGTGGTTTTGTGCAGACACTACTTATCAGAGCATGAATGTGGAACACAGCTTGCAAAATTGCAGTCCAATATTTTGTATGTATTTATCAATAAGTGTGAATAAGAATATTCTATTCATCTCCTCAAATAAATATATGTATTTAATATAATAATATTATATTATTTCTTTTTATCCTCATGAATAGCTAGTGAGTCTAAGTAATTAGTAATCTCTGCTTAAGGAAGCATTATCTCTCTTTTAGAAAGGGAACCAAAGCAAAAATTAAATTATTTTCCCAGTGTTTTGTATGAATTCTGTTGTACTGATGGAATTAAGAAAATTCATTACTGTCCTTAGATGTAAAAAAGGGATTTCACTCTTCAAGGCTTAATACAGAAGCATTTTTCTCTTTTTACATACCTGAACTATTTCTATGCTGGTGAATTGATCTTTAATAGTGCAGTCTTTTCTTTTCCCCTATCTAGCTTTGTTCCATTACCTCATTTTTTTTGCATGTACAAAAATATTTCATGCCCGGATCTTAACATAATGTTTAAATGTAAGCATATGCAGAGCTATGTTGAGGTCCGAGAACTATTCCCATAGGATGAAAACAAGCAAGGGAGAAATTAAACTGCATGGCAGATAAACTTTATGGCAGAGTTATATTAGGTTGTGAAACAGTCATTTTAGGGAAATATTAGAAACCCATTCACTTGAGACTTTTATAACTAGAATTGACAAAACACTAGAAAACACTCTATAGAGTGAAAGTTGTGCAGTGCAGAGAGGTTAGATGAAATAGGATAAAGGACCTCTTCAATCTTGAAATTCAATGATTTTGGAACGGTGACAAATCATATCTGTGGTGTGTACTTCAGACTTCCATGTGTTATCAACATGTATCTAAAAATTTACCCATTTAGTCACTGAATTTCTAACTTGCTATTCTTGTTCTCTCATGATAGCTAGCTTGAAAGAAATAGTTTGGATGATGGTAGCCCACTCCATTTACAGCACATGATGGTGCATTAAAGAAAGATTTGTGAAAAGCATCCTTGAAACAATCCTGCTATTGATAGACTTTGGGGTTTTATTGTCCTCTTTTTTGCCGTTTGTTTGTATTTTCACTTTTTACAGTACTGTTAAACTGGCTGTTGCAGTTCTCTTTCTTGAAGTCTGGTTTTATGTCCAAGTAGGAAAATCTGCTCATTTTCGATAGCTGGAATTTTTCAACCTTAATGTCATTGTATTTCCCTTACAGGTTCATGTTACATCATTAGATTGTTGATGTTCCCTAACAATCTTTTGTCAGCAGAATTTCCTATAGTTATTTCATCTGTAGAAAAATAGAACATCACAGTTATTGATAAAAGAGAAATGCTTACTCCTATAGTGACTTTTAAAACTAATTCAGATGATTTCTGTGGTGGTTGATGTTACTCATTTTTTTTATTTTTTATTTTTTTATTTATTTTTATTTTTTTTTAAAAAAAAAAGGAAAGGAAAGGGGAAAGGAAAGGAAAGAAAAGAAAAGAAAAGAAAAGAGAAAAGAAAAGAGAAAAGAAAAGAGAAAAGAAAAGAAGAAATTGGGATTGTTCAGAAACTCAGAGTTTCATATCTCTTAAGAGCCGCTGCAGTAGTGACCAAAAGTCATTGCTATCTGTATAGGTTTGCTGCTAAATTTACACAGAAGTTCTAGGAAACAGTTCTAGAAGTTGTGAAGCTTCATAAAGCTAAGCCTTGAGATACAATTGCTATTAAGGAACTTAATGCAAACTTGACATGCAATATAAATGCAACTTGTCTTTAAAAACATTTAAAATTGGTGTCCTGAAAAAGCTCTGTTTAATTGTACTTTAGTCTTTAAGGTCACTTTAATGAAAATCTAATTTAGAACATTTGTGTGCTGATGCTGTTTTAGTACAAAAGCCATGGAGTTTTGCCTTAAGTTAAAAATTACAAAGGACTCATTTGACTATTTGCTCTACTTACATTTTCTTTTGATCCCTACAGACCTTTCTTGTGCAGAACTTTCATTTGCTGCATTTGGTTTCATTTAGTTGAGATATGGGGTCAAGTTCTGATACTATAAATCCAGAAATAATAGTAAAGCATGTGCTAAGGTTATTCCGGTGATACTTGGAAAAGTAAATCAGAGATAAAGTCTGGATTTGCATTTCCACCTGGTGACAGATATCTCCTACAATGCTGGGAGACTTCTTCTGCTTAATATAATGGAAATTGCATCTGAATTTGATCTGGGAAACGATGTTTTTCTACTGTGGTTGTGCAGGATTGGATCGAATATTAGGGAACACTTTTCCAAACCAAGAGAGATTTTGAAGAAAACTCTCTTGGGCATGTTAATATGTCTATGTTAAAACTTCTCAAAGAGAAGTAACCAAGAGTAATCTGTTAAATCAAGGTAGTTTTCCCTCTCACATTCAAGCCTTGGGGAATTTTCACTATTTATTAGCTAATAGCCTTTAAATGAGGACTTGAAGTTCACTGTAGAAGATCAATAATTCACATGAGCAAAAATTCCCCAACAGACCCAACTTCCTATGACCGAGTTCAGTCAAAAGTTTCCAAAGAAACTTGATGGTGACAATTTTCAGCATTGGAAAGGGAAAACAATGTTTTGGTAACTGAACTGTTATTTACGGTTTCCTGACACTATTGTATCTCTGCTTTCTATGAGTCAACATCAGCTGTTGCTACCTCTGTATCAACTTGTGTGTGCTCAGACCTCTCCTTAATATTCTGCAGTAATTTTCATTTTTTGTCTGCTTCAGAAATTTTGTCTGATGTGATTCTGGAGTAACAACAGCAAAATCCTGAATTGTATTCTACCTCCTGTCTGTATTCTTTACTTTAGGAGTGCTTGCCATATGAAAATGTTCTCTCAAAGCAGAATATTGTAGGTACTGTTTCTCAGATGGCACTGCAAAACACTGTGAATTACTTCAGCAACTAGTGACTTATTGCAAAGTGTAATTTGTTACATGTATTCAGGTAGAAAAGAGTATGTATAAAAATGTTCTTTCATATCTGAATGCTTTGCTAAACTAATTGTGCCTTGTGTCATCATGGTTAATAGGAAATGATTTGTAAAAGGACCACACTCCAGAACGATGGTTTATGTGTAGATATGTGTGTGTGTGTGTGTGTGTGTATACAAGTAGTGACAATTTATAATTTCATATCGATCTTTTCACCATCAGAGACTCTAAATCTTACAGTTATAATGCAGAATTGTCAGCTTTGAATGTTAGGCTGTCAGATACAAACGTTTCAAATGTTGCACTTGATTCAATCACAACCAGAACATTTTTTCGATAAATCATTCTGCTGTAGATTTTGCAGTTGCAAGATTTTGGTCCTGTTAAAATGCTTACACGCTTCCACTGAAGTTAAGATACTTATTTGGCTCTACTGAATTGGTGAAGCAGAAAGTTACCTTTTGGATTCCTAGCAGCTGACTGTCTTCATTATTTGTCTTAAAGCACATTGATGAGTGATGTAGTTGATATTAAAATGGAAGAAACTGAAAACTTTGAGATTTATTTTATCAGTTATGTAAATCTCTGTCAGATATCAAGTACCTTTTGAGAATGAGCACCCTGTTGATAAAAATTTGAATATTTGTAAATTTGGACAGCCAAATTAACACTGCACTGGCAGTGGTTTGCATCTGTTCACAACTTTTGACAGCAGCAGTTTACAATGTGCCATCTGTAATCACTAACTGCTTAAAAAGAGGATAACAAATGTTTACTATTAACAGTTAACATGAATCAAGACATTTAAAAGATCTTGTGCGCCAAACTATCTGACATTTCTTCGTATAATACTCTACTCCTGTTGATTGGGAATGCCCTGTAGGTATGAACTGCACCATCAGTCCCATACGTTGGGTCCTCTCTCTCCTACAGTGTAAACACAGTAACGTATGATCTTTATTTTAAATTATTGGAGGCCCTGCTGGTTTCATTAATGTTCATTCTCCCATTTTTTGCACCTTCCCCTCTGTTTCTTGCTGAAATGCTTATTCTCCTGATGGCGTTACCCAAGGCAGTTGTGCGCTCTCTGTATATTTGACTTATCTGATTGTTGAGTAGCAGCTTGGTCCTTGGACACATTCTGTTTCTGATGGTGTTAAATTGCTGTGGTACCTGTACATTTGGGCAGTGTGCCACAAGAATTTCTCCATAATAGCACACAAATAATGTAAAAAATGTGGTCCTTAGCTGAAAGTTTCTCTTTTCCATCTTCTGTAATCGAGGAAGGTCTCCTGAGTTTTTTGGTGACAAATGTTTGTTAACATCAGTGTTACTAGAAATCAGACCTCAGCAGCTAAAGGAATGTTTAGGTCTCCAAGTCAGCTTTGTGATTTTAGCACTAAGTGTATAATGTTTGCAGAATAAACAAATGTAAAATATCGGCATTAACTTTCTCCAGTAAACTCTTTTAATTGCCTGCATTTTAATGAAAGGACATTCTGTGGAGGAGATTTTAAGAATTAACAAACTGTTAAATGATTGGTGCAGTTACAACAGTGGTGATAAGTTATCATTTTGGCTTAACAGAGGCAGGATCCCTTTTAAATTCCACCACCATATATAACACTGTATCTTCCCAAGTTTCATTTATATGCAAATATTTTGGAATGTAATGCATACATGGTCTGTCTGTGGCAAAATATATGTGAATCTTGTGGCCAAAGTGAATATTGTTTTCATAACTTCAATTGCTACAGGTATTCAAAATAGGTTAGGGAAGAAATACACTTAGGCTGAAGGCAGCATGACAGGCAGGTTAAAATAGAAGGAATTTATTAGAAATGTCTTAAACGAGATCAGTATTTAGATAGTTTCTATTATAAATATACAAAAATCACATGCAGGAAAATTTTACTTACATGTAAAGTTTTATATCACAGAAGTACTATGGCTTAAAAATGTATAAAACTTGTTTTTGTTAGAAAATAGTTTTTACAGGTATTTAGCTGATGTATGATTGTATGGTATAGATATGTGAGGTACGTTTTGCTCTAGATTAATATCTATTATATAAAATATATTAATGTATATAAATGGACTCCCTTGATTGAACTTTAAAGTGCAGCACAGTAATGCCTGCAGCATAGCAGTCAGTAATAGATGAAGTTTATGTAAGTAAGTAAAATTAGATTATTCACCAAGATATAAACAGAGGAGAAAAGTTATGCTCTAAAGAAATCAGGGAAATTTTAAAGGAAATTTTGAAAGGAGCTCTGGGGGGTTGGGGAATATTAATAACAGAAAAGTCCTGGAGAAAATCAACACCACTGTAAATATCTAGTGGAAGGTGATCTGCAGTGACTGCTGAGGGAACATACATCAGATGAGAAAGTTTATATTAAAAACCTGGCATGTTCCACCTGGCTATTTTTAACACGCTACAGAAAATGCAACTGATTCCCCTTTCTGCTCACACTTTTCTCTTTGAGTAGCTGTCATATTCCTGTCACATGCACCACATTTTTCAATAATTGTCTCTTTTTCACCCTATCCTTCTCTTATTACTCCATAATGAACACTATAAATATATAGAATAGATCTCAAAATAGAACTACTGAGTCCTGTTAACTTTGCTGACTAAGAATTGCATATAACTAAGATTGACATATAAAGCTTTTTAGTTTCATCTTTTAACTGTGGATTTGATCTTATATTTGTATTTACGTCTTGTGGGGTGTTTTTGTTTTGGTTTGTTCTTGTTTTGTTTTGGTACTTCGAGGCTTTTTTGTTTGTTTGTGTTTTTTTTTTTTGTTTGTTTTTTTTAATATGAAGCTAGTTTTGACTCAACACTTTCTGGTGAAAAAGCACAGAAATAAACTTGTGTTTTAATTATGGAGAAAATGTTTCAACTTTCCTAGACTAACTCAAAGACCTGTTCTTTAGCAGAAGGGTGGTGTTTTGGTTCGTTTGTGGTATGTGTGTGGTGTTTGATTTTTTTTGTTTTTGTTTTCAACAGACATATTTTGGCAAATCATTTATGCAATAGGCCTTTGCACAAATAACTACCTTTAATAGTTATTTGGGTTCTGTTTATTATTGGTAGCGAAAAATAGAAAATATTTGCTTATTTTGTGAGTAATAAGTTCAAATGCCCATTGAATAGCTTCTTGTATTTAGACAAAAACAACTTTAATAGCTTCATTCATCATCATATGTGGAATGACAATAATATCTGTGCTTTTTCAATTCCATCTCAATATTTACAAAGCTAGAAGCAGGTTTTTTTCCAGGCTGATTTCTTTAAATAAACGTTAGCAAGAGAAGAAACGTTTCTCCTTAGGTAAACTTGGCTCTTTTCACTATACTAATTAGCTGGTATTGATTAGTACAGCATACTGAAAATATTATATAATGTGTCAAAATCCAAGCAAGTCTCATTTATCTACACAAACACTGCTATTTCTTTAATTTTTGTCAAGATTCAGATTCACTTGAGGAACATTATTATCTGGCTTTAGCTATGATAGTCTATATCTGTAAATATTTTTAAAGCATGTGATGCAAACTCATTAATGTCAATGAAATGGACTTTTCTGTTGGCTTTAACAAGATTTAGTTTAAGTACTGAATATACTGAAAATACTGAAAAAATATCTCATTATACCAAGATACTGAACTAGGTTGTGACCCGATTGTGTTTTGAAAATAAAAAAATGCTGCTCTACCTGGAATGAAGCATCACTGCAGCAGAGATGCTAATTTCAAGTCAATGACCATGTCCTTATCCAAGAACGTGGGGTTGTGGTTTGAGAAGGGGAATGGTTGCATGCCAGCCTGCGTCAGGCAGAGTAGCCCCTTTATGGCTGTTAATATACAGGCCACTTAGAGTAATTCTTAGCATTTTAAAATTAGATTTTATCTTTAAATGACTAAAAACACCATAATAATAATAGCAAAATCTCTGCAGTGTTTTATTTGTCCTCCATTGTTTTCCATTATTCAGCAGTAGAGAGTTTAAAGCTTTGTTCACTAATAAGAGCACTTGGTATAATAACTTCTTTAGAACGGTTGAATGTTTTACAGTCAAAAAGAATTTATGGTAGCAGTGTTCTGACTTGATTATTGACCATTTCTATTCATCAGGGAAGGCAGGTTCCATAGAGAATAACCTGTATAATGCTTGTGTTGTTATGAAATACTTTTTAAATAAGGATAACCTATAAAAGAATACATAGCACAAGAAATATTCTGTGTGTCAGCAATTCTTAAAAATCATTTGAAGGAAAAATATTATACATCCAGCAACTGAAGTAAGCAGGGACTCCTATTAGTTTAATGTGTAGCAGCAACTCAGAAATATTTACTCATTTTAGGAAATCTGATTTGAAGCAAATCACATTCTGGTGGGTAATGTTACCTGGATCAGAGTAAGGTGTGTTCTATGTTGAAGAACCTTTGCAAGACAGACACAGCCAGGAAGTGGTGGGGTCTGCAGTGTGAACAGCAGTAGAACTGGTTTATTGAATAAAATTCTGTTATTTAACAGCTCTGTACTAGGCAACTTTTATTAGGGATTATCAAGCAAGGTTCAGCTTTTAAGAGAAAGACTGATTTATCCCTTTGATGGCTATGTTAACTTTTTATTGTGCGTGTTGTTTTCTGGTACATCTTTATTCTTAGCTCCAGAAGAATGAATGCATAAATAAAATTCCACTGTTCCTCTGCTGCTTTTCTGCCATTTAAATCCCTATTTATCTTACTCTAGGATGCCAGAGAGGAAATTTAGTGTTGAGTATTGGTTCAATAAATGTCAGGGAGGGCAGGCAGTTTACATCCGCTTTTGCAATAAACATTTAGCTCTCCTGACAAAGACAGCATCAGAATATTGGGAGGGAAAATCTTGTCTAGTGCCTTCTACTTCTTTCGGCAGCTGAAAATGCAGAGTGGTGACCATGCACACAAAGCTGAATCTCCAGAAGTGGTTGATACGCTGTCAGGGATTCAAATGCTTTTCTGATAAAAATAAACATTTCTTGTTTAGGAAGTTGAACTGCATGAGACTTGGTCTTGCAAAATGTCAGAGCGATTTTCTTCTTATCTCTAAGCATTTTGTAGGTTTAAATTTTCATGAAGGTAGTCTCTTTGCACATATTAATTTTTGTGTGCTTTGTTTGCCTTGCAATAAAAGACAATGACATCTCTTACCCATCAGCTTAATGAATGACATGAGACTTATTGAGCTAAACTTGCTTGTATTATAATCCAGAGTGTGTATTAGCTAGGAGAAGGCAGAAGTGTAGATTTAGAATGCAACATCATGCAAGGTAGCCAAGCTTTGTTACTATGTCAGGTCAGTTAAGACAACAGATTAAAGAAGTTACTATCAAATTTGTCTTATGCATAGTTAATGTACATTTTACAGTGAGGAAATTCAAGCACAAATGCAAATGCAGGAATTTTTTCTAAAATGAGGTGTTTATCAGTCGGAGATCCTGAAGTTAAATCTCTGGAGTATGAGGTAATTGCCATAGCTATCAAGATGGTCCCTCCCTTCTGCATTCATCGTGAGACTTTGAAGTAACTAAGTTTAATTTCTAAGTAAGCTTCACTAAGGTGACGAAGTGATGCCATGAACAGACATGAAGACATCTGAACAAAACTATGGTAAGATTTTAAGTTAAGTCTTTATGACTGTAGATCTTCCTGGGTATACTGGACAGACTTTGGGGAGATTCAGTGTTCTAAGATTGCTTATTTGATGTAAAATGCATACTGGTTTGCAAAGGCTTACAGCATTAAATGCATCATATATTGAAAAACATAGATTCTGTGATAGCTGGAAAAATGTAGCAGTAACAACTTTCCGACATTTTTGAGAACCAACTATTATGTCACATACATAAATATAGAATACATAATATTTAATAGATAATATATAATAATATATACATATACATTGTATGTACATAATTTGCTATACATATATATGTATTGTGATACTTTATTTTATGTTCTTTGCCAATACCAGCGATCTTCGCCAATGAAATTTTAAAATACATGTGATTAAAAATTTTTCTCAGTCTTCAGAGCTAATATTTCTCATCTTCACATGTACCGATGACTGATGTATTTAAGTGTCGTTCTATTTCTTTCTGAGCTTTTATTGTGATCTTTCTGTTTTTGCTTTAAGCTTGTGTTTAAAAACAGGAGAAAAAAAACTCAAAATGAAGCCTGCAATTTGAACAAAAAAGTAGAATTAGAAATATGCTTTAGAGACAGTCTTCTACCCCTAAGTGTGCCAAGTCTTCTATGCTAAAGCTCTTCTGTTTTAAGGTGTATTTCAACTATCTGTTAATCAAACTAAAACTGATTTAGCCAAGTAAGGATTTCCATCCTTTTGTCCTTCATAAAATGCACAGGTGTAAGCAAATGGCTAACATGACTAAAAACATCGACAGAACATAACTTCTAGCCCAGAAGAAAGGAAAAACAGGGAAAACTTTACGAAACTTGTCTCTTAAAATTCTCCCAGGCACTTAACTTCAGGCTGGATGAAATCCATGACCACCAGGTTGGTTTGTTTTGACCTTGGCAAATACCAAATCAGTGCAGAGCTGAGGGCTAGGGTATGTAGGGTTGGTACATCTCAAACAGCTTCTACCTGTATTTAAAAAGAGAAAAAAAAGGTTGAGGCCAAGTGACTAGGTAGATAACAGGTCAGCACAAAGGAATCTGAGGCTCATAGTGTGTCATAAGCTGAAAATTGCAAGAGCAGCAGGTGTTAGGCTGGGAATTATGGACAGCAGTATCATTTGCAAGACTTGGTGAGCATCTCCTCTGCTGCTCAGGACCGGTGACACCTCAGCTGGAGCACTGTGGTACACCACTGCCTGGGCATGGCCCTGAGGGCAGCATCAAGAGGGCTCACCCAGAGCAAGCCACCCTTGAAGGCAAGACTGGCTCAGTAGGACTTATCAGCCTTGACACAGGAACTCTCAAGGACCAGGAAGACTGTGGTATAGCATCTAAGCATATCAATGTCTTTTGCAAACAAAAGGTGGTAGAGAAAAAGGAGAGGAATGGTGTGGCCATGCATTGACACAAAGCCACGTATGGCCATGATGCTGGCTGGAGAGTCCCTGTCAGGCTGTGTTAGGCAGAGTTGGATGGTGAGAGCCTGGCAGACCTTTGCTGGTAAACAACTGCTTTGTGGACCTGGATTTAGCTGGGGCAGAAATGGCACATCAAACCAGTCCTGAATAGATGCATAATTTAAAAGCATGGGGAAGTATGAAGACTACAGAGTGCGGCTGCTGAATGTCCCAGCCTGCCGTATGGTCAGAGTCAGGCAGCGGCAGGACTGTGCCTGCAGACTGCAGTGTCTGTCTTCTGCCTCTGCGATGCTCTGTATTCATCGGGTGTTCTTGGATCTAGCCCCAAGCTTTCAGCCAACAGCAGCCATATCCTAGAAGTAATGATCCTGCTAAACAACTATCATGCGAGCACGTCATTCAGTCTGTCAAGAACACAGAGGCCAAGCATGATCCCTTTCCTCTTTCCCTGTTAAAGAGCTTATTTCATCTTTCTGATAGTTTAATCATTGAAAATTGTGGCCATGAATCTTGATGATATGCAAATCACGGATGCCATCTGTTGATCAGTGCTGCAAACTCCCCAGGCTCAGCGGTGAGCTGGTGCTAGGTATGCTCACTTTATTTACCTTGCACATCTGAGTAGTCACAGGGGGAATCTGATTCAGACACTTGGAATGAGACATCCTCTCTTTACCATCACAAGAAATTTATTTCAAGCAGCAGAAAGAAAGGCAAGTTTCCTTACAGACACTCACTTTACCAGTCTGAAGAAAAATACATATGTGAAATTACTGTCCCTTCTTCACTCCTGTAAATAATTCAGCTGAAGATGCTCCTTCTCACTCTCCAGACAAGGCCCTGCTGGAGCATACCAGGCTGTTTTCATCTCTCCTGTCCAGCCCAGCACACAGGTATCTTTGCAAAGGAAGGTAGATACCTTAATTAAAAATTTAACATCTGCTACTCTGAGTCAGGGCAGTGGCCCATCTAGGGTTCTGTGTAAAAGCGGACAGTAAGAGATGCTTAACAGCAAAGGCAGGAGGCATTGAGGAAGTGCTCAGCACCTGGGGGCTCAGTTTCGATAGTCCTGGAGCTAGGAGCTGGATGAGAGGTGGAGGTGACTTTTGTGAATGTGTCTCCTCCTTTCTTGAAGGCAGATCTTCTTTTGATTTCTACTCATTCTTTGGAGGTGAGTTACATTCTTTGATGTGCTTTCTGTGGAGAATTGCTTTTTTTAAGCTAAAATCTGATAATATCATTTGTCTCTGTATAGTTCTTGAATAGTGAATAATCATTTCCTATTCACCTTTTCCAGGCTATTTAAAATTTTAGAGCTACTATTCTACATCCCCTCAGTCATATCTTTTTCCAGCTGAAAGCTGTAGTCTATTTAGTCTCTTCTCATGTGGAGGCATCGTTTGATTGACATGGCCAACTTGTTTCAGCTTTCTTCACTGAAAAGCCATTGTACTGGAACCATTTTAGGTCATTAAGAAACTAAGAAATAATTGTGTTTCATCTGAAATTACTTAAAATATTGTACCATACTACCAGAAACCTTACAAAAATAGCATAAAATCCTGAAATACTGCTTTCCTCCTGACTTGCCCCTGCAAAAAACCCTCAAACCAGAAGAAAGACCTACGAATAGTAATTCAAATGAAAGTTTTACATATGGTAATTCGCTGCAAGGATGTCTGTTCCGGGACAGATTCATATAACATGTATTGACGTTTAGCAGAAGTAGTTGCTACAGATTGAAGCAGAATAGAACAAATAACTCCGGTTCATAATAAATTGTTTATGGCTGAAGCAAAGTTAATACCTTCTATAATCTACCAGAATAAGACCGCTAAATCATCAATTATCTTAACAACATGTAGTAGATAATTGATGTTTTAGTGATCCTATTCTGGTCCAATCGCAGGCTCAGAGCAGAGCTGACTTTGAAGTCAGCTCTGAACTTCAAAGCTGGATAAGCTTTCTCATGGTGCTGGTATACTGCTACATTGACTGTCTTTTATTTTGGGCTGGATTTTCTATTTTTTTCTGATTTTGGTGTTGAAAAAGATGGGCTTTTTTATTGCTTGAAAAGTAACATTTTTGCAGTCTATGTTTTCTTTTAAGTTTTCTTTTTTAAGTTTTATTTTAAGATATACATCAGTGCCCCAAAGGCTACTTTAGATTAAATTCTCAACTTTTTTTTTCTTTTTTGAACTTTAATATATTGTTCTTATTTTAATACTTAGACTCCTCACCATCATTAGTTCAAATCTTGAGAGCAGCAACACAGTCATCCTATGTCTGAGCTTACAGAGGCCCTTGGAATATATTGTACGAGTCTTCTCAGCAAAGACCTTTCAGGTGGATTCATTTTGACCTCCCTTTGCTATCTACGTTGGGGAGAATTTTTGTCTGACTTTTAAAAATGAGTAACCTTGTTGCTCCTGTTTGCTGCATTGTCTTTGGGTATTAAAGTGAAGACAAGGAAACCCAGCCAAACTGTTTTTCCTGACCTAAAGAGCCAAAAGCTTTTACCCTCCCATTTTGTTACAATGGACTCTTACGAGGTCTAGCTCAGTGTCTCTGCCATGCTCTGGTACAGCCAGTCATCACTGCAGAACTTGGTTCCTTGTGTCTACAGCAGGATTTATTTTGAAGCTTTCAGAGCCACAAAACTGCTGTGCACACTAACATACATTTTTTATTTGGTGTGTCCTCTTTTATGACCTTCTTGACAATTTCTTTCTCTTGTGCATGCATGAGGCTGGTGAGATACCATGTCAAAAAGTTTCCTGTCCAGGCTGAGAACTGAGCAGAAGAAATTTATAATATGTTATTAAATAGCACCTTTTGGTTTTTTAGAAGCTGGATTTTCACAGCATCCCACATGGGAAAAGATCTTTAGACTTACATTTAGTATGGTAGACGCAGGGTCCAAAGTGCAGTTTCTGCTGATGAAAGATGATTCATTCTGTGAGGACTGAGTTGTCCTTTGCTACTGTTTTTCAGTTAAAATAAGTGCAGTACTGTTACAGTGTGGAATATGACCAACTATAATATAATTTAAATTGCTCATTGGAAAAACACTAAAATGAACAGGGTTTCTGATTAATAATTTTTATTATCTGGTCTCACAAAGATTCTAAGTGTCTTGTAAAATAGGATTTCTGTGCAGAGTGGCTGTTATTCATGTTCCTTTGGAAGCTGAAATCCTACTGATATTAAATGCATGTGGTTAATAATGGCTTATAAAGATGCCAGAACCCTGGCATCAAAAGGACCAGCTGTATTTGAAACACTTGTACTAAATGCTTCTCATGAGCTTATATAACTTTTCCTTCTATTTTGATAAATTGGCTGTATTGTCAGATAGATTATGTGAAAATTTGGATAAGGGATTTTCTTGAATGCTTTAACTTAAATAATAAGTATTTTTTAAAGAGTTAAAGTTAGTTTATGGAACAGAAGTCACATACAAAACAACACCAGAGATTTTAGATGATTTCTCCCTCAGCTTACAATAAATAAACAGTAAATTCATGAAAGTGGACTTAAGATGATATAAAAGTTAGACTCAATAAGCTTCTTAAATTTGTCTGCTTATCTAGACCTTTTTGGCTTGTTTTTCTTGGAGGAATCCCAGTATTTTCCTTTGACTAGAAGAGAGCGTTACAGTCCATCATTCTGGCATTGTTCCACTTTTAGTCTTCTACCTAAACTTAGCTGTTTACCCCCAAAAGGTATAGTGCTTTTACAAAGGTAGTTTAATTCTGCCTCTTATGGATCGCATCTTATCTTTTATCAGTTGACTTTTTCCCTCCTAATTTGTACCATGATTGGTAGCATGCTGGCATACATCTGATACTGCAGTGATAGTCTCTTGTTTAGTATTTAAGTCTGTGACACAAATAGAGAAATGAAGTTTATAGACTCTGATTATGCAACATTTACGCAGACTATTCAACTAAGCACAGCACCAGGTGCTTGAAGGTATTACTTTTAATAACATGAAGGTAACATGATAATAACATGACCTGCTACCATTACAGTGCTAATGTATAAGTACGCTTCAGTTCGTTCAATGTGACATCATTCCCCAGACAGTCATGTTTCTGCATATGCTGGATATACTTTATGCTAATAAAACTAAAGACAATCATAATAACTAATAACATGTCAACATATGGCTGATAGTGTGTGCTTTGGATAGCTCAAACTTTTTGAAAAAAACCAAAGAGGAATAGAAATATTCTGTGCTATTTATGCTTAATTTTAAATGGAAACAGTTTCTTTTATAACAAATCAATATCCTTAAATTCTTTGCAATCCAGCACAACATTAGAGAAAACCAAACAGAATATAAACACGCCTAATGTGATTCATTTTCTTTGTCAGATACAAGAGCAAGATACAAGGTAAACTAACAGTAGTTCATAGAATGGCATTTATTTCTTCACAGTGTGACTTTTAAATGTCACTATTCTTTTAAATTCAGTTGACATGAAAGAATCAACTTTGCTTTTTCATTAGTATTTTTACATTAGGCTATGAGAATTTATAGATTGTTTATTCTCTTGGTCCCCTCAGTTCCTCAGTTTCTGAATTACATTAGAACTACTCAGATTGTAAAACACTCCAGGCAGACACAGTTGTATTTATATGCCACATACAATGTATTATCTGTTTTTCTCCTTATTCTTCCTGGAATTACCAGGAAAATTTCCATGAAATGGGATTTTACTTTATGGACATTTACCCACTTGTGCTACTAAATCCCATTATAGTGAGAGCATAAATGAACATTGTCAAGGGGATAAGTAGCAGGAGGAGACAAAATCTTATGAAAAAAGCATTCAATTTAAAATGAACATAAATATATGTCTGACAGATTAGGAAAATGTCTGCACAGGTGAAATATTGTACCCTTACATCTACAAAGTTTTCAGTTTCCTTCAGGGATCTTCACAACAAGGAGTTTTTGTTCTTTTTTATTAGCACACTTTATGAGGAAACAAAATGTTCAAAAAATAGTTTATGCATTATTAGAAAGAACCCATTCATTCTTATATTTATTAGTTTAGCATGTGATTTTAATAGAAAATTATTTTATTGAAATTGTATGAGCTCAAAGAGAGCATATTTCTACCTTGCCTTACTGCTGAGGTTTCAAGTCATCTTTCTCTTGTGACTCTGTAGGATAAAAAAATGGAAAAAACATAAATTTACTGGCTGATTAACATGAAAATGTGTGAAATTTTATGTCCCTTTGTGATCTGCATCTTTGTCCTTTAGCATTGTCTGTCAAGAATTCTAAATTTTGTCCATCACACTTATTCTTCTCTACTGGGTTACCACTGGTAGGATATTCTTATGCCAACGTAACACTGACAGTTTCTACTGATTGATAGATATCCTCTTGGCTAATTTGAAACCACATCGCTATGTAATGGCTATGAAGTCAGTGGATAAGAATGGTTTATATAGAGTCTCAGAATGCCTTTACATACTTTTTTAGGAAATGCATTGTCAGGACTTCAGATAAAAATGACATTTATATAACATTAGCACCTGCTCCATCTTTGGGGATAGTGCAGAGTTGTAAAAGTCACCTAAATAGTGACAGGGGATGTGTTGCTCTTGTTCACTTAAATAAAAACTTGTAGCTTATTAGAAATCAACAATGAGAATATTTTACTGAGCCAGTGCAATGCTGTGCGGTATTATTTGTATGTATTATATTTAGTATTGTATTCTGGTTTTCCCTTCCTTGTTTTTTACCTTTGTAAAACTTACTTTTAAGGGTCCAAAAGTCTTCAGAAGTTTTTCCAGAAAGCTACAAAGCAGTAGACATAAACTCAGAGATTTTACTCTTTGATGTGTTTGCTGTCCTGTAATTAAGGTTGGCTATTACAATTAATTACAGTGTTACAAGCAGGATCACTTGTTGGTATGGTTATCTTGTTGCTCTGATCTGCTGGCATCCATTCACTGCCTTCCTTATTGGAGATTGTCACCTGTCTTGCTGAGAACTAACTCCACATTGCTCAGAGTGACTAAGAAGTTGTCCTGCGGTGATAATTTGCAAAAGTTGCAGTTACTTAAACAGCACTGGAAAAGTATTATTTATACCTTTAAAAGAGGAGATTTTGCACAGTGGAAGAGGCTTAGCAAGAAGTAGCCTATAATGTATTACTGCCGAAGAATTCTATATTCTCTGCTTAAAGTATCTGTCCATTAAAACAGTTCTGTGCACCCCTTGTTGCCACAGGGTGTAAGTTCCTCACAACTTTTTAATGTCCTTAACTTCTCTGCCTGACAGATTCCTGCCTCTTCAATGAGGACATAGGAGACAGAGGCAGCAAATGACTCAGGTGAAATGAATCACGTAGAGCACATCTGTAGTTTATAGATTTGGGCTGCCTTTTCAATCCCAGACCAGCATTTCTTCCCAGCACAAGGAGGTTTGTGGTCACTATAAACAGGATTTTCACAGGACTGCCATATGCTATGGAGTTCTTCCTGCACTGAGGTGCTCAGCATCTTCAGAACTGAATACATTTATAAAATCATTAATACATTCAGAGACTCTTATCATGCTACTTATGTTCCATCTGAGAAGTGGTAGAGAGAGAAATTGCTATTTCTATTTTTAGAGTACTTTCAGTGAGCTTACACTAAAAAGGTCACCTATTATTCCTGTGGTGCCCTGTGCCAAGGAACAGGGTCTCTAGACTGTACCGTGAAAACAAATAGTATTTCCTAATTATAATGGAAACCAAGTATTGTTGGAGGTGGAGTGTGAGTCATAAGTCTCCAAAGTAAAGTAGATGTTATTTAACATTTACTTTGCAAAAGCACTTAGAAACACTTATAAGATTGTGCTCTACACTAGACTAGACACACTTTACAGAATTTGAGTGAATGACTGTCCTATTTCACTTTAATAAACTCAAAAATCAAAGTAGTCTACGCCCCCTGCACAATATAGGTCCATTATATTTCCATTTATCAAGGACATATTTGCAGCCTATTTGTAGCTGTTTTCTTTTCCGAATGTGTTTTAACTGTATTAGGATGTTTTCCAGTGGTAGCTGGGGTGATGTATGGTATGTGGTACAGCTGACATGTTTGTCCATGTTTCAGATGTTGTGCTAACAGGGGCATCAGCCAGGCAGATTTTTAATAATCTCTCTTTTCATCTGTAGGTGTAATATTAACAGAAGAATGATTCCCATTCTAGTAGGAACTAGCTGCTGCTTCAATTTACTGTTAGAACTGCTAGATCCCTGCAGTGTCTTTTTTGTATTTCTCACTGTGTTTTTAATTTGCTAGGCTTATGCTTATGCTTGTTGTTTGTGTCTGTTACATGATGGTGTTCAATCTGGACAAATGTCTCACTATGCTGAAATTAATCTGAGGCTTTTAATCATGAAAGAATCTCAAATTAGTATGGGGAGTGAAGTGGGGAAAGAATTAGTAAGTGGTATTGTGTTGATTTTTATTCTCCAGAGATACAATTCACACCAGGTTGTTGCATGATGCTGCTCCGACAGTGTGGCTTTCTTAGCATCTCCATTTCAAATGCTGTTCTTTAGAGTTAAGTGTAAAAGTATCATTTTTCTCAGACACATGTTTTTTCTTGTGTAGCTCTCTTTGCAGTCCAGAAAGATGTGTGTAACTAGAAACGTTCCAGACTTCATGCACTCATACAGGTGATGTGCAGATAAAACACTTCCAAAAAAATCCTTCTTTTTTCCTCTTTTTCTGATCAGAGAAATCAGAATTACCTTACTATGAGGTGGATCTGTTGTTAGGCTGAGCTCAGGAGATGATACTTCCTTTCTGTTTGGTGATGTGATGGTTTCTCACAGTGATGAGCAAGAAACCAAATCTCTTCTTACAGGAGAGGAAATGCTTCTTCAGCAGCAACTGTATCGCTATTGATAATGCAGTCCTGTAATCTCTCCAGATTGGAAAAAAATATATTCTTTATTTTTGTGATTTGTTCTGTTCTTGTGGAACTCTGTAGTTATCGCATTTGTGATCCATGTAAGTCACACCGTCACTGTCTAGTTCAGTTGAGTTACATCCATTTGGATGAGAGGAGCAGCACAATGAAATTACTCTTGCCCTTCTAAGAGTGACTGTGTTTGTTCTTGAAGAGTTATCTAATTCAGGCTGTGACCTGTACAGATATTTGTCTGGAGTTAAAAGTAATCTCCTGGAAAAGTGGTATGAAACAAATTCTGGTACTTAAGAATATTTCTTACAAAAGGCTGTTTAATGTGTCCCCTTCATGAGAAATGGCTTCTGGCTACTCAGAACTCACATAAAGTAATTTTCATATGGTTTGGAGGAAATTTAGACAATTTGAGTGCCTATTTATTCTTATCAAAAATAGGGCCTTACAGGTCTCTGTGAATCTCTTGGTACATTTATACATGTGTTTTAGGGGAGAGGGGATTCACTGATCTGCATTCATGTGCCTGGATTTGCTCGTGTCTGCTAAGAAAAGTACTTCATCTCATACTGTGTGCAAAATAATATACTTGGCATTTACACAGAGGTTTTCAGCAAAACATCTCAAAGCTTTGAATCTCAAAGATTTCAGACATTAAAAAAAAATAAGTCAAGAGCAACCTACTGGGAATTAGCAGCACTTTGTTCAACACAAGAGATGGAGGACAATGTTCTGATGGCAACTTTTTCATCAAGCTGTGTCATTAAATTAAAGCTGAAACTCTTTGTCAGAGTCTCTTTTTGAAGAATGTCATGCTGGAAAAATAATCAAGTTGTTTTAACATGAGCAAAATAAAGCCTCTTATTTAAATTTAGTTGTTAACTTTTTAGAAAAAAATCATACTTTTACGAAGCTTAAGAAATGGGGGAAGTTGAAAGTAATTTTTCTTGTCATATAGGAAAGTAACTTAATCAAGACTCTAGGATATACTTAATATCAATGGAGGTAATTGAGGCGATGAAGGTGTAGGAATACAGTATAGTTGCAACAAAAGCTGTCTGTAAATTTCTCTGTCTTTTTTTTTTTTTTAATCTTCTAGTAGCCCTCTGGTAAAGAAATTATTATTCATTTCTTTGGTTGTATACATTTGGGGAATAGCTGGTTCCTTGTGATTTAAAAGTAATGCCTGAAATATGTATTTTGTAAACAGATTGAGTATATATAAAATGTATGTAACTACACAGTTGTTTTCTAGTTAAAAAAATCTTTTGTCATTTTCTGATCTGGTGGTTAAGCAGAATAAAAAGAAAACTACAAATTCAAGTCTGTGCAGTTTGATGCATGTGACGCACAGTAAAAAACCTCCCATAACATACCCTCTTAAAAATTACTCAATGAATAACGCTGAATCCTTTCAATGATTTTATATTTACTTCAGTACAGTAGTAAAGCATTAAGACATATCACTGGGCTATGTGAAGGATAATTTTAGATAAATATAACTTTTTGAACATTTGGTGGAAAATATGAGTAGTAAAATTTTGCTGGCAGTTATATATCAGTGTGAAGCTTTGCTTGCAAGAATTCGGTACAGATCTTGAAAACCTTTAGCAGTAAAACCAGTGATTTTTCAACTTCCAGCGTAATAAAGCTCAGCTTTGAATTAAAGAATGTATCTCCTTTTTCTGCTGGTGCCCTGCATGACCCTATATTTTTTAAGTATACCTGATGCTTATAAGAGAGTATCCTAAGACCCAAGAGTGGAAAAAATCTTTGCCTTGCCCTTTTATTATATCCTTATGCTTTTTCTTCTACTTGTATTCTTTTACTTTTGACAGCTATTGTATTGGCTATCATATCTTTTGAGCAAAGAAATTTGAAATACATTTAGAACCTCCTAAATACTACTAGTCAATTTTATGTGATGTGGATGCTTTTAGTCCACATAGACATGAAATGTATCTCTGACTGTTCTGAGATAAGCAAAGCCTGGGCAGGAAAGGAAAACTCCCGATGCTGCTAAAGTTTGAGTTTCCTCTGTTATAGGAATGATGTTAGAAATCCATCACCTGATGGAAAAAATTATATCAAAGTAAATATTTTCTTTTTAGTATACATTAAAAAGTCATGGCTTCAGCTTTAGTCATGAAGTTTTGTAAATTTTTTTGAGTCTCATATTTCAGGTGCAATAAAATTGTTAAATGTTAATTTCAAATCTCTATATGTTAACAGATACCGCAAACCCCTTCTGTCTCTGACAAACAGAGATTTCTGTTTATTGCTAGACAAAATGTGATATTTTCTCTTTGAAAGGTGTATACGTTAAAAGGTTTGGGTTTATTTCTTACATGCATGAGGCAGAATGTATAGGAAGGAAAATGTTTGACAGTTGTTTAAAGCCACATTTGAGAAAAAAATGAAGAGATGTGGTCATTTTTGTAGTGTGGATGCTCTTTAAGATTGTATTGGATAGTGAAATTTGATCACTGATATTTATTAAAGGCTTTGCTGAGTGATAGTGGAATAGGAGGCAAAACTGTCAACGAGCAAATATTTACTTGCTATTACTTATTATCAGTTATTCTAAGGTTCCTAAATGAAACCCAGCAGGTGAGAACATCTTATGTGGAGTTTAAAAATCCTGCATTATATTATACTATACTTTCATTAAGGAGTTGTATACAAGTGAAGATCTATAGCAATAGTAAGGAGAAAGTTCTGGTAAGCTTTCCCCAAAAGAATCATTGGCTTTTACTACAGAGTCAGCATAAGTGAAACCTATTCTTTCTTCTCTCTGGACTCTTCAATGATATATTATTACAATTTTCAGTCATAAATAGGGGTCAAAAAAAGGGTTGTGTTTTTGAGGCTTTTTGTTTGTTTATTTACTTGTTTTATGTTGCACTTTGTTTTTTCTCCCTGTAGTTCTTGCAGCCTAATTGAGGTATCAGCACTGGAAATTCAAATCTGGCAAGATATGCTAAATAAACAAACACATAGACAACAAGGGGTAGATAAATACGAGCACATTTTAAATAGCTAAATTTTGGCTTAACTTTTTTTAAGTCTTTAGCAGAATGTTTTTCAGAAAGAAAATTAACAGTAATATGTGCCAAAGTGAGTGACTGGAATACCAGTGCAAAAAGAACAAAGATACAGGGGTGAAATCCTCATGCAGTTCAAGTTTTATATGAAGGATTTACTCTCCCTCATTATTCTGTTGTGACCTGGCCAGGTCTTGACATCTGGTTCTTATGTCTTCAGTTATCACATTTTTAGTTTTCAGACTCTTGAATGAGAGTTGATATGGTTATGAAATTTAAGTCCAAAAGTTTTGCTGTAGAAGATTTCTATCAATTACCACCCACCCCAAAGTTTAAGTGGCTGAATGCTGTATGTGTAGCCCAATACAAGGTATTTTTCAAGTGCTCTTCTCACAGTATCTCGTGAAATATCCACTCTGCTGTGAATGTTACTTCTTAGTAGAATAGTATTTTGATCAGTGCCCTTAAAAATGACATTTCTATCAGGGTTCCTGGCCGTGGCTAAAGACATGTAACTTGTAGTTCTTCTGGGGCTAAAAGATTGTGCCCAAAATCCCTTCAGTTCACTGACAGAATTTCAACAGAAACCTCTTAAGAGTTGCAGGAAGCTTCTCCAGTGCATTACAATGGAGAAATATGAAACATAATTATTATGATGTCTCCCCTCTTTCCTAATGCACTTATTACTCCAATATTATGCCGTGGCTAAGCTCAGCACAAAAAAGAAGTGAGAAAGTAATAGAAGGGGATTATCTGACTTTCCAAAAACCTGTCATAACCTGCTTGGTGGATCTCTATAGGGATTTGCATGTATATGTTACTTGTAGGTAAGTCAAGGCCAGAACTGTACTGTAGCCCTACCTCTACCCATTTTCCAGTCTACACCTCTGCATATAACGCAAGTGTTATTGGTCATTTCAGAATAAACCACGGTATTTCCTAGAAAAGAAAATGTTTTGACGTTGTCTAAATGTGCTGTTTTGACTTCTTGTTTCAAAAGAACATTTTGTTAAAAGAAGAAAAGAAGCTACATTTTGGAACACAAAGTTTTGGTTTGAATTACTTTTGTCAGTTGACCTAAAATAAAATTTCTCATTATTTTTTAAGTTTTTGTCAGAAAAACCTATTTTTAAGGACGGTTTCAATTCTGTTGAAAAAGTATTTTATGCATTTTTTTTTAAACTCATCTGCCAAACCAAAAATGCTGTTATTAATTGAGCTCTAACCAAACGTATTTAAATACAGGAAATTATATGAGCATATAATTTGCCTTGCAAGTAGGTATGTAAGGCATTTAAGTTTATGTATAAATAACTGATTTTACATCAATCCCCAAAAGTGCATTTTTATCAAAGCACAAGGCATTTCAATGTGGTGCATAAGGAAAATATTTTATGTTCCTAATCATATATATCACAACCCACTTCTGTCTTTCGCAGCAAAATTGTTTTGGTGTTCTTTAACTTGTATGAAGGAAGAATTCTACTATTAAATTGTACTAGGAAGATATCAGCTAGCTTTTTTCTTTTACATTTATTCATGAAGTAAAAAACAGTTTTGGGGAAAAAACAAACAAACAAACAAACAAAACCTCAA
This sequence comes from Nesoenas mayeri, assembly GCF_963082525.1. NCBI lineage: Eukaryota > Metazoa > Chordata > Aves > Columbiformes > Columbidae > Nesoenas > Nesoenas mayeri. The sequence goes on along the minus strand of NC_137551.1, from coordinate 10,244,719 downwards.
TCCAAACAAACCAAAACCAAACCAATGAAAAACAAAACAAACAAAAAACCAAACAATAACAACAAACTACACACAGAAGAAACAAACAAACAAAAATAAACCCTGAAAAACAGCTCCTGTGTTTTCATATAAGATATTATTGTGGTTTAACCCCAGCCAGCAGCTAAGAACCACCCAGCCACTTGCTCATTCACACTGGTGGGATGGGGGAGAGAATCAGAAGAGTAAAATGAGAAAACTCATGGGTTGGGATAAAGATAGTTTAATATTTAAAGCAAAAGCCGTGCACATGAGCAAAGCAAAACAAGGGATTCATTCACCACTTCCCATGGGCAGGCAGGTGTTCAGCCATCTCCAGGAAAGCCGGGCTCCAGCACATGTAACAGTTACTTGGGAAGACAAGTGCCATCCTTCCCTTCTTTCTTTTTCCCCCCAAATTTATACTGAACGTGACGTCATATGGTGTGGAATATCCCTTTGGTCAGTTGGGGTCAGCTGTCCCAGCTGTGTTCCCTCCCAGGTTCTTGTGTATCTCCAGCCTTCTTAACTTGGTATAAAAGTTGTTTGGCAACAACCAAACCATCAGTGTATTATCAACATTCTACTCATACTAAATCCAGAAGATGGCACTGCACCAGCTAATAGGAGGAAAGTAATATCTATCCCAGCTGAAACTGGGACAGAGATTTATTATTTGTTAAAGTTACCTGTATAACAGTGTCCTGGAGTAGAAGTTTTAATACATTCAACTTATGTATTAACCTATCTAATTTTTATTTTATGGACATATTATATAAAATAGAAAAAAAGGATAGTATTAAAGGCATGTCACATGTCATGGTCACAGTTGTTCACTTTCTCAAAGTTGTGGAATATAGGCTATGAAGTCCTCATAAAAGAAAAAAAAAGAGATTCTGTAAACAAACTGGTTAGTGGTATGAGAGAAAATGCGCTGTCATACTGAATCTTTAATCCAGTTTTGCAAGATGATATTTTCCTTTGAGGCTTACATGGCATTTTATTACCAGGTATACTTTAAATGTTAATAACACCATTACCTATGTATATGATTCACTTGTATTTGTCATGTAATATGATAAAAAAATACCACTCTTATCCAAAAAGACTTTTGGAAGCATCTATTTTGAAATCCTTCTCCCTTTGCAGGGATGGTCAAGGAAATGAGAGAAACTGCAGGAAGGTTATAATGTGGAAGGGAAGGACGTGTTAAAGGGCAAAAAAGAAATAAAGTTTCACAGTTTCCTTCATGCTACTTCTTGTGTTGCCCCCTTTAGTGGAATTTTAATGTTGGAGCTTTTTTTGTAACACTAATATCTTTGTTCTTAGTTTTGATTAATATGTATTTTGCTTTATTTACAACAATATTTATTTTGCTTCCTCTAGACCGTTGCATTTTTTATAGCTGTTTAATTTTATATTCTTAAGTGGATGTATTTTAAGTCAGCAAGTATAAAGCCTTTGAATTATACAATATGGCACTTTTAAATTAAAGTCAGTACTTAATAAGCAATTTATATTTTAAAATGTTTATAATTCATGTTTTAAGGTTATATATAATTTTGCATTTGTGTTTGTGTATTTGTAATCTGCTGCAGTAACTCACAAATAGTAAAATCAGGAATTTCAATCAAAATATGGATTCTAGTTCAGAAAAGTACCTAAGCACGTATTCAGCTGAAAACAGAGGGACATTTTCAGAAACAAGACTGAGAGATAACTACCTCAGAATTAATTATGATTAATTAAGAGCTTTGCTGGATCAAGGGCATGGCTAGCAGTTCTGGCGTGGTCCAGTCAGGCAGGGTTGCACTTCTCCTGTATGCTTTGTAGTGCAGACAGTCACGAGAAATGACTTACACCAAGATTTCCATTGTATGACTCATACCGCAGTTGTTTCTTGATAGTGTGATTCACACCCATGAAAACATTGTATAATGAAAAGCTGTCCACTTTGTGAAATTGCAGAATGGACAGCTGTTCTTTTTTTGTGGGGAGTGTGTGTGGTGTGTTGTTGTTTTTTAATCTTCACTTGTTGAAGTGAACCGACTCTCAGTATTTGAAGATACTCACAAATTTTTCTACTGTGCATTATGGAAGTACACAAATATCTGTTCTAAAAAGTCTTCACATTTTGTTATTAATTTTAAAGAGACCATTTGGCCCTTTTATTACAAGTCCTTCTAGAAAGTCCCTGGTGTTTGGCTTCTGCTTCTCTTCTGTTAACATTGCTCCGTTGGTCTTTACTGCCTCTGTAACCAAGGGGCTGGAATGCGGAGCCAAAGGTCCTGTCCTTAAAACCAGAAGAATGAAAAAGAGCCATAACAGAAAGAGTTCTGGAGAACTCTGATTATTGCTTCTACTGTCATCAGAAAATCTTGAAGGCAGATTGTCAGCTGCTGTTTCTGAGAGCAGCATATTCCCTCCAAGTCTCTCTGTTGCTTCTCCATGACTACAGTGACCATGAAATGTGGATTTGACATCAGCAAAGCAGCCTTTGACTTCACTGCCACTTTGCTGCTGCGGGCAATCTGCCACTTTCCTCACCAGTGCTCATGGAGGTGGCTGAGGAGCTGAACTCTCTGCTCTATCAGTTATTATAGTTGTTGGACTACTCATGGTTTCCTGACTTGCTAGTCTTGGTTTGAGCATCACAGAGCTATAATAAACAAGGGCTGGAAAACCAAGGAAAATCTATAGTACTGTGGCTTTCTACAAGCTTATAATCTAGGTTTCTTCTTCTTCGAGGGAGTTCATCCAGCAATGCTATGGCAAATGGAACTAGAAGGTTATTCAGTTTTGAACATTGCCTTTTGCTTAGCATTACTGGACAGAGTGGAATAACTGGGAAAGATAGTGTTTGAAGTAATTTACATTGTGCTTTTTGAAATCAATGATCTTAGTCCCAGCTGTATTTCTGAACTGAAATGATCAAGTACCAGAGCACAGAGATACAGTGCTGGAGGTTCACAAATATGCTGTACAAAGATTCTTATAGAGAGGATTTTATTTTTGTCTGTAAAACAAATAATCCACAGGTCCTATCTAGTCCTGTCAAGAAGCCTTCATAGCCAGACTCTACTTATCTTTTTCTTGCATAGGACTTACAAATATGTTAAAATGTAGCCATTTATCCTCAGGAACTGACTTGATATAATTTCAGACAGCTAAAATCTGATCGTTCCTAGATGTGTGATAAATGATCAGTATTGGCCCAGACTGGGTTTGATCCAGAGTCAGATATGAGGAGGTCCATTCCATTATAGGAATTTTATCATGCTATTTTCCTGAGCCTATTTTCACAAGTGAAATGAAGTCACATTTTGTCAAAATATTGAAGGCATAAAGCATATTAATTTAATTTATTCTTCCTTTTTTTTATCCAAAGGAAAATTGTATTCTCTGAGACACATGAATTTCTTAGAAGGATTTTCTGACAAACATCCTGCCAGAGGATTTATTTGTTAATGATAAATACTATTGTGCTGTAGATTTAGAGAGGAGCAAGAACTCACACTTAGAGGAATATTTGTATATAAAAATAATAATGTTATACTACAGAGAAACACTTTCTGCTCTAGTAAAATAATAAATGTTCATTTTTTTTTTTTTTTTAATGGGATAATACTTATAACTTTCATTTTATCATGTCAAACTCAAGATAATATTTTATTCTCCGATAATGTGACAGGCTGTTACATCCCTCAGAAGTTAGAACCTTTTTTCTTACCTTTCTCTACAGTCTCTAAATAAGGTAAGAAATGCTGCAGAATCAGCTTTCTGGTTTGAGTTTAGGTTTTATTTCTTTCTCTACACCCTCTTAAAAGAAAGTCTTCTCTTGCCACACCAATTAACAGAAACAGTGTTGCTTTTTATTCCTGCCAGTAATACAGGCTTTCAAATATTACAGTGTTTATTTATTTAGTTGTAAATTTATTATAATGGTGTAATGGACTAAAAGCCAAAAATCAGGGATATTCAGATAACAAAGGCGAACCTGAAGAATCTTTAGAGAATACTGAAAAAAATAATAGACATCACTTAGTAATACTAGAATGTAATTTGGGACAATTTTTCTCTATTGAAGGCACAATATTCACTGTAAATTTGGTGTTGCTCCCCACCAAAGCTTTCAGAGCGTACAAGCACTTTAAAATATACGTATGTAAAGAGATAATATCTATATTCATTTGTACTTCTGAGCAATCAAGCATCAAGTTTTCCATGGTCTTTCAATTGTAATAACATATAAATTTCCGAGTAGCAAGCATACAGGTTGTAAATGATAAAATTCTTGTAAGGTGTAAAGATTTATGGACATGTTCCAACTGCTGCTCAGCCACAGATCCCCCGTATCTGAGTGCTTATTTGAACAAAGAAGAAGTCATATAATTTTTGTCCACTTTCAGAGGATGCATGCAAACAGAAAAGTTTTGCAAATTATTAGTATTAGCACTACTTTTTTTTTTTTTTTTTTTTCAGATATTTTCTAAAATTTGGCTGCTAGTGATCCTAATGAGTTCTGCTGTTATACCCTGTATCAAAACCTCTTGCCCATCCTGTCACTTTTAGTTATCTGGCATTACCTTTGTGTACATACTTAATTGTGGCATACTTGATTTTTCTTAAAAGCACATTGGCAAGTGCTGGATGGAATGTGAGCTTTGGATCTGCTCTGGAGTCAGTCAAGTGTGAATTGGCTATGGGTATATGCTGCCAGGTCTGCAGGGGAATACAAAAAAAATCTGGTTTCATTTCCTGCCATGAATAAATTCCCAGGGAATTTGTTCACTCCTATGTCAAAAACCAACTAGTTCAGATAGTATTTCAATATTTATTAGTCCATGTCCAGAATATTTTTCAGGTATTGTTGATTTTTCTAAGAATATTTTATTTTTCAGTAATCCTTATGGCCAACCTTTTCACAAGAATAATATTTTAGCACTAGATTGGGGTACATACATTTTGAATGTGCTGGATTTTTTAAAGACATTTTATTACACGTATCAATTTCCATCCTTCTGAAAAATCTCTTTGCACATATATAGCTTTAAATGAATGTTCTTAAAGGAGCTTCTATTGGAACATTCAGAGCAGAAAGCATCCAAATCCCACTGAAAGAACAACTGCAAATTCAGTTCTGAACACAAACTTTGTGGCTGAGGGAGCTCAAAAGAACTCATTCTGAAAGTCTCCTCCACAATTTAGCCTTCTTTCAAAATGAAATATAGCAGTTGGGTAAATGCTAAGGACAATTTTGGAAGGATGAACAAGAAGGTAAAGAAACAATGCTTCTAGCCCTTAACAGGTTTTTTTCATCTGTTGTTACTAATTGTTGTAAATCCTGTTGTTACTAATTGTTGCAAGTGTGATGGATTGGTTGCTTTTTTAAAAGTGATATTTTTTAAAGAAACATACTGAATTTGACTCAGTTATTATAATATTAAGAATGTGCTTTAGGTGCAGGATGGAAATTCTGATCCAAGAAGGCTAGAGCAACTACTTCTTTCTCGTCAAAGCTGGTAGTTCTCAGAGAGATGGTGAAAAATGGAGTTGTTTTTCTGTTGGTTATTCTGAGGTGCTGGTGATACATACCTCATGAAAATAAGTAAGAAAAAAATCATTTCCTCTCACTGTAAACTGGAGAGAATTTTTTTTTTTTTTTTTTTTTGTGAGGAGTTGATGTTTTATACCAATTCTACCAGTGCTTTGACGTTTTTCATCCTTAACTTGTGTCTAGATGGTCTTGGCTGGTTTAGGCAGCATTACACACAGCCTCTGTACATCCAAGGTTGTAGGCTTCAGAGGCAGAACTTTGCTCCCCACTTACATGTTTATACCCTGACACTCTTTTTCTTTGTAGAGGAAGCCACATGTGTTAGCATTGGCTTCCCTGTATAATTAAATCATAATCTCAGAGTTTTACCAAGGTCCAGACTCACTAGTGTTCAGCAAGTGCCTCTGGAATTTTGCATGAAAATTTAAATGGGTAACCGCCCAAAATTGTAAATAGATTTCTAAATGCATTACACTTTACCCATGAGATACCATATGCAACTGCCTGCTGATGATCTGTGTCCACAAGCAGTTGAGCTTCACGCAGTCTCATGATTCAGGGTCTTCTTCAGTCCAGTCTTGCTTTGTATTGTAGCGAGCATGCTGCTCAGAAAGGTCATTGGTTCTTTTGACCAACCCTCAGATGCTGTAAGTGATCAGTTTTTGTTAGTCCTTTATGATGCCCACATTATGCTGAGGTAGAATTATATGGAGAATTTATAAGGCAAGTCATACCAAGAGATATGTATTTTTAACTTTTATACACACAGACAGACAGAATGCTCCAGCTGCTAAAGCCAAAGATCTTTTTTTAATTATAAGTTTGATTTAAGGTTTCTCTATTTACATTTAAGATGCGAAGTTTGTACACCTGAAAATGCATCTGTATCTTGTGTATTTTTCTGGGTTTTGTCCTGGTAGTTTCTGAGCCTTAGAAATATTAATAAATTTTACACACACAATAGCTTTATGGTCTAAGGAAGCATTAATATCCTCTTTTATTCTGGGCAACCAAGTATTCGGTTATTGAATCATCTGCTCAAGGTTAAAAATGAAACTTTGGAAGGTCAAGGAGTTTAAAATAATATGTATCTATCTCAAAGGAGTTGATAATTTTTATAAGGATATATTTTGCTTAAATAGACAAACATTCACAGTAAAAATACTTCAAGTTACTGACTTTATAGTCCTGATTTTTTTTTTTTTTTTTGTTTTAATAAGAGAGATGAATTCTGACACACTGTATGTAGAAGGCAAATCAAAGATTACTAGTTAGATATTTTTCTTTTTCTGATGACTGCACTGTGCTTTGGAGTGGAGCTTCAGTTTATGATCTGTATTTTTAAACATGTTTTTGAATGTGCACATTTGCCTTTTCTCAAAAGTGTAATAGTCCAACTGAATTCCCTCCCTGTAAATTGCATCCTTCATGTATCACTCAGGGTTTCAGGGACATGGATTATTTTGGTAAGCAAAACCCTTTTTTTTTCTAAGTACAGATGTCAAGAAGTATTTTAGAAAATGCGGCTTAAATAGTATGCTGCAACAGGTGTGAATCCTCTAACACCCTTATGGTGGACAAGCAAATACTAAGGATTGTGTGGATTGAAGTATTTCTAACTACCTCTGAGCTTGCCTCAATGCTTTTATAATTTCACAACATATAATACTCAAAGGTACCAAAAGCTAATCTGGCCCTTTTGGTTACTGCAGGCTAACTCATTCCATGCTACTTCTTATCAGGATTGGCATAACAATAGGGCAAGGCAAGTTAATAATTCAGTAATCCATCCACTGTTTGTTCTCCTAAATCCATATTAAATCTCTATTAAAACTTCAAATATTGTATAGTACGAAGTTGAATTACTTGAAGAATTTGTATCAGTAATTTATCTTCCTGAATCTTATCAGTAAGCTTGTTAAAACAAACAAACAAACAAAAACTAATTAATACCAAACAAACAAATGAACAAAAAAACACCCACAAATGACCTCCCACCTCCCACCCTGCAGTATAGATATTCTTAAATATCTAGTTATTGGTTGACCAGTCATGGATAAATCATATCCTGAGATGAACATCAGGACCCATACATAACCCCTTAATCTTTTTATGTTTTAGACCTATTAATACTTCGGATTTTCCTGGGCTTTTGGGGATTTGTTAAAAATTAAAATTGCTGGTTTGAACTACCTATCAGTTAGCTTCTTTAACATTATGTTCTATCTTTTGTTATTTATTCATAATACTGAAATATTTTTTGTTGTGTATATTTTCTGAGCTGCTGTCATCTACTAGATGCAGATTCTTCATTTTTATCTATTATAATTCCTGAAGAAAGATTACTTTGAACACATTGCTAAACCAAAGCATCCTGTTCAGCTTTAGTGAGGTTATGTGTATATACTCTATTTGACTTACAGAAGATTTAGATGAACAGCTGGAAAAGAAATGAAATAGTATTGAAAACAAGTTTTTGAAAGGATGAATTTGTAATATCAAGTAGACTGAGGAGATTTTCAGTTTATTCGAGCAAGCAAATGAATACAGGGGAAGGGGGGAGAATTATGTGAATTATCCTTAGATATGAATCATTTGGTATCTTTGCTTAAGGACCTGAAAGAAGCTCAAGTGAGTTCGCATTGTGTTTGCAAAGGGCTATTAGATCGCATTACTGCCATATCAGTTGTCCTGTGTAATTTGCATATGTATTGAATAGACATGTTCTGTGACAAAAGCAACAGATTGTTTTATTGATTTAGATGGTATACATTCCTTAGAAGAAGTATGCAAGTAAGGAGGAATACAGAAGAAACAGTGTTTGATGCTCAGAGCTGTTACATCTGCTAACACAATACCTTGGGTAGTAGCAGAAGTAGTAGTAGTAGTAGTAGAAGTAAACCTAGTTTCTGTGAGAAAATTCAATGAACTATTAACAATCTCTTAGGAAAAAAAATATTTTGGCTAAGAATGGAAAACAAATTAGATTCTAGCTTTAATAACTGTAAAGGCAAGGTTGACCTTAGTTGGAGATAACCTAAAACTTTGGGCAAAACAGGAAAGGCTCTACTTGAAGCAGAAGTGTCGCCACAACCTCTTCTCACCACTGTAGGTTTTTTGAAGGAAAATTATTTATCCTGTTCTCCCAAGCACTGGCTGGGAGGAGGGGAAAGCAAAACAGAAAGAGGAAGAGCTACAGCGTGTGACAATATGCCAGAAAACTCAGAGTATCTTAATATGATATATCCTTATATATCCGTAATATAAGGATATTCTCAGCTTGTTGCTTGAATATCAGCACCATATAGACACAATGAGAGTATGTGAATACATGAATACTTGTGTGGTGGCTTTTGACCTTCTATGGCACCCAGACATATGGAAGAATTACAGTGTTAATAGCTTTAACAGCTGCATTGAAAACCATTCCTTTCCTGAGAAATCTAAGAATGCTTGAAAATCAGTGTAAAAACATAGAATGTATGAGGGAGAACAAAACAAGTATTACAACTAGTTAGGAAATAATTAGACATGTTTAATTTTTCAAACAAAGGATTTTATTTTGGAAAAAAACCAATCTCAGCTGTTGTCGCTCTCGCACGCCTCTTCTTCTATACTTCCTTTCCCTCTTGTTTTTTTTTAGGGCAGAGGTGGGGAAGTGATGCTAAAGCAAAATTTAGGAAAGAGATGTTTTTCCTACATGAAAGGAAATAGAAGAATGTGGAGGATTTGCATTACACTTTCAACTGTTTATAGAATTTTGTAGATGAACAATATATTTGGAGAAAAATGTTAACTGTGCTTTGCTACTTAGGATAAAGCAATATTTTTTTCAATTCTAATGCACACTGATACACACATTTGCAAAGTCGAGCAAGGAAAATAAATGTCAACCTCCCTGTTACTGTTTTTCTTTGGCAGCTTGTCATGGGTATCGTAAGAGAAGTTTTAGAAGAGATTTGAAGGATGATGAGATCTTGGTTTTACCTTTACAAAATATATGTGTGTCATATATTTAAATGCAAATGAGAAAACTCTACTGTGACAGAACGAGAAAATTGTGTTGGTGATTTCTGTTTTGAAGAGGTCTTTGATGATTTATCATATTTACTGCAGTCTATTGTTTCAGCTAATACCATACCTCCTTAAAAAGGTATAAAGTCCTTTCAAATTTCTTTACAATGCTTGTGGTCAGCCTTGCATGAAAAGGCCATTTGTTCTTCCTGTATTAAAGCTTGTGCTTTCATGTAGTTCTGAGAATTTCCTATTACTGTAAATTAATTTCACTTCATTAAATGGTTAGGTCACAGGCAAAGGAATAATAGCAGTCAGAGGCACAGGAGATTACTAGTTTGAATAACCGTAAATTGGCACTCACCCACTTTTTTTCTAATATCAGGAAGAAGCTTCTGGCTGTCAAAGCCATTTCATTAATCAAAAAAGCCTAGGAATGTGAACTTTAAAGTTAGACAAGATAAAATTATTATCTACATGAGCAACATTTTAGAGTGTGGAACAATGGATTCTAGTCCCTATGGGAGACAATGACACGATGGTAAAAATGCAGTTTTCTGTGTTACTTTGCTGTTATTTCAGGTCATTTGTGGTTATTCAAAGTCATCCCCTCAGCAGTGGTACATTACGCACATAGGGCTCAGTTTTGAAGAGATGACTCCAGAGCACGAACAGTTTGTTATTTAGATATTAATTTGTCCTCTTATGTAAATTATGATTTATTCTGCCAAGATATTCATTAAAGCTGTTGCGGTACTTTTCTCCCAGAGGAAAAAATGATAAGGTCTAATGAAAATGTTTTAATGAAAACAGATAACTGGTGTTTATTTTGCATTCTTTCTTCTAATCCTGGACCAACACTTATTGAAAACAACTGAAGAGAGTCTGACTAATTTCAGTGGTTTTCTGATCAAAGCACTAATCTCTAAAGAAAGCTGAGGGGAGTCATTTATCCAGGATCCACCTCCCTTTATACTGAATAGTGAGAACTGAAGTAGCATAAAAGACCCTGAAAAGCATCCTCAGTGCAGGGGTTTCAGAAAAGACTGTAAAACTACCCTTTGAGGAGCAAACTGGAAATGATATGGTCAGAGAGGCTGCATACAGGGTGTTATAGTTGCAGGGAACAAATTAGCCAGGAGCTGTTTGAGTTGTGGTGGATAGTGCTCCAGCATTTTCTCTGAAACCTCACACAGGGCATAACACTGGTGTGGAAGGACATTCCCTCTGCTCTCTCTTAGCCAGCCCCACTGTCACCTCTCTATTGAACAAACAGGGTGAAAATTTAAGTTATTGCTCTTTCTGCACCAAAGGCAGCTCCTGTGAGTCTGTCTTCTCAGCTTAGAGGTGTATGTGGGATGGAGAACTCCAGAGTCATAGACCTGAGTGGGAGAGAGAGGGAAGGTGTATTTCCACAGTGGGGATTCTGGAAACATTTTAGTGGTGGCAAAACATTGTCAGCTCTGTCAGAGAGTGCAGGCTGGGGAAAAGCTGACAGGACTTGCCTTGCTCTGAAAATATTGCGTAGTATTAACTGTGTGCCTTTGATACATCCAGATAGAAGGAGTGATGATGCTATGTTCTGAGTTTCTACTTGTACACATGCTTGTCATTAGATTATTTGTTGTCAAGATTGATCAGTAGTTTATCATTGTTTCTTTCTTATCCATACTGTACATGATTCTATATCATGTAACTAAGGGTGGCATAATTACTCAGATAAAGGATAATTGTTCAAACATTTACATATGTAAATTCTAGAGGGGGATTTGTATGAGCCAAATTAGTTATACCTTTTAAATCTTATTTATTTAAAAAAAATTGTACCAGAAATTTATAACCATTTTGAGTTGCTGTCACTTTACTTGAAAAATTGAAGGAACTTTGATTTTTGCATCAGACAGATGTTTCTAACATCTTTCTTTCCAAGGCTCCTCATTTTTGTGGTAGTAGTTCAGACAGTGATAAAAACAAGACATCTCAGTTTATTTCGGTTATTACCATAATAATTTTTTGAGACAGGTTTTGAACCTTACCTGGCAATAGAATGGAATAGTAAAGCTTAGGAATGTATATACTGGTTTCCCAAGCTGCCTAGGCATGTAAATGAACTGCAGGGCTTGAGAAGCAATCAATATATGGAGCAATTAATCATAAGTTATTAAACGAATGACAAAGTACAAGTTTTGTAAATTAATTATGCTTGGTAGTTACAGAGAAGGACCCAGGCCACTGTAAAGCCTGGAAAAACTGTACAATATTCTAGTTGTTTTTAGATTACATGATAAAGCTGTTTAAAATCCATCCTGGGGTTATGGTTTTTTTGGTTGTTCTTCATCCAGAATGGGTTGTAGTAATGGAATTTCAAATAAGAACAGTGTAAGAATGGCAGACAGCTGTTTTGGTTGATTTTTGTTGTGTTTGTTTGGTTTTGATTTTAGTTTGGTTGGGGTTTTTTTCAAGAAAGTATATTTTTTCAGATGAATTTATGGCGCTTGGCTTGTATGGCAGCTGTTCTCTGTGGCAGAGGGTATTTGGAGGGGTATGTATGCACATATGCATAGCTTTTATACAAATAAGACTATGTATTGGTAGTTACGCTAAGTGAGAATTGAGAATTACAATGGTTATAAATTTCTCTTTACTGAAGTAGAGAAAAAAAGGTCCTCCTCATCATATAACTAGATCGGCAGATGGAGAAAAAAATAGGCTTTTTTGGCTTTTGAAACCAGGTGAAGTTTTGTGTGTTTATTTCTCACAGAATAATTTCAGGTGCTGCAGAGTCACATACCTGAACTGAGAGGGTGAGAGTTCATGAATCCTGTAATTGTCAAGTATAGAGGCAGAGCTCTCTGAGCAAGAATGTTCAAGTGTGAGGAGAAAAGGTATTGGGGTACCCAAAACTGAATAAAAATAGTTTGGGTTGGAAATTACAGTATTTTTGAATATACCTTATTAAGACTAATATGCCCTATTTAGCCAACACTCAAACAATGAGAGAGATGTGGCTCAAAATACAGGGATCTGTCTGTCTTTGTAAAAAGAGCAGGAAAATCAATGGTGTAGTGTGTTTGCACAGCTTCTGTAGACTCTTCAGTCGATACAGGAGGCAAGAGGAAAAAGGTGGTATAGAGAGAAGAGTTTTATGTTTGTAGAGTTTTATCTACAGATGGGGGCAAATGACTCCATCTATCTCTGAATCTGGAGGAACTGTTATGGCTGGTGAGGGTTTCAGAATAAAGACTTGTTGGGTACTTGTAATTAATTTGGAAATAAATCTTTCCCTGGAATGCCAAACATGGAGTAGCTAAGGGAGAGCAAAATAATGGCATAGGAGTGTGCTGCAGTCTTCTCACTTGACTGATGGGTTTTCTGTCTCTGCTGTGCAGCACAGATAGGTGAGTAATGTCTTGTGCTTGTTGGAAGGGGCTGGAAGAAGTCTGCTGACAGAGACAGCCAAGGCACAGCTTTTAGAGACAATTGCTGAATAGACTTAATCAAAAGAAACAAGGAACAATGGGAGGTTAGGGAGGTGAAGTCTGAGCATGGCACATGGGCTGCTGTGAAAGGCAATTTGCACAGCGCTCAGCCATGTGGTATCTTGTCTGACACAGCTGCATGAAGTGGTGAAATGTGCTCTCAAAGGCAAGGCCAGAGTAAATCTAGTAGGGAAAATGGCTTGTTGCCACTTGTCCCAGAAGCATTGCCCTGGGTGGGAAAGGTGTCTTTCTCCCAGAAGCCAATAAATGACGACAGAAAAAGGTACATGTTCAAACTTTTTCAAAAGGACCACCCTCCTCTGTTTTCTTATTCCTAAAGCCACAGAAGGGAGTGAATATATGACATTTATGCAGAAGGGAAACAAACTGTGTGGCTTAATGTTTTATACTGTTTTCCTGATAGGTGTATAATTTGACCAATAAATCCTACTTAGATATATCCGAACTTAAAAATCAAAACATACACAAATAATTTTTTTTTGTTAGCATAGCTACTAATACAGTCCTGCTCTTCTAGACAATGCAGGTCCCTGGAAAAGTTGCAACAGTGTTTCGCCTACTTGTATCAGTCTTAAATTTATGACATTTTATGCATGTATATATGTGTGTGTATCTATCTGTCTAGATACACATATGTAGTTAATTATTCTTGTACATCAAACTTGAGAAAATTTGCTCATTCTTTTCTAGGAAGTTTATAATAAATCCTGGAGTTGTTTTTTTATGAGACCCCATCCGGTGTGATAGTAACACAACTCTGTTTGAAATACTGTTTATGCTTGGAGCTGAATATTTTGAATGTTAATGCTGGCTTTAACCTGAGATTATAGCCTCCAGTTTCTCTTCCTCCAGTTTCCTTTTCCTGTTTGTTTTATGTGTCCATCTCCAGACATCTGTGTGCATATTCATATTTGTAGGAGTGTATCTACACACCTACGTGTGCACATACAAGCACAAGTGTTTATCTATCCAGAAGAGAAGGGCAGGGTAATTCTGGGTTATTGCCAGAAAGTTTTGGCTGTGAGCTTCAGATTCACGAAGGAAAAATACTTCTGCTGCCTTCTGGCATTCAACTGAAAACAATCAAGCCACAGGCTTAGCCATAGCTGCAGGCATGACACAGTAGGATACAATTTGTAAATGCAAATTTGCAGTGATATTCTCATAAGTTAAAGTTTTGTTTGCAGTTTGAATGCTGTAATGGAGAAACCCATAAAAGGCACTGATTTACGTTTATAGCCAAGAGTACACATCTATAAAGTGCTCTTCAAGCAGAGATATCAATTGGGACAATGGTAAGAATGTATTTCTGGTGAGGGCCTCTGGGACTCTGACAGTACCTCCAAGTGTGTGTTATCTTTTCCCTCTGTGATGAACCCTTTTGATGCTACTGAGGGCAAGAAAGGATCTAGATTTTTAAAACAAGGATTACTGTTGAAGGCCTCAAACAAGGATGAGCTCTTTGTTCTGTCGTGTGTTATGTATAATAATTATAGTGCACTTGGTCTCTCTGCTTTAATTTTCAGCTGCAAAAAGTCTAATACTACATCATTATTAACTCTTTTCTTCTCTGTTCTGTTGAAAACTCTTTTTATATCATCTTGGGGCTCACGAGTTTGGGACTGGTATCAGCCTGATTTGAACACCATGCACAGTAGAAGTTGTGAGGTTTTTTCACCTCCCCAGAACTCTGCCATGCCTATTTTCATCAATAAAATAGAGGCAAAGATTTTTTGCTTATGCTTGATGTGTATTTGCTATAAATATAGTTCAATTTATGACTATACTGTCATCATATTTATATTATTCTTCTTGCTGTTTTTACATCTTGCACTGCTCTCTCTGTTTGGATGTAGCTGATAGTATATCCTCATTAACATATCTTTATAGTCTCACAAACTAAAAGTAGTTTTAGAGACTGAGCCCTGCATGTTCTTTAATATTTAAACTTCTCCTAGTAGTTTCAGACTTTGCCCCTCAAGGCCCACACTGAAAGTCTCATCTGAGAGAATCACCTAAGAAAGGTCCATTTTAATTAGAACATTTTCAGTAGTTACATTTGCTGTTTCTTTTTACAAGTGTTTTTTTCTGTCTTTTCATCTTCCTTAGCTGCATCTTACTTTAATTTGCACTGAACATCTATCTCACCTATGTATAAATATTACTTTATCCAGCAGTAACCATACAATGACACCTGACCTAAGAGAAGAAATAGATATTTTTTTTTAATTATTATTCTTCCTTATTTCTTTTCTGTCTCAAGACCATATTTCTTGTTCTAGCTTGCTGACCTCTTTCTCCTGTGCTCTCTGTTGACAAAGCCAGTCAACTTGTACCTCTTGTAAATCAACAGGTCCTGGGACTTGGCAAATCTCCAGTCTTAATTTATTTCCACCATCTAGTTCGTGGTTATTTCCTACCTTCCCTGTCCCTTTTTTTTTTTTTTTTTAAATCATCTGTACATTGTCTTCATCATCCATAGGTCTCAGCCCTTCATCTTCCTCTGTGCTTGTGAGGTTCATCTGTTATCCTTTTTTCTTGTCTGTTTGCTCTGTGCAGAATTTCTGTTTCTCTGTGCAGCTATCTTGCCCTGTTACCAGCTTTTTCTCTTGCACTATTTGATCAGTCCTCTGTTTTATCTTTGTGGTCACATGCTCCAATGCTGTTCACAGGTATTTACAACTCACATCATGTCAAATTAGTGTTTTCTCTCCTATGTGTTCTCTTCAAAAAATTTCGTAATTTCTCCCATGTCTCCAGAGGTATCTATTGTCCTTAGTTTTTCCATTATTTTAACCATTTAAGGATGTGTCTTTGTTCAGTTTTTTCAGCCATTAACATTTGTTGTCACATTGTTTTCAGCCTCCTATAAAACAGGTGTAACCCTGATATAAAACTAGGGTCTATTCTGGTGTCATCTTAATTTCCTCCTCTCTTTATAGTTACATTTAACTCCCACAAACTTCCCATTTTGATACCTTCTGCTTATTGACTTTCCAAGACACTGTCTTTTAAAAATTTTCCCTATGTCAATTTTTGTTTGTTTGTTTTGGGATGTTTCTTGGAGGGGTTTGCAGTTACTCATCAGCCATGGCTAAAGATACCTACAATATGCTTTCCTGTACGTGACCTTTGTCTTAAAGTTCAGTGTGCCCAGATGAATTCTACAAACTGGAAACTCTGACCACACTACAAATTTTATGAACAAAGCTATCATCAAGATTTGGTTCCTGTTTTCATCTTCCAGAGATTTTCCCTCAAGGAGGAGAAATTTCATGCCACATTCCCTGTTCCCTCTTGTGATGTTTCACAACGTGTTACTTTCACTTTATCTTCAGACAAATAAGTTAACATTTGTCAGATGCTTTCATATACTAGTCTGAAATCTGAATCCCCTTTCATGGGATATACATTGAAGCAATTTTTGTTTCCTAGTTATAGTTTGTCATGAACACAATTGTTAAATTAATGTCTGTGTGCACATCCTATAAACTATGTGTTCATTACATGATATTCAGGGACTGTTGTTTTTTTTTTCCACCTCAGCTGATCATAAGAGGCTTAAAACATAGACTTATGGTCCTCTATAAAAATAATTGTGCATAAATGATATACCATACAGGGTATTTTATTTTTTTTGTCAGGGATGTGTAGGCTACTTTAATTAAATGCAATGGAAGTTTCCCTTGTGTACCCTTTCATACCTGCGTGAATAGGATAATAAAAATCAGTGCTAAGGATAGCATATCACAATCAAACATACACAGATTTTAAAATGAAAAACCTATTAGTTTCACTTTTTATTTCTTTTGGTTTTGTATGGAAGCTCAGGTACATGGAAATTCTAACACAAATCTGTGTTTTGTATAAATTCTACCTTAGAAACAATGGGAAGAAAATTACAGTAGTTAAATTGCTAAAAATGATTCAGTTTCAAGAACAAAATGTAATGAATACTGTTCTCCCTGATGTCAGAAGATGAGTTGTTGCTCCAGACAAAGTAGAAAGGTTCGTTTTGAAAACCCCATTTGTCTACAACTTTGCAAACACTATGTGAGCTTGTGTTAGTTAGATGAAGTGGAAACACTTTAAAAGGATGAAATATGTATTTTTAAATTAGTAACTGTTTCATACACGTCTGAAAAACTACATGCAAGCATTTAGTAAAAGTCTGTTTTCCAGTCAAATCTGCTCATGTCCCATTACTGTAATATATATCTTTAATATCATTCTTGCTGCCAAAGATTCGCCAGTGGATAAAGACCATCAGTGATGAAATAACCACAGGGGCTCCAGTGCATCTCCGCGAGCTTTGAGGAAGTGTGGGTGCAAAACATGATTGGTTTTGACCCAAATGGTGAATGTTTGAACACCTACTTGGAAGAATCTGTGAATAAATGTATATTTATCTTTGCCCACTTCTCACTGTGATGGCTTTTTTTGGTGTATTTGTACACTGTCCTAGGTTTTTGTTTGTTTGTTCCCACTACTTAGTTTTGTTTAGCCTGTAAGGCTTTGCATAAGTCATTAGGGCTGTGGCCATACAAAGTTAGCCCTTCCATCATTACTTCCACCATTACTGCTCCTCGAGGGAGGCTAGAGCAGCCTGAGTTATCACTTGGCAAGTACACGGAAGCCAGGTAGACTCATGCAGTATAAAGAAAAGCAAATACTCTTTCCTCAGGGAGGGTCTTGTGGTTTGAGATGGTTAAGGTGATCTTTAAGGTGTTCTTTAGTGCTCACACAGCCTGGGGCACTGTTTGTGCATGTAAAATACACTATGACTGACAAGAGGGTCCTCAGACCTGTAGGGGTTTTGCTTTATTTATGTATTTATTTTGCAATTTAAAATAATACTGCTGTAGGTAGAAAAGGACTGGTTTGAAAGTGATTATGTTTGAGGCTGAGGCAAGGCTAGCGTCATCTTTCCTTTAAAATCAGACAGGATCTGTAAGGAATTTAAGAGAAGAGATTGCATACATGTGAACAGATGAAAAGATGAATAACGGACAGGGTAACCTTTGATGTGGATATACTTTTATAAGGTTCTACAGTTTTAAACCCCATAACCTATGTAAAATAACAACCTTGCAGTGTGATTGGCAACTTTGTGCCATAGGCAATGAATCAGTATTAAAACCTTAAGTTCATGAAAATCAAAGTGGTCTCTTCACCCTATGGCTGGTTCTTTCAGTTTAGAGTTTATGTGATACACAATCTGGGAGCTTCAGCTATCATACTGTCAAGACAAAGGAGATTTATTTTATAAGAAGAAATTAGGAATATATAAGTTGTTTTCACTGTTTGGTGTTGTGTGCATGTTAGAAAGCTAAGAACTTTGCATCTTTCTTTAATGATACACTTACCATCCTTAAAAAATAAAGATCAAACTTTAGAAAACTCTGTGCAAACTCTGTGAAGTTATATTGAACTTCCAGTGCAAGCTGAAGTCGGAGCTTAAGTGATGGTTCCTGAGTGGAAGTGAGAAAGCACAGTGCATGAGACTGGTGGTATATACTGAAATGCGTCATACCTTGACCATGGAGTGACTGCTTGTTATGAGAATAGAGAGCAATCATCAGTGCTGAACATAGATTTATTTACCCAGTCTGTACCTGAAAAGGTATTTGCAACCTTCATACTTATGTCTAGTCAACCCCGTGTAGCCATTTCAAACAAACAGAAAAACTGCTAAATCATTTCAGTGGTGATTTCTTCTCTTAATGGGAGGTAGGAGGAGAACCTAAGCAAACCAACCAAAAAACCCCAAACTTCAAATACTGGCCAGTTCTGTTGAATTTTAGTTTGTATTCTGGACTTTGGCTCTTCCAGGACTGCAGCTCTTAACAAAGCATTACAAAATTGTCTCTAAAAATCTTAGACTTTTTTATAGAATACAGATGTGCAGACCTGTTATCTTCAAAAAGAAATTCAGTGTCTAATTGAGCAAAATTTAGTTGTTATTTTCAAATATTTCATTGGGTCTTCAAAGGCAACTCAATGTGTGGCTTTGGTAAAATTTTAAGTGCAAGATTTCTGTAAGGTTATGTTCTTTAGTTAACATTAGATTCATGTCTTTACAGAAATGTTACTTTCTGACAGCTGTGCAATTATCCAGTGTCACCACCATGCCACATAGTTAAACGGTCAACAGTTACCATATTTATAAATAGTATGTGACATTTGAGCTTTGTAAAGTAAATTCTTCCTGAATGCTTTTGGAACAGTTCCATATACAGTACTTCACTTTTATGCATCATTCAGTGGAATATGCATTAAAACTAATGGCAACAGAGCTGGAATATAATAAGCATTACCTATAAAATAGGAGTAAGATTAAGCAGAAATCTCAAGGCATTGCATTGAAATGATTAAGGCTAAAACAATAGGCAATGTCACATGTATTACAGTAGTTACTCAAGAACATTACAGCTCTGTAGCCAGAAGAAGTTGCAGTATATAGTTCATTTTCTCTCACTTTCTTATAAGTTTCTTCATCTCCAGTGTTTCTCTCGATTAACATTAAACTTTTATGTAGGTTTCCTTCAGTGTATTTTTTTCTGATCACCTGTGACTTAAGTAACAGGCAACTACTGCAGTACAAACTTTAAAATATGTTATTACTATATTTCTTTTTGGGTTATTAGCAAATCATATTGTGCCAAATGTCACATACACCTTCTGTTCTGGGCCCCTCAGTTCAAGAAGGACAGGGAACTGCTGGAGAGGGTCCGGCGTAGGGCAACAAAGATGATTAAGGGAGTGGAGCACCTCCCTTATGAGGAAAGACTGAGGGAGCTGGGTCTCTTTAGTTTGGAGAAGAGGAGACTGAGGGGTGACCTTATTAATGTTTATAAATATATAAAGGGTGAGTGCCACGAGGATGGAGCCAGGCTCTTCTCATTGGCAAACAATGATAGGACAAGGGGTAATGGGATCAAGCTGGAACACAAGAGGTTCCACTTAAATTTGAGAAAAAACTTCTTCTTAGTAAGGGTGACAGACACTGGAACAGGCTGCCCAGGGAGGTTGTGGAGTCTACTTCTCTGGAGACATTCAAAACCCACCTGGACATGTTCCTGTGCGACCTCACCTAGGCGTTCCTGCTCCAGCAGGGGGATTGGACTAGATGATCTTTTGAGGTCCCTTCCAATCCTAAACATACTGTGATACTGTGATTAGCACTTGTCAACTGTAGGGATGTGTGCTAAAAGCTGGTGAAGGTTTGGGTCATAGTTACTCCTGTTTGCATGATACAGCACCTTAGCAAGTGAAAATGAAAAGCAGTTGTGGATGGTATTAGAGAATTTACTCTGGGATGTTTGGATGTTTCTTCTTCCTCCTCCTCCCTGCCCCCCTTCCCCCCCCCCCCACTTTTATTTATTTGTTTTGTCTTGATTAGGTTGAGTTATTTAGCTTGTGAAGCAACTGAGACCAAGGTCAAGAAAGGACCATCTTGTATCATTTGGACAGAGACTATAAATATCACAGAGTTTGTTGGAACAAGAACACTAGATAGCTATTCCAGACTAATAATCATACATCTGAGTAGGAGAGTATGGAGATCTATAATATAAGACCGATTTGGCCTATGTTTTGTGGGAGATTGAATCTGAATAAGCCAGGTTTATAGGCTTATACTACTGGAGGCAATCTTGTGATAGCCTTTCAATAATTACTCTTGCTTCATTAGTATCAATGAGGGAAGAATAGCTTTTCTTAGCAATACAGTTCTTCAGAAGAGTAATGAGGAAATATCAGGCTTTGTGTGAGTGAGGTTTTTTAGTAATATGTTTATAGAGTGTAGACTAAGAATGGAGTATTACACACAGTGAATTATCAAGAAATGTGGATGTTAAAAGCAAGTAATGCTTGTGGTTCATTAACCACTTGTACAAAGCTCATCTGTACTGAGATTCAGAATTGACAGCTTCTGTTGTAAGTGTAGGGAAATCATCTGTGTCACTGTCATGAGGCAGAGATCACTGAAAGTCAGGGACCTATTGAGCCTGCTAAGTGTTTTTAAAAAGTGTGTATGTACACATTTCTACACATTTCTAGGTAGATGTTCAGAAAAAAAGGAAGAATATAGAATTTCTGGCAAGGCTTTTTTTCTTAGAAGTACAAATACTTCATGGAGAATGATGTTCAGTAAGAAAGGGTCATGTTCAGCAGATTTTCTGATCTGGAAAAGTATGTCAGAGAACCTCTTTAAGTTCCCGTTTAACATTTAGAGAAAAAATTTCATAGTTCACTTTGAAATGACATTGAGAAATTTTAATTAACCTGTAATGGATGAGAAATGTAAACCCACAGTCCTGATTCAGTTTACTGCAACTGCGTTTTTTGTCTTCAAGATTCTTAGTCCAAAATGCCTTAGTTTTGTGACTTTTCTTCTAGAGTTGGATTGTTGTACTGTGGCCTGGAAAATTTTGTTTTAATCCCTGTACTAATGGTGTCATTAGCAATTAAGCTTTAGAAACAATATCAGTTTGGAGTATTCCTTAGTACACTATAAGTATTATAAGAAGTTTTTTAAAAATTATTTTTATGTATACTTTATTGTGGCTAGTAATGCTTATTTTCTTTCTTTATTTTTAATTTATTAAACATTGTAAGATTTATGTTCCTCTGGAGATGCTTAGCCAAGAGATGTTTATTTAAAATGCAAAATAAAGAAAGGTTCTAATGAAATACAAGAGACTCAGTAACTGCTACAGAGGAATTGGTTTTCTGTGAAATTCTATTACCTATGCAAGCCACTTCTGGACATAAACTGCACTATTTTAATTGAAGAAGTTTCTAAATATAACTTGGGTGTCTAGGGGATATAGACTGAATGCATCTGCTTTACCATAATTGACTTTTTCATACCTCCTGTATTAACTTATTTGTATCCCAGACACACATAAATCTTCTCAGATAAACAGGTGCACTTCGATACTATCCAATTAACTACTGTCAGATGTACTGCATTGCAAACTTGGTCTGTATCTCCTCTTTGGGATCTAAACTGGTTCCCTGATTCCTAAGATGTCTTTCTGGACACTTAAATCAAGAACAAAGCCACTTTAAAAAACATAAGTTCATATCCTGCATTGAAAGGCAGCAGCTGGAGCGAGGTTTGATTCAGGCTTACAAAACCCTATAGAAGATAGTGGCTTTTCTTTTTATTATTTTTTTTTTCCATTGCTATTTTACAATGATAGATTTCAAAATGGTTCTGAAGAATTTTTCTTATTTTTATGATGGGAAGAAAAAAAACAGTAGTACAATAATTTCTCCAAGGATGTGAAGGGAAGAAAAAAAAAGCTGCTTTGGAAGCAGGTCACTGGCTACAACCTTGCTTGGGACAATAAGAGCTGGAAACAGTTTTCTTTTGAAACCTGTCCAGTGGAAAATGTGAAGTGAGCAGGTAACGAATTGTAAGGGCTGAGAGTGATCCCTTAGGAAAGACTTTCAAAGAGCTGAGATTTAGACCCCAATCACTTCTTTACTTATACCTCCCTTATGAATTATAATAATTAAATAATTAAGAGAAAATAAAGAGAGAGAAAAAAAAGAGGTTTATCTGTCATTGTCATGCTGGTTTCTTTAGAAATATGAAGGGAAGGATGACAAATGAACTCAGAAGAACCAGAGATTTTTGTTATTTGTCTGTGATTAATCTGTATCTATTTTTCTTTTGTTTATTTCGTAGTAGTAAAGCTGACCTTGAGTACTTCCTAACCTCATCTCCCACCATCCCGGTCTCCAAAAAGAACTGGGGTGTCCTGCAGGCACCTGCAGTCACGCACTGGCTGGCTCGCTCTGTGCTTGGTTTTCTGCTGTAAGCATCCGAGGGGCTGGCAGGGCTCTGCAGTGGGGCTGTGAGCTGGAAGGCAGCTGCATAGGAGGAGTTTGTAACAGAGCCTGGTTCCCAGAGCTGTGGATATGTCTGCCAGTGCCTCCATGGAGCCCTCACTGTGTTGCCAGTGTACCTGCTCTTCCCTTTTTTTTTTTTGGAATACTATGATGCTCTTTATCCTCACCATTAAGGAAAAGGATGTGCAAGTAATACGCTTTACTACTTTATTATCCATTCTAGCAAAACACTCTGGTGGTTCTTTTATATCATGGATTTCAGGGTATCAGCCCTTGTTTCCGAAAATGTAGACACAACAGGACCATCTGTGTTTGCCATCTGCAAGGCATTTCCTTATGGGATCCCAGGGTTGGTTACAAGGCTTCCAGACATTCCTCCTGCCTGTCCCCCTGGGTACACAGTAAGCATACAACAGGTTTTTAACTATAATGTAGATGTATGTAAGCCTATACTCTTCAGCACATCCTGCTGGTGCTCAACCACAATCTGCCTGTGCCTGTTTGAACATCCACCAGCATCTCCCTAAGTTGTGTGGCCGCTCATCCCTATATTCCTTTCTCCACATCCTGCTTGCAGTTGTTAATGCCAAGGGACTGACCCTGGCAAGAGTGTTGTGGGAAAGACTGTTCCTTATTACTGTCCACCCATTAAACCCTTGGAAATATTTTTGTTTTCCAATTTTTTGAGAAGGTCAGGAAAGGATTCTTTCTGCTCTTTTTCTATTTTTTTTTCTGAACATAGTGGTATTTGTTGCTTACTTTCCTAATTTCTTTTAATCCTGCAACTGCCATTAGATAAAATAATGAACCAAGTTACTTATTCATAAAGGCAACCTAAATATTTGTACTCCGCTGTATTCCCGTAAAATAATGTTGTCATGGATTACTGGCATTAAATTATTTTGAGTTATACACGTAAAAGAAAACAAAGCCCTATGCATGAAAATATCTTTGATCATTTTTCATGAAGCATCTTATTCTTTTCTTTTATCATTGTTGGTATGAAGTTTGAAATCTTAATGCTTGTATTTTGATTTTCAGTGTCTCCCTATTTCATTTTTATTGACAATGATTTCTACTGAGAAATTATAAGCAGTTTTCTACATTCACTGTTCCTCTTCTCCTCTTCCTAGTCTGGCATGATTCTCATGATATCATTTATATGTTGTCATTAGTAGTGGACTGCTGAGTGAATTATAATTCCCTTGTTTTGGTTCTGCATTTTAACATTTGGCTATTGAAATGTGGTTGAGGAGGAGGAAGGACAGTCTCAAAATTCCCTGTTTTTTTTTCCAGATTTGTAGAAGGTATTTTTAGTTTAAGAGAAAATAAAGGAAAGATGGATGTTCTTCAATTTCCAGTGCATTGTTGATCTCAAGAGCAGATTTTCTATTTGATAGAAATACTGTGAGGTATTACTCCTATGTGTCAACTAGACCCTATGTACATGTAAAGTATATAAAGAACTAGGATATTTTGCAGCTATATTAATAACTTTTTCATGAAAAACCCTATAACATATTTCAGCACATGAATCCTGCCCCAAAGATGGCAGAGTTTTTCCTCAGCCAGTGATCACACAAATTCCTGACCTACTTTCTTTAATATAGAGTGCATTTATGGAATAGGCTGTAATAAATCCTTCAGGATGTTTCTTAAATTATTTTTTTTTCTTTTTGAATGGGTGGAGGCACAAGCTTTAACAAACAGCAAGATCTTGAACAGCTTGAATAATTAAAAACTAATTAAAATGTGTGACTATAATCTCCCAAGTGCTGATACCTTTTCCTCTTTAAAGAAGAAAAAAATCCATAAGTTACAAATATGTAATTTCTTTCTTATTCTGAAAATTCTGAACAAATTTTCTTATGATATCATAGCAATGTCACAAGACCTTGCTCTTCACACTGCTTAACTTCCAAGAGCCTCCAGCGATACACCTCCAACACACCAGTGCTATCAGAAGCTTGAAACCTTTCAGATGTGTCTTTCAATGCTTAATTTTAGGATTCTTTAGGACAGCAAGTCTGTAAATATGGTGCAAAATCTGAAGCACAAAATGCAAGAAATTTCTGCTTCTTCTCAGCATGTCTGGGTTTAGAATGATGCTTCATGCTGTGTGTTCCAGCTCTAAACAGCAGACATTAATAGATATTTAAGCTTGCCTACTTACAGTTATGTTTCTAAATACATTTCTAGCTTTTAGAGTGCAGAGTCATTGACTTCTGTAGGAAGTGCCGGATGGTCTAGCACTCTGATGACTAAAGATAAACTCTTAGCAACCTAAATTTAGGCATCTTATTTTAAAAACTTTGGCCCAGATATGTGAACCCACAAGAATGAGTTACAATAATTCATGTCAAATTCCCTGGCTCTTGTGGCTCCCTAGACTTAACATTTATTCATACAAATTGCTCACTGTGGTGGATAAATCACAAAATGTAGCCAATGCAATAAGTCTGCACCTGAGCATTATTTAGTTCTGCTTTGCTAATGTTGGCAGCACTTTGCTTTTGCTCTATATGTTACAGCACCTGGCTATTTTGGCTTTGTCTGAATATGTCAGAGGGGTGAATAAGTTGAAAATCTACAAGTTTTTGCCCTCCCTTTCATCACTGCTAGCTTTCCTAATACCTGCAGTTCCTCAATTAACTGGTCAGTTTAATGTTCCTGCCAGCTTAAAGGAAACACAAGGGAGACAGTTATCAAGGGAGACAATTTTTCACTGCATGCTTAGGAGAGGATTATCTTGTCAGAAGTGTTGTCTCCAGTGGTTCTCATCTGCTTTGACATCAGGGGCAGTTAATTTCCCATATAGCCGCTGCTGCCTATGATGAGAAATACTGCGCCCTGTCCGTGTTGATTTTTCTCTTTTGACTTCTTTGCGATTTCTCTTTTGGGATTTTTGTCTCTTTAAAGGAGTATTTCACCTTGTGGACATGAGAAATAGGTTGAGGTATGTGTGGTCCCGATGGTTTTCTTTTAGGTTTGTGGAGGCTGCACAAATGAGTACAATTTTAAAACAAATATTTTGTTTTGGTTTTTTTTTTACTTTTTTTTCATTATAAACTAACAGTCATGTTAAAAATGTTGGTGTTGGCTGCTTAGCCAGTCCTTGGTTTGTTTTTGTTGCTAAGATCAGGTAACAGTACTCCCTTTGCCTATATTAAGGATGGATACCTTGTCATTTCACTGCAGCCTTATAAGTCGTGGGCGTTTATTCTAAGCGAGTCATCTATAGTCAGTGTCATGAGAGAAGATGATTCATCCCATCTGACGCTAAATATCTGAGAGGCTTATTATGCAAATGTGTTCTGGAGGGGAAGGTGGTTGATGATGTTCTTGCTCAGCCCAGTGCCTCAGTCTACAGAGCCTCTCTGTACAGGTGCAATTGATTTTGAGGCCACACACAATGAACAGGGTGCAGAAATTTTCCAGGTTAAAAAGCAGTAACTGGAAGCATTATGTTAATCTGTATTTGTTTTTTTAAACCAGGTTCATTTTAGTGATTCATAGGGCCATTTATAACACAGAGATAAGAATATCTGTTCAATGAATGAGGTCATATTGGCACAGAAGAAAAAAGAAGCTGAAAGCAGGGACATTGAAAACTTTGTGTAATGAGCTGCCTCCTGAAATACATGTGAGGACTGGGACTGTCCGGTTTTATTAGGTGAGATGAATCCACAATAGTTGTTTAACCATGTGTTGAGCAAGACATTAGCAATATCATTATCACTGTAGTGTACACCTCTTGATGCTTTATTGCTTTATTAGACTATATAGAATCTTGGAGTGAGCTTATCTATGTCAAACAAGGGGGGCAGTTAGAAACCTCTATGTATATTGCCCAATCCTTCCACTGAAGTCCTCAGTACTAGTAGTGCTGTTTGTGCTAGCAGTCATCCCTAATTTTAGCATCTTAGTGAATCTTGAGGATTATATGTGTACAGAAGCTGTCCAGTGAGATAGGCCATTTCTTATAATATGTAGTGATTATACAAGTCCACACCAGGAAGCCAGAAAAGTGTTCATGCGAACCATAACTTTCTCTTGGGTCTTATATAAATATGGAGAAAGGATGACTCATATGAACTTCAGAGTGGTGTTTTTCATTAAATAGGTTAGCTAACAGTTGAACTATCAGAGGTGTAATGAGGCAGAGACATTATATTTTGGGAGGCATATTAACAGGAAACCCAGACTACTTGGATGCATTAGGTATATCATACAGAGTTAAATGTCATGAACTGCATGTTCTGTGTGCAGTTGTCCATCATAGGCTACCTTATCATGTTGATGTACCATGCTGCACCAATATGCTTTTGTGGTACATGTACAGAAAATCTTCAGGGTACAGGGTACTTTAAATACTGAACTCGGAAAAATGTGACTACCACCAATAAGATAGCATTCCATGAAGCAGCAGTGGAAGAGATGAAAAGAGCTATACTGAAACAATGTCAATAGCAATGAAAGCAATCAAAATGAGCATTATAGTACCTTTTTATGTAAGTTCTGTCTGGAGTATGTTTCACATGTTTTATTTATTTTTATTATTGTATTTCTTTTTATTTTTTGTAGGCTGTGGAAACCAACCTTGCATCAAAGGATAGTCACTGGGTCTATGTAAATGAGGTAAGAAAGTCAAAAGAGGCTTTTGTATATAGTATATAGTCAACAGAGCTTTGTATATTCACTCACCGCCACCTTTTTTTGTATATGTTTTGACACATCAAACTGAATATACACTTAGCATATTTGCGTTTTGAATGGTACAAGATACAAACTCTGTGGTGTCGTCGCTTGCGGGTCTCAGTTGAATTGGCATAGGTTGAATACCAAAGGTCAAAATAAAGCTTCCAGTATACCTTGCAGCAGCTGGGAGACTTTATTTTTACCTTCATGCTGACCCTATTTCATTGGCTATTTAAGAAACAGAGAATATATCAAAAGAAACCTCAAATATATGCATCTGTACCTGCCAGAATCTCACCCTTTTCTGCTGTGAAAGCCCACGCTCAGACAGCAGGAGAGAAAGGAGTGCTGAGACCAGTTGCAGACTTAGCTTATGCAAATATGTATTTACATGACACACAGGTTTTCTCTGGTGCAGAATTATGTTACTCTTTTGGCCAAGTTCCAGAATAGCAGAGATTTAAATGTGATATTTTCTCTCTGCAGCAAATGGTATCCTGTCCTGGTACTACAATTATTTATTTTACCTTAGTACCATGGTGCCCTAATGGGAATCAATGGAGACTCATATTTAAAAATAATAGAAAGCTTGAAAAATTGTACCGCATATAATAATTTATAAATCACTGATTGTTCAGGATAAATGGCACTATTGAATATATTTCTGGTTTTAATAATGATTCCTTAAAAGATAGTAAAATATCTAAGTTCAAAAGAACCGTGCTTACTGTTTTATTTTTATGTTATAAATGCATAGCCTCTAATTTAATAACCAATTCCTTTGTTAATTTCTCATTTCTTTGCACCTAGCTGATAATTTTGGATAGGCTACTTTTAATAGTAGCTATAAATTGTATTGTGTGGCATTAGAAAGGCTCTATATTTAAATAGGGGTTAGGGAAAGTGTGTGAAATCTCTGCTTATAAAGGCTTTCTAAATTCTTTCTAGTCCTTGTTACATTTAAGTGCCTCCTGATTTGTCAGCTGCAGTAATGGCCCACTACAAAATATCAGCCAGATGCCCAGGGAGTCAGTGTTTATATTCACATAAAGATAATACAGTGGATATTTCCCTAAACATTTATAGAGAGGGAGTGTTTGTGGATTTGTTATTGCTGCTGTTACTGTTCAGATGTTAAAACTCACGTCATGAAGCCTAAATCTGTAACATCACAAATAAACCTTCAGCATGCAAACACATCACACGGGGTGTCAATTCTGCTTTTATTTTCTGAACTTTAATTTTTTCTCTTTTATGGTTAGACACTGGCTTGGGAAGCTATGCTACAAAAATGTAAATCTAAAGTATAACTTCTTAGTGATAAATAGCAGTGTACATACTTATAAATATCTCAAAATGCTATTAAATTCAAACAGACAATTACAGAAACTTTTCACATTAATTAAATTTTGAAGAACCCTTTGCAGGTAAAGAGAGGAGGAAATGTCTTGATTATCCTTTTTTAACAGCAAAGTGTTGGTCTTTCTGTGCTTAAAACTACTGTGAAGAAGATACGTTAAGCATGCACATGGATGGATCTGTAGAAAGGTGGAAGTTCCTTAGGGCTTGCTTTTCACTTAGTAGTGTGCGTACCCCCATGCTAGCAAGAGAACAGACTGTGATTTCCTTGTGTATATTTCTATTTGGTAACAGTGAGAACTGCATGGGTACTTGATGGAAAATGTTATTCCTTGACTGGATGTTCATTGGTGCTGTGATTTGCAGAATACAATTAATTTGTAATTCCTAACAATCAAATCAGCTCTTTTTTTGTGTAGTTCCACATGAGTAGCAAGAGAGATGTAGTCCATTCTGTAAGTGGACCAAATACTTAGCCAGTCCTTTTTTTCTCCCAGAGAGACTGAGGATCCTACACTTTTCTATTCACTTTGTGGTCTCTGTGATCTAATGATCCCATTTGCAAGGAAAGAGAGGTACAGCGCTAACTGGCCTGAAGCGGCAGCAGTCAGAAAAGAACACAGTGACAATTATTTTCATTGACATTCCTTGAATGAAGAGTGTTGGCTTGTAAACATGTTCTTTAGATCTTTCTCACTTCAGGGAATCATTTAAGGGCCTGGTA
The DNA here is from genome assembly GCF_963082525.1 of Nesoenas mayeri. Lineage (NCBI taxonomy): Eukaryota > Metazoa > Chordata > Aves > Columbiformes > Columbidae > Nesoenas > Nesoenas mayeri. The sequence continues at coordinate 10,214,985 of NC_137551.1, read as the reverse complement.
CAGGTTAGACTACTGTGGTACACTGATCTTGAGCACCTTCTCACAATCTGTCCTGTGTCCCATCTCTTGTCGAGCCAAGGAGGATCTGAACCTTGGACTTACCTTGTTATAGTAAGAATGACTGTAGAGGATGATATTATTGTCTTACTGGAATTTAATCTACTTTACTCTCTCTGTATTGACAATCCAATAAACATTTGGGTTGTTTTGTTTTGTTTTGTTTTTCCTTCTGCTTCTGTCCCATATCACAGGATAGGAGCTAAGTTTTGGAGTTTGAACAGATTTTGTCACTGATTTTGTTAGGCAAGTAACACCACCAAGCTTGTGATGAGCTAACTAAAACTGTATGGTTGTTAATCCTACTACACAACAAATGAACAAATGTGGAATATAAGAGCTGATCTTAAAGTACAGAGCTATGCTGTCTCTCAATATCCTGCATTTGCTTGCTTCCAGTAACCCAAGTCTCTGTGCTAAGGTGTCTGTTCAGTTTGGATGCTATTTGTAGAGTAAAAGGACTCAGCCATCTCTAGAAAAAGGCTAGTGAATTGGGAGGTGAATTCACTGTATGGGGTTGGAAGGCTGAAACATTACACGGTAAGTCTTTCAGAGTAAGAGAATACACAGGGATAGGTCTTTGCAGGCAATCATGCCCTCGTATGTCCTCTTTGAAGCCAAAGCCACCAAACCTTACTGTTTTAAAAATATACATTTGTAAGTACATCTACTTTTCTCATTTCAGACATTTTATGTTTCAAACTTGCAGAGCTGTCAAAAGTAGTGAAGGTTTTAGGGGAAAAAAAGAAATGTACTTCTAACCACCCTTCCCTTTTTAGATGTATATTTCACCTTCTTCACTTTTATTCATCTGGATATACTACATCATTCCTTGCATTCATTTAGGTAACTCTTCTATCTGAATTCTACATGTCAAGTAGATTTTTAAAAGCAAGAATATATATGATTTCTGTATAAATCATTGCAACAGCAAACAGCTCTTCAGAACAATGACTGGTCCATGCTTAGCTTTGCCTCTGGAATAGTCCAAAACAATTTATTACCATGGACCATGTTGGGAGTTGCCAACAACCAGCAATTTTGAACCTAAAGAAGAGCTATTAGAACATATATGGTATTTTGCTTGTATCTTTGCTGTTTATGCCTTCAAGTGTTGATGAAATGACCTACCAGTTTTGATAGATGTGTGCTAGTTCTTATGGCATGACTGGCACAGTTGTATATGCTCTCCCCACCTCTCACTTTTGGGTGCTTATGTCCTGTCTTTTTTTTTTTCCTTTCCTCGTTTTTCTTTCTTATTTTTATTTTTGTCTTACATTTCCTTGTCTTTGGTGCCTGACATCAAGCATCTCTGTTGATTCCTCCTGACATTTTTCATTCTTCCCTTCTCTTTTTCTGCCTGCTCAGAGAAAATGCTGTGCATTGCCCAGGGCAAATGTCTGTGAGAGAGGCACAAGAGCAACACTTGAAACTGAATTTGTATGTAGTTGTACTAGGAGCAATGTTCTAGGAGTCTGTATCTGCTTTTTTTTTGTTAGCAGTAGCAGTATGTCTGGGAGTATAAATAGCACTAGAAACTATATTTTCCTTTTTCTGGGACATTTCATGGTTTTGCAATTTTCTCCATTTAAGGAGAGAGAAAAAGATTTAAAAACAAGTTCTGTAAAACTGGAATTTGGACAAAAAATATTCAAATTAAGCACAGTATTTTTTCATTCCTATCAGTGCACTTAATTCTATTTCCAAGTTTCTAAACATTCAATATTCTTACATTTAAATCAGTAAAGTACACAAAGCAGTCAACTACTCTTCATGGAAAGGGAATGGGTACTGAATTTGACTGATAACTCAAAAGGATTGTTTCACCATTATCACATCTTTCCTTTAATTTATTTTTTCAACAAACTTTCATCACTTCTCAGAAGTTTAACTGGAGGTTGTAGGACATGGTAAGACAAAGCACAAGGTTACTGTTTGAAATAGGAGACAATTTTTTGTGAAGGACAGGTAGGGGTGAAGAGAAGACAATGTAGTGTTACATGTTCAAACTGTACATACTCACTCTGAAGCTAAGGATGGGTGAAGTTCAAACTTTTGACTAGTGGCATAGAAATACACTGAGAAAGACTTTTTGAAAGTGCATTTTTGACAAAAATACCTAAAAGACAGGAAATTGAAATAATAGATGATTTTAATTTCCCTGATAGTTGAAAATGTATTGTTGGGACATAGATAAGTCATCACAATTTCCTGTGATTGACAATGTTATCCCTACATATTTAAAAAGTTCAGACAGACGTCAGTTATGATTTCATTATGGCTAAGGAAGAACGGGCTAAGGAAGTTGGAAGATAATTGGTGTGAAATGGATCATGAGACGTTGGCATGCACTATTTGAAGAAGAGGAAGAAGTGAGAAAAGGAGAACAGGAATAATGGACATCAGCAAAAAGAGTGTCCAACTTCACAAGTTTAGGGAACTTGTAGTGCTTTTGGAAAGATAATATGATGAGTAAAGGATGGCAAAAGAACTGTGGAGTTCTGTGAAGATGAAAGTGTAATAAGATATCATTATGGTTCTAATTGGTTATCTGTGAAGACCTTGAAATCTGAGAGGAATTCTAAAGAAAAAGTGGTGAAAAAAGGGCTCAGGAGTAGTGTAAAGGAGTAACCAAGTAAATTATTATAAAATGAGGCTAAGGTGCAAAATGACTCATACCAGCGGTCATAAAGAGTAACAATAGAAGTTTAGGCATAGCAGAAGATAAAGAATAAGGTGATCACTTAATGGAGAAAGGAAATTTTAATATTTTTACTGTCTTACTTGATGCTGGCTTTATAGAAACTATTAATTTTAACCAGACTGTTAAAAACGTTGTAATAGTTCCAGTTTATTTAGATAAATCTAAGGCATTCCACCAAATGAGATTCAATATAGAAAGTATTTTGCATGTGGCTACAAAATGACATATAACTGGTGATCATCTGCAGCAGCAACTCAGAATCCTTGTGGATAATGAACAGAATATTAATCAAATTGTTGTGATCTTGCAAGACAAGCAAACCTAGTCCTCAGGTATGTTACTGGAACCATCCTTTGTAAGATAAGGGAGGCAATTATTTTGCTCTGCTTGACATCAGTTTGGCCTTGTTGGAACAGTATTGCAAGTTTTGGGCAAGACACTTTAAAAAAAAAACAAGAACGTGCAGAACAGTTTTGAAAATCCAGAGCAGAGCACCTAGTATGATGAAAGCTCAGTAAAATATGACCCATGAGGAAAGGTGGAAAGAATTAGCTTTATCTCCTATGAAACTCAGCAGAGAGAGCAAAGGTATAGCAGAAGAACAGATATAATTAAAAGAAGAACACGATCACATGTTCACTCTAGAAAGATAAAGGAAATGCAATTTAATCTTCTGCAGTAGAAATTGCACTGAGTATTGGGAAATAGTTAATGATCTAAATATGATAATAATGAATAGGAACAACTTCCTTGGTTACTTTCTTCCATCTCACCATGTCTCTGTCTTCAGACCTGGTTCTGCTATTGTTTTTTTATTCTTCATTTTTCCTACTTACATTATAGAAGTCTGCTAAATATTTTCAGATCTCAGTTTGGAAAGACAAACACAACTGTGTTATAAACACCACTGAGAATTTTCTGATCTGCACCTTCTGTTCTAGGTCTTTCTACATATCTTTTTTTACTAGGGGTATGGCAGTGGCACTTTGTAAAAATAGTCACTGCATATACTTCACATTGAATCACTTAATACTTTTGCTGACAAACATGAAATTTCTGGGAACTGTGACTCATATTTGATTTCCAATCAGCATAGAACTCCATCCTTCTCTGTCTACTACTGGGCAAGCTAGAGTGATTGCATTTGACTAGATACTCTCAGCCAAATCCACACTTGGGGTAGCCTCAGTGGTTTGACTTAGCCAGGGATGAACATAGCAACATATTTCTTGATATCAATCATTTGAAATGAAGAAGTATCTTGGAATTGCATGTAGTTTTGATAGAAACATGCCTAGTAATGAATTGCTGGCACTTTCAGTGATTAAAAATAGGTTTAATTACAATGTGTAAAAATTAAGTCTCAAAACTAAAGGTTACAGCTTCTACTTGATTGGAGTTTTCATCTGTTGCTTTTCAATTGAATTGATTCTCATTGATTCAGATTAACGTGCATCAGATCAGGGATATTTGTTATTAACACAAAATGACTTCTTATTACCCTGAATTTTCAGTCTTAGAAATACCACATGCTGTACCATATGGAATAACAAATCCCGAGATTCAAATAATATTGACTTCTAAATTCTCAAGCTGGAACCATGGGAATAGTGGGGAGAACTAGTGGAAATTTCATTACATTAGTTCCTTACTGTCTAAATTATCAGGTACTCTGTAGGAAAGGAATGTACTATGGGGGTGAAAAGTACCAACTTGTGGATATTTGTTGTGGCAGGACACTTAAATAAAGGAGGAGTTCTTTCTAACAAAACAATACATTATTTTCAAAATAACAGTGTCATGCATTCTTTCATTGCATTTTTCTATGAACTACAGTACAGTTTCCAGAATTAAGCTTCGTAAAGGCAGGAGGAATCATATCCTCGAGTGTTCTGGTAGTTCTACTAGCACAGTTTCCAGTGTATGTGTGTGTTTACTTGGAACTGCAAAGAGGGTGCCTGTATTTATTGCATGATTCAACATATAGTTTCATACTATGCAGGGTACCTGGGCTCTAAGGTGCTCTTTTCTTTATCATTAAGAAAAGCTTGTGCTGTTATTAATAGTTACTCTGTTTAAAAACAGATGAAAAAATCAACCATATAACCTCTTCTACAACACTGCAGGGTGGATAGCAGAAAGGTAACTTGTATTGGTAGTGGCTCTTGCCAAAATCAAAGGTGCTTTTTTTATTGATAGAATGTAGTAAGCCAGTTGATTTTCTTGTGCTAACCTGAGCTTGATAACCAGAGCTTTTGAAAAATTATCAATAGCTTTATTTTGCTTCTGATGTGCAATGTTAACCATAAATACATTTTTTAAAAAAAGTTGGGGACCAGTTTATTGTTGGTGAAAATTGGTTTTCAATAAGAAATCTGAAATAAATTGGATGAAGCTATACGAATAGAGTATTATACAGATTCCAAATCTGTAGGGAAAGTGTTCAGTAGTTAGAAGACAGCTGATATTCTTGTAAACTTTAATTGAAAAATAAAACTAAACCATATTTAACACCCAGAAAACCATACCTTTGGATATTTTCTCTTTTCAATCCACATAAAAGATCTTGGTTTGGAAAAGTTGGAGGCAGTAAGCACAGAGAAACTGCTAGAGCAATTGCAGATGTGGAAAGCATTTGGTTAAATTCTTCCCAACTATGATAATAGTTGTCAGAAGAAAGCCTCCACACTGAAGGAGGAGGGAGAAGTGAAGTAGGAAGAAAAGGTCTTGTAATTTCTGCAGGAGAAGTGATAAAAAGATTTGGAAGAGGACAAATTCCATCAGTGGTGAGGAGCCTTAGAAAGTTAGAGTGCTAGGGGACCTGCAGAGCACTGAGCCATGCTGAGATATGTTATACACATCACTTGAATGTGAGTCAAAACTTTTAGACAGCAGTTGATCTTATTCTTCCTTTTTGGACAGATGACACTTTCCAAATGATGCTGGTGGTGCTGTCAGCAGATGAATTTCTAGATCGTTAGGTGATCAATAAAAATTTCCCAAATTCAACCTGAGTGATCAGTCAGAACTAAATGTAGAAAAATATTATTATGCTCTTTATTTTCCTCTTTCAGAGCATTCACTCAAAACACATTTTTGTTAATACTTTTCTGGATTCTGGCTCAATTCTCTGGCTCAATTTCTGCTGTTTTTGTAAGTCTCTCTTCATCACTGTTTCACTGTCTGTAGGAGGCAGTTTGTTATATGAGAGAAGAGAAATTGTCCCATCGTCTCTCTCCTGGTGTGACATATTTCCTACTTTCCACTTCTATCCCACGGCTCCTTTGCTCCTGCCAATAGTTGTTTTCTTTCCTTTCACCATGTCAGACATGCCCAGTATATCTGTATATTTCTTGATTTGAGAGTCAAACAGCTTCTCAGCTGTCATCTGGGCACTTGTTTCTTACTTTCCTCTATGAAATATTTTTCAAAGGTTGAGAAAAATCAGCAGAAAATAGAATAGTAATTATCAGATAAAGTCTATCTCTGCAAACTAGTTTTTCCCCAGGAGTAGCATGTAGGAAGGTGTTAGAAAATACATGATGAACAGTGTTCTCCTAGTACAGGGCTTGTAGAGTAATCTTGGGGAAACTTACGAATTTGGAAGAAAAATCCCTTATGAACACAGTGTTTGTTATTCACTTCTGTTTGGAAATTATTTTTCCTTTTTTTTTAGAAATTTCTATGTTATATGCACTTTGAATGATCAACAATTATACCCATGAACCTATGCAAATTGTTATGGCTTCATTTCTACTGAGGTAGAATCAGGCCTATCTGATAGACTACAATTTTTCTCAGACTTTCTGTACATATGGAAGTGCTAAAAGTTTCTTTGCTTGTTTGTTTTTAAGCATCATTCTGTGTAATGATGCTTGTGTTTACTCTGATAACAAGTTAATAAATCTTTTACGCTTCCCGTGTCTTATTTTTGCTTGAAAAAACCAGACTTCTTAACAATGGTCTAAGAATACAAGCATAATAAGTATTCTAAGATCTTTTCAAATTATACAAAAATGCACAGACTAAAAGAAGTAAAAAAATTGAATAGAAATACAAGGAACACACTGCGAAAAATTTCTTAAGATTTAACAAATTACACATTTCAATGCAAAACTTAACAATTTACAATTAAAATTTATTCCAGTTTTACTGCAGGTCCTTTATATTTACTACTCTCCTGAAGAAATCTTGCTTCTCTCCTTTTGTCTGCTGCCTTCATCACTACACAATTTTTATTTATTTATTTTCCAAAGAACGTATACTTTTCTTACATATGTTGGATGTGGGGGAAGCTTCTAGCAGCTTCTCACAGAAGTCACCCCGTAACCTTGTCATGCAAACCCAGCAGAATTTGCTTGAAGGTACACATGTGCAAGAAAGTGCACTTCATGTGTACCTGCATCCTGCTCACAGAAATTCGTAGGGTTCAAAACTGACCTAATTCTAATGCTGTTGAATTACATAGAAATGGTCTTAGGTAGGAATAAGATTAAATGAGCTTTGAGTTGTTTTATCAGTGAAATCCACATTAAAATCAAGGATCATTTTTTTTGTTTGTCCAGCTTTTGATAACTGTAATTTTGTGTGATTATTTTTTTCCTTAGGAAATTGCTTTTTAGTATGGAATAATATTCTGTTAAATCAGAGGATATTTTACTGTATAGGCACTTGCTCTGATCTGAGAAACACTTTGGGACAACCAGTGCAGAGTCCTTATATCTAGAAATAGACCTAATTCAACTAAATTATGAGTACATTACTGTAGAAATTTTTAGGATCATCAGGTAAAAGGAAGAGAAGTGACAGAGTGTTGGATGTGTGGGAGGGCAATGAAGATGGGGGTTGGACAGGTGGCCATGCAGACTCATACTAGAATGTTTTCTGTGCAATGGAAAATAGATTGTGCCCTTGCCTGCAAGGATTAACCTATATATATGTATACATATGCATCTGTGTGCCTGCTCATGTGGGATGCAGAGAAGCCAGCATATTGTTGGTTGACTAAATTGATCTACAGGGTCAGCCATCATGAATGTTTTTAAAAAGCAGGTAATTGTAGAATGTTTTCTGGATTTTCAGCAGGTGAACAAGTGTCCCTTTATAGATGTATATAGTGCATTAAGGGGAATTAGAATAACCTAACAAACGCTATCAATCCTAATGCAAAAATTCCATATGAATCTGTTGCTTGTCTCCATGAATGTCCTTGTCCTCATTGCCATTCAGTTTAATCCTCCAGTTTTCTTAGGGATGAGCTTTCTGGAAATCTCTTTTGGCTCCTTAAATTATTAATGTCATTAAAATTTATAATTTTCTGTCATTACCTCTAGGAAAATAGAGATTGTAATGTGAAACATAATTGTCTCATTTTGCAATTTGTGTTATGATAGTTGAGCACAACTAGAGCTGATTTAAATATTCCCCTGAGCAATACAGCTAGGTAATACAAACTGACTGAAGTTCTTTGTGTGTAGATAAATAAATAGATAAATGAATTCCCCAAATGACCAATATTTCTGTGCAAATAAACAGATAAATGAATGCCACAATTTTTTGAAGAGTAAACTTTGCCATTAATACGACACACAAATAGAAAACACAGCACTTAAAGTACTCCTTCAGTGTTGAGCTGGGTGGTGAGAACTATTGCAAGCCTGCATGAATAGTCAGTATTACACTGATGTCTGCCTACCAAAATATTTAAGTGGTCCCTGAAAATTTGGAATAGACAAATTCTTTCCCTTAGTAAAGGAAAAATCCAGGATAAGAACACTTAGATAACATCTTTTATCCCTGGGTGATCTCTCTCTACTCTCATTCAAGAAATTCAGTGTTTACAGTCCTGAGTGCAAACTGCTATTGAAGATGCCAAGCAACAGAGAGTTAGGCTCTTTAACCTTCTTTAAAGCATGTTCATCTGTATTAATTAAAGATTTACCCCATGTTGCAGTAGTAACATCATGCGATCACGAAAGCCAAAAAGTGGGCATATGATACGGAATTTTGCAAGGAATGCTTGCATGGCCAAACCACCTGATAAGCTCTACTTAGAATACATCATTCAATCATGGTATGAGTACAACTACTGTGTGCTGGCTTGTGCTGTGTAGTGATCCAAGAACAAGATTGGAAATTCGGGATACACTTGTTTAAAAAAAATGAAACAAACCACTCTAGGACCAACCTAAATTATTTCATTAGTTGTCAGTTTCACAGTGTAAAAAAGATATTCATATCATGTACAGGAAAGAAAACATGCTACTTTAAAACAAATAACTAGATGAACAGACTTTAATTGTAAGATCAGTGTGAAATGTTTTTTCCCCTGTGACTCTAAGGCTTAGAACTATTTTTTGGACATATGCTGCTATTTTGATGGGTGTAAAAGTAAGAATCCACTTCACATATACTTATTTTTCCTCTTTTGGGCTTTTTTTTTTTTTTTTAACTCTTCTGTATTTATCACAGTCAGAACACAGGTGATCTTTCTGCATGTGACATTTAAGGTTTCACGTGCTACTAAGCCAGGACTGTGAGTTTTCTGGAACGTCCATGCCAGGCAGGAGGAAGAGGTGCAGTCCCCTGGCCAGGGAAGCTGCAGACAGGCTGCTCTGGTGCGGGATGCTGGTGACCTGCTCTTTTCTGCAATTCAGGCACTCAGCCACTCTGTTCTACCCCTGAACCTGAGGTGCCCTGCAATGCTGCCTGTGGCTGTACCACCCTGTGAATTGGCATAGAAAAGCCTATAGTTGCCTTTGGCTTTTAGAGCACCAGCTCAAAAATGCGGACATAGACCTTTTGTTCCCAGCACTTCCAAGAACAACTTTTTATTCTGTGCTTTTACATTTCTAAAAAGGAATTTTGTTTATAAAAGGAATGGATCATTTGCTGGCATGAGTGTCCATTTAGCTAAAAGAAAAACCAGGAGCTTTGTTCTGCTTGATGTTACATATTGAACTGAGACACTAAAGTATTTTATATACTGTCAGTTTTCCACATAGAAAAAGGCGGCACTTTCAGAGTCAGATTTAGTCTAATTTAGGTTCTGAATTTCCCTTCAGAGGCTCCTGTTTTTCTTCTTCGGCTGTGCAGTAACTATGATTTTACATTCAAGACTCACTTGCTGCCTATAGTTGAGTAGGAAGAAACAGAGTTAATGTGTCTAACATAGTTGATTTACTCCACTACCTTACCTCTGGAAATCCCATGGGGAAAGCAGTTCTGATCTGCTATGTATAGGCTTATGTGTCTCAGGTCAAGCATTTTAACACAGGTTATGAGACGTCTTTGAAAAGTTCTGCATCACTAGGGGAGGACACAAAATGTGTGTGGTGAACTGAAAGTCTGGATGATTTGTGATCTTTTATTCTGTTTCCAGCCACTTAGTTTGAGTTTGCCTGCAAGAGACACATCCTAAGGGTTATGAGTTAAAGATATCCCATAGTATTGTTTGGACTGCAGATTATACATGCTGTGGGGCTTTAATACCCCTGAGCCCAAGAGAAGAGAAATCCAAGGCAGCAGTGTGGAGGGATCTGTAGAGATCGTGGGTCTCTTTCAGTGTCTCCCTGCTGGGCAACAGGTGCTGCCAAGCATTTTCTATTAATCCTCAAAATCTTTGACTTCCATAAGAATATATTTATTTTCTGATTTTCTGTTTTCACTCCACACCAGTTGGTCTGTCATTAATGCAATGAATTTCACCTTCTGCAAAGTTAAAAATTCATGTTCCTAAAAAATGATGGGAAATTGGCAAAGATGAACTAAATCGAGCCAAAGCTACAGTACTAGTCAACCGTAACAAGTAATTATAATAACCCCATGGTCATTTCAGTCACAGCTTGACAGAAAAAGTGGCAAGAAAACAAAGTATTTTTTTTCTTGAATGTTAAAAAGACGAGGCCGTGTTTATTTCTGCTGATGACACAACACAAGGTGTGAGGCCTGTTGACTGAGTAGGTACAGCACCAGTTATTTGCAGCCCCCTGCCCTGTAAAGGGCTGAGCAGCCCTCTGCAGGCTGTGCAACGGATTGGTCCAGCTGTGCAGCTGGTACAGCCAACCTGTGCTGGAGCTGGACTGATATGGGTTGCAGATGCTGCTGGTGGCAGTGGTGAGGAGCTGGGATGCAAAGCTGCTCGCTGTGGAGGAGGTGCCTGGGGATGAGTGCAGCCAGCAGTGCTACTGCCCATCCTTCCCCACCATGAACTCCTGGTGGGAAACAACCATCTCAAGTTGTTATGCTGTTTTGGTTTCAGGATCAGCTAAGTCTGTGATTTTCAAAATATTTATCCTAGGGATAAAAAACCCCAAAGTTTTGGTTCTGGGGCTTTTTCTTAGATACAAAATACTTAAAGCATAGAGTTGAGTTGGCTTCAGTTGTGATATATGGGCAGCAGATGCAGGCCCTGGCCCAGGATGGATTAGGAGGCTGGGATGTGGGTGCAAAGAATCTTCAGACAGCGCAAAGAAAAGAAGAGCAGCCTGTCCTTGGGGTCTCCTTATATCTTATCCTAAATTATTCTGTGTGCATAAACTTGCAGTTCTAATTGTGTCAATCCTTTCCATGAAGTTTCTCCTAATATTTTATTTCCTAATACAGATAACCTCGAAAGAGTGCCTTGAGTCATTATCAAGATTAGTCTTGACAAATAATCTGCTGTTCTTATGGGAAAAGTACTTTCTTGTAGTGTTGTTCTCAGTTGTAACGGACATATTTCCTAAAGATAGTTACATTTTTTTATTTGTTCTTTGGTCCTGAGGATGTAGTGAATATTATTCTATTCTGTTAAACCGAAACCCTTTTTGTATAAATCTGGTTTGAAGGCTCTTGTTTTTTACTTGGAAACCTATTGAGACCATGTTGGTGCTTTTCTATGAGGAACTATCTCTACAGTATGTTAGTATTGCCAAGACAGATGGTCCTGTGTTAAACTGTTTTGTTTCAGATGATGCATAAAAAATACCATTGTTGTTATTAAACACAAAATAAGAACATTTGGCCTAGACTAAGCATGTGTGTCTGTAACTTTTTTCTTCTATTGTCTTTTAAAAAACATTTATACAATAATGTAAAAAATATATGAAATGTCTGGACAATTATATACTTTTAAAAGACTGTATCTCCATTCACAGGAAATCACTGATAATGAAATATTAGAGTTGGTACATAGTGCTCTGGGGAGGATGACAGTTATCCGGCAAATTTTCCCTCTCTCAAGGGACAACAATCAGAGGTGCATGAGGAACAACCACCGAATATCATCCCTGCTGTGCGATCCACAGGAAGGTTATCTTCAGATGCTGCAGGTCAGTACCTGTGCCCACCAGAAAAGTCCATCTTAGGAATTTGACATGAAATAGTTTTCTGTGACTGTATTGCCTCAGAGGAAGGATAAAATGAGTACAGATAAATCTGAGGATGTAACCTTTGATCAACTTTTCCTGATTTTATTGTTTATTTTACTTCCTAGAACTGAGTGCTTTAAATGTGATGTTATGTTTATGAAGTATGAGAAAGCTGTTGCACTAAATCAGAGCTGATTTTGCATAATTCATTCTCTTAAGAGAAAAAAGGAAAAAAAAAAGTGTTATTACAGTCTTGTGTTACTGCTTGCTTATTATATTTTTGCCCATTAGACATTGTTGTGAAAGAGTTAATCTGTGAGGATAATAGAACTCTGATAGGTATTGGGCTGTGGAGCATTTAATATTTAGTTAAATTGACTGAATCCAGCTGATGTATTCAATCTGTCCCATTTCAATAGTCTCAGAAGTCTCTGGCAGCTGATAATTGTCTGAGCGAGTGAAATATGCACTACTAATTCAAGTTCCAGATTTTGGTAACGGATTTCTCTCTGGTATAAGCAACATCTCAAGATTATCAGATTTTTTTTTTTTTCTTGCAGTAATTTAAATATAATTTTAGGTGTTATTTCCAAGGATAGCCCAAAAATTCGGAAACATACATCTTGTGCTTTCAGTGGGACTCCATGTGTTTCTGTTTTACTTTAGACATGGTTAAGAATCTCATTTGTATCACTGTTGAAGCTGTTGGATACAACTAAAAGTTTTAGTAAGACCAAGAATATAAACTTGATTAGAACCTATTTATTGCATATTTAGTTTTACGCTATGATGGACTGAGTGAAGACAGTGGTTGAGCCTGTGAGTTGGCAATCATAGGTACTGTGTGTTGGAGTGAGGGTAGAAAGGGCTTGGTTAGGCTGTGGGGAGCAGGCTGTTGGCCATTTGGGCTGCTGCAGCCTCATCAGGAAGGTGGTATGGGGTGAGAGGTCGGTCCTTCCAGAGGGAACTCGTGCTGGCTTGGAAGCGCTTCTAAAGAGCAAGGTATGAGGCTTATGGGAGACCAGAAGAGGTAGGGTGATTATCTAGAAAAGAAGTGGGAGGTCAAGATTTTCCAAGGAACATGGATGAGGATGTTTGTTTTACTTATTTGTGCCCTGCTAAAAATTTGCAGATGCAGTCCTCTGAAGTCCTCTGAGGGAGGGGTATGGATGTGTCCTCCTCGAAGAGAACTTTTGCTGACTCAAGGTTCTGTCATAGCGGTGGTAAAGTTTGGGAAATGCCAATCACATGGACTGTAGTTCTGGGCACTGGTCTGTTCTTTCTACACAGGGGAAAGTTTATTTTTATCTCCTGGCTTAGAAAGAAAAGACACTTTTGATTTTTGTAAGTAACTCTGAGGTACTCTGTAATGAGAGCAAAGGCCACTCACGTCAGAGAACTGAAGCAATTTCTGGTATGTTGAAAAAGTTAGCTATCCTGCACCAACAAATCACTCATTGGTGAAAAATCTTACTTTACATCAGGATTTTGAGTAGTGTTGTCTATGCTGGTTTATGCATAATCTAATTCAGAGGTACATCTGAAGGGCTCTGGTAGACATCTCTGAGCAAGTTCTTATTTGCTAAAACAATAACTGGTTTGCTAGCATGAACAACCTTGTGCCCTGTTACTAAATTTCACTTACAAGGATGCTTTAGGAATGACCTTCTTCCTGCTGATTCCTAAATGTGGATTTTGAGAAGCAAAACATTCTCAATTTCTGTCTTCCAGAAATATTATACCATCTTAGAAACTGTCTTTAGGAGAATGGAACAGTAATGTTACGATTTGCCCATTAGATCCTTCTCTACAAACACAGAAACCAGAAAGAGATATAAAGTAGTATAGAGTTACAACGTTCACCTTTTGGAAGTTGATTCCATAACTGTCATGTTCAGCCACACTGGAATGAAATATCATGAAAAGTGAAGGACACATTTGAGATCTCTCAAATTAGATGCCCCCAGTATCTCTTATGTTATGGTTAGGTTTCTACAGATTGAATATAGGACATTTTTAGCATGTGCAGTTACATCTGAAGCATTCCGTAGCTGCATTTTTTTCATAGGCTTTGACAAAACTTCTTACGAAACACCTTGTGGGCATACAGCTCATATTAATTTCCAAGCATGACTGACATGTTATTAATGGTCCTGCAATTCAGGTACTTCCAATCTTCTATTTCCTTTTTCTTGCTTAAAAAATAGCTTTGACCTTTTGCTATACAGAAGTACATAACGAAATTTCCCCTGTTGCCAGAGGCTGCAGTAGCTCCCAGCTCCATGTCGGGCTGCATGAATCCACCAGAGGCAGTGACCGCCTGCCGGCACCGAGTCCTTGTGTTGCTTTGAAGTAGTTTGATTAACACCACAGTTTGGAAATCCCTGGCTCATTCTCCCTTGGGCAATCTCATATTAATAATTCTTTGTTGTCAAGGTAACTTAGCAGCTATTGTTAGTTAATTATTTATTTAATGACTTTGAAGAAGAATAAGCTAATCTCTGTCAGCCTCTAGCTGTAAATTCTTTTTATGGGAGAATTTAGTGTTTTTAACAAGCTAGTAAAGAAAGAAACATTTGTGTCATGGATTATTAACTTCGTTCTGGCTAAATTAATGAAAATCTTTTTGGAACTATTTTGTTCTCAGTGTGTTTAGTACCGTATCCTGGAAAGTTGTTTTTCAGTGGGTGATCATCCCAGTTTGGCATTCTGACAAGGCTTTTAAAGATCAGGCTGTTCTGCAAGCTCATCAAAAAATTCATCTGTTCTGAATGCTTTGTGGAAATCCAATCTTATTCCATCAACCCACTTGTCAAAATTTTGCTCATGCCCTTATTTCTTCTACGTATAATATAGCCAGCTGGGTTTCTGCTTCAACTGGAGAAAAAGCTGTAAAACATTTCCTGTCTTGGTCATTTTATTTGATTTCAGAGGACTAGATTTATCTCTTTCTTGTTCTTCATATATGATCCTCTGTGTCCATTTCTCTTTTTTGTTAGTAGAATAGACAGATTAGAATTTGCTGTCTTCCACTGGCAATCAGTATTCTATGATTTGGTCCATCAGCATTGTCATTATTGCCTCATGTGGAGAAAGAATACTGAAACATTTCAGGATTTATAGTTAAATCCAGTTAGTAATAGATAGACCTAGTATCTATCCCTGCATGGCATTTGAATGGCGTTTAGTGGGATTACCGCTATTAAACTGTTTAAATTATTTCAGACATATTCTTACAGAGTCAATTTGAAGACATTTTAATGCATAATCTGCTTCATTCCAAAATCTTCGCATTTAAATATTATGTTTGAAGCCTAAAAACTTGATTTTCCATGAAGATCTTTTTTTCTTCCATCAGGTTACTTATGATGTGTTCAAACACTCAAAATATTTTTTTCTGTTTGTTTCTGAAGAAAGATTTCTCTTTAGAAATGCATTTCCCATTGCAGTATGCTTCTTCCCATATTTACCATTTCTCTAATAATAAATTCAATCTATGTCAGTTTATAGTAAAACATATTAGAGGGACATAATGTATATGAAATCATTTAGCATGCTTCAAAATATATAGTAAGATTAAAAAACCAAAAAGAAAACCCAAGCAAACTGTGTCACAAAATTAATGAGTCCAGCCTCCTTTTTGAAGAATTATTCCAGACATTGTTTTGACATATTTGAAGAGAAGACATTAGGAAGTGTGGGAGGGTATCCACTGAAACAGCTACTCTCCTCCCATGTAAAAATTTCATTATTTGAAGACTTGACCATCAGATATCTTGTAGGAATCTCTTAGCAGCTGCTCCTACAGGGTTGTGTTTTTATTTATGAACTATCTTCTTTTCAGGAATGACTGCAATGTTTTGGAGATGTGTTTGGCTGCTTAAACTTAAGGGCCTGATCCTGCAGTTTTGTCTGATTAAATAGCCTCACTCTCATTTGACCTATTTACATTGCTGTTATTACACAGCTGGAGGCAGAAAGTATTGATTAAGCCCTATTAAACTGTCCTCTTTCTGCTATAAAGGACTGATGAGCCACATTTTTATTTTCCTTTCATTACAAACTTTTATTTGCATGTCTTTAGTAAAATTTAATTTGGACTTTTGGCCACATGTTCAGTCACGGTGAAAATGTTTCTGAGTACCACATGAATGAAAAACATCTTTGAACTGACTTTACTGCCTATTGCATGGCATCATCTCCCCCTTAAGCCAAATCGCATGTGTTTTATACAGGGTATGTCAGTAAAATTGGTTAAAAAATAACCCGTATAACCACTGTTGTCCTCTGGTCATGTGAGATTTTGTGAGCACTCTGGAAACTGGAACCCTGGGTACTTTCTGGAGCGAGCTTTTCCTCTCTGCTCAGGCTACCTCTTTTGACTGCTGGAGTTCTCTATTTGCATAATTATTTCACTGAATTTTTGTTCAATGCTCTATCAGGGAGCTCAGACAACAGCGTCTAGAAGAAAGGGTCGGTGCTTTTATTTTTTTATTGCCTCTGAAACCTGATGTGAATCCATATTTATTTATAAATGAGGTAGGGTGAAATGATAATCTTATACTCTGTTTTGCAATTCCAATATTATCTCTTGTCTTCCTGTCTGACTCCCAGTTGGGTTCAGTTTTCTTTATCAAATATTTCCTGCTAGACTTTCCCTGGACAGTTAGTGTTGGCTGTGCCAAATTCTTGAGACATTTAGTGAGCAAAGCCAATGTCTGCAGCTAACAAGCTTGAGCATTACAGGGTAATCCAGATCTTGTGTTATTGTTATCACATTATAAAACATACTAGTAAGAAAGCACTCTTAATTATGGTAAATACTCATAATAAATACCTGAAGGACAGTGAGCATTCAGAAAATAGAAACTGTGGGTAGGGAAAAGTGGCGTGAGATGTGTAACTCAATAAAATAAGGAAAAAAGACCTCTAAAAAAACCTAAAAAAAAGCTGCTTATTAATAATAAAAAAATATTTTGAGAGTACATTCTTCCAAAGAAAACTTTGTAAGCCTCATTGTTTGAAGTACTTAAAACTAGAATGGGCAAAACACTAAATAAGACACTAGTTTAGATTCTTTATTCTCAGAAGGCTTGAATAAATATACAATTGATGTATCTTTTTTTTTTATGTGGTTTTAGGAAACTTTTATTCAGGTTTTAATTTGCCTTGGTTGATGAAAAATAGCCCTTCAGAACTTTGAAGCTGACATTTCAGTCTTTAATGAATGTTTGGTTTTCTGACGCTAGTTTTCTCATGAATGCCAGACTGCTGGCTGTGATTTTGAGCTCTATGAGCAGTGAAGTATGAATTTAAAACATAGGAATTCATGCAAAGTCTCACAACAGGCTCTGCAAACTAACTTAAGAAAATGGAATAGGTCAAATTTTCAATTTCTCCACCCTAACAATATCCTTGTAAGCGTGTGTTATACCATAAGTAAACCACCCATCCTCACTGCTCCCAGTAAGATGCACCCAATCATTGGAGACACAAGTGCATAACTATGCTTGGCAGTACTTGAACTTTGGAAGTTGAAACGTGTTTTTAGGGCATGCTGGTGTGTGCGTACGCAAGCACAATGATATCACTCCCCAGGCAGCAAGCATTTCTGCAGCTGGCAGGCTGGAGCTCCTCTTCCATCTGCCTCATCCTTGGAGCTGACTGCTGCGGCTGCTCACAGGGTGATTTTTGGCAGCAGCAAGGTACAGATGCCCAGCTTGGGAATGACTTTTTGAAGCAGTGGCATCTGGGTGTCAGCTTGTCTTCCCAGCTGGTCTCTTCAGTGGTCTTGTCTGGCCAGACTTCCGGCTCAAAAGTTGGGGTCAGTCTTTGTGGTTTCCTGGGCTTCCCTGAAGAGCTAAAAACTATCTTCATATGTAACTTCAAAAGTAAAATCACTCTGGAATATCTAATGAAATTCACATAAATGACATTTGATAATATGACAGGTTGACATTTCCACTCTCGTTGAAAATTTCTACTCTGCTCTACTAGTGTGTGGTGGATTTTTTTATTCATTGCAAAACAAAGGTTTCTAATGTCTGGAATAATATTTAGAAGATACACCAGAACATGCCTAAAATTACTCATGCACAGGGAAAACTCTTTAATATATTGGTGAAACAGTGACCATTCTTCTTACAGCAGATAGATCAAAAAGCATCTCATTCACAATACCTCCAGGTCTTACAGCTCTCAGCAATGAAGTGAAAGAGAAACTGAAAATTACTGTTGCATCCTCCAAACAGAATAGAAATTAAACACTTTGTTCTGATCGAGGAATTTTGTTATATGGAGAGGAATCCTTGCAGACAGATAGATGTCCTTCCCTCTTCCATTTGCCCTGTGAATATATAAACAGGGGAAATAAGAAATGCTCCAGAGCTTGGAAAACCTGAAGTAGCCAAGTACACTGCCTTATTTTTTCTTCTCTCTTACTTTGCTACTATTTCTGAATGTTGTCTGAAGACTAATTTTTAAATTTAGTATTTTCTCACGCTTCTGAGAGCACTGGTGGAAACAGAGTCTAGCTGATCCCTGGGGTGTCTCACAAACTCCCTTTGTGGGGTTGTGTTTTTATTCAGAGGGAGTTTGCTAGTTAGCTGAGACTTAAAACATGTGCAGTTGCAGTAATAAGTGTATACAGGCTTTCCCTGCTGAAGCCTTTTTTTTTTTTTTTCCCAGCACTGCTATTCTGGAGGTTACAGTAAACTCATGTTGCACATACAATCTAGTACATACAAAGAGATTTTGCTGTATTAAAAGGAATATCAGAGAAAATAAAGGTAATAATTATAGCCCTGGGTTTACTGTGAGATCGGGCCATGATTTCTGTGTCTTGTTTTAAGTAACATTTTTTCCTGCAAGAAAATATGTAGATGGTAATGAATTCAGGTAGAAAGTGAATATGATTTTGAGAAGAGCATATTTGAGGTATTTAAGCATTCTTATTTTTCTACCTCAGAAAGGAATTAGGAAAAAAGAAGCAGAAAGTACCCCTCACAGTAATTTAATAATATATCTTAGTGTAGGTGTTGAAAGAATCAACTGTTCAGCTACACTCACAACACTACTGGGGCATCAGATTGGACCTGCTTCCATAATTCTGTTTTCTAGCACAGAGCTAGTTCCCATTTGGGATTAGGCAAAGACATTCAATCTATAATGCTGCGGATGTTCAGGAGCTGGGTTCTGCTCTGCACACTGTGAAGGATCAAATTGACATTATTTTCTAAGTTATCAGGATAATTTTGGTTGTTCTTTATTAGTTTTTTGCACTTCAAAGAAGTGACTCAACTTAGAGGACTACCAAAACAATACTATCATGTGAACATCATGCCTTCTTGGTTTAAATAAACACACTGTTTACAAGCTGAATTTTGATCGATGTGCAAAACCAAATTCTTTGAGTTATGCTTCATAAGTTTTAAAGGGTTCTGCCCTTAATAGGGTGGACTTCTACACTTTGTGTTAATTTATTAATTAACTGACAAATTGAACAATTTTTTTTATTATTTTTTTTTTTTTAATGTTCCAAATCTAGCCTTTGTTGTGGAGGTTTTGTGGTTTTGTTTTGTTTTGTTTTTTGTTTACATATTTTCTGTTCTGAAAGAGAAATGTTGATGGTGTGAATGAAATTCAACTTACTCTTCCATAGGATATTGACTCTTCAGTGAGTAGGGGGTAAAAAAAGGGGTAAAATGTTGTAATACATCTATGTCATTTTTATGGGAGTAAATACTCAGAGTACGATTATATGAAAAAAGGAATTTTGCTGATTAAAAGGAACTATATACTCATTTCTTGGGCAAGACTTGCAGTAGAAAAGAAATGGAGTGGCAAAATGCAAACGGTGAAGTGTGTACAAGATGTGCAGAATAGCCTTTCCATGGCAAAAAATAACTTGCTGTGTTCTCTGTAACATTTTCTTCTGTCTTGGTACAAGTCTCCAGATGTACGACAGAAGGGCCTAAGTAGGAAACTGTTTCTTGCTGTCACTCAGTTTATATCATTCTTCTAAAAGACAAAAATGAAACAATATTAATGCAAAATTAGTTCTGGATCTAACTGAAATTTGTGGATTTTGGTGGTAAATAAATGGCTACTTTGTTTTGCTGTACACCATGGGGTAATTTGAGTTGGATGCGTGGTCGTGTAAACTAAGATCCTCAAAAGCAGTTCTCTCAAGCTTTCTGTCCATTACCTGTGCAGAACTGTGGCTGTTTCTCTAGGATCATAGAAAGTAGGAAGCGAGAAGTAAAGCAGAGTACCCAAGTACATCTTACATTTTGGCCCAGGGCTGTCTGCTAGCAAACCAAGAAAACTGTTTTGGGGAATGAGGCTGCAGTTTTCCAGAACTGAAAAAGAGCAGCGCCAATCTGGAAAAATATGAAGTATTTCTGATTTCTGGCTGTTCCAAGGTAACAGACAGTGAGTTGTCAGTTAAAAGTGAGGGTATAAAATCAAATTTAATGGGGAGAGAAAAGAATCATGAGCGCACGTGAAAAACAATGTGTTTCTTTATGCAGGTAAAATCTACTTCAAAGCAAATGGTTTTGTGGTGTATGATTTGGGTGGTTTATTTATTTTTTTTTTTATTTTTTTTTTTTTGTACTGAGTAGCTTAACACAGAAGAGGAAAAGTACCCCATTGAATAATAAGGATTTGTTTGGTTGCATTATTTGAAAATTGTTTGGAAAATATCTGCAGAGTAGGGAGACAAATGCAACTGAGCAGAAAGACACTTATTTGCTGAGGATCTTATTAAGTCTTTAATTACTCACTTTTCCTAAAAAGAGAGGAAATCTGAAAAGTAGCTGCTTTGGAAACTCATTTAAAAGGAAATGTATTAACTGGATAAAATAACAGATACAGGGAATATGGACTGCTTTTTCAGGAAAGCTAGAAAGAAAAGAAGTGAAAGAAGATGCCAATGCTAGATGGGAGATATTGTCAGTCATAGTAGTCATAGGCAGTCATAGGTTTTGCATTGTTTTTTGCATGAAGATACCTTTCTGTGTTCAGTCACTTAAATCAGTGGATATACTCAACCTCCTTTTTATGTTTTTTTTTTTTTTTTCTTCCTATTTGATTATTTCAAAGTGAATTTTTGTTTAGAAATATTTTGTTCAGATTTATGTATACTAGAAGATTTTTCAAAGTACCTATGTTCTCAGTGTATTACAAACTCCAGATTATGGAAGATTAAATATTCTGTTTCTGAAGGTTAGGATTTTAATATATCAGAAATTTACTTGGAGCTACTGATGCAACAATAATATATAGTTAAGCTTTCACAGCTGAGTGACATTCTGCTAGAAAGTATGCAGTTGCATTAACTTGCATAGGTAGCCCCTTCCTGGTCTCCAGGCACCTTCTTCTATGGTGAATTGAGAAATCCAAATGATAAATAACAAATTCATGGATCACCATGAGTAAAGCCTTCAGCTAGGAGAATATATTTTTAATAATGATAAAAGCCGTATCTGGCTACTGACGTTAACTGGAGATTTGAATTTAGTAAAGAATAAATCAATACCCCTGAATCTCTGCCTAGATTTGAACAAGAGTGCATGTAAACTCTGGAAGCAGGTGGAGAGTATCTTCTTTATTTTTTTCAATCACTTCTCTCAGCCAACTTTCACTGCTAAAGTTTTACCACTTGCAGTGGATACCACTGCATGTCGAAGATCTGATCTTGTATTAATGGCCATGTCTTGGTTTTAAAAAATGAAATGCATAGCTGAGCATAACTAGTGCGGTGTTCTTATTAGAGTCTTTGTTAATTATTTGTTCCCTTTACCTTTCACATAAATTGAAGAATAAGGGGGCTAAAATCAGTAGCTCCAGAGAAGGTAGAATAGTAACCAGTTTCCCGTATTTTGGGTGGAAAGAGATGATAAAGCCTGTATAGTACTGTCAGTTTTCTTCCCTCTGTTCTAAACAGTTGCACTAGTGTCATGTTTTCTGTGCCAGAAATTACCAAGGAGATTGCTCAATTGAAGAAAATAAAATAAGAAGTTAATTCCAATCTCTCTTTTCTCATTGCTGAAAGGACTGAAAAAGTAGCAATCCTTGTCTTTCATTGATAGAAAGCTATATTCCTTATATAGCTTGTATTTGTTTGAACTGTGATCTCTTACATCTTTACAGCACTGCATTGCAGTGATGGTTAATGCACAGGCAATGTAAGTGTGTCAGAGTCCCTTGGCCAGAATGGCCAAGCAGGAAAGGTGGCAGTGAGCACTGGTATGGTCTGAATTGCATTGACTGTTGAACATGTCAAACATACTCAGCTTTTCAATTTTAGTCATGTCTTCTTTTTTTTTTTTTTTTTTTTTTTTTTGATTGATGGCTTTTACAGTTTATTAAAAATTACGCTCAAATAAACCAGGAGGCTCATTCTTATTATTGTTTGCAGGTTTCCAACCTGTACCTGTATGACAGTGTGCTCATGCTGGCCAATGCTTTCCACAGAAAACTGGAGGACAGGAAGTGGCACAGCATGGCAAGCCTGAACTGCATGAGGAAATCCACCAAACCTTGGAATGGAGGACGATCCATGCTAGAGACTATTAAGAAGGTGAGAATAGACAAACCACAATTGTGTGACCAATTGAAAGAGTTACCCCATTTCTACTTGAGATTAGCTTTTGAAGAGGTTTTTGACCTCTATTCAATTTTTCTTTGATTTATTACAAACAATTGATTTACAACTACCAGGAATGATCTGCAGCTATTAAACAAGCAAATGACTTATTACAAATGACACACACTGCAGTCTTGCTCCAGTGGTGTGTGTTCTACTTCCGTTGTTCTCACAGCTACCTTCTGCAGAGATAGTGTGATTAGGAATAGTCATACAAATTGTTGTGTGCATGCATCATCATCATTTCCCCAAGAGAAGAACTTAAGGAGCTTGAGAGGCCAACTGATGGTAAGGTTTAAGTAAATGTTCCATTTACTGCAGCTCAACTAACTTCATAACTTAGCTGAGCGTTGGTGAGGATCTATTTGTGTACTGTAGCCCAGAGCCAAGGGATCTGGTATAGCTAAGTTGTCACTAGCGGTGACGCTGTCTTACAGCATGTTGAGTTACTCGGTTATGGACAGTATTGTGGCTTTGCAGATGCATGGTAACTTCTTGATGAAATTTATTTGATCACAAATATTATTTGAAAAAATACTAATTTTTATTTATTATACTAACTTTAGTAATTATTGGAGAAAAACAAAACAAAACCCACAAAACAACCTGTTTTCCCACATATATCGGTGAAATGGTTTTCCTCTAGTAAATTGATGCAATTTGATCAAATTTTATGTTATGCACAGACCAGTCCTAATGACAACATCCTTTTTTGCTAAAATGATTCAAACTTTAGTGTAATTTCAAGTTTCTTTGCTAGAAACCCAAAATCAAACTCCATGATACTTTCAAAGACAAGTTTTAATAGTACTTAAAATTTTATCTTTTCATTATGCCTCTTTTGGGAGCACAGCAGGCATACTCTTTCTTTTGGACTTGGAGTTCATGCCTTTGTGTTTAACCTCAGAACTGAACCTGCTGCCCTGAGTTACACTGAAAGGGCTCTTGTCTCATGGTCCACCAAGGTCTTTCTCCTTTCCTTTGGGGTTTGTCTCTGTGAATGATAAGACCTGATGGCTTTTTTCCACAATATACAGCGGATGTGTTAGTGCTGAAGTAATTTTCTCAGCTGAAAAATCTTTTGTCTGATGCTAAGTTTGAGCTATTGAAAAATATTGTAATTGCCACATGTAAGTTCACTGTAAACATTTTCAAATCAGATTTAGCACACCTTTAATAAAAAGGAGTGCTTATAAAGACAAATCTGTTCTATTCTAAAATTTCTGAAACTTATTTCCTTAGGGCCATATAACTGGGCTTACTGGTGTTATGGAGTTCAGAGAAGATGGCGCCAACCCCTATGTTCAATTTGAAATACTGGGCACTAGCTACAGCGAAACTTTTGGCAAAGATGTGCGGAGGGTAAAGATATGTTGTTTCTTTCTCTCTTTTGTTTTCCTCTAAATAACATACATTCTACTTCAAAGGAGAAAATGTTATTCATTAAGAATGAATTAGTGCTACACTGCAGAAGACATTTACTAGGAGAGAAATATTTTTAGATATCTTGCACACTTAAATCTTGAAAATTAATTTTTTATTGGTAGGCAGGAGTCCTGCAAGTTGTTTCCAAAAGTGTAGTAATGATGCAGTGCCATAACAATACTGTGAACATAATAATGAAGACAGCACAATTCTACTATTGTATTCTATTGTTGATTAATATATAATTGATATAACTGGCACTTGTTTTACTAAGAAAACTAACTGAGAATATAAGTTGCCTAAACACACAGAGATGTTTCAAAGTATAGCAGCTGCAAGAAGTTGAGATAAATAAAAAAACTCTAGAGAAGATAACCTCCAAAATGGATGATGCTATCTTGTGTAAAGTAAAAGACGACCTATCAATGGTGGCTGATGATACAAGTACTGATGAAAATTAGAAGGCAGTCAAAGTGGTTCCATGGGATTACTAAGATAATTTGTTATCGTCTGAGAAGGCTATCTGGGACTCATTCATGCAGATGGGATGGTCTGAAAATACCTGAAACTCTCAATTGAACAGTGAGGTTCTGATTGGAACCCAAGCTACAAAATGTCCCTAAACTGATCAACAGATTGGTCAATACAGACATCACTGCTGTATGGTCAATGGGTTCTACATTAAACAGAGCTGAGCAAAGAGGATTTCATGAAGAGTTAAAATTTATGACATTTTCTGTTGTCATTTTACCATTGGTTTCTGTGTTCTGTTTTGATTTACCTGGATTACATGAATCTAAATGAAAACCCAGCAAAGAACTTGTGTTTACGTTATTATCTTAAAAAGCTAAATCTGAGATTAATTGAATTTAATTTGGTATGATGATTCTGGACATGGAGCCAAAGGCTTGCAATATTTATTAGAAATTTGACAGGAGGGAGAGAAGTGTTTGAAATGCATAAAGCTCCAGGAGATAAAATTGAAAAACCTTATGTTGACAAAAAATGTCTCTGAAGACTTCAGATTGGCTAGGCACACTCCTGTGTTGTAATGACCAGAAAGGGCTATTTCTCAGTCCGCTTTCATCTCTAGAAGATTTCTACTGCAAATGAGGAAGTCTAAATTCCAAATACTACCTGAATGATGAAAAATGAACTTAATTTTTGAAACGGTGTTGCCTATTTAATAAAACAGAGTTGGCTTAGGAGGCCTAGGAAGCAATTCTAGTTCATAAACCGAAGTATGCACCACATTTTACGCAGAAGTATGCAAACCAGAAATATCCGGTGCCATGTGAGATGCTTTGGACTGTCCTACTGTGTTCCCAGCTGGCACTACAGAAAAGCACGAATGTCTTGTCAGTACTGGTTACCCCTAGCACATGGATGCCATGGAGCATTTGAGTTTGGTTCCATTTTGTTACAGAATTCCCAAGTGACTTAAGTAAGTCACATAATCACCTTATGTTTTGATTTACCTTTCAGTAAAACTGGCATGATTACTACTTAGAACAGGTTTGAGTCCTTAAAGGGAAATGATGATGTGTTGAGTATCCATTTTTTTTTTCCTACTGTACATTTCAAATACAGCAACACATTTACAAAAGCTCTCACTTCAGTATGTGTAGCCCACTGACAAAATTGAGATATAATCCAGATGGGTGGACATAGCTAAAATGTCACTCAAAAGAGACCGCAAGGTAAAGAAGAAGGCAAAATGACTAAAATAGCTAAACTGATATACTGTTGATCACTTGACTCCTAATGTGCTACTTTGAGATTAGGTGGTTGATCCAGAAAGTCTTGACTCTTTGGATGTTAAATGCAAAACATTATACAGTTCCCCAAATGAAAGTGAGTATCATTCTAAATGGGTAAAATGCTACTGGATGTGGAGTTCTACTCTGAGCTAAAATAAGGTTCTGAAAATGATCTTTTTAGCTGAATATATAGAGAGTAAAGTCAGCAATATGCTGGAGAAATCTATAGAAGAATTTGTGATATTTCTTAGAGCAAGATTACCATAGAACTACCGTTATTCAGTTATTTAGACAGCCTGACTTTTTATTATTGCAGCAAAAATATGTTACAGCTCAGAAGTACTTTTAAAAGCTCAGATAGTCATGCTTGTGTCATTTATATTACTTGAGTGAGAGATAAATTCTGATTTATTGTCAGTTGTTTCTATATCAGCATTTCTTCAGATTTAGCTGTGGAGGAACACATTTTCGGTGGAGAATAGAGGGCTCTTTCTGCATGGTTTTCTTTTCCTCTGTATGGGTAGCATCTGTATATGTTTATCCCTGCTCTGTCCCTACAAAAAAAACTTTGCACTTTGGATCTATGACAGGGCAAGGCAAAAGTGTATAACATTGAGCACTGAGCCTTAGAGGCTTAACAAAAAGTTAGGGAACTTTTAATACTCAACATCCTTCTAAAAATTTCTTGGGGATCATTTTCACCAGAAAGACTCCTAGGGAAGATGTCCAGGATAGTAACCCAAAGATGTCAGGAATTTTAAGGGCCTTCCTGTAGAGGTGTCCTGACTCTTCCCAGTTGCCCTGAGAGCTTGTCTTTCTACAGACAATTGTTCCTTCCACTTGCTGTGACTGAGTTAGGAGAGCAAGTAAATATATGTATTTGCTTGCCTTAGTATACCTTCTCCTTTATTCCCTAAGTCTAACAGCGTATTTTTATGGTAAAGGCTGATAGTGGCTTTTCTGTATTTTGTTTGTGTAGTTTTTTCTTTCTTTGTTTGGGTGTACTTTAGTGAAAAGGAAACTTCAGAAAGTGCTCTAATTTCTTTGGTTTAAACATGAATGAACAGGCTATGTCCCATAACTTATACCACCTTACTTTACAAAAGGCTCAGGTGATTGTGTTCTATCGACTGTGTGCATGTGGAGGCTGAGAAAGCAGGGTGTATTCATGCTTAAAAAAGAGATCAGTGTGGTGGCTTATCAGGGCATTTGAAATTTGAAGGGCAAGATTGTCAGAGAAACTGAAAAGGCTTAAGTGGCTAGTGCTTGACGATTGCCAGTAGGGTTTATGTTCCTAATGTCTGTAAACACCTTGTAAAATAGCAACCTGC
Source organism: Nesoenas mayeri (assembly GCF_963082525.1). Classification (NCBI taxonomy): domain Eukaryota; kingdom Metazoa; phylum Chordata; class Aves; order Columbiformes; family Columbidae; genus Nesoenas; species Nesoenas mayeri. Next base: position 10,187,707 of record NC_137551.1, on the reverse strand, counting down.
ATAGCTGTATATTTGAAAAACAAACAAACAAACAATAAAAAAAGGAAAAGAAAAAAGAAAAGGATATAAAGAGATAAGGGAACTGTAGAACATATAAAAAGGAACAGAATCAATGAAAAATAAATAGCTGAGGCTGCACTAGTGTTTTAAACTAAATGAAATTTGAGTGAAAGAAAGAATGAATCACAGAGGAACCATAACTTGGAAAAACATCAAAAAGTGGTGTAAAGTGTTCAGGTGAAACATATGGGAAGAATGAGCTTAATATCCTATTATGTTCAAAACCCTTTGGTATTTGCATTTTTAACAGATAAAACCCACTTTCTTCTCATTTTACCTCTTGTGTCCACTTCCCATGCTAAGGTTGTAGGCATCAAATTCAGCATCAATCTTAATTGCTGTAATTGCTGGATTATTTATCATCGAATGTTCTTGCTCTGATTTAGAGTTACCAACATGCATTTTTTTCCTTTTTTTTTTTTCTTTCTCTCTTTTAAGTTCTTATTTATTAGTCCTTTATTAATTTACTTTTTTTTTTTTTTTTTTTTTAGCTACATGGATGTGTAAAGCCTCTCTTGTATCTTTACATTTTTATGTCTTTTACCTTAAGCTTCCTGAGTCTTTGGTTCATTCCCAGCAGTGTGGAATATACCATAACAACTAACAGCCCTTCTAGGGATATGATTAGGTGTAGTTAGATAAAGTCTGTAAGGAGCTTTATGATTATCTTCATCCTGGCAGGAAGATCTTCTGTAAGTATGAAATATTGTTGTTATTTAGTTTATTTTATGACAGGGATCATATTTTTTATAAAGCAATCTGCAATTCTTTCTCAAGCTGGCTGTAATGAAGGCAGAATTTATGGTTTACACACATGCTGTATTTCATAAGAAACATTCTGTTCAAAATGATAACGTTTACCATTGGCTATTCATTTCTGTCAGTATGTTTTCATTTTTTCAAATTAGATTTTCTTGAAATATCATCTGCTTCTTAAACAATCACACTTATTTCCTCCAGCACTTCTGAGACATATTGCAGAAGTCACTGTAAGTAGTTTTGTGATATGTTTCACAGTTCTTGAAATCTGATTTTTGAAGTCTGATACAGTGCTTTAATTGGGATTGTTACTTTTAGACAGAATTTCATCATTGTCATAATGAGAAATCCTATACTGCTTATTAATTTAAAAAAAAAAAGGAACTGTATTTCTAGGGTTCTGCAGTATTAAGTGCTTTCATTTGCAAGAAAATTGCCAAGGCAGATCATATGCCACTAAAAGATATATATTGAAGAGTATTATCTTAGGTAGTTACTACTGTAATTGAATCGGTTTTATTCCTATGGAAAAATACATAACTAAATTGCCTGAGTTTAGCTGTAAAACAGATGCGTGCCTCCTGTTAGAACACTTCATAACTATGCACCTGGGTATGGCAATTCAGTTAATATGTGTCGGCAAAGTATCTTTCAGCTGAAATGTAAGACTGAAGTCTTGGCTACTTGTGAACACTAAACATCCCATGTTACCCTGCGAAGGGAAGGGCTAATAGTCTTCTCATTCTGGGTAAAATACAATTTCCAGATATTTACATTTGGTTTCCTTTTCTCTTTCTAATTGGGTTGATTGAGTGTTACAGTAGAATAATTTTCAAGGAGAGTATTGCAATTAATCCTGTAAATACATTGTGTCAAGCTGAAGAAAAATCTGAAGTATTTTCCTCGAAATAATAAGCCTCCTTCATTTTTTAGTTGTAATTTTCTGTACAAGATGGAGGTGAGGAGTAAAGATAAATACATTCCTTGCAAATTCCATAAGTCGAATTATTAATGGTGACAAATACAGCTGAATATATAGCAAATTGCTATGATCCATTTTTATACTACAGAGGAATACCAGAGAAGAAACATGATGAACCTGTGGAGTATTTTTCTGAAATGAAGTGCTGTCCCTGTTTGCCCGAGTTCTGCAAATTGTTGTTTTGGAGATTTTTGTATTTGAAATATTTTATGTTCTGTATTATTTAATCTTAAAATTATAGCTGAATTTTTACACTCACTAACTGAAAAGTAGGTAGCAATCTTAGAAGTTAATTTTTTGTTGCAAATGTGTGATATGTAGTTCTTTCAAAGTTTGTTTTTTTAATTTTTATGTTTTTGGAAAACACTGCTAATGGGTCCCGTGTTTTTGTGGAAACGGTTCTTTGTGCTTGCAAACACAAAATGCTGTATGTATTTGCAAATTATACCAGGGTCAACCCCAAGTAAAAGGGATGTCTTGCAAATTTCGGTTGGAATTCCTCCAAGCATAAGATCATGCTGGTCTTCTCCTTTGGAAGACTGTTCAGCTGTTTATATGACATTTTCACAGCATGAAGCTTGAGGCTAGAATTTTAAAAGGAGCTATATCTGAATTACGAGCGGGGCCAGCATACCCACAGCAATTAGGGTGCTGCCGAAGTTTCCACAGCCCACATGCACCATTGCCTGTATGTTCAGAAATTCTGTTTAATTCTTAATTCACATACTATGTCATACTTACTAGCTTATAATGAATCTTGAGTATAACAGTCTTCTTTTCTAACACGTATGCAGTATTGCATAGAATTGTGCTGTTAAAATCAGTCTTCTAAAACCAGTTACCTGTTTAACTATGGACTTTTCATCAAAGCTCCTATAATTTATTAATAGATCCAAGGCGAGTATTCAGAATGGGGTGAAGAGAAAGGCCCTTTCTGTAGCTCAGATCATGAAGAATTCCATGCTCAAGTATGCACACTGTGGAGAAAAACATATTTCCATAGGGAAACAGGTCAAGATCTTCTGAGCTTAACACCAAAGAAAATAGAAAGTATTCGAAAAAAGCTCCACAAATTCTTTTTACCTTTTTGGAAATCCAAAGACAGAGATTATCTGCTATTCTCTTTTGCACAGGATCAATCTTGAACAAAGGCAATAAGCCCACTGCTCCAGAAAGAGAGACAGTATATAGATATATTTAAATATATATATATATATATATTTTTTTTTTAATTTCCTGCCCTAAGAAATATCTTTGAATCATGATTATTGTTTAACAATCACACCAGAAGAACTTTCTGTTGAATGTCGGAATAACTTTTTTAGCATAATGTCTGTTTAGAAAAATTGCTTTGAAAGATATTAATGATAATGCCAAAATACAAGCTCAGTTATTTAACAAATCAAATAGATGTCTTCTTGGCTTTCATAAGTAAATAAACTAAGGAGTTTTAACATCTCTTTGTTTGTAGCGTGATTTCAGTGTCGAGGACAATTGCAAGGACTGTATGTTGACGAAGACCATGCACAGTTTCTTTTCTGTAGTGTTTGAAGTGCATTTATTTCTTGTAATCATTCTCGTCTTATATCATTCGGTAAACTGCAAATAGATGTAGGTGCCAAGTGTAGGTTATGAAGTAATTTATTTCATCAGTAATTTTAAAATCCAGGATAACTATGTTGTCTTCATCCATATATTGTTCTGATATATTGTATCAGAAAATGGATGTTCAAATACAGGTAGTTAAGATATTTGGTCAAGTTACAACACAGTTTTGTTAAGAAAAAAAGACTAAATTATTTGATTTAGTCCTATTAAAATAGACAACAGAAATAGAAGTTATTTAAAATTGCCCTACTATTTTTGCTTTTATTTTTGCCATTTCTTGCCAGATATTCCTGTATACTAGTAAACACTTTCACATGCAGATTTTAAAATACAAGTTTAATGACAGAATGGGAACTGGTCAGCCCAAATGTTGGAAATTAGGAACTTCTTTGTCACAGGTGCCACCAACTACCTGACTTGCTTTGGCTTGGTTCCTTAATTTCATTATACTTAAAAAAATAACAACCTTAGTTTCTTAACTTACTCTTTTGGAAAGACACATGCAACAGGGCATCAGAGTTCTGATTAAACCTCTGACTGTATTGGCTAATTCACTGAAACTGTACTTGGCAGAGATTGCCTGCTGGTGTTCCAGTTTCTGGCAGAACTGCCTTGAAATTGGGGACTTTCTGTTTTCAGACCACACAGAAAACACTCAGTTTTACCTTAAAATAGCTACAATCTATAATTAATGTGATCCTGTGTCAAAGAAAGAACTCTAAGATATGCATGGTCCAGTATCACAGGATTTCTTGCTATAGGAGTAAATGTGTTTATACACATGTGTAAAATACACAGATGTCACAAAATAAAACTTGTTTTCCATTTTGAGACAACATCTTTTTACTGGAATGGGCATAGCTAATAACTCTAAAAATGGAATATTCTTTCTGAGTGTGACGTTTATGTGATAGGCTAACAGAGTATAGTATGTCTGTATTTTTAATATATTAATGACTGTGATGTACAAATATATAACTGATCTCCCCCGCAGTATGATTGCTAACAGGACATAATTTTAAGTTGTATGTTGGCAACAAAATAGGTTTCTTTAAGCAATATATAGTAATATATACATATATGTTAAGTATTTTCTACCAAAAATGAGGTGTATGAGCAGAGCACAATAATAATTAAAAATATTGACACTGTTTAAAAAGTCAATTGTAAATATGTTGCTATAGGCTGAAATAGCTATTAAATGCAACAACATATTTGAATTCCACTTAGATTCAAGGGGAAAAAACACTTCCAACAAGACAAAACCCCTAAATACTGAAACTCACTGGAATCCACTTTTGATGGAGATTTTTTTGGAACGTTTTACACAGGTTGAATCCATCACATGAATCACCCTGTTTACCCTAGGAAGCCATGCCCTAGCTATTTTAAGTGAAAAATATAATTGACACTAGACTGAATGGAAAATGGGATAGAAGTGATTTTTTAGGAGGCTGGATTCCAGGTCATGCAGAGCTTAAAAAAATGTTAATAACTTGAAATTACACCTGGATCTGAAATGATGAGTAGAGTATGACAAAGAAGAGGTGTACTGTGGTGACGGTGACCATGCATGCAGTTTTTACTTCACCAAGACAGGGCAGGATCAGAAAGCCTCCTATTAGCACAGTGTAAACCAGGCAGAGCGTCACAAAGAAGATTTGAAGCCTGGTATCTTAAGTGACTGAATCCTCTTTGCAGTCAAAATTCTCTTGTGAACAGTTACATACCTGTGCTGAAATTAAATTGCAATTTACAGAAACATCTGACTGCATGCCTGAAGCCTATTGGGTTTTTATAAATAGAATTGTCCAAACATAAAGCATGCAGGTTGTCAATATTCTGCCTATGAATTTAAGACCATGGAGAACTTAGTGATGTAACTCTCTTTCATTATTAACTTTTGTACTATGCTTTGAGATCATCGGATGAAGGATGCTATGTATGATCATGTAATTCTTCAAATGCATAAAGCAAATCTCTTTGCAACTGAGTACTTCTTTAATTTAGTAAAAGAGCTTCAGCCTGCCAATGCCTACTTCACTCGCAACAATTTATTTTCTGTGAAAAGGTAAGTTACAAAGCCCCGTGGAGTTTATTGATGAGGTCTAATGAGGTCTAAAGAAGTTGCAGATATTGGGCTTTGTTGGAAAGCAGACATAATGAAGAATTAAAAAAAAAAAAATCTGTTATAGTGGAGGATTTAAAGAGGAATGTGCTGCTGCTCATTAGTGACTGAAGCCAGAGACAGGAAAAGAAACTTAGGAAACTTTAGGAAAAGAAACAGCATGAAAACAGTTGAATCTGACACCAGTTATTTGCTTTAAATATGCTTGCCAAGGTCAGTTCCCCTGAATATGACAACTAAGGAGAAGAAAGGAGGCTTGCTTACTTACAGCAGTAAATTACTCTCTATTATAACACCAACAAAAGGTCCCTTCTTGGTGCTTTACCCAACACAGTGCTTGCACTTGTTCCCACTGTGTCTGAAATTTTGTGCCATCTTGCCTGGTCCTGTTCTTTCTCCCACCATCACAAAACTTTGAGAAAACAAGTGGGGAGGCAAATCCTTTCTCCTGCAAGTGCTGTATTCTGGGGTCATGTGTCCACGGCTGTTTTGTGTTACATAGTTAACTAATAGACTGGTGATTTTCCCAACCTGTCAAGTGAATAGTTGGTTTCAGCGGGTTGATTGCTATATCACCCTGCATTGTTCATCGTAAAATCTCACATTCTTGAAATTTTATCCATTGGTAAAATTTGCTTGCAACGCTGTAAGAGAAGTAGATATGTTTCAAAATAGTTGAGATGATACCATCTAGGGATGTATGTGGTTGATACAAGTTCTTGGACATATGTTTTGTTTTGTTTTTAAGTAAGGGCTGTTATCTAAACATAGACAAGATTGACAGTGTGCAAATACAGGTATTCTTTTGCAAAGCAGGCTATAAAGCTTTCCAAATACCGTGCTTGGGCAGATAGGCAACTGAAAGTATCAAAGCATGTAGTCCCTGGAGCCTTACCAGAAAGTAGTCCTAGACAAATACAAGAACTGGACGGGGAAAAAAAAAAAAAAAGCTAATATCCAGTAACTAGAAGCATAGATGATATTTAATACTATGAGAACATTTCAGTTTGAGTAGTTCTAGCACCCCATATAATTTTCTTAAAGCATTATGTGCAATTTATTCTGCCATAAGATTAATAATACACTAAGTTTTTAATGGATGCTTTGCAAGACTGCTGTCTGAGCTGTATTGAATCTAAACTGAGCTCTCTCTCATTTTTTCTACTCTCATTCAAGATCCCATTCAATACCAACCTACAAAGCTACTGTAGCTATTTACATTTCAGTAGCACCTGGAGGCTATGGTTTTGTTATACCAAGAGCTGCCGAGGTAGTTAACTGTATTATGATGGTGTAATTCATAAACCATGTGGATGTGTGTTCAGAAAACTACTATTGTAGTTTTGCCATCCTGACAGAAAAATGGTATCAAAATCTAAGTTTTGAGAACAATTCAGTGTTGGGACTTCTCCAGGGTGTTTGCTAAGAGAGGGTTAAATGATTTTGTGAACCTGGTGTAAGGTATGTTTTTCAGGCGAGGAATAACAAACACTGCTGCTCGTGGTTCAGACTCAAGGAGGGAGTAGCTCACTTCTGGAGTTGAATCTGAAATTTTGTCTTTCCTACTAAGCTTTAACTTAAATAATTGGGAGTAAAGCATTTCTTGATTGGTTTTCTGAGCTCACTCAGTAATGTTACAAGGTAATTTTATTAGAAATTTCAAAGAGAGATAAGTGTTGTTACTCCATGCTTTTATTAGGGCAAGTCAGGGCAAAAGAGAGTACAACATATTTACTTTATGAGCATGAGGAAAATGCAGAGATTTTGCTATTATTTTTTGTTAATTCTGAGTGGTTTCTGAGCATTCAGAGGAGGACTTTTCCTCGATAGAATCACTGAAAGGACATTCAGCATCTAGAGCTTTTTTTTTTTTTTTCATTTGAACAAAAATAAGAACACAGTAATCAGTGAAGCAGAAAACACAGATTTGCTGGTTGAGCTGGCTTAAAATGAAAGAGTGAATCTGAATCTAGGGTATAGCCCACAGAGTCTGCTACTCTAGTGTGGCTCTCACCACAGAACATTTCAGTGGATTTCTTAATTAAAACAAAATGTCCAATCTTCTCTGCATCTCAAGATGAATCTCTTACGTCAGGAGCTTGCTCTCTGAGTTTGCTTCTCTTCCTCTCATGCATCCCCCAGTTTCAGCCTGGCTACGTGGTTCTTACTTGTGTATTGTGTCCTGCACCCTGGAAGATTCTCTTTGTCATGGACAGTCATTTGCCTCCATGGAAGCCACAATCTCCCCTGTTTCTGCAAGTAATTCCATCTGACCCTGGGTGCAATCTGGCTCTGAAAGATCGGTACCTTTCTCTGTGCTGCCTAACCACCACATTTAGTAGAACACAACACATAGTCATGTAGTGAACTGAGAGATTAAGTATATGCCATTCATTCCACAAATCGATATGATGGAGTAGAATTCAAATCAATATTGCTTTTCTCTCTGTTTCTATATTGAATCCTGATGGAGGGTTTGGGCTAAGACAGATTAATTGTTCCAAGATCTATAACTATGTTATTTTAACTATGGTTTGATTTAATAAACAAGTAAGGAAAAAAAAATGCAAAAAATCTCCTACTGTTAGATATTGGAAGAAGAAAGGGAGACATTTTCATATAGGTTTTCATTATTTATGTAGTATATTTCTGTAGATTTTGCCTGTGGGTTGTCTTACAAGACTTCTGTGCATTATCAGTTCTACTATGTCAGACATGACTTACCACCTTCACAACATTTTATCAAAGATGACTCCTGTTGAATCTTTTTAATTATCTGTGATCTTTCACTATTTCTTCCATTCCCAAGATGCAGTGTAAAACATGCATTTATTGCCTACAATGAAGAAGAAGAAATGAAAAATATGGATTGAATTGCCTTTCGTTAATATATTGAGATTTTGGTGAGAGTAAGATTTCATAAGGAAAGGAGTTCAGATTAGACTAGAGAGGTATTTTTTCAGAATTAATCAAAATTTTAAGGCATTAAGGAGTTTTGGCTTTAGAACAATTACTGCAATTACATTAGTTATTCAGTATGATTTATTATGATTTTTCAGATTCACAAGGGAGAGCTTACCACAGTGCTTGTGCTCTGATTTAACAAGCACGCTGCAGGCAAAACATCTCTGTAGCAACCTCCTTTGTGCTTCAAGGTGGTACATTACCGAACCAGCCATGGGAACTGGGACACTCAACAAACATTCCAGCAAAGCACACAGTTTTCCTATTGCTGATTCGGTGTGATCATTCAGGTGGATTTGTGGATTATAACATAGTTCAATACTGGACAGTCTGATGAGGATATGAGAGTAATTATTATCTGACAGCAGAGTCATCTGTGAAAAGTCAGATCCTCCACCATAGAAACCTTTGTGTCTGCCACAGAGGGACTCTGCTTCAGAAAATAAATAACCTTCGTCTTAGGAATGCTTTCTAGGTGGAAATAGTCACTATTGGTGGGGAGAATGAGGCTGGACATTCCTTTGTCTGTCTGTCTCTGACATAAGTGAAGCACATAAGGTTGAAGTCTGCTGGCACTGCCTAGCATAAAGCAGCAATCTTCAGTTTCTTATTTGCATTAATTGCACACTTGTGAGGCTATCTAGTTACTTTTTGTCTTGCTCAAGAAATTATGCATTGCCTGCAAGTTTTGTCTATTCTATATGGTCTTTATAGCACAGGTTGGCTATTAATTGCCGTAGGAACTCACCACATATATCGCTTGAGCTATAGCTGCCCTTATAATATTTTATTCTAATAAAAACAGGAAACAAATTTCCTTGCTTTAATTACATTGATTGCCCTTTTACTATACCTATCCTTTGGCTTCATTTGAGAATTACAGCCTATTTCTTGACCATTTACAGCATTTCAGAGAGGATCCCTAGCTGTTCATTGCTCCTGCAGCCTGCCAGATAATCTCTCTCTGTTCTCGCAGATTTTGAGTGAAATATACTTTAAGAACCTGAGCTAGTGTTGCTGGTGTCTCTGTATGGGAGGATTTATGGTAGGTGTTTTGAGTACTTATGCTGGATTTTGAAAATAAGTTGCCCTGTTTTCTCACCCTTTATGAAGCAAAGAAAAACAGTCAGCGGGATCTCCTGGAAGGACAGGAGGAATTAGAGCAGCAAAGGATCTCTTCAGCTCCCTTCTCCCCTGGGTCTCACAATGCAGCCTGCCCGCATTAATAATCCTCATTGCTCCATGGTAGTTTGTCAGGCTGCAGCAAAGATTAAATATTCTTTCCTGCAGCTGAATTAACTTTCTAGATGTAGGTGGTATAAAATAGGTACATCAATGTACCTACTTCCTCTCTGGTTTTAATTTTTTCAATAATCCTGTCTGTTCTGATTTCATAATAACTATGAGTATTTCCAAGAGTTGGAAGTTCAGAATCAGAGCAGTAGCAAAGCCTCTATAGAGGCAGAATTTCCCAGTGAAGTGAGGTGTTATAATTCTGATTTTGAAACACTGCTCTATGATATGTCACTTCTCTAGCTCTGGCTTGCTTCAGTAGGTATTGCATGGTCCCATCCAGAAAGACAGTATACTGATTAATGCTGCTCCAGATCAATGAGCAGAGGAAGTGATTTTCTTTCCTCCTTCTCCCCCATTAGATATGAACACACCTTAAACCCAAAGCCATTCCTGTGTTTGTGTACAGTCAAGATCCTGTCACTCCTTCAAATCCTGTGGTGTTCCCCACACTTCTTATCACCAAAAATAAGCATTAGCATTGGATTCTAGGATAGAAATTGGGATGCCTGTTAGTTTGATTGATCTTAGTTCCAGAATTTCTTCAGTAAATGTAAGCATCTCAAAATGCCTAGTGACAAATTAAATGGGGCATAGTCCCAGGGAGCAGAATGGTGCTCTGTGGGGGAGTGCACTGAGAGCACAGGTACTTCAAGTAATCCAGGAACCTGGAGATGCAATGATTAATGAAGGAGGGACCTCCAGCTGGCCTGTAACCTAAGCAAGCTGTCTGCTAAATTAAATACTGGTTTGATCGACAGCAGCTCTACTGAAATCCGCATCAGGACTAGTTCTATTGCCTTGCTGCTGTGTATTTATTCTGCAGTATGCCTGTTCTTAGGTATCTCAGACTTTTTATGTTTCAAACTGCAACTCTAGATTTTCTCCTTTTATTTGGTGCTGAAAACCATTTACATAAAAATGGCAAGTCTTTAAATTGTGGGAAAGATTATAAAATATGCAAACTCATATACATGCATATATAGATTTCACTGTATGTGAATTTCTTTTGTGGCATATTCAAATCTGCTTTTCTTGTTGGTCACTTAAAAAAAAAAAAAAACAAGTAGACAAAAAGTAATTTTTCTGGGGGCATTCTGAGGGCTTTATATGAACACATTTAAAGATGGAAAAAACATAGCAGCAAGATCCATTATTTTACTTTGGTGTGCTGACTAATGCTGTCAAAAGTATGGGTTTTGGGAAACACAGCATGCCCAGTGGAAATACAGGGCTGTGAGAAAAACAGAAAGAATTTATGGATGATAATCATCAATAAACCTGACAGACGATAGCAGTGCTTCCTTTAGCTGATTACAAGCTAGAAATACAATTATGCTTTCCAGACTTAGATTAATATTGCTGTGAGGAAGAGTCTTTCCTTATTTTATCTACATGATATTTGAAGAGAGTAATGCAACCTCCCTTCTAGTGCTCTGGGCGGGCCCCAGCTGCATGTTTGGGGTGCAGGAGATGCCCAAATCTTGCCCTTCCTCTCAGCAGAGGATGTGACCTCTGGCACCTACCAAGGTACAACACCTGGGTGACTCCTGGGCTGGTCACTACACAGGGGGGCAGCTCAAAGGGTGGGCAGACATGCTAGAAAAAACTAGGAAGCTGGTGACATCTGGGATGCTTCAGTTTCCTCTAGTATGGGAAATGGGAAGTTACTGTATCACTTATCAGCTGATGAGCATTTGGGCAATGCCAAAAAATCGGTAACAGGTTTTTTGGTAACAGTTCAGAAAGAGATAGAGAGAGGGCAAATTTCAACATAAACAAAATACAAGCTAGTTTATTGCCTGAATAAATGTTTCTTACTTAAAGCAGATGCATTTTTTTTTTTTTTTTCCAAAATATTAGAAGGTTTTCATAGACTGGGATAGCTTGCATTCTAGGTCAACTTTTCTGTCTGTTTTTCAGAAAGTTAATAAATATTTTTGCTCTCTATTTCAACATTGTGATGTTTTGTTTCACATGTTAATTCCATGTAGGGATATAGACATTAGCTTCTTTCATGTAAAAGATGAGGAACTCCGGCTTGAAAGCCTAACTAAATGTTACCATGGTTTCACAGATAATAATCAATTACTCCCTCCACTGCAACTGGCAAGCAGTAAATGCAACAAGTACAAGTAGGGGTTCTGTTTGCAACAAGTGACCACTTGTAAGGTAATTTAGCTAAACATTTTCTTATATCTTTTTTTCCTCTGCCTATTGCCTCACTTTACAGCCATTCTGAACACCTTTGAGTTGGCTGTGTGTCATTAGCAGACATATATATGCCTCAGTTGAGGGATTATTGAAAGCATGTATTTTCTATTAGTGAATTGTTTCTGGTTCTAATTTATAAAGTCTACTTTAATGAATTTACTCTCATGTGGCATTTCTTTTAATTATCTGAAAGAGAAGGCACAAATGCTTCTTTTTTAAAATTCTTTTTCCTTCTTAAAGACTAAAATATTGATTTCTAGCTAGCTGGATTTTGCTGTCTTTCTTGTTACTGCTACTGGTTTCTTTCTGTAGAAATATTGTCTCCCTAATGTTACCTTCATATAAAGACCTTTGTACCTCTGCAGATCTTTATTTTTCCTTTAGAGGAAATGAAGCTGTCTTGGAAACAAGTTTTGAATGGATTTTTAAGTTCTCTAATGGTCAAAGAAATGGTTGCAATGAAAATAAGAATATGTAATGATAAGCATTTTATACATAGGTTTTTCAAAATTACTGTGTTCTGTTGGTCACAGCAGTTGTGACAGGACTCCACAATACCTCTTACAGCCAGTTACTTTTCTGAAAGGATGAGGCCACACCTGGAGTATTGTGTTCAGTTCTGGGCCCCTCAGTTCAGGAAAGACATTGAAGTGCTGGAGTGGGTCCAGAGAAGAGCAACACGACTGGTGAAGGGACTTGAGCACAAGACCTATGAGGAGAGGCTGAGGGAGCTGGGATTGTTTAGTCTGGAGAAGAGGAGGCTCAGAGGTGACCTCATCACTCTCTATAACTACCTGAAGGGAAGTTATAGCCAGGTGGGGTTGGTCTCTTCTCCCAGGCAGTCAGCAATAGGACAAGGGGGCATGGGCTTAAACTCTGCCAGGGGAAATTTAGACTGGATATTAGGAAGAAATTCTTTACAGAGGGAGTGGTCAGGCATTGGAACGGCCTGCCCAGGGAGGTGGTGGACTCGCCGTCCCTGGAGGTTTTTAAAGTGAGGTTGGACGTGGCACTTAGTGCCATGATCTAGTAAACAGACTAGAGTTGGACCAAGGGTTGGACTCGATGATCTCTGAGGTCTTTTCCAACCCAGTCGATTCTGTGATTCTGTGTGATTCTGTGATACATATTGAGAGTTGTTAGCACAGATATCCTGAAAAACTGGAGAACAGCTTTACTTGACCAGAATAGTTATTGTCTATGTGCAGTATTGTTATGCTGCAGAAGCAGGAGCACCAAAGTTACTGAGGTGGGGTGTTCCTCAGGGTTCAAATACCATTACCCAGGCTGTGACCCAGCTGTGGGCAGCTGTTAGTTATCTTACCTAGTGAGGACACTGCCAGCGAATGACTGACTGATGGCTGCAAAAAGGCAATAAACAGTTACGTCAAATTCATTACTAATACAAAGAGGTTCATTTTCTGAACCAGCCTTTGAATATAGAGTGAATATGAGTTTCCTTCCTGAAGACTGAGATGGAGAACAACATACATAGTCACATTGATCTCAGGCGTGCCTCAGAACCCAAACCCTTCCAACTGCTCCAAATGGCAATATGTGTTTGGCATCATTGTACTCTGTATCAATTTGTCACTTAAAAAAAAAATTAATCTCTTTTGTAGTAAAGTGCTTAAAAAGAAAAAAAAAATGTTAAGAAGGCTAGTTCTTTGCAATTACAAAAGATGTTTCTACCTCTCTTAATATGAGTGTTTGGAGGGTAGTGACTTATATTTTTCAACTTATTTAATTGAAATTACTGATTAAATATTAGAGACCAGAATACAAGTGCATAGAAACTGCCTTATTTATCAAAATGCTTATAACCAGTGTCAGTAGTGCATATTGGCTTTGTATACCTTTTTCAAGGGATAAGTCTGGAGAATATGGGATGGGGGGAAAGGACATCCAAGAAGAGCAGCTGCCTGGCTTCTTGTGAAAATCAGGTGCCTTTGAGGTAACCAAGGTCAAATGAATGTAGTCCGAATGAATTTGGGTCTGATCACAGCATGATGGACCCTGTGGGTCTGCCTCTTGTGGGCAGCCTGGTGTGTGCCACCACCAGAGGACAACGCCAGGTTGCTGCCTTGTTAAAATATTGGACCTGTCCCAAGGTGAGGGCTGTGCTGTGTGCACATAGCCCTGGGACATGCGGCACCATCCTGTCTGCACTGTCCCTTTCCTACCCAGTTTCCTTCACGTGTATAATCTTGGCCATAATATTTTGCTTAACTTGCTTGCATTACAGTGTGAATTAGCCCATTTGTGCCTAGCTACTTTCTCCTCAAAGTTTCTTTTGAGCTGTGTTGTTTCTCTGTGTTTGAAGAAGATTCTTAGCTATGTTAGTTAATGCACGACATGAATTGACTTCTATTGAGATAAATATGAGCTTCTAGTTTCCACCCCCCTGAAAACTCCCTTGACTTTTTACCCATCTCTGCCTATTGTTTACTTTGATATTATCTACCTGTCATGTCTTAAACTGTTAACGTTGTGAAACAGTTTTTATAGTTCACCACAGAAATGACAGAATACACGTTCAAAAAGATGAAGGGCCTTTTAGGATGAAAATCACTGTTCCACAATGATTAGTCTGACTGATGAAATTGTAAACTACTATGTGGTTCTTTTTTTCTTCTAAACAAGAAAATCTAAAAAAAAAAACCATCAAAACATTCAGGCATGTTCTAAATGTCAGATGTGGGTTTTGTTTGGTTGGTTGGTTTGTTTGTTTGTTTTTATTTGTTTGTTTGTTTTTTGTTTAATAAAATAGCAGACATCTACCTCAATAAAGCTTTAAATAATCTTTCAACTTCAGGACTTTGTTACAATATGCCCCCAGGAACCTGTTGTTATTATAATTATGATCTCGAGGAAATATTCTTGAAAAGTAACAGTTTTCTATGGTAATTGCACAGTAGTTTTTATACAGAATTGATGATTGTTTAAAAGCTTTTTCTCAATATGAGGTAGAATGGTACAACATCTTTGAAACAAGATACTAACTTCCGATTGAATCAGGAACTATAATAAAGGAGAAATATGTTCTTAGGAAATGCGTTGAAAATTAGTTGGTGGAAGATGAAAAGACTGAAATTATTAATAAGACTTTTTTCTTTTGTTGCTCAAGAGTAGCTGCTGTTGTTGCTGTTGGAAGTTTTGTGGTTAAAATGAAAAGATCTGTGTTCTCTCAACACTGTTCTGCCATCGCCTGTTACTTGAACAGTGAAAGGGTTTCATGGGGTCAGTCTCATAACCAGTTAATGCATGGGGTTAACGTTCAGGGTAGTTTGATGAATATTGTCAACACCACAGCTGTAATAGTTACTCTATATGCGAGAATTTATATTGCAGCCCAGAACAGTGGCACTTCCAAGTTTGGGAAGATAAGATCATGTGAGGGATGTGGTTAGTCACTGCTGTGTGTGACCACTGTGGGTTTGAGTATAGTCAGAACGTTTGTAGTCTTCTCTCTGACCTAGAAAAGAGTCAAGGCAATGAAAGGTAAGTTCCATGATATCAAACTAATATAGATAGATTATGTTTCTGTCCTTTTATTTTATGGTTTCTATACTTAAGCTTCCCTTTTAGGCAAGAAACATGGGTCATAACATACAGAAATCAAGACTTTTGTCATGCAAGAATTGAAAAAACTGGAAAAAACTCTCATCTTATTTACTCTCTAGACTGATTTTAGAAGCAGTTTACATAATTCTGTTAGTGTTTAATCTAGTTAGTATCCTGTTTGATATCAGAAGTGTCTCTTTTGAAGTTTTCATGTATTTCTGACTAAAATAAGGAAAACACCACAAAGAAAATCTATAAACCCCAAACCTCTTCTGACTTTTGTGGTTTTGGTTTGTTCAGTTTGTGTTTGTGTGTGTGTTTTTCTCCACTTTAATAGAAGAACAAAATGTACAAGTGTCCTCCTTTTTTTTTTTTTTTTTTTCAACATGAGGGTAGCTAATAGTTGAATAACTTATTTATAGACATATGGAATATCCATGAGTTCATTTTTCAGACCAGAGTTAGATGTCTAATAGATATGTTAGCATTTTAATAGAGGCTACAAGCCTAAGTGTTTATCTTCAGTCCTTGTATTACAGAAATCCAAAGTGGGGTAGTCATAGAGATCTCTTCTGACCTTAAAATCAAGTCCAATAGCTCCAAAATCTGATAATGGAACCAACCTTCACAGTTGGGCTCCATCATGGAAAAAAAGCAATGTTTTGAATTTCAGTTGCACTCGATTTACCTTGCTTGGGATTCTTATTTTTCATCTAGGAGTGTGGTTCAAACCTAGCAATACAGATAAATATTCATTAACATCCAAATACATGTTTTTATCTGATATTTTTCACCTTACTAAAATAAAGGCCTTGTTTCAAAAGTAGGTACTCTTGGTGCTAGTGTGAGATTGGAAACCCACAGTGGATGAATTTCTGAAGAAGAGCACTTGGCTCAAAAATACACTGGATCTTGGGTTTAATAGAAGAGTTGTTTACATTTTTGGTTTTAATTCAGAATTTTGGAATCATATTAATTTCATTTTTTTTTTCTTTTTCATTGTGATAGAACAATCTGAAACAAAAGAGTGACAGTGGCTATGTAATTCTGTTTTATATCCTCTTTCAAAATTTTACATTATTTGATGTGTTTTGAGCCACACTCATTTTTCTGTGTGTTGTATCTGCCCTGAAGTTCTTGCTTTCCAAGAATATACATACAGAGGTCAGGTTGTAATATACCTGGTGAAATGCGATTCATCCGTAACTTTTCAAGAAGTGAACTTATTTGACTACAGGAGCACAACAGTTGTATTTAAATATGGAGTAGATAACCTGGTAAATTAACTTGGAGAATAATGAGAAAGCAGTGTGGAGGAAGATACAGAAGTGATTGAAAAGGGGATAACAGAGTTGGGAATAATTTAAAATCAGAAAACAGAGCATAAGTGGCAAATTACTGTATTTTCATATCAAAATGTGGCCTTTGTTTGTAACCATTATGGCAGTTAATTGAAGCATTGGATAAAAAAAATTATAATTTTTAAAAACCACCAAAAGAGGCAAAAGCAAAAAAAAAAAAAGAGAATTAAAGAAAGAAAAAAATGTGTCAACCATAGCTGTAATAATTACTGAAATATTGCTTTCATAGGTCTAAAATTTCTGTTATTTATTCAGATTTTAATAGCATGTTTGTGCCACATCTGTTATAAGAGATTAGGAGACATTATTGACTGTCCTTCCACAAGAAAACTGATAGCAACAATCACCTGCAAGGGAAAGTTAGAATCCTTTAAACCAGATGATTAACCTTGTCATATTTCTGCTGGTATAGCGGATAACACTGTCAGATGTTTTTGAAGCTCTTTCTGTATTCAACATGGTTTAATTAATTGAGAAGAGAAAGGAGATCAGTGTAGAATGGGAGGGAAAGACAACCATTAACTTGTTCTTATTTTCTTGTGAGCCCTACAGTATGTCTCGAGCAATATAAATGGCTGTGTAAATATTACATTTAAGACCGTAACTGCAAAAAAATCTTTTTTGTTTCATTTATAAAATTTTGAAAAACCTCTAGTTGTGTGAAGTTAAACATAGTTTTACTTTGTACTATAGTTCCAAAGTGTAATTTTGTTATAAATGAAATGACATGTTGACCACTTCATTACGTTGAAAGAATTTAAGGCTTCTAGTGTAGTTTAGGATGTGTAGAGAGACTCATTGGCCATTAACTTGTATTAGTGACAAGTTAAGAATGACCAAATGAAGCCAATGGAAAGTTGGCAAAAATAAGCTGTAAATAAGATAATTAGTCTCTAAGATACCGTTTTCACAGAGATTTCCTTGTACATTCTGTGATTCTGTGATAGCTTGGTATAGTCTATGACATGGATGTCCCACAATATAGTATACAGAGCAGTAATTTAAGAGGAAGTGTACTGGAGGGTATGTCCCTGAAATGTTCCTGTTATAGCAGACAGGAAATCACTAGGAGCACTTAGCAAAGATAAGATTAGTAAAGAGTCAGCTGGAACCTCTGTTGATGAGTAGTTGGATAGGTCCAGTTAAGTCAAGGGATCTTGATCACATTTTGCCAGTTAAGGATCTTGCTTGGAACATTTTTCCAACCCGATTATAACATTTACTTCTGCAGTCTGTATAATAACAGTGTTCACCAAGCCATTTCTATTCTAGCTTTATATAAGCTGTTTTAGGTATTGCCAGTTTTATTTTCACAGCACCATGGAATTCATACATAGACGGCAAACCCCATTTATATTTATGCTAAAAACCTTGCAAGTACAGTCATGTGGATGCAGTAAAAGCAATGCAAATTATTGTAAACAGGAATGCTATATTAACTCCTTATAGCAGCCTTCGATTACCTAAAGGGGGGCTACAAGAAAGCTGGACAGGGACGTTTTACAAGGGCATGTAGTGATAGGACAAGGGGTAATGACTTTATACCAAAAGAGATAGATTTAGATTAGATATAATTAAGAAATCCTTCCCCATGAGGGTGGTGAGGCCCTGGCACAGGCTGTGGATGCCCCATCCCTGGCAGTGTTCAAGGCCAGACTGGACAGGGCTTTGAGCAACCTGGTCTAGTGGAAAGTGTCCCTGCCTGTGGCAGCGGAGTTGGAACTAGATGATCTTTAAGGTCCCTTCCAACCCATACCACTCCATGATTCTATGATTCATGTAATGTTATGTTACTTTAGGCATTGTGCTAATAAATGGGAATTAAATAGGAGAATATCAGTGTTCTACTAAAATATTCCATTGTCTTAACCACATTATGTTTTCTCTGAAAAACTTGTCATTGTTTCTTAACAAGTAATTTCTCATACCTTGATCCATCCTGTCTTGAAATGTTCATTGATGAAAAGAATTCAAACACTGCTGATACAGTTTAACTCTTTTGATATGCTTGACCAGAGCTTCTAAATGCAGTATATGTCTCCTAGATAGGTTACATATGCCTGATTCTGATCTGAAATCAAGAATAAACTGGAATTATATTGGTATAAAGTAGCCTGGTTGACTGTCTTGTTCCTTGTCTCAAAAAGGACTTAATTTTATACCAAATGAGAACCTGACTGAGTCTGAAAGTTACTTACTTAAATGAGTGGCTGAATCTGGTGAATTAGTTCCTCTGGCATTCATGAATACGGATTTCAGGATCAAAATCTCTATCTGATGTGTACAGGTGTAAAAGATGATTAATGGTTTGTTGAATAATGGATGATCTTGCAGCCTATCTTGAAAGGGATATTTTTGAAATATTTCTGTTTTCTTGCACTTTATCTCACCATTTGCATATAATATAATGAACTTTGCCAGAGTGGGAAGTGCTGCTGGAGATGAGGGCAGCTGTACCTGTACAGCTATGTAGCCTTTACCATGTCATGGGTGGGATTCATCCTGTCTCACACCTCTCATGGTAAATTCAAGACTGTGAGGGCTTGGAAGATTGGAAAATTCTGATCTGGCATTATTTTAGGCCTCCTGTGTTCACCTTAATCATGATCACAGTTAGAAAGCGTAGAAAGCAGTGACGTAACCATTCAAAATGTAGGTTGTTTTTTTTCCAAATAACTTTATATTGCTCACATGATTCCAACCACCCAAAACCAGATTTATTTTGTGTTGTTTGTTCTTGTCAGATTTCTCTGAGCACCAGAGAAATTATCTAGATAGCTCGTGAGAAAGGCTAATAATCGTATTTATTTTTTATGATGTTTTAAATTTCAGCAAAGGGATCCTTATGCAGCAAGGCCTTTAACCTGAGTCTAATAAAAAATTCAGAGAGATTGCTGACATGTTTAAATTCTTTGCTGAATTGAGGCTGAAATTTTGCCCATTGTTCTTGTTGACTGCAGCAAGAGCCTCATGCTTGTGACCAAGGGCAGATTGGCTGGCAATGCATAAATTCTAGTCCGTAGAAGAAATTTGGAATAAATGTGATGACTGTGTCCATGTACAATGTTCTACGTATCTTGCAGGCTCCCTTTATATCATGTTTTGGAATCTCTTGAAATGAAAAAGTAATACTGTTTGTGTATGAACATGAGATAATTTACTGCACTTGTTTTTTGTACTATGGATTAAATTATGATTTCAGTGTTAATGTTAGAGTTAATAAGTAAGTTAGACATATTCAAAACTGTCTAACATCATCAAATTCTAAGAAATTAAGGAAAGACAGAAAATGAATAGAAGTAGCATAACCATAACTTATCTGTTATTTTCCTTTGTGTATTTATTCTTCAATACTAAACTGAGATTGTGTAACATAAATCATAAACTTACTTACAGATATTAATATTTGATATTTTATCATTTGGAATTCTGCTTGCTCTTCTATAGAGAAATGTTTGTGTTAAAATACAGCATCTTTATCAAGTAATTTGAGGATAGTCACGTGGTATCTGCAGAATGGTAGAAGGAAGGCGACTTGATGAGGTCTTTACTAGACAGCTCATCAGAGACACAATAATATTTTTGCCATGACATCAGAGGTTGTTCTGGGAGGAACAAACAAATATTCCTTTCATTCTAAAGGATGCTGTTTGGCTAATATGATGACTAGCCTGTCAGATGCATTAGCAGTAAATGATGCTTCTGATGACTGCAGTAAGGGAAATAAGCTGCATGTCCCTGCTCACCCACAATCTCTCCTGCACTGTGACATCCTTGTTGCTCAGTCCTTAGTGCCTCTCCTTTTCTCTCCCTCTATCTTCCTCCCACTTTCGAGCCTTCTTGCTCATGTTTTTCCTGGGCATTCCCTCCTCCTCCTCTCAACCCTCTGTCTCACCGCGCTTTGAGATTTCAAATAGTTTTTTGTGTTGGGTTTCTTTGTTTGTGGTTTTTGTTTGTTTTTGGTTTTTTGGTTGATTGGTTTTTTGTTGTTTTGGTTTGGGGTTTTTCTGGGTTTTTTGTTTGTTCGTTGGAGGTTTTTGAGGTTTTTTTTGGTCATCACCTGGAAAGTTTGTCTCATAGCACTTCTGGGAAGTGACCTAAGTGTGGTGATCTGCACTGTCTTAGAATAATGCCTCTATGGTGTTGGTTTACAGATGAAAATATGGTTGAAATTTTACACACTGATTGATTTGAATATGAAGATATGCAGAATCAATATTTTAACATGAGGCTTTAAAATTATCACAGAAAGTTGACAGGGATCCTGCAGGAGGAAGGCACACAGTATGCAACTGAGATTTAACCTGAAGAGTAGATGGCTTTTGTACCAGCTGAAGTTTTCACATCTTTTAATTATCTGCATTTAGTCTTGGGTATTAGAGCTTTTACTAATGTATGAATTGCTGTGGCCAGATCTTTAGTGATGGGAAAGCTGGGAAGCCAGATACTATTATTATTTATATTCAGCAAGAAGCCAGATGGGACCCCACAGGTTTTGGAACTAAGCTAGCTACTATTAAGCACTTCTGCTTCCTCCTATAATTTTGTTCATTTCCCTCTCTTCATTATCATATACTTTACCTTAAAGAAGAGAGTAAGCTGAACTCTGAACAAAAATCTCGTTTTACATGCCATTACTTAAAACATTTTTCTCCGGGCAAATGTGTTTGATACCTCTTATGTTTTCCAACAAATATTTCCCTTCATAGCTCTATGCAGAGAGAAAGACAGGAAGATAGCTTTTGATCAACTTGATTGCTTTAAGCAAAATTATGAAGGTTTTTAAATTTTTCCAGGTGTGACTACATTTCACTTTAACATTGTTGGTCTATTTTTCTTTAGCCATAAAAGCTACAGATTTCCTCTTTAATATTAGAGATATGATGGCCTTCTAATAATATGACTCTAGCATGTGGAGACTTCAAAGCTTTTAATCAGACTTGCTGGCAACATTGCAGTTAATGTTCACAAACAAATTCATAAACCAGATAACTTTATACATGATGCATGAACAGAATGACTGCCAGTGCTTGGCACCAAATCTAGTCTTCTGTTTTATTTTGCTAAACTACTTCAGCCAATAAAATAGAATTGATCTGCTTTCTGAAAAAAAAAAAAACCATCATGTTCTACCTATTGAGATGGCAGACGCGAAATATGCGGATTTTCTCAGATATTGCTCAAAATGTGTTTTACCATGACTTTTGATTCGATTTCAGTATCACATATTATTGAGTGCTGATCATCTTAACAGTGAGGTTTTCCTGGAATCTCACTTCCAAAAGCTCAGTGTCCAGCACCCTCAGTTGCACAGATGAACCTTGAACATTAAAAAGGACTGAGATTTGATACTTCAGAGAACCTAATTAACCATGTAGACTGAATTAAAGCTTTTTAACATCGTATTTAGAAAAATCACACCAATAAAAATCAGCTGTAGTGATAGCTGTTTGTCAGTTTCTTCATTGGAATGGTTGTCTGGTGGATAAATTTGCACAAAAAATAAATTATTTTTGTAAAAAAAAAAAAATTAAATGGAAATTTGGAACTTTTTAACTGGCCTGGAGGGTTTAATTTTGACAAGATAATAAAAAACCCACAGGACTGAACTGTTTTAATATCTTCTGTCTTATATAGTAGGTCAGATCCTCATATATTTCCTGTACATGGTCATCCTGAGGGACTGGTCTGCATTGTAGGAGTTTATTCAGCGGGATATATAATATGCTTTAGCAACTGGTCCACTGGAATAAATTGAGAACTAGGATTGTAGTGAATAGAAATGTGTTTTATTATGGAATGGATGAAATCTGCAAAGGATTTTTCCAAGGATTTCACTTTGTCAAAACACTTTACTTGAATTGATAATGTCTAAACAAAATGTTTTGACACTGCCTTACTTAGATATCTCTATGTGGAAAAGCTCAGCTGTACATCCCATTTCAGGAGGAAATCAAACTGTCTAGTTTCTTCTATGATAGTTCCATTTTTTTTCTCAAGTCTAATCGTCGACTCCTTCAAATGTATACATAAGTTAGTTCAGTGTTTCAGATGTGACAAAGTCTTGGGCTGCTTCTGGAAATGTAGGCATTCTCCTAGAGGAAGTATGATACTTAAATATTGGAATGGGTTCTGAAAGGGTTCTGTAGCATTTGTGTTTTGGGAAGGAGGCAGAAGGAGAAGGCGTCACAGTGGATCTCGTTAAGCATCCCTGCTGGGTTTCTTTCCCATTCGAGTGATCCCGTGCAGCATAGGTAAACCATTATGCCAGGAGTGTTCTAATTCAGGAGCATTTTACTAGTCAACTGCTATAACAAAGGAAGGCTATATTAATCTGTGCATTTGGGATTTTGGTTATTATAAATTACATTCTTTGAAATCTCATTTAGAACCAGGAACTAAAATGATGTTGGAAGGCTCAGAGGATTAATTCTTCCTGAACAATAGGCTGTCACTGATCACTCTGTAAAGTAATTATGCCAAATTTAATTATTATACAAGCACATTGTATGATAGTCATAGTGTGCCCAAAAGAGAGTTTGAAAAGGTGCCTCACAAGCATATAGACTAGCTCTGGGAGCACAATGGCAAATTACGCATGTTGTAATTGAATACAACTTAATATCAGGCTTTCTTAATTAAAGATTTGAGGTTGGGTGGGGTGGATTCTGGCTGGTACACTTTGTTTTTCAACATCATCAACATAATGGAAAAAAACGAACTCTTCCCTCCCCATTTTATAGGTTCTGCCAAAAGCCCTTATGACTTCTAGTAGCATTAATGTATTTAAATCAATTCCAGTGTCACTGTAGTGATAAAAGTAATCAAATTGTTATAGGGATAGAAAAATAACTGTCCCTCCTTCTGATACTTCGGTTGTGGGAACTCCACTATGTTATGTTGATGATCTTTCAGTATAATCCAGCCATGCAAACTTAAGGCTCCTACTTCACCCTTTCAGCTTTCTCTCCTCAGTTTTCCATCCATCTTCATGTTGGATTTGGACTGGATATGGAAATACTGTTGATCCTTTAACTATAAAATCAAGCATTGATCCTGTTTACAGCTTCACTTCTGTGGCAGGCACTCGCTAAACTGAGGCACTCACCAGGATCACAGCCTTAACAGAGCCAGCCCAAATTTAGAATAACATTAAGATCCTTGGCCAGAACCTTTTATTGGGAAAAAACAAAAGATGTGTGAGTCATGCATAAGCAAATGAAATGACTGCCAGTGCTTGGGGAAGCCATTACACCTGGAATGACATGGTCAGTAAGCCTGAGCTGAAGCTTCATGCTTTTGTTATGTTAGGGCAATTATCTTGGAAGAAGGTTAATGCGATCTAGAGTATTGGTGTCAGGAGTAATGAACCAGGAACGGTGGCAGTGAGAGGCAGATGCCTTCAGTTTCTACTGTAACATAAGTGTTTACTATAAAGCACCAAAAAGGGTTAGGACCATAGGTCGGAACTAGCAAAATGAGTGCAGATCTACTGAGTTTCCTGGGTTTGTAGTCACAGAAGGCTTCAATTTGTCTTTACATCTCAATGGAAAAAGTTAAAAATAGAAAATCTATGAAGAGCAGGAAAGCCAGTGCAATCTAATATGCTTTCTTTTCTTTTTTTTTTTTTTTTTCTTTCTTTTACCTTATTTCTTTCATATGCAACCACCTTGTTAGATAATAAATCTGGTCAAAATGTGAGTCTGGTGTTAGTCTTTCTACATCTAGCACAGAGGCTGCTGACAAGCTGAATTGGAGGTGCTTCCATATAGAATACCTCCTAGTTGTCTAAGGGATGGTGGCGGCACATGCTCTGCACTTTGCTTCCCCTATTTCTACCCATCCCAAAGTGCCTCCATCGAAAATTTTTGTTCAATAGAAACTATTCAAATAAAAACTATTTTTATTCAATGGAAACTGTTTAAACAAAAAAATAGAGGAAGGTGTTTTCTCTATTTTTCTCCAGCATAGAACATTTTGTTTTCCAGGTCATCTTTACAACAATATCATATTTTTAGAGAAAGTGTAGAAAAAAAGATGTTTAAAAAAAAAAATTAAAACCTCTATGCACCTGGGACATGGCAAACCTGGCTGTACATACAGACTGGGGGCGAGATGCTGGGAAGCAGCTCTGCAGAGAGGGATCTGGGGTTTCTGGTCAACATCAAGTTGAACATGAGGCAGCAGTGTGCCCTGGCAACCAGGAGGGCCAACTGTGTCCTGGGTGCATCCAGCACAGCATTGCCAGCTGGGCAAGGAGGTGGTTGTCCTGCTCTGCTCTGCACTGGTGCAGCCTCGTCTGGAGCACTGTGTGCAGTTCTGGGCGCCACAGGATTAAAAAAAAAGATATAAAATATATAAAGCTACTGGAGAGTGTCCAGAAGAGGGCTGTGAAGTTGGTGAAGTGTTTGGAGGGAAAGCCGTGTGAGGAGTAACTAAAGTCACTTGGTTTGTTCAGCCTGGAGAACATGAGACTGAGGGGAGACCACGTTGTGGTCTGCAGCTTCCTCACAAGGGGAAGAGGAAGGGTAGGAGCCAAACTCTTCTCTTTGGTTATCAATGACAGAACCCAAGCAAATGGCAGAGAGATGTGCCAGGAGAGGTTTAAACTAGATATTAGGAAAAGGTTCTTCACCCAGAGTGTGCTGGAGCACTGAAATAGGCTCCCCAGGGGAGGTGTCATGGCCCCAGGCCTGACAGCGTTCAAGAAGAGACTGGACAATGCCTTCAGACACATGATGTGAACTGGAGGTTGTCATATGCAGGGACAGGAGTTGGACTTGATGATCTTTGTGGGTCCCTTCAAACTCAGGACATTCTATGTGCACTTTGGTTATTGTGTTTAGCAATGTGTTATAAATATCGGCATGAACCATGTTTATAGCCAGCATTCTCTAGTAATTTACACCGTCAAGGAAATTTTTATCAGATCCTAAGCCAGATCTGCCATAGACAGGAAGAGTGTCAGTTTGTTTTATTGAAGAATATTGAATATGAAATCTTGCGTGAGCTATATGTCAGCAGTTTTTGCAACACCCACTAGGTGACATTTAACGTGTCTGTGAAGAAATCTGTGTTGATGTGATGGGCAGTTATGAGGACAGGAATGATGTGCTGGTGACCACCATTGTTTGATGTGATTGC
Source organism: Nesoenas mayeri (assembly GCF_963082525.1). NCBI lineage: Eukaryota > Metazoa > Chordata > Aves > Columbiformes > Columbidae > Nesoenas > Nesoenas mayeri. Next base: position 10,161,630 of record NC_137551.1, on the reverse strand, counting down.
TGGTCTCTTAGTCTTGTGAGGTTCTTTAACCAAAAGTTTGTGACATATTAATCTGCAGTCCATTATACAAAAAAGCCTTAGTTCTCTTTGGATTTCTATATATACACATAATATCCCTAATGTTGCCAATCTATTGCAGACTGAAGTCCTGATTAAAGTTATTGACATCAGATTTATTCATATTAACAAAAAACTTCTACTTGTTGAGAGGTCCAATATTCTTTCCCCTAGCTGATATAGTACCCCCTCAAGACCAGGAGATTTGGTATAAATAGAAGTGTCTCAAAAGAAGAACAAGGTTAAAAAACTATGAAAATTAGTTAAAAATATTGAGGATTTTTTTTTTTCATTTCTGTATGTCTATTTACGTTGTGTCACAGTGACTGCAACATTTAGTACTGAAAAGCAACTTAAGCCACATACTTACAAGGGGTAACTGCACAGGCTTCTTTATGCATACATATATACGTATATATCTGTCTATACATATCATGTATATCATATATATACACATATGTAATGCCAACTGTGTGTTCCCTAAAAGAAAGATGAAGAAATGCCATTTTTATGATAGCCCTAGGTGACCATAGGGTGGGATACATTTTTAAAGGAGAATATGTTATCTAATTAGATGATGAAGTCTATGTTACTCAGCAGAGTGAAGGTAAAGTCCCTCACTGGAGGAGCTGTCCCTAATCAGGATCTGCCTTTTGAAGGACCATGAGAAGAGTTGCATCTTGTGACTGAAGGACCACGAGAAGAGTTGCATCTTGTGACTCTTGGGGTGAGGGACCTGTGACCTGGGTACGCAATCCCTCTGACCAGCCAGGCTTTTTAATATGTTTTGGATGAAAACAGTGAAGTTGTTTTCCCTTCCTGGACTGTGAGTGATTCTTGTTCTGGTACCAGACTGGCAGCACTCAGAGTAGATCTCGTTCTACAACTGAGCAAAGAACAGATGTAGCTTTCATAGTCTGAGCTGCCAGTTCTGGAAGGACCTCAGCTATCAGAATTTTTTCTCCGTCCTTGACTGTGTCCATTTTCTATGCCCATCTGGGCACAGGTTGTTGACTAACTGTGACCTTAGGAGTGCTAACTAGTAGCATTTTAGTAGCATCACCCGAGCTAATGGGATTATGATATTTGTCACCTATTCATTCATCCCTCCCTGTAGCTGCTACGTTGGAAATCTGCCATGGAGATAGTTATTAATATGTTTAATGCAGCCATTTCTAGTTCAGTAATGGGCAAGTTTTCACTCAAGTATCATAAGCTACTAAAAAAAAAAGCCATCCATGTCAGCTGGAACATTCCTGAAGGCCTGATGTGCTTTGTGCAGGTGGAAAAACAGTCTACAGAAATACACAAAGTTAAGCAATTGCTGCAAATTCCCCTTAGCTTTATGAAGAGTTGCAAGCAGCCAAATACTAACAAAAAAGTTATTTTACTCTGAGCCTAGTAATAGGAAAGAAATTATTGTTAGTTCATGACTTTCTATTTTGTGTACACTACTTTTTGGTTATGCAAGGAAATGGTTTTACGAAGAGTTCCCAACTAATACAGTGGAGAGCGTTATCATTTTTTCTTCTGTGTTGAAGTTTGTTTTTCCAGTAAACATTATATAATTCTACATCTTACTGTGCATATCGTAGGTAAGCATTTATTTTCTATTTTCTAAGTATATCTTATCTAAATATATTCCATTTCTATTAACAAGCGACATTTGCTTTCCACATCCTTTGTTCAACTGTGTCTGCATTTTAATGCTGAAATGCATTGTTGAAGAAAAAGTAGATTTTTAAGGCAACTTTTCCAAGATCATTTTAAAATAAAGATTTAATAATGTATCAGAAATTTGGCTTTCCAAAGACAGCTTTCCAGTTTTTGACAGTCTGATTTTCGGCCAATATCTATTATTTGAATAGATTTGGGGTTTTGTCTGAGTTTTTATTTTATTTTTTTTCCCCCCTGAAAAATATATGAAAAAACTAGAAGAGATACAGAGGAGGAGAAAGGGTGATTGGAGATATCAGATTGCTTCTGTATGAACAGAGTATAGAGACCATAATTCTTTAGACAAGGAAGCAGACAAAGAGGTGAGTGTGGCTAGGTGTTTATGAAACAGAGACAAAAAAATGAAATGGGAACAATTATTCATTTTTTTTTTTCTCATAGCAGAAACCTAGAGGATACTTAATAAGATGAACAGGTAGCTGGCTTACAACTAATAAAAGAAAGTACATTTTCAGAGACTGTATGCTTATATTTTGGAATTCATTGCCACAAAATCTGTGGAAGAGAGAAGTTTAAATGGACTCGGAAGACCTTAGGAAAATGAATGCCTGATGGGTCCACTGAGGAAATAGTCTTTATATCGCATTAAGGAGATATTTCTCACACTTAGAATTTCATGAGAGGGAATACTGATTTTTTCTTTAAATGTATAAATGGCTGGATAACCATCACCATAGCAACGAAAAGAATATCAGGTTAAAGCAGTAAGGAAGGGATGTAATGAATGTAATGTGTGTGGGCTTTTTTCTCCTTGGATATGTTTGTGGTAATTCTTCGCCATATATGTGCATCTATATTCTTCTGAGAGCACTGCCCATTTTAGCACCAATGCTGTGTACAAATACTTTGCTGTTTATTGTTGAAAGACTACTTGCCCTGCAGTGACCAAGAGCCATTTACACTGTAGGAATAAATCTTGCAATGTTTTAAGCTCAGGTGGTCTGCATGTGAGATCTGATCACTTGTCCGTTCCCAGAGAGCTGCTGCCTTTCCTTCAGGCTGGCTTGTCCCGTAAGGTCAGGGCTTGGCGGCGGGACAGATGGGTGGTCAAAGCTGGGGTTGTCACCACTTCGCTGTGACTTTGTCTTCTCCCACTGAGAAGTTCGAACCATGCATAAATCATGTCTTGTTTTCTAATTTGATCAGGTTCAAATTGTCAGAAAGCTTTTCTCATCATAAATCAAAACATCAGGTACAATATTAAATGAGCTTTGGAGTAATTACATAAACTTACTAAATTATTGAATCCTTCTAAATGTGATGTAGGGCTCTCTTGTAAAGTTTCTTGGACATCACTGTTTATTTTTAAGGAATCTGAAAGGTGAGGCTTTAAGTATTACAGATAGTTCAGGCTGTCTTTCTTAACTCCTGCAATTACTTATCTTTGACTACTTTGCTCAAATTACCACATCCTTTCTAGTGATGGAGTTTTGCTGGCACAGGTTAGTTTGTGGAACTGAGGAAAAGTATTTATTACTGTAATCTTTCTTATTTACCTTATGTGCACTGTCTGTCACTATGTACAATTTTCAGATATTCAGTATTTTTTTGAGTTTTCCTTTTGTATTGAGAAGGAAAAGTTCTACAATTTGTGTTGTCACATTCTATGAGGTGCAAGGAAAAAGATTAAATAATGTTGTAAAGATCAAAATAAGGGAAAATTCAGTACAAGTAAATATAGTAAAAATGGAACTTCTGAATTTATTACAGGATTTTTCGGTATTTCATAGATATGATTCTAGATTCCCATGCTGATAACCAGATCTGGTGAAAATACACTTAAACTCCTTGGCAGGACATCTTTGACATTTATCATTGCTACCTATGTCACCAGAGAATATTAGCTTCTCTTGACAGCAGTTCTGATAAAATATTAATATTTTTTAATGTTCATGTTGAAGTACCAGCATTTCATCTAAGATTTTGACCTCTTTTTGTTAAGCTTTAAATTTATTTTAAAAATTACCTTTATAAATCCACATATTTTGAATTAAAATGTGAATAAGATATTTTTCCTCTACAACACTGTCCTTATTGTTATATCAAGACCGCCACCAAAATATTATGAGGTAACTAGATTAATAGCAATGGTAAGAAAATGAAATAAAAGAGCAAACTTATACAAATTTATTGGAAAATGTAAAAAGACATTGAATCTCAAAACTTTGCCATTGAAAATTTTAGTAAGAATTTTATTTTTTAAATATTTTTCTACAAAAAAAAAAGAAAATAGAAAGTTGTGGAGCTTTTCAGAACTATTTGGAGTTTGAAAGAAGAGCATTACTTCAAAACAGGATTGAGAGCTAGCTCAATGGGTGATGCCAAAGAGTGGGCTGAAATTTACTTTCTTTCTGAGATGACTCAGTGCCATCAACCGAAATCAGAAAGTGAATTCATGATGGCCAAGCTTCAGGAGGTCTGCAGCTGGTGGAGTCACACCATAGCCCTTTTCCCACATGATCATAGAACGGGCAAGGCTATGAAAAGATCAGTCACTAGAACTGCAGGTACATACGGGTTCCTTGAATATGTAGTGAGAAATCAAAAGCATTCAGCTCAGATTATATCCAGGGAATCCAGTAATGAATTGAAAAAAAAAAGAGCAGATATTTTGACATAACCAGACAATGGTAGTGTGCCAGTTAATTGCATAAGTGCAGAGCTCTCATGCAGAATGCCTGGAAAAGATGTGGTTTTCCAGCTTCACAATTCTCTCTTGCTCTCAGTTCCCAGTAAAATTCTCAGAACATCACTGCAGGGAGGTATTTGGTTATTACACTGAAAAAAGCAGGACAAGAACCTATAGAAAATTGACATGAATTTGTATTTGTTGCTAGATCCATCTTTTCAATGATTTGTTTACAAAACAGTCTGCTGAGTTCACTATTGCACAGATAACAAGGGTAGTTCTGCTCTCAAAAACTAGTAATTTCCCACCAAAAAGCATCTGGAAGGTTTGAAAAGAATCTGTTCTCTGTGTGAAATGGATTTATTTCCATTTTATCTGCACATAACGAGTAAAGACGGGGACTGGTTCAGTTTTGTCCACAAGCAGCTACTCTTGAACTACCTGACTTACAGTATTTAACAGCAGGGTTCAGGGTATCTTTGGAGTCCAGCACCCACCAGCAATTTTGTTTGTTTTCAAAACTGCAGAAGAGAGATGAAGGGCTTGTTTTTCTTCCGAATAGGTAACCCAGTGGCAAGGAGCTCGTGCTGTAGGGCTTTTCAGCCAGTCATTTGTGACCAACCTCATAGCCTTTTATGAGAATGTTACAAGGTGGATGGATGATCGCAGAGCCGTGGATGTGGTCTACCTTGACTTCAGTAAAGCCTTTGACACAGTCTCCCACAGCATCCTAGTTGCTAAGTTGCGAAGGTGTGGTCTAGACAATAGAGTAGTGAGGTGGGTTACAAACTGGCTTAAGGAGAGAAGCCAGAGAGTGGTAGTCAATGGTGCGGAGTCTAGTTGGAGACCAGTATCTAGTGGAGTACCTCAGGGGTCAGTACTGGGGCCAGTATTATTCAATATATTCATTAACGACTTAGACGAGGGAATAGAGTGTACTATCAGCAAGTTTGCTGATGACACTAAGCTGGGAGGAGTGGCTGACACGCCAGAAGGCTGTGCTGCCATCCAGCGAGACCTAGACAGGCTGGAGAGTTGGGCGGGGAATAACCTAATGAAATTTAACAAGGAAAAGTGTAGAGTCCTGCATCTGGGCAGGAACAACCCCAGGTTCCAGTATCGATTGGGAAATTACATATTAGAGAGCAGTGTAGGGGAAAGAGACCTGGGGATCCTGGTGGACAACAGGATGACCATGAGCCAGCACTGTGCCCTTGTGGCCAGGAAGGCCAATGGCATCCTGGGATGTATTAGAAGGGGGGTGGTTAGTAGATCAAGAGAGGTCCTCCTTCCCCTCTACTCTGCCCTGGTGAGACCCCATCTGGAATATTGTGTCCAGTTCTGGGCCCCTCAGTTCCAGAAGGACAGGGAACTGCTGGAGAGGGTCCAGCGTAGGGCAACCAAGATGATTAAGGGAGTGGAGCACCTCCCTTATGAGGAAAGGCTGAGGGAGCTGGGTCTCTTTAGTTTGGAGAAGAGGAGACTGAGGGGTGACCTTATTAATGTTTATAAATATATAAAGGGTGAGTGCCATGAGGATGGAGCCAGGCTCTTCTCATTGGCAAACAATGATAGGACAAGGGGCAATGGGATCAAGCTGGAACACAAGAGGTTCCACTTAAATTTGAGAAAAAACTTCTTCTCAGTAAGGGTGACAGAGCACTGGAACAGGCTGCCCAGGGGGGTTGTGGAGTCTCCTTCTCTGGAGACATTCAAGACCCACCTGGACATGTTCCTGTGCAACCTCACCTAGGCGTTCCTGCTCCAGCAGGGGGATTGGACTAGATGATCTTTTGAGGTCCCTTCCAATCCCAAACATACTGTGATACTGTGATACTGTGACATCTCTTTTGGACTTTATCTTTGCATTGGTCTAACGTTTATGACTACTTCTCAGTTTTAATATTATACTTAGAGACCTACTTGCTCATATCAACTGGTAATTTACAGTGCCATTGGGACATGCCTGATTCATGTACCCACAATTAGTTTATTCAGCCCTTAGAAGAATTGTGGTGCTGCACATATATTTTTTTTTGCTATAACAGCACTGCCATCTGATTCAACATCAGCACTGCTACTTTACACCATATTGTTTATATCTTAAAGCCTTGAAAAGTGCCAAAACTGCAGACAGAGGTGCAGGTTACCTGCCTGCTTTACAGGAGAAAAACCTGCGAGATCCTAGAAGAATTTCTTTTCAACGTTGTTTTTGCTGCATTTTGATTTTGTGTTAGGGAAATGAAATGCAAAGAATTGGGGACAGATACTTGCCTGCACTTTAGAGAGAGGCCATCAGGGGATAATATCCTTGTTGATATTGTTTTCATCACTCTTACGATTGCTTCATTTAATACTACATATTTTCCAGTGCCTGTGTTGCTGCAGTGCCCCCCACTAATAACATCAACGTGCTGCAGTCACAGCTTCTTGGAAGACTAGTATTAATTGAAGCAATTTATTCTACTAGAACTGAAGATGGCCTATTTATATTTTTATATAATGAATATTAACAGGTTACATTTATCTTGTCATGTTCTGTCAGCTCCTTTTCCTGCTTTATGCACATCTGCTGCCCTGTATGCTCTTTGCTCAGGCTTGACACAGAACCTAGGTGTTTTCTTAGGTGATATCTAACAGAACAGAAATGCTCACCAGCTATCACAATATGGAAAGAGAAGCAATCCTGAATTGGTATCGTTGTTCCTTCATTGACTTGCTGGCAGAATAGTGTCTCATTCTGACAATTAATGGAGCAATATCTTATTTCAGCAAAAAAGTAATTTTCATAATTGATGTCCTTCAAGATAATATTAAATGTGATGTATATGCAATATAAAATATAAAATACATGGTGCTGATCCACTTACAAGGGGTATGACAAGTCTTATACTATGTCAATAAAAGTTGTAGTTTTACAGAAAACTGCAGCTTCAATTCTGGATGAAACTCCTCAGTCACAGCACTGAAGAAAGCTGCTCTATACACAAATGCATGTACAAGAATAACTTAGCTTCATTAATATTAGTAGCATAAGGCATAATGTATCTAATCTTCATTTATGTTGTAGAGCTCCACTACATGTAAAATAGTTGGCTTTTAATAATATGAGCATTACACTTAATTGAACTGAGCTTTGGCTAATGAAAAACATAAAGGAAACCACTTCCACTTGCATCAAAATATTTTATATTCTCTGCAGTGAAGAACCATACAAATAGTGGCACAAGATCCTGCTGAGTTATACTAGGTAAGGTCAAAATTGTTCATTGCAGTGAGGAGTAGAATTTGTAGAGCAAGAGGTGAATAACTACTTTTTACACAGGCTGCTAGAGACTGAAGAATACTAATACTGAAATACCAAGGCCTCTGCTTATAGTCGTCTCTCCTCCCAAACTACCTCCACACAGTTCTGGGTTAGGTGTTGTAATTTTTCCTCTTCGAGTTTTCCCTATCAATTGCATAGAAATTATTGTAAATGACACGGAGAGAAAGACTCTAATTACTCTCTGGATTATAATGGTTCAATACTGTAATTGATCTTACATGGCAAAAATATTCTGATACTAATTTGCATTTTTACATGTAATTTTTATTACTTTTCAGTGGGCTTGAGCCATTTTGAATGATTTTGAAATTTTTCTTCGAATTTGTATGAATTTTCTGCTTGTTTTTATGTACCTTCTTGCTGAAGTACACTTTGTTTGCACAATTAGGGATTCGTGTTTTCTTAAATCTTAAGCAAGAATTTCACAGGACTATCCATGAGACAGTGACTCCATTAAGGCTACTCTTCTCTCTTAATTGTGAGCCAGTTCTCTTACATGGTTTGAAGGGCATTATGCTTCTTCAAGGGCAGTCTTTGCGGCATCTTTATCCTAGACATTTACCATTTATCTTGCTGTGCCTCTCAGAAGAGCAGTGGTGTGTATCTGTTTCCTTAGATGTGTCAGTCTGGGTCAATTTCTCTTTCCTACTCAAATCTCTCCATCAGTGTTCTTGTACTTTATTTTCTACTCTGCGTCTGTGCTCAATTAACTTTATATAAGTGTAACTCTCAGGATTTTATGGTACTACGTACGTTTGCTAAGTCAGAGAACAATTGTAAGTGATTGTAGTCTGGGGCCTTAAATTGCTCCTGTGCGCTTTCTACATAGGTTCTTCCTGGCTAAGTTCTAGGAATGGCTTCATTTCAGCAGTGGGAATGGATTTTTCTGTCAGAGATGAAATCTTTGAGGTTTTCAAGTATTCAGGAATCACACCATTTATCACAAAGACTAAACCAATATTTCTGACCTTTGTGAATGATAACATGGCCCCATACTAACCTTAAAGATGGTGATTAACCCAGTCACCTGAGATGTGGCAAACTGCTGAGATCACAGGCTAAACCTTGCACTCTGAGACTTGAACGAAGTTGTTCTGCATATGAGAAAAATACCTTAATCATCTTTGTCTAGGATCCAGCATTATGTGAAGCACGGGTTCAGATTTGATATCTCTAACTGTCAGGCTGTTCTTCATTTTCCTTCATATATGAACTTCCTCGTATCCTGGATGTGCCAAACATTTCCCATGAAAAAATGTTTTGTTTAGAAATACCTAGAAAAGCTCTACCCTTTTATCTATTTTCCATTTCATATTCTGCATTGAGAATGAATAAATGTTTCTCAGAAATGGTTTGTATTTTATGTGAAAGAGTCTCTGTAGATTATTACAACTTGGCAGCAATAGTTCTGTTGTGTGGTAGCTAGTTTTATTTCTATTTTATCCATTTCTTAGTTATCATTACCTTCTATATTCACAGTTGCATCTTTTCTTGTACAAACTGACTCCTCCACCTGAGTAGCTATTGTCCTGTTCTCCGTTGATTATCTTCCGGCATTCCTAAATCTTGTTCAGACAGATGCTAAACACAGTATTAAGACTTTGTATTCTTCTCAGCTATGTTGTGACTGCTGTCTGTGCAGCCTATGCCATGAGACCTCTGAAGTCCAAAATTAAACTGGTACATTTGCAGCCATAATGTATTAGAACCATAGAATCATTTTGGTTGGAAGAGACCCTCAAGATCATTGAGTCCACCACCATTTGCATCACCCATTTACATCACCCATTTACAGTTCACTTCCACCCTGCACAATTTTAACATTAATTTCTGCATTTGTTTCTTCATTTGAAACAACTCTGTTTCTCATTTTTCCTTTTAGTAAGTGTTTGCTTCTAGTAATGTGGGATGCATATTATTGTTTCATGTCTAGGTTCTTTTCATTCCCAATTATTTTTCTCACTGTTTTGGTCTGACATATTTGCAGTGCTTCCCAGTTTTGAGCTATCTTTGCATCTTAGACATTTTAATGTTAGCAATTTTCTATTTCCCATTCCAAGTCATTAAAAAAAGCTATTAAGTAAATAAGATCTTAATAGTGGCTTGCTCTAAGGTACCTCAGAACTTCTCTCCTCGTCTTGATACATCATTCTTCATTTTTGCTTAGAAGTTAGTCTGTAAATCATGTGATATTCTTATTCAGAAAACTAATTTGAATTGTCCTAGGTGAGGTTACACAAGACCCTGTATGAAACAAAACTAAAATTCAGGTACAAGTATCTTGTCATCTTCATTTCAGCTACCTGTTCTGCAGCACTATTGAAAAAGAAGTCAAGTTTGCCCAGAATGGCTTGTTTGTTATAAGGTCTTGTTGCCTAATGCTTGTCTAACTGTGATTCTCTAGAGATGTTTTATTATCATTTGTATAGCACCATAAATCTTCAAAGCCCCACAACTAGAAAAAAATGCATCCTTCCCCCTGAAGATCTCACGTTCTTAAAGGCCCATTAAAGCAGCAACCGTCACATAAATGTCCTGCACACAAAACCAGGGGCCTATTGAACAACGAACAGTGACATGGTAACCATAGAGGAGTCAGCCCTTCCCTACTTCCCCATTTTTTCTTACTTTATATTGGCTAGTCATGGCCTCTAAAAAGCTTAATGTCTCAAGAGATGGATGATGCTGTTAGCTCAAGTATCAATAAGGGAAAAGAGCAGCTTTCCACGGTTTCTCTGCCCTTCTCTGAACTTTTACCATGCAGATACAATCCTTGTGTGGCCATGTAGTGAGAAACTGTGTGTTTTGAGCATTGAACAGGAGATGATAAAATTATAAGTTTTGAAGTTCTCAGTGGCTCTATGGCTATGGGTGCATGTGTATTCCAAACCGACTGCAGATGTTTGGAAACAAGCTACATCTTTAATACAAATAAATGCAGAATATCAGAATAATGCAAACATCTGGACGTAGATGACTTACAGATATTTCACTGCAAGCAAGGTCGGTTTATGCTGGAACACAAAATATAGCTAAAATCAGTTCAGCTGGTGATTTTGTCAGGTGTCTTATCCCTAATAATGACCAGAAGATTATGCTTCAGAGTAGAAGTGTTAGAATATTCCTACGAATTATGTAGCTGTTATAGAAATAAATTGTATCAGTGTTTGGATTTACTTGCAAGTAATCTAATCCTGTTTTATGCAACTATGCATTATACAGATAGTGTCCAAAAAGTTTTTAAAATTTTTCTTAATTATGCTCCCATATTTCAAATTGAAAGATTTTGGTCTCTCAATACAACTCTAGTCATAAAAAGGGAAATGATATTTCAGGGAATCCTGTCAATTCCTTAAGAATGACACATAATCCAAAGTGTGAATCCTACTAATTCCTTGCTGTGATTAATATTGAATGACACCAGATTGCCTAGATTACTGCTATACTGCATTAAAAAAAAAAAAGAAACAAAACCAAAAAACAAACAAAAACCAAGCAAACAAAAAAACCCAAAAAAACCCCCAAAAAACCCCACACCTGGGCTTAAATGTAGATCTTTACTTTACAATGGATTTCCTTTTATTCCTTAGACCTGCAACACTAAAGTGTCTGATTTGCTCTGTTTATTTAATAGGCTGCTGCCTTATTTAGTATTTATATCTTATAAACATTCAGTTTCTTGTTTAGATATTGTTTGGGGTTTTTTGATGCTCATGTTTGCTTAAAATCTGATTTTATAATGACAAATGTTTCAATAAGGTTTTAACCATATTGCAAGACTGGCAAAGGCAGTCAGAGGTCCCATCATGCAAAATATGCATACATGGTACAAGGATATCATATTTGATATACACTATGTCAACTTCAAGTTTAGGAACCAAGTTGTCATCAAAGTAAAATCCATTTCAGTTCAACTTTAATCTAAAAGCATTACCAGATTGTGAGTGCCATAGATTAATTTACCTAACTCCATGCACCGAACAACTTTAATATTCAGTGAAAATATGCTTTGGATTGATACAGGTGTCCTTCTCTCGCGGCATGAGAACTGCCTGCCTCACACCCTCTCTTCCATTTCTTGGCTGTTAGAAGTTTTTCAGGATTGAAGGCAGGGGTTTCAAATTTAATTTGTTTGGATAGTGTAACCTTAGCTCCTAAGGAGTTACCAGATAAAATTTTTCAGATTTTGGTAAGAGAGAAGATGCACAGTCTAGACTGATTGTAGCCCTTTCAAACATTACTGTACATCTGCTGGAAATTATCTTCGGTATTTTTTTTCTTATGGAAATCCCATTTTCCCTGAAAAGTAGATCATGTTTAGGATGGCATTATACTTAAAATGGTGTTAGACAGCAGTGACGTGTTATTTGGACAGAAATTACAACATCATAAATGTAATAATGTAGGTGATCTTATTCACTGTTGTGATATAAATATTAAGTATTTAGTTTTTGTGCTAATGTCAGTTTTCAACTGTATTTACTAGTAGTTTGGGATTATTTTCATCTCCATTTGTTTGGGCACAAGACAGACATTTGCTGTAGTCCAGTGGTGTGAGTGTTCACAGCAGAGTTAGAAAAACTAAATTCAAGTTCCTGATTGAAGCAATAAGTAATTCCTGTGTAATAGAGCAGCATGAACATGCAGATCTTGCTGATGAGGAGATGTATATCAAATAACTGAGATTATCACCAGTTTCATCTCCTAAAGGAAGTGGCACGTAGGCTCTCAATCTAATTGATCATGTTCACAGGAAGTAGTAAACCTTGCAAATCAGTGTTTAATGCATGAGGCCTCTATTTATTTAAACAGAAGGATTGTCTGCCTCATTGTGCTGATAATAAGGATCTTCACATTTCTGTGGAGTTGGTTCTGATATTCTGGTTTGAGTTTACCATGATATCCCAATATGATTTCCCCTGCGAAACTGATCACTCAAGTAAGTGTTGGACAGCCAGCAGCTGCATCATTAACGAAGTGATGAAACTCCATTGTAGGATTTGGCTTCTAATTTATCGATGGGAACTCAGGATCCTCAAAGTTACATTGTTATCAAGTTTTCTTTGGAGATGCTGACAGATATCAGTACCTTTCAGGACAAAATCCTGAACAGCAGGTTCATGAGGCATACTTTGGATTACATCCTTTATCATTTGACATTCCTGGGTTGTCTGGCCATGTAATTGTTTTCCTTGTGTGTTGTGTATGCTTCCTTGGAGCTACACAATGTGGAGATTGAAAACAATACTGAAATTGCAACTTTCTCCCTCCAACCTTTTCCTTGCAGTTCTGGTTGAAAATGTAGTAAACATTGATAAAGTTCAGAAGCATGCTCTGAGTCAGAATATTTCAACAGATTACATTTTAATCTGAATTTCAGAGTTATTTCCTCTGGTTTGTCTTTATTGAATTATTGAGCTTCTGATGTATGGCTAGAGCTATGAGATTCCCAGCAATATGGCTGTTTCAGAAAGAGAAGCTAGGAAGAAGGTTTAAGTTGAAAAGCTTTAAAATAGTAGGTCTTTTCAAAACTTGAACTCCCCTAAGCTAGTAACTTGAGAATAAAAAAAAAAAAACCCTCACCCAGACTGTTATTAAATATATGTTCCAGAGACCATTAATTTTCAAAATAGATCCTACAAGTGCTGATTCTGCAAGCAGTCATTTGTTGAAACCCTTTATCCCCTATCAGCTGATGGCTGTGCCATAGCATTTGGCTTCAGACTTCTGGTACATATGGTACATAGTTCCATAAAGAATGAAACTCTAATGGTCTTATCAAATAACAGCAGTACTCATTGTGTTTAGCAGTGCTGGAAATTAGTTTCTCGGGCACTGATCGTGACAGGTCAGCTGTCACAAATTGGTAGACCTATCTGTAAATACATCAGTCCTATAAACAACATTCTGTCTGCAAGAAGTGGAAGTTAAAACTGGCTCATTGCTGAACAAATTAAATGTTTTGTGCACAAGGATGCACAGGAAAAGTCCCTTCTGGAAAAGGTTTTCCTTGTGTTCCATTTATCGACTTTATCTGCACAGTTTGTGCCTCTGTAGAGAACACTATGGAGTTCTGCACTGAATTAAAATATGCTCCTCCTCCTTGCGTCTGCCCCTACTGCATAAAAAAAGGAATCTTTTTCTATCTCCTTCCGAATAAAAGGAATAAATTTATGTTTTTGCACTGGCTTGTTTCAAGCTTCTTTTAGGAATTCTTGGTGTTAACACAGAATGCAAAACATAGGGTATTTGAAAAGTCTAAGTCTTTGATATGAAACCAGACAGAGTTTTTGAAGGGAAAAGGGATAGAAGGAGGAATTGAAATGTCAGTCCACTAGTGGTGAAGTAATAAATGAATGTATTACATTTCCCAATTTTTAATAAATGTTTAATCACCTTCTGTGCAAGCCACCACATGCATGAATACTGGTGTTTGAAGTCTGTTGAACCATATTGATTTATGCCATTTGACAAATAGGTCAGTTTTGGCCATAGCAAAAGCTAAGAAACATCTGGACATATTTCAGAGCAAGCATCTACATGTGAATTTGAAAGGTACTGTGCCTATAGGTATCTATCTGTATTGCTGAAGACATTTTTATGTGCAGAAGCTCTCCTATCACTCCAAACTGGCATCACAGAAGGAGAGTTCTCAATCAGCAATATTCATCTTTCAGGAGTGACATTAGGAAGCTGAATATTATTCAGTCATTCTCCTCCTCCATCTTCCAGGTCAGCTGGATAAAAGGAGATATAGCTTAATCGTCTCCTCTTCTGTGTCTCAACTATGAAGATTCAGTGACTATAGAATAATTTGCACCAGCTATGATAGTTGTGATGGCTGAATATTCACTGAATGTCTTGATCTTTTCTAGTTCCCTGTTTATTCGTTTAGTGCATGAAAACAAAAATAAAACTGTACAGATCTCTCCCACCACATTTTATTTGTTGGTTGGATTTTTGAAGCTTAAGGATAAAGTTGAAGTCATAGAAATAAATCATGTAGGACATCTAGCTATAGGCATTTGGAATGAAATAAGTTCTTTCCAAGAAGGTTTTGACTTGTTACATGAAAATTAGCTTCTGGCAGGAAGAAGCCACATTTCACAGATCTTGGACTATGTTGAATTTCTACAGGGCATGCCTTCAGCTAACAACACTGCTTCCACATATGTAAGCATAGTATTGGTGTAGTAGAGCTGAAACAAAGAAGGAAACAGTTTCTACTTGATACTATTTGTGACTTTTCTGAACAAAATGACACTGTGGATTCTGTTTGAAGACAAAAGAAGTGTCTGACTGCTGCTGCTACTGAAAAGCATATTTCGAAAATCCAAAGGTCACTAAAGACTGACTTTCCTATTGAACTTCTTTTATTGAATTTTACTGCATTTCTTTTCAGAAAAAAGCTGTAAAATTGATTTTTAAAGCCATACATTTAATTGAAAAATAAAATATTTAGATGCAATGTTCCAGGGATATATCCTGAAAACATGCATCTGGGTACATCTAGCAGATGCATGAAGTACTAGTACATAGCAGATATTTTATCATCAGTACCCTGAGAACTTGAGAGGCTGTAATTGTTTTACTGATGAGGTAGAAGTAGGGCAAGAAGAGAGAAAATAGGACTTAAGATAGGATCAGAAGAAAGTCCAGGAGAGGAGAGGAGACAGTTTGATACCATAGAATCTATGTCAAGAATTTATGATGATCAGTGAACAAGAATGTTATGCAGCAGGAAAAAGGGTCAGTCTTTGATAAACAGCAGAGAATTATATGAAAATAGGAGGGCATCTGAGCAGAGAGGGAAATGTGGGATAGTGAGACCCCAGATAAACCTGAGGACTGCCAGGTAATATAAACTTACTGGTGAGAAATGCCATATCAGAGTGAGATAAGTGAAATAATATGGCAAATACTGCTGATAATAGAGTAGCTATGTTATGGGCATTGGTGAAAATGCATTCAAGCAAGGTACTTATTTATGTCTGTTGACCAAATCTCACTAATTTTGATTCTACATTAAAAAAAGCACACATTTCTTTTATCCTCTCTGTATCAGTTCTGTATTTGGTCCAAGCGACTGTTAAATGTTTGCGTAAATACTGAAAGATTTCTGTCTAATAGACCTTCAGTCTCACTGTACTTTCTGTTCTAGTTGGCAACGTGGGACTCTGAGAAAGGACTGAATGGCAGTCTACAAGAACGACGTCTGGGCAATGACTTACAAGGACTGACACTCAAAGTGGTGACTGTCTTGGTATGATCCTATTTAAGTTCAGGAAGCAAATGCTCAAAATAAAAGGGACTTGACTGAGTATTTTGGGCACTTCCCTCAGTATTTTTTCATATGGTTTCAGTTCTGTATTTGTTGAGGATTAATTATACAAGGCAGGAAAATAGATTATCTTTTTTTATTATTTTATATGAAGCTGTGCACTGTCAGAAATACACAGCACTTGTTTGCTTATGCTTGTTTTCTGCAATTCAGTTCTTACTGGGCATGGAACGAGCACAGGGCCTGAGTGCATGATACCATACTCTAACTTGGATACGCAGTTTGCAGCATTTCATGGATTTTAAGATCAGATGGGCCAATTACGATAATCTAATCTTGGCTGTTGTACGCTGCAGGCTGTAAAATTTAATCAAATGTTTTCTCCATCAAGCTCATAAATTCCCGTTGTTTGCTTTTGGGACTACTGTCTGTCAGCAACCAGAGTGGTAGAAGAGCTCCTGTTAGCTAAGTGCTACATTAGGGTCAAATTAGCTCTTGAATACATTCCTGCCTAAAATATTGTAGTTTGCAGTTTGCAGAATATGGTGTCCTTCTGTGATTTTTGTTTTTCTTTTTCTAAATCATGGTACAAATAGGAACTACTGCATAAGATCATTAAGACACTC
The DNA here is from genome assembly GCF_963082525.1 of Nesoenas mayeri. Classification (NCBI taxonomy): domain Eukaryota; kingdom Metazoa; phylum Chordata; class Aves; order Columbiformes; family Columbidae; genus Nesoenas; species Nesoenas mayeri. The sequence continues at coordinate 10,144,972 of NC_137551.1, read as the reverse complement.
ACCCCAGCTCTCAGTTTTCTTTCCCATGTCTGGTGACAGGCGAGGTTATGCTGTAGTCTAGGTGGGAGGTAAGCAGATCCCTTCCATGAGAACATCAGTACCAGGCTGCAAAGGTGATGGCTGTGCTGCTGGCAGCCCTGGTGTTCCCACACAGTGGAGCCCATGCCTGACAGAAAACATACCATGAAATGTTGCATTTTCCTCTTCCTGAAGCATACTTTAATATAACATGCTGCAAGAACCAGTAACCATGAAAGTTGTTATTTGAATTTTCAAAATTTTAAATATTCACAAAATGCAGCATTTTTAGCTCTTGTTTTAGTATGTGTCCTGGATGAAAGATTAATCATTGTCTCTAAAAAGAGGGCTCTCTAAATCTGATTTGCTCTGAGATAGATGGACAGTAGTAATGTTCCTATCTAGGACTTGCATGCTTAACTTAATACCTAAGGTATCTGTGCCCTCTTTATAGTAAGAAGAGGTAGGCACTTTAGAGAGCATTTCATCCTCTGGACACTGGGAAACTGCTAGAGGGGGTTGAATTGTCCTCTGGAGTCTCTGCGTCTTCTCAAGAACTGTGGAAAACCCAAGGCCATTGACAGGACTCAGATGCTGAAGCACTGGTGTCTCGTTGGGATCCCTCATAGTATCCCACCTGGCCTACAGTTTTTGCCTCTGAAATTTATGCATATCTCAAAATGTGTGCCAAATTCTTGAGAATTAACTCAGGAAAAATCCTTTTGTCAAGAGAAGCAAATAAAAAAGTTTGTTTCAAGTATCAGTTAAGATATTTCTTTGTTCTCAGGAAGAACCTTTTGTGATGGTGGCAGAGAACATACTTGGGCAACCAAAACGATATAAAGGGTTTTCCATTGATGTCCTGGATGCACTTGCCAAGAATCTGGGCTTCAAGTATGAGATATATCAAGCTCCTGATGGCAAATATGGACAGCAGCTTCAAAACAGCTCCTGGAATGGCATGATTGGAGAACTCATTAACAAGGTACACAGAGAAGAAGCTACATTTAAAAAATAGAAAAAAAAGTCCTCTTCAGAATAAGGTGTCAAAGCTTTATAAATGGATTGTTTATATTCTCACCTTCCTCCATGCCAGATTACAAGGGAATAAATTAGGATGAAAGCACTAGTGCAGAACACTTCAGAGCTATGGGTGGTTTGAGTGTGATGTAAACTGTGCATTTTAAGACCATGTACACAGGATAGGAACTAGAGAGTCTGCTGTGCTATTTACTCCCAACTGTTCTCAGCATAAATTGTATCAGAGTAAATCAGTGTGTTTACATGGTTGTAAGAATAAGAAGAGAGGATATGTACATATGTGTGCATGAATGACTATAGAAAATAGATTTAAAAGGCATTCTTAAAATTTTAATTACTTTTTTTTTTCATTATATCTTTGCTACTTGTTTGTATGTGTGACTTTATTTGGGTCACTGTGGCAATGTGTTTGATAATGATCAAGCGTTTGACTTCAAAACAGGAAAAATGTCCCCAGTAATATGCCATAAAGAAGTATTTTAAAGGACCAGGTTTTAAAGTGAACTCAAGATTATTCATTCATTAAAACTTCTTTTCTTAATTACAGTCTTGCAAATGAGGACTAAGTTAATTGAACTCCATTGAAGTAAATGGAGGAAGTCCGTAGCTTAAAACCTCCCAGAGAATGAAATTAGAGTGTATGTTGTTCACAATCTCGCTATCTGACATGGGACAAATGTTAATCAAGAAGAAGAATCAAAGCAATTAATATTGCATGTTGCTGCCCTTTGTAGTAAAGGTTACTTTTCTACAGTGGAGTTATTACTGAAAGTGAAAGTTTTCTCATTATCTAGTAAGTAGGCAGCTCAGTATCTGGTAAGTAGATGTTTAGGAAGAAATAGAAGCAATTAAAGTAATAGCAAACGTGTGTATGATAATGGGATATTCTTGGCTGGTGCTAGGAAATATAAAGAAGTTTTTACTTATTTTGCATTGATAAAAGCTGTTTGAATTTCATTCTTTGAATATGTGGTAAAATTCATGTTAAATTTCTTTGGAAATAGCTTTATTTGAAGCAAAAAAATACCTATTATGGTATTTTTAATAGTATTTCTGCTACTAGCTTTTCCCCTGACTCCAAAGGATTTCAAAACAGACCTCCCTCACCTAGCATTTAGTTTACTTTCCCAACTAAACCTGGAGAAAAGAAAAAAAAGTACATTCTGTTTTTTGAAGACAACTGCTTTTCTTAAGGTGGAAAAATATGCAAATCTAATTGCAGCTCTTCAAAAGCTCTGGGAATCTTGTTAACTCCTGTTTCATCTTTCACTGTATTTGCATGCTCTTTAAGGACCCTCTATAAGTAATACCTACTCGCCTTAAATGTTGAGGTTAAGGCAATTTCAGAGGCTAAGTTGCCTCTGGTGCATTCTTCCAGCTACTAGTGTTTGCAGTTGCTTTATTCATCTTAAAAAAAAAAAAAAAAAAAAAAAATAATAATAATAATAATCTTCTCCCCGCCCCACCCCAGTTGCCATATGAAATCCCTTCATGAATATGGGAAGTTGGCAACTCTGCAGGGAGAAACAAACATTAGCTCTTTGTAAGTTGTTATCAAACACACAGGCTAAATAAATGGTGTTTCTTTCTTATTGTTTGCAATGCAACAGTTTAGTATGGTTTGGAGTTTTAGGTATCCTTTGGAAAACCAGTGAGGTTAAATAAATTGCACTCATTCCAGAGAGGAGTCAGATTGATGCTTTCTGTTCTAGAGTACTTTGACAGGTAATGTTTCACTATTCTGCTTTAGACCAGTAAAATTAATTAATGTTCAAGTCATGCAACTGATTCTGGTTTTATTTTTAGATAATTTATTTTAATTTGTCTAAAGGAATGGAAAGGAATTCATGGAGTCACTTGGTGCTTAAAAAGTTTCTCCTTAAGGCTCACGCTGGTAGAGTTCATGGTGCAAGGAAGGAATGTGATCTGTTCTGTTTGTCTCGCAGAGAGCAGACCTAGCCATCTCAGCCATCACAATAACACCCGAACGAGAGAGTGTTGTAGACTTCAGCAAGCGGTACATGGACTATTCCGTGGGCATCTTAATCAAAAAGCCTGAAGAGAAAATCAACATCTTCTCTCTCTTTGCTCCTTTCGACTTTGCGGTGTGGGCTTGCATCGCTGCAGCCATCCCTATTGTTGGTGTCTTGATATTTGTCTTGAACCGGATCCAGGCCATCAGGGCACAGAACGCCTCTCAGTCGAGCCCTTCTGCTTCCTCCACCCTCCATAGTGCCATCTGGGTCGTGTACGGCGCCTTTGTTCAGCAAGGTACTTACTCGCTTATTAACACCACTGACGGATGTTCAGAAATGTTCTGCCTTGGGTAAAGTCGGTCAGGAGATGTTAGTCCTGGCCAGAATGAGAAGGCTGGTACAGGGTGCAATAGGTTTTATTAGCAGAGCTGATGAAAAGTTGGAAGAGGTGGATAAGTTTTGGGGGTTATGATGTTCTGCTTTTTGGTTTCTCAGTAATCTAGAAAAAACATTCCATGCAGGCTTTTACATGATGGGAAAATAAGCTCTGAGTGTGAGAAATAAACTCTAAAGCTGCTTTGTGCAGAAGTACAATACTTCTCCAGCTCTGAAACCAGCAACTTCTTTAATTGTTTAAATCTAATTTTAGAAATTGATATGTGTTTGAACTAATGTGAGACAGTTTATCTTTTGATTCTTTGAACTGAATAAGAAATTTATAGTAATGTAAATAACTTTAAAGACAGGAATCTCTAGACATAGGACCAATCCTATTGAATTCAGTAGGATTGCTACCATTGTTACTTTTGTAGATAATTGTTTAAAAAATCTGCCCACACAGTTTTTGTCAGAAATCTGTACTGTTAGTACTATTCTTAGAAGGCAGATTTTCTTGAATGTTAACATATTAGCATGTTTTTAACATTTTTCTAAATTTTTTTCATTGTGATTGCAAACTTTTAAAGCTTCAGCTGGAAAATCATTACTATTGCTATGGAACTTGGTCCTTTATCTCATTAAGGTGGCATCCTTGATGGGTTTAAGTACAGTAAGATACAATCAACACAAAATACTCTGATGTGACTAGCACCAGCTGTATGGTAAGGCTTGGTGTCCAACAATATTTGAGCATAACTGTGCTTGAAGCCTGCTAGAAAGAAATCTTCACATTGTTTGAAATGTTGTAAAGAGTAACAAGTAATGACACTAATGCATCAGTGTTTGCAGATTTAAATAGAGCACAGACAGCACACAAACCAGTGGACAGTTTCGTGAGTTTTTCCCAAATCTAAAATGGTTATTGAAAACAGAATATTACTATATTCTGAACACTGTAATGATTTAATTCCTGCAGATTAGTTGCGCTTCATCATTGAACTTCCTTTATTTAGAATATTTTTCATGTTCTGTAGATTTGATCCTCAATAATTGCCAAGGGTAATATTTTGAAAGGTGTTTTTCCAGAAGGGTATCCAGGGCAAGAGGTTGACTGGAGAAAATGTTTGTACGTTATCAGTCTTAACTCTCACAGTGAAAGGGCATTCTGGAGAAGAAGCAGAAATGCAGAGGGGTAGCTCCAGCAAAAGTTAACATAACAGAGCAGACAGGAGGTGATTGTAAATGGAAGCTGCTGAGAAACCCTCATTTTCTCTGTTTATTTGTAGGAGGCGAATCCACTGTCAATTCTGTGGCTATGCGCATTGTAATGGGAAGCTGGTGGCTCTTCACCCTTATCGTATGTTCTTCCTACACAGCAAACTTAGCAGCATTTCTCACAGTATCAAGGATGGATAATCCTATAAGGTAAGAGCCTCTTCTTAACATGAAGCCAGAAACCTGGATTTCACAGAAAGGTATTATCCATTTGAGCACTCATTCTTGCAAGAAGGAGATAACTTTTTAATAAAATACCCTGCTTATTTGCAGTGGTTGCCTTTCTCTTCTCAACCCCCCTTCTCCTTCACTCTTACAACTCCCAAGCAGCTTCGACAGGTGCATCAGGGGGACAATGGCACTTTAATTGTGTATCTTTCCAGGAGATATGTTTTTCATTTTTATATGTATTTTGATTAACTGGAGCTCTCACTGCTTCAACTGTCTTCATTTCTTTGTTGAACATCAGAGGGAACTGTCACCTCTAGGGAATTATATAACATTTCACTTCTCACCTTTAATGTATAATTTTATGTTCTCAATATTTTGATATACACTGTTGTGTTTACGCTATTATTTGCATGTAGGGTAATATAGAGGATCTTTTAAAATATAAATGGCAAGATTCAGTGGCATTATTTGCAGAAAAAGCTTCTTCTCAAGGAGGAATATATAACTGAATCTGACTCCAGGATAATAGATGTAATATAGCAGTTGTTTTATTGAATTTGTATATAATTCTCTATAGTTGTGTTGGCAATATTGTGGTGATAAATTACAGCTTCTATAACAAACCCAATTTATCTTGCACCTTTGACTTCTTTCCCTTGTTTTTTGTCTACTAATCTATACCCAATGAGAATATTTTCAACACACCGGACCTCTGAGCAGCTCCAGAGAGCCTACTGGTTGTTTGGTGGCAATTTGTGTATATATGCATGTGTAATTTGTATTTCTTCAGAAAATTTAAAGGCTAAAGAATGTTTTGATTTTTTTCTCTCAAAACACAGATACAATTTACAACTTCACACTCTCATGGACTACTGGGAAGGTTGTTGATTGTCTGCGGTCAGTGTTGACAGGTGATGGAGTGGAGAGGTGGCCAGAGGACAGGCAGTGTGACACAGGCTCTCATTCCAGAGAATGGTGAGCCAAGGGTTTTAGGTGCTTGACTGAGATACAGTTATTGTCTTGGTCTCACTTGGGGCTGCACTGGAAAAACTGGGGCTGTAATCTTTGTGCTCTACTCCTGAAACACAGCCATTGGCAATTAGGTGAGGCTGACACTTAAAAAGCTGCTCTTACCTTTTCTGTGGTATCTGCACAGAAGGTCATAAATAATTACATTTCTGATAAACACGAGTGTAATAGTATTTCTAGTTTTTAGCTTGCCATTGGGTATTTGCAGGTAATGTAACGCTTTGTATCGATATAGTGTAATAATAACAATAATAACGCGTTTTGTTTTTCAATTAGTTTTCTGTTAGCTTGGCCAAAATAAGTGGGTCTAAAGAGTAATAGAAATAATTACTGCAAGTAATTTCTGGAAATAACATGAGAAACTGACAGAATAAAACTACCACAGAGTATCTGTGAGGCCTGGCTGTAATGGGATTTGGGTTAAGCTCAATGAAAAAATTGCTTTTGAAACCCGAGACAGAAATAGTTATCCAGAAAGCTTGGATAATGACCTTCTAAAAAAAATTCTGAAAGTTCTAGTTCTTCCATGGCAAAAGAAGTTGTTTGGTCTACTGAGCAACTCCCAAAGCTCAGCAAATTTCAGAGGAGGACAAAAGCTGGGATGAAATGAAGTGAGGAATCTTCGAAAAAGAGACACAGGTTAAGAGCAGAACCCGTGGAGGAAAGAGGAGGCCTTTGAGGCTGAGCTATTGCAACATTTACAAGGGGTTTTGGATTCCTCCTCTTATTAAAATGAAAGGACATTACTGAAAATCTTGAGGGAGAGGGAGAGGATTTTTGGCTAAAGGAGCTGCTTGACATGCTTTTGGGACTTCAAAGCCCTGACACCCTTCCACTGTTAGAGCTGGCAACTGAAAAATTATAATTACATGCCTTTCTACACCTAATGGTAGCTGCCACTTTCCGGGTTCCCAATATCATATTGCCTTGTACAAGATCAGGATACAGAAGGAAGAAAGCATTGGCATAACTGAGCCAGTTAAGAGACTTGCTTGTCTTGGCTTGCCTGTGGCTTCAGTACAAAGTTTACAGAATTTCCCTAAGATCTTGCTACTCTGAGAGACAGATTGAAAACTTAGTGCCTTAGGTAAAGGAATAGGCTCTCTGGAAACTCTTGAGCCTTTATCCATTTCTAAGCTATGATGAAGTAAGATATTTTCATGTCTCCTTTATTTAGAAGAAACATAAAATGTTGTGTCAGATTTAGAACAAATATTTTTCCTGAGAAAGTAAATTACTACCTTACATGAATGTGTCGCGGCCTAGTGTCTCAGCTCCCAGTACTACTTAGCTTCAGCATCTTGTGATGTAGGATGACTATTTTTGACTTTCTAAATGTGCCATTCAGCTTGCCCACATCATGTCTTTAATGGTCCCAGAAAGGAATACTTACTTGAAATCCATTTTTCTTACCCTAAGAGGCACAAGGAATTATAGCTGCAAATTTGCTCTCCAGCTGAGAACTACCAATCCACCTGTGTATACTTCCATTGTTAAGAAACTAAACCCCCATCCTCTCGGTCAATCTGTGCTGTTATATCTCCCTCATAGAAAAGTCCTCTGATGTTCTGTACTGCTGCTGCTAAATTGCCAGCAGGAGATAAAATCATATAATGGTGCTGCAGTAGCTGCAACATAGTTAAGATTTTCATTACAAGATTGATTTTCTTTCCAAGCCCCCTCCAAAATGCCTAATAAAAGTTGTTTCAGCATCAAATTTTCATAAAGTGATCTGTGGCTACTGGAATAGGAATATGTTTGATTAAATAAGTAGGTGCAAATCAATCCAGTGATGCTTACATCCACAATTTCACTGCAAAACAAGTGTGTCATAGAAATCATAAAAGATATCTAGTAGAAGGGGCTTGGTAAGACATCCACTGAAGCAAAGTTGAACTGCTGGAAGGCAGATAAAAGCCTGTAGATGAGGGGGAAAAAAATAAATAAATCTGGCATTGGCAAATCTCACAAGGCTTTTCCAACCTGCCACCAGTTTCAGGGACTGCCTGTGACTCACTGAAAGGTGAAAATACCCACAGCAGAAAGCAGCTTTGATATGCTGCTTGTATTTCTATATTTCCCAACAGAGACTTCTTAAATCACAAATGGGTTGCCAAGTGCTGTGCTGTCCAGGTGCCCAGATCCCACATAAGAAATGTGGCCATCTTGGAAAGAACAAAATTCTTCTCCTCGGATTTTGCCAAACCTTCAAGGTCTTAATCATAAACATGATAATGGGGAGAGGCACTGGCTTTTTGGACTGGCACGGCTGGAGGTGCTGCCTTGATCCTCATTTCTCTCATGGGCCCATCATCTGTTCAGCTGTGACAGGGTGGTGTGAAGGCTCAGAACGTGGAGTTTGAGACCCACATCAAAACCCTTTGGGAGATCAAGGATAGCAGAAAATAACATAAAACTTCCCCAGCTGCCATTCATTCTCCAGTTGCTAACAGTTGGTACTTCTGCACTCCTTTGTTCTTTTAATATGGTTTCTGCAAGCCCTCTGTCCAAATTACCTCTGGTGCTCTTCTTATCTTTTCTCTTCCCCAAACTCACCTCAGAATTTCTGCATTTGTTGAGATTCACGGGCAGAGGAGGAAACCACCAAGCAGTTTTCTCTACCGCATGTGGGCAGAGGAGGGAGAGGTTCTGAAAAAGAAGGCATTTTTTATGAATGTGCTGGTGGTAACCACTTTGACGCTCAGGATACGAGGCCATGATCCATGTTCGAACTTTGCAAATGAGCAGATCTTGATTTTCATTTTTAAATAGATATCTAAGTAATGTTTAAAGCCTGTGCTAATCCTTGGCAACCTTGTTTAAACCCAGATGATTTGCATTTATTATTCTAATATTTGCCTTCTGTACTGCATGCAGCTGAAAAGCCTTCTAATAGGCCAGTCTGCCAAGTAAGGGTTGAATTACTACACGAGAGTTTGTTCTTTCTTTTGTCTTACTACATTTTCAAACAGCCCTCGGATCTCCTGTCTGACCTTCCGTTTGTAATTATGAGTTTAATTAGCAGTGACTTAACTTCCAGCTTCATTTCTTGTTAACAAGCAGACTACACGCACTTCAGTAACTGCACAGATTTCTGAAGCTCAGGTTTAGGGTAGCTTATCTGACAAGAGGTAAAGAATCATGCAGGAAAAAATAGGACATAAAATATAGGCTATTCACAAATTCAAAAGAGTTGAAATTTAATATTTTTTTATCAAATTGATCCTTAACAATTTCATATGCTATGGATGTTTTGAATGGCATCTGTATATATGCATTCCTGGACTGCATACAAATGTATGTTATATCTGCTTTTAAGTTCACAGCTGTTGTTTCATGATTTGGGATTTTGTTATTTGCATCTTAATCCCCAAATTTCATGTGTTTTGGTGACAGCTGAATATTTACTTCAGCTTAGTTGGGGTGATAGTCTGGCACTTGGAAGACTTGGGCACAAACTCTTTTTCTACCGTAAGTTTTGTTTGATCTTGGCAAGCTTAGCCTTCTCTCTGTCTCAGTTCCCTTTCTGTATAACACAGCAACAATATTTTCATATCTTATGTGGTGCATTGTCAGTTTAGCTGCTTTAAAGATGATGGCCAGAAATGACTGTATTATAATAGCTCTGCAGGTATGAAAAAAGATAGATTTTCTGGGTTGCATACAAACCAGAAACAATCTCAAGATATTTTAAAAGAAAATGAGAAAAGTATTTTGAAGATGCCAGCTAGAGGGAAATGAACAAAGGTTTCACCTGCTGTAGTTTAACAGATTTGATAGGGTTGGCAGCGAGAACCTCACAGGAATCCCTCTGTATTTGCAGTGATTTTGCCTTGAAATTCCTTGTGTTAGAAAACAGCCTTTCTGTTGTTAATATCATATGTGGCTTTCTAAATATTTCATTGGAATTTATTTGGTTATGTTTAATTTTGTTATGTTCAATTTGTACTACGTTTTGCAGTGTCTGTGCAGCACCTCAGGCACATTGGCAGGAGGCATGTATGAATGAGCATGATAAAAAATAATTATAGTGATTATTATTTAAGGCCTGTGAGCAAAAGCTTCAATCATTAAATAACTAGATTAAGTTCATCCATAAAAACAAGGGCTAAAAAAGAGTGTAAGAAAGTCACAAGGGAATGAGCAGGGACAAAAACTCAAAACTTTTTTTCTTTCCAGAACGTTCTCTGTTTAGGCCTCATGGAAGCAGTGTCATGGGAGCAGTTTGTGGAGCGGGGCAGCAGTGCTCCCGGACAGAGCTTGCCAACCATTTGCTCTCAGACACTGCTCAGGACACGACACTGTGGTGTTGCCAGTACCAGATCCCACCTCGTCTCTTTTTTTCATTTCACTTTCATTGATGGTGTTGTTAGTGGGTGCTTCTGGGAAACCGAGGGCTTGACAGAGTCCGAGGCCTTTTAAAAAGCTCTCTGAATGTTGGCATATGCTATTCAACCATGGTTTAAAATGGATCCTAATTACTCCTGTAATTGAGCAAGCAGGCAAGCATAGAAGTGTAAATCTTTCCCGAGAATGTTTTTCTGGGAAAAATGAGAATGCACAGCTGAAAATCAAGCTTGTATTCCATCCCTCCAGTTGCCATTATAAAAATGTAGCATATATTGTAGACCAATGGCAAACCAATAGATTTGTGATTCCAGACCCCCTTCAACTCTGCTTCTACATCACCCATATTACAGCATCCCTTCATTTGTTCTTGTTGCTGGGAAGTTCTATGACTTCAGTGGCTTGAAGCATTAACATTCAGATGCACACACAGTTCAGAGAAGAAAATGATTTGGATATGACATTAGCAAAATCTACCATCTGTGCAGGTAATAAAATGATTTTTTATTATTTTTTTATTTTGCTTTGGAAGCGTGAAAATCTAGCAAGAGCAGTACTCTCATGACAGCCAATCAAAATGTACAAGGATTGGTTCAAATCTGATATTTAATATGCAGTCTCCTCTCAGTTCAGATTGAGTTGCCTTTTAAGTCAGATTTTCTCATATTAATATAGGTTATTTACTGGCTGTCCATAGAGTAGAATAACTGTATGCTTTTTGCATACATTAAATCTCACTGGCCCCTGACTTCAGTCTTCTTTGTAGTAGTTTGTGGTTTCTTTTCATTACAAGGGCAGTACCTATTGCTTATTTTGTTGAGTTTTATTTTCTGTTTGACTCCTAAGGGATAAACAATACAAAATGCAGTAATAGAACATTTTTGCCCAATAGGATATTTCTATTTCTATTGTTTTTCCTCTAAAGAAGCTGATTTAATGTCTTATATGAACTGATAATAAAATCTAATATAACAGATATTAAAAAGGCAAAATAATGATCACTATAGCAATTCAAACAAAGATGGCCTTAAAACTTCAGACTTCTCCTAACTGTAAAGACTACCTCAACCTCTCATTTTTTAAGCACAAAAACAGGAGTTAGAAGAAAATGTTCATTCTTAATTCTGTTTTGGAAATGGATTCTACGTGAGGAACAACCATTAAAGCAGGCTGGCCAGTGTGCTTGAGTATTTGAGGTCTGCTCCTGCAAAAGCATTAACAGTTTTTTCCACTGTATGAGGTGGATATTTATTTGACCTACAATGCAAAATTACCTAACTGCTTTTTGCATGTTAATATGCTGTTCCCTATGTTTGCCTGCTGGTTATATTTGCTATTCTTTTGGACAGACAGATGTTGTTACATGCACTTAATGCATGTATCTTTTTCAGAAGAGTTTTTCAACAAAGACATCCAAAGTGAGAAGACAGGCAGAACCTGTAAATACATAAATATCTGCATGACACTTGCTAGTGAAACAGCTGCCTGGAAAACAAAACAAACAAAGACCATAAAATTACTTGTATTTTATACCATTGGTCTGTGCTGGTCAGAATCATTAGGGTGGCACTGGGCCCTATTATAAGAATACATGCAGGTCGTTCTATCATGGGGTAATATACTGCATATTTCTGCATAGGTTTCCAAATCATCCATAGGCAGAAGGTCTCTCTGAAAGCATCCCTGCAGCCAGAACAAAAAAGTGCATTTCCAAAACTACCAGTAGTTAGTAAGCACTTCGTCACAGTCAGTTACTTCCTGCGAAACAATGAGACCAAGTTGAAAGTAGGTGAACTTGCTTGTAAGAGGGGAATGTTGTACCTGTTTTCTCACTTGCCATCAGCTCAGACAGGACATACATGAGCTTCCAACTCTGCTAATCGCTTGCATGTTTTGGAAAATGCTTCATTTGCTCAGGTAAAAAACACATCTTCTCATCTGCACCTTTTCTCACCAACATCTCCATGTGAGCAGCGGTTCTGTCCTTCTCATACCATGGTTGTTCAGCACCAGAATTTCTCACCCACCTGGCAGCAAAAGTGATTTTCCTCACCTCTGTTTTTTACCTTATGTTCAATGTCAGCAGGCTGACTGTGAGTATAAGGAACATGCACTGAATTGTTTATTTCTTTGCATTATTTTGGATGAAGGGAGGAGAGGGGAAAGAAGGAAAGTTTCCAGCAGGAGCAGAGGAGAATGCTTGCCCAACTGTCCTCTCAGAGTAGTGGTTGGTTGGTTAACACTGACCAGCGTCACTGTGCTATGGCCAGTCCTGTGCTCCGCTTAGATGATCTGCCTTTCACAATGCAAGGGTCGAATTAATAGCCTGCAATATAAGTTACCAAGGATTGTGCCTCCTATAGCCTAAAAGCTCAGTTCATACAATCATTTCAGAAGACAATCTCTTGGAGCAAAGTTAATCAGGCGTTCTTTTGGAAACTAAAGGTTGAGCATATTACTAGGAACCTACTGAGAGCAAGGAAGCCTTTCAGAGAACCTCCACACTACAGGCAATCCATATAGCACTTTCATGATCCTGTCGTATCTCTTCTCTTACCTGTACCTCTCTCTAAGTGTCTTCCTGGCAGCTACCTTTCTGCACCAGGAATTGAGAGTTGCTGCTCACGCATCTCCCCATCCAGCATCTCGACTGTCTACGCTGTAGGTTGCACGTGAGCTCAGTGCCTTCTGTTTCATGTTGTGCTGATTATATCAACAAAAATTAAGAAATCAGACTTTGTATAGGTTGACTAAAGTACAGGCACATGTCTTTTTGCCATCTCTGCAGTGGACACAAGACCTTCAGTCAAGGGATGACACAAACAGCATTGTGCAGTAACATTTAAAATCATATAAGAAAGATACATTGGTGTTGTAAGAGGGATTTATTCTTGATTCTCTGGGTTTTTTTTTTTTTTTAATCTCATACATTTGTACAATTCTCATGCATTTGTAGTATGTATTTTTATTTAGTCAAAGGCTTGTGCTGTTCCCTTATAAGTTTACTTAGAAAAAATGATTGGTTGTTTTAGTTTTCTAGGTCCTGATTGAGGTCTTGCTGACATTGTATCAGCTTCTTCTTGTAGTTCCTCTCATTAAGATACTTTGCATCTATGTCTTTCAGGAATTGCCAGCTTTTCTTTAGTTCTTTATCCTTTATATCATCTTTAAATCACTTTCTCCCCCAGTTCCTGAATTCTGGTCTTTTGAAATCCATTATTTCTATGCTGTTACTCTTGTTTTTTCCTTTCCTCGGGATAGAGAGCTCCATTCTCTTGCAAACACTTTTAATCTGGCTACTTTTCTCTTTGACATTTTCATTCAAATCTAAAATAGCCATTCCTATAATAAATGTCTCTATGATAGAAGATAATTCTTTCTCACATTTTAAACTCTTAACACCTTAAATGATGTATAGGATGGCCTTTTTGTCTTCTGAAATAAAAGTTGTTCCAACACATTCGAAAATGTTTATAGACCATCTGGCCATGATGTGTGACACTCTAAACTTACCATTCAAAGAAAATACTTTAAAAATTGAATATACTCATAAGGAGATGTAAAAACTATTCCTGATGATATTAGGAAAAAAAAAAACAACCAACCAAACAAACAAAAAAAAACACCCAAAAAATCCCAAACAAAACAGAAAAATACATTTTCAATAGATGCAGGTTATGAATGTTTTTGGGGGTAAGAACTGTGAGTTCTTAGTTTCCCTGAAAAATTAAGATGTTACTGTTTATTACCATGAATGCTTTCCTATTAGTTCTTAGCTCCTGTTTCACAAAAGGATTCTAGAGGAAAGAAAACTTTTCAGGAAATTATACTCTGTTGGTAAGGGAAGGATTGCATATGTTCTTTCCACTTCCTGGGTTGATCTGCTTTACTGAGCAATACTCTCTTCTTCTGCACGTGTGCCCTCATATAATGTAATACAGGAGCATTTCCAGACTCATCTGGAGATGAGAGAGAGAATGATGTTGCCTTAGAAAAGCTATTTTGATACAGCTGCCAAAGTTGCATTAGAAGAAATGTAATCACATATACTAAAGTTGTTTGCTTCTAAATCATTAAAATCAGCCTAGAAGAATAAGCCACTGATTTGATTTAATTGATTTATGAATAGTCATATCTATCTAAAAAAGAATAGAAAACCATCAGTCAGAATGGGGTGGATGTTAACTGCTATATTTCTTTTAAATGGCAGTAATGCAATATTCAAACTCATATTTCAAGGTATGTAATTAGGCTACCAAATAAACTAATTAATCTCAACGTAAGGAACAGCTAGTTGGTTTTGATGCAGTGCTGTCAGTGTTTCTAGTATGAGGTTCAGTGTTCAGGTAAGACTCGTGTTCAGGATGAGGACAGAGAGGCAAAAGGGTAAGGTCTCTTTTTCTGTTTATTCTTTGTACATCAGGATGAGGTAGGAAGTACACCATACACCAAGTGCTTGCAGTTTGGGTCCTTGGAGAAACAGGCAAGTGGCCTTCAGACTTTAAAATATGCATATGTAATGCATGCACTTTAGACATCAATAATAAGTGATGATTGCTATATGTGCTTTCAGTATTAATAAAGAGTCTTGTATTTTGATTTCCCGGAAGTGCCAGCACACGTTCTAGCAATCAAGATGCCTCTTCAGAGCCCTTCTGTTTTCTTCTCTTCTTTCCGTCAATGTCAATAGCTTCTGCTTTACTCACAGTGGTAAAGCAAGGGTGTGAAGTTGTTTTTCAGCATCACTTTGTACCTCTGACAGATCTGAGCCATGTGAATTCATCCAGCCGCTCCACCCCAGCTATGACACTGCTGGCACTGGTGCAGGCAGCAGCCCAGAGCTTTCTGCACTGAGAACCTCGTTCTCACAACAGGTCTCTCCCACAGCATGAGACACCTCCTGATAAATCAAAAATTAATAAAGAGTTAAGTAGGACCTTATCCCACACTGGGATTTCATGGACTTTAACGGAACTATTCACAGTATAATGATATCCTAACAGTCATGGTATAAAGTACCGCTCACCCTGAGTAAGGATTTTATAAGCCAGCACCAAGATGCCAAGCCTTATCCATTCCCCACTCTATTTAATTAAAAAGCTACTCTTTGTCATCTGAGTGCAAAACAGAATGGCAGCGGTATCAGTACTTAAAACACCAGTTGAGAAGGAAGAAAGCAATTTCTTCCCTCTCGATCTTAATCATTAATCTTCATTAGGATTTTTAGCTTCCGAATGTAAGTGGTAGAAGACATCAACGTAGCAAACAATTTAAAGTGCATCTGCATAAATAATAAAGGTAGTTTGTTATTTTCATTGTAAGTGAAAGTGTGTGTCAGTCACCAGATGTGTTTGATTCAGACAATATGATTTTCATGCCAACTTTATGATATGTTTGATTTAGGTGAATTGGCTAAAACCTGCTGTTGGGATTGAATTGCTGATACACACCAGCTGCAGTTTTAATTTTAATTAATAATCTAAGGAGTAGAATACCTTGTTGTAATTACCGTGATAACCCTTCAAGGTACCCAGAAAAAGGTCACAATGGCAAAGTGATTTAAAAGTAAAGGAAAAAAAATATTTAAAAGTAGTCCAAATGATGCATTTATTTTCCATAAATAGTCTATAAGTTCTTGGGATGTTTTAACCTTTGTTTGCATTTTAATTTCTTCCTCACTGTTGAACAGAATATAGAGTGCTGGTAAAGGACCTACACTTAGCTAGACTTGTTAGCAGGACTGATTATTCTGGATTTACAGGATGAGCAGCAACTGCTCATAACTTCTCTGAATCCATTTCCAGGCTTTTAACTGAATCTGTGAATGTCTTGCAGACGTGCTGTTGTGCCAAAACTTTCCTTGATCCATTCTGAAAATCTGCCCAGTCATGTAGTAGTTTATATATGAATCTAAGCATACAAATTAAAGCTTCATCTTTTGGAAACCTGGGTGTGCATCTTAAAAAAACCCCTCTAATATGATTACCCTGAATGTCAGTCTACTTCTTTCCATTGTTGAATTGCGGACATGGTGGTCAAAGTGGCTAATATCTCAAGGGTATTCATTTGTTAGAAATATGGAAAATTGGGGTGGTCCTGTAAATGCCCTCTGTAAATATCAAGACAGCCCTCTGACTTTACTCCCTCAATTAGACAGTAGATTAACTCAAATGCGATCGTATATGTCCAGCCCTGAGACAAACTTCATCCAGAAATCATGAACTATGGGGTGCCAGTGGATTCAGCTTTGAGATGCAAATCCTCAGTAACTACGTTCCATCACTACCACTATTAATGGAGTTATTTGTTATAGTATTGTTTGATTGGTTTTTTAAAACATTTTCAAGCAAAGTAATCATAATTTCCACTGTAGTGAACATCATGGTTTCTTTCCCATATGACAAAAATCAAGAAAGTGTAGGACATCCAGAAAGAAAAGATATATTACAAATAAGGAGCCAAAACCCCGCCAACCTAGTTAATGGAAAAATCAGCAATCTAAGTGACTTTTGCTCTTATTGCCTGGAGGTTTGGAAAAGAGGAGGGTTGGAAGTACAGGTAGAAACGTTGGACTGGCAATCAGGAGATGTTTAGCTTATTTCTAGCTTTTTAACAGATTTCTTCAGGTGCGGTGCGGGAGCAGAGCCAGTGTCAGTTTTAGGCAAAATGAACTTCCACAACCTAGCGACAAGTCGCACTCATGCAGATCTCTGCAGATGACTGGAATTGCCAAGATAGTCTTGAGGGCATCGTTTAGAAATTGCAATGGATAGAAATAACCAGAGGACTAATTTTGTTTACAGAATAACCTGTATTACTGATGATGATGAGAATCCAGTTTGATTTTTGGATCTAAAGTTGAGTCTCACAGCTACAAAAAACTATTAAGCTTTTTTTTTTTTTTTAAATGGTTGTGTTTCCTAGCTAAACCACTGGAAGACATTATGAAGCTCTGCAAGTAATGGGACACAGCTTAGCCATATGAATTTTTGTCCTACGTTCCCTACATTTTGACTTCAGCAAAAATATTGCAGATTGTTCTGAGATCAGTAAAGCAAAAGTGAGATTTCAGAGGATGGTAATAGAGCATATTACTGTTGCATCTCCAACTCTTAGTAAAAGTACACAAAGCCTATTAATGTCTTGCCAATACGATGTGTGTATCTATTAATTCATTACTATTAAAATCATAAACGTGACAGTGTATCATTTATTAATAGGTGGACCATGTTTGCATTTCAGTGGGTATACATATGGTTTGTTCCCTTCTTTTAGGATTTAATCATGCAGTAGCTCTGGAGGAACAGAATCCTAGTGAAAACAATTTGCAGTGAAAGTGTTGCTGTATTGGGAATTGAAAAGACAGTTTAGTCTCTTTTTCTTGTCTTTCCCTTTGCATGTAGGAACTGAGGCTGATGGAAGTTGTTTTAAAGGGATAAAAACATTGTAGTGGCTGTACAAGTTCTGTGCTTCTAGTACTTAGTGTACATATTATTTGGGTATTTTGTTTTGCTTTTTTCTTACTGTTTATACTTTTTCTCCTATCCTTGAAACCCTTGAGCATGTGTTTTTGTGTGCATTAACAGTTTCACTGATCTCAGCAGCACTGATCTGTCTGTTAGGTATGCTAGGTACCCTAAAAAAGAAATGTATTTGGGGCAGAAGGAGAGGGACCTGATCCAGCACTGAAGGGCTGATAGAATTGTTGCCGTCACACATGGCGAAGGAGCATGTAGCAAACCCCCTCCTACTTTGGCAGAAATAAAGCTGGCTTTAGCTTCCTTCTTCCAGTAAATCTATAACTGAATGTTATATTTTGCTTTTGGTTGCACCTAATGCAAGGCAGTGAGTCCCAGGCAAGGACTCACAGATGCCACCACACTGGCAGCAGTGACCATTATCATCATGAAAACAGCTGCAATGATATGCAGCTGCTGCAGTGCCATTACCTGCTAAGGGCTTCAATCACTGTTTGTTTCAACTGTAGTAAAAGTATGTAGTTGACATGGCAACGTGTTCTGTGACACATGCCAATTGATTGGTTTTTCCATTGGAGGAAAGTCTCTGCTTTTTTGAAATCCTGTGCAGCAGCTGTTCCTGCCCCACAGATGCTGACAGGTGCACACGCAGCCGTAACTGTGTGCGCTGTTTGTCTGCTTCCATGATTTGGAAATGTTTAGGCCTGGTGTGAAGGGCTGCAGCTTCATTGATTCAGTGTAGTTTAATCTGTCAGTGCTTATGGCTTCCCTTGGAGAAGCTCCCATGAGGCTTTCTCTGCTGAGTCTTTTGTTTAGAGTAAAGTGGATGGTATTTTTCATGGACAGCTGATGAAATGAGGTTTATATGAACTATAGAGTGATATATTTGCTGGTGAAGAACTTGATCCTGCAAAGTGTATACTAAGCATGCAAGTGCTGCTGCCGATTTCTACTGAACTGATTCCATTAGTAAAGCAAAGATTTTGCTTAGTGTATTTGCTGAAGAAATCTGATGCTCTGCACATCACTGCACTGAGATGGAATTAAGACCATTTAAAGTGACTTGATTTGCAGTGAAATGAAACAATGCAGAATTTGATCATGTCACTATAGAGAAGTTGTCAATTTAATAATTGATTTAAGAGCTCAGCTTGATTATTCATAATTTCAAAAGAAGTCAAAGAAATGCACAAATTAAAACCATGGGCCTGATTATTCTGAAGTATAAAGTTATTGGATGTGGAGATGAACTTGGTTTTATTTTAAAATTTTCACTGGCCACTGCCATTCTAACAATAATTTAAACATTGACCTCGCTAAAAATAGCCTTCAAAGTGGCTCATCTTTTAGTTTATATATGTTGCATGCAGTTTAACAAATCCTATGTGGACCTGAGTAAAATCTTGGAAATATATAGAAGTATGTCACAATGCTTTTTTTTTTTTTTTTTTTTTTTTTTAAATGAGTATTTACTTTTGAGGCTTGCAAGTGCTAAAGATAGATCAATTCTAATGCTATCTAATTTTTCAGCTAATATTTCACTCTTTCCAGTACAGTTACAGACGTATTAAGTATTGGCTGCGCTAATGTTTAGGGGGACTAACTGCCATTCTCTCTTCCATCTTTATGTGGGCTTCTGCTGTTGTAGATTGGATTCAGTAAGATAGGGGAACTTTTCACATTAGTCTCTGAGTCAATGAAACTATCATCACCTAGTGGCAATTTATATCCATAACAGATGATTTTTTTTTCCTAGTGTTCAAACATTAAATCTGTTCAACTTGGGTAGACTAACTATAGAGAATGTCTTTATGTCAAAGTTTGAACTCATTTGCAGATGTCTTATGACTCATAAATCTTACTTCAAATTGGAGATCCAAAGTCCAGAGATTGTTCATCTGTGAATAATGGACTGAGGCTCAAATCCTTTGCCTAGCTGCTTCACAAATGGATATAAAAAATACGCAGGACTTGGGTTCCGAACAGAAGGATCTTCTCCTCATGTAAAAATTATGTGCGCCACCACACTGCCTCCCACAAGCTTGATTCAGCTTTGCAGACTATCCCCTCACTAGAGATGTGTACAAATGAGAAGCTGATCAGTTAAATCTTGCCTGGCTTCCAAGTCCATCTCTCAGCAGGTGGACTGATATGTGGTCACCAAAAATAAACAACATTTTCTCATTTGTTCCCATTGTCTTGCCAAATACATCCATGCAGGCTGTAGTTGTGAGCAATTTTATGCTTCAAGATGTGAATGCCTTTCTGCAGTTCACAGTAGGCAGAATTCTCTTTCAACTCATTGCTTTCTAATAGTGATAACTTTATCAAATAAATCTTTTTTCAGATAGGATTTTGAAGTTCTAGGTTTCAGCTCATAGGTATTTATATGCTGGTGGTATAAGGTTGTCAAATCAATTAGAACTTTAGTGGGATTATTTTTTTCCCAATGTGCAAAGAATGTATTGCCCTCCTGAATCTCCTCTTGAGAAAAGACTTTTAGTTAGGAACTGCACTTGTATTTAGTTCTGTAGATACTATGAATTTCTTGCTTTTGAAAAAAATAAAAAAATGTTTAAAAGAAAATAAAGTAGCTTCAATATATTAGGACTTGTGCCATATGTTTTATATATGCATTTTTAAGGCTTCATTTAGGTAGACCAGCTTAAAAAGTCTCATCATCTCCAAGACACTTTATCTTGATGACAGCCATCATGTAAAACATTGTGCTGTCTTAAGCAAAATTCTCAGGGTACTGACTTTTTTAGCTAAAAGAAGAACATAGCTTTCACTGCCAAATATGGAAAAAGAGGTAAATGTATGTTACTGTGTATATATGATTTAGGGCTTAATATTTATTAATAATATTAATTAATTTTAATTGAGATATATTATTTATATAGTATTGTTTGACAAAACATGCATAGTGCTGTGAAGGGAGAGGTTACTATGGGGTGTAGTCACAACATGGAAGAATAA
Source organism: Nesoenas mayeri (assembly GCF_963082525.1). Taxonomy (NCBI): domain Eukaryota; kingdom Metazoa; phylum Chordata; class Aves; order Columbiformes; family Columbidae; genus Nesoenas; species Nesoenas mayeri. The sequence goes on along the minus strand of NC_137551.1, from coordinate 10,124,280 downwards.
AGACATAGAGCTGATCAATACTTCCATGTCTAACCTTATTATTAATAATGGTATATGTGCAGACAAATGAACAGGAATTAAGCATGAAAAATCTAGCATAATTTTAAAGTAATACTGTGGATTCAGAAACTGATGAAATACTCTTTTCCCATAAGTAATAGCAGACGTGAAAAATCCACAGTTTTTCAATGTCAGAACACGGCGGTTGTGAAAGCTAATGAGAAACTGCCTCTAAATTGAGGAGCTGTCAGGTTTTTCCTGTTGTGGTTTTTCTAAGGCTGATGTCAAGACAAAATGTCATGGTTATCACTGTGATGTAAAAGACCAGCTCTGCATCACACTGCGGTGCCAGCTGATTGGCTCGTTTGCAGTCACAGGCTTTACACACAGGAGTCCAGATGTGCAGCTACTACAGACTTTAGAGAAAGTGAATAGATGAGGAAAAACTCAATAAGTAAGCATTTATTTTTTGCCTTATTTTCTTGTTCCTTTGTTTAAAGACCTTCTTTAACCAAAAAAAAAAACAAAAAAAACAAAAAAAAAACCCACAACCAGAAAAAAAGACCAAAAAAAACAAAACCCACAAAAAACAAACCAAACCAAAACCAACCAAACAAAAAGTTGCTATGAAAAGAAAGAAAATACTTTTTTTTTTTCTCTCTTTTAATTTAGAAATGGCAGAAGCCTGGAGTTTTGGCAATGTTTTGTTTTGTTTTAATACTTTGATCACATTTGATGATCCTGATAACTCCAGTTGATTTAACTGATCAGTAGTTACTTCAAAGTACCCAGTTACAGGAGTGACAGGTTTAGTCTGTCACTTAGGCAAGATTTGTTCACATTATTCATCCAGAAAGTCTGGGGTTTATAGCAGCTCCAGTATAAAATAAATCTATACTGGCAGCACATTTTTTAGGCTACATATCTACAGCTACACAAATATTTTACAAGCAAGAAAACATCTCCAAAAAGTGTAACTTCATTGGTATTGTTATTCTGGCAATTCTTTCCAGAGGTCCAATTATAAGTTCTAGTACAGCTATTGCCTGAGTGTTTCTTCTGCAGCATATGGTTTATGTCAATATGTTTATAAAAAAAAAATGAGCAGAAAGTCCAGTTTTCAGTTGACTCTACATGAAGTAATTGCAACTCCACTAGAAATTACGTATCAATTGTTGCATTTGTCTGGCAGACTTAACTACATGTGTTAACTATTTTAGCTGGTAATACAGTTTTAAAGGACAGCATTTGGGGTTTAGATTGGCCACAGATACATTTACCTAAATAAATTGGTTTACATATCCTTGCCTATTATAGCAGTCACAGAGTGGATATATTTATCTACAAATTGAAGTTCGGCTCCTATAACTGTAAGTGTGCAACATTGACTTTTTCTACTTTACTAGCTTTATTTTTAATCACACTTACAGAGTGTCCTTAATGGGTTGTGAGATCCAATAAGTGAGGTGGTAAGGTTAATGAGGCATCTCGTTATGCTACACATTTTTGTTGCAAATAATTTTATTTATTAAATGCACAAAATCTTTGCCATAGGAAAGGGAGCTAAGAATTTGAGTGGCTAAAGAAGGTGGATCCAGTTGCTGGCTGGTTATAAAAATAAAGTCCAAGCACCACGACAGCAGCTGCCTTTAGAGAACAACACAATTGTAAGTTAAAACCAGCATCTGAAATGTGGCAGGGAATGAATTTGTCTAGCAATGGCAGATCTGAGAAAGTTAAAATAGCAATGATTAAAACCTGCAGTTGTAATTATCTTAATTTATCCTGTAAAAACCAGGAGATGCTAATCTGTATTCAGTGTCTTTTATATATGTGACTGTACCTGCCATATCCAGATTTTTTGATCACCACTCTGATCATCGAGATACTGAACATTGCCTCCACTTGCAGTGCGGAAATACTGTATGGAGACATTTTTTATACTAAGAACTGGGGTCTAGACCTGTCAGGATAATTTCTGAGATACAGTTTTGGCTAAGTGGTCCGTTTGGTAAAGGCGTGAGGTGTTTTTCTCACTTTAACAGTCACCATCTTTCTGAATTTATGTTACAGGAACTATTCATAAGCTTGGTTACCTACTGTGACCCTGGCTGTGTCCTTTGGCAACCATCTGTCTCTCTCATGAGATATTTCCAATGGTGGTGCAATATGTAGAATTTCCTGTGGCAGCGGCCGTTCTTATAATACATCAAAGGGGACACTATGAGAAAGGCACATATCTTTAGGACATGCAATACTCCACATTTCCTCTTCTAAGAAAGTTCTGCCAGCTAAAGAGGCAATAGTTGTTTTGCAACACCCAGGCAAAGGCTGTGCTCCCCTCCCTGCCACCAGTACTGATTAGCTGCATATTGGGCCAGCAAAGGACTTGACTTAAACCCCGAATTTGCTCACTGTGCACTGTGATGTTTAGAGAATTGAAGCAACCGTGCTGCTCAAGAAGCGAGAGGTACTGTGGTTTTGTACAGTACTGATTGTCAATAAAATGTAATTCAGCTAAAACAAAAGTAGTGATTGCCAATAAAGTACAATTTAGGTGAAACAAAAGGCATATTTCTGACAAAAAGCTTCTCTAGCAGTAGAAGCAGCTGAAGTGATCCAGAAAATACTGACATTATTAAAACTGTATATGTTTGTTTGTTTTTAATACATAAACTCTTGTGTTCAAACTTTCAAGTAGAATGGCAGCATGAGCAGTAGGCACCTGTAAAGTTGTTAGCAGCCAAAAGCCGTGTCAAAGAACATTAGCTAAACTTGTTTCTGCTGTCATACTTCTACCAAACATGCACTCCCACAGACACTGGAATCCATATGCCAAACTTGGTGTGAAAAAGGTTGCCACAGAAACCCTCCTGTGGGTCTTGAGTACCTTTCTTGGTCATTTCTACATAGAGCAGATCGAAATGTGTCTTTTAACAGCTACATCATCTGTCTTCAGGATGGAAGTGATTCCATGGGATATGATGAAATCTATTTTAAAAAAGAAAAGAGGAAGTAAATGTAGCATGTAATCATTTAGATCAAGACTGGAGGAAAAATGGTCCTGTTCACTGAAATGTACAAGAAACTTTAGGAGACCAGAATATGACTTTCAGGGTTGTTAAAGAAAGAGGGAAACAAAATTCATTCAAATTGTCTCGTGTTTTTTTTTTTTTTTTTTAATTAGAATTTTAATTTCTAGCAACCTCCATGGTGTTCATTTTGTACTTTACTGAAGTGTCATATACAGAGCTAGAGAAATAACAGGAGGTTTGGGATTTGATGTAGCTCCTAGAGTTAGCCCAAATCCACAAGTGTGCAATGTATATAGAGAGAAACTGTTCACACAGTCTTACTTAAAGCTGCTTAACAGCTTAAAATGATAAAAAGTCCTTAACACAATTTAAGAATTTAAACCACTTAAACTGTTCGAAGCAGCTTGTGAGTGTGAAGAGTTTTGGTGGGGGCGGGAGAGGCACCCCTGCTGAGCTACAGCCCTGGGGCCCAGGCTCCCAGGCTCCCACACAGTGTGTCCAGGCAAAGTGACCCTTTTGGGCCAAAACTTGAGAGGCTTGGCAGTGATGTGATGGAGAAGATGGAAGCATTTTCTATATATTTTTATATAGTATTGTGTATATGCTCAAATTGTTTTGCTTTAAATAGTGTTGTGGGGAGTCTTACCCAGATGTAAAGTGTAAACAGCAGCATCCCTTGAGTGGAACAGGGAAGAAGGTGGCAGAAAAATATTGTCTGTGACAAGTGTCCAGCTGTGGGAAATAGCTTAAGCTCATGGGCCAGGGGAAGGCTCCTCCAGAGCATTGTGAAGAAATCATCTGCAAGAGCTGCAAGGCAAAATGTTTTGCTTTTGTGGCTCCAGGAGTTGGAGGCAAGTGGGAGGTGACATCTGTGGGCCTTTCAGATGTTTTTGAGAATAATTCTTTTTTCTGAAAGATTTTTATTATTATTATTATTATTATTATTATTATGGAGGGGGACGGGGAAGGAATGGGGGAAGGCAGGGCGGGTTACTTTAGTTTAGTTCATCTCAACCAGTATTAACTTGTTGGTCATATCAGAAACATGTCACTGTTCTTATGTGATGTCCTACATTTATGAAGCATAAAATAAACCATTATTTATGAGATTCAGTTTCGTCACGTGGTGGTCAGTGGTTGAGTGTGTGTGTGTGTGCTCAAGTGAAAGAAATGGTGGCGCTGCACAGAGCTGATACTTGAGAACAAAGGAAGGGGCTCAGGAATGGGAATGAAAGTCTGAAGGTGGAAAACAGCTAGGAGGCTTCTTTTGATGGCAGTGATACCACCTTAAATGTTCCAAAACTTGGTCTGGTTTTCATTGATGCAGGCATTGATTTACACCTTTGTCTGCAGAAAAGGCTGTAAAACAGGAGTGAATTACATCCTGTACAATTTGAAAATAAATGGCGCATTCACAACCACTCACAGTTGAGACCCATTTACACTTCCAGAGTGGGATGATGAGTAAATGAAAGCTAGGCCTTTGTGTGAATGAAAAATGCCTGTTTTACCAGAGGCTGCGAAAAGAGGGAGAGAGAGAGAGACTTGGAGGAAATTGAAAGTGAGATTTTATTTGTTTGTTTAAAACAGTCCTATTGATTTGGAGTCAGATGGAGCATTGGTGTAACTGCAAACTAATTCCACTGAATTCTGCAAGGTATTTCTGGTGATGCTGATGGGGCTGGAAGTTTGTATTTATAACCTGAGTTTTTCATGTGCTTCAGTAAGCCTTTATTGCACTGCATTCTTGGGCAAAATTGGCATTGTAATATTTAACAAGAATATTATCTGTCTAAAAAAAGCCTTTACTGGGGTGAAAAAGAACTCAGATATAGTTAAATTCATATGATCTCAGTACGATTAAATTACTCTTTGATTTTCTTTTATGATGTGGAAAGAGATATGCAAATATTATTTGGTGAGGGTAAGTGCTTTCTGGCTAATGACAGACATAGAAACTACTTAATGAATGAAATCTTGGTAATATACTATATAACACTAACAGCTCCATATCACTTGAATTTCAGAACGTTTCAGGATCTGTCCAAACAAATGGATATATCGTACGGTACCGTCAGGGATTCAGCAGTGTACGAATACTTTAAAGCAAAAGGGACAAATCCTTTGGAGCAGGATAACACATTTGCTGAACTGTGGAGGACTATCAGTAAGAATAATGGGGCAGATAATTGTGTATCGAATCCTTCTGAAGGCATTAGAAAGGTAAGACTGGATCACAGGGGTCTTATTTTCATTTTTGTGCTGTATCAATGCTGTTTGCATGAATAAATAATTTAAGTCACAGGAAAACAATCGCATAGTCATTAAAACAAAAAAAAATCACCCTATCTCAGGTTCCTTTTAGTAACTGAATGGCAGATAAAAATCATATTCTAGGATCATGGTTCTAGATTAAGGCCTTCTGCCTTCTTTGGATTTAGCCATAAGGTTCCTTCTAATTTTCTTGGTAACTCTAATAATACCATTTTGAATGTCGTGCTTTAAATTATGTAGGTACAGACTCTGTCCTTTGTAATTTGAGGTTTTGTTTTTTTATTTGTTTTGGGGTTGGGGGACTATGTTTGGTTTTGGTTTTTTTTTAGTTGATGGGTTGAACTTATTGGAAACATGAGTAAGAATCAAGGGATTCATTGAATGTATGCTCATTTCTCTTAAAACAGAAAATTAATACAAGATTTTCTTTGTATAGTCTGAATTTTAAAAATACATGTACTCTCTTGCATGTCAGTGTGCTTTCACCTAATTTTTCTTTCTCTTGGATACAGCTACATATTTTTTTGGTTAAACTGGGCATTGATGTGGGATTCAAGGACTGATACATATTGACTGATATATATCCTTCATCCTTGTGCCAAGTCCTGCAATAAACAGCCCTGGTTCACATCACACAAATAAAAACGTCCCCATTTTCTCATTCTTAGTCTGCCTCTCTTCTCTGCTTTTCATCTTGTAGCTCAGCAAAAGCAGATAGTAAATAACATCAAGCCACGTGTGTCCAGCAGTATGTTATCACAGAAGGGATGCAGACATAGTGAAAGTTTAGTATGCTGCTTCATTAGTGAAAAGTGTCCCCTTTATTTCTTGGTTGATTTTTTTTGTCACAAAACAAGTTAACAGCTTTTATAAATGTGATTTTCTGAGCAAAGTTATTCTGTTGTCAACAAAACATTGATCCTGAATAAATATATTACTAGTTCTTTATGCTTTTGTGAGTGGGAAATAATAGAATGGTTGGGATTTGGGTTTCTTTTTTTACTTTGAATCTTTTAAACCTTTTGTGAGTAACCAGAGGGAAAGCATCCAAAATTTACTGTTTTTTACAGTGCCATACTGGGTGGAACACAGTAACACAGGACATCCCTTTTCCCAAATCAAAGTCCCTTAACATAAGATTCCCAACTGTTTGTGTGAGTTTTGGACAAAATCCTTATGCAAACACTCTTGTGTCTCCCAGTGCAGGAGTATTTATTCGGTAGCTTTGGTTCACTCTGCCTTTTCTCCCATCTCCCAGCTGAGCTTTCCTATAGCCCCGTGCCCTTGGCTCAAGTAACCAGTAGCCTTTCTTTCTTGGCACAAGGTAGAGCTCTGTCAAATGCAAAGTCTGCAGCGTGTTGATATATATATATACATATATATATATATATATGTATGTTTTTTGTTTTTGTTTTTGTTTTTTTTATTCTGCTCAATACTTTATGAAAATAAGGCCTCTAGTTTGAGGGACTTTGTTAGCATATAAAGGAGGTAGAAATTGTGACATTAAGTAAGGATTTTTCTATGTAGCCTGGCATTAAAACCAATAATAAAACAGTTTCGCTTCAAAAAATATACACTATTTTACTTTTAATTTTCTTATTCACCATTCTTATGTCAGTGGACGCTCTTTATGCATGAGATTGTAAATACTCTTATTCTGTAAGCCTACTGCATGCTGCCATTTACAATAGCTAGTTTTGCCTAAGCCAGAAATGTAACTGTAGACTGGCAGGCTGTTCAGAATACCAATTACATTGTCTGTATGGAGCTGACAGCTTCAGCCTATCTATGTGATAATAACTTTTCATATTAAGTTTGATTTCAATAATGTAGGGTGATTTTTATATAACTTCATCAGCTCATTCAATTAACATCAACAATAACCAAATTTACTTCAGTCCCAAAGCTGACCAAGGCTGTTATTTGATTAGACACCTACAGAAATTGGGCTTAATATTTAATAATGTTGCCAACTAAACTGCTACGCTTATAGTTTAAGTGTTACTCTTCCTTGCTCATTGAGCTCTTTGAATAAGTAGATAACTTTTCCCTGTCAAATATTATGGCTAGAAATCCTGGTTTTCTAAAGGAGAATTGATGTCAGCAAAGGAAATGGGACTTTCCCTCTGTAATCTTGTACTGGTGCATGAAAGAGGTGTAAATGTTCCTTAAAAGTGTATTTTATAGGAAATGGAAAATCTAAACCTCTCTGGCATACAAAAATGCCTAATGCATTTTTTCTGAATGAGGACTTGCTGTACACAATGCAAAAGAAATCCCTACTGCCCTTCTCTCCTTCTTCCCCTTTCCTTTTTCTTCAGACAGCGTCACAGTTCATCTGCAGTTACAAGCAGAACAATGCTGTTTCAGTGCAAAACAGGAGAGTGCTGCTTATTTATGGCACAGGCAGGTATTGCAGGTGCTTGTCTCCATTCCATTTACCTCCCTCCATTTCCCTGAGTCTTTCCTAGTCCCTTTGACTAGCTAAAAACAAAAGGATAATAGCAGAAAAAAAGTCCTAAAAGCTCTTGTGGCGTTTGGTTGCCATGGCAGAAGTCTCTTTTCCGACACAGCACAGTCCCTGTAGCCTCAGTGACCATCTCCCATTGTCGAGACACAGCTTTTGTAAGGCCAGTAGAGCCAGGGAAAGGGCATTAATGCACTGCAGAGCCAAGTGAGCGACAGACGATTCAGAGCCAGGGACACAAACTCCTTTTGTCATACTCTCAATGCCATTGAAATTGGTCATTGCAGATGAAAAACGTCCTCCTACTCATAAATGTCTCTGCATAGCATAAGAGGAAGCTACCAGACAAATCATCAGTGTTGTTTTGTCACTTGAGTTTTCTGATACTGTAACAGACAAAGATTGACTAATGCTGTCCTATGGAAAGTCTCTTTCTGGGTTAAGCTAAAGCCAGGATCCCCAAGAAACTTGGAGTGGGCAGCTCCTGCCGTCTTACCCTAGGTGGACATTGGTACTGGAATCGTACATTTCTAAGCCATTTGTAAATCTCAGCAAACTGTTTGCATAATACCTGGTCGCAATCAGTTCTTCAGGGTAATTTTTACTTACCACATGTATGTAATAACCTGTGGTTTTTTTCATTGTGGGCAGATATTTTTGCTTTGAACAAATGAAGTAATATGGTCCCTATGTATCACCATATATATATATCTTTTATATATATACATAGGAGAATTAAATTGTTATTGTTGTATTTTTTTAAAGCCTTGCTCTGATGGAGACTGTTTGTTCCCCTATCCAGTCAATTTATTGCCAAAATTACCCTGAATTCTTTCTTCCTGTGTATCACTTTTGATGAAGTGATCAAAACCAAGTACAGTACAAAGTGTGAGTGTATCATTGATTTAGGCAATGGCACAGTAACAGTTTATTCCTTCTCTTTTTTTTCTTTTCTGATCCTTCAGAAAGTTTCTCTCCCTTAAACAACATTAAACGTTAAATCAGAATGCTTCTTATAGAACAGTCGCCTCTGTTCATTTTTATTTTGAAAGTAAAAGTAATTTCAAAGTTCAATGAATAGGTGTTTTGGGTTTTTTTAACTATTTTTTCCAATAATTTATTGTCCACAGTGAATTTCATATTATGAATTGTGATTGCTCATCCATATGTTTTCATGGGTCCTCTTAAATTTCAGTATTTAATTTCTCATCAGCTTTTGGAGTGAAAGCAAATGATTCCTTAAAACCTGAATATATTACATCCTTTAGTGGCTCATTAATTATATTAATTTTTAAATCATTTGAATGGGATTAGTTGGCATGTTTCCTTTTTTTTACTAGAACTGTATTACTTCTCTTAAAACACTTCTTTATAGATAATAAATGTTATCCAAGCATGTTTTTGAACTGTTCCTCTAATGCCAATGTAAAGGCCACTTTTCGATATTTCTGTGATACCAGTCATATAATGGGATCAGCTACAGTGACACTCCATTCTCGCAGTAAATTAATGATGAATGTTGCATTATTCTTGAACTTTTGTCTCTAGTGTAGTAGCTTCTTCATAAGTTTCAGATAAATCACAGACATATAAGTGATTAATCTGAAATTAATCTTTTTTTTCTAAATTATTATTATTTCTTACCATGCTTTCTTTGAAAGACTGTTGTTTTACCATCAGTAAGCCAGGATCCTTAGAACAATATTCTTCCATCTCCCCCCATATTGAAGACTGACATTATGAGGTTGCTTTTTGCTTTTCTGAAGTATTCTTTGTGGTCCTTCTTATATCCAGGAGGCAATCATCCTTAGCTTTTAAATTTTTTATGATTGTGAAGAATAAATATTTTTAATGTAAGTTTTGCCTAGAGGTTTCTTTTTTTCTTTTTTCTTAAACCTGTTTTCTTAAACCTCTTCAACCAAAGATAAACCTGTTGTCTTTGGTGTAAACCACCATAGTATTCCACCCAGGCGGAATGAGTGCTGCTTTGGCTGAATTTCTGTTAAAGAAGTTTTTTAAAGTTTAACCAAGATATTTTTGTTTTATTTTCCAATATGCCTGCATGCTGAGAGTTGCGATAAGGCCATAGAAAAGGAGCAAAATATGAAAGCAAATTCAAAATCTAAATTATAAATTTTAGCGCATTATTCTCTATTTCATTTCAGTCATTCTTTATTCAAGCTATCTTACCTATTCTCAGCTGATATTTGCCACATTCCCTTTTACCATCTCACTCTATATATTACCTTTGGAATGATGTCTGATCACTAGAACATTTTAATTCTATTCTGGGCCCTAAAAATGTACAATGCAGGGTTTAGATGGCCGAGCTGTGAATGCAAGAGCCTTGGGATATGGGTCTTTGCTGTATTGTGATCAGGACTTGGTTGCATGTGGGTAGGTGCACCTGTGTCATATGCAACTGGGGAACCTTGATATGTTCCCTGCTCATCCATCCCATGGCTCAGTGTTTCCTACCTCCAGTGCCCCTCTGGCCTAGAAGCTATGGAGAATGCACATGTGCATGCGTGCATTCTTTGACATGACAAAAATGAAAAGTTTGAACTGCTTTTAAAAAGTTTTAGTTTAATTTTTGTTTGAAAATAAGTGTCAATTTGATTTTATTTGGCTTTTACTGCTTGTCCAGTGAAGGTATATAAAAAGTAAACATATCTCAAACATGGATGTATGTGTGTGGTTGTGTGTCTTGTACATATGAGTTTCAAAGTTTGTCAGCTTTTCTTTAAATTGAACAGATGATACTGCTTAGCTGTCACAACAGATATTAAAAAGGGGTGTGAATTTAGACAGCAACTACACATTTAGTCAGAAGGAAGCTCTCCCTGCAATGAACACACAAATATAATAGTACAAGGTCTCCACTCTTCAGAGTAGAAAATTAGACAAGTAGCAGCTTTGGAAGAGACAAATCTTCCCTTAGGAAAAAGGGATCTTTGGAGATTCTGTCGTTACTAGAAAGGGGAAACAGTCTCACATCCAGTATTTCTGAAAGTTGAGAAGTATGTGTAAATAACTGTTTTAAACTCAGGTTCCTGATTATGCTAAAATTATCAGGCTGTCAGAGAAATAATGCTCTACAGATATGATGGCACTGGATAGAACGATTTATGTCATGAAAATATGAAATTCATATAAAGAAAGCTGCTAGACTCTGTTTATTGGCCACGTACAGTTGTAGGACACAACTTGCAAATGTAAGAGAAGTAGACCTTTTCAAATGATCTGCTGTCCAACATCAAAAGCCAGTGTACAAATCTCTTCTATATAAAATAACACAGAAAACTGAGGCTTGAAAAGTAGAGTCAAGGATGTGATTTTTCTCTAGACATCAACTTATTATTGAAATGAAATATTTGGGGAAGACTGTGTTCCTCAATTATTACTAAGAAAAATATGAGGAATGTATGACATGTTGTCAGTGTTCTTTGCTAAATTGTAAATTTGAAAAGATGATTTACAGAACAATTCTGAAATGAATAGAAGATACAACTCTTTAAAACAGACAAATATATTGAAGAAAAATAAAAAACACAGCCAGAAAAATGGAAAAGATGCAAGACACATTTTAACACAGTGATTTAGGCCCAATCTTTTTGAGGCCTCCTCTTCCTAAGCATCCATCAGGCATGTTTTTATTCTCTAATAACATGGATTTTCTGTTAATTCTCTGTACAGTGACAAGTGCTGTTTTCTTTGGTCCCATGAACACATATTTTTCATGCACTGGAACTTGGATGTTTTTTTATTATAGATAGTGAAAGCCTGTGTACTATTTGCCATAGAACACAACTCGACTGAGATGTACAAATATAGGGCTTTTGATGGTCCTTCCCTGCCAGGAAGAACAGTGGCACTGGTGCCCATTGCCTGTCAGAGGCCTGTCAGCACCATCGCAGGTGTGGAAGCATGAAATGTGAATCATTAAAGCCCATCACAGAACGAGCAGAGGGCAAGATGCAGAGATTTGCTGCTAACAACTGAGTTAGTTATGGGTACATGATCACTCAGAAAACACCTTTGAAAAGCACATTTTAGGCTTCCAAGAATGAAGTTTGCTGGCTGAATATAGGCTAGATACTTCGAGGAGTCACTTCCTTGCCATCCTTAATTTTTTACACATCCTTATGTTGATAGGTTGTGAAGCCATTTCTGACTGTCACATATAGTAAAGAGTGATTTGTTTGTTCTTTCCTCCTTTGCACCACCACTACCAGTTTATGTGGATAGCCAGGGATAGTATTACAATGCAGAAGTGGAAGCCTTGCTCTGGTCTGATTTCATACAGGAACATTAAAGTGAGATATATTTTTATGAACATGTTAGTTCATTAATTTGTCAGCTAAATCGATGTATGATTTTAATGCTAGAGTCTTGTGGCTCCTATTTGAGTTACTTCTGTAAGGCACATACTGTAGTTTAGAATTTAATTGTGTGTTTTACTAGTGCAACAATAGTTGTCTGCAGCTAAATACATTAATTACTGTCACTCAGAAATGACCAAGGAGGTGGCAAAGGAGAAAGTGGGGACAAACCCACAATGGTGGCATACCCTTAACAAAAAAATATTTTCAAGGTGGTCAACACAAGCCCATTTAACTCTTAGCGAAGAGGAAGGATATACATTTTTACTCTGGTTTAACTCAGAAGTGAATGAATTTGGGGATCTTTGACTGCCTCAGTGCAGATAAAAGGGAAAGGGGAAAGAGGTGGATTGTGGCAAGTAGCTTATAGAAAATCCAGGCAACATACTTTTAGTCTTTGTTTCCCTAGATTCTACCCATTAGATGATAAATCACCTATTTAATTTTTTGTCATATTTAAACAACTGTCAGGGACTTCAGAAAACTGTGGTTTATGGCAAAGCATGGTGAAATAAAATTAGCTTACTTGCTCAACTGATTAATCCAATAAACTAAAATTACTAAGGCAGTCATATAGGCTTACAGGTGAACCCAAAACTGAACTTACACAAAAATGGAAAATATGTGGAACGATGAGCTAATTCTGTCTCAGAGCTGCAGCCATTTGCTAGAGGAGCTTGGTGACTCAGTTCCCATGAATAAATACATGCAGAACTACAGCTCCCTGGCTTGCTTTGTTCTGACCTAAAGAAAGATCTGAAAGCACCCAAAGCTGAAAAAAAAAATCTTGTAAATCTACATTTGTGACTAAGCATTTATTTGCATTAAGTGTTCCAGCCCATCTGTTCTGTTGTGCTTTGGATATTCACTAGAGACTTAAAAACATACTACTTAAATATATTATGAAACCAATTATTACTTTAACCAAATAAAACTATGACTTATTTCTTTACTGAATCTGTATCCAGAGGTGTTTCTTACATCTTATGTTAACATGATTTACGTTCATTGTAGGCACTGCATGCAAGCCTTGGTTTGAATCCCAATTAAGGCTGACTTTTAAGGGCATCTGTGTGGTGTGGGTGTGCACTAAAATAAAACAATATTTGTCCCAAAATTGAGATAATAGGTGATGCTGGTGACTTTTCTTACCTGTGAAAAACAGAGGAAACTCTTTTAAGCTCAGACTACAGCTTTTTTACAGGACTAACATAGCTCTCAGAAAGGGCTTTGTTTATGTACATGTTTATATGAGGAAAGCTGTAGAGTTACCATTTGGGCGACTGTAATGGCAAGGAAGCACCACATAGTACTCACACTGTACCTATTTGGCTACATGAATGTATGGAACTGGTCTCACTTCTGTTAATCCACATCTCCTACAAAACATACATCAAATTTCATCAGCTAAGGTAATAGCTTTCATTCATAATTAATTGCCTGTTATGTAAACCTTGCCTACACTTAGAGTTGGCTATGTTATCCTATGTATTCCTATAAAAATTGGAAGATATTTTAGTAAGGTTTGAAGTAGATGAGGTACTGCTGGGAGGGAAAAGTGTTAGAAATGTACTAAGGTGTTGGAGGTCTGCAGATAAACTGGGATGTAATGAAATACCATCAGGGATTAATGACAAGCTCAGGGTTTGTTTGTTTGCTTGGGCTTGGTCCTACCTAGAAATATAGTTTAGTTCAAATTGTGTTGTGTTCATGCTATATTTACAGGCAAAGAAAGGAAACTATGCTTTCCTGTGGGATGTGACGGTGGTGGAATATGCTGCGCTGACAGATGATGATTGCTCTGTGACAGTCATTGGAAACAGCATCAGCAGCAAAGGATATGGGATAGCACTCCAGCATGGAAGCCCGTACAGAGATCTCTTCTCCCAGAGGTAAACTGAAACAAAGCTCATTTCATAGGATTCCTCTCTACAACCAGCAAGGCATCCCAGGTGTGGTTCATGTTAATTTTGGCAGTTATTGAATAAATTACAGTCAATAAGTGACAGCAGAGAGGTTAGGAGCTCAGGCTTCAACAAAGCTGCTACTTCTGCTCCCTGTGCATCTGCTTAGGGAGGAGGGGTCTGGAGAGGGTTTGTGGCCTCGCTTGTCCAGGCAGACAGAAAAGGGACTGATGTCTTCAGAGATTTGTATGAGCTGCGGGAGAGATTGAAGAGAGATCTTTGATTCATGCTACATTTTGCAGGCTGTGAAACAATGTTTTGCTCCCTGCAGTAAGCAAGTAATAACCCCCTGGTTTATCCTTTAGGGTGGAGAGACATGTCACAGCCTCACCATGGTACAGGAAAACAAGAACTGCTGAGTATTGCATGGGATTGCCAAGACTATGAGACTATAAGACTTTGCCATTTAGTGGTCTCTGAGCTATCCGCTAGGAATGTCTTTTTCATGTGAATGCGTACACTGAAATGAAGAGATGCAATTGTGCAGGCATGTGTGGCCTTAGCAGAAGGTGAGCGGGTGCTCCGCTCCAGGCAAGGAGCTGAAGCAAGATTTCCTCATCTTGCTCTTTCTTTATAAAAAGGGGTAACGCTCCAGCTGCAAAACCAGAGACAAAGCTGCCTCAGGAGAAAAGGTTGTTAATAAACAGCTAAAACAGTTGTCAAACCAAATCCAAAATGAATCATTCATGGAGAGAAAGGACACTTCACAAGAGGCAAAACAGTGTTTAATTAGCAAATGCTAACACAGTAATTCAGATATGAAGTAACAACATTGAAGTAAAATCCTTTTGAATAAAGTACATTTGCTGAAGTAAATGAGTTGGTCGCTGCTGAAACAGATATGTATTAAGTGGTGCACAAATAGTAGCATGTTTAGTCTCACATGATTTTGAAATTATTGTGGGAGAGCAGCAGTGAAGTGGGTTGAGCATTTCACTAGTGGCATCGGCTGTTGCAGCTGAATGTAGCCAAATCAGCCATGACTAATAAATACAGTGATTCCTCTTGGAAATACTTCTTGCATTGCAGTGGAATTTTTGACAGTCTCTTCTTTTCCTAAACTTACCGAGTGGAGTTTGCCTGCTGCTGTGAGTAGAAAGAAATCCTGGTATAATGGCATTTCAGGTGAAAAATACTACATAGTGGTAGTGGGATGGAGTTTTGAATTGTGGGATGGTAAATTGAAGAGCTATGCAACATACAGAAAAGACAAAAAAAAACTGTGAAAAAGTATCCTTTAAAATAATACTTGTCTTTTCAAATTTCTGCAGGATCTTAGAGTTGCAAGAAAGCGGAGATTTGGATGTTCTTAAACAGAAATGGTGGCCACGGATGGGACGTTGTGACCTGAATAGCCATACAAATGCACAGACAGATGGGAAGGCCCTCAAGCTTCACAGTTTTGCAGGCGTTTTCTGCATTTTAGCAATAGGCCTTCTTCTTGCGTGCTTGGTGGCAGCATTGGAGTTGTGGTGGAACAGCAACCGTTGTCATCAAGAAACACCGAAAGAGGTCCATAACTTTTATTCTTATCACAATTAAAAGTAGAAAACACAAAAGAAAGAGAGAGCAAGTGGAAGTTGTGGTATTTTAGGTGCTCTCATACAGTACACTTGATTTATTTTGATTCGCCATACTAAGCTTTGCATATAACTTTTTGGGTGGTTGTTTCTAAACAAATAAAGAAAACAAAACATGTCTTTTGTGCACATGGAAGGTGCCCAACTGACAGCCCTGGAGACTAAAGTCCTCTATTTATTTATAGAGCAGGTACAGCATGGGCAGCAGCAGTGCAAACTTCCCCACATTGTCCCACCAATGTGCCTCAACCCTGACCTGGAGAGATCATCTTTAGGGGTAAGAGAGTAGTTCAGAAACATGCCCTCAGCCTCTCTGCTGTGACTGACAGGGAGGCCAGTCATGTGCACACGGTTGTGCCATCTGCGGTAATTTTTTCTCTGATCTGAGACCCCATCCATCAGCAGCGAGAACCATGTCCCTCTTGCACAGGCTGTGCAGCTGCCAGCAGCTGGTAGCTGTTTTCCTTTGTGGTTGACCTAGGCTGAGTTTGAAGAGGTACATGAGTAATTAAAAATAAGCCAGCTAGTTATTAATTGAATAAGCCATATTGCCATGACACTGTTGAAATGATTCGTTTCTTTTGAATCAGTTTTACTTCTGAAAGTAGGTGCTCTGAGTAAACTGACCTTAATATGACATACTTTACCTAGGAAAATATATCTGATAATTTCTTGGTTTGAAGTTTTCGTGCACAGCAGTGAGTAATAGTTAGCAATGCTATGATAGAATAATATTCAGATCTGTCTTGCATGAAGCCTGTATCTGCTTACCTAGATTAAATGTTTAACAAACTAACCTCTTGTAATTTTGGAGACACTGAGGCATTTGTGGGTGCTTTTGTCTTGGAACAGATGTTTGTTACAAGCAAATAATAGCAGCGAGCTGCACTACAGCTGGAAAATAGTACATAGCCCATCAATTCCAATCTACGTTTCTCAGGTTGCCAGGAGTACTACACTAATTGACATACCTATCACCTGTAAGCAATTCTGGCAAATGGGATCTGAAGATATATGTTGCAGTTTGTAATGTTGTGAAATATTTATCAGTAAGATTCCATTCTTCTGAGTTCTTGCTTCTCCCATTTGAATTCATCCATCAAGTGCTTGGTGATAAACATCTGTACCATGTTTGTGGGACAAAGCTGCAAAGTCACTTGCCTGTGACACTACAACATATAGTAGCAAAAGGGAAATTTTGCTTATAGGAAGCATGTCTCCACTTTGCACAATGCCGCAGTCCAAAAGCAGAAACAGGGTGAGCATGAGTAGGTACTCTTGCTTATAAAGAATCTTTCATATGAACAGAAGTGCATATTTAATTGCTCTTTGCTTAAATACTGTAGTATTTTGCCCTGCTGCCTTGTAGAGGTCAGTCCTGCTGTGACGTAACCCCAAAGGTCCCACTCCATGTTAGCATTGCTAAGGCCTGAACCCTGGCAATCGACAGCTCGATACCTGCTGTGACATCCTGGCTGGAAAAGGGGCAGAGACGTTGTCCAAAGCGTTCTCATGCTGCACGTGCACAAGTATTTTTCTTGCCATACTCTGCAATGCATTCCACTCTTTACGCTCAGGGACTCACCTTTGTGTATCTTTGTAGAGTGAGATGAGAATATGCTCCAAAAGCAGAGTTTTGTATAGGTATGGTGAAATCATTTACTTTTTTATTGCTAGAAGTTTTAAATACTCAGATTCCATCTCTGAAAAATTATCTGTCATCTGGAGTTTAAGTGTTTTCCTTTTGCCCATCCCTTTCTTTTCTCTTTTTATATCTATAAAAAGGATTATTACACATATCTGCCTGCCCCTACGATCTTTTTTCTCCCCTTCCCATACCTCTCATCCTCCTCCCCTTTCCCTCCAGTGCATTCTTGGTTATGGTTGCTCTGTACATCATCTTTTGCAGTTTTTGTGACAAAGAATAGAATAATTTTAAGGTTCCATTTTTTAAAGTATACCGAAGTTACCCAGTTGGTGTAGCCATACTTGGGAAGATGACCTATTTGTGGAACTGAGTCGGCAGCCAGTCTGGGTTAAGGGAAGCAAATTAAACTCGGGCACAGCACACACAAATGGGCTCAGAAAGGGTTGGTGTTGTGGGTGCTGCTGAGAAAGAGAGACCAGAGACTATGGGAGCCCTGGCATGAGTAAGTGTTAAGGTTGGAAGAGAAAGTGCTTGTTCCTGAGGAGAGGGCCCAGGGACAAGGGCTCACAGGCTGCGCCGACCAGGAGGAAAGCACAGGGAGGACACGTGGGGCAGGCAGGATCGAACACATTGAGAGGTCCCTGAAAAGGACAGGTGGGTGCATTGACAGGCAGGCAGCTAGAAGCACTGGTGGCCCAGGTCAGAGCAGCTGGAGGGAAGGGTGACTGTGCCCAGTGCCAGGGACAGGCAAGGTCTTCAGGGACCCTCTGCTTAACCATGACATGGCCACTTTGTTGTTGTCATCCAAGCTTTATTTCTGGCCCAACCCTCTGCAGAAGGGTCGTGTGATATGTGAACCATCACCTGAGCTCCCAGTGCACACCAGAACTGGCCCAGCAGCCAAGGGCAGTGTCCCCAGCTGGGAGTCCATGCCCCATGGTGGCTGCAGCCCCTCTCCCCAGGCAGGGCACAACGAGGGCACTGCACCTTGTTCTGATGGACCCAGGCAGCTGGAAGTGGGTACATGACCAGCTGGCCCATGGGTAATGGCTGCCCACCTGCAAGATGGTGGCCTGGGGACTGTGAGCAGGGGAACCAGTCACAGTGACCACAACAGCCACTCAGATAAATTAGCAAACCACTGTAGCAGATATTTCTAGGTAGATTAGTGGGGCAGAGATATTTTATTTACCTACTACTAGTGAGAAGGGATTGCAGTGGAATTGCAAAATTGCGAAACCAAGTTTCAGAAGAAATGGTACAGATTGGTTGAAGATTTTTAATGTATTTAGGAGAACCAGGTTTCAAAACTTTGGAAAGACAGGATCCACAGATGATGGGAGTGTTGAGTCCTGAGGATCCCTCTGCTTGGGTCAGGAACAGTGGCTGAACATTGCTTAGGGGGGCAAAAGCAAAAAGAGGATTTTATCTGCTAGAGGTGTGTATTCAGAGTATCTCATTTCTGTCACTGGGTATTATCGAGCTTTTCTACAGCAATAGCCATAATAATGGAGCTATGGTATGCATAGTATATACAGAATGTTAAAACCTGCCTCTCAGCTGCATCTGAGACTCCAGTCAAGTCGTTAGCTCTATAACAGCTGCAAACTTAAGTCATGCTACTGATTTTGCTTTTAGGGAAGGCTTTGGCCAAACACAAGTGTTGTGATGTCACCTAAAAATTGTGGAAACCAGATTGTTTTCCAAGCATTTTCTTCTATGAAGTGCAGAGCTTGTGGAGGGTTACAGAAGGGACTGATTTTCTTGCAGCCTAAGATTAAAATTTGGTGGTAACTTCATGCTGAAGTCACTTCATGAGGTGAAGGACAAGGAGGCAGCGTTTGACTTCTGTGACCCTTATTCTGTTATAAGCTTTTTAAATCCATTGAAGAAAATTCCAGTGGATTCAGGATTGAATGAGGAGCTGTTATAACTCACAGAGCCCTCGTGTAACATTCTCTCTTTGATGTGACCTGCTTGGTAGTCTGAATCATGCCAACAACTGCCAGCTCAAAAAACAAAGAGATGTTGAGAAGGTGGATGCATGACTGCTCAAGCAGATTTATGACAGGGTTGGGTGACCATGCAGCTTGCCGGAGAGAGAGAGAGGAAGGATTGTTTTAGAGACTTTTCATTTTGTATGGCAAGGGTCTGTGAAGTTTGTGGCTGGAGGAATGTGCGCAGCCTTCGTTAGCATTGGAGAAATGTTTTCAGCTGACATGAAGGTGTTGGTATTGGCCAGTTTCTTGTCTTTCTCTTCAAATTCATATTCCTTTGGCTTTTATGTAGCTTAGCTTGAGCCAGAACATCGAGGTATTCAAGGCTTTATATGTCTGTGTGGTATAAATCACAACTCTTAAATACAATGAGTGTGAAAGATGCAGTGTTAACCATGTAACTGGGAGGAACAGGAAGCTGCTTTTGAAACCTGACAGCATAACTTGGACTTTGATGTTAATCTGATCTACATTTGTAGAGACCTTATAGGAGGAGTTATTTCAGATGGAGACTACTTCCAATTGGAATATTTTTTACATTGTTCACATATGAAGAAAATCTACTCCACACATTTAAAAAAAACAGTATTGTTTTGACCCATTAAGTTTGTTGATTAAGATAAATCTTCAGAAAAGATTGGCTTAGTTTACTTTTCCAAAAACACAGTTGCCATTGGTTCAGAATTCTATCATGTAAGGAATAGTGAAATTTCTTGCTAGAAGAGTGAAGGGTGCGTTGATTTTCAGGATGTTGATACAAGATATTTTTATACTATTAGAATTAGATTTGTAAAAAAATGTTTCTAATGACTTCTGTTGTAAAAATCTTAGTGTTATTCCTTTTAATTCATTTAATTCATTTAATCCTTATCAAATCAGATTAACAAAAGAAAGATTAGCTCCAACATCAAGAAAAAATAAATAGCTGCAATACCATGCTGCATTCTTCTATTAGGACTCAAGTTTGAAATCTTTAAAGTTGGAAAGATATCTAGTAATGTTTAAATGCCCTTATTTTTGAATTCAGGAAAGTTTACATTGGGTCATCTCTTTCAGATCAGATTTTCTAGAGTTTGTAATCATCCTCTCTTTGTTGTTAATACCCAGCCGTCCTATACTCACAGTGAAATTTAACTTACATCTTGAATTTACACAGCTGCTACACAGTCTACAATTCTAATATCTAATCTTTTGACTTTGATAAGCTTCATAACTTTGTAAATAAAAAAAAAAAAAAAAAGAAAATTAGTATTTATTCTGGAATTTCTGTTCAGTCACTCTATGTCCCTTTTGAGTAACCGAAGCAATCAGATAAATGTATTGAAATCTGGTACCGTAAAAATGTCAGGCTTTCAATAATTACCTCTGGATTTCTATATCTTTTGATGTGAGTCCTATGCATTTATTTTGTGATAACAGTAAGCCATAATGTAATTTGGATCATTTAACTGCCAAGTGCTTCACCACTTCATCAGGTTGTTGGTATCTTTTATTCCATTTGACACACTGAAAGACAGTTTTCAGATCTTCATTGTCATTGTGATCAAGTGTAGCCACTGACTTTAATGGGCTCCCCAGCATCTTCTGTGCTTTATCGGCTATGTCGTACTCTGATGTACTATTCCCCTTGAAGATTATTACTTCTGAGTTCTCTTCAGAACTATTAAGAAAGCACTCCTAGTTCATCCACATAGTAGTCTCCAAAACAATGAGAACTTAGAAGCAAAGATAAAATATCATCTTATTAATGGAAAGGAAGTTGAATTCCCATGTTTTTCACTGTGCACAAGATGTGCTCACTAAACACCGAATTAACAGGCAACTCCACATCAAAGAAGATTAGTCACTTTTATAGGAACATTTTTTTTTTGCTGGGAGCTGGTACTTGTTGCATCTCCCATAAAAGGTGATATTGATTCACTTATTGTTAATATAGCTCTTGAAAGACAATGTCAGAATGATCTCAAGAAGTTTGATTCTTAGCTCAGATAGTATGTATTATAAATCAGAAATGTATTTTCTCCAAACCAGCTGTGCTACCCCTAGCAATGTGAGTGTTTCAGAAACCGTGCCCAGGGTGTTTGTAGTGCATGAAGATTCTGGTTTTTTACTGGTTCAGGAATAGCATCATTTTCCACGCCCTGAGTTGCTTACTAGTCATTGCCTCCTAACTTGTGTCAAATTTATAATTCATTAACAACCACAGTCTTTACAGCTTAGTTTGTTATTTTTAACTATCTAATGCTTCTGCCAAATCATTTTATTCAACAGACTTTCTTCACTTTTCTGTTCTCACTTTTTATTTTTAAATTATTAAAAGTGGGTAACAATTCAGGTACTGTCCAGAGTGGGAACAAGCTTGTGTTCTAGTAACAGCATCTTTCCGACTGCTCCCAGCTTCATAATGTTTTAAATGTTATTAAATCTCAGAAAGTCTAGACTCTGCAATACTTTTTAACTCTATAGGATAGTGAGAGGCAGCAAAATTACTCTAAAAAATATCACAAATGTATCTGTAGTATGCAGGATGAAAGAAATAAAACCTGTATCTGTGGCCAGGGCAGCCTTGTGTGATCTGCCTTAAGTTCTCCTGTTTGAAGATATGCAAATTCCAGCCTACCTCAAAAATCCATTTTTTCAGCTTTAGCAGTCATGAAAGTTACCCACTAGGACATTGGAATTAGAAGATGATGAAACCCAGCATACCTTAGGAGTGGAAATATGAGCTAGCAGCTCTGAGTCCAATGGGTCAAAATCCATCACTGCTGAGAATTGTGGTTTGCACCGTATTCATCTCACTTCAGTTCTCCAATCAGATATTATTCCATGGCAATTGAGGCTTCTGTAATTTCAGCATGGTGTCTGCAGTGTTATTTTTGATTATTAAAATCTTATGCTTTCACCATTATTTTCACTTTCCTTGTCTTTTTCTTTGTCACTTCATTTACCTTGTCTCCTTTGTGGTGTTATCTTTTTATCTGACAATTTGATTTCTCCAGGGATGGTTCCTTTTGAGAGTGAAAGGAAACTTGAGATCATCAAACTGATATTTTATTTTCCCTTCATTGCATGTCCTCTATATTTTATCTGGTTTTTATTTTAAATTATTTTTTTTCTGTATTTTTATGACATGTCTGAAATCTTTGTACATTTTTTGCTCACTTGCATATAAATGATCATTTGTTTGTACCACTGTATTGTATTCTACTTTTCTAAAAATAAATAAAGGTTTTTTTTTGGGGAAAATAAATAATGCAAAAACTGGCAAAATAATGCATTTTAATGCCATCTAGAAATTCAATTTCAAACTAGCTTTGAATGTAATGAGCTGAGAAACTTCATTTAACTAGCATTTTAAAATCAGAATAGTGGTGTTAGGAATCAGACATCCCAGAATGCAAAACATAATGTTGTTTGATGAAGAAATATAAGCCAGAAGAATAATTTAAAAGAAAACAGAAAAAAAAAAAAAAAAGAAAAGTGGAGGTATAATATATAAATTGCCTTTTACAAAAACTGATAATAGCCGGAAGGGCATCTTAACTAACTCAGTGTTGGCTTCTTACATGAGGGAAGAAACAAGATCGTCTCCTTAGAGGGTCTTTAACAGTGAAGCAGATATTGTCTGGTATCTGGTCACAGACAGTGTGGTTATCCAGAGTCCAATGAAATCAGTCAGCTCTTGCTATTGATCATCATAGATTTAGATCAAGGCTGCAATGCATTTAAAAGTGACATGTCAACCCTGTGATTAATGACATCAGGCCCAGGCTCATGCTACCCAAAGCAGTATTGAAGCATTCAAGTTTGATTCCAGTGTATTTCCCTGGCTGCAAGGAAAGGATTTTTGTGTTTGGTTTAATTTTTCTTTCAGTCATATAAGAAAGCCCTGGTAATGGGATTCTTAGGGACATAATCTGGATTTACTCAGTGTGAACCTTAGGGGAACGGGAAAATATAGGAATAAGCTTAAAAAATTAATGTTGTTATGCAAGGAAGTAGGAAAGAAACAACCTGTTTAAAGTTCCAGTTTGGTGATGAATTTGAGTACTTGCTTAAGTTGCATTACAACCCCTATCACAGAGAACTTCTGTGGCTACTCATGTGCTTGGCATGAGCTTATGCATTTTACTGAATTGGAGCCTTAATGTGTTGGATTCTTTTAGATTCTTCACACAATGTTTGCGGAGCTAATGTTTGTAAATTTTATCTCAGCCTACAGGGGTGTTTTAAAGTTGACTTTTTAAGGGGATGTTGAATGTTCAGTGATAACGAAATCAGTAGAAGTTTAAAATAATAAAAAAAAAAATAAAATGTGTTTGGTTTCTTAAATTTTTTTTTACATTTTTGTGGTTTATAAAGTATCTTAGGCCTTAATGCAACTAAACATTTAAACATGTACTTAAAATTAGATAAGAGTTTGATCCTGATCTCACCCAGATCACTAAAACACTTCACTAATTTTAGTGTTGTAGGATCAAATGTGAGTTGCTTTGAAACCAACAACGTGTAAAGCAAAAACTGGAAGTTACATGTTCATTGAAGTGGATTGCTGAAGACTGAGCTTGTCTTACATTAATATTAAAAAACGATTTATGAATCTATTTATCCATTGAATTTAAATAATTTTATAGTACCTGAAATAACCTGTGTTCAATACTGGCAAAATATTAAAGAATCAAAGGTATTAATATTGTGGAAAATACTATTAAAGAAAACCGAAACAAAACACAAAGTTAATGGTTTGATTATGATTTTCCGCAAGTTCAGAACCATCCTTTACTCAACATAACAAGTACTATTTCTTCAGAAGTATTCAGCATCCAAGAGTTCTCTTTTGGGAAATTGTTGGTCAGGTTTCTATTATGGTGAGCTATGTTAATGATCTGGTTGGCCATATCTTCTCATGTTCAAATAGGAGCTTGGGCAGTTTCCAAAATACAGCCCTGAATGGGGGTGCAGAAACCTTTTCAAAATTCAGTGTTTAATTAAAATACTTGTGACTAATAGTCAAGAATAAGAGTTTTCAAAAGCTTTCTCACAGCAGCAGTGGAGAGAAGGGGTTTTGTGAGATGACTGTTGCTGGTTGTAGAAGCAACTCCTTGTGCCTCCTGTCCCAACTCTCTCTTCTACTCTTGGCATAATAGGAAAAAAATGGGAACTTTTGAGACTTGGACTTTACTAGTCTGAAATGGTGAAGGATGATGATGATAGAGCAATCTGTTATGCCTGATGCTCCAGCAGAATAAATCAGACTGTTACAGGGTAGTGTTGCTTTGCTTTGGGCTCAGCAGAGTGAAAAATTACATCCCTTATAGACTAGATAATAAATTATGATTTTTAAACTGTGTAACACAATGTAAAGAAACCATTGATTTTTAGTGAGTTTTGAGACAGAACTTTTGTGAATCTAATCTTTACTTCATAAAAGAGCAATCTATCACCCCACAGAGTCATTTTAGATGTAGTTGAATTCTGAAATACACCACCCTCTTCAGGGCCATCCTCTTTGTTTGCAGTGGCTAGAATTTGCTATTTCAAACCAGAAGAATAAGAAGTAATAAGTATATGGTTTGCTAAAAAGAATGAAATAATAATTACTTCATTAGCCTCACTATCTTGATCCTTTTTTTTTCTTCCCATATCTTCCTTTCCCTTTCTATGTGGAGATGGCCAATGATGTGAGGCTGGGCCTCAGAAGCATGGTGAGAATTTATAATAAACATACAGATAACTGGTTTGTTGTTGAAAATGCCTGCATAGATGAATCCTTGCTAGTTTTCTCCTCATCTTTACCTCTTTGTGGAAGTTCCCTTGAACCTCACCTTTGTGTTGTTGGAAATGCCTGTAAATACAATGTATGCAGTGTATGCACAGTCAAGGTTTCCCCATGTGCAAGTTTTCCTTTCTCCTAAAAGAGTTCCTTTGCAGTGACATTGGCATGCTCATCAACCCGCACTCATTCAATACCGCATTTTGCTGCTTACGTTGAAAAATGTTTATTTTTAACCTCATGAAAATTGTGGAAACATGTAAAATGCAAACTAGTCATTCATTTTCTTTGTAGTTGAGTCACCAGCTTCTAATGCTTATGAACCAAGGTTGGTAAGGTTTTTAAAGCTTGAATAGCTCAGCATGAGGCTGAGGTATTCCTGTTTTGTATTGAGTAACAAATGAGGATGCTATCACACCGTTTTACCTTGCAGGTTTGAATCTGCTGTTGATTGTGAGGAATAGCCAGCGTTTCTTTGCGATTGCACTGAGTTAATTGTGGTGAATGTGGGAGCAGATCACTGCAAGAGACTGTGGGGCTACCTGCTGTCACCAAATGTGCGATGCATGTCCCATTGGTACATCATCTGCATATTCATTCACACAGTTCCATAACGTGCTGATGCAGTTGAAGACAGAAAGTAGAACAAAGACAGAAGTTTAGCTGGTTTAAGTTGGTGTGCATCCTCAGCTTTAGCGGCGTGGTGAAGAGCTCATTGCTGAATTTCTTGAGAAGGCTCACAGACACAGACTGTGAGACAGTCACAGCCATCTGCAGAACTAGATCCCTGACTAGATGTGACTTCAGGTTAGATAAATCCAATTTGAATAAAAGGGAAACATGAGTGTGGGGAGACACGGCCTGTTTCCTGAAACCGTTGCTGCTTGTAGTCATTCTGTAGCAAGTCACTGTTGCTACATCGGTCTCTAGGTTTTTTGGTAATGCTTCATTCCTTTCACCAATTACAGGTGTTTTCTGGCTGTAGGTAGGTGGGAATAAACTTTGGCCATGTATTTGTAAGAATTTTCTGTCACAGTAACATTGTCTTTGCAGTGTTCTGTTATTTCTCACTCTTTTTTTTTCAGGTTTACTTAGAAGGAAAAGAATCTTACTGTCTCTTCACAAAAGAATTTCTGCTCTCTGGTGAAGGAGAGCACCTCCTAGTGAATAAGGTGGCCTCTTGTACATATTTTTTATGAAGTTTTGTTTCTTTGAAGATGATTACACATTAATACATTGCAAAACTCGTTTCTTTTGTTCTTTCAATTGGATAACAGTCTACTGGACACCAATGAATGTCAGTCTCAATGCATTCTTCTAACAGCTGTTTTATAGATGACAGATTAGTTAATTGCTAATTTAAAATACATGGTATAGTTTCCACTTATAAGAGCAGAACCTTGATTGCAGATTTGGGCCTGTTTATAAAAGTAGTTTTTCAAGTAGGGTCTTGAGGTTCCTCTGTCCTTATTTCTAATAAGATATTATTACAGCCACACCAGCATCTAGCAGAGTACATTCAGAAACCACTCCACAAATTTTACGTAACATTAAGTGTCATTTGACTAGGTCAGTTGCCTGTGTTAAATTAATGACAGCAAACATACATCATTGCTGCATCTGTTTACACGTCTGTCTGCATTTCACTGCATTGTCGACTGTGGAATCTCAAGAATAATGAGTGTGGCAAACTGAGTCTTATTAAAAACGGGTTATTTGTATTAATATAACACCATACTGTGCTGTCATTGTTTTGCAGCGTATCTATTACATACATCATCACTACTTTTTCTTCTCAAGCAAGCTAATTATGTCTGGTTTTGCTACTCTGTCAGAGCCTCCTGGAATAAATTAAAATTACAGCTTTACATATGCAGTAGCTGCAGCTGAAAGTAATGATAATGACCCTGGGTGAAGACAGAATTTCAAAATAATCTTAAACAAATGTACATATGCCGAGCTGCTGCTTCTTCATTTCTCCTTAACAAGCTAAATGTTTGAATCCATGATGTCTGAAATCCCACAGACAGGAGCTGGGAGCTGTGGGGTTTGACTCTGAGCTGAGAGTAGCCTGTGGGTGCCCGAACATGGAAACCTCGCAGTTTCAATTTTATTTCTCTGCTGTTTTTCAGTTCTGCAGTATGTCTGTCTGTGCATGGAAGTGCCTCGGACACTTCCTTTCTGCTTAGCTGGTATACGTGTGCCTTCCATTGGTCTGTGTCTCATGACAGCTGATACTCGTATTTTTTAACATATATGTGTGTGGGTTAAGAGGTGTTTTATATGGATCGTAGAGGGACTGGTATGTGACCTGGTCAAGACCAGAAAAGGAAATGTCTGTCTGAGGCAGGGGCTTAACTCAAATTTTGAACCTTCATCCTGATCACAAAATTGCCATATTTTTCAAAATAGTTATTTCACAGAATGACAACCTAATATGGTTTAATTCTCTCACTGAAAGATAATCCTTCAACAAGCAAACAAAAGAGAAATCTCCATGATTGATGATTAAGTCTATATTATTTTAAAAGATGCTCAGGCATTGTTTTCTGCATATTTTCTGAGGCTTATTAAGAACTACTTTAACAGGCTTTTAACACTTAGCACTGTTTCAGCATCTGACCAGCAGGTATCGACACATTCACGACAGTCCCTCCAAGTATGTGTCTGTCTGCCCATATTGCCTACATTTCTGAATTTTTAGTGGTTGATATTTAGGGTCAGGACCATAAGTCTTTTTCTTCTCCTCTGGTCTATTGTGGCTTAATTCGCATGTGTGGGATACAGATGCAACTTATCACCATTTTGGCACAGTTTAGCATCAAATTTCTGCAGATATCTAGCCTTCCTTTTCGGGCATTTGTTCTCCCTCTTTGGCCTTACTGAAACTGCTTCATCAGCTTGCAATGTTTTTATATTGTTGAATGGCTTCTCTTGAACTTCGTGATAAGATCAAAGAAATAATGAGTAAGAACAAAAGGCCACATTGGTGTCTTTAATAAAAATATTTTTCTCAAAAATCTTCCTTTAGGAAAATCCCAGTTGTTCCACACCTGGCAGCTAACAGTGTTACCTTTGAATTAATTGTACTTATTGTGATGTAGGCAATATCTTTCCAACACTCAGTGAGGTGTTTCTCAAATTTGACAATGGTAACTGACTCCAAACCTCCCAAGAAGGCTTATGTTCTTTTAGTCTGGCTGCCCACATGCTTTTGTTAGAGCCCACTGTCAAAAGTCATGGAAAATAAGCTAGAAAAATAATATGGATTACTCTGTAAATCATCCTGTCTGCATTTATATTTTGCCATAATTTGTCTCCACATGATAAGGCCAAACTTGGTTAGTCCTAAAAGGGAATCATGGTTTCTTGCAAGTGCAGTCCTGCAGGGTTATTTGTTCCCAAATAATTCTGGTGAGAATCCTTCGAGTCCATGCCAACGGTTG
This sequence comes from Nesoenas mayeri, assembly GCF_963082525.1. Taxonomy (NCBI): domain Eukaryota; kingdom Metazoa; phylum Chordata; class Aves; order Columbiformes; family Columbidae; genus Nesoenas; species Nesoenas mayeri. The sequence goes on along the minus strand of NC_137551.1, from coordinate 10,095,711 downwards.
CCAAAGTGTGCTTCTACTGTCAGTCATAGGCCATTGAGCCTGTCACTCATGATCAAGTGCTTGGGACGTATCAGAAACATGCCCTTCATTCACTCTTCTAGAACTCAAACTCCTTGGGGAAGAATTACATGTAAATTGGTATTTATGAATAAGATAATTTCCTGACCAGCAGCAGTGTTTGGTTAGCTGTTTTCCTTAAGCTTGAGGAGGATAAGCCTGTGTTTATAATTCATTTTTCTTACACGTGATATTTTTTTCTTCCCTTCACTGATTAATTTCCTCAACTGATGTATTTGGAGTACAACATTAATATTGAAAATAGAATTATGAAGGTACCAATGTAAAAATATTTGATCTCCTTCTGGCAACACAAGCGTATACATTTATCCAATGTAGCTGTGTATGAAAAGTGAAGTTGAATATGCATGAAGCATTGGAGATATGACATATTTATAATATTAACTGAGTTTTGCATATTAAGTAGAAAAAAAAAGAAAGAGAAAAAACCTTTGCTAATGTGTCTGTCACAAACACTGAAGTATTACGTTTGGAGCTCATTCAGTCAGCTCTTGGGGAGACCTAACTGGAGCTAAGAGTAGCTGAAACAAAAAACCTTTGTGAGGAGGAGCAGTGAGGCTTCCCCCGAGGGGCTCCCTTTTGGGTAAGGGAAGTCTCTGTGCTAGAAAACTAGCACAGCAAGCTCCACTATGGCTCCTGGTTTTTCCATTCAGCTGCCATTCCTGGGCTCCAAGCTTCAATTTATTAATTTATAATACTTTATTAATTTTAATTCATTAATTTTGTCAGAGATAAATGCAAAAATAGAGAAAAGTTACAGCATCCAAAAGCTTGAAAATCTTTTGCAATGCTACGTTACCATGTCACAGTTAAGGTAGCAAAGCCTCATGAAATGAAAGAAAATGCAGCCTAAGTGCTTAGAAATTATAACAAATAGCCCATATTTAATGAGAATTCTAGATCTAAAAATAAAGGAGAACAATGAGCTGACAAGGGAGCAAAACATCATAACATTTAAGATTTGTTTTTCTGACTTTATTACCATTTGACTTCTTTCTGCTTACCTTGTTACTGTTCAGTAGAATATGCTTTGCTACTGAATTTTCCAGGAAAACAATAAAGGAAAAGAAAGATGAGGTTTTTCAGAATTTAGAAATTCTAGAACTTGGCTTCTCAAATAAAGCTTTCCTACCTTCATTTCCATAAATACTGGGATTCAAGGCAATCTTATAGAATGTAAGAGCAAACTAATCTAAAGGGTTTCTAAATTTTATCTTTATGGTTTTTTTAAACATTTGAAAAATCCTTCATTCCACATTAAGGTAGTTTCATGAAAAGCTTGACATTTAGTTATTTAGCTGCTCTTCAGGTAATAAGACAAAGAAAAAGGGGAGAACCTTTAAAAATGTGTTTTTGTTATTCTTCAGAGACAGAGTTGTTTTCCTTAACCTTTACAAACATTTTATTTTAACAACAAAAAGAAGGAATAATGTGAATTTCTGGGCTCTTGGAAGCCTTTAAAAAGTTTTTTCTGCTGCTAATAAGGCCAGAAAGTTGTCCTTACTGCTGAAAAAGGGCTTAGAGTTAGGCAAATGAAATCCCCAATCCTACCCCTTAAAAAAAATCCCAAGCATTTACTTCTCTATTTACTTCATAAAGTGTTCTGTTGTAGATAAAATGTGTTGTCTGTGTGCAGGAATTACATTTTTCTTTTTCTTGATAATGAAAACTTCAGCACAGTGAAACATAAGTGTATATTGTGAATCTTAAGCAACTGCAAATTCACCATTTTCTGAGGAATGGTGTCCCAGGGCTGTATTGCACACAGTACAAGAGGGCAACCCTGTTAGGCCAGCAGAGGGAAAAGTTCCAAAACACGTGGTGCTTGATAATCCCTCTGGTCTGGACCAGGAGATTTCTGTTAGGAGCATCCCATCTGTGTCTCTTCATGTTTACGTCTTAAAAGAGCTAAAATAAATATATAACCAGGATTAATTCATCCTTTGAATTTTATGACCTTTTGTGCACAGATGCTCCAAATAAAGAGCACACTTCAGTCACAAATGTATTCTTCTTCTGCAAATAGTTAATGACTGCATGTTGCAAATATTGAAACTCTACATTTCCCTCTGGCTTGTCTAGTTATCCCAGTCACATTCTATTTATTCCTGTAGCAAAGCAAGATGGAATGCACTGAGGATGTGCTTGCAATCAAAAAATACAAATACAAATAAAATCTTGATGTCTATTTTCACTTGAAATGATCTGAAGAAGGCATTAGTATCTGGCAAAGGCTCAGAAAAATGCAAATGAGCCATGAACGAATATGGGTCCCAGATAACTAGGATGCCAACCTAGGAGTCTGAATCAAAGCTAGCAACATTTTTGAGAAAATAAATAGTACAGGGTACCTAAAGAACCATTATGTAATAGGCCTCTGGGAGTTACCTTTCTTAGACACAGAAATCATCATAGGTGGTAGAAGCTGAAGTTTGTGGATAAGCAGAACTTTGCAACAAGATTTCATTGCCCAGAGCTGAGGAAAACACAGCCCATAGAGGTCAAGTCCTTACTCCCAACAGGGAATAGTGTAAGAACAGTTCTCACACTTGCCCCCAGTCCACATTCTTAATTCTAGAAATATAATAAAATTATGAATTAAATCTATGTAATCGTCTGGCCATTATACTACAAATCCATTAAATTCCCTAGCTACAGAGTTTATGAAAGAACCTTGGTGTTTTTGCCAGCTTGGTGCATTGTCTAACTTATTGAATTAAGTGCCTGACAGGTCAGGTATGGCTGTTGGCAAGAACTTAATGCAGCTGCAAGGGTTATCTGATCCAGTATTGTATGGTCCCTTTCTGCCACAAATATTTATTTTTTTATTTATTGTCCATTGATTTTCTGTAACTCAAAATTATCTGACTGGTGGATTTACCTGAAAAAGCAGTATTTTTAAAAAAAAATACTAGTAAGGAAGATGATATTCCAAAGATTCTTGGGAGCTTTGTTAGATTTTTGGTGTAAATGAAGTAGGAATTCATTTTCTACTGATTAGCAAAGGAGGTGCAAGGTGCAACTCAGACCAGTAATTGTTGAACAGTTGTATGCCAGTTGAAAACAATATGGATTTAGCCTAAGCTAAGGACACAGGTTTGGGTTCATCATCATGTAACACGTTTCCAAATACGTTTCCAAATCCATGCAGAGATCAGCAAATCCAACAGTTCTTGAGTAATGTAGAAGTGGTGTTAAGTCAGAGGGTTAGAATCAAATCTGTAGTTGACATTGACTGGAATCAAGGGCTTTGGAGTTGACTTGACAATTTATAGGTGAAAGCAATGTTGTGTAGCAGTGGATACCACTGGAACAATATTGTACTTCTCTGTGCTCCACCTGAACACCAGTGGCAAGAGATCATGAGGAGTGGGTGGCAGTGGCACCTTATACTACTCTATTCCAAGAGCCTAGTTTTTGGCATGAATCAGAACATCGGTAAGACTGCTGGTGTCGGGTTTTACCAACATGTTGGTCTGCGGGCATCCAGGAATCACTGGAATATAAAAAATTTTGTGTGCTCCTGCTTTTTAGGCTGGAATCATGCTAGCTGCCTAATGTAATTACAGGTTTCTGTCAGACCAGGGAAGTTCTCCAGGTCCAGGACTGTTGGGCTTTTATAGATGCTTTGCTGTTAGTCTTCTGTATGTTAGACATGCATTAAACAACTACAATTGCAGATCATAGCTGTGCTTTATGAAATATAGAGAAATGATATAATACAATACCTTTTTATTGGCAGTACAATGCTAGCTATTAGAATCCAGTCATACAGCATCCCAGGTGGTTGCCTTTGCCCTGCCGGTTTCATTGCTTTCCGAATTGAGCAGCCTGAATGCTGCGCCGAGGTGATAAACAGCCTATTGTAGGTCTCGACTGCTTCAGGTTTCAAAGACGACTTCCTTGGCTGTATTTCCTCCTGGAGGCTAAAACGTTAAGCAAGTGGTGATGAAAGTCTCTTCAGGAGTCCATTCTGAAACCCTTAGCTAATGCATTCTCAGATGGTGATACATTTTCTAAAGACCAACATTACTCTCCCAGGCACTAACCAGAGACATTTGCCAGATGACATGTCAAGATGACAGACAGGTTACAGCTGGTAACACAACTGTTCAAAACACAAATGAGTGGTCCCCTCTCTACAGCTCCCAGAGTAGGTCTCTCTCAGTGCTGTTCCAGTAGGTCTGTAGTATGTACTACACTGGCCACCCAGGGCTTCCTACTGGGAAAATAAGACTTCTTCAGCACCACAAGCCCTAATCAGTAGATTTTGGCACATGAAGCAACTACCCTGGAGTCAGCTAGACTGTGCAGTGTTTTACTGACATGTTCCTTAGAAAAGGCACTGCAGCTGGATGAGACAGTGGTGAGAGATCTTGTGGTTACAAGGTGGTGAGCTGCTCACTGGAATTTGGAGTCACAGCTCATTTGTTTGCCTGCTTCTTTTTTTTTTATCTGGGTTTGTTCAGAGTGAACAAAGAGTTTGTGGAATGCGCTTGTCCTTGGTGCCAGCTCCTGTTAGCTGACCCAGAGCCATCAGTTTACCTCCAAGGAGGATGGTATTGACAACATCGGTGTTTTCGCAGGCTGAGATTGAGCTGATGTTTTCTTCAGCATGTGTTTCTCAGCTGGAGATGCTGAGCAGGCCTTGAGGTTTTGCATAGGTACAGGTGAAATCGAAGAGATGTAATGAATAAACAACAACTCCTGGCACACAGAACTGGAAGGGGGCCGGATGGGGTTGGTGATTGTGTTTGGACTGATTGTTTTGGTTTCTTCTTCACTAGGACAAAGAAGTGAACCTGGAACAGGTCCATAGACGCATGAACAGTTTAATTGATGAAGACATAGCCCACAAGCAGATTTCTCCAGCGTCCATTGAGATCTCAGCCTTGGAGATTGGTGGCATGCAGCCAACTCAGACCCTGGAGCCGGTACGCGAATATCAGAACACACAACTTTCTGTCACCACCTTTTTACCAGAACAGACAACTCATGGTGCCAGCAGGACACTCACAGCTGCCTCGGGCAGCAACCTGCCGCTGCCCCTGAGCAGCTCGGCCACCATGCCCTCCATACAGTGTAAACACCGGTCGCCAAATGGAGGACTGTTTCGGCAGAGTCCAGTGAAAACCCCGATCCCAATGTCATTTCAGTCTGTGCCAGGGGGAGTCATTCCAGAAGCAATGGAGCCCTCGCATGGAACATCCATATGATGAAAATAAACAGTAAAACAACCAGCAGAGCTTTTTAATACAAAACTTAAAAGAAACAACAAAAAAAAATTAAAACAAACTGTTACATTTTTCTTGTATATACCTGTAAATAATGAAAGAATGAAGTGGGGTAAAAGTGTATTTTGAATATTCCCAATTTTCAAAGTCAGTAAAAAGCAAAAGAAAAAAAAACAAAACAAAAATGTATGAATGACTTTGTAAATTTTGTTCTATATGAATAAAAAGGCAAACTACTTGTGATCGTTCTCAAGTGCCAAAGAAGACCAGTTACTGGGACAGAAGGCTGTACTTTCTTTTTCTCTGTGGATTTCAGCTCTTATTTCCTTCCCGCTCCCATTTTGGTTTAGGGTTTTTTTTGGTTCTGCCTTTTTTTTAGTTTGTTTGGTTGATTTTTTTTGTTGTTGTTTGGTTTTTTGTCTGTTTTATTGAGAGAGCAAAAAATTATCTGGTTTTGCTAGGAAAGTTCATGCTCAAATCTCTCATTTCCCCAGAACACTATTTCATAGTCAAGATGGCAATTTACTCAGAGAATGTAACAGCTGGTATTAGCATAGCAGTAACAAATGTTTTAAACATAAATTATAACTAAAATCCAACAAATAATAAACAGAAGAAAGAGAGAACTTTTTCCTTCTAACAACAGTTTAAATTTCTGCACAGTTTCTAAGTTTAAGCACAGAATTATTGAATTGTGTTTTTACGTGTCTGCTGTGTGGTTCCTTTTATTTAACCTTCTGCATTGTGTTATATATAATGTATATAATTCATATATATATTATATATGAATTATATTAAATATATATAAATGCTTTGATAAACAACAGGTTTGAGGTTAAGGGTAAAGCTTTTAAGAAAAACCGATCAGCTCTTTTTTGTGTCTCATCTATAAGACTGAAAATGGGGAGGAACCAATGACTGAAAGGAGTGAGACAAGGAAGAGCTTTAAGGGGCAGGAGATAATGGTGTTGCAGCGACTGTGCCTGTTAGTGCTGTTTCTTTCTTTAAGATTTCAATGAATTTGCTGCATAATGGATCCAAAGCTCGCTGTTAAAGTCATATCCCTGAATGGCAAGGCTAAGCTCATGACTATAAGCACAGCTCTGCTTGTTTTTCCATTGATTTTGTTAAGAGACACATTTTAATTGCCATGTCTATAATTCTGGTAAAAATGACTGTAAAATGCTTTTTATTTTTGTCTGTGAAACACAGAGGACAAAGATAGAGCAACATATATAGTGAATTTATTGTCTCATTCTGCAAATATTACCACTGTAATTTCGTATGACCAAAAAAAAAAAAAAAAGAAATCAAACCAAAACCAATCCACATTGTTTCCTTCCCAAATCATTCAAATGCCCAAGATAACTTATCCCTGCCCGCTGCCTCCCCCCCTTGCATCACTAATGGACCATTACTTTCTTTCAGAATGGGAATAATTTTGTGTCTTCTCAAATGTATCTCTATAGCTAGGTTGTAACTTCCATTTGTAGCTGGATTACTTCACTTTATTAGAACACTGCTTTTTGGAAAAGGTTGTAGATCTTGGTGCTGCAAAATCACTGCCTACATTAAGGTGAAAAATCATGTTTGAACAGTGGTAAAAATGCATTCACATTCCAAGAGAGTCAGCAGGCAATCTGGGTCAGGTTTTGGGGTAAATAAACATGCCATTGACTGCTCCTAATTTGATCTGCATAATTACACAACAGGTATATTTATGGGATGATAAGTCCTCAGATTTTTACATTTCCAGTTTAAGCTGTAAGGAAGAAAAATCAACCAGCCTAATGGAAGAGCATACTCTGCATACTAGTTTTTAAATGAGGAATATTGATGTTGAGCTTACAGAAGGAGTACTATTGCAGGGATTAATTTGTCTCTGTTGTCAAGCCAGTTCCTCACAAAGACAATGTGATTTTGCAGCTTAGCACAAATTGCATTATTTGCTTCAAACTAATTAAAAATGAATAATGCTCTAGTCAGCTGACTAGATTTATCCTGTTTAGAGACTTGGCCCACAGAATCTTGAGATTTATGTTCTTTCTTCTTTCATCATACTTTTTCTTATCATTATCTCAAAAAAAACCTATGGCCACAGGAAAAAATATCCATTTCTTCCCCTGATTTTTGCCTATCTTCCATGAATACAGTAACTAGTTACGGCAGAAATATCTGTGCAAAAAGACTATGCACACCTAGGTATCTGTAAAGACGCTTAGGAGAATGTGTGTAATTATTTGCATTGGAAAAAATCTCTCAGTTTTATTGCCAGTTTAAGGTTTCAGCAGCTGCAGAGGAACATGCTCCAGAAGAGCTTCAAGGAGATCTTTGTGTAGCTACAAGGGTGCAAACCTACAACCTCGGGCTTGGCTGGAGTGGGTGCTCCCTCCCCACAGCGTGGAGCCATCTGCCCTCATCCTGAGCATCCTCCAGAGCACAGGTGGGTGAGCAGCTCAGTGGCCACGTTGGCAGTGTGAGGTGGTTGCCCAGCCACGCCCTCCCTTGTGGATGGTGAAGAGCCCTGGTGAGCTGCTGGTGCACAGCGGCGTAGCCACTGCTGCCAGCTCTGCACTAATTCTGTAGCAAACAAACCTGTCAAAGCTTGTCTGAATTGCTCCCTTGCCATATCCCCACAAAGCATGCCATTTGGCTTCAGCAAAGCTCAGAGCAGGGCATTGAAGCTCTCCTTTACTGAGGTATCATTGCTTTCACAACCATATTAGGTCTGGTTTGTATTATAATCTAAACCACTGTACTTAATAATTTAAAGTGAACTGCACTTGTGGAATAAATTGTGAATACAGTATACTTTGGGGATTAACATTCTCCATATTCAGTGTTCTCCTCTTGGCTTCATCTTGCCATGTGCTTTAAAGTTTGGGAGTGTGGTTTAATTTACAAACAATACTGGATCTCACTGATTCTTACGCATAGAATAGGACTTGCTTGTTTGAATGCTCTGCAAGATTACATCTAAAATGAACAGGATCACGAAGAATCAAATCACACAGTCCTTTTCCAGAAGGGTATTTTGAGCATGTGGGTAAGTCCTATAGAAAGAATCTGCTTTATGCACAGATTGAAGCATTTTGCTGATTAATGGTAGATTTAAAATACACATCTCAAATTAAAACATATGGCTCATTTTCAACAGGTGAGTGAGCTCAGCAAAGTCCCTGAGACTATTCAGTTGCTTGAAGTTAACTGTCTTGAGTGCTTTGTGTTACCAGGGTCTATACTGTAGAAGTAGGAATCCAAAATGTCTAGTAATTATTTGTTTATATAAAAGTTAGCAAGTTATATCTTGAGCCTGTCAACCATGACAGGAAGCTGTTAAATGTTTCATGTGATGGTGGTTTGGTTTTAGATTATTTAAGCAAACCACCAGGTTCTCCTTGAACACAAACCATGTTTCTTTCCCCTTAACTTTCAGTTTTCAAGGTAAATGCAGAATGTATGATTTCCGTATTCTGTCTCCTGTTTTATATTTATATCTTCATTTTGACAGATCAAAGCATTCACTGTCTATATAATGTATATTCACCTCACAATCATGCATATATATATATATATGTGGAGTTACTCATAGAAGAAGTGAGAAATATAATTTCCATGTGATGTAAATGAGCATAAGCTCAAAGCTCTCACAGCTGTGTTTATTTACACCACATGCAGATTTGACCCTTCACTTTTAATATCTGGCAAGTCGAAGTAGAAAAACTGCAGAAATTCCTGAAAGTTCTGAAGACCAAACTGTGCCCTTGATTTTCAAACAGAACTTCCCCTGAGTGTGCTTAAAAAAGGGAATAATGTATGATCCCAAATATTCCAGCTCCTCCAGATTGTTTTCATTGCAAAGGTGGTTGTACATGAAATGGAAATAGAATGCTTATACCTTTTTTTCTGTCAAGCTCTTTTGCTGATGAACATTCATAAAAGTGACAACTGTGGCACAGCATTTTCATACAAAAATGTGACTCTGTTTCTCCTATTTGCTTGCAATCCACAGGCAATCTGCTTACAATCTGAAGAATGCACTGCTCTTATTTTTTAGTACGTCATATTTTCCTATTGCAAGGGAAAAAAGAGTAATTGTGCTTTTTAATTTCAGAATTGAGACTTGATAGAACATTCTTATGCTGAGTTACAACTATGAGTGTGCAATATTTGTCTTGCAAAGTGAAATTCCCAATATTTGCCTTGCTTTGGTAACCATTGCTGCACTGTAGGTGAAGTCTCAGCAAAAACACTTTCTCTTAGTCTGCTGATAGAATGAAACACTTAAACCTGGATTCTCACCTGTGTAAATCAGCATCCCTCCAGGGAAAGGATCAACCACATTGAGTTTCTGTAGGTGACAATTTGGCTCTTATATTGGGCTTGAAAGCACAGCTTCCCATGTCTTTTGCTTTTATTCCTTTTACTCTAAGTCTCATTGCAAAAAGTTTAATATCTCAGTAGCTGTTCAGTTATTCTTGTTGCAGTTATGAAGATCTGTAGTTCTGAGGGTGCTCAGGTTTCTATTTGTTTTGGTCTTTATATAACATAAGGAGTGGGGGGAATAGATGCTTACAGCTGTAGAGAGACACAAATATAGGAAGTAGCAGGGTAGGAAAAAAACTTGAAAAAAAAAGAAAAATATGTTTCTGTGTCTTGCTAAAACTTCAACTGCATGGGTGACTGACTGAGATAGAAAATGACTGCTGAATAATATGTTACATGCGACTGACTGTACTGTAGAAATAATGTCAAGTGTTTCTAGATAGAAAACCACATAACACAGCTCAACATGCCCCCAGGTTGTTTTCGAGGTAAAGAACGGGTTTAGTTTGTGTGTGGGGTTTTGTTTGTTTGTTTTCTTTTTTGCGTTTTTTTTGTTTCTTTTGTTATAATGTCATAATTAAAGCTGTTTGTGAAGAGATATGAAACCAGAGGTCTTATAACAGCATTAGTTAATTATCAGGCTGCTTTTAGATTCTGATTCTAAGAAGTCACTCCTTTGTTCAAGGGAATGTCTTTGAGGCTTTCGTATTTCACTTTTTTCTTAATTTATTTCTCTTTTGTAAAATGCGTGTATTTGTTTTCTGAAGGAATTTTTTTCAAAACAGTTAAGTATAGCACAAAGCAGCCCAACACTTCAAGTGAGAATTGCAGCTAAAAGAACAAAAGAACGTAGAACCATAATTATGAACTGTGAAGAAGAGAGATCCCAGATTTATGTATTTTTTTCTCTATATCAGCAGAAAAAACTTGAACTCTGTTTAATATACTCTTTATATGATTTATATTGGATCAGTCCCACCAAATTAACTACTTACCAGAACTAAAATATTCCAGCCCACCAAAAGTGCTGAAATGCATATTTGCAAATAAATCTAAGCAGACATTGGAAATGTTTCCCTGTCTTTTTAGAAAGCATAATTTTAATTTGCTGAAGTGAGTATACTTACTGTTCAAAGACCTGAAGGACGTAACTAAAGCATTTGGTAGTTCAGCATTTGCAAGCTGTTGAAAATGGGTAGTTCCTGCATTTCAGCTGCCATTTAAAAGCTGGTCAGGACAATATGTTGTAATATTTTTCTTGATTCTAAAACTAGCTTGAATTATTGTGAGAACCTATTTTTTGGAGAGTGCTTTGGTCATGAAAGCTTTCAGCTTCTAGTATAGCCACCACTAATGTGACAGTAGATCCCTACAGTTTAGAGTGCACGCCATGGGGACTCTGGGATGATGGCAAAGTGAGCATGGAGTGAGGTATCTGACAGTGTTTGCTGCAAGCATCCCAGAGAGCTTGTGCCTGCTGCTGCGGAGGAGGAGCACAGGAGAGCCCCAGAGCAGTGGCGGGAAGGGGGCCTGGTGGGGAAGGAGGACGTGAGGACACCCTGGAGAACAGGGATACTATCTGGAGGGATGAAGGTTTCCACAGAGTAGTGCTGATAGTGTGGGTAAGGTGCTGGTGAGAATTAGAAATAAAATGGGGAAAATACTAGATCAGAGTATAAATACCCACTGGGGTTTGAACCACAGATGTGGACATTTTTGCATGCAACTGTCATTATTTGCTTGCAGGTTTCCTAAAAGCCACATGATGCTAAATGGGGAAACTTGGATCAAATTGATTATGGCACACAGGGAGAACAAACAGCAATTGTATGAGGTTGTGCAATAGGGTTGTGAGTTGCTGTTTCAAGTCAGTGTTATTTGATTTCCCCTCCTGTTCTGTGTCTATAGATCAGCTCGCTTGTCTCTTCTGGGCTGTGATTAGTTGTACAACATTTACGCAGCTCTTTGACAGGAGGAATGTGCTTTTACAACACAAGAACAGTTTCCTCTTGTGCATTTGCATTCCTGGTTTTGTCTTGTCGTTCATGTCAAAATGTCAAGCAGAGAAACATATGCTTTCAAGTGGAGTTTTTGCAAACCATTTGGATCAATAAGGCCTGTCTGTCTGCATATTTGTAACATCTGCCATGAAGCAATATGAAGCTCTATCAATTCAGTGGCTTTAGTAAACCATATTTCACTCCAGATTGTAGCTTGTTTACATTCAGTGACAGGAAAAAATGGGTGCTCTGGGCACTGCAGAGGTCTATTGTAAAGCAAGTCCTGCTTTTTGGAAAATAGATGTCTCATTTTTGCATGCAGCAAATACATGCCATCCTGAGAGGCCAGGGAATTAATCCATAGATGTGTCACTCAGCTCCTGACAGCTCAGTGCAGCTGCTGATCACCTCTGGTCTGCTCCAAAGGCTGGTGCAGGCAATAATTTTGATTACTCTGAGACAGCATCTGAAAAACTGCCAGGGTGTCAGGAGGAGAAACAACATGCCTGTGGACAGCAGAAGGGTTTGGTGTGGGGTGTCTGGTCAGAGTCCAGGAGGAAAACAAAGGCAAAGTTTCACTGTGCTCTGCCTGGTTGGATTTGGAGGGTGACGTACAGCTCTAAGGGCTGAAATATCACAGCCAGGAAATGGTGGTGGAGCACAGTGATAGGACAGAGATCTCAAAAATAGGGACAGATGGTACCAGGGCCCACAGCAGGTTAACAGCTTGCATAGCCCTGGAGCAAAGCTCCTGAAGTGCTGCAGGTACATTACTTTAAGAGGCTATGAGGTTGCAAAAGAAGCATCCTACAGTGCCAACTTGGATATTAAACAGTTGTTGGGCAGGTCCCAGGCCTTTAGTTGTAAAGCCTGCTTAGTTCCACAGTATTAAGTGCCGTGAAAAGTGTATTAAACCTTTTATTAAGAACTCAAACAGCAGACAGTGAAAGCAGGCAAAATGTAAAGTGTTAAATTAGACCATCAATTTAATTATTCTTTATCACTTAATCCTTTTACCTGTGTGGCTTGTTAAAGGGAAACCCTTCTCTGCTTCAGGGAAGAATTGCAGAAGACAGCAGTAGTCCTCTGGGAGGAAGGGGAATCAGGGAAAGCCATCACACCTGAGTGGAGAAAGCTTCTGTTTGCAAGGAGCAGAGTTTGGTTTCAGCAGGGCTAATGCATGAGCAGAGGATGATGGAGAAGGCAGACTTGGTCGGCAGTGCCCTAGTGTGCAAATTGAGTGGGGGTGGCGTAGGGCACAAGGAGCGGTACCATTAGCCAGAAGTTCCAGCACTTCTGAACTGAGATCTTGGGGTTTAGTTTTACCTGAGGGGGAGGAATAGAAAGTAATTCTACACCAACACTCGGGCTGTGTTGGCAGCACTCATTGGGGTAAGCTGGTGCCTGGAGTGGCGATGCTGCAGGTCAGCAGTAGCAGGCTGAGCAGTGGCCACTTCAGGGCCAGCAGCAGGTTTGTGCCAGTGGTTGTGACTCTTTCTGGCTTGACCTTAAACTGTTATAAACAAGTGTTAAAAAAAAAAAAAAATATATATATATATATGTGTGTGTATTTCAGTAAAGCCTAAGGGATAATTCTAGCTTTTTCTTGCCAATAAGGTGCTTATTTCCTCAAAGACAAAAGCTTCTGTATATGTGGGATTTGATGAGCAGATAAGATAACAATGCATTAAGAAGAAAAAAAATTGAAAACAAACTCATGGTCTGAAGTTTCTGATGCTTCTGGAGTTTGTTTGTTTGTTTGTTTGTTTGTTTTATGTTGGTATGTATTGTTCAAAATTCTTCTTGAGTTGGATTTTGATCAAAGTTTACACCGGAACCAAGGGTCTTTTGGGAAACTGGATTTTGTGTATAAATTAGCTGGATACCAGCAAAAGTTGAAATAACTACTCAGTGAGCAGCAAATTGAAAGTATTCATAGTTATTAAAGATGGAAACATTAAAATTTCATTTTGCTTTTCTTTTTGAAAGTAGTAATTAATTGGAAACAATTAGCATTAAATTACTCACCTGGCTTTAGTTATGACAGGTTTATTAAGTCATTATTAAGAGACTGAAAGGTGGCACATCTTGATTATGTTTAGATGTCACTTGTCTTTGTTTTTTCAAGCACTAAAAAGAAACAGCTTGAGTCTTCTGACAGCCAAAAAGAAGCAGGTAAAATTGATGGTGTGACTGAGTCAAAGACATTTAAAGTCCCCTAGCTATTAAATTTCAGTGGGAATTATAAGCTTAACTCCACAGAAACTCTTTGATAGTCTCTGATCAAAGTAGAAGTCAGCTCACCATTACTTTGTGCATGTCTTGTCAGATGCATGGATTGAGATTTCAAAGCTGTTTCACTATTTTGGATGATTAATTCAAATCCATACCCTAATATTTGTGGAAGTATGTTTGGTTTTGTTTAGAGTTTGTTTTTCTTTGATCAGTTTGGAAACTTTATTTCTAATATGTTTCCATCTTAATAATTGAAAAACTTCAGACAACAAGTTTTGCATTCTCCTGCCAGGAGAGGAGAATACAGAAAAGAGGACTTGAAATTCCAGTTATTAAATGAGACACCCAAAGGTCCTGCCATGTTTTTCTTGCCTCTGGGCCGAGCCTCCTGGTGTGAGGTCTTTGGTCATCTGCTGGGATCCTCTCTACTGTGGTCTTACATATAATACAGAAAAAGAATGTAAAAGTTTCAGTTTCATCAAACATTTGAATTCCTAGTGTTTACTGATGCTGGCCTTACATTAGATGTCCTGCATAACCCACCTTTGTGAGTCATACAGATTTTAAGTCACATAAAAAAAATTCCAACTGTTCAAAACCAGTGTAAAAGTCTTTCAGCACTGTGAACAGATGTTACTTCACTCCCAATGTTGCATATATAAAGTACCTTTCAAGGACTATTAGTGCAGAGAACATTAAATAAATGGCAAGTAAATTTTACTTATATTCTATTAATGTTAATCTTGTTTGTATTTTTCAGTTATGTTTGATTAGTTCAGTAATTCATGCAGTATCTGCTATCATAGATGTATTTTTAAAAAGAAATATTTCATAACATATAAGCACAAAGGCAATGTTACCTCATGATGGGAGTAGGAAGGAATATTATTTCTGTCTGGTTTTACTGTATTACAGCACTTGCATTCAAAGTGCAATAATTTAAAAGCACAGAGAATTTTCTTGTGTAAATAAATCAATCTGGCTGAAAAACTGAATGCATTTTTGAGGAATAGAGCACAAAAATAGGGTCCTTCTGCCTGAAAAGCTCGACATTAAAAGGTTTTGTTATTCTCTTTAGGTAGATTTTTATTTTGGCTCAAAAGTCTGTTTGAAATGTCTTTTTTTTCTTCTTGGAGAGGAAGATACAAAACGTGTAATGTTTCTCTGACTTTCCTTTGTGTGTTTACCTTTAAGGTTGCTGTGATACAGGTAGCATATATAGGTTTTCAGGGTGTGTGTTTATATGGATTGGGGTTTTTTGTTGTTTGTTTGTGGGTTGTGTGGAGGTTTTATTTGTGCGATGAAGAAGAATTATGTTTCAAAGAAAGAGGTCCCAAGGTCTCAGCTTTAACACCAGGGAATTATTTGCTATCTAGCAGAATCTTATATTTCTAGCTGTCATCTTCGTGGCTAACTTATACTCTGTTCTTCTAACTTAAACTTCCCAGAACACCAAAAATTTTTATCTATTACTGTGGCTGGTATAAAAAAGTATAATTTTCTATGAAATCTGATCTATCAGATAGTGCCTAATTATGTCACTTCAAGGCTTGACCCATCTTCACTGTGACAGGCACAGTGAAGAATTTTAAGCATCTGGTTATAACTGAAGGAAAAGGAAAGCATTGGGAAAGAGAAGTATTCAACTCGTGGCAATACGATGATATGTTATACTCCTACACATCAGGCAGGACTCATTACTGATGTTGTAGGTGGAAAATGACTTTTTTTGTAAGCAAAATTTTTATGGATTTGGAGATCTGCCTTATTTCTCCAGGAAGATGAGATTTTTTTAACTAGTCTTTTTCTTTTGTCCTTCCCACATGCTTTAACAGTCCCAAATGCAGATATCCAGAAGAAGTTAGCAGTGCTTTCTAATGGATCCTCCTTTTGGGACTTGCCTATGTGAAAACTTGCTTCCTTCCTGAAGGAGTGGTCCACTCTGCATTTGATGTGGCTCATATAAATGATATTTCTTCCATTGGATTTGCCTATTTTTTCATGGAGTTGCTTGGGAACTGAGGTATTCCTAAGTTCCTACTAACTAAGGTTACCTTCTTGCTGGCTCATGTATGCTCGTGCAGCTGAATTCCTCTATCTAGAGATAATTGTGTTAGCTAATAAAGATATGAAATGTTGTCCCTTGAATACTGTATATTAGCAGTTTCATGTCAAAACAATCATCAGTGTGAGCAAGAAGATTTCTCAGCTTGGCCTATATTTATCCTTGAGGCTGGCTTTATTACCTGTTCTACCAGCTGCATTTCTGTATTTCTCTGGTTCCTCTCTAGCAGCAGAACACAGATTTTCCCCCATGCATCAATGGGGCCAGTGCTCGATGAAGCGGCAAGCTAAGTTGTCAGGCTTCAAGACATAGCAATTGCTGCTTTATTTTCATATTTTTAAAATTTTCTCCCTCCTTAGCATGTTATTTCCTCAGCTATCACACGGTACCCTTTATTCTGACCACCGCTGGCAGACTGAGTGCAGGGCTGGAAACTTGGGGGTACCTGAGCAGAGGCTTGGCCCCTGCTGAAACTGCAGGGCAGACTCATGCCTGGGTACTCACCGTCCACTGCCAGGCACTTGCCTCTCCACCCCTGGAAGAGAAGCATTTGTGGTCTGATTTCTGCCAAGCCTCCGTGTTTCGCATTCCTTGCAGCCTCTCTTGTTTAGGCTCTATGAACCTCTCTTTGTTCCTGCAGATGCAGAAGAGATAAAAATTGTTTTGGGGCATCAAAAATTGATCCCATCTGTGAAAGCTTTAGTATTCACCCTGCTACAAAGGAAGGGCAAACAGCTCCTGTCTTGTTCTGAGGAGAGGATTATGTGAATCTTCAACTGTTATCCATAACCAAACTCCTTTAATTTTCTTCTGCTTTTTAGATTTTATTATAGGCAATTATAAGATGTGAATGAAGTCACAGGTTGGGTTTGGGTCTCTGTATTAGCAAGTACACATGCAGTGTGACTCAGTCCTGTTTACAGGTCTGAGTTTATTTTATACTGGGTAACTCAATTTGCATGTGTTAAATGCCTAAGTCTTAGTCGTGTGACCTTTTTAATAGTTTGGCTTTTACATGTAAATTGGTTCTATGTCAGTCAAATACTGCCTTAATTAGAAAACAAAATATGCATCCTGGCACCTAATGTTTCATTTAGCTTGTTTATGTAGTCTGCAGATTTGGAGCTGGGCCAGATTGTTGATTCAGAGTGTATTTTTAATTGGATTATTGGTATGTAATAATTGATATATCACTGATCCATTATTAAAATATAGATGCGCTTGAAACTATTCTGACACATCCTAGTAGAGTTTAATTGAAATGTTTACTCCTAGTCAGCAGTATAGGCATTTCTTCTTTCTGTGTTAAATAATAAAAACCAAATATTTTATATATATCTCCCTTTGTAAAAATATATTTGCTTATATTTGAGATGTAACTTTGAGGGCTTTATGTATGAAGAAAGCTATTTTTTCCTCTCAACCTTGAGAATGAATATCCTAATTTTTGAAGTAGGAAGTTGAAATAAGGACTTTTTTTTGGTCAGAAAGATGAAATATTTTTTGTTTTTGGAGTGTGTGTTCTTTGAAAAACTGATAAATTGTTTCCAATATTTTTGGTCTTTTAGTTGGCTGTAAAGAGAATTTACTATAAGATAAAGCCGTTCTTAATCAGAGAAAAAATCTCTTTCTATCTCTTAACAACCAAGTTGCCTTAAGAAGGGCCTTTGAGTAACAGCTTCAAATGATTTTTGAAAAAACATCTTTATTGTGTCAACTGGATCCTCCTTTGTGACCCTTTCAAAAGGAGAATAGATTTAAGAAGCTGAATTTTTCCCTTCTGAAAAGGCACCGTGGTCAGTGTGGGGTTTTCTGTCTGTTCCCTGCCTCACACCAGCACCTCCACACACATGTGTTCTTGTGTATACCCCACTGCATGGACGTATGTGGTAATTGGGGAGGAGGTAACTAGAAAAAGACCAAGACCTGAACATTGCCCTGCTCAGTGGTGGCTTCCCTGGCAGCTCACAGGGGGGCTGTTGCCCCCTAAGGGCCCCTGGTGCACCCAAACCTGCACAGCTGAGAGCATGGATGGCTCTGAGCTGCTGCTCTGCTCCTGCCCCAGCAGAGCTCACTGCACGGGGAGCTGCACTGAATCGCAGTCACCTCTCTTGGGGTGTTACATGCTCATGGTTGCTCCTGTCTCCGGTTGGATCACTAACGTATAACTTGTGGGCCTGAAATCTATGCGGAAAGCTGCTGGTGAAGGATAAATGAATAACAAATGAAAATGTTGGGTGGGATCATCCTTACTCCATCTGGACATACATTGCTTTACTCTCAGCCTTTTTCTGGCTGTAGGCATCTCCCACCCCATAAAGTTTCTGCCTGTGCTCAGTTACCATGCTTTGAATCAGCTGTGTTAGTGGATCTTTTGGAGATTTCTGTTCCAAAGAGTTGCCAGCTCAGACCTAAGATGGTCTCTTTGTGAGAAGCGGCTTCTCTCTCAAATCCCTTTTCTCTGTGTCCTTATCTGGAAGGACGTAATCATGCACTGTCACTCAGAGCTGCTCTGTATTTTGGAGGCAGTAATGATATTTCACCACACTTCTTCAGTGATGTGCTGAATATTTTTTTTTTTTTTTTTTTAGTAAAGTTAATGATAAAACTAGGACTGCTTTAAGCAGGCATTGTTTCCATTGTTACTTGCCTAACCAGAATCAGATGGATTGGTGTTTGTGTTTTTTTGCAAACAACGGTATAAATACGTCAGCCTACTTAAAGCACCTACAGTAGATTTGGTTCCTCTTCTCCCACAGAGATGAGATGAATGTGTGCTAAGGACTGGAGCCCAAGGGAACAGCAGTGTTGTGTACTCTCTCCAGTGCAGTATTTAAACCCCAAACCAAAGTCTGAAAGTTTTTGGGCTGCTCAACTTTGAGCTGTAGATCAACCTATATAATTGGAGAGAAAATAGGTTTGTTTAGCATGGCTTCAGTGACTGTTATGTTGATGTTTATCTGTGTGCTTTTAAGAAGAAGAAATAGAAAAAAAAAAAGGAAAAAAACATGCTGTTTTACAGCTCATAGAGCTCCACCTCAGGTGAGTGCCCGAGTAATGATCCTTCTGTATCCCCGTGAGTTTCCAGCTGGGATAGAACCGCCCTCTCTTTGCATTGCAGTGTCTAGAGTGGCCAAGGGTACCGAGGCAGAGAGAACAGTATGCAGCCCATCTGTCCCTCACTGGTCATCTTGTGGAAGGAATTTTTGTCAGATACTGTTGAAAATTTGAGAAGGTGAAGAAAGAGTTCTTGTTGTCCTTTTAGGCTGCTTAGATTTGAAGCTTCTTCCCTTTCCTATCTTGCATATTTTGCAAACATTTTAGCTGTTGGCACCAACTATGTGTCTAGATCCTTTCAACACTTTCATTGTTCATCTGAAATCTTAAATGCTTTGTGGGTTTAGAGTAAACTCTTTGTTTCCTCTTCCTAGACAAAATATTTTTATTTGTACAGGTATTTGATCAGAGAAATGAAACCTCTTTTCTTTAATGACTCCTGTTCCTGAAGACTCAGTCCCACTACCTGCAAGACAATGTTTCTGAGTGAAGGATGACCAATTTTTTTAGTCAAATATAATGACAGGTTCATTCCAGAATACCAGAAATTGTACTCTATAGTATTGCTTCTCTTACTAAAGTGACCAGAGTCTTCTAGTTTGAGGCATATCTAAAACATCCACCCTGCTGTAAATGTTAATGATGGAAGAGCTGGAGCTGGGGACCATCTCCCACTCAGAATGAAAAACCAAAATGCCACCTCCATAGTCAGCAAACTGTGTAACCTTCCTGTCCTGGCCAGGATAAAGACTCACGTCCTGTCAGTCACTTGGTTTGACTCAGGTTTCCTTCAGCTACGAACAGTTCATAGTTGTTATATTCTCTATTTCAGTGCAGCTCTCTAAAAGCTGAAGCCATCTGTCTGTACACTGAGCACCCATGGGTATAAACTACTTGGTTGTGTCTCAAAGCAATAAGTCCTTTCCTTGTTTGAGGTGACAGATCAACCACTGTCAATGTCGTTCTTGAAATCACAATAATTTTTATGGGTGTCACAATTAGAATATGGCAAAAGTGACCCTCCTGGTCACTATTAAGTCACCATGAAAGCTGACTGTTAATTGAGAGAGAAATCTATTTAAGTTTCTTTTAATTTTCGAGTAAGCTTGCTGAGCAGGTTTCCATGTTAACTGTGAAAGCTGGGCATTTATAGGATTCAAAGCCACAATCAGGGTACTTTCAGACAGTTGGAACTGTAAGAAAATGCAGCCATCCCTAGCATACAGATAGCCAGTATAGTATTATGAGTTATCATGGTTCTTAAACATGAAAAATTCAATTTCTCTGTAGACAGTGCAAAAATGCCCTGGGAGGAAAAATAGAGATTTTGGCTTTTATTTCAGAAGGTGAAAGAATGAAAATGTACCTGAGGCAGCTTTTGTTCACATATGGCATGGATTTGCTTATTCTTTTATCTGTAGTGGTGCTAATGGTCAATTTGAATCTGAGGTAACTTAAGAGCAAGGAAAGCCTTGGCAGCAACATCTCTAATTCAACTTGATATTTCTGGAGGGACCTATTTTTTTTCTTTTTTGCAAGAAATTGTTTCCTGGAGAAGGGAACAGTTAATACCTCATACTCTGCTTATATTCCCAGATACTAATATTCTTATTATAACATTGCATGAGAAACTTAGGATTAAAAAGAAAAAAAAGTCACACCAGGATAATGCAGAACAGATATAGTCAGTAGTGAGTGACACCACCAGCATGTTTTGGAAAAGCAGGGGCAAAAGACAGGTTGTTTTTTTTCCTGGAGAAAAATGCATTAACTCTCTGCTTTTATCAATTACATATTTCCTCTGGAAGAAAAAAGGCTCCCAGCAATCTTGCACCTCTCTCTGGAAGCCTCTGTGCCTGTTCATCAGCCAGGATTTACAGTCCTTGATAGATTCCCACCACCAGTGTGCTGTTTCTTAAATGAATCTTAAAGGGCTCATTTCCTTAGTTATATTCCCATTTTATTTAATTACACTTCCTGAAGAGAAGCCATTGTGTTTTATGTTTAACATTACTGTCTGCATGGGAAGTGAGAGGTAAATAGAGCTGGTAAAAAAATCTATTGCAATGAAGCTTTTTGTGACAGTAATGAAGCTGTGACATTATCACCATGATATCTGAAAAATACATTTCTCCAGCACAGTTTCATTTGCTTTTGTTCTTCAAAGATTTCAAACAAAACATTTTATTAAAAAAAAATATATATAGAGAGAGAGAATAATATGGGGTTTTTTTGTGTGTGTGTTTGTTTGGTGCTGTTTTTTTGTTAGGCTTGCTGCAAACTTTCCTCTGGTTCTAACTCCTTTGTCTGAAAAGCTTGAAATTACTTCAGTTTAGCTGAAATAAATACTTCTGTGAAACCAAAAGGAAACTTAGTGTTTGCTCCAATAGGGACTATTTTTAACATTTTATTGACAATAAGCAGGACAATTAAAGGGAAGATAACTGATCCCTGAGGTGCATCACTTCCAGGTCCCTTAGATACAGACCTCTCTGAATGGGGTTCAGAGGGCGAGGAGGGGTGACGGAAAGCACAAGTCTTTCTTGCCATTTCTGAAATAACTTGTAACTGTTCTGTTCTTTCTCTAAGGTGGAAGCTTAGCCTTCTCTGTACATTAGTCATATTACTGCATATTGCATCTTAAGTGTGTCTCAGCTGAGATACAAAGCCAACCTGTTATACTTTCATCTCTTTAGCGCGCTCAAAGGACTGCTATCAGATCATCACTATGTGTTGCTGCTCTTATATGTAGAAGTTGTTGAAAATGAGCGGAAAAAAGACCAAATTAGTTGCATACCTGTATCAGTTGATATCAAAGAGACAAAAGAAATGACAAAACTGTGGTCTTTATCAGTCTAATAGCTTTTTTTTGCAGCTTCCCCAGCAGCACATGCTCTTGCTTAATCTCAACCCTAACAGATATTGATCAACAAAATTATTTTTCAAGGTCATGGCTCTGGACAGAGTCTTGCACCAGAGATAAGCAACACCTGCTTCTCAGGCAGGTACCGCTCCTGTAGCTGCTGTGAGGGCTGTGACCTGCCCTGAGAGTGCCAGGGGCTCTTGAGGGGTATTTAGGTCACCCAAATACTTTCTGTTAACAGTGCAAACCCCCCCACCCCCGCCTCGACTTTGTTAATTAGAGCTGCATGGAGTAACCCAAGATTTATCTGAATTTAAAGGGACTATTTTGACTCCCTCCTCCCCCCTCCTCGTCCTGTTACCTTTTTGTCTCTGTTCATTTTGATGTGAAATTCTGAGTGTGCTATGTGTGGTGTGTTTCTGGTTGTGTTTGTTTTGCGGTTTTTTTGTTGCTTTTGTTTTGTTTCTTTTTCTTCTAACTGTATGCGAACTACTTGATCTTTCATAATCAAAAAGTTTTATTTTAAAAGTTTTACAAGTACAGTGAAGAACCTTTAAAATGAATGATGCCTACACAAAGTTTGTCTGGGAATACCTGTGTGGGTCTAGTTACCACAGGAAGACTTCCTTGCCAGTTAAAATAGGGGGCAAATCTAATTTTCTTAAAATACAGAGTATTGGGAACATTATTACAAAGGATGTTAGTTTGTTCTTGTATTGAGAGTTAACAGTGGGACAGAAAAAAAAAAGGAAAAAAACCACTTTGAAATATATTTTTTGTCCAGTAACTATTCCTTCCAAATGAGAAAAACGCTCTTCATTATGAAGAACAGCTGAAGCACTTCTTAACACATACTGGAGTGATTTATTACTTTTTTTTTTTGGCAACAATAGATGGAAAAGCTACTTCCTAGTAAACAGTGGATACTTGATAATGGCAGCAAAAACCTCAGATTTTAGTTATTATTTAGTTACTAAAGGTTAGGGTTTGGGAGTCACCCAAGCACACTCTTTTGGGATGTTGCAAAATTTGCAGCCTAAACTATTTCGTGTTTTCCTTGGAAAGCCACAGTGATATTACCCACCTTTGCACTGAAAAAATTTTGAAATGAGTCCAATCTGCTTAAGTTCTCTTCTGTTTGGTGAGTTTGATGTATAATGAAAATCTTGAGTTAATTCCTTAAAAGGCAATGGACTGGGAAGACACCTGATGGATAGTATATTTTGTAAACTCTGATTGCTTCCTTTTCCAGTGAGGAACCAACCACCCAACAAATGGCAGGGAGATACTTCAGTGTTACCATGTTATTTTTGGTGTAAAAGGATGGCAAAAAAAATGGAGGTATACCAAGTTCAGCCTCTTTCAGAAACTGTCCTTTTAGATTTTTGGGTTGAATATGGGGTTAATGTGCAAGTAGTGTGTTAAACGGATTGACAGCCCTATCTCTGGACAGTAACTTGTCTTCTGGGGTAAGCTGGTGCACCTCCAGTGATGCTGTAATTTGTGTTCACCTATACTGGATGTTAGTGTCTGCAACAACAAATGGAGTTGTTGGGGCCTTCTCAGAATCAGCTTATTTCCCTTCTGGATGCCGGTCCTCTGAACATCTGGGTTAGAGCTGGCAGGCTTGAGTAGATTTTATAAGCACACCTCCACTTATGTGTGGTGGAAAATCAGCTGACACACAATCCATTTGTTTCTTTGGTGCAAAGAAATAATAGGTTGCAACTGGTTGCCATTTTCTAATGATCTCTGTGCATTGAAAGAGTCATCAGCTTTGTTCCGTGTAATTGCATTCTTTAAATGTGGCTATTTGTGGTAGATTGTAGCTTGCAACTACAAACGCATTTGTGTAGACAGTAGATGAAGTCCATTGATTCTCCTTTTAGCCTTACCCAAGCAACTTCTCTGGTTTTAGTGCACTGACAGCTGGCTTACCTCCATGAGAGGACGTAGAAGTGATGTCTGAGGTGCACTTCAATTCCACTTAAATTATCCACTTGTCTCAGGCTGATTCTTCTGTTTCGTGGGTTATATATTGATATACCTACAGAAACTTCAGTTTCTACTGTTATGAAATACTCCTTAGAAAGCTACAGAATAAGCAAGGAAGACAATACAAAATATTCAAGCATCCTGTCATTATACACTGCATATTTTATACAACACTTAAAATATAATATGTGAAAAAAGAAGACAGAGCTCCTGTATTGCTCTAGAGAGTTGGGGAAAGTCTATGCTGTCTTTGCTATAGACTATATAATTCTAAAGTCAATGCTGGTCCTATTTTCAGTACATCAGGTAGCTTATGAACCCAAAGAACAGTAGGTGCCATTTTTAACCTTTAGTTCTTAGGTGGTAATATAGGCTAGTTAACTATTTTTTTCCAATTTATTATAAGACTTGAGTGGTAATTCCAGTTTTCATGCTAGCTTAATCTTCAGTTCAGTGACTGTCAATTACTAACAGAAACACACCGATGCTGCTTTAGCAATTATGATCTCAAGGTCAAACAGAAATGATAAGTGACCACTCTTGTTTCGAGGTGCCCAGGTCTGAGACGTGCAGGAGTCTTTCCAAACACTGATCCTGCTGCACTGAGAAAGAGCCATACCCTTCAAACTTTCCCAAAATCTTAGTAATCATCCATATCTTCTACTCTACCTCTCCAATACTTGCTTAACTTGTATTTTCATCTTGGATTCTTTTAATGTGCTAATATCTCTCACCTTTGTCTCACGAAACATGGTAGGTGGATGCCTCTGGATGGAAAACATGTGACTGTCTCATCTGGGGCAAACAGCGAAGTTCTCCCCCAAAGTACCAGCAGAGTGTTTTTCACCTGTGCATGTGACTGTGTACACACACACACATACAGAGTATATTCAAAGCATTGTGAACATTGCTATTCTTTATGTAAATGAAATTAAGTTTGAGAGTTTTGGTTTTGTGTTTATTTGTTTGTTTTTTACTATAAAGTTCCTCTAAAAAGAGAACAAAACAAAACACAAAAAACACAGGCACACAAAGAAAACACTAACAAAACCAACAAACAAAAAAACCTACACCGTATGTGTTGCAGGGGGGCGATGCTTCCCATGTGGTGTCATGTTAAATAGCAGTTAACGTTTCCTGACCTAGTAATGGTGCTGGATAAATTAGCTCAAGAACACATTCCTACCTGCATTCCTGTGCAGCAAGGGTCAATTGATATACCTCATTTGAAAATGTGTCTTGCATAGAGGAAAGAGGAATTAGGCATCTGTCACATCTCACAGGAAAAAGATCCTCTCTTCTCACTGAAAATTAAATTGTAAATTAAATCCCTTTTTATTTATTTTCATGTGCCAAGGGGTGTTGACTCCCTGAAATCAGGTGTCTCTCCATACATTCTGTGCCTTGTTCTATGATTAGTGATGACCTTGGCTCAGAGCCAGGAGACTTATCTTTACTCAGAAAGGGAGGCTAATTTTCTACAACTCTGAAGCAGTGCTCCACTGAAAATCATCCCTCTTTTTTGTGGAGGAGCAAGAGACATGAGAATCCAGAGGAAACTATACTAGTGTCATCAAAAAGGAGAAACTCAAGGAGTGTATCTGAGGATCTGTCAAATGTCAGACCCTTAGAGCGACAGGGGAACAAACCTAAAGCATGTGCTTCTCTGAGGCTGTGCTCAGTAACACAGCATGAATGCTTCTAGTGCTTGTGAACCACAAATCCTGTCTCTTGAAACCACAAGCCCTAGCTTCATTTTGTACCTTTGCTTTACTGCCAACATATAGAAACACAGATAGCAAACACAATTTGTTTTTTACATGATTGTGCTAAGAGGCTGAATGAAGGAAGATACCACTTTTAGCACGTATAGGCAATTTAGGAACTTTTACAGTTAAATACCATTAGCAGAAGGCAGAGGAATATTGTGAGTTGCACAAAGTCCAGGTGTGGTAGCTAAGCAACTGTCTCGCATGCATCTTGCCCTTTGGAGAGAGGACTAATGCAGGGGGAGAACAACAGCTCACATTAGTGTTGGAGATAATTGGGCTGACTTCTCTATATAGCTCCTTCCCTTCTTTTACCTAGTTGCAGTTAACTTTATTTTACCTCTCCCAGAACCTCATGGCTGTTCAGAAGTGCTCACTCCGTGCCCAAATGCTGTTGGGGGCAACACCACGTGGCCCTGGCTGGGGATGTGCAGCCCTCTGCCAACATGGGAGGCTGCGGCACTCAGGGCTGGACTCTCTCTGCCCCCACTCCCTGTGCAGTGGCATCTGTGCCTGTGCAAGAGAACTTGTCTCAGTGATTCCTACTGTCTAAAATTCAGTCTATCTTAGTTGAAGTTAAAACAAGGAAAAAGCAAGTGAAATAGCTTCTAATTCTGCTTCTTGACTTCCTAACCCCCAGTGCACTGAAGTGCTTGAATCTATATTTCATGTTTGATCAGTGGGACATAGGTGCTATTGAAGAACTTGACTCTAGTCTGTTGTTAGCAATTATTCAGTGGGAAGTGACATGGTGGGCTCTATATCTGGGTCCTGTCCATTTGCCAAGACTGCTGTCACAGGTGCGGCTGTGGTCATTTTTGGGAGGCAAACATTAGCCTCGGGTGAACAAACTGAATTATTGTGGGTCGAACACAAAGGTCCTTGAGAGAGGTTTCAAGGTTATCCATCTAATGTGTTTGAAAGACAGCAGAGGAGCAGTAAATGACACAGGTGTTATGGGAGACCTTATTTGCAAGCTTTCTTGTGTCAGTCTGGTGGTGCTCAACTGCAGCTGCATGCCCCTGTCCTGGCAGTGCTCCTCAGAGGGACTGCACCCATATGCTCTTCTCACCCCTTTTGTCACTGTGAAGGTGTCAAATTTGACACCATTCCTTTTTAGTAAGTGGCTAAAGAAATAAAATTAACCTAGGTTGTAGAATCTAAAGTTATTAGGGGAAAAAATGCCTTCAAAAAAACTACCCCCAAAAGGTATATACAGCAGAAATAAATTTCAAAAATGAACCTGTTTCCATGTAACTTGTTCTGTAATTTTGCAGTATTAAATCATTTGTGAAAAGCTCATACTCATCCTAAGTACAGGAAAGGAAATGTTTCTAGTCAATTTCAAGCTTTGCTATTTCTTTACAAACGTACTGTTAAATGCTGAGCATAAATACTGCATATTGCTTCAAGTTATTGTCTCACATTGTCTTCAAAATCAGTGAAACTGTTCTCATATGTAATCAAAGGAGAAAGGCTATAATGTCCCAGGAAGGTTCATCCCAGTGCTGCTGTCTGCCTTTTCTAGCAAAGCATAAAGTAGGTAGCAGCCCCTGACAGACAGGCGTGTATCAAGATAAATTACCAAACATTTACAAAACAGATCAAGCAGAACAAGAACTTTGTCTGAGAAATGTTATATTAATGCTTCAGTAGACAGACCTCAGTAGTGTAGAACATTAATAAATGATGCATTCTTTGTTAAATAAAGTGTGGATGTGTGTGTCTATATCTATATACTATA
Organism: Nesoenas mayeri; assembly: GCF_963082525.1. Classification (NCBI taxonomy): domain Eukaryota; kingdom Metazoa; phylum Chordata; class Aves; order Columbiformes; family Columbidae; genus Nesoenas; species Nesoenas mayeri. The sequence continues at coordinate 10,068,345 of NC_137551.1, read as the reverse complement.
GAAGAGCATTTGTTTTATATTATTTTATAGAAGATAAACCCCTCTAGCTTTCAGAACAGTGGGCTCTTTCTAATTGACTGCAATCACTTACCACAGAGATATCCGAAATGCCCTGAAATATTTTTTGAGATATTTAATTAGGTTATATATTAATGTTGTAATGGATTGGAACAATACCCAAGTATTCAAGTAAACCACAGGAAAAAAAATAAAACACAAGACAAAAGTCATCTTAGTTTGAACCCAACCTCCAATGCTGGTAGCTGCCTCTGGTGCTGCCTCTTCACCCCAGAGATGGATGGTCCCATAGTTTGAAGCATGAAGCAGTCAGTTGCCAAGTGGTGGCACAGGGCTCTTCAACCCACAGCCCCTTCCAGATAGTACAAACTAGATGCCGAAGACTTCTGCAAATCTCCCCTAGGTGGACAGGCCTCCAGTGTTTCGGAGGGCTAACAGGCATAACTCAAATGAAGCTCTGAACATATGAAAAGAGATTCATATGCTGAAATCTGTTTGTCAGCTGCAGTGCTGAACCAGGCCCGGCGGTGTCTGACCTTGTGATGCCATTCACAACCGCCCGCTGTTTCTGATATTTTCCTTTTGGCAAGGAGGAGGAAGGAGCAGATATCAAAACTTTCTATACACATCTTTGATATTTCATAGTGGGTGTATTTGTTCATCAAGTGTACGTGACTTATAGGTACTGTGCATTCATGATATGCTGCTCTTACTTGTTTGTAACATTGGCAGCAGCAGAGAAGATAGTGGCTAATCCTGGTAATCCTTCTGACTTGTTTATGCTGTACATATTTATCTGTTGTAAATGTGTGTTTGATAGGCCAGGAGTTCAACAGAAACGAATTTGTGTCTAACCTTGTAATACCATAGCCGCTGCCAAATTAGTTCTTGGGAACAGAGGTCTCTGCAGCCTTAAACACTGCTGGGAGTGCTGCTTACGCAGCCCTGCTAATATTTAAATAAGCCTCCCCTGTGCAAACAACTGTGCCTGAGCGCAAGGTAGATAATTTGTGGTTATGTGTTAGCAGTAAGGCTTAGGAGATGCTTTGCACCTTGGGATGGTGGCCTGGTGTTACACACAGCTTCAGCTCAGCCTTTATCCTGGGCTGACAGCAAACTCAGTATTATATACATTGGCTCAGACCACTTCTATACCTATTAGATTTACAGCAAACTTGTGCTTCACAGAACTGAGCAGGGTTTAATCGAAGACTTTGTGAGATCCTGTCAGCCACAATAAGGGTGTTATTGCTGCTAGTCGCATTATTGTCAGAAGAATTACTAATTTGTCCTTCCCCACACTACAGCCTGTGCCTGCAGCTGCCCATGGGACAGAGCTGGCTGCAGCTGCAAACCTCTGTGGGAAGCAAATAAATGGCAGAAGTTTAGAGCTGAGTTTGGCTTAGAAATGAACTTCCACTGAACCAAATGAAATATATAGACTCTTCAACACTTGTTTGTTTGACTTCACTGGAATAAAAACTGGGTATGTGAATGTTCAGAGGCCTGAGAGAGGTCTGCAGAAATAGCACAGCGATTTAGAGCATCTGAAGGTTAGGGATGCTGTGATACTAGCAAGTGCCTTTTTGACAAACAGGTTAATGTTTTAAGTTGTGTTTCTACTCAGCTGTATGACTTCATATATTTTTGTGGGAAGTAATCACTGGTCTTCATTTAGAAAAGTTGTCCTGAGAAGTATTTTGTTCTCCAACTGATATTTTCTCATAGAAAACTTCTGCTTCAATAAATCTGTAGTTTGAAAAGGGAAAGACCAGCAACTTTTTTTTTCTTTTTTATGGAAGCTTTCTGACCTGCTGTATTTCAGACGATGTGCTAGTATGAAGGCTTGGATATCACAGAAGTAAAGCTCCTGCTATTACTTCTCAACAGAGATACTAAATCCTTTAGCACTTGAGAGCAAATCAAAGCTCAATTCAAGTGGCAGTCTGAGGCTTTTGCTACTGTGGGATGTGATGTTTCTGAGGCACCTGGTTGTACATGAGGAAGCCACAGGTAAGCTGTGATGGCTGGAATTAAAGGTCTGCTCCAAAGCCTCTTGATTTCAATAGGTCCTCAATTAGCCCTTGTGGTGTACTTTCGTCTTCACGGGGAGTTGGTAAGAGGGTCATAAATAAACCTGGCTCAGACTCAGGGAGCTGCTTTGGATTTGGTTTGTGCAGGAATGAGTGCTTTTACTTTTCCAGCATGATTTCTCTTCTCATAATATATATAGGATGACCAAAATCTGAGTGCCACATTTATGAAAAGGCGCTGTGGGAAGGTATCTTATGGACAGGTTGGTGAGTCAAGCCCTGTGCCTGATCTGTTTGGTGAGCTGCAGATCCTTTTATTCATTGATTGCAGCCTCATGGGAGAGGAGAGTTTATTTACAGGTTACAATGAAATTAAAGCTGGAGAAACAAACCAGCTAAAAAGGCTGCAACAGGGATGGTCATCAGGCTTGGAGGAGCAGGAGGGTTGCACTGTATAGCGGTGTTAGTTGTTAAGGGATTAAGCACATCTTAGTAGGTTAAAGCAGAAAGGTGACGAGCATCTGAAACCTCTTGTGGGACTGGACCTGATCAGCACCTCCTGGATTGAGTTGCAGCACGTGCTTGGTTTATCTGCATGATCAGCACCTGATTCTGCTCTTTGATTATTTACTTGCAAAGTGCAATAAGGCAACATAAGCCTGAAGATTCACTAAATTCCCTGTATTCTCACAGTAAGGTATGGTGAAGCTACAATTTACATGCACACTGAATTGCTATACGGAGAAAAAACCAAACACAACACCTGTTGAAATAGAAGCATAAGAAAGATATATGGTTATTTAGACTTTTGATTAACTGTTCTGTAGTGTTCAATAATAATAAAAAGATGTTACTTTGGGGCTGGGGTAGGTGTATATCTTTTCTACCGGATGGAGGCCGGGGCAGAGGGAGTCTCCATGTATTGGTAGCTGGTTCAGGTGAGGAAATAGTCAACATCGCACTAATTTGCCACTGGAGCAGAAATGTCAGGAGAGATTGTGAAAGGGCACTGATAGGAGCAATTATATTGATAACCTACCATTCCCAGCAGCAGAGAAATCAATCTTGTACTAACAGGACTCTGACAAACTTCTATGAAAATCAGAAAGGAGTCAATATTCATTTTGTGATAGAAATAACTGTAAGGACTTTCTTGGTTTTCCTTTTTAATTTTTTAATTCTTCTTACAAACAGCATGTTTGAAAATGCTGTAAATAAGAGAAATGTGGTAGCATTAGAAACAGTGTACCTGTTGTCCTGCCATTAGTTAACTAGATGTGATCATTGCTCTGTTAAAGGCACACACTCCAACAACTTTACCTATCTGATTGACCCTTTACTCATAGGTGTGTGACAGTTAATAACTTTATTTAGTAGTGAGTTAGAAGTTCCACAAACTTGTCTTACCTTCTTTTCAGTGATGTTACAAAAACTTATACCAGCTCACAATCTTCTCACACTCTATTTTCCAGCCCCTTGATGTGTCACCAGGCATACACTTTGCACTGCATTTCGTTTTGATTTTCACACTGTAATGGATTTTATTTTAGTCCTAACACATATGGAAAGGGAGCATTTGGACCTCAACAGAGCTTTTCATTTTGAAATATAAATGAATTTGTGATTGGGAAGCTGAAATAAAAATGAAGTGTTTTGAATTCACTTTTTTTTTTTTCTTCAGATTTTCAGTTTTGAGATGTTTCTTTTTTAACCCAGTTTTCAGTGGGGAGAACTGTAGAAATGTTCTGACACCCATGAGCTGAAATGGGTTATGCAAACTTGGTGATGGAAATAAGGGAATAAAGTTGACTATCCCATCTGCATTCGGTTGCTTCCTTGTTACTCGTTATGCTGAGAACAAAGCACAATATTGGAAAAAAAGAAAAAAATTGAAGTTAATGTGAAGCCATCTGGATCCTACCAGATTACAAAGGACTGCAAAAATATATAGAGGAAATGGTTAAAAGTCCATGAGCTGAAACCAAATCGCATACCATTAATTGAGAATCTGCCTCTTTCAGCAATATGTGCAAGAAAACCAGAGGCTTTAGAATATATTAGATTGGGAGCATTAAGTTTAACTAGAAATTGTTAAGTGAAATGTTTAATAAAATCTCAGTAAGAAAAGAAAGATTACTTTATTCCTTCAAGCTGTATCACCTAGGAAATGTATATGAACCCAACAGTCTGGGCAGAGCATTGATCGTGTATTGCAAATTTGTGTGATGGAGGTATGCAATGTGAATCTGTACTGCTAGAGAGCCAAACCTGCAAAGGTGCAGAATGCACCAGTTCTTGCTTTGAATAATAACCAAGTCAAAGTCGTGAACTGTGCGAAACACTGCATTTCCACAAAGAGCAGCAAGTGCTAGAGGGTGAGAGGAAAGTTTGCTTTTTCATAATGAGGAAATAATGTAAACGTATGTAATCATTAAGTTGCACAAAGGGACTGACACTACTTGCTCCCTCTCTCACTGTGCCCTTGGAGATGGAATTTAAAAGGATGGTGAAAGGCCAAGGCCAATCTCTTGTAGGCCTCTCTCAGAGCCTGCAAGCTCAAGGACCAGGCTTGGCCTTGGGCTGCAGCAGGGGGATACAGATACAAGGAAAGTGCTTTGGCACCCTGGAAGCACCTGTAACTTAAAAGGTGCCTGTTACAGGTACAGTAGCCTGATGTATAGTTGCAAGAACGCTTTTTCTAGGAGCAAGGTTAGCTAAGGTAAGCTTGATATCCAATATCTACTGCCCTCTCTAATGTTTCATGCTTTGTGTTTCTAATGGTTGAAATTTTAAAATAATCTCAACATGGAGAAATGATAGTGTACTGCTGTGAATGTAGTGCCAAGAAATGTGGATAGCAAAACGCCCTTTGTTCTACAGTGAATGAATTTAAGGAACATATACTTGCTGTAATTAGAATATTGCAACAGTCTTTGCAAGTCTTAATTAGCAGCACCAGATTAGCAAATCAAAGAAAACTGTAATGCCAGCACCTAACAAGCTTCTCGAGTCAAAGGAAGCTAATCCCAAATTACTTACAAATGACTTGCACACTGTGAACAAAGAGCAGGGGAAGCGACTCCAGTGGAGGGAAGATTAAAAAATTTTAAAAAATACTGCACACAAAATGGCCCAAAAAAACATAAAAGCAATTCTTCCATTGCAAATGGGATGAAATTAGTTCAGTTTGCCCTGCAGAAGCTTGTGCACCAGAAGTGCTCTTTGGGTTCACAGGCTGGCCTGGCTCTGAATGGTTTTGAACATCATTGGTCCCATTGGCAAAATGAATCCCATAAATGCAAAAGGTTTATTTTTTTTTTCCTCCTGGATCTTGGATTAACATGAGCAGCCCAGCTGGAAATTTTTCAGGAGTCTAAAATGCCCTACAGTCATGTAAATCAAGTTCATTTACAGCATTTCATTTCTGGTTTCTTTAATTCTAAATTAACCTATCTTCTGAAAAAAAACCAAAACAAAACAAAACAAAAAACCATCTTGAACAAAAGGGACGATGTTTAGGAGCTTCATAATATCCTACTCTTTCAACTTGAATATTTTTTTGAGAGAGAACTTGCTCTAAATGACTGTCTCTCCAGGAGAAGATGAGGATTAACAAAGTGTCATTTTCTGGTGGAGAAACGTCTCATTGTAAAATTTCCAAGAGTTTTTGCAGTGAATGATGCTTCATAGGAAATAATGCATCGTGGTTTGGCATCTCAGTACATTTTTAATGCTTTCAGTGAAGCAAAATGTGTGTTGAACTGGGTCATGCCTGGAATACTCTGTGTCATGTGAATGTTCCTGTTGCATATAACCGTAGCTCTTGTGTTTTTTCTTGTAGATATTCCAGAATTCTTTGGAATTCTTTCTTTTTGACTGCATGCCAAAATATAATTCTTTGAAACTTTAAGTTTAGAAGTTGGGGTTTTTCCACCTTTCTTCCAAGGGAGGCCAACGTTGCCATACATAGCAGCAAAGTTTATCTGACAGCGACTGGGTGTAGGACTGGAAGCGCAACAGCAGCACAGTTAATTTGGTAGAAAAGGCATCACCAGCTGGGCTCTAAACTTAAGGCCTGCTGACTTGCCAAGCAGGTTGCAAACCCTTTTTATAGAAATCTTAGTGTCCGGCAGAAAAATGACAAATACATTTTCAGCGTCCCCATGAGGTGCACAGATTTCAGCACACAGAATACCTTCATGTAGCGAAATAGGTCTCTGGGTTTCCTTAGAGCAGTGGGACTCTGCTCTTTCATGCTTCATTCTTTTGTGCACGTCTTGTTCCGTTATTACTGCTCCTCTTTCTTTTTTTTTTTAACCAGGGATGTTTAAGTTCTGGGAAGGTAGTCCTCATATTTGGCAGCACCAATTCCTGAGATATGTAGCCGACTGAGTATGCTATATATGATGAATATCTTTTATTCTATATATATATTTATATTCTTTATAAAAATATCTTTTATTCATATAAAAATCTAGCGTTAGAGGTTTTTGAGACTAATAGTTTATTCTACCACCAAAATAATCCTTAATTTATTTTACTCTTCCCTAAAATAAAGTTCACTGATGCCTGTGCTCATCAAATTGTTAAATGAGTTTGTCCATTAAATATGAGTCTTATTTTAGAAGACACATCTTGCATTGTAGTCTTTTATGTTTATTACACTGTCTCTTAAAGGGAAGTCTGGCCTGCCTTGACTTCCAAAGAAGAGTTATACAAAGAGTCATGAAAAGACATAGAGTATTCTGTTGTTTGTGTGTGTTTGGTTTTTGTTTGTTTGTTTGTTTTAAATGTAAACTTGGTTCTTATATCTTGTTCTCGTGCACAGAAGCTCTGAAATTCTTGACTGAAGACCAGGCTGTTAAATACAGAGACATTGCTCTGGTTTGAGGCTGAGGATAAGGTATCTCTTATCTTCCACTGTTGGTTGCAAATGATGTTTGGCATTGGTTAACTTTCCATCAAAGGGAATTTTTTTGGTTTGTGCTGACAGATTTGTGGTGTTACTGAAGCACTTTTTAGCACTTTACAGACTGTATTTTAACTCCTGTAAATTAAAAAAAAATATATATATAATAATAAAAAAAAAGGAATCCACTGCCTAATCCAATCTCCTGCAGATTCAAATCTGAGCTACAAACTCCATCCAAAGACCTTAGACGTTGTGTTAGACCTTGACCGGTGTTAGACCTTGACCCCCTCTTAAATAAAGAACCCTTCTATGGTTTTGGTAGAGCATCTCCATTTAACTTTTGGAGCACAGGTATGAAAACCACTTAATAACCTCCTGCCCACCTGTTGACACTGACCGTTTCTGCTCTCATACAGTACAGGGAGAGTAGTAACACCCTTGGAGGATCTGCAGTTTGTGGTGTACCAAGAATCAACTCTGAAGCAGATATAGAGCAATTCTCCACTTTTTATATAGCCTTATGATGAAATCTTCCTGCCCAGATTTGGACTAAATATTCTTAAATATCTCTTGTTTCTGTTTTAAGAAAGGGTCATTTACTTTTCTTTCTGAAACGGCTTTCAGAAAAGTCAACCATATGCCTCATTGCTTATAAGACTAATAAATACCTCTGGACTTTGGCAAATCCTTAGCTAAATGACTCCAGGGTCAATTTCCTCTAATAGATTTAGTCACTTGGTGCATGCTAATTTCTGAAAGAAAAATAACAAAGGTGATGTATATTGAAGAGTGACTTTCTAGTGGCTTTCATGAGAGTGAAACATCTCACCACACATCCAGAGCAGGGGCTCTGAGACCTGTTTGACCTGTCTTTATCTGACCCTTCATAAAAAGGGTTCTTGGAAGTGTGGCAGATGGTGGTGAATTAAATGCAAATGGACACTAACTGGATTGATCCCTTCTGGTGTGCACAAGTCAAGTGCCCACCATGGATTGTTACCAGTTCTGTCATGTTTTTAGCCTGAGTGTTGAGGCAAATCAGAGCAAGCTCACCACATATGCCTCACCTATACCTAAGAGCAGGGTCTGAGCTTCGTGTCCCCTTTTCCTGTCCCTCTCCTGCCTTAGGAGTTCACCAAGCCTTGCACTTACCCTTTGGTCAAAGTAAAAAAGCATGTGTTTCAGCTCTCTGTGTCTCAGTCGTTCCTGCTTTTCTTGACCCGGTTAAGCCCTGAACTTTTACTTGAACTTGCAAATTCTCTTTGAAAGGCAAGAACAAAAGCAAATTGCTTGCTCTTTCAGCTGATGAGCTGAAGAGTGACAAATGGCTGCGTTTACTGAGAAAGCTTTCATATTTTGCATTTGATGGTGCTGTCAGATGTTTTGTCAAGAATGACTTAGAGTTTCAAAGGTGCTTGTGGAACTGATGGTCAACAATTGTTAAATAAAATGGAATGTCAGTCAGTGAGGCAGCACTTCAAAGTGGTCTTTCTTGGGCATAGAGAGATGAGACTCCAGTTGAGGTGCTCCAGAGGTCCTCCAGCTCTGACCTTGTAAGCTAATTAGTAATAAAGGATTCAGGATCTTTCCTTTGTGTTCAAACTTTTGTTTCTCAGTCTAAAGCAACACTTAATGAACAGCAACATAAAACAGAGAGAACCACTGGGACTTGAGGGAACATTTCTGAATTTCTGTGCAGAGACCAGAAATACTTCCCTCATGTTTTTCCTTTTTGAAAAAGGACTCCAGAGGTAACAGCTCCTGCAGAGGTCAGTGACAGTGGGTCAGTGCTTTCAATGCCTGAGTGTCGCTAGACCTAGTCCAAAATCCCCTGGTGCAACTGAGGTATGTCAGTGTGTGCAGATTCATTGGGATATAATTGTCCCAGGGAAACATTTTTGGTTGATGAGAGGTTGAAAAAGTGCTCTCTGGTCTCTTACCAGTATGTGTTGCTACATATGACCTGAAGATAATAAAGAGAGGACTCCTTGGAGGCGCCAGCTCCAAGACTTCCTCACTAGCTGTCTGAGTCCTCTCACTCCATTGGTGTGTTGAGGGGAAGGCAAAAATCTAAAAACTCTGAGAAACATTGTATCTGGGGCTTTGGGGTCCTGAACCATTTGAGGTTCCCAACACTTCCAAGCTGGAATTAAGCAAAATGTTGCAACTACCCAACTCTCTGGGTGTTATCATTCTCTGCACAGCTCCCAGATATGTTTAGAAAAATAATTTCAGGCTCTTCTGGTTTCAGCTTTGTCCTCTTTCTTGTTTAAAAGGCCCAAGAGCTGAATTAACTTCCAGAATCTTCAGCGTGAATTCAGCCTCTACTACTGCTGTAATCACCAGACGAGGACCATGTGACATGAACCCTTGGTCTCACGTGGGTTTGCTCATAACAATCATAACAATAACCATTGTCTCATCTCATGCAGATTGGCTTTTTTGGCTGGAGTATCATTAGAGAACTACGAATAACGAATGAGTCCAGGAGATTAGTTGTTCTTTCCTCCCTGTTACAGGACAAGTCCAGATAGAAACAGAGTGTCTTCAGTGAGGCAGCAACACCTGCTCTCTAGATAAATTGTTTCAGCTTTGAAAGTTGTCAAACCAGAACTCACGACCAACACAGAATCCAAATAGACCCTTTGCACAGGCTGCAGATGTAAAATAAACTGGGGGGTGAAAGGTGCCAAGCAGTGGAAAAGAACCAAGAAAGCTTGCAAGTTCTCATGCTATGGTCAGTGCTGGGCAAAGCGATTCTTCCTCTTCCCCATCCTCTCATCTCTGACCTGAGATTGACAGTGTTATATCTTATAATGATATTGTAAAGGAAGAATTGCCCAATTGTAGAACGATATCAGAGAATTCTAAAACAAATAATAAATTATAACACTAGGAACACTAGCTATAATATCTAGGAATGTGTTTGTTTAATAAAGGACAGTATCTTATTTCCCTAATGAGTTTCCCAGGTATTTCCGAATTTGTCCCTGGTAGGACCAGTTGCATTAGAAATAAGAGCTATATACTGTTTCTGATTTCCAGTAACATGCCATATGTAAACAACGAACATTTTCTTCAGGAGATTTTGGAGCAAAGACATTGATGTGACAGCATTAAATGGGATGAAGAAATATGGGTGTTTATTTTGTCAACATTGAACTGTGGTGCCCTGAATAGCTTGAGTTGCATACATATCTTCACTGGTTACATGAGCAATTTGGGCACCTAGTTTTGAAACTATGCACAGGATGATTGCTTCCAAGACAGTGAAGAGACCCTGAGCTACACTGTAGCAGTATTAGTGTGGTGTATGATGGAATGATTTTTGGTCTCTCACTTTTCTCTTAAGGTACTGCTGTTGTGGATGGGTAGAATGGATTTGTGGTTATTTCCTATTATTAAAGATAGGTTATATGCTACCTTCATTAGCCTTAAAAATTATGAAGAAGGCTGAAAACGTAAGGAAAAGGTTTGAACAGTGCTTTGAACTGTAGGTGGAAGTGACTAGAGCTAACAAAAATGAAGATTAATATAAATGTGTGCTGGTGGCACAGGGGTATCAAGGAGGTGAGGTGAGGAAAAGTAAAGAAAAAAAGGATGTGAGCTACCCAGTCTGTGTAGAAATATTCCAAATCTAAATACATTTATAGAAATAGTAATAATTTTTTTCAACTGTTCTAAAAAATGTACAGAAAACAGGAAAATTCAAAGATTAGAGCTAGACTTCAAGAATTCCTCAAATGAAAGGCTAAGCTTTGTAAGCCAAGAAAAATATTGTATGCTAAAAATACATATTCATAAAAGGATGCATAGCAAACCTAAGCACACTGTACAAAATAAACACTAAAGCACTATTGACTCTAGTAATAATTGAAGCAGTGTGCTTCAAAGGAAGTAAAATGCTAGGGAAGTCAAAGCTCAATTTGAACTGCTAAAATAAAGAGGAAAAAAAAAATCAATTTATAGGAAAATACAAGGCAAAATAAGGAAGATTGCATTTGCCAAACTTGACAAAGAACATATTAATAGTTGGCACAGCACAATGCAGTGCCATGGCAGAGCTCCCAGTCAGCTCCAGGTGAGCTGGCACCCCAACACTGACCAGTGCAGGGGTGGGAAGTGGTGCTGGGGTGAAGCAGAGTCCCTTTGCAAGGGCTGCATCCAGCACAGATGTGGTTTAAGCACTTAAAAATGCCCTGAAGGATAAACAGGAATATTTCTGTGAGAGTGGGAGCTGGAGAGTTTAGTCTTGGGATAGAGATAATTTTGCTGTGATTATGAACAACATGGAGAACCCACCAACTGACCTAGGAAACCACTTGTGTTGGACGTGAAACAGAACTTGCAACATAGACTGAGGTGGGATCAGTCAGAGTTCCCAATCGTTCAGGACCTAGGCACATAAATAAATATTTTTATTGAGAGCTGAAAAACATGCTCTCCCTTCCTGATTCTGCTCCAAAGTTAATATGAGCAAATGACTCCAGATGTTGTCTGCGCTGGAAGGAGCTTTGATGTTCCTCTATCCGTTTTAGGAATGGAAGGTATCATGTTGGCAGGTAATATCAACACTGAAGCTGCTTAGCCTCTTAGGCTACATCTTGTAAAGGATGATACTCATGTCTGGGCTAATAGATGAGCACTTCTCAAACATCATAATGCTGGGGGGCACCTGCAGCAGAGGAACAAAATTTTTCCTCGTTATTGTGTGTATGGCAAGATACAGACAGTGTGGCCTGTGCAGAGGTGTAAAGAAAAATTTCTTTTTCTTCCTTCTTTGAACATGCTGTTATTTCCTGATTGCCTTTACTTTTCATAACATTTTGAAACTTGTTATGGGCTGTATTTCCTTCTTGACAAGAAGCCCCAGGCTATGTTATTCCTTGTGATACACACATTGCTCACCAAGACTATGACAATATGTTTTGATCGCCTGCTTTGCTCACAGTTATGTTGTGTTCCCTTGCAGAAGCGGCAGGGCAGGCCAGGGCATGGGCACTGCTTTTAACTCAGGGCACCTGGGCATCTCCAGGGCCTGCAAGGATGAATAAAAGGAAAGACCGTGGGGATGGGAGGCACACTGCAGAGCTGGGTGTTTAACTTTTACTGCAGATTGTGACCATGAGGACGAGAGGGCAGACAGGACACTGGCTTCAGAGTTGATAGCAGGAATTTATTAGGGTTCAAAATGTTGTGCCTAGTGATTCAGGAAGTTATTAAACAAATAAAACCATGTAATGAATCTGCCTGAAAAGACACAGGAGGTGGGAGGACAGGTGGTCAAGTTTGTCTGTATTTGTTTATTTTTTCCTCTCTTCTATGGTCTACATTACTTTAAGTTATGTGTATGTCAAAAGTTATTTTAGTTTTTTGCTAAACTCAACAAAAGATGTTTGCAATCGTATCCATTTAACTCTTTGAGCCAACTCAGGACCATGGTAAATACATACATTGTTAAAAGCAGTCACTCTTTCCAGATGTCAAAAAAGTTTATTTGGAACTAACTGTAATATTATATATAGCTATGATAATGCTCAATAGTGCTTGACTGCTAGTAATGTGGAGTAAGTTGGCAATGAGAGATGAAAGAAGAAACATACCAAGCAGTAATACCAAGCAGAACAATATGTGAAGAAATCAATATTTCCCATTTGTGCAGCTCCCATAAAGGGAAAGAATGACAGTGGTTTTATCAATTATCGTAAAGTATTCAAAGGAAGTCATGAAGGAATTTGCAGTGATAGAAAAAAAGCAGGCTTGATGTTGCTCATTTCAGCACCGTAGGTGATCTACAGCTAGAACACATTGGAAAAGAGTCTGCCGTGCTACTTGTTCATCTCACCAGGTCCCTGACTTGGTCTCCAACTGAGTCCAAGCTCATTTTGTTCTTATGATTACATGATCAAAGCATGAACCATTTTAGAAAGTTTAATGTAGCAATAAGAGAACACTTGCCACTACAGAGATCAGGTACACTGCATTCCCAGTGAATTTCAAGAATGTTAATACCATAGATTGTACAAAAGTTAAAAATCAAGGGTCTTTGGTCTTTGTTAAATTATATATATTTCCTCTCTGATTTCAGTAATAAATTAGTAGAATATGGAATTTGTATCGTTAAGAACTTCTAAGGAAGCACTCAGCGCAAAAGTATTCTCTTAAAAGGAATAATGCAACAGCCTTTTAAAAATCACTGGCAGAGCTTCAGGACAATGGGTTGTCCCAGGCATTAGCAGATGAGCTGCAGTCAGAAGATGGCAAATAATTCAGTGATCTTTGCAAGTGAATACATCTTAGAACATGTGTATAAGACAGACAGTAACATACTTTTCCACAATGCCTGGCTTAGATTCTTTACATTATGGAAAGCTGAAAGGAACAGGGGCATTTAGTATTCCAGATCATTTTTGCAAATCTCTGCTTTTGTTAAAATACAGCTCAAGTGTAAGTAATTGGAATAAGTCACCTCATTCATAGCTGTTGATTGCACAGTGAAAATATCTGATGATGGATGTATGAATGTAACCTGGGACAGAGGAAGAATTGCCCAAGAGAAATGTAGCAACAACAAATATCAAATTTTGACAGCTTGTTCTCTTTTGCATTTCTGTCTGAGACAAATGTGAGTTCAGAAAGCTTGGAACCTGTCTAATCACGCTTTTCTTTTTACTCCAAATCTAGAAATTCCTAAAGAAGTTTGTCGGGTCATATAAATTGTCAGGAAAAAAATATGCCCAGGTGCAGATTTCTTAAAGTTTGCTCAGAAAATTAAGAAAATGAAGACATGAGTTTTAGAAAGCATTTTGTTCCTGCCATGTTTCAATATATAGATTTCCATGTATATAGGATACATCTGCAAAGACTGTAATAACTAGTATATCATTTTTACAGTACAAACTCTTCCTTGTTAGATTAGAAATAAGTTACCCAACATCCTGCCTTAGCCATGTTGGCAACATGAAAGACATTACTAAAGTGTCTACTTTCTCAGAAGAACTGTGCAAACTGTTCAGGGTGTATTAGAGTTTAAAAAAAGAAGTTGAAAGCACTTCTAATGGAAATCAGTTCATTTTTTTTCCTCTGCTCCAGAAGGGCTGTTTGAAATGGCAGCAACCTTGCACTGATGTTCTTGGCTGAGATAGGGGTGACTAAAGAAATCAAGTTCTTATGTCCTAAACTATTACTGAAGTAACACTGATAGTATGCATGAGTGAATTGTTGTTCTAAGAGTCATATTAATTAAAAACTAAACAAAAAAACAAAAGGGGCACTTAACTTCATTTAAATAAGACCTAACCACTTTTATGTCAAACAGAAGTGTGGGGAAAGGGATGCTCTGGGCAGAAGATTGAAGAAAGCCTGTTGCACTTAGTGGCAGGTCTCTGCCTTCCCTTGCAGGAATCTCTTGTGCTTCCAAAGACCCCGGCTGGGAGCAGAGCTACTGCACACATCACTGTTGGTTTCCTCTTCAAGTAACCACAGGACTGGTGGTAAGGATAAAGGTGCCACTAATTTTCCTTTGAACAAGAGTATGTCTTTTTGTATCTTTTTCATGTAAGCAAAATATGCAGACTGCTATTGGCTTTGTCAAGTACAGCAATGCAATGTTGATCTTATGCTCTCGCCCAGAGTTGTTTACACACATTGATAGGCTTCAGTAGTCCCACTCTTGGGCTAATTTCTGCCAAAATGAAGGCAATCTGATCTACATGCACACAATGAAGCCAAATTAGGCCCACTGTGCTTTTCTTTATCCATTTTGGATGTAACCCACAGTAATAGTTTTTTTTTTTTTTTTTTGGTCTATATTGTACTAATATCACATTTCTGGAAAAGAGCTATTAGTATCAAAACAACCACATTCATGTAGTTGCTGAAGATGCACAGGTTACCAGTGTATCCTCCAAAGTAATAAATGGGATAATTAAGGAAGTCAACCACAGGAAGAAGCTGTGGGGAAGGACTTGTCTCTGGGTCTCTGAATTGTCTCCAAGGCTCTCTGACTTGTCTCCAAGGCTCTCTGCAGGCTTGGAGGACTTCTTTGGCTCCCTGCCTTTTCCCCTCCTCTGTTGTCTGGTTAAATGCTAACACCACCCAAGGGGATGTTTGGGCTGTTTCTGTAAAGAGTGGGCTCCTAATGTGTGGGAAAGTGGTTGTGCTGAGATTTGACTCCGAGCCGGGGACTGGAAGTGCTGCTGGTGGGAGTTACTGGCAGATGTCCCCTTGGCTGGGTCTGGCCTTTCTGCTCTCAACACTGCAGTGTTGCAGTTGTGTTGTTGTGACATCATCTAGAGATTAAAGATGTATTGTGGCAAGACTTGCAAAACACATGGTGAGAAAGAGCCTCCTGAAGAGCTTGATTCTAAATAAGAAAAACTGATGAAGAGTAAGAAAGGACACAGAGGGACAAAGCCTTGCAAAAGGTCACACAGCAGGGTCAGTGGCAGATTTGTCAATTGGAGCTGGTCAGAAAAGTCAATCTTTTTCCCAGCAAATGTTCTCCTTGAAGGCAAAAAGTAAAATTACAAGAGCTTTCAAGTAGCTTGCTGGAAGCTAAACAACCTGACTCTTCGACTCCTCAGCTCTCTGTGGTCTCTTGGCTGTTGGATAGGTATCCGAACATTGATTGGGAACAGAACATCTCACTCTGCTTAAATATGTAGCAAAAAGCATATGGCAGGAACACTTAGAGCATTGCTATTTATCAAGCAAATCTCTTCACAGATGTCAAGAGTACTCACTGAATACTCAATATATTGATTACTGTGTTTAGTAAATCATATGTTAGCTGGCTAAATGCATATTTTATTATAGGCGAGGAAGTATTTTCTTGCTGGGAACTGTCTGGCTGTAAGGCGAGTGTGATTCTATTTCTAGATGTTTCTGTTGAAGATATTCATAAGTGGAGTTAGCATTACCAGAAAAATAAGAACTAAACTAACAATATATGGTGACACCAGAGCCAAGGACTTCGCTACCTGGCATTCATACATTTACTCAGAAGAGTTAGAAGAACAAAAGCACTCTAGAGAGGTGGGGCAAGGAAATGCACTAAAGTCCAGGAAGTGTGCCTCCATGTTAGGTGAGCAGGTTTCACCTACCTGTGCTACATTGACCTGGGACTTTTCCCACAGCTGTGCCTGCCTAAGGACCTTGCTAACTATGCTTAAGAAGGGCCAGGAGAATCTCACTGCTGTGCAGGCTGCTCTAAGCAATCCATTATTTCCAGGGTTTCTGTCACCTTACCCCAGCTGAAATCATCTGACCTGCAGGAAGGCTTGTGTGTAAGTTCTCACTGCAGCTCTCTGCTTTTGGCAGCCTTTCTGCAGCCACCCACCGCTGCTTTCTTAGAGCAGACCTTGTCCACCCACCCACCCCACAGTAGCTGACCCAGGAGTCAGGGCTTTTTGCCAGTGTATGGCTCCTAATTCTTGCCTTGCAGCCCACAGAAGAACCTCTTGCAGCCCTGCCTGCTGCTATGTTTCAGCTGGTTTAGGAATCAGCTTAAATCTGTACTACAAATATAAGGTGCTCCTAGATGGAGTTTGTGACTTATTCTCAGTTTCCCAAAGCTGCTGCAATAGATGCATTCCCATCTGCACAGGGACTCCGTCCTTCTGTGTTTTTAAAAGGCTCTGTTCTCTGTTATGTTACCAAAGGCGTTAACTGACTTCCCCAAGTTGTCCTAGGCTGACATCTGCCCATGTTAAACAATGATTTAACTTTATATTTTGCTCACGCATATAGAAACATAGCCCCGTAAAAAGTACAGTACTTCTATCAAAGGCATATTTCAGCTTTTTCCGTTCTTCTTTCATCTTTCTTTTTGTCTTCTGAGAAGCCACTAAAAATCAATAGCTCTGCTTTAAATTTAAGCTTTTAAAGGCATCTAGTTGTGTTGATACAGTGTTTGATAACAGATATTTGTGCTAAGGAAGTCAGTGAAAATATACTTCAGGATGATGTTTCAGGCACATCTTTCAAGCATTATGTCACACCTTATGCTAGGCTATAAAATGATTTTGAATTGAAACTATATTCTGAGTGGCAAGAAATGTGTTGTGTGGTGTGTGTTGTTGTTTTTCTTTTACTTTGAACACACTTTGCTTCAAAGTCTGTTCCTCACTCAGGTAATTCCAGAAGACTGTATGACCACTTTTCAAGTAGTTTGTAACAGTTTCTATCGGGGAGCAGAAGAACTTGCTTAGTATCTTTGTTTCTTTTGGAAGACCAAGCAGTAACTTACCTCTTCACTGAGGAAGAAGTCACTGGGAATTTTTATTTTCCTTCTGGTGCTCATCCTTGCTTCTCAGAGTATTTCATGGACAGCTGTTCTCAGCCATCTGTTGCACAGTCTGTGGTGCTGCTTGAGTACATATGGATTAAGAGACGGTAGTTGGGATTCAGTGGCTTGACTGCAAGTCTGGTGCTGAGCTCATGAGAACTGCCTCCAGCTGAGCCATAAGTGCATGGCTGGCAGTTTAGAGCTGGGTTTGAAAAATGGATGGATGGATGGATGGATGGATGGATGGATGGATGTAGCTTTGGATGCAGCAGTCCTCTGTCTGGTTTCCACAAGCTTTCAAAGATAGTGTGCTTTATATGAACTAACTCAATGGCCTTTCTAGACTCGAGGCAAACACTTGATTTAACATGTGTACATGCTCTGTCACAGAATAACTGACTTGTGGTAGTATGACCAGAGTGTTGCCAGGTTTGGATTTCTAGGCAGAAATTTGCATTTGGTTTGGAGGAATTAACAAATTTCCCCAGATTAAGAGCAGCAGCAAGCAGAGGCTAGTTGTTTGTCCCAAGAAACGCATGGCAGGCAGAAGCTCTGCCTGTCCTGTCTAAGCCAGCTCTTTCTGCCCCAGGGGCTGGAAGAAACTTCCTGTGGTCTAAAACTACTGCCCTAGATAGGAGATGTGTCCTGTTTTCAACACTTGTTTCCTTTTCAGTCTCCTGTAAGGACGATTCGCGTTTCCCTGAGTTGCTTCTGCTTTGACAAGGGTTGTGGGGATTTCTGAAAGACCATCTTTCCTAAACACTGCTGTTGTTTAGGACTAACAACCACAGACTCTGATCACAAGCTGGGTCAGGTTAATCTGGCTGACCTCTTCTCAGTACGTTGCCTTAACAGCAAGGAGGTGTTTCTTCTTTCTCATTAGATCTTTTAGTTAAGTTCTGGTACCTCAGTAGCTTGCCCTGATGAGCAAAGCAGTGGCTGCCACTGCTGACAGACTTTCTTGGATTTTAGAAAAGTTCATGGAAGTGCTAAAGCTATGAAGAATTCTTTTAAAATCAATGAGTCAGACAGAATAATTAGCATGAATACAGTCAGTGTTTACAGATACATTTATATGCAGAAGTTATTTTGGGCCACTGTCGTATAAATAACAATAGAATAACTAAAATGTTAACATTCTTTCAGTGTTCTCCAACGCATTTTCCATCTTGATGGCTACACTTGAGATCAGGGCAAGTACAGTCATAAGGGGAAAACAGACAACAGAGTTCTAAGACCCAGAAATGCAATGGAAATGTCTGGGGTGCAGACTACAATGTAGTTTAGTTTTGAACTTTGAGCCCTGGATAAATTAGCCGGTGCTAAGCTTCTTGATTCCTGCCTGGTTTGCACCAGATCTGTTAGGTGAGGCTGGGCACTTATAAACTAAACTGTAGGCAGGACGGCTTACTTTGCTACCCTTCTGCGTCTGAATGGGAACACAAATAGCAGCAGGAAATAGATGTGGCTGCAGTACAAAGCACACGAAAGAGGCAAATTGCAAGTCCTTTCTGTTTCTAACTTCTGAGCTCCCCTATTTAAATAACGATGATTAAGCCTCGGGAATTGAATGTATCTCATGGCCAGACCAGTTACAGCGTCTTTAGACTTCTAGTGGAAAGGTGTGATGTTCAAACCTATGCTCCAAGAATGCTCGGGAACTTTATTACTCAGCTTACAGTGAGATCCCGAGTTACTGGATGAGCTGCGCTTTATTGTGACTACTGAAGAGACTATTAAAACCAGATAGAAAGAAAAAGCCCTGCTCAGCCTGGCTACAATCTCTTTAAAATTACCCTCACAAATTCCCAGTCCTGGAGCCGGCTGGAGCCCGGTTGGGGCTTTTGCAGGTGTCAGAGCAGCCTCGCGACAGCCCCACGTCCTCTGCCAGGCACCAGTTTCTCCTGCCCTGAGAATGGGTGCTTGCATTTCTTTTTTCTGTGTTATGGAAGTGAGTGGGCTCAGGACCCAGAAAGCACCATTCCAAATATCAGTAAGTTTTGGAGATAATACCTAATATTTAGTATGTTTGGATATTCTTGAGCCATATCATCTGCTTTTCCAAGGGTAGAGTGTGGGTATTTTGTTGTTGTGCCTTTTTTTTTTTTTTCTTTACACTTTGGGGGTGTGCACTTAAAAAAAAAAAAAAAAACACGCAACAAAATAAACACAAACAACAAAAAAAACCCACCTCCAACACACACCAAAACAAAATTTTTTTTCCCCTAGTCTAGTATAAATGTTATTTTCCCCAGTTTTCTCAATTCCCTACTGTTCTTCCTTGCCAAACAACAATTTTTATATGTCTTGCTTTAACTTCTGTTAAAGCCATGAAACTCAGCCATGTTTCTTGTTGTTTTCCTTCCTCCTGTTTCCCAAGGAGTTTAGATGCATATACCTAAATCATAGATGATGAGAGGTTGCTGTGACAGATGTTTGAATGAACCCTCTTCCCAGGTGTTTCCAGATTTGTAGTCCAGCACCATCAGGGCTCTGCTCAGTTCTCTTGTTGTGCCGTTTCCTGTTGTTTCACTTAAGCTGGAAATTATAATAATAAAAAAAAAGTCCTAAAGCAGCCAGCCAGCTTGCATGTGGGGTGGATTGTGGCTGTCTCAGTTGACAGGTGATGGAGATCAAGAGGCAAAGCACGTAATAAGAGATGGCAGGTTGGAGGAAAAAGTCCAGGATTAGACATCACATTTTGAGAAGAGTGGGGGAATAGTCATAATGAAAATGACGGAAATTACTTCACATGCTCGTGTCTTGGATGCTGTGCTGCCCTGGCATGTTAATCCTGAGCTGCCTCCCATTGCTAACATAAAGGACACACACATTGGATTTAAATGGTCAGCCAAGATTCATCAAGGCGTATGAACGATTGACCAGTAGGTTTCAGTCCATGCCAACATGCCACAGATTACAGCCAGATTAGTTCTTCATATCAGACTAGATCGTACTGTGAAACTTCCCGTCCTCATGTGTTCCTGCTGTCCAGTTCTGTGAACTGAACATTTCCTCTCCCTATTGAGGGAAGGTGTTATCAGCTGGCTCTTTAGCCAGCAGCTCAGTTTTTCTAGGGCTTAATTGCCTTGGCTGCCTGGCCAGGCTGTCTCACTGTCAGCCTGGGCAGAGGCAGTGCTTTACCAGGTCTTTTATTTATTTAGCTGTTGGATACATCGTGCTCTTCTTTTATTACCTGTCACATCTTGCCCCTTGTTGCTTTATGAAGAGCCTGTTCCCCAGCAGGACCCCAGACTCTCTGGCAGGAAGATGGAGGTTTCACTCCCCACAGCAGTCAGGAGAACAGTAGGAGCATTGGTGCATATTTGACATTTCTTTCTTTCCCCCCACTGGCTGCATATATTATATCTTGAAAATCACTGGGCAAGGGCACAAGAGCCCAGTTAAGCATGTCAGTGATTTCAGAGGTAGTAAGCCAAAACATGAATACTGACAGCTTAAGCAAATTGCACCTGTGAACTTCTTGAGAAAGACTTCCACTAGGGACACAGAATTAACAATCAGCAAAGAGTGCTGATGCCTATACCTGCACTCTTTGATTTATGGGTATTTTGGCAACAGTGGCAGGTCTCTTCAGTAATCAACATAGGTAAGCAAAGGGTATTATTTCAGTATTGCAACTGACAATTGTGAAAAAAAAAAACCACCACCACCACACAACAGGAAATGTCTTTATGTATATGGCAAGTATCGCAAAATGCAGTTCAAATTGCAAACCCAGCATCAGCAGAAACCACATCATTGACTGGAGTGCTACTCTCACTAGAAATAAAATTATGGACAACTTAACTGCTGACATGCACTCTGCAGAGTCACTGACCTAGCGGAGTCTGAATTGAAAATGTTACCAAGGTAAAAAGGTGCCAGATGACTAATTTTACATGTGCCTAAGTGGCTGTGTATGGAGCAAACTGGCAGAGAAGCTGGCAGCCAGCATTAGACTCTGTGGGTTGGATTCATCTCTGCCTGCCTGCAAGTGCCTGAAGAACAGCTGGAAATCTCTTGAGAGCCTCTGGCCATGGGAAAGAAAACTCTGATGGAGTTCAAATTGTTTTCTTCAAATGAGTCTCTTTTGGGTGCTGACTTTATTATTTCTGTTTCTTCAGGAAGGAACAAAAGTATGTAGAGAACCCATTCAGATGGAGGAATCTGTATTTAGACAAAGGAATGGCACCCTGTGTGCCTGCAGCTTCCCTCAAAACAGTGCCAAACACCAGCTCCTGGAGACCTGAGCCTTTGTTTGACATCTCAGTGAGAAAAAGTACCTGAGAGCCTTTAACTTTAGATAAATTCATGTATCAAGAATTGTCCTCGCTGCCACAGTTTTGCTAACTGAAAGTGGACTGGTTTGTAATTATTTAAAAACAACAACAAAAAAAACCCAAACCAAAACAACAAACAAACAGAAACACACACAAAAAACCCCACACATTTTTGTGTACACACTCATTGTCTTCATCTTTCTTCTCCCATGGTTGTCCTATAGTTGTGGGGTAAATTAAAATTGAGCAGGGATCAATAGCTTCCTTTTTGACACTCTCCTGATTCATCTTCTTGGGATTTGATTTTTTAAGTATCTTCAGAAAGCTGGTATTTTTCTGATAAACCCAGCTTAAACATAATTTTTCTTTCTTTTCCTTTTGGATTTTTCCCTCCTTTAGATAACTGTAATTATTAATGTTCAGAATAGACTCTGTTTGATCCTAGATTGTTGATAAACCTGAGATTTCTAACCATGTGAACATTCAGAATTGTACCTAGAAGGTTTTCACCTTTGGGAAAGGAAAAGCTATAATTTTCCAATGGGATAGCACTTTCTTCAAGCTATAATTTTCCAATGGGATAGCACTTTCTTCAAGCTCTGGTGGGTCATGAGTTCTGAGAAAGAAGCAGCTACAGTAGAGATGTTTTAAATTTTCTGTACCTCTGTGCACAGTACAGTACGGCTTATTTTAATTAAAATCTAGTTTACAGTTAGAAGGATAGAAGAAATGGTCTCCCTAAAATTTTTTAAGACTCTCTAAAAAGTGTCTTATATGGTTTTTCCCTTCCTGTAAAATAAGTTACATATGTAGAATATATGGCAATCTCATATAAAAATGTTTTATTGGCACTTGCTGTAATGACTTTCATAACTTATTCATGAGTTCACTGCTCACAAGTAATTTGGTCATCCAAAATACAGGCCCATAAAACTTTTATTTCTTACCATGCTGTCGTGTCTTCTGCACTTTGGGTGGGTAGATAAACAGAGGCTTACCAGAAACAAGTTGTAGATCCTTTAAGGGAAGAATTAAAATAAAAGTTCGGCTGTAATGAAGAGGGAAGTGATTAGCTTAAGATAACCTGGTAAAAACTACCAAAGCCAAAACAAATGTGTTCTGTTTTTGATATGATAAAATTAATATATCTTTTTAAATTGTCTAAGGTTATATGCACTTATGGATCAGAGGCAGATGCTAGTGATGTTTCCTGTTTATTCTTGCAGGTCTCCCTTTTTTTTGAGCTGAGTGAGCAGCAGTGGGACAGTAGTTTTTGTATAATTATAGCTGTATTACACTGGATTTCTTTATGGTCTCTGAAGGTGTACAGGAAGAAACACTTTCATGCAGTTGGAGAATCTATCAGATATAAATCTAAAATTGGGCTGTCTACATACAGAGAAAGCGATCTCTTATAAATCTAGTTTGACACGATTCCCTATTTTTAGCTTTGTAGTACAGTATCATATGACTAAGTGCCCCGAGGGTACCTGCTGCTCTCACAAAGGAGGAGGGCTCCTACCTCCGAAAGGCAGGCTCATGTTTGTTATGCTATTCAAGAAATATAATGAACTCCTGACTAACATGATATTTTATATCCAAGAGAACTTTTAGGTACTTGAGCTTGGAGATAACATACTGTTTACCACTTATTTCATTTCTCTGCTACTTTAAATCTGTGGCATGAAATTTATCATCTTGGAGACTGCTTTTCTGTCATACTACTTATGCTATATATGTCCTTTTGTTGCAGTATGTGAAGACCTATGTTTATAGACTCTTCTCTTTTTTTTTTTTTTTTTTTTAGAGCATATATGGTGCGTTTTGTCCTACCTAGAGCAGAGTGGATGTCTCCTCTGCCTGCCAGCCTCTACCCATTTCTTAAGCAGAGGCTGTTCCTTCTGATGTGAGGAGCATGACTGTGTGCCTGGTGTGTTTGTAATAAAAATTTTGACCCTCTAGCACCTGGGCAGAGAGCTAGCCCTTTCTCATGAAAATGCAGGACAAGGAAGCATGGTACTTGGTGACTGCCATGAGTGAGGCTGCAAAGGTTGCGAAGGGGAAGGGCTTGCTTTGGCAGAGCTGTCGTAAAGAGGCCTGGTTGTAGAGGTCCTTTTGCAAGGTAGGAAGACCTTCCCTCCCAGTTAAATGAAGGAAACTTTTCTGTCTGAGTAAAGAGGCTGAGAATTTTTGTTTAACAAGCTGAATGGCTCTGCCTCTTTTATTTACTGTTAAGCAAAACCTGACCTGAAATAGTTTTCTTGGAGCAACTGGTATATACCATCTTGGATATGCTGGAAATGAGGCCAAGCTATAGAGGGAATGATAAGAGGGGGATGAGGAGGTGAAATGTGTAACTGTAAGGATCTAATGCCAGCAGTGAGACTGGTTCACAGATTTTCCGTTAATTACGAGGAGGGTAACTGTAGGGTCACCTAGCCCAATAAGACTACAGTTCTCTATTGAAGATAAGTCTTCCACTTAATATGTTCTCAGTTAACAAAAATAGTAAAAGTATTTGCCAATTCAAATATTTTAATGTTACTTTAGAAATACTTTAATGCTACTTTGGAGTCTCTAAAAAATATCTTATATAGAGTTTTTCCCTTCCTATATAAAGAATCACATATGTAGAATATATGGCAATCTCATTGATTGATTGAGTCAGAGGGATCATAGAAGATGCCTGGCTCACTAAAACAGGCACCTAAGCCTTTGTAAGGCTCTCCCAGTCTTCAGAGTGGCAGTTCCAATTCATAATACAGTGTTGTCCATCAAATCCCAAGAGCACATGTGATAGTTGGAGAGGTTTTTATAATAAGTTAGGTCTGTTTTATGGGTATTCTAGGTGTTGAAAATGTTGTCTGGTATTTACCATCATGTTAAATTTGGCTCATTTTATTTGAATGATTTGTTTGTTTAGCAAAGGAGACCTTGTCATCTATGGTTTCTTGAACTATTACAAACATCTACTGTTCCTATTATTTTTTTTTTCTATTTTTTTCCCCCACAGATCTATCATTAAGCTTTGTTATTTACAGTGGCTCTTGCAGAAACTGTGTACATCAAGTTCCAATTTTCTGCAATCTGAAACATGAGATAAAATTGTATACCAGGCACCATCATATCCTGTGAGTTGGAGCACAGAGAGATATAGGTATTAATTTTAACTATTTCTTAACATAGTATTTTAAGGGACTGTTTAATTTGTTATTTACTTTTAATTTTCTCTGCTAAAGAAATGTGTATATCCCTCATGTCTGCATGTACTTACAGCTAGTGCAACTGCACTTAACAAGGTAGGAGGTCCCATCAATTATATTTTTCAGTGCATCCACATGAACGCCACAGCACTCAGACTTCTACACCCTGCTGCTAGCATGGGAAGTTAATTATCAGCCCTCCAACAGTACAAGTGTCATTTTCAGGTTAAAATGACTATAAATTAATTATGTCTTTCTGGAAGATGGGTGGAGTGGATAAAAATGCTTAGATCACATCATTTTTGACAGCTCTCCACTGTCTGTAAGAAGGGTTATTAATTTTCACCTCCTTGCCTTTCCTCCCTACCTCTTCTAAAGGTCAGCAATGAGGACACTACTTATAACAGTGAAGTGGCTATCCTGTTCGTTTTGTTGCATATGTGGGGTTTTTTTATTTGCTCCTCTGAATACTTTAGAGTTGGAGGTGGAGGTGGAGGGAAATATCCTTTGGATAGTTTTGTAATTTGTTGCTCTCTGGGAATGAAGGATAGGGAAGGTGAGTTTCCCTGGAATCTCCTGGGCAGAGATCATACACAGGTTTACCCCAAAGTACTTCATCCTTCATTTCCCACCACTTTGCCCTCCTTACTGGCAACAAAATACTTATCTAAATAATATCAAAATTAGATCCACTGGGATATGATATCTTGTCTAACAGCTTCTCTAGGTAGCAAAGCCTATCACATGAATGAATCATATAATTATACGTTCTTCTGCACCTAGCTCTGGATTACTTGAAATCATATTGGTGCCCATGGTTCTTTTAGCAAATGTCCCTTGTTATTTCCAGTTTTGTTTCAAGGTATGCCTAGAAAAAAACCCTACAGGCTAGGAAGCCTGGAGCCCAAAAACTATAGAGATCTATAAACCTCACTAATCTAGTTACTTCACCTTCAAATCCTGCTCTGAGAAATCCCAAACCACATTTACAGGACCAGATCCTGTGTGAAATGAAGGACTTGTGTGTGGTGGCTCACACAAGCCATGAGAGACCTCCAAGGAGAGCCCTCCTATGTCAAAGGTTATCTGGACTGTTGCTTCTCCACCTGTGTGTAACCTCCCCCACCATTCAGCTCTGTAAAAATCTGCACCGAAGCCTTCCCAAATTTGTATGTTGAAGCTGTTCAATGTTGTGTGATGGTAATGAATATTATGTAGGTTGGACATATAAAATTGTGAACACCACCGCACGTATTAGCGCGTATGTCAGGGCATTCAGTGAGTAGTTCCTCTGCTGGTGGGATATATAGGGTAGGACATTTCAGCATGCACAAACACCAAATGTTTGGTGAAATTTGGTATTATTAAATTGTTTTTCTGAAAATATCCCCATTCACTGAGGAATGCCCAGTTCTTTCTAAAAATCAAACCTAGCATCACTACCTAAGACATTGCTGAAAATGAGTACTTGCTATTTTAAAACACAACTTCATGAAAAAGATATATTGAGACATATTAAGATACTGGAAAAAATAACAAGAAAACTCGCTGACTGACTATATAAATAATTAAGCATACTTCAATGGTGTAAGGAGACTAGTTCTTTCAGTGTTTGATATAAACCATATTTATTTATTACCCATCACATCTGTGAAGAGAACCGTATTCTCCTCCTTTATACACATGGCTATGTTTGGCTGTAGCCTGCACACTATGAATCATAGATGTAGTAGTAATAAAGTTTAGTATCAACAACTCATTATGGAATTGAAGTTTCTTTTCCAGAAATAATGAAAGTTTATGCATATTCTTCAGCTGTTACAAATGCTTCTCAGCTGGTGTGTAAATCATTGATAAAAGTGATGACTGGAAAATGTGGAAGTTTCTGTAAAAACTTTGGCTGAAAATATTTTTTGTTTTCAGCTGCAAATCAAAACCTGATATATTCCAGTTGTAAATGAAAAAAACATTTGAATTCTAAATTACCACTGTGTTTCCTCTGGGGAGACGATTTAGGCATCTTGTGTTTGTCTGTGCCATTCTCGGGCTCTATATTCAATGATGCATCATGATTTTTCTCTTGTGATGGGACTTAGTGAAGTGTGGTGCCAGATGTGTGAATGTAATTTAACGGCAGATAAAGAAGAGAAAGGAGAAAAAGACACATTCATTTTTTGTGAGGTATTGATTTTATTGTTTTTTCAGATTGAGACATTTTGCTATTTGTTATTTTGATTAGAAAGTGAACTTCAAGAGCAAGCAACATCTTATTGTTTGTTTTTTTTAAAAGGCGTGCTCAGTAAAAATTAATTAAAAAAAATATTGACCTATTATATTACAGCAAACAAGAACACTGAGCTGTAAAGCTACTGTCAGTATGCAGAACACATCTTTTGGTCGTAATACATATGTATGAGAAAATTATACTGTGAGAGGCATATAGTCATCTTGATTGCTTTCTGGTGTTATTTATATATTTAAATTAGATAGAATTTTAAAATTAGTATACGCAGAAAACAAAGGGGATATTTAGGACACAGCAAAATGTTATGATAATGACCTTATTACCAATAATTACTGTGCTGCAAATCTGATGCAACTCAATAAAAGTCACTTAATTTACACCAGTATGAAAAAGATGAGAAACAAGACCTTTTTTTTTTTTTTTTTTTTAAACACTCCTGATACAATGTAGAGATTGTGTCTTAAACCTAATTGGCTTGGATAGAAATGTTGTTACAGCAGACTGGAAAAAAGATCTCTGGTCTACTGTCAATCTGTATCATTGTCTTCTACATGTTGTGTAGAGAGAAGTCATACAGTGCTGACTATCTTTCCAATTAACGGAAAGAAAACTGATTAATGCAATGGGTGTTAGAGAGGGATCCAAAATAGGCCCTGTGTCTCCCGGCCAAGAATCTTTCTGTGAAAAGCACACTGTGCAAAAAATGGAGATAAATAGAGAGAACGTCTGCTTTGCCTGACTCCAAGAGGAAATCCTTTATTGTCTCTACTTATTACAGAATGGTAGCTAAAATGTGATCTTATTTTTTCCCACATATATTTGATATTGCTAATTAGTGAACTCTTTCTCATGCAGCACTTTTTCCTCTCATGTGAATTTAGTCATTTCAGGAGGGTTTTGCTTTTTTTTTTTTTTTTTAAATCTTTAATCATAATTAAGAGAATCGATTTATATGTAGCACTTGAGATCATATTCAAACAGATGCAAAAGGGGCTTAGAAAGGACTTTCAAAGTGTCAATTAACTATAGGATATAGACATGGGATGATGACTTATGTATTGTTGAATAAATCAACTTCATAAAATCAATTTTGCTTCATGTTGTTCATAAAACAATTAATAGAAACAATCAGACTTCAAAACTATAAAATCAAGTTTGGCTCACATTGTTTCATAAAGCAATTAATACAAACAATCTGACTTCAAACATCTGCTGTCATATAAGCCCCTGAATCATTAGCCTTAAAAACGCCAATAAGTCTCTCATGGTTTAAAGTGAATTGCCAGGTGAGGTAGCACAAGAGATGACATTTTAGCTATTGATGGTTTTTATAGGCTAATGAAAGGATGTAGCAAAAATGAGGGTCATGATCAAAGTGAGCTCCATTGCTTCTGCTTCACCTGCCCCTGCCAAACTGGGGCCTCTGGGGAGGGCGATGGCTCCGCTGTGCCACAGGCACCCACTTGGGTCCCAGCTTGAAGCCTGAGTTTTGCCCAAGAGTCTCTGCCTGGCACTCTGTAGCTTGAAGCTCTCCTTGGAGATTAAGCTTGTCAATTCTTATTCCTGTACAACCTAGACACTGTTCAAATAATTTCTTTAGCCAATGTTAGCAGAGGTAATATTTGAGTAAAGTATTCTTGCTTTAAGAGTTAAACAGACACAAATCAGGAAAAGGAATTCAGAAGAATTTGGGGGTGCAGAATAGAAATACTCACAGAAGGCTAAGACAGTGGTAAACAAAAAGAATGAAATGTTTAGTTTCAGACACATGTAATTTTTTGCCTTTCTCAGCCATAGTGCTTACCCATTAACAGACACTTTCTGTAGGACGGGACACTTGTAACATATACATCTAACAGGTTGCAAAAGGAAAATTCTTGGAGACCGGGGGCTGAGTGAAACTTTTCAGCAAAATATGCAAAAATAACAACAAAATATTTTGCTAATATGTTTTCAATTCAGTTGTGGTTTTGGTTTTTTTTTTGTTGTGTCTTTTTTTTTGTTTTTTCAATTTCTGAAGTACTCAAAGCGTTTCAACACTTCATATGAACTTAAAGGTTATATAGGATTTTATATTAAAAATGTTTTTAAAAATATTTACAAATAAGTGAAATAAATAATAGAAAATAAAAAAAACAATATTAAAGGATTTTTTGGTAACTTTTTTTTTTTCCTGTGTTCTAGTTTGTGTGACATTTGGTAGGTAAATATAGCCTGCCAGATTATATTTGTGACTCTAGGAATCAATATAATAGTATTAGATAATCATACAAATAGAAAAATTAAGTCTCCACGGACAATGCTGGAAAGAGAACATTACTGTGTCTGATCTTGTGTAGTACATGCTGATACCACATCCTAAAAATCTCATCAAGAATAAAAGTCATTGGTACGTGGATAAATCTCCTAATTGTGATACTTAAGTACTGCAGATGTCACTGCTGGTTCTGCTGATCAGCACGGGAGCAGGGATGGCACAGCATGGCAGGAGCAGTTAGAAAGTGTTTTGGCTGCTAACTTTGCCTAAAGCAATTACATTAATGTTGGTTTTCTAAGCATTTTGCATGGTGTCAGTAAGTCTGTGCTTAGTGCCTTGCAGCTGATTAGGGCTACCCAAGAGCCTCTATCTTTCTAACAGATGAACAATTCTATGTTATTTTCTTTCCCCTGGAGGCGAATTATATATATAAAAAAAAAAATAATGATAAAACAGATCTGCCACCGAAAGCATGGAATGTGCTTCAAAGACTATTTAGGCACTATGACAGGTGTGGCCATGTGTTGTCACAGCCTGTGGAAAATCCTCAGATGCTGCTGTGGGCTGAGGCTGCCTTCCCTAGCCCTGGGTGAGGAAACGGGGAGGTTGCCAGCTGGAAAGCTGGAGAAAAGGAGGTGGGCCAAAAAGCTTCTAAACCAGAGCAGGCTTTGTCAGGTGGGGCTGAAACAACCAGCAGGTCAGTACCACTTTTGTCAAAGGACTGTGCTTAGAAGGGGAATTTTAGTGAAACTTAAGTGCTTAAACAGCTTTTAAACCTGTGCCTAAGTGTGCATGCAGGTGGATCATGTGGTTTCAGGTGAATTTTCAGCAATGAGGAAAGCTGGGAGCATGGCTGCTGGGGCTGGGGGGTTGGTCTGAGCTCCTTGAGAGCTGGGGAGCCCTGTCCTCCACAAACGCCATTGCTGTTGCCTTGTAAGAAAAGTCGGCACAGAAAGCTTTATTTTGTGGTGATGAAGGTCAGCAGGCGGGCTGATCATAACCCTAGACAACATGGACTTGTTGCTTTCTTATATTTTAGGAAACCCATGTATTTCTATTTACATCAGTCAGTCCACATCTGGTTTGGAAATGATGTCCCATTGACTGCTGTTCTGGGTATATTGACAGTACAAATTTCCCAGTTAAATATAAATTAATTATCATTTATATTACAGTATCATCCTTGGTCTTCCAAGGCTGCTAGTTCTGCACTGATTTATACTGTAAAAAAATTCCGTAATTCTCAAAGAGGTTACTATTATGGGTATGAACTGGAGGTTCCACTTTAATATGAGAAGAAACTTCTTCACAGTGAGGGTAACAGAGCACTGGAACAGGCTGCCCAGGAAGGCTGTGGAGTCTCCTACTCTGGAGACATTCAAAACCCTCCTGGACACCTTCCTGTGTAACCTCATCTGGGTGTTCCTGCTCCAGCAGGGGGATTGGACTAGATGATCTTTCAAGGTTCCTTCCAATCTCTGACATTCTGTGAGTCTGTAAAGAGGCATTATATTTTGCATTATTTTCTTATTCTTGTTCCAGATAGGAAGCCTGAAACAGATTAAAGTATTTTTTTTTTCAAGGTGTTCAAGAATTTCACACAGGAGAATGGGAATTAAATGTCTCAGATTTCAGACCATGTCCATAAACAATCAATTATACCAACAGTCCACCTAGTTATTGATATTGAATGTCTGTAAATTTGTATAAATAATAAATCAATGCAGTAGCTGGTACTAAAAGATTACATTATTTTAATTTGGAAGTATAGAATCTAAAATGTGCATTCTGCCAGTTTATAATTATTGAAGTTCAGGTTATATTTCCAGGGTGGAGATCTGTGTTAAGGAATATGTGTTTCCTGAAGCTAAAACCTAAGCCTTGCAGAAATAGATTACATTCCTGAATTTAACAGAGTCTTTCAAACTCTTGATGTACATACACAATATATGGACTTACCTGAAAGAATCTGCAGCAATACCAGCTGGTGATGTTAAAAACTTCATTTTCAGAAGCTGCTGTCATTTTATTGTACTAATGATTATCAAATGCATTGGAGATAATTTTTGTTTTGTCCTGGCTCTGGGACAGCCTACCATCTTGATGAGGGATGGCAGTCCTGCTCCAGGAGAACTGGGGCTCAGTTCAGCAGCTGGGGAGCAGGGAAGTCCCTGTCCCACGGGTTTCACCCCACACTGGGGCTCCAAGGGCTCCTGGACAGGTCTCCAGCAGGGTTTGGCTTCTCGGATTGCTGGGGCGTGATGGGAGGTACTTCCCTTTTCCAGACTCCATCTACAAGGCGGCACAGGAAGGGGATGGGAAGCTCCAGTTATCTGAGGATCTTCAGTTAAAGATAATAATATTTTTCCTACCTACTTACAGGAAAACTTAAAAGCTCTAGGTCTCAGTTTAATGAGAAAAATATCTGTGAAGAAGACTGGGGACAACCTGTACTATGGAAACCTTGAATCTTGTTTTTTTATACCAAAAATAAGCGTCTTGTTTATAGCTGAGTTGACTAAACTTTACCTATCCATTTTAATAGATCCTCAGTAATAGTTTTGCTGAAATCAGCATGAGTAATATATGTCAGGTATGACTCAGGTGGAAATGTGTATGTTTCTGTGGGAAGAGGCAAGCAAACTTCTGGCTTAGAAATTTTCTTAAAGCAATGTCAAATGTGGACTGTTCATTTTGTTGGAAGGCTAAGACTGAAAACTATCTGCTCCAGGTTTCAGTTAACAAATTACTTGTTGGAGAGAATCTCAGTGTGCTGCTAAATGAGAGATGCAGTAAGGCCCTCTGTTGTACTTTCTGACATACTGGCAACATTTAATTTCAAATTAGGCAAGCTGTTTCACTCATACACAGTAGTTATCTTTTTATTTGGGCTTTTTCCCCTGAATAATGTATGAAGGAAATAAATATTACTATTGAGGTCTCTGTTAATAAAAGAGAAGCTACGGTTTGCAGGGAAATTAATTATACTAACCAATTGTCACATTTCTGTGGTCTAAGAGAAATTTCTCAAATCACTAATAACAGATAGAAAATAGTTGAAGTTATATATTGTACACATCTGCCAAACAGAAACACTTGTTGTGTCTGGTTTCCCTGAAAAAAAGCTCTAAATCTGGAGGGCTTTAACATAATCAGTCTGAGTAGTCAGTTTCTAACTTTGCAACCGGCAGCTACTTTACAGGAGGTCCCTTGCACTGCTTTCCAGCCCTTTAGAAAGAGCTGCTGTCCTCAGTGCTGGAGACTCAGTTTGGGCTAATTTTAGGAGTTTAATGAACCATAGTTTTCTTTTCCTTTGCTCACAGAGGGTCTAAATTGCTAATGATCTGCAGCAGAAATTAATTATTACTAATTATTCCCTTTCAGCCACAGCTCAAATATTTTAGCACAGTGTGTGGATGCAGGTTAAACAAAGTCCAAATTTCATTCCCTTTTCTGTCCTTGAAGCAAACAGCAGATCTTGCTCATTCTTTGCATCCAGATTGGCTTTGTGTAAGAATGCAACGGGGGGATGTTTGTCATGCTTTCAGAGAAGAGAGGGAGGATTTCTGTACTTAAAGCCTAAAATGGGATTTAAGGCCTTCCTTTTGTCACAGGTTCACTCTTTCCCTTGGTGCTTTAAGTAGGACAAGGTGAAACTGATATCTCTTCCAAACAAATATATCGAGGGAGATTCTATTTATGAGGAGAACAGTGCATCTGACTTTATTTAAAAGAAGGTCATGATAATACTCAACATACACATTGCAAAATGATGCTGTTTTCTGTGCACTCTGCATATAAACAGTTATGCTGTTATTGAAAAGTGTAACTTGCAAAATTTAGAAGATGAAAATTAGCTGTATCAAGTGACTTCAGGCAAACTGTTTTTAAACTAGTAAGGCAAATTAAATGAAACGTCACACAGTCTATGGTTACCTTGCCTAAAATGAACATGCGGCTTTGATCAACAAGGAGGGTGCACTGAAGCCATTTATTCCCACTGCCTCTCTTAGTTGAGTCTGGAGGTGGACAAGGAAATCTGAAAACACTTGCCAACAAATCGCAGTATTTTCAAGGCACAAAGAGAAGTCAAAGTATGAATTTTCCTCCCATCCTGATACAGTTACTGCCACTTGACATTGTAGTGAACTATCTTTAGTGAGGCTAGCATGTGCTTGCTGGCAGGGTGAAGCTGTCCTGTGTCTAACCTTGGAAATGCATCAGGTCTAATGGCACTTTTGAAAATTTGCTGGCAGAAAAGCACATGCCTCAATTTCTGTGGTTCATCACATCTGTAATTGCCTGAATATTGACCTACACAAGTTGTATGCAATGGCAAATCCCTCTTGGCAGTGAATGTGGTGATTTCTGGGGCAGACCGCCACAACATGCTTTCTTCATACAAAGCAACCCTGAGCTGCTGTCTTTTCACTTCATGATGATTTTAGCTAAAATAAGGTAATGATCTTTGACATGAGAAGAGTTCGGGTGGTTTTATTAGTCTTTGGAAGAGGCAGTATGCAATCCACTCACTATTTCTGCAAAGGAAAGCTGAGGACACCAAAAGCCCTGTTTTTAGGTGCTGTCATTGTGAGTTGAAGACCCCTGGTGAATGTAGCTTCCTGTTAACTTTAAACCATCAAATGCAAAGATGCTTCTGCTTCTTTCACCTGTACTTGGCAAATCCTCACACAAGTCATTTGATGTCAGCTGTTTGCTGGTGGGAATTGTGATAATCTGGTCTCCCATTGTATTTGAAGTTGCAGGTTAAAAATATCTCTCCAACAAATCTCATCCTTTTGATACAAACTACATCGCTAGAATATTTATTTATTGAAAAGGGACAGTGTTGTTGTCTGAACAGTGACAGTGACAGCTGTTAATTCCCACATGCTGCTTAATGACAGAAATCTGCTCTGAAGAGTGGTTTTGCCTCTGTGGAGCCAGGTCTTCCTTACTTTGCCATATATCTCTATTACAAATCACAAAGAAAATTGAGAGTGTATTAGTCTTGAGGTTGTGGAAGGTACAAGTACTAATCTTTTAATCAGAGGGCTTTTTGGGAGAGCAGTGGGCACTCCACTGCCTCATCATGCAGGAAGTGCAATCGCTCAGGCTAGTGACAACTGGTTGTATGCTGAGACGTCTCCTCTGATCACTCCAGCACCTGCCTCTCCTCCATAGGACCCCCAAATGATGGCCCTGCCACTGAGGTGTGTTAAAGCGAGTAGCTGTATGTAACTGTACCTTGAGAGCTCATCTACAGTCTTTATTACAACAATTACTAAGGATCATTTGACTGTAAGTGCTGTGTCTCTCTTGCTATGAATCAATCAGTCATTAACCTTAGCTGTATCGACGTGTTCTCACTATGCATTTCAAGCAGATTAATAAACAAGAGAAGAGTTAAGAGCCCATTCTGCATGCTTGCGATGTATTCCTGCATTACTGGATCTGGATAAACAAAGTGACACTTCATTGTACTGTGAGAGATTTATGAAGGAACTATGATGTGAGAGAGAAGGGGAAAGAGAGGCTTGTGCTGAGATGTGCTGATAAAGAAGCAAAGCTAGACAGGGAAATAAGAGCAACGTGCATACGTGTGCACGTCTGAAAAGCAGGCATCTGACAATGAGCTGACACATGCTAGGCAGGAATCGCTTTCAATTTCTGCTGTCATGTCACTGTGATTCTCAATGAATTTGTATCATTCTGGGAAGAATCAACGTGTGTGATAAAGGGAAAGGAGGAAAAGAAAGAAAAAAAGAAAAGCATATACATGAAAGTAACTCTTTTTGGTGTGTCTTTTTAGGTAAGCATAGTTAAAAGTCTTATATCTTGTGAAAGTGTAGTTCTGTGTAATATGAAGTCCTTGACTATTTTAAGACACTCTTTAATAATAATAATAAAAACCCGAGGCAACAGCAGAGTCCATTCAGAAATCCAATTTCTGGCAGTGTACAAAATGACTTGGAGGTCTCTTCTCCCCCCCAAAAAAAAAACAAACCTTGAACATATTAGTTTTTCTTTTAAACTCTTCTTGGCTAGCAGTCACCAAACAGTGGTACTGGCCCACATGCTGTCCATGAGGGTCTTAGTTATTTGCTGGAACAATATTACTGTGAACAGTCCAAGATGAGGAACTATGTTACACGCAGAGCTGTCATAGCCCAAGATTTCTGCTGACAACAAGGAAGGGCTGGGGATCTGTGCCTCAGAACATAGCAGCCCAGGTGCTGGGTGTGGCAAGGATGGCGTGCAGTCCCTGGGAGCAGGGGCAGAATTGGCAGTTACATGTCAGTGTCACTTGCCAGCTGACTCTCACAGCAATGCTGGCGCCTCATCAGGCAGCAGAGTCCTGTAACGACAGCCAGAAATTTGGGAGGACTGAGAGCAGCCTGCTTGTCTTTGCCTGACAACTCCTGGGTAAATAAGGAAACAGAAGTGACAAGCACAGCAGACGACACCGGGATTCTTCGCTCTGGGTTCTGCAGCTGGCTCTAGATGCAGCAAACCTTTCCAGCTTCAACTGGCAGAGAACAGTCACCAGCTTTGTAGCTAAAACAGGATGTCTGGAACATAATGTCCTTCTTAGGAAACATGAAGCACTTCACTGGGCCTCCTGCCTGAGCCTGCAGGTCCCCAACCTGGAGCAGCATTTGTGAATGAACTACCTACTACTGAGTAGCCACGGAGAGAGGTGCCCAGATGGTATCTGGAAAACTTGCCGATTTCAGTGCCCATGGACCAAGCATCCTGAAGCTTGACAAGTCACCAGAGGGCTCAGCAGCTTCATTTTTCATAATTCCTAACATATGTAGAACTTCATCTACGACACAATTAATTTAAGCCATTAGCGAGAGCTGGATCTGGGCCTTTGCAGAGCCAAATGGTCTATGTTTTGTATTTTTAGAATTAAACGTATCCTAGTTCCTCTGAACAGGCTTTGCAGGGACTAATATACCTTTGGGTGTATTTCTTCAGCCAATTTTAAGCAGTCCTGCTGCTGGGTGAGGTATGCCACATTCTTGTGCATGTGGGTCTTGGGGACACTCAGGAGTCAGCAGTTTGCAGGCACAAGCCTTCTGAAAAATTTCAGATAGGGAGTTATTTCCAAGAAGACTGGTTGAAAGCTCGTTGCTTTGTTATTCACCTTTTAAAGTATGTTCATTCAGGTCCCAGGCAAGACCTCATTAAGGACCTCCTGTTAGCTTCTTTTTCATTAATATGAACGTCTTTGTGCAAAGTTTTGCCCATTCAGATTCCATAAAAACATGGCCTTTAAAATCAGCAGCTGGGATCTGGAAGCTTTAGACAATCTCCACATATGCTAAAGAATTTCAGTTCCTTTTAAAGTTCTCAAATGATATTTTATATTCTAAATTAAAATATATACAAATAATGTTTGCAGTATACCCTTCTGAGTTGTAGACCTCCTAGTCAGTTTTATTTTACTCTCAAACCACATAAATGTCTATACATAGTAGATGTATTTATAGAATAAGTAGCTATTACAGCTGTGTATTTAAATCAAAATGAGTAATTTATACAGATTTTCTACTTCAAGCTTCATTAGAAAATCATAATTTTCTTTATCAATTCAGTGTCTTGTATTACTTTTGTGCTATTGTACAGAGTGATTTGGGGAAAAAGGAGGAAAAAAAACCCCGCCCTATGCGAGTATCTCAATTTTTAATCAATCTATACTGATTAGTTGTGTTTGGTCAGATGTGTAATATGACATTGTTCTTCTGCTGTGGCTGGATGAATGCACAGATAATCATGATATGAATCATTACATTTGCAAAGCAAAATCCATTTTCTAACAATTCACTTCCCATGAGTATTTTTTATGAAGATGAATTGCTGAAAGGCAATATTTTTGAATATGTTGGTCATTTTTAAGTGTCTCCTTTGAGCAGCTTTAGAAATTATACGCACCTGATTTTAAATGGGGGGAAGGAGTCAGGACTCTGAATATGATGCTTCAGGTATTACCTGGGGTCGAAGGTGACTAAGTTGGAGGAGGGGGCCAGCCTGGCCTGCCCCTCCCCATCCACTCCCCAGCATGGGGACTGACCCACTTGGTCAGGCTCCCTGAAATGCATGGGGAGACTGATTGTGTTGCTGAGCGTGGATCTGCAACATGCCCCATGGCTGAAGAGGTTCATGCCATGTCCAGGGAAGTGATTCCTCCCCTGGGGCTCCCAAGACACAACACCTGCAGGGGTCACCCCGTGGGGCAGCGCATGGCAAAGGGGGAGCTCATGGGTATGTGTCACAAATGCTCACCCAGTCTGGACTAAAGCACTTTTGCTGTGTTTTTGTAGCAAATGTTTATTCTTCTGCAAGTGAAAACATAGTTTAATGAGTGACTGCCTACTGACTTGATCATGAAGGGGAATGCTGGGAGCAAATAGAATCATAGAAAGTCCTGAGTTGGAAGAGATGCCCAAGGATCATCAAGTCCAACTCCTGTCCGTGTATATGACAACTCTACAGTTTGCACCATATGTCTGAGGGCACTGTCCCGTCTCTTGAATACTGCCAGGCTTGGGGCTGTGACTACCCCCCTGGTGAGCCTGTTCCAGTGCTTTACCACCCTCTTGGTGAAGAACCTTTTCCTAATGTCCAACTTAAACCTCCCTGGCACATCTTCCTGCCATTGCCTTGGGTTCTGTCATTGGTCACTAAAGAGAGCCCAAGTGAAGTACTTGCAGGGTTCAAAAAAAAATTCTACTCTAATTGGGGAACCAACGAAAGAGCATGCCGCTCTGCAGAAGACAAATGTTGAGCACAGGGAGAGACTTTCTATGGGCAGAGAAAGTCCTGGCTGGTGACAGGCTGGCATGAAGGAATAAAAGGCACTGTTTAGAAGGTTCTTATCCTGAGTTTCTTGGAGAAAAACAAAAGGAAAAAATAATTTAAAAACCTCAAGAGCTACAGGAAGCAAATTAAATTACCACACAAAAATAATAATCACTGGAAGAAGTGTGGAGTGTGGATCTTATGTATTTTTTGCACATTGTAGAGAATCTTAAAGGCTGTCAGCATTTTAATTAAATATGACAGCCTGACAAAAGGAGCAGCTAGGTGTGAAACGCATATACTGCTGGAGGGAGGTTTTCTGCTCAACAGTGACCTGAAATCAGGAAGTCGCTGACTGTGACCTTCGCTGTACTTTGCAGAGCAGCCAGAGCTGCAGGCGGAGTTGTCAACTGCGTAGTCTCCAAAACTGACACACCGCATTCATTACTGCATGAGTCAGGCATGGCGAAAGCACCACTACTGCTACTCACGCTTACCATGCATGAGTAGAGAAAAGAGTCGACCATTCCCCTTGACGTGGAAGCTTGGTTTCTTGTTGGTGCAATGGACCTTGCCTGAAAAAAATGCTGAGAAACTGCATTCTTCCAACTTTCTTTCTATCACGGCCCCAAAAAAAAAGAAAAGAAAAATCTTAGTAGTGGGATTCTGGCACTTAATATTATCAGAGACTAGCCATGACTGTAGCCTGTAACTAAGTTCTTTCTACCATTACATGGCTTTTCCATTTTATAATCCCCCCAGTGTAAGGTTTCCTAACAGAGTAACACTTTACTGCGTTTCAGGCATCTCTATTATTAATTAATTTGCTATTCACTGTAATACACCCTGTCACAATGAATTTATTTAGCACAATGTGGATATTTCATGTCTTCTGATTATGCTTCCTTGACTATTTCAAATGCAAGATTTCCCAGCTGTCAAGACACAGTACCCTCTGACATCCTGATGCAGCAGATCCTGACCTGTATTCTATTAACAGCACCTGAATCTAAGGCGACTTGAAACCCACTCCAGAAATGGAACTGAAAATGCTTAAAAATTTTCATCTCTGTTTCAGATTTTGGAGGTCTTTGATATTTCAGCATTTTCAAGAGGAGAGCCAAGTCTCTGCTTTGAGAACAACCCTGCAGAGGAGGACTTGGGGGTACCGGTAGATGAAAAGCTGGACATGAGGTGGCAATGTGCACTTCAGCCCAGAAGGCCAATCATGTCTTGGGTTATATCAAAAGGAGCATGGCCAGCAGGTCGAGGGAGGTGATTCTGCCCCTCTGATGAGACCCCCACATGTAGTACTAAGTCCAGCTCTGAGGTCCCTCAGTACAGGAAGAACATGGACCTCTTGGAAAGGATCCAGAGGAGGACACAAAATGATCAGAGGGCTGGAACACCTCTCCTATGAGGAAGGTTTGAGAGAGTTGGGATTCTTCAACCTAGAGGAGGGTCTGGAAAAACTTTTTTCACCTTTCAGTACTTTAAGGAGGCTTATATGAAAGATAGAGACAGATACTTTAGCACGACCTGTTGCAATAGGATGAGGGTAATGGTTTTAAACTAAAAGAGGGGAGATCCAGACTAGATATAAGATGAGGATAGTGAAACACTCAAACAGGTTGCCCAGAGAGGAGGTAGATGCCTCATCTCTGGAAATATTCAAGGCCAGGCTGGATGGGGCTCTGAGCAACCTGATCTAGTTGAACATGTCCCTGCACGTCGCAGGGGGGTTGGTCTGGATGACATTTGAATATCCCTTCCAACCCAAACTATTCTATGACTTTTGTGTGACTCTTGGGAAGCTGCAAAAACCACAGCCAAGCAGACCTTGTCAGAGCTGAGCACGCTCTGCCTGGTGAAACCTCCGTGCTATCCTGGGTTCAGATCCTAATGCTGCAGATGAGTGATTTAGCATCTTGATGCTACTGATATAACCTTCATGAGCAGTACTGTTGACATTAAATCTACTTCCATGATATATTACATTGTAGAAATGTTTTCTTCAGTGTAATTTACACAGACTGGTTTTAGATTCAGAAAAAAAAAAAAAATCTGCATTTCTCAAGATGTACATTGACTTGTAGCTCAGCTTGATTGCTAGTGTGAAAAGCATTTTAGGTAGGAAGTTATATTCAGAGGGGGCTGCATGTTCATTAGCATCCTGAAAAGGAATGAGAGGGAAATTCTGCACAGGAAAACTTAATAGTCCCTATACTTAGGTGAATGTAATTGAGCTCTGCTTCCATGTTGCAGAAATAAAATCTCCTGTGCCTTGAAGTAGTTGAAGAGTTCAACTAATTCCTCACAACCACATAATAATTTATCATTCATTACTATCCCAGTGGATTTCTAGCGCTCATTCTACCATAATTTGTACCCCTCATATCCTCAAGCAAAATCAGTCACTGGTGTACAAATACTTGAAACAAACATCTTTTGAAAAGAGCAAATTGAACATTATGTATCAGTAACATGATTCAGTGATACTTGTTACAGAGCAATAAGTACATTGTTTATTCCCCTGCATCATCATATAAACAAGGTGATTAATGATAAAATCAAATGTTCCTATTCTATTCATACACTAATAATCATATGTAGAGTAGCATAGGTCTTATTACTAAAACTCAAAAAACCGGTGTGCACCAGAACCAAGTCCAGCTGTGGCGTTGGTGCTGTGATGAGCTGTGGTGGGGTTGGGAAATGCAGTGGGAGCTTTGCCACTGGAGTTCCAGGTGAACTGTGTCAGATGTGGAGACCCCTTCACCTTGGAGGGGCTGGACAGGCACCACTGAAAGTAGCAGGAATACACATTCAGTGCCTGGTGACTGTTAATACGACCCACACACCCTTGTAGTCATTTCAGAAACTTGTACAGAGAAATGACTAGCACTGTACAACCCAGCATGAGCAAAATCAAAACAAAATTCATGTTCAGCAGGATGATCAATAAACCTGTTGCTGTGGGGCTTGACAGCTTAGCTGGTCAGTTTTTGCCTTCCTGCTGGTGAGGGAATTTTTTTAGGGGAAAAAAACAAAACAAAACAAAACCAAACCAAACGACAAAATACCCATACATTTCTAAAACTGCAAGTAGATTCAGCTGTATAGTAAGAAAAATGTGATATTTCAACCATATCAGCTTTCAACCAGTTTCAGGTTATGAATTTACCAGGTTCATTTTATCTGTCAGCTTTTTTGTTATCCATTTTTACAGATTTATTTACAGGATGACAGACTTTTTCATACTCTCTCCTTCATCCTGGAGAACATGGCCTCTTACCGAAGTCCATCTCATCTGTCTGCTTGCACATTGGTCCGTTTAAAGCAAGGAACCTTTTATAGTATGTAGGTGATTTTGATGTATGCTACATGCTAAAGCATTTGTGTAATGTTGCTGTGGAACTGAACAGCCAATCATTATCTAGTACTCTTAAGAGTACGTAAAATAAATAGTAATA
Source organism: Nesoenas mayeri (assembly GCF_963082525.1). Lineage (NCBI taxonomy): Eukaryota > Metazoa > Chordata > Aves > Columbiformes > Columbidae > Nesoenas > Nesoenas mayeri. The sequence goes on along the minus strand of NC_137551.1, from coordinate 10,026,825 downwards.
GTATCTACTTATCTCTTTAGCTGTTACTATGAGCACAGATGTATATTTTGAATTAAAATCATTGTCCTCTTTTGGAAAAGTACCCCAGAAAGCACAGGCTGTCATTTACCTGATGTGAACTCCAAAACCAGGTTGGTTTGTTTGTTTGTTTTGTTTTTTTTGTTTTACTCTTCTGCATGCTCTGTGCATGAAGTTAAACACATTTAGTCATGTTACTTGGGATGATTTTGTGTCAGTGAGGGGGGAGGAGAAATGAGAGAAAGAGTTGAGGTTCACCAGAGCAGCTTTCGATATAACCATATTTGCAGGACCAGACTGCCACATTTGAAAAACTGCCATGTGTTTAACTGTGTTGAATAACCCAAGGAAGTTCTTGTTGTGGGCTTTCTCTACATCTAGGAGGGAATATGGCCATGTGGATTAAGCAGAGCATTGGTAATGATCTTCTCTACCTAATCCCACTTTTCTTGTTTAGAGGACAGGGTTCTGTAGTTCTGAATGTCATACAGATAATTTTTTTCTTGATTGTGTGTGCCTGGCTGGATTGGTCTGGTGTATGAAGGAGGCAACAGCTGTTGACACAGGAAGCTGATGGAAATTGCCTGTTGTATATGCAGTAAGAGAGCGGTGAGACTCAAGTGAGAGCTCAGGTACTCGAGTCCTACCTTACCCACTGGCTCCAGAGGAGTCTGCCTGTGAGCCTGTACTTTCTATACACCTAGTTAGCTGTGTCTTACTAAACTAACAGTCTGATTTAAATCTCTTGAAAGAACTAGATTAAGCTTTGGATTCCTTAAACACTGGTCATGTGCTCAGAATGAAACTGAACACATTACTTTCAACGTCTAAAAGTCATTCCTGTTCATTCCTGCTATTAAACCATGGTTGGGCCTTTTAGAAAAATGAGAAGTTTTTTAATATTAGAACAGTATTATTTGAACAACAATATTTTAAGCAAACTCTACCCACTGTATTAGAAATCAAAACAACTTCCAAAAAGCTTAATATGTGCCTACAGGCAACAGAAACTATTATGCTTCTGTTTTCTGCTGTTTTCTTAGATAGTGCTGAATGACGCAAAGGAACCCAATACAACATTTAGGAAAGGAGAAGACCTATTTCTTCTGAAGTATTTAAAAGCTACCATGGTGGCATTTTTTGAGTGTAGGTTCTGATCCTAAAGACAAATGGGAGAGCTGCAATGCCTGTCACAGTCTTTACCACAGAAATTTTTACAATAGTCCATCCTTCTCATCTCCAAAATCTCCCTCACAGAGATTTGGAAAGAGTACTGGAAAGAATACAAAATGTAGTTTTAGATGAACCATAGCAGGAAAAGTTAGACTGGAAAAAAACCTGATCACCTTTTTCAGCTTAGAAGAGTATAGCAAAGCAATGGCTGAGCCAGAATTTGCATCACTTGTAAACTATTTCATACTGCTTGAGATGGTATTTTTTTGTCTAACTTAACTGTTTTCTGTATATAAAAATACTAGATTTTTTATTTTAAGACTCAAAGAGTGGCAATGTCTTGAATTCAAGAAAACTTTGATGAGGAAAGCTGTGGTATTTATTTTTTAATTTCCCATTTCATTTTAGTGAGCCCAAACTGACCTATACCACTTCTTAATTGATATAATTAATACTATTTTTTTATAGCTACAGCATATTTGCTTCCTTTTCTATGTCTTCCTGAGCCACAATTTATCTTCCCAAACTACCCCCCTCCTCCATTGCTCTGAAGTTAAATCATTAAATAAAGATCATAAAGAGTAAAAGTAACTCCCTTGTTTCCATCATTAACAGTGCCCTCTGACTTCCCCAAATCACTTTCAGTGCATGAAATGAGAGGGACCGAGGCAGCACTGCAACTCATTCATTTCCTAAGCCCTGAGGAAGGTTATGAGGAAGCAAACCCATGTCTTGCATCTCCATACAAGCCCTTTTTTGGACCTTTACTTTGTAGCTCTAGAGGAAGGGTAGACACTCATGTAAAAAACATGTAGTTAAAAGCAGCCCAAGAGTGATGGTTACTATCCCCGGCACGGTGCATCCTCCTCAAGCACAGCAGCAACTTCTTACTTGTTGCTGCTGCTCTGGGCCCTGGAAGCTGGCCAGGAAAATATCATCTTGAAGTGGTTTGCAAACGCTGGTAGAGCGTCACTTAGAGAAAAACAGTTGGCTCTAATCCTGATCTTGCATGAAGCCTCTGTGGGTAGGTACGAGCAAGAAATTTGCAGGAGGTTGAGCAGAGTCAGACTAATTTTCAAGGCCAAGGAGGGAAAAATAACAGGTCTTTATGCTCCTGATGGGTGAACCCAACCTTCTGTGATTTGAATTTGAGCTCTTTCTTGGCAAGGTCAAAAGTGAAGGTTTTTGAAATATCAGAGCTCATATGGAAACTCAGGGGACAGATGGGTCTCAGAATCCACCTTCATTCCTGGCCCCTGAACTCTAGAAGTATATCTGTGTTTCAGCATAACCCTGCCTGATATCGATTTCCTGATCTTGCCTGCAAGACCTGAACACCCTTCTGTAGGGAAATTCCATCTGGGGACAGCTTCTAGTTTGTCCCTGAGGCGCTAAACTTGTATGAAAACTGAATCCACCTTGGGAAACACCAGAGAGGAACTCGGAGGCCTGATCAACTCTCTACTTGGCATCTCTTCTGGTCACGGTAAACTCAGGGTTTTGGGTGGTTCTGCACCTTTACAGTTCTTATCTCAATTTATCCTATAGCCATGTAATTCACACCAAACTAGAAGAAAATATTTTTCTAAAATATTGAGCTATCTGGGGAGGGGATGATTTTGCTTTTGCTGTCAGAAACAGTTTTTGAAGCTAATGTCTTGATTATTTTTTTTTTTCTGATAGGTAATTAACAGAAGTGTGGCAGTGGAGCTGTTTCTACACACTTTTGTCTGAAGAGACCCCTCCCAACTCTTCAAGCACACCTGGACAATTTAACAAAAATTTAAGGGAAAAAAAGCCTCATTTGCTGTAGAAAGGTTAAGTACTGGCAAATCTGATCCTATCACTGCTTCAGTGACATTTCCTTTCTTGGTGCTGTGTGCCAGTGCCACGCACCTTATATCCACTACCTCTACCCGTCACCCACCCGGCTGAGCTCCTGCGATCACTTTCGCCCAGCAGCCGAGCCTGGTGGTGTCTGCTGCCGAGGGAGTCTTGCCGCAGCATCCTCTCTATGCACTGAGGTACGTTGCAGGATTTATCTGTGTAGTTTCTCTGTACCACATTGTTCTTCCCACATACAGCAGAATAATTACATCCTAGTACCAAAAATGAACAGAACCAAAGATTTTTTCCTTATCTTTTCCTGCCTCCCTGTTTGTTCTCTTCTTATCCAGTTGTGTTTGAAACAGAGTTTTCCCTTAAATATTTCAAAAACCTCCTTGTCTCTTCTCCTCATTTTTAATCTTTTTCATTAAACATTATTTAAAAAGACTATTCATAAGTTGACTGTTTTTCCCCAGAAAGACCTACAGATTTGACAGGCAGGTCTGTTTTGAAGAAATCAAAAAAGAGACCTACAGGTGTTTGAAACTTCTGTTCAGATTTGATTTTGGTGCCTGCAAGTGCTTTTCTAAGAGTCAGGGCAGCATTTACCCCTGAGATAACAAATTAAAGATGGAATTAAACTTAATGCCAAGGGAAAGTCTGACTCTCTTCAACTAATTCCATACATTTTTGGACAAGTCATTTTTTAAACCTCATTATTCTGGATTGTTTTTTATATTTCTTGTATGGCTTTTTTTTTTTTTTTTTTTTTTCTAAATTCATCACAGTATTGCTCATTCAACATTCAGTAAGATTATTTTTTTCTCTTTAAGAAAAAATTCTCTCTCATTGTCAAGCATCTAGGCATTTCCAAGACTGAGTAGGGGAAGTTTTTTTACTGTGCAATGCAGTATGCAAGTCCCTCTCTAAAAAAACACCTTTCCAGCACATGATCTGAAAACATTTCTGATATTTCAGTTTATAAGCAGGAAAATAAGAGCCAATTATTCACTCAGAAGAAACCTGGAATTGTATTGAGGCTCATAGCGGTCTGTGTAAGAAAAATGGCCTTGACAAAGTTTCTAGAGGAGGTAGCACTAAATGAGAGGCAGATTTAAGCTGATAAATTGAGTGAGACAAACAAAATATAAAGTGTATTCTGTGTGTGTTGTGCTTAGGTTATTTACCTGTCAATGATCCTGTTAGTAAAGTTTTTGTTAGAAAATACAAGAAAATTTGGTAGATTCTGCTGGAATTAGGCCAGCTGAAGTGATCAAATGTTGTACATTGCATACTACGGAGAAGACGCAACCTGTATCACATGTACATTTTATTTATTTCCCAAAGAAACCCAAAGGTATTTGAGATTTTATGTCTGCAGATGTTAGGGGGAGGAGGGGAAAAGCCCCCTTCCATAGATCGTAAAATCCTACCAAGGACTTTGTGTGATAGCAGCAAAGAAATGCCTCTGTTCATGCATAGGCAAGTGGGGGCTATTGGGAACATGATGCAGATCTCGGTGTCTGGTCTGCTACAGTGCTTTGTGTATTGATTCAGGCAGCTCCCTTTTCATTTATTTCAGCCACCATCCAGGCAATGGCATAGTTTGTAACACTGATTTCCACCCCTCCCCAAGACATCAGAATAATTTTCAAAATCTTTTGATCATTTCTGGTCTATCATTCCTTCTAACCCCCTTAATGTATTCCTTCTTTAAGGTTAGCCTAAAACACTGACAACAGAATTTTATGAAGAACACTGCAGTTCTGAGTTTCATTTCTTTTTCACCACTGCACTTCTTTAAATTGTATATAGACTAAATAGAAATATCATCTTCTACTTGTCTCCAAGAAGAGACAAGGGTTTAGTGTAGTACACTTAGGCTTGCTTTCAGTTCAGCATGTTAAATAAAAAGTAATCAGCATTTATATCTGAGTACTGATCCAAAGCAAGCCTTTCAGGGGCTTCAGAGTTGTTTTGGTGAATGCCTCTTGTTCTGTGTTCTCTGGTTCTGACAAAATCTCAGTTTTCTGAAATAAGAATATTGAAAGAGCATGTCTTTCCTTGCATGAATTCCAGCCTGTCTAAAATCAGCAGCCTGAGATACAGCTGCTGGACAGCTGGTGATACAGTCTGTATCCATGCACATAGCCCTCTGCTTCCCAGACAAAAGGAGCTAGATGAGCTTGATAACTATACAGTGTTGTAGATGTTCATCCAGAAAGAAGCCTTTGAAATTCATCAGCTACTATTTAGGATATCATAGAGACTCCTGCCCTGTAAAGAATGATGCCATGCATTCAGACTTAAAAGATTTCTTAAAATTCAAATGCCAGAAACTCAGAAACTCCAGGGAAAAATAAGGAAACCTGAGTGGAAGTATTTTTTACATCTTTAATTGCCTCCCCTGCAAGGATCTATTCCTATAATTGAGGGCATATGATAATTAGCATAAAGAAGCAATCTACAAGTGAAAAGTCAATGGAGTTGTGTTAAAAAGAAATATAAGTTTTCTTTTTACTCAGTTGGAAAGTCCTTTTTTGAAGCATTTATTGGCAAGTTGTAAGAAATAATCCATAAAGGAAAGAAATTTTGCCAGGAAAATGATGTCTTAAAAGCTGTTTTCCACTTTACAGTGCATCGCTTGTCTTTTGTCATGATAAAAATGTTCAGCATGTTTTGAGGTCCATACTTATTTATCCCTTCTTCTACTCAGGAAAAGTCAATAATTCTCGTAATGAGACAAATGTCTGCAGTGTCATTCTTAGTAGGGATTACACATTCCAGTAAGTAATAATTTTTGGTATCTCATCACAGAGACAAGCTGGTATCTAAAGCCCTGCAAACAAATTGAGGCAGGTTTTTACAGTCACCAATGCCAAAATTCCCCCCCAAAAAACTTTCTCAGCTTTTGACCACTAATTATAGTTGAAGCTAGTCTTTTCCTTTTTTTCCAAACAGATGGGAAAAATCAAAATGTTAAGTAGCTTCATTTTCACCACAGGGCTCTTTCAAAGGCTTTAAACTTCTGGATGGCAGCCAGATTTTCAGTTGGGTTTTTCTCCTTGTGTTTAGTCCCTATAGGTCTAAAGGCACAAAAAAGGCGAGTTACACGCAGCTCCCTTTAGCATGCCCTGCTTGCTTTCTCTGCTGCTCAGTTAGCAAACTTTCCTCAAAGTAGGTTAATGCTTCTGAAGCACAGCAGGCTCCAAAACCAAAGCTTGACTTTTTTTTTTTTCCTTAAAAGCTGTCAGCACTCATCCATTCAAGGACCTATTCTGTCTCTCTGTTTACCTACCACAGGACATTTTGAAACTAAAGTCTCAAAGAACCAGGCACTATTTTTAGAATTCAGAAGAGTTAGTTCGAAGATAATCAGCCATCTTGTTTTTCCTGCAGTGACAATTGTGATTTATCTTATAGCTAAATAAGGTTTTACTTGTGAGAATTTGCATGGGGAGTCATCCAAGAAAAACAGGAGGCAGTGGGACTTGTATCTGAAGGCAGGTGTATTTTTGGGTAGCTCTTGTTTAGCATCTCCCCCTCACTATTACACTTGCCTAAACTTTTCAGGCTCTGAAGACTTTGGACCTGGGCTCTGGATTAAGACTATGCCATGATGGGGATGAAGGCAGGCATGGGACTGTTTGTGGCAAAGAGAAAGAGGACGCAACATGGACAAGGCAGTCAGTGTGTGTGTATATACACCTTTTTCTTCTTTCCTTTGAAGTCAGAGGTATTTAATGTCCCCTTACCTTTCCCCATGTAAAAGTGAATCAGTGAAGGTTCCCTGGTGCCAAGGGCTGCATTGTCTGTAAATTTGTGTATGTTTTGTTGCACATCCCTTCTATTTCTTGCCAAACCCGCGTGTGTCATGAGCAAATGTTTCTGGTGTTTAGGATTCTTTAAGAAGTACATATGGAAACTATAACTGGATTGTGGGAGGACAGGACTGTGCCTCAAACTCCTCATCTTTAAGGGGTGCACTAATTTGACAAAAAAGTGAGGAAATAAACAATGCAAAGTGTTCATTGCAGCATGTCAGGGGCTAAAACTGAAAACTATTATTGCAAGTTTGTGGCCTGGAGGAATAAATATATTAGATTATCTCTTAATAGATTAGTTTAACTTTTAACTTCAGTGTGGAGGAGTGGGAGGAAGGAGTTTATATTGCTTACATTGCTCTGAGTTATTTGCCTGACATATATGATAAATTTTCCTATTTCTGGGTTGCTGTAGTGAAGAATCATAGGATGTTTCTTCATCTGGGATAGGAAGAGACTTGATGCTTCCCATTTACAATCTCTGCACTTAAGAAATATGTTACAACTTGTGTGTTTTTTCTGAGAAGTCCTAAAAAGCAGCAGAAGTAGTTTCAATGGCAGGAGAAGGGTTAAAAGTTCCAGTGTTAAAAAAGCAACCTATGTAAACTGTTTTACAACTTCAGAGTTTTGCAAAGCTCTATCTTACCTTGATCTCATGCCCCACATTGCCTGTCCGTAAAGCACTGTAACACTGCCTTGACATATTTTATAGTACACTTCAGCTTTGAGGAAAATAAACCAACTATTAAAAGGCTTCTGCAAGTCCCATGGTCCATTCCATCATCCTATGGACAGGTGGACCTATGAGACTGTCCTTGGGTATGTAGCATGAGAAGTCTTGGTGGCATATGTGTTTATACTACAAGTGAGGTACACTTACTGTTCCCAGTTATGATGTTCCCAGTTCTTCACTACCGGTGATGTAGTTATCCAGGTGTTTGCAAGTAACTGATGTTAACATGGCCTTATGAAATTGCTGTACTGTGTGGTGCATAGTCTATTCATAAGTGGCAGTAATTGTATCACAAGAACCGCATCTTCAACTTGGAAGGGGTACTGGCAAGTGATTGTCAGCTTCTACAAGGTAAAAATGGGATCTAAATCATAATTCATGTGAATAATTCGGAAGAACTGATCTTTCAACTGCTGTGCAGTTTGTGGTGTCTTAATTTTGAGTACCTAAATCAGAATTCCTTCAATGGCTTTGTATGTTTGTAGGTTTATGCATACAAAAACCTTACAGGAGAATCCTACTGGAGCAGAACTCTGAGTCTCTGGTGGGAGACAGGCAATAAACTACGCTGAATGTGATTGTCTGCAGCCATTCCTGTAAAACACCCTTGAGATACGTTGTCCTTCCCACAGTCCTCAGGGGTCTGCAGGTGGGAACATTCCAGAGCACTTCTGTGCTTTTACACCTGATCCCAAATGGATCCCACACTGCACGAGGAGGGAAAATGGAAAGCTGATTAGCAGAGGATCTGAAAAGAAAGATTTTCATCCATAAAGGACCTGATCCTCATTACACTGACATGTTTCTTGCAGTATAAAGGAGAAACTGGTGTGTGAATTAGAGCAACTCAACCACATTTAAAGAAGTTTATGTTTCTATAATTAGGTGGGCATCTCTACAGAAAGTACGTGTCAACAGCCTGAATAGAAGAGATGAGAAAATGGATATATTTTATGTTGCACACTTTCTCTTTTAGATCCAGTGCACAGTTCAGTTAAATGTTTCTCTAGAGTTTTTCCTGTAAGAGACTCTTAACTATGACAGCATCCTACTAAGAAGGGCTTTTTGTTATTATTTTGAGGGTGTTTATGTGCACTGGGATAATGCCACTCTATAAACAGAAAGTTTTTTGCTTTGTTTTTAAAATAGTCTTCTGCTTTTAATTAAATAGTTTTAAAATAGTTTCTTGCTTTCAAGAAAGCAGAATATAGCTGCTACTGGCATCTGATTAATGCTTGCTATTTCATGATAACTGTAATTAAATTCAGTTAACTCTGCACTGCAATATTTATAGAGAACAAGGACCAGAAGCTTTAGTTCAACATTGATGCTGAAGAGTATAATATCACACAAAATAACTCTGAAAAGCTGTTGGGCAGGGGCTTGGGGTGGTCCACAGGGAGCCCAGAGCTTTTGTTTTGCATTGTACAGAGTGACATGGAGCCCCTAAGTGCACACCCTCCCTTGTAACTTCTTCTTCTTGCCTCCAGTTCTTTTCTTCTGCTATGAAAGCAGTCTTGGGGTTATCTTATAGAAAGGTTTGCTTCTAACTGTGCCTCAACCCTCACTGCTGTGGAGATACCCCTCTGACTGGGCAACCATCAGGGGGATTTATAGTCATATTTGCCTTCAGTTTGAGGGAAGAACAGAGAAACATCATTTCCCTGGAGACTCATCTTTGGTGACAGCTTCTGAAATATGCGAGCTCTGACAAATGGATGCGGTGGCAGCTCATGGATATGTTAGTGGTTACAGCGGTGTCACTGCTCTCAGCTCATCACACAGACATGGAGCGATGACAAGAATGTGTCCAAAACTGTTTTTTTCCTCTGTGGCTGTGCCTGTCCAAACAGATCATAGGAATTCCTGTTGCCAGCTTTCTAATTCATTACCTAACCCCCCCTCCATTTTACTCCTCAGTAGGCAACTGTTCTGTTAACAACAAAGTTTTCACTTTATGTGCCCCCAAATGGTGGTGTGGTCTGAACACTGGCAGGCAGGTGTCCCCTACAGCTGCCGTGGCCAAAGGAACATAGCCTGGGAGAAGCTGACTGCAGGCAGATGGTGAAAACTGCTTGTACACCATGATTGACTTGCCCTGGTTTTACTAACAAGTTTTTTGAGATGAAGACCAAGTACATGTAGTAACACCATGTATCTCAAGCACAAAGACACAGAGACTGTTGCTCAGAGAACAAATATCACAATAGACTGTTGCACCAGGAAAATGAAACATTAACCTTGCAAACACCCATGGGGTAAATTTAAACAGTGCCTTCTCCCTGCCATAAGTTACTGTGATTAAATACTAATGGTAGGTTTCCCAAGCTCAGAGCTCCAGGGTGTGATTTGTGAGCAAGCCTTTGACCTTGTCTCACCCAAAATACAGGTTTTGTCCATTATACAAAAGATGGATGCATGCTTGCATTTGAAGTGGGAGAGCGCATCACACATTTTGAGGCATATGTCAGAGAGCTGCCAATCCTAATATGTTTCCCAGAGTGTGCCCATAAGTATACAGAGGAACACATCATTCTGGTTACATATTGGGTGAATATCTTGCCGTGCAGCTGAAGAGGTGCCAGAGCATGCAGTGCTTTACTGTTTCCATAAGAGGTACTACAGGCTACATGGTCTGAAAAGGCTGCTGCCCATATGGTTGCTGTCTTCCAGCTACCAATTCTTTCTCAGTGTTTCATTGAAGATGGTTTAGTGGTTGAGTTGTAACTTCAGCCTTGGGACATCTTGGTTAAATTTCAGGCTTACAGTAGGTGTTTGGGTATCAATTACCCTGGTGTAAAGTGAGGATTAAAGTAAATTTGTTAAAAATTTAGGTTTTACTGGGCTACTTTTTCATTCAGAAAACCAAGCAAGCAAGCAAGCAAGCAACCAACCAACCAACAAACCAAAACAAAAACAAGAAAAACTCAAACCAAAACAAACCAGCCAAAACCAAACCAAACAAGAAAAACCCCACAAAACGACAAAGCCCAAAGCAATAAAACCCCATCTTTTTTGGTAATAAAAGCGCCACCAAATTTTTTTATAAGCCTGACAGGTTTAGAATAGAACATTTCAATTTTTAGTTTCAGTACTAGATGCTTTTTTTCAGTGCCCTACTTTCTTGGGCTTTTTGTAATGTTATTGTGTGTGGCTAAGAGAGAAGAGCTTGCTTGTCTTCCTTAAGTTTATTTAGAGCTTTTCATTGACTAATGCCTTTTGTCACAAGTGACAGTGAAGGACCTGTTTGGTAATAGAGATCAATGGAGACGAAGGTGACATTTCAGAGCAGCGTTTTAAAACTAATGCGTAGCTATTTATCTGACCACGGCACCTAGGAACACTGGCTCACAGCCTAAGATCATCACAACCCTGTCACTTCTGTCCCTGCCCTCCTTCTCTTGAAATGCACATTTCCCGTTTCTGTCACTCTTCTTCAAGGCAGTATTTTTCCTCTTCAAATTTATTCTTGCCTGCTCTAGAAAGCTCTATGTCACTTCTCACACTATTGGTGGGGTCAGGCACCTATTAATGGGGCTTTATCAACAACTGATGGATGACTTGCTTCCCCTGAGTAACTATCCCCTTAGATTTTGCAGGAACAGAGCCTTTCATGGTGGGGAGGTTCAAGGACATGAAGAGTGTCACCTCCTTTTATTCCATACCGAGAAAAGTGTGTTGTTGGTACTGAGCAAATTAAGAAAGTGTGATTTCATGCTCCACCTCTCACTACAAGTTTAAATGCACTAAAAATACTTGTGAAAAGTGCTAAAGTGATAGACAGTGAAGAACTTAAGGCCCTTTTTCACTTGGAGAAGTGGTATAGCAGAAACTAATAGTCATCCTATATTATATACCGGAGCAAGCAGCTTTGAGTATACAGTGCAGTTCAATTCCCAAACACATTTAGGATTTAATCCATATCTTCTTTGCTAAGAAATCCAGGAAGGGTGGCAGCTTTCAACTCTGCAGTGATTTGAGACCACCACATACTCAAATAAGTTTCAAAGCAGCTTCCAAACTAAAGCACTAGCAATGTTGACTGTTTTTGAGTAAATATTCACTGCCTTGCAACCAATTACTCCTCTCTCTATACATAAGCTTTACCATCTGTGTCCAGAAGTACTGGCTTTTGTGGTCTATTTGCTTGACACCCACCACACTTAATTCTAGAATAAGAAGGTCAATTCATATAACGCATAATGCAATTACATATAAAGCACGATCTCAGTAACTTCTGTACATAAATGAAATGAAAACATATTAATAATCCACCAGACATTCTGCCTGGTTTTCTCACACCATGTCATGGCAATGCATTTAGCACAGACCAAGCAAAACTAAGATGTATTGCTTTCCCAGAATTTGCTCAGTTAATGGAGAAAAATCCACCCTGATCTAAGCTAGCTCTGACAGTTTCCCAGAAATATGAATGCCTCAAGCTCTCATGCCTTTAATAAAGCAAAATATAATGTATTTCAATAGAAAACAAATTCTCCATTTCTCTTCTTCTGGCATTTGGTGCAGCTGATAGCTACAGTACTGGTTTCAAGCAGAGCATGCTGAGCTAATTATATTTCTTCTAAACACTGTTGATTTCTTGATTGCTAATGTGGTATTTGAGAGTCAGTGATTCTTAAATGTCAGCTTAAGAATCGGTCTTTACCAGTCTGAATCCCCTAAATGCAGATCTTGTTTTACCAATATTCCCAGTAAAGAATTACTCTCTCTACTGCTTGTCTGGCAAGTGAGACAAATAACAATTTCCAAAGGCTGTATTTTTTTCTGCACCACATTTAATTGGTAGGAGCATGGAGACACAAAAACATTTTCATTAATGCTTCATTATTAATCAGTGAAAGATGGATGCAGCACTTGAGGGAAACACTGAATGCTGAATTCCCTAAACAATTTACTGTAGCTTCCTTCAAACAAGCAGCTCTTTGAAAAGATGGACAGCCCTGTTATTGCAAATGTTGCAACCACACAATGACAATGAGCTTCCCTTTTAATGTGTTCTATATGAAAAGGGAAAAAGCGAAACAAATCAAAACCAAATAACTGTATAACTCTAAACTGTTTGGTAAACAAATGCAAATGTTATTTTTTTCCTTAATTTTACTAGGGTTCTGTGAGCACAGTATTCATACAATTTTTGGAGGATGAATCACATAAATGTTACCATCGTATTTTTAGTGAGTTTCCACTTCTTCTTTTGCTTGTTATAATACTTTATATATTATTTCTTTTTACATGTTACAATATTGCAACACAATAGTAATTAAGTCTATTTAGAGAAATTTCTAGACATCCTGCAGTGAGGGTCTACCATCACAAATTCCCTCTTGGAACAGGAGAGCTTCACTGACTGCTGTTCAGAAAAACAGCAGCTCTAATCCTGAACTTGCTCTGGGCACACAGCTCAGCATTGTGCAAGGTCTCCTGAGCAACAATAGCAGGAATTGCAAGATACAGAGCCATACTGATATGGGAAAAGGGGAGGGAGTGAAAATGGGTCTGTAATTGCTGGCATCAAAGTTTTGAGAAGAAATCTGAATACAGACATTTTTCTCTAGTCCTTACTATGTATCTTCCCTTTTGGTAGTCTATAAAGATTGTTTGTGGGAACCATGTGTGAATTTGGTTGCTGTTATAAGCAGAACTCTTGATTGTTAGAAACTTTTGAGAAAATACCGTGGTTACATACAAAAATCTTTTCTCACTGTGAGGGGAGAACCTGTGTGCTACCACCGGTAGTAACTCAGAAACTTGGGTATCATGGCATACTTTTTTTTGCTGTCTTAGTTGCCTTGGCACCTCTAGGCAATAACAGACTGATGGGATGTGATGGATGGAGCTGTGATGAAACAGTAAACCCTGGGGGGGCTAGTCCTTGTGGTCCCAGTGTATGGCAGATCCCCCTGCTTCACCCTCCCCAGTTAACCAGCAGCGTAGCTCCGCAATCTGGGATACAGTCATGGTCTGTTGGGGACAGACAGGCTGAGCTCTGCCTTTGTTGCAGGAGGTCATGTCCTGAGCTAGGGTTCTCTTTCACGAGTGAAGGTGATGGCCACATCAGCTCTTCGGCACCTGGTGCATGTTACTCCATGCTGAAAACAGCCGAATTTATTCTTCAGTCTCAGTTTACCTCCATACGTCTTCCTCAAACCTTTAGCTTGTCTCCTGGTTGAGTCTCTCAAACATTTCTGTCCTCCTCATTTGTTTGACGCCGCATCTCCTCCTCTTTTGTTTCTCTGGTTAGTGCTATCTATCTGATTTGCTTTATTTCTTCTCAAGTGGTGCTTGTAAGCTTCTTGGTTTCCTTGGAAGCATTCATTCATACTGACCTATGATATGGGGGAAGTATCCCATTATCCTGTTGCTCAGTTCAGGCATGAGATCTCAACATATGCAGATTTGTAACCATTTTTACCCCTTTAGATGGAAATATTTGGGAGCAGAGAAACCGAGGAACGTATTTAAATTGAAAATATGGCACAGTATATTCTCATTCAACATGGAAGAACATTGACTGACTGAAAAGGAAATAACATCCTTTTGCCTAATTTTCTCTCTCACAATATTTGTTTTTTCAGCAATCCAAATAAAATCAGAACCATCCATGAGACTATTTACTGCTTTTATCTCAAATTGGAAGGGGAGCAGGTAAGAACTGGTATATTTATTTTCTGTTTGCCTCTCAGGAGCAAGTAAAAAACTTGTGATCCATCACAACTGACATAGCAAGTCATTAGATAATTATGTGGAAACCCCTTTTATTGAAACATCTGTGTTAAAATGTGCATGCTAAACAGAATTTTAACAGACTATGAGTCTAACTCCTTAAGCTTTAATTTGGTAGCAGAGAAACTTCAAGCCTTTTCAGCATTATTTCAAAAACACTTTAAACAGATTCCATTATAGGGCAAGAGTTTTTGGAGAGAGTAATTATTTTGCTTTGGCATCAAAGCAAATGTTTGATCAAATGCTTATTATGACATAAAGCATATGCATAGTTTGGAGCTATAATGTCTGTGAGTTCTCTTCAGTTTCAGTCTTCTCCTCCAGTTCCTTCTTCATTTTTCTGCCAGGTCACCAGCACTTTCACTCTAATTCCTTTATTATATTTTATTCTTTTACACTGTCTGAAGAGGGATCAAGCATTTGTGTTGCTATTCTGATGCTTCACTAGGCAATATGCTTCCAGGTTTTCTAGTCAGCAAAGTCCCAGACTGCAGGTCTTGGGTCTTCTCCCAGTTCTGTATTGCAAGAAGTTCTGGTCTCTTAGACTAAGCTGACATTAGTGAAAGAGTACAGCTCAAAGGAGCAGATCTGCAGGCATCACAGGCTGGTGTGCAGCCAGTGGTTGACATCCACCTCATGCACATTTTAGGAGATTTTGCTTTGGGAAAGTTTTAGTCTGGTCCTGTGGTGACCACCTGGAGCATACCTTCCAGTTTAACTTAATCTAAAAAGAGCCGAGATTGGATCTCCTGAGACTGACTGCTAGAGGAAACAGAAACATGGGAATTTGCAGGGGTAGAAGAGCAGTCTGAAATAAAACAAAAACAGAGGTTGCCCCCTTGCTCTTTCCTGGCTTTGCATTTTTTATCTCTGTCTTTCCACTATATCTTCATCTGGATAAGGAGGGACTTTTCTATCTTCCAGGTCCTGTTCATTTGTGCTTCATGAATGTCACCCTTCCTGACATGAACTTGCCCGGCTTACCCTTCCTTCTCACTGCTCGCTGAGTCCCTGCAGGAAGAGCAGAAGATCTTTCTGCTTGGCACTTGTCAGGGAGGTCCCATAGGGCAAACCCTGGAGCACACTTAACTCACAACGGAATACATTTAGCTTACAGCAACACCCGGCACTGCTTGACACATGTGAACTCGGCCTTTCTCATGTGTTAATTTGACGGCATATAGATAATATCTTCTCATGAAGAGATCTAGTCACAGGACTATTTCTAGTCCTTCTTCAAAATAATGAAGGATATAAAATGTGTTGATAAAGTAGTTATTAAAAAAAATCAGTTGTGAGAAATACTATTTCCTTAAACTTAGCATGATTATTTTAAAATTTAGCCTAAATAGAGAATATTTTATCTTGAACTCTGGGAGTCTGGCCATAGTATGACCCATGAATGTATCTGCAACTTAGGAATTCTCCACATAGCATAGATCTAGAGAATCTGACCATATTTTTGTTAAAGTTTATGCAGCAATATAAATATGTTTTGGTGGGGTTTTTTGAGTGTGGTGGTATTTTTTTGTTTGTTAGTTTTTTTCCCAAGAAGGCAACACACACGACCTGCTTTCTGTTGTAAATCTGTTGAAAGTCCTCAGGAATCGTAGACTTAAAAGGGTCCAAGTCTAAGGTGCTTATAGTAAAAGCTGCTTCATGAAAATAACCTGAGTGACTAGCTCAACTGATGTCCGTGGATTTGCTTGTACAAAGGTGATTATTAGAATGGTTTCATACATTAGTAATTGATGTAGATGTCTGTATGAAGTACCATTATCTATTAACTTCCCTTTCTTGTTCTCTTTTTCTGTTTTTCCCCCTACAGGAATACATAAAGCTTTCCAAGGCTATAAATATAGGATTTTTTTTTCTTCTATCACTTTGAAACAAATGCATGATGAAATATTACCTCTGCTAGCATTTGCCCACTAGAGTAAACCTTCCCGCAAGGGCATTTTTCTAGCCAGGATCCAAATATATCTTTTACATGTACAAAATCTCAAACATCCCATAGTATCTATTTTTTTTTTGCATATTAGATGTAAACAACAACAGATGGAGAGTGTAACAGCTACATGAAAATAAGGGAAAAGATATGAAATACTTATACATGGCAAGAAAAATCAAGGATATTTGGAAATTGTGTCTTGTGTGAAAGTTACAACACCATCATTCTTTCTGGATGACAGTCATATTCAGTTATTTTGCTTTTCAGAACCACTGTTGAAATTTTTTGATGCATGCGATATAACCATTTTGTTCTTTTTTTTTTTTTTTTTTTTTTTTTTTTTTTTGCTTTATTTTCCTGGCCACATACCATACATTTGTGAAAAAAAGCTCTCAAACCTTGAAAAGAAATTTCTTCCTTTTCTTTTGATTCTGCTTGTAGGAATGGAAGATTTACTGAAGAAACATAGTCTGAAACAGCTGTTAAATAAAATTCATAAAGTGTCATCACTATTTAAAACCTGTAGGTACTATATTTGATGGACTAGTCAATATCCAGAGAAAATGAAGGTACAAATAATAAGCAAACACTATTCAATTGAATCTACTTCTAAATAATACCTTTGACAAGAAGAACTTTCTGAATCATTATGGTCTGTAGAGAGAAAGCACCAAGTCTGGTTCACTGCTGCTCATGAGCTGGTTTGTGGAAATATTTCATTTTCTCTTGTCTGACGGTAGGGGCCATAGTTGGCATAACCAGGTTCCTCTGAAACCAAAATCTTTCATTTACCTAATGCCTCAGTGCTGTTCCTTTGTTCAACAAAGCCTTAAAAACCTCCAAACACTTTTGCTCTGTTTCCTTATCCATTGTAAATGTTGTCGCTTAGCAATTCTCCAGGACAAAAGTCAGTTGCGCCTAGGTAAATTAGTGTTGTTCTCATCAAAAACTACCAGGAATATGTGAAAAGAATACAGAAAGATGCAGTGGTCCAAGCTGCTCATTTCCTTGGCATCCCTGCTGGGCCCAGGCTGTCTACCTCTTTGCAGATATTTTCTGCTACACACTCATACAGCAGGACTTGGGTCTAAAGTACCTTTATTAGTGTTAAATTGGATCATTTAAACTGTTAGCTTAACATACTTGATTTGGCATTTGTGTTTTCCTAAGAGCATGGGTTTGGTTTAATTTGTTTCATTTCATCCTGTACCCAGCTGTCTGTAATTTTACTATCAATTTCTATACTTCTATGGTGACTTAGATAAATATTACTAAATAATGGAGATTTTGTAAAAGCCAAATAGGTAATGCCATTAACCTCAGCCAGTCAAAAATCATCCTTTTAATATTCAGTCAAATTGCCAAACTCACAAAAATTAACCATTTCACTGCAGAGCAGTAAACCGTGTACTGAATATTTTTCTTCACTATATCACCAGAGAACTGTCAGCAGCCAGTGGATAATGATACAAGTACATTTCTGTCTGAGGTCCACCTTGAGGACACTGGTGGTTTTTGACTCCAGCAGGTACCTGCACAGATACACAGCCATGTTTGCACTGTGAAGTAGCCTAGTTCAGCTCTGGCCACAGGAAGGACTTCTCTGAAGACCTCAGAGGCCAATGAAATTTGAACAGAATTTTTTCTGCTGTATTATTTGCCTCAGTGGACAAATGGTTTTCTACACTTTGCATAATTTCTCTTCTGAAAAATAAAAAAACTTAGATTCATCAAGCTATACCTGCTCTTCTCAAGGTTGTAGGAAAGCTATGGGAATAGGAAATTGAATCATTACTAAGAATCTCCATATGGATATTCCTATTAATAGCTTTGCACTTTTATTAAAGGAGGATAACTCTTAAAGCCTCAGAAATATTGATGAGCTGAAAGAGAAGTTGGTTAGTTAGCAATTTCTGCTTTGTAGGGGTTTGCTTCACTCTCTGGCTGAGTTCTGTCTGATCAATCCCGGATCATGGGAGCTGTGTTGTACAACAGCTGGATCCAACTGGTGTCTGTCAGAGTCTCTGAATCATGCAGTCTCCTACAAATTTTTTGAGTTTTGTTTCTTTAAGGCTCTCTTAGGGCTTAACATTTCTTAGCATAATTGCGAAGAATCTCAGCTGATATTCGTAACAGAGCAATTGTCACTCCAAGTCCCAAGATCCCTAGATGATAGCTAAATGCATCAAGTGACCTTTGTCTCTAGATGAAAAATGTGAAATAATTAGCTCAGAGAGAGGTATGTCTGAAAAATATTCCAAATGCTCCAAATTCCCAAAGTGTGTAACTGGTATCTCTTTGTATCAAGAGGCCACTCCTGGGTGGTTCACAATTTATGTATGTGAAAAGCTCTCAGATCTAGGTCTGGACCTCAGTGTGGGTTTCTCATATCACCCCAGCCCAGTGAACTCTCTACCTCACCCCAGGGCACACTCTCCCAGAAGCAGCTGATATAGAAGGGGTGAGAGGCTGAAATTTCAGGCAGCTGTTTCTGCTCTCTTCCACTTTTTTTTTTCCCCCCCACTCTGTTCCTAGCAATAATCACTTCAGCCCTGAGTTTTATCGGGGCTGTCTACATCTCCATCATCTCTGATGAAACACAGAAGAGGGGAAAACACCTGGCAAAATAAATAAATTGTGGAAGGGAACAAGAGAATTGCTAGCAAGAAAATAAATGTACAAGGGAGGAGATGGAGGAAGAGGAATGAAGGCATGAGAAAGGATGAAAAGAGACATAAACAATAAAGAAAAGGAAAAAGAAGAAGAGGACAAAAACAAGACAAAAGGAGAAATGCTGGTGAGGGGTATGAGCCACCCACAAATTTTTTATTACACTACTACAGCACTTCAGTAGAAAAATAATATAGGAAATACGGACTCAGGACTCCCTCCTCATCTAAGCTCTTTATGGCAGATTATTGATGCCCAGATTGTTTCTTACAATCTTTTCTAGCAAGAATCTATTTTTCTTTTGTTTGTATTATATTAATACCTTATCTTATATGTTGTCTATTATTATTCTTGTGGTAAGTACTGTTAGTTGAAGACACTACAATGTTTTCCTTATTAATGTCTCCATTTGATTTCTATTAACTATGCCAAAGTGTAATTACTGGTGGATAAATGTGGCATTTGGTTAACTGTTAGTAGTAGAGCAGCAAAATCTGCTTGAGTTGTGCATGTAAAATGAACACACAAGGCCTCTAAAATATCTGTCTAGGATGTGAGTTATAAGGAATAAAGCATAGTTTCAATATATTTAAGTAGACATTTTGATATATTTTAGTAGACAAGGATAGCACAGTACTTTCAAGGTACAATACTATCCATTTAAGGTATACCAACCAGCCTGTTAAATAAATCCTTTCTTTTAGTATACAGAACTAAATGTACAGAACTCTGCAAAACCCCTTCTCTTTTCTCAGCCTATAAATCACATGCAATATCTCCACATTATATGGCTTCCATCATGCCCACAATCATGTTATTGGAGCCTAGGCTCAGTGTAATCATTATCCAGCATCCATCTTATCTTTCACTGTGCTGGAAAAGAACCCCACACACTTAAATTCAGAAATGATTTTATCCATAGAGAAATGTGTAGCTCCAAGAAATGTCACTGTTCCCAGCCATTCTTCTTGCATTTAACCTACACAGTTCTTCTTTTTCTGGGGAATATAAAAGACTTGTTTTCCTTACAGCAGATATGAATAAAAAATAAATCTAAATGTGCATTATTGGCTCAGCTGGGAAAACCCTGGCACTCAGGGTAGGCTACACGTACTTGATGAGGTCACCTTTTTTTTCCACCGTCTGTCAATTTATTTTCAAGACGTCACAGGGCAATGGCCAAACCTGTGCCTTGTACTGGTGTGCCCATATGCCATGGCATAGAGCTCTTCTGGACTGCCAGCACAACAGGACCTGCTGAGAGCATCCCCTCCATTTGCCTTCGTAAAGGTTTGTTCTCAGCCTGACTTCGGGCAGCTGGCCGTATAGAATCCACCTTTCCATCTGAAAAGCTGGTCTGATATTGTCTGTCTTCCACTGAATTTGTCTCCCTGTTGCCCCAGTTTCCAAACAGATGCTTTCATTCTCTAATTCTGGTGACCCTAAACTGAGTTTCCAGTTTTCTTTCCCCTTTTCATCCAGAGGCTGGCCACCTTTTCAAAATCTCTGGCGTTGTTTTTTTTTTTTTTAGGATATATTTCCACTTGGGTTTACCTATATTTTGTTACTTCTGTTGATATATATATGACATAGGGCAAGTAAAAAGAGGAAGTACATGTTAAATTTGTTATTATCTTACCTGGACTCTAGACACTTACAGTCTGTTGAACTTTTGCCAAAAATTACAAGGCTGTTGAGGTTTAACCCCAACTGGCCACTAAGCACCATACAGCTGCTCACTCACTCCTCCCTGATGGGATGGGGGAGAGACTCATTAAGAGTAAAAGTGAGAAAGCTCATAGGTTCAGATAAAGATAGCTTATTAGTTAAAGCCAAAGCCATTCACACAAGCAAAACAAAACAAGGGTTTCATTCACCACCTTCCATGGGCAGGCAGGTGTTCAGCCATCTCCAGGAAAGCCAGGCTCCATCTCATATAATGGTTACTTGGGAAGAAAAACAACATCACTCCAAGCATCCCCACCTTCCTTTTTCTTCTACAGCTTTATATACTGAGCATGATGTCAAATGGTATGGAATATCTCCTTGGTCACCTGTCCCAGCTGTGTCCCCTCCCAACTCCTTGTGCCCCACCCCCCCCTGCCCCCAGCCCACTTGCAGGTTGTGGGGGTGTAAGGAGCAGATAAAGCCTTGACCCTGTGTAAGCATTGCCCAGTGACAACTAAAACAACTCTGTGCTATCAACACTGTTTCCAGCACAAATCCAAAACAGAGTCACACACTATTAATAGCTATTATGGAGAAAATTAACTATATCCCCGAAAAAAAAACAAAAACAAACAGCACAGGGGTATGTAAGCATGGTTAAATAAAGAACCAATGAAACTCTAGAACTGAGAAATAGATTTGTTCATAATATGCAAAGGTGACAGGGAGGAGACAGGAACAGGTCAGGATCTTAGCTTTGGGTTTAATTAAAGAATGGTATAAGCATTTGGATTTGCTTATTTTTCTGCTTCAGTTAATTTAACCTTAATAAGCTTTTTGGCTATTGCAAGTCCCTTGTTTTGTCCATATAATATGTTTACTTTATTCCTCACAGGTTTATGAGTATTTTGAAACTCACATACTTAAACTAGAAAATAAAATCTGTCTGTTATCTACTTAATGTTGTAGGAACTGACAGTGCCTTAAATCCTAGGGCTCCTGATACAGCTGTGGAAACGCATAAGGGCCTGACTTCTTATAGGAGCTCAGGAAACGAGAGCTGACCTAAGGGAAGTGCATAGCATCAGAAAGGGAGAGCATTACACTGTCTCTCACTGGAGCTGGGACTGAGCTCATTTACTGTCTGCTTTATGTACTGTTGGTTTTGGTTTTGTTATAGCTTTCTGGGTCCCTGTCTGACTTCAGGCTTCCCATTGCTCCAAGCGAACCTCCAGGCATATGTGTCTAATCTAAAGAGAAAAGGTTGGGAAGAATTGCTATTATACTTGAGTTAGAAATACAAGGCAAGAGAAAGTAAATCTGTTGTTTAAGGTATTATGTGGCTCTTGGTTTTACCTGAGGTGATATATGAAGTATAGGGCAGAGGAGAGAGATGAACCTTAACCTTCCATTCAAGTGCATTTAACCATAAAACTGTCATTTGTCATAGCATGCATGATGAATTCACAAATACAACTGCTTTCTGCTTTGCTCCTTGTGGAGGATTTGTACAGTCATGACACTGTACAGGGATCAACTGTCTTGATTTAGTTCCCTACATCTGCTGTACAGCCTCCTCAACACGGTGAGGAACCAGCCCTCAAGGCTGACATGCCTCTTCTGAGACATCGTAAAAATGCACATATTTGTGTTTGGAAAGCTTTGTGGTGGGAGGATGCCTGGGCCAGTGAGATAGATAAAGATTTTTAAACTGCTTTCTAAAAGCTGCTTCTGGGAAGTCTGTCTTTGCAGTATTCAAAAGGTACCAAGAACTTATATAATCAACGCTGTCTGAAATTAAGAAATTAAATTAAAGTAAAATCAAAGCCAAACCCCTTGCCTAAAGAGGTACTTGTGCCTCTAAGCTTTGTGTGTTTCAGATAGACTGGATCCAACTCATACCAAATGTCTCAAAATAATCAAAGCCTCAAGGGATCAGTACACTTAAGTGAATAACTATGTCATATTATTCCTGTAACCTACTTCTTGCTTGTCTTCATCCCAATACTAGATGTGAAATTCTGAGCTTCCTGGGGCAAATTAAAAATTTTCCACTAACTTCAGTGGGTCAATAGCCACGTTCCTGATGCCTCACTGATGCCAAACTCCTACCTTCACTTGTCTTACATGTCCACTATTTCGATGGTGGGTGTTCCACAATGGGCTGCTTCCACGATCCCACCTGTCCCATGCAGTTGAGTCTATGCAGCATCCCTCCTCGCTGCTGGCTGCGCTTGGGAGCGGCATCACCCACCCTGTGCCAGGGCCAGCTGGCCAAGGGGAATGGGCAGACCTGGTGGCTGTGGAGCACATGATTCAGACTGAGAGTTAGCAGCTCTGTAAGGGATTGCTTCACCCCACAGACATAGACGCAGTTACCCCTAAAGCATCAGCACTGGTTGCTGTCCTTATGACTGTGAGTGACGTGATGTATGCTATGCTAATAGTTTTGCAGCATTAGAAATAGGGATGGAAATCCACTTTTTTTTTTTTTTTTAAGTTGTTAAACTTTCCAAGAAACTGTAATTAGAGCGACAAACATTTAGTCTACTGTTCACTTGAGAGTGGTATCACATGAGCATTTTGGCTTTAAATGTGTTGATCCATTTAGTTCTAGAGACCTGTTTCTTGTTCAATGGTATTTTCTTTCAAATGCTATATTTTAACACCTTACCACTTCACATTATGTGGTATTCAAAGCTTTTTACAGTATCTATTGTAACTTCAAAAAGGAAAATTATTCAGTCTATCCAAGGAAATAGCTTCCATCCATTGCAACCTTGGGCTGAAAGCAAAGGTTTGTAATATGTTCTCAACTTTATTAAAAAACATAGGGCATCAGCCTTTCCGTGGCTCAAATACATTTCCTTACATGGTGACATACCATGTCCGATACTGTAGAATGAACTTGATATGAATTTCTATTCAGTGCACTCAGCATGCTGAATATTATTTAATTCTCCAGTGCTGTGTGATTGAACACATTGATCATGGCAAAAGAATAGTTGCTCAGCCTTGCACAGCCTTATACTGTTTTCCTTTGCCCTCACTTTTTTTTCCCTTCATCTGAGGATTAAGCACTGTTGTCTCTCTTCCCTTGACCAAAAATAGTTGTCGTCAGACCAGGATTGCGCAGCTCTGCCTGGGCAGTAGCTCAGCAAATGTCCAGTCCTACGCAGCAACCACCCTGCTCTCTCTGTGCATATATGCTTACACATATATATATGTACAGGTAGGAAAGCAGAAAAACAGTTTTAACCCAGCTGAGATTTGTGGTTTGGGCTGTCCCCAAGGCAGCATGAACAGTGTCCTGTCATTGTTCAGTCCAGGGTCTCAGTAGCACCTGCAGCTTGGTGACATCCAAATTTTGTCTATTGGCTCTCATGGGTATATGACTTGATACTCTTGATATCATTCAGCTTTCAATATGAATTATGAAGGGCTAGAAATTTGGGACACCTGTGCCTAGAGACTTGGATATTCAAGAATCAGGAAAAACAAATTATTTTATTTAATTGAGATAGAAACTAGTATCAAGGTTAACAAGGGAAATTGTTTTCCGTCCAAGCACAAAGCTCTTATTTCTCAACCGAATCCAAGCTATCAGCTTTTCTGCAGAAAATCTCCAGCTATGTACATCCGTTTCTAAGAAAATATCTGTTTCTGACAGTATTGGTTTTAGCAGCTACAGCTGGACTAGAGGAACATGGGAAATGGACAGTGTATGTGGTATCAATGCTTGTATCTCTTTCAGGTGCTGTGATCAGAAAGTCGTTTTATATTACATAGGATAAAATTTCTGCATTCTTTATCACGTCTTCTACAGACTAAAGGAAAGTTACCCTGTCCAATCACCATTATGTGCTCTAAAGCACAGATGGAAAAATCTGTGCGTATCAGTTCTCTAAGTGTCAAGGAAATTTGCAGAGGAAAAAAATGACACACAGTGAAAATGGATAATACTACACAAAATGGGTACCTGGGAGCCATGTGGCTAAACTAGCAGTAAAAAATTACCCATTTTTTTTCTACATGAAATTATTTCTCTGGTGAAGTATAGAAAAGAGATTTTTAGGCTGTTTTACCACCTGCTCCTCATCCCTGGGATCTGTGTATTCAGTTTTGATTTATGAGGGAAAATGGAGGGAATCAGATACATTTTAAATGGCATATATCAAGATTATACTGGTTTGGTCTTTTCTTCAAGGCTATATATATTTTTTTAATCCTATTTCCGTACAATAGAAAAATTTCAACTGCTTGCAAAACCAGAGAAATTTTGTTTACTTCTCTGCCAATGTTTTACCACTGCTCCTCTGTCAAGAAACTCTTTTGCTAAAGAGTAAAAGTGAGCTATTAGATATGCAGTGAGGCTCGCCAACAGATAATTTGACCACAGGTCAGATCAACTGCTACAATACCCTTTTTCTTATATATGTTAATAACTTGTATGTATGTGTAAGCATGTGCATATGAGTGTATATATTATTCTCAGAAAATGTTAATTTTCATCAGACAGGCTGTGCAGCAGTGGTATAATTTTGCTATTGCTCTTCAAGATGTGAAACAGAGTATGCTGGACACATTATAAGGCCATTCTGAAAACAGAAATAAATATTTCAGCAAGTTAAAAAAAAAAAAAGATAAAGGGTCTCATCCTCCTGGAAATCAAGGAACCAGGGCATGTAATTTGCCATCAAAAACTGTCAAATGTCTAAATATCTCACACAATCAGGCTTCTGTTAGCCTGAAGACAGAAAATATAATTAAAAAGGAGAATTGACTTTCCTGCTAATAATGCTTACCTGTGTTGCTAGCTCACCTTTAATCTTAGTAAAACTCCACTTTTGTTTCACCATATGGAAAAGAAGCCTTAGTCCTATGAAGTTGATTATACAATTTACTCCACTTTTGTCAATGAGTTGGATGCTTCAGTCACTGGGGACCAAAGGGATAAATATCTGTTTGGCAGTGCCTACCAAGAGGGAAAGTAGGAGCAGTCTGGAGTCAAAGTGTTGCAAGTGGGGCCGAGCCTCTCTATACAGGGAAGAGAAGAGAGTGTGTGTACTCTGAATATACTTTACTCTTTATAGCTGAGAAGTTACATGCACAGTTTTTAAAGAGAGTTCTTACACTTCCTGGACCAAAGCATCCACTGCTGATGGTTGAGAATTATAATGGAGGTGAAAATTGCAATAGAGATCTATAGAAAACTCTGTTTCTATGCATGTAATTAAATTAGCTGGCATCAAATTATGTAACTGATATTTGTAGAGAATCTGGGAAATTTGGATATGATTAATACCAGGAATCAATCAGCAGTAAATGCTGCTGGTCTTTGGATATAAAATTAGGTGAAGCTTCTCTACAGAAAACTTTGGGAAAAAATTACAATTAAAAATTCTGGTTTTGTTTTTTTTTTTTTTTTCATGACTTTTTCTCTCTGTTTATTACTAAACCTTTCTTGTTCCATGTTCTCAATTAAAACTTTTTTCAATTTTCAAGTCAAATTGTACGTCAGGCATAAATATCATTCTTTAGGACTTCTGAATATGGATGTCTAATGAATTAAAAGAATATTTATATAGCTTTAGTTAAAATATGGTACAAATGCATTTTTTCCCAAAAGCTCATTTTTCTCAGAGTAATGGTGTACTTTCATGTTTTTAATTAAATCATTCTGATGGCTAAAAATTATTCTCCCAATCAAGAGGTCAGAAAACCGAGAGAGCATGAATGATGAGCTCCTGCCTTGAAGATACCTCTGGAGGTACTAAAAATGTAGCAGTCTTTTGGGGTATTTTGTGACAAATGTCTGCTTTTGAACCTTCTTATTGCAAGTTCTTCTGTAAGTCCAAACTAAATCTTATTTAAAACTCTAAAAACAATTCTGCTTATAAGAGAGATCGTTTTGACTTTTGAACTTTCCATATCAAGAGAATGCCATCTACATGACATAAATGGAAGTCCAGGATGGAGAAATATATAAAATTTATAGAAATACCTTTTCTGGAGGATATGGACTTTTGTGTTACTCCTTTTTTTTTTGTTGTTTTGTTTTTATTGTTGTGTTGTGGATTTGTGTTTTGTTTGGTTTTTTTTTGGGGGGGGGTGTTTGTGGTGTTTTGTTTTGTTTTGTTTTTTGTTTTGTGAGAATTGTGGTATAAACAAAGTACTTAAGAGACTCTCTTTGCTAGTGAGTAATTACATCATAGACTATTATCTTTAAAAAAGAGAAAAACCTTAAAATAATGCAATTCTAAAATTCTGTCTTTGAATAAGTTTAGAATTCTAACTATGAATCTTTAAACAAATACTGTCAGTCTGCTCTCTCTTTTTTAATATGAGACCTAAGTATACATGCTATTCTTTAATCTTTCTAAAATAAATGTATGATATTTTCTCCATGTATCTCACAGCAAAATTGTTATGGAGACTGACCTTTGCACTCTTCCTCATATATATCTGAGTCTGAAATTATTGTTATTTAATTGCTGTAGAGAGAGATATTTTACTTGAGAAATGACTAAATAGTAGAACGTTAAACTATATTCAATAAGAATAAATTCTATTTAGTCTGTTTATTTAGACAGTTATGATTCTGGATGGATTCTAGGTGTCAGTTATTGCCCAAGAAGATGGATTTTGATCTCATAGTTCTGGATGTGCTCCAAATCTTAATGTGTTTGATCAGAACAATGAGCTATTACTTCCAGGTGAGAACTAAGTGTAGAGAAGTTTCAAGATTAATGAAGTATACTCATCTATTTCACAGGTGTATAATTCCTGACTGCCACCTGGAAGAAAAAATGAGTTTATCCAACAAAACAGAGCAATTTGCATTTTCACAGTTATAGCAATGGACTCTGTTATAGTCCTTTTACAAGCAGTTTGGTTTAGTCCTGGCACAGCCCTGGTTATTGGCTTGCTGAGATCTTGTCCTTGTGGACTTTGTATCATGCTTCAGCATTTTTTGCAGATGGTCCTGGTCCCACATACTGTGTGTTTCTTCCAGGTTTATGATTTTCCAAAGGATCCAGTGTGTACATTTTCCTGTGTACTGGTATTGGCTACAAAAAAGGGCAACATGTGCAGACTTGGAGCTTCTCCTTCACACAAACAGCCTGTTCTAGCTCACTCAGACTGATACAAGAGTTAGCTAAATAACACCAAAGTCCCATAGATCCCTTTCAGGACCTCAATGAAATCTAATTTAGTCTTTTATTGATCTATATTGGATGTAGTTATCTTTAAAAGTCAGGTCCCTATTTTGGATATAAAAACCTCATCCTTCATAGCTTTTCCATCTTTGCTTCTGCTTCTTTATCACCATTTATCTTTATTAGTTTCTATGGCTTTATGTGCAGAACAGCACATAACAGAGGAGCCCAGGCAGTCTGTGAAGATTATGCAGGGATGCGCAGATATAGGAATTTACAAAATAATTTGTCACTCTCAACATTTCTTATTTTTAATGTTATATTTTCTGCAGGTATTCTTTTTCTAGCCTTTCGAAACGTGGTATTTTTACTTATAAGGTGAATGTGAGGGGCTTTTTTTGCATGATACAATGTACAAGATCTATACTACATATATACTTGCTAGTGCAGTGCTTGTTCTGTTATTTTTAGTTTTATTTTAATGGAATCTCTATCAGATATTGGAATAGTCACCAGAATAAGAAGAATGACTGTACACAGAGCGCATTAAAATTCTAAAAGCAGGACGTTTGCTTCCTCTGTCCTATTATCATTAACATTATGGTGTGCTTTAAGTGTTAATGAAGGAGTACAGGAGTTTTTAATTTTGATGAGACTTTCATAAAACAATAGGTAAATAATGAATATTTGAGGAAAAAGAAAAAAAACAACTGAGACACAATGTTACATTACACCTGAAGTGTTCTAAAGGAACAGGTTACTATTTATTATTGGGCATGTTATTTAGTCTTCATCATCTATCTAGCCACCTGTTCTCTTTTTCTCAACTGAAGGAAAACTACCTTCTTCAAAATATGAAGACAAGTCTTCTAGGGGACAAGGAATGTAAAGACAGAAGAGACTCAACATTTTGCACAGCATGGGTAACTGTTCATAGACATGTTTTCTTGAATGAAAGAAATACTGTGATAGAATCAGTTCATTTGAGGATGGTCTTCACTGATTGCTCTAAATGTTTTCATTAGTACCTAAATTCAGATTCACACTATGCAAGAAATAAATTATATTCTCTTAAATCTGTATACAGACTACTTGTGTTAGGTTACATTGCAGTTAGTGTACTTTAAACATGAGGTAGAGAAAGGGAAGGGAATTTGGAGGAACACAGCAAAGTCATGATGCTACTTAACTGCTTACTCAGTATGACTGCGAGACTTTAAATTCATTGCTCATAAAACATGTACAAAAACTATAAAACCACTGTAGGAAATCAGAACCAGGAAGGTGAAAACAAGGGTTTTGTACGCTTTTGTGCATCTCTGCATTACTCCTGTCCTACTGCCATTTATGTGATCTAAAAGCACCTAAATATAACTTCTGTGCTGCCCTGCATTGAAAGCTGGGCCTCAACTGGCTCCAACTGGTGATAGGGGTTGAGTAGAGCCCTTAAAAGAGCTGACAAGTTGCGAGGTTCATCTGCAGTTCTGGAATGAAAATTGTGTCTTCTAAGTGTCTGGTACTGGAGTCCTGTAAAATACCTGTTAGAACTTCTTGCTTTTGACTCTCCTGTCTTTTTTCCTCTTTTTTTTTTTTTTTGGAGGGGGGACTGAATGACATTTTCCTCAGTCTTTTGGATCTTGCATTAGTAATGAGGACTATCTACAGTAGAACCGGAGGTATGATCACATTCCTCATTTTATCCAGACCATCCATTGAATAAATCTGCACTGAACTCGATAACATCAGGATAAAGAAAAACAATTTAGCAGAAACATATGCATGATAATTTTCAATAGAAATCCAGGATGTTCAAATAAAATTGGAATTGATTTTTAGTGTATGTAGAAATTAGGTGCCAAATTTTTTACTATTGATAGATCTATCAGACTTTCAAACATTCAGCTGAGGCATCAGTACTAATTGACAACTGAGTGCCAAAAGAATAAGGATTTATTCCAGCTCCTCAACTAGAGATATTAGCAGTCTTTGACAGAAATAAGAAAAAAAATATTTTTAACTGTAAGATTGTGAAGGAAGGTGGTGCACATCTAACCCAGAGGGATCAAGCCTATGTAGGGCTGATGGTAAGCTGGGATAAAGGTTCAAACAAGAAGCTTGGGGACAGATCGGTGTGCAGTTTCAGGGAGTAAGAATAAGGCAGAAGTATGACAGGGTTATGGTTTAGACAGAGAATAGCTAAGTTAACTACCAAGGCAAGCAGATAGGCTTGAAGCTTAAGAGGGAGGAGTTATACACAGCATGTGGGCTAAAGCAGCACCACTACTATGTGTGTTGCCAGACCTCGAGCTGACATACAGGAGTGCAACAACAAACCCATCAGTGCAGTCATGCCGTTTACAGCTGTGCTCACTCGTTACACTTGGAACTTCTAATCAACCGCTAAAGGTCCCGAAAGACAAATAACATCACTGTAATGTACATTAGCCAGCAGATTCCCTGCTATGCATATTCTTTGCTATGACTGAGAGAATAGAAGAATACATTCCAAGAGCATTTATTGGACATGTTCACACATTCTTCTCCTGGGGTAGTGATACGTTTAGAGAAATTCAACTGTTTATATTTACATACTGAAAGGGCTTTTTGATACAAAGCAGTCATGGTAGTATGAACTAAGCGTTCAATTTTTTTCAGGCAGTTTAAGCTGCAAGTCAAATATTTAAGACATAGAACGTTTGTTTTTAATTGTGCAACCAGATTAGATGTTTCCACTACAATAATATATTGGCTAACAAAACCTCATATGAAGAAACGTACAGAAGTCAGAATGAATTACCATCTGTGTTCACTGAGGTGATACCTGACATAAATGCTGCAGTGCTGTAAAGATATTATTTGTTATTTTGGAGACATTCAGTCTTGAGAGCAGAAGCTCAAAGCTCATAATGTGTCGGTATCTGCCTGTTGGAGGGTATTAAAACAAACCAACCACCAAAACAACACCAAAACAAAAAACAAAAACAAAACACAAAAAATCCAAACAACAACAATAAAAACACAAACAAAAAAACTCTCACAAACAAAAAAAAGCACTGACGACGACAACAAAAATAATTTGTTCGTGAAGGGTCCAAGAAATTGGAAGAGTTAATGGTTAGGTCTACTGTCTTTGGAGTCACTGGTACATTTTCTGATGAGCCGAGTGAGCTGGAGTCAGGCCCTGGGTGACTTACCCAAGTTACCAAATGGGCCCACTACTGCCCAGAACCAACTCTTGTGCTGCTCCTTCTAGTTTGCTGTCAGGATAAAGGGACAGTTCATTTCTAGACTAATTGCCCTACTTCACATCTCTGGAAGCCCTGCTTCCCTTGGTTTGCTGCCATGAGCTACAAATCTAATGATTTACAATATTAAAAAATTACAGCCTCCATGTATCACGTTGTTGATGCCCTTATATTAGTTTAATCACTGATTTACATTTTACTGATAGCTGACCAAAATATCTGGTTATTGAGGTTCCATTTTAGCTTTGGTGATGGAGGATTTAATGTAGAAAGAAATCAGGCTAGGGAAAGCTCTGAATATGTATTTTCTAGGGGGAAACAAAAAAAGTTTCTTCTCGCCTCCTCTCACTGCCTCTCAGTCATCAAGAGAGAAAGAAATGATGAAAATGACACATGAGCTGCTGCAAAGCCTAAAAATAAGACAGCTTTTATTTTATATTTGGAAAGGGAGATTAGTTTCTTCTGTGGCTACTTTTCTTTTAATATTTTTTTTTTTTTAATCTTTAAACAAGGTGGCATTTAAAGAAGACATTTACCGTGCTGAAAAAAAAGCAAACAAATTTCTTGCGTATTATTGCTAGAGAGGTGAATATTAGGAAAATAAGAGAAAAGAGGGGGCAATTATAGAAAAATGCATTTGTGTGGGTTTGGTTTAGCATTTTGAGACAGGGAAGTACTTACACAAATTGCTTTGCATTTATATCCAAAAATGAAGAGTAGGCTTTCTCCTAAAAGGAAGTACCTAGGAGCCAACCTTGAAGCTAGTATTAGCTAGGCAGGACTGAGGATGCGGCTGGCAGGAGACTAAAGTCTTAATTGTGGCAAGCCCAGAATCTGTAACCTTCCAGTTCAGCAAAAGTAAAGGTCCTGAGGTTAAAAAGAGAGGACAAATGAATGCTAAAGGATTTTTTTTTTCCTAAACTATCTCTATAAAATTAGTTCTACTCCTTACAAAGCATTTGACATTGGTTTCAGACAAAATGCAGAAATAAAAAAAATAAAAGCCACCAAGTTCATGCTTTGAAGTTCACTAGGATTAGCCACACAGGAGCAAATTCCAGGAAGAGGAGGTAATCAAAATGCAGGCAAGCAATTAGATCTGCATATTAAGTATGAAAATACACTGTGTTGGGTTGCCTATTAAGCGAGTGCAGTAACCTTGTTCTTCCAGAGCCAGTGGATAGGTTACTGTGCAAAGGAGCTCTGAGGACTCACCTCCAGAGGGGCAAAATGCTTTCCTCTTTGGCTATAATCATCGATACGGTGCTGTAAATGTACTTTGTGCTTGATTGTGATTAGCAGGCTGGCTGGGGACAGTGGGTGGCAGCGAGCCCAGGCGTGGTGGGATCAGCAGTGCTGCGGGAGCAGCACGGGATGGGTGGCCACTCTGGGTGTCTGTCAGCCAGCCAGGGCAGACACGAGATGCCCAAGAGATGGGCCAAGGGGAAGTTTGCAGGG
The DNA here is from genome assembly GCF_963082525.1 of Nesoenas mayeri. NCBI lineage: Eukaryota > Metazoa > Chordata > Aves > Columbiformes > Columbidae > Nesoenas > Nesoenas mayeri. Next base: position 9,994,354 of record NC_137551.1, on the reverse strand, counting down.
CAGCTGCCCACACCGTGTCTGAGTCAGGACTCTACTCCCAGTCTCTCACTTTCTGAATCATTAAATTCTCTTTGGAAAAAGGAAGAACAGCAGCCTGAGGAATTTTTTTATTGTTGATTATTGTACTGGGATTTTACTGCAGCAGAAGGAGCCTATTCTAATTTTGGAAACCAATGCTACTGGAACAAAATACTGCTTGTTGGCCAAGTAGTTGCTTTCTAAAACCCACTGGTCAGCTTCATGTAGAGGATATTTATCCTTCTTCCACCCTCTAGAAAGATCATTGGCTTTTAGTGAGAAATATGAGTGCAACACAAGTCTGAGTTCATTTTACAGTTTATGTGATATGGCAAATACAAAATAAAATAAATACCACTCTGTCTTCCTGTCCTAGTCTTTAATTTCTCTGTGTACCTCTAATTCTTCCATTTATAAAAGTCTCCTAAAGATGAGATACTCATTCAAAGCTTTTTTCTTTTTTTGAAGAGCTTGATATTTTGGGAGGGAAAGAAAGTAATAAGAAAAGGGAAGGAAGAATGATCACCTCTAAGGCAAGCAGCTTACTTTTTCAGGACCCAGGCAAAATCATTTTGGATGAGCATCAAACATATAACACAGCCAAAATGTTTTCTTTTTATCCTTTTCCCCTCTAAAATAGCACATTTGACAAATCTGTCCCTTTAAATCTATTCTGAACTTTCCCACTTCACTAAGTTTGAATTTGCTATATTTCTCAGCCCTGTGTGGCGGTGTGGGTGTCAGAAATATGTAGGTGATGTCATTTTTCTTTCCCTAACCCAGGGTTTAATTGACACCATCATTCTACACCCCTCCTCCCACCTCTCATTTTAAACCTTGTTCTCCCAAGCCTTTTGGGTCAACACACTTCAAAAATGTGTTACCTTCATCATTTAAAGTCTTCTCTAAGAAACGGAAGTTTCATAACTCCTTTTCATTTTTACATCCTGGTTGATATGGAGATGAAAAATATATCCAGCATGGTTTTACTTTAGTAATCCTACCCAGTGATAGTCTCTTTGGCACACAAAGTGAAGAGATGACACAGTATCGGTGGTGGAGAGCAGACTGGCCATCAGTATAATTTGAATTATGAAGATTTGTTGCCTTAGTTTTATTATTTAAATATATATATATATATGGACCTTATAAATTCTTTCTTCTGCATAAAATTTGGTGTCGGAATATCTATTTTTATATAGTTATATTAAATAAATCATGGCAATAAGCCCTTGGTTAAGGTATTTTGTCATACCTTTAATGCATTCAGCAGAGATTTCAGGGTAAACCTTAAAAGTTTTGCCTTTTTTTCCACCCAGTGGGATATATCATTACTAGAGGAAATCCAGTTTAGGAAAGAGGTGGCTAGGAGACTTATAAAAGAAAAAGTCAAGAACTTATTTGCATTGACGGAGAAAAGGTCTCAGTAGCCTGACTCTGAGTGGGAGAGTATTGGGCCATTCAAAGACTATATTGAAACACATCTGGTCATAATATTTATCATACGGTTTCATCTGGCTAAACATAATTACTTGCAATATACTCAGTATAACTAATCTCAGTGTAACTAGGGCAACAAAGATGATTAAGGGAGTGGAGCATCTCCCTTATGAGGAAAGGCTGAGGGAGCTGGGTCTCTTTAGCTTGGAGAAAAGGAGACTGAGGGGTGACCTCATTAATGTTTACAAATATATAAAGGGTGAGTGTCACAAGGATGGAGCCAGGCTCTTCTCGGTGACAACCATTGTCCTACCTCTCCATTTACTAAACTATTACTCCAGTAAGTGATGCAGTTGGGCAGCCATCTGTTTGTGGGTGTCAGGCACAAAGAATCACAGAATGCTAGGGATTGGAAAGGACCTCAAAAGATCATCCAGTCCAATCCCCCTGCCGGAGCAGGAACACTTAGATGAGGTTACACAGGAATGTGTCCAGGCGGGTTTTGAATGTCTCCAGAGTAGGAGACTCTACAGCCTCCCTGGGCAGCCTGTTCCAGTGCTCTGTCACCCTCACTGAGAAGAAGTTTCTTCTCAAATTTAAGTGAAACCTCTTGTGTTCCAGTTTGAACCCATTACACGTTGTCCTATCATTGGTTGCCATCAAGAAGAGCCTGGCTCCATCCTCATGACACTCATTCTTTATATATTTGTAAACATTAATAAGGTCACCCCTCAGTCTCCTCCAAACTAAAGCAACCCAGCTCCTTCAGCCTTTCCTCATAAGGGAGATGCTCCACTCCCTTAATCACCAGTGTGTAACTGAGTACTGGATTGGAGAAAAAGAACTCCATGGCCAGAGTCCTGTCACTGAAAAGCACCTGTGGGCCCCTGGGCAACACAAAGAGACATGGGCTCACCAAAAAAAAAAAAAAAAGAAAACAGAAAAAAAAAAGAAACTTGAATCTTCACCTCAGAATTCATCAAGAGTTGAGAGAGGAAATTCTTAATTGGAAATTGCTTTTCACTAATCTTTTCCTTGCCAGGAAAGGCTGACTTCCCACAGACACCATACTTTACCAGGGGCTCTGCAAGGTTGCCAGTTTTACTGAAAATTCAACCACTTTACCACAATAGAAACCCATCTGAGTTGCCATCCATAGCAATACTTCACTAACCCAATGTAAGCACTCTGTGATTCGTTGATTATTGTCACATACTACAAATGAGCTCTTGCTTCGAACTTAGAAAAAAATTAGGCAGATGAAGCTCACTCTAAGGGCACCTGAGCAAATCCAACTGTAATGACGACAAAAAGGAATAATTACAACTCTAAGTTGTACTGAGAAACAGCTGGGCCTATGCTGCTTCTTCCCCCCACCCCTTAAATATTGTAATTTTGTTTACATCACTTCTCAACATAAGGTACCATATGGCAGCAGATGAGCAGGTGCTAATAAGAGCATATATGAGACAACTGTGTTTCTGGGTAGCCCTTTCCCAGTCATGCCAGGAACACTCCAAGTTGAGGTGTTAGCCTAGAGATAACTGAAGTTTGCTGTAGTCTTTTCCTGGTATCATCCTAGGTGTCTAAGAATCATTAATAACACTGATCCATTTGGAAGCTTTACTGGGTATATTACACACACACACACGGTCTAAAATGGAGATAAATCAATATCCAATGGAATGAATATTGATTCCTTTCCTTATCTTTGGAATAAATACCTTCTCCTCAGTAATCAGCTCTGAAGGAGAAGCCATTGCTCATCTCAAATAAGGCTCAATAAATCTTAATCCTGCTAAAAGATAATTCTGAGAGGGGCAGAGAGATATTATAGTCTAGTATCCCTACAACCAAACATGACAGTGCCCATGTCTTTTGCTGTTGGGTCTAATGCTGGGGCTACATTTTTAAAGTAAGTTTTTTTAAATGTGGGATTAATTTCTAATTTTTATAGCCAAACTATTTTCACACTCTTCCATTTATTTTACTTATCCAGAGGAATTCCAAATTTCTTCCATTGAACATTTGATTTCAACCTCTTGCATCACTCATGTCAATCTTGTCAAGGGTGACATGGAGTGTAAGAGCTTCCAGCAGAATAAATATGTGAAGCTGGATCAGAGGTCCACATGGTCTGATATAGCTGCATACTGCAAAGTGCAAAACAAGTATATGGGTACTCATTCTTAATAGTTTCCCATCCTCTGACTGTTTTCATGTCATGGGTCTGCCTGAGTCAGTTTGTGCTTGCAGAAACCCTCCAAGGATCTCCCTTGTGTTTGTCCTGTCTCGTCTGACCCCTGCAAACTTCTTGAGGTTGTTGAAGGCAGATACAAACCGTTTAAGAACGTAACTTGGTATTAAATGCAAACCACAGCAAAAAAACAATGACAAATGAAAGTATATTTGAAATATTAAGTTAGGTGAATTTCATAAAGCTCAAAACAAAGGAAAACAAAACAAAATAGCAGATAAAATGCAGAAGAATTTGTCTCTTTGTGCCCATTTAGCCTTCTGTGGGGTACTCTTCTGTCTCAGCTGGAGTGAGAAGATGACTGTCATCAGCTATAGCTGCACATCCATCACTTCAGTCAGTGACAGTCACCTGGCAGCCCAGGGAGCCTCCATACTGATGTGCTGGGAGAGGAAGCAGCAGGGTCTGTGTAGCTGTGGTTGCAACTGCTTTATAGAGCACACTGGGACCAGTATTTCTCCATTGCAGGTGTTGTGTGTCCCTGCAAAGTGGGGTTGATATCAAGTTGACAAATGAACTACACAGACATGGAAATAACAAGCCCACTTTCAAGTTCTAGCTCAGCCCTGATGCCCCGGGTCCTCAGCCTGAATCATGTTATCTGAGCTGCTGAAGAGCTGGGCCTGTCTCAGGATTCTGAGGATCTGCAATCTGACTGCAACCAGCTGCTTAAAGCTGGAGAAATATTTCAGTGACTTCCAGACTTGGGCTCCTATTCTAAGCTCATGCTAGAAATATTTCCTATTAATATTTTACAACCCTTTTAAAATGTATTCATTTTGCACAAATACCCTTTGTATTTGGTTCCCATGAATATTTATGCAACTGGCTTTTGCTGTGCAAAATCTGCATGGACAGGTATTTTAAATCGCTCTCTGGGCTACTCACACTGGCCCTCCCTTTACACTCCCCATCAGTGAGTAGAAATGGCATGAGATGCCTTTTGGGAACAGCTGCTGCTCACTGTTGAGCTGGGAGCCCCCTCAGGTAGCAGCAGTTTCTTTCTTCTCAAATGCACATTATTTCTGCTCTTAATATCTCCACATCCCCAGGCAGACAGTAGCCTCGCCAACCTTTCTGGCTGGTGCATCAGCTGATACAATGGCAAAGAAATGGCATTTTAAACAATTGCAACTGGACATATCTTGGGCTTGGTGTTTGGTTGTGTTAGGAGCTGCCTAAAAAAAGGATCTTATTTGAATTTTTGTTTTGTACCTGTTTTAAAACATTTGCAGTGTGACATCATTTAAATTATACATCAGATTGACACGGTTAAATCTGTGTCCAGTAATCCACAGTAATTTTTCTTCCTGATGCTACTTAGTCTTTGTTATTCTAGCAGTGTACTTCCAAGTGGCAATGATGGAATGACCTGTGTGTGGAAGAAATTGCATTTTGTCCAAGATAATTATCAATCAGTATACCCATAGAACATGATGACACCTCTCTTCTGTGTCTATCTTCTTATATTTATGTATATATATGATATTTGTACATCTTAAAAATAATAAATCATGTGCTCTATTTAATTTAAAATTATATAGAGACTACATAATTATATCTAATATACCTAGAGATATACTTCTTATCCACTGAAACTTCCTTTCCTTTATTTCCTTCTAAGTCTTTGTTACTTGTGACTCTATATGGCCAAAAAAAAAAAAAATAGTGGTTAACATATTAAGTCTGTGGTTGAAAATATTTTAATTTTTTATATATATACTTATACATATAACATTATATGTGTATATAAAATATTGTATATATTATACATAATATATACATAATACAATGTATTATAATGTAATATAGTGTAATGTATGGTATAACAGAATACATTAAAATATAATATATAATATCTTATGTAACATATAAAATATGTAACTTATGCCATGTAACTTGTAGAACATAAAATGTATAACCTGTGATATGTAACACAACAGGTAATACACGATATGTTATATGTAATATAATGTCATAGGGAATAGACTGCCTTAATGTATGATTATAATGTATAGTCGATGTAAGCTTTACAATTGCTGTTGCCTACCATAATTAAATCATGCTTTTTTTTTTAAAAAAAACCTCATTAAAGAATAACTCTTGAGCACAAGAGTAAGCCATTACTTTGTCTAACAGGAGCTTGTTCTGTCTGATTTATCTGTGATAAACAGGTACTGTCCTTTCATGTTCTCTCTCTAGGAAAGTTTTTCTATGACACCAATCATTTCATCTCTATTCTCTGAAGACCTATTTCTGTGATTCATATTTTTGAGATGCAGCCAGCAGAACACACTACTCAAAATGAAGGGGTACTGATTTATAAAATGGCATTCTGCTACTTTTTCTGTTAATCCGTACTCCCTTTTTTGGTTGTGTTTATGTTCTGGTTGCCATCTGACTATTCTTGTACGTTGAGCTAAGTTATTTATGACAACAGGTCCCCTTCCTCAGTGACCACTGTGAATTCAGACTCTAAGTGACAGACAGCTGCTTCAGTGTTTCCTGACTGATGATGCTTAGTACAAAGCACTGAATATCAGGTTGCCCAATATGCTGCAGTTGAGAGGTATTTGTTTGTTTTGGTGTGGGGTTTTTTTGTTTGTTTTGTTTTTTCTTTAGCATGCATTTCATTCTGCTTAAGTGCTGACTGACTTGAAATAATTTTTTTTAATCCACATATTTCATAATTTTTGAGGGGTTTACTGTTTTCTAGTAACAGTAGCATTAATAAAAGACTCCTGTCTCTGCTGAGTCCTCTGATGCTGGAGGGATGGACCCCACATGTCTGTAGCATTAGGCACTGAGTGATTGCTCTCTGCAGCTCCCAGGCAGGGACCAAGAGACACCATAGCACTTGAATTTCATTTTAATGGCACACAAAAGGTCTAGTAAGCCGTGGCAATAGCTGCAAAGCTGTATTTGCTAACTAGAATGGCAAAATGAAAAAAAAAAAATATTAGTGAACTTAATACTGCAATAACTTTGGTGCAGTTAATACTGCAATAACTGTCACATACTATATTGTTTCAAAAAATGGATCTCAAGGTTTCCACTCCCCAAAATGGGTGTCAGAAGACACCTCTTTGCCTTCAACAGTGCCAGGGACAGGTTTTTTCTGTCCAATTTCTGCTCATAAACTGATGGACTGATATTGTGTTTTCATAAAGGAAAGCTGTTCATATGTTTAAATTGTCCATTTAGTCTCATGACATCTCACTTCGGCTGCACGATTTGATTCTGTGTTGTGGTGTGTATTTCTTTGCAAAGGTGGTGTTATGTATGTCTAAGTCTATAGTCTGCAAGGAGAAAAAAATCAAGTAATGGTTAAAAAAAAAAGGAAAAAATAAAAATCAAGCAAGCAGGTGCTGTTACAGACTCATTTACATACCATAGTGATGCATGTCAGGAAAGCTGCGTGTGGTTTGAACCTAAAATCTCTTGCAAAAAGTAACAAACACACTGTAGGGCCTTGATTGTGACACTGCTTTTAGTTTCCATGATTTTTTCACAGAGCAAATGTTTTGACATTTGGTGATGAACAGAAGCTAAGCTACACTTTCAAATCAGGGTAAGTCTCCTAAATGACCCACTGTGTCCTTATACAGAGCAACCCTGGATTTAGATCACCTACTAGGAAATACCAGTGAGTAAAATAAAACCTGCATTTTCTTCACTTCAGGCTCATAGACTTTTTGTCATTTTTGAGAGGGGTTTTTGTGGATTTTTTTTTTTTTTTTTGCTTTGTTTTTCTTTTTGCAGAGCACATATTACTGCCAGTTGGAATACTAATGGACATCAACATAAACATCTTCAGGGCTGTTCAATGAAACTATCTAAGGCTGATTGTCTTGAAATTAGCTTGACTCATATCTGAAAATTGCCAGTGATTAGCTGATTATGGTTTGAATTGAACTCAGATTGCGACAAAAAGCTACAAAAAGTCATCCTCAGATATACTCTAGTAAATGATGCCTCAGATACCTCAGTTGCTGCCAGCACTAGCATTAGGGATGAAGTTCTATTACCGCATCACATTGACGGCAGTAATTTTAAAATATACATTCTGGCTGGGGAGATTTTGTCTCCCGGGGACAATTCTGTCTTTTTACTTTTTAACCTACTCACTAGGTGAAAAAAAATTGAGACGTTGCAAATGGCAGAACAGGCTAAAATATCCTTCTGGTTTCCCCTCTCTAAATACAATTATTATAATTACAGAGTGGTTCAATCCTACTGTCTTAAGAGGAATCATCACTTCTGTACTGATAGTATGTGACATTTAAAATAATTTTAAATGAATCAAAGACCCAGTACTAACAATGCAAATAGATATCAGGTCTATTTTAAAAAAACAAAACAAAAGTGAAAACATTTCTTTGGTCGTAATTATAAAGTTCTGAGAAAACTTCTAGCTTGATTAAGTCCTGTGGATTTAAGGGCTTTGATACGAACAACAGCAGACCTCATTAATGTCACTATCCAAAACTGCAAAGACATACATTTAGCACATATCATATACATGCCTGTATTTCTTAGAGCTGAAATAAATAAAGTTCAGCTTCAGGAAAATAAGCTAGTCCCTCATTGTTTCAAACTGGTCGGTTGTGACTATGTGTCAGTGTATGGTAGACAGCTTGCTCTGCTCTCAAATATCTAATTTTTTTCACCCCAGAGAAAATTCCCTTATGCTCTTTAAAAGGGAAAATGTGTCTGAGCTCCAGCCTTTCTTGCATTATCAAGCATATTGCACAGGGAGATATTCAAAAGGTATCTTCAAGTCAGAAGTTATATTTAATTCACATGGAAGTGAGGACTAGAATATTGCCCTGCTGTTTCTTACAAACATCTATTTAGAACACTTGCAATTGGTAATTATTTTTTTTTTATTATTTTTTTTTTTTTTATTTTTTTGGTGCTTATTTGTCTTTCCACAACAAAAATATTGTTACTTGGCATCTCTGTTGATGTGAAAAAATGCTAATGAGAGTTCTGCACTGGAACCACTCATTTGGGAAATTAGGTGTGGGGTAGGGATTAGGGAAACACCCAAGACCCCCTTGGAAATATTAGTGGTTGAAGCCACTGTGAGACGAACAGATGAACACTAGTTGCCAGGACCAGGCAAAAGTCACAGACCCATAAGACACCTCATTTGGAAGGGACTCCAAGAGGACCCCCAGCTGTGGCCTCCACTCTGTGCCCAGCAGCAAATAACAGACCAGGTGGTTCAGTGGTTGTCACTCATTGCGGGAACCCAAGGATGGAATGTCTGCACACCTGACTGCTACATGCAATACACAGCTTAACATGGTCCTGAAAACAGAAACTGGAAAATGGCAGGCTTCATGTCAGTCTGATATTTTACCATTTCCAGAAAAGATCCTGAAGAACAGGGTCCAGTATGACATGTGAGTGTCAGTTTTTACAGTAGAGATGACGGCTACAGGGGTGGCTTCAGGGATCAGCACAGGCATACACTGTCATAAATGATCTGGAAAAGTGGCTTAATGGGGAGGGGATGACATCTGCTCATGATACTAAATGCGGTTCTTAAAGCAGAGGGACACATGTTCAGGATCACACTAAAAACTGCTGAGACTCAGTGACTCAAATTATTAAAAGAAAATTATTTTTTAAAGATTAAAAAATAGCAGAGGAAATTCAGTGAAAAAAAAATGAACATAGAATATCCTTCCTACCCTTCAGCAGATTTTCATACGAAATAATCATTTCTGTACCATCTCTAACAACCAAGAAATGCCATACCTACAGGCTAGCCTTATGGAAGCTTCAGCACAGTGCTAACAGTTAAACAACAACAAGAAAGGAAATCTGGTATTAGGAATCTTAGGCCACGTACAATGAATAAAGAAAAACTGTCATTAGGGATTATATAAATCTCTGTTTTGCCTACAACATGATCACTGCTTGTGGTGCTGCCTGTCTCCCTCTTCTCCATCACATAAAAGGGTGTAGTGAATCTAAAGGTGGTAGCAAGGATGGTCAGACATCAACCAGCTTCTCCTGGAAGGATTAACTACTAGACCAGTCCAAGGTGCAATGTGGTTAAGTAAGGCTTGTAGAGGATGATAAAATCTGGGCAACAGGCAAGTGTGTGTGCCAGGAATAGTCATAGTTGTCTCTAATACAATGATTAGGAGCAATCAAAGGAAATAAACAGATGGATGCTAGTTTCAAAACAAAGTATTTCTTCTCTCAGTGTGAATTTATACTGAGAAAAAACTTTGCTTTAGGATGTTAAATGGCTTCAGAGAATCAAAAGTTAACAAGGCACAGCCATGGAGGAAAAAATCCAGTGAAGACTAAGAAATGAAAAGATGACACGTGTGGTTCAGAAATGAGCCACCATATAGATTCTTGATTAGTGGCAGATTACTCTGGGAACACCAGCGCCCCGTTCTTGAGCTCGTAGCCAGGTGTCTGCTGGAGATATGGTAAGGGACATGTTGAGCTAATGCAGCCTGGCCAGCCTCATGTCCTACTTCAGATCATCACTCTCGCATAACCAGCAAATGAAATGGCTTTAAAATATTAAGATTCCTAAAACTATTAAATTCTGCTTGAATGGAATCAGTGTTGATGATATAAGATTTGAGAAAAAATATGTGATGTCTGTGCTGTTAAAAGCACAAGGTGGACCTCTTAAAAGATACATTTGACAAATGCATTCATGCTGTTTAACACCTAAAACTGAAATCTGACCTTAGCTATGTAGTATATATGCCTGTCTGTCTGCTTGCAAATTAAACAGAGTGACTAATTATTTAGGCTTCATGAATAACTTAAATTACCGTTAGAATCTAGTCTGCTACATTAAGGATAATGGAACTGTCTCCTACTCTTTGTATTTTTAAAAAAGTTAAAAATCTTCATATTTTCTGTACATGCCTTCAAAAGTTCAGAGTTTATGCAAAAACAAAATAAGAAAATATATATCTGGAATTTAAACATCTACCTTTTAAAAAACCCCAAATATCTCTTGTGCTAATTAACACCTAAACAAATGGCTTGCAACCAAACATGAATCTGACACCCCCAGGCCTTCCTGTTTGGCACCCTGATGGGAATAAACTGATATTTCATGTTATTACTTCTTCATTTCAAGTTAAAGTTCTTCAAACAGGGTAGCCTTAGTGTTTTAGGATTTTGAAATGGTCTATACATAGAATCCTACAATTAGGTTAACAAATAGATGCACAAAATCTATGCCTAGAACCATAAAAATAAAACAAAGTTCACAATACTAATTTGACTCTCTTCCCCTAGTGACTTTCTTTCATTATCTTATTAAACAGTAGAAAAATGAAAGATACAGCCTGAGAAACCTCAGGTAACCTGGAAAAATTATTAATTTTTATGATGACTCAAATAACCTGCTATTTTTCTCCCTGATTGAAGTCTGGCTCCCTTTTTCACCAAGAAGGGAGATGGTCCCATGAGCAGGACTGATGCTTCATCTTAAGGGTCTGGGCAAAGTCTGCAACAGGTACATAAGACCTCCATCTTCTGCACCTGGTGGATCTATTTCAGCTCTGGGGCATTTCTCCATTTGTCCATGGCAGTAGCAGCTGGGCCACTCATCCTAGCCTCACTCATGAAGTGGGGAGAGCTATGCCCCTTCAAAGAGGGTTAATACCCCATTTTGTGCATGTTTGTGTGTATGAGGTAGTAATATGTGGGTGCAGGAGGACAATCTGGGCTTTCAGAGGCTTTAGCTGTCTCCAGAAACTCAGTTACCCAGCCACAGCACTGCAAACAAGTTTCATTGGAAGCACCTCACCCGTGTGGCATCTGGGCGCAGAACTGGCCCTCTCAGTGGGGATGATAGTGCTAAAAAAACAGTGAAGAGCTGAGAACCCCAATACTGACATCTAACTCCAGTTCTGTCAGTACCAATCACAATACATTAACAACTAAGCCCAGGTGGCAGCCATTTAGCAAGCTTAAATATTTAATTTAGGAAAAATAGCAGGTCATTTAAATAATTAAATTCAAAGGAACACTCAGGCGACTCACAGCACCATAACGGTTTCATTTTGTTTGACATCAATGTGTACATTAACTACAAAACTTATTCTAAAAGTACAGGAGGTGGGTGAGTGGAAATGTCTACAGTGCACTGGTGTAATGCCCTGCTGCAGCTGGTCCTAGGAAGAGGTGAAATATGTAGGTGGTCAAGCCATTTCTCCCAGACCTATGCACATGCAAATATATCCAGACTACAGAGCTGTGTAGTGCTGTGTCCTTTGCCTTGGCCGGAGTTCAGGATAAAAAAGGAAAAAAAAAAACAAAAAAAAAAAACCAACAAAAAAAAAAACAAGACCAAAACCAAACCCAAAATCGAGGCTCTTACTGTTGTGCTGACCATCCCTTGTCTCGGCCCTGGGATGCCTAAGCTGTCTGAGGAACTGGATTAGAGCTGTTTTGCTACATAAGTCCCCATCAGTTTGTACATAAAGGCAAAGGCAGCACCACCTGGCGCACTGCCGGCTGAAGTTGGCAAAACAGCCCTTGACCCTGCTGCCTCCACAGCTCCTCAGGCCACAGTGCCGAAAATGAGAATGGCTGCTCCGCCGTCTTCCTGGCAAATGGTATCTAGAAAAAATGATGAGGACCTCAAGGGTTGCCAGTTTGTATCAGTGTGCCCGCTCTCAAAACCAGTTTTTTTATTTTTAAAATCCAGAGTAAAATAATAAGTAACCAAAATCTTTACTGAGTTTTAGACTCAAATGGATCTGATATGAACGCTGTTGATGTAAGTTAAAAAGTATTATATAAACTAATTCTATATGTTAACTATTTCAGTATGGCTAATCGCTATTTCTTAAATAACTACTTTGTCATAGCTAAATAATGTTTAGGAATGTGTTCCCTTAGCTATGAAGTAAAACACACACACACCAGACTACTCTGAATATACAGAATTTTATATTGCTGGCATGGGGCTTGGACATGGAACTGAAATGTTAGCTGCTCACAGGTCAGATTAATATCTTTTGTGCACTCATTTGAAATATTAGCTTTTAGATCAAACAGCAGCATGAAACAGCTGTGGACTGTGAGTCCAGCAACTAATGACAAGCTAAGCTAAAAGCTAATGAAACACCGAAGAGAAGCCCTACAATGCCAGTCATGAAGCAGCCTGCTGCACAATGAGATGTCAGTCTGTTTATGCCACCTACAACTGCCAGCCCATTCAGCCACAAGGACCAGCTCAGCCTCTGCTGTCATGTCCTGCTGACTTTCCCAGTCATCACTAGGAAGAGCCTAGTCTGGGCAATCTCTGGTCTACCGAGTCACTGTTCTACCGGGAGCCACCATTGCTACAGGTGGGCAACTGGGGATCCTGCTCTGTTACAGCTTCGTGGCATCTCAGGATGCTGCTGCCTCAGTGGTCACTTTCACCCATTTGCAATGATTGCCACTCCCTCAATACATTTTGCAGGGTGGCCCTTTAATTGCTATAAATGGGTGTTGAGTCAGTAGGAAATTTCACATTCAGTGGGCAAGGACCAAGCATGAGATCTGTTTGGTTGTTTATGTTGCAGAGACAGCAAATTTCAGTAAGGCCAGGAGGCAGATTATGCCTTTGTTAGCTGTCACAACAAAGTCCAACAGTGAGACAAAGCCCTAACCTCCACAGCTAAGTCCTCTAGCATGTAAAAAGAGATATAGTACTTTTAATAAAATCCTAAATTTAACATACTTATATAAACCTAATTCTACATGCTAAATATATTAATTTTCAATAGTCAAAGCACTGCTGCTGACAGTCCCACTCCTGCTTACCTCATTTGCATCTGTTTGATTAGGGAAACAGACCTCCAGCATCTCTGCTGTATTTTATATTTCTCATCTCCATATAATGCTGCCTGAACTCACAGACGGCCTCTCTGGGACTTCATGTTCCTCTCAGATGTCTATCAAGGCATGCCAGTTTTAATGCCCAGTGGAGGCTGTTGGGGAAACTTGCCGAGTCAGTGCACCTTCTGGTGTCACCACTCCTTGCTCAGCCCCTGTGTTCCTTTTTCCATCCAGTACAATTTGGTTTTCTGCTCCTGGACAGACGCAAACTGCAAGTCAATGGGGAAGTGAAAGAGACTGCCCATTCCCTGCTGCTATTGACAGCTCAAACCCCGTACCCCGAGCAGCAGACCTGTCCCCAGACACTTGGCAAAGCCGCCTTTACGATTATTGCTGTTCTCTTCCCATCACAAAAACCCTCTATCCTGTCAACCTATTAGCAATTGGATATTTTACTTTGCATTTAATTATGTTCCCAGAGAAAGAACAGGTTATGAAAGTGTCTTTCAGACTAACATCAAATTTAGTTATTGATGAATTGCAACCTGGTAAACTACTTGGAAGCTTTTGAAACATAAAGTCTATTAAGACTTTCAATAAAATAATATTGGAATGTACGGTACCTTTTTTCCTCCAAGGATGACAAATACAATAGAACAATACCTGCTGCTGACTTGAGCTTGTAGTTGTCAGTGGGTGTTTGTGTTTTCAGTCCTGTTTTTGTGGGATCTCAAAACCCCCGTTAAGTAATGACGGACCATCACTGTGACACTCCTACTCAAAGAGTACCCATCAGACACAAGAGAAAGTAGAGTCCATATACCACTGAGTGGGCAATCGCTAAACACAGCCTGGTGGCCTTGTATTTAAACACAGCTCACCAAACTTTGCAGACCACACCTAAAGAACTAATAGAGAACTGTTGTCTCTTTAAACTAAGCAAAGCAAATGGACCTAATGCCTTGGATCCCCCAGGCAAGGGCACTCATCTTACAGGACACAGTCCTTAATGTAGGTCAGCTCACATCTTCCAGAAACCGGACATAAACCTGGCTTAAACACTGATGTGGATCCTGAACTAGAAATACTTGTTAAAGTTAAAATATTATTTGCTATCAACCTTAAACATAGCTGACTAAATATGCTTAAACTTAGTTTAGCTGAAGGATGTGACCTTAGCAAGACTAAATGGTTATCAAAAAATTATCAGCAATTTTCTACAGTAGATGGAGAACTTAAACTTTGTTATTTTCTGGCTTCTGTTGTGAATACAACCTTAACATTAATCCTGATAGAGAAACCAGGCAAAGGACTATAACCTCAGCTCTAACAACTTCTCACTAAAGGATAATGGCAAATGCCCTGAACCTTACTCAACAAAGCTTTTGTACATAGTTAGAAGATTTTTTTCCCAAGCACCTTCAACATGAACCATGTCCTAACCTTGGCTTCTCCAGCAAGAAGAAAAAGAATCACTCAAAACATAATTTCTGAGATTCCCTACAGAGCCTGCAGCTTCCCCAGAGGATGCTGCAACAGCTAGGGAGGGGCCAAAAAAAACCCAAACAAACAAAAGAAAAAGGTGCGCAACTTGCTGCAATGTATTTCTCAAACTATTTTCCTAGAAGACCTGATTTTTATGGTGCAAAACCACAGAAATACATATGAAATCTGTTTTCTCATTTACTGGGTTCTAAGACGGGTTATGAGTGTTTTAAAACCTTTTTTTTTCTTTTTAAGCACATTGAACTAAAACTGTATTAACACAGAGACTGATAAGATTTTCTTAGCAGAAGCATTACCCAACTGAGTTGTAGAGCTCCACTGTGTTCTCCATGGACTGTATTAATGAGGTCAGTTCTGCTCTTCAGAGAAGCTCAAATCAAGAGAAGCTTCAGTCATAACCTTTTCTCTCAGACTTGGTTGCTTTCAGGATTGAGTGCCAAGGATTAATCTAATATTTTCAGATAGCACTCCAACTTTCACAAAATGTATGGCTGGACTAATGAATTTACTGAAAAAAAATAATCTGCTGGGTAAAGAACACTTCAAGTGTGTCACTAAATCTGCTGTTCTTTTAATAAGGTGGGGTTTCCAAGTAATATATGTGTGAGGCTCAGAAACCAACAGCAATAACCATCCTTATTCATAGGTAAGTAAATGAGGAGTTTGTTGTTTGTTAAATCAAAGCTTTCTTCTTAACAGGTTAAATCCTTTGAGATTTACATTTGGATCATATCCTCTATCCAGTATTTCAAAACTGCAGTGGCCATAGGTAAAAACCAAAAAACAATGTAGGCCGGGTTAAATGTCACTAAAGAAGTTCCCTCAATGTATTATTACACAAAAGAAAAAAAAAAATCAATTATATTTGGGTAAACCTCGAACAATAAAAGAGAAAATGTCATAACAAAATTAAACAATTTTGCAAATAATTATCTAACAATTATCTCAATGAGAATGATGTTGTTGTGGTCAACCTCAATGTCATCTAATAGCATTTTAATTTTTATTCTACTTGCAGTCAAGTAAGAATGGTAGAAAATTAAAAGTGTGTTTAAAGTTGCTAATGGGTGTATGCATGTGTATAATCATAGATTTTTCTCCTCAAAAAACTGTTCTTATCATGAGCTAGAGAGTATAGACATCTGTCTATAGACCCTATGTAGAATCAGGAGGTTAAATCACTAAACGACCACTTCTTTGAAGTGGCTGAGTTGTGATCCCCTGGAGAATCCAGATAGATGGTTTTTTTCTCAGAGAAACACAGAATGTCATGATGTCATTTTTGCAACACTTGTTATAAAGTGTCCTCGATCAACAAGACAGTTATGGGAGGATTAGGCAAACAATGAAACAAAACCTCCAAAAATACTACAAGTCATCTGCTAAGCCAGGAGAAACCAATGAAGAGCTTTTGAAAGCAATTTCAGTTTGCACCAATAAAATTTAAAGAGCCCACAAAATCAGAGACAGCAAGAGGAGATCACCATTATAATTTTTGATGACCAATGATACAGACGATCATGATAAATAGCACACATTCGGTGGAATAAATTGCTTAGAATTTATTGCAGCAAGCGGCAAGCGGGCAAAACAGCACTGGGCAACCGGGGAGTCTGCGCTCCACCACGGCGTGCCTTTCCAGTAGCAACAAGCTTGGTTAAATGTGGTAAAAGATTACAATATTCATGGTTGTTCCAGGAACGCCTATACATATTCATAACTTTTTCCTCGAAAAGGCCGTTCTTATTAAAATGAGTTCCAAGGAATTATATCTATAGTCTTCACCTTTGGCTCTTTCTTGTCGCACCTGCGCAGTGTCTCTGGGTGGTCACGGGCAGGGGTCTTTTGGATGAAGGCTGCAGTCTATCTTGTCATGCACTTCTCATCTTTGGCCTAGCATGTTGGGTTTGGCCAAGGCTCCAATGGCTTGAGCTGGTTTTCCTCCTGCTTTGTGCTGAAGAGCCCCATTATCTCGTTCACACAAGGATGCAACTGGGCCCTTATCTCTGTCAGTGTCTTACTGAATGTTCTGCAGGGTACACTAAATTAGGTTTTTACACATAGCCGTGGGCCAAGTTTTTTACAAAGATTACACACAGTTTGCGTTGTTTAATGGCAACATGTATTAATATCATGTTATATGCTCAGGTTTCACAGCCACTGACACCATATCCATTTAGACTGGTTTGATTAACAAATATATCGTTAAGTCTATTACATCAAGAACAAAAAAGGGAGAGGAGTATTCTGACAAGGTGCACTAGGGAACAGATAAAAGTAGAAATATAGACAAAATTTATTTGCATAAGCTTTCTACTCATCAGTCTTTCAAAAATGCTTCCAAAGCTGCACAGAAGTTCTTAATCAGTTGTAAAGTAATATCAAACAAAAATGTGGGAAGATCTTTGAAAAGATGCAACCCTAAGGCAGCAGACACCTTTTCACCCCTTCATCATTTGTTTTTTTTCAAAAGAAGATTTTTACAAAGAAGAAACTTCTTGGTGAAATTCAGCTACTTGCTGAAATCTCAAGGCACCAAAGAGCCAGTACAAATAAACTCTACAGGTAATTTCCTACTTAACATGTAAGAAGTGGAAATCAATATAGCTAGGTTAGATAGCAAAGCCTGAGAATAAGTCTTTCATTAAGTGGGGAGGGGAAGAAAAACCTCTCTGAGTGTGATTCTGTATTTAGACAATTGTATTACTGGATTTTTGAGTCCACTAACAAAAAATTACATATAACCCTACATATGGTGTGGGAGATGGGAAAGAAAAAAGTGGGAGATAAAAGTATCATCTCAGAAGTTCATGTAAGTGGATAAAGACCTGGCATTAAAGGCTACATCCTTGTTACAGTACCTTTTGTTATTCATGATTATTGATTTTTTGTTGCCATATTTATGGATGTTGATGCTCTGCTCTCTCATGCACTAAGTTTTCTCCTGGTTTTGCTTGGAATTGAAGAAACATGTCCAGGTAAACATACGCTGATTAGGTTTTGCTAGCATCTAAAGCAGAGCTTCAGCTGAGTTAGATTAAAATCTAAATTTAAAAAAAATCTGAAAAGTGCAACCACACCTGCCAGGGTTTTCTTGGGCTTTCAACTTCTGCCTAAACTCTTGCTCATGAGGTCTATGCTTATTATGCTCAATCCCAAAATGTAATTTAACTGCTCAGATAAAGTCATATCCAGAAACATAATCTTATCTATGCCTATGTATGATGGAAATACTGAAATAAGTATGGCTAAATTCAGTCATTGATGCAACACTTGTTTGCAATAGTGCAGGTGATAAATACTGACTATAATGGGTATAATCTTAAATGCAGGATAAGTGTAATGAAAAGTTTGAAAAGTGACTAAAATCTGAATGACAGGAGACACATCACTCAGAGACCCCCAACTTTTTTCCCTAGCGAGAAATCTGGGCCAGAATGAAGCTCCAGCACATCCCCTCTATCTCAGATATGGCATCATGGCATACACAGACATTTTATTGTTAAAAACATTTTCAGCTTAAAACTATTTTGCAATAAAGTAATATTTTAAAGATTTATTTATGTAAAATAAATGTAGAATTATGTATTTTGTAACAACAAGCCAGAATATCCCCGGAGTTTTGCTACCATACTTGAAAACCACTCTGGTTCAAATCAAGCACCACATTTTTTTTGATACAAACTCACTTTGTCAATGTTGATGCTTAAATCAATATGAGTAATAGAAAGTCATTATTATCATATGCTAAAGGATTGATGTGTAAGTTTTATGCAAGAATTTTACATCAGCTCTTAATTACCAGTTTTGTCAATATAGACATGAAATTCTCTTACAGTTCCTGTTTTAGAGAAGTGGCATGTTAATTACTACAAAAAATATACAAAATATTTGTCACTAGCTAGCTGTGTATTGTAAGAGTACTCTACAGAATACATTTTTAAGTGATGGATTTAGAAATCGTATATATATATATATATACACATACACATATATATATATATTTTATTTTTTTTTCTCCTTGTTTTATCTGCTGCCTCCAGAGACAACAGTGGTCTCTCCAGAGCTGCAGAACATGCCAGGACTCAGGGAGCCTCCTGCAATGTGAGTGATTCCACCTACAAAAGCCCCCAAAGGAGGAGAGGAGCTTGCAACCATGGGGGTCACACACCAGCTGCAGAGACACAGTGGAAACGCAGAAACTTTTCTTAAGGCTTTGAAATTTCCCAAATGTGCCGGTGCTTAAGAAATGTGGAAGAATAGTTCATCTCAGCCATGAATTCAGTTGGGAGAGTGGCATTATTCTAATTTGTTCTATGATCTTACCAAAAACTATAGATCTAATGATCAGAAAAGGCAGAGAGAAGGTCTCATCACAGTCCTAGTCTTCAACTGAGTTTGAATTTTAGTGTGGGCCACTGCCAATTATAAGTTATTTTGTAGGAACTGATGCTTAAAAGAGAATGTTTTTTTAAAAAAATATTTTAGAGTTTAAAGTGTGATCGGTTGTTTTAATTTGATTAGTAATCTTCAAAGAGGCAACATTTTAATTTAAGGGTCAACTTCTTCTGAAAGGCTAACCAATCGTGTCATCTAGATAAGTCTCAGCCTGAAGAGGATAAATATGGCCATGCATAATTAAAATATTCAAAGGCACCTTTGTCAGTTCACTGGAAGCTTTTGGGATGCCTTGAACCATACACTAAAGGAACACTCACTGAAGCAAATAGTTTAAGCGATATATCATATTAGTATGGGTAGTGAATGCTACTTTATACTGAGTACTGATTTTAATATAATCACCCCTGTGTGATGAGAATTTGTAAAACAGATTAGCAAGGTCCTATTATCTCTACTTGAGAAAACTTGAAATGTTCCATTTAAATTTGTAAGTTTAACTCTATTAGTTTCTTACAAATCCTCTGCTTTTACTTTTCATAACTCCTTCTCCACTAATGTTACTTAATAAAGCATAACAGTTCACATAGTTCTTCATTTAACAAAACACCAAAAAATCCAGTATGCTCATGAATAATGTTTTAGAAGTTATTTTTCATTACAAAGTCTTTTTAGATACTTTGCACATAAGTACCCCACTGTAATGCAAATTTCATTTTTTTTCCTTGTTATTTCTTACTCAGAAAGCAAGTTGTCTCAAAAAAAAAAAAAACAAAACACGTAGAAAGTATGATCTTGAGTTTTGAAGGCCAAAAAAAAAAAAAAAAAAAATCAAAATTTACCTTTTTACACCTTTAAGCTGTTCCTGGCAACACACCTATCAACTAGTACCTATTGAATCACATACTTTGTCTGCCCCTCCATCTTTAAGTAATTTTTGAGTTTATTGACCTGTTTCATATGCAATGTGCCTCATTTGCATATGAAGCACAGTGACCACAGTTTCTTCCTATTTTCAAAAACTAAGTAAGAAATTTCATTCCAGCCTCCCGGCTGGAAGTGGGAGAACAACCACATGCAGGGGACACTTGGTGGCTGCACAATTACAACAATTTGAATCAGAACTTTTTACCAATTAATCTAAATATGAAGCCTCAAAGACTAACCCCAAATCTATCTTTCCCTCATGACCACAGCAGCAAAGGAGTCTGTCAGTCCTGGAAAAAATGACTGGTGTGATACCCAGACCAAGCCATGTATGATGCTATGAAAGGAAACTGATGACCTAAGATGGAAGGAACGTTTACCTTCAAGTAGTAAAACACAAGATAATACCAGAATGAAGTCACAGCTAGCAAGGCAGTAACCTAGAGATTACCTGAAGTCTTCTCTATAATTCCCTGTTTTTTCTTTCCAGGTAAAGAAGAGGAGGATAATCTTTATGGGAGACATACATTACATTTGTGATTAGTTCTAGTGAGCTCATTTTGGAGACTTACTAAGGCAAATTAACAACACTTAACCCCCGACCCCCAAGGCTTCCAGGAACACAGAAAACATTCAGTTCTTCCACAAGGCAGTGCAGAAATAATGCAAACTTTCCATGAATCAGAATAATGTCCTATATTTGCACATAATGGTAAAAAACAACCAGGACCAGATGCACCTAAATGCAAACTGAACACTGACCATCCCAATTCTTTGCTTACCTTCTTTCTGATGGTCTGGTTCTATGGCTTCAGAAGAGTGAGAAGTCATGTTAGACCTGAAAGCTCAGGTAGTGTAGGCAGATTAAACATGGCCCATATGAAGTATTGACCAGAGAG
The DNA here is from genome assembly GCF_963082525.1 of Nesoenas mayeri. Taxonomy (NCBI): domain Eukaryota; kingdom Metazoa; phylum Chordata; class Aves; order Columbiformes; family Columbidae; genus Nesoenas; species Nesoenas mayeri. The sequence continues at coordinate 9,973,081 of NC_137551.1, read as the reverse complement.
CTGTTCAAGCCTAGTTTTGTGTTTAACTAATGGATTTAACTCAATCTTACATGGAAGCCAGATTCATATGGGGAGGTGGCAGTTCTCATTAGGCCAACTCATATCATTTGAAAGCACAAAAAAGTTACATATGTCCTTCGTCAGGTCTGAAAGCTCTTTTCAAGGTAAATCGAGGCTGAAAGTAGGCTCTGACTCCAAGACAATTGTGCTTTGTATCGCTCCCTGCCAGTGTTGTGACTTGATGGAGAGCCCAAATACTACAGTAGTGGTCCATTGTAGATTGAAGGTACCCGATGTAAATTAAATACTGTTATAATACTGACTTCTTTCCCTAGTGGTCATTTTGGGGACTTCCATACCATGGACATACAGTTATAGAGTTGACAGAGTAAGATATGTTACAGTGAAGGGTTCATATTAATAATTAAGGTCATTGATATAAACATACCTACAGCTGTATGACCAAGCTCTTTATGTTAGTAAGATTTATAGTGAGAATTATTAACTTTAACAGCTATTCTATCTAAAGCAATGTCCATGAAATAGGATGACCTTTTGTCTATTACCTGTTGGGTTTACAGCATCTATGTGTTCCAGATTGATGAGTTTCAGACTCAGGCCAATTTCATTACACGTTCTATTTATACCACACTATACCACACTTTTTTTTTTTTTTTTTTTTCCTGGATGATTGTTTTCTCAGGAAGGGTGGGAGGTGGGACATCACCAAACACTGATGTGTTTATAGTATTCAAACTTGATCAGCTAACTACAATGGTTATCAAATGCACAGTGACTCTGAACCCTCGGACATGAAGCACTGAACCTAGCAACCCAGCAGGTTAACATTGGTAAGTATTACTTTCCTTGTCATAACACATTCATTTAGCACATGATGAGATGAGGCTCTGGTAACCAAAACTAAAGATGTCACATGAATGCTTGTAGGCTTTCAGAAGATTTAAATTCATAGAACACCTTTAATTTTTTAAGATTACAGGCAGGGAAAATGGGCTAAGCAAGCACCAAAACTTTCAAAACACTTCCTGACTTTCAAGGAAACTTTCTCTCTGTGTGAATGTCAATGCCTGGACTCCACACGACAGTCCTCATCAAAACAAAGATGATCTCTTATTTTGGACCCTAAAGAAACAGCTGGAGTTTCAAAAATCTCAACACCAGGCAGATCCAATTGGTACTACAATTATATGGCAATCCGGCTGAAGGATGCTGAGCTAGATGAATGGCAAAGAAAGAGAAAGTGTTATTTTAAAATACCATATGAGGCGGCTACTGGAGCATAGAGAGAAACTGTAATCATGTTGCCTTGTTCTCCCCTCAGAATATTGCTCAAGTGCTTTCAAACCTGCTCTCATACCACCTCTAAAAGTCCAAATTAATTATAGAGTAAATCAGTCATACTGTGGTTGAATGGTTTTAAATAAAATTGACTATTACAATGATCCAGTCCTTCTATTTCTCCTAGAATATCTTTATTTCCCCTCTGAGATCCACAAATCAGACTTCCCCCTGCTTTAGTCTCTAGGCTCTCTACTGAAATACAAAACCTTTAATTGGAGTATTATTTGATCCTCTATAGTTCCAAAGTCAACTTTTGCTGACTGGACTATTAAAACGCTCCAAATGACAGAAACATTGCTAGACATCTTCATTAAATGATTAATAGTGCTGAAATTTGCACCATCATTGTTAAACCTTAGGACTAACAGCCAGCAGAGATAACTGAGGCCTTTTATACTTTTTGTACATTAATGAAGTTACGCATTCTATGGGAGAAGATGTTTCAGCCTGAACCTATCTGAAGGTGGAGGAATAGCTTCATGGTAAGTACAGGTAGAATTTCTTTGCCTTCTTCATAACACTCTGTTAAACAGTGAAAAATTAAGAAAAAAAAACACCCAACAAAACAAAAACAAAGCAAACAAACAAACACCAAATATTTCTAGAGAATTTGAGCAGAATACTTATGGCGACATCTGGTTCCCTACAAATCAGGGTTGAAATAGCAGCTCTGATGGGGGCCCCAGACCAACTTTTGTCAGCAGTGACCAAAACCAATCCTATTTCATAGCCATATTGTATCTTTGACACAATAAATTAGTAAGCTCATCCTATCTGTATGAAGGAAATGTTCAAGCTACAAATCCATAACAGGAACAACTGAAGACAAAGCTGAACAGTGAATGATGCTACCCATGTTAATCACTAACAACTGTGGGAAGAACATGTGCTTATTAAAATCAAACAGATTTAAAAAAAAAATAAAAAAAGAAAGAAAAAGAAAGGAAAGGAAAGGAAAGGAAAGGAAAGGAAAGGAAAGGAAAGGAAAGGAAAGGAAAGGAAAGGAAAGGAAAGGAAAGGAAAGGAAAGGAAAGGAAAGGAAAGGAAAGGAAAGGAAAGGAAAGGAAAGGAAAGGAAAGGAAAAAGGAAAAATGAAAAAGGAAAGGGAACCAAACCTTAAAATTGCAGCGATATAAAGCACAGCACGGAAGCTAATCATACATACATGCCTGAGCACACATCTCCAATAAATCTCCAGCAGGTATATAACGACTCCCACACATAGTTTCCTACAGTGGGAGAAGTTCTGAATTCCCTCTTTGCCAGGCTTCACAGCAAACCCCACTGAAGGTCATGGGCGATATTGACAACATTAGGGTCACAGCACACTGCTTTCACAGGGTGAAAGCTTTGAAGACAAGACCATTGATCTGTGTTAGGAACAGCCATTTTTCCTTCAGTACTTTTAATGGTTCAGATCAGGGATGTCTAACTCATTTTCACTGGGGGCCACATCAGCCTAATGGTTCCTAAAATGACATTCGGCCATTTGAAGGCAACCGCGAGGCTGATGTGGGCCCCGGTGAAAATGAGTTTGACACCCCTGGTTTAGATCCAACACAGTAGTCAAAAAAGAAATTAGTGAATTTTCAGATCATTCCTATTTGGCCAACTGCTCTAATAAAACACCTTGTTACACAGTTTCCTTTTAAAAAAAAATAAAATAAAATAAAAAAATATATATATACGTACATATATATATATATTTCTGTCAAAAGAACTGTTTATCATATACTCTACACTAAAAGCATCTGGTAATTCTAACCTGGAAGACTAGCATTAATATTATTATTGTTTTCAGGTACAACACTCCAGTGTGGATACAGCTGAGTGTTTTACACATACCTGTATTTAATCTATTGTGACTTTATTTAAGTGCTTAAATAAATGGCTTGATATTCAAAAGTTTCGATTACCTAGCAGTAGGTTGTGCTGGCTTTTGACTGATTGTTAACTTTGTGAGGGCCTTCATTGCCACAATATTTCTTTTCTTTCTAAGCAGCAAATACTCATTTTTACCATCCAAGCTAGTGGTTATGATGTTATGCACTGATGTTAACCTGTTTTGTTTTAAACCATATCGCTAGCCTGTTAAGTATAAAATCATAGAGCTTTTTGGATTATTGATTACTTCTCCTAAAGGGCACCACAGCCTCAAAGATTTCTCTCTTCCTAGGAGACTAATAGAATCTGCATAATTTGTAGTTCATGGCAACACCACAGCTCACACTCTGAATTACTAGTGTTATACTCTGATGCATGTCAGCAATAGTAGTGCAGTACTGGCTGGTTATTTAACAAAGCTAAATTAATTTGTAGCTGTCAGTCACGTTTGCCAGATTTGCTTAGATTCTGAAATTTATTGACAAGCTATAATAACTGGCATTTAACTTGTCTGTTCTTGTAGAAGCAAACATGAAGCATGGACCTAAAATATGACATTTAGTTCTAATCCCTGTTGCAAATGAGAAGAGGAGAGGATATAATTTACTGCTTCTGTAATTCTTCTGTTTAAAAGTGATATTCTCAAATTATCTACCATCCTTTTAAAGTCACATTTGAAGATCTTAACTTCACTTTTCCTGAAATATTTATATCTATTTCTCAAATTCCTTGAATACGGTTGATTTCATTCCAGCAGACAGTGCAAAAGGGTACATTCATCCCTCTCTGTACCTATCCTACTGGCCCATTCAAATCAAAGTTAGCAGGTAGTTTGATGGTGAGGGAATTAGAGGGTACCTGAAAGCATAGTGTTTGCTGCTGCCATGTGGGAATGGGACTTTCAGCTTCCTGTGTACCACTGTCCCTCTCTGCATGGCTGCCCTGCTGCTTGCACATTCACATCCATGGGAAGGAAAGGGGCAAAACCTCCAGCTTCAGCTTCCTCCACTCCTCTGGTAAAGTGTTCGAGGGCAGAGAGTACATACCCTGAGACAGCTTCATGCTACAGTGCAGGGCTGATCATAATGCAGACCTGACAATACATCAAGGGCAATTCTATTAAACAGGGACAGTAATGCTATATTACACAGCAAAAGTTAACAGGAAAAAAAAAATCAAAAAATCAAAAAAAAAAAATCAACCAAACAAAAACCCTACAAATTTCAAACCTTTTTTTTTCCTCTCAATATCAAAGGCTCTCCAATAATTGGAACCACTTGATCTGGCCACTGTCTAGTGTGTGAACCTCAGGTACTTGCCTGACTTTAGAAATATCAAAACCAGAAAGGAACAATATGTTCCTTTCTGTTTTTTATTTTTTTAATTATTATTATTTTATAATTTATTAGTTTAAAAATAAATGTTTCACTGCAAAACAGGCCAATAATCCATATTAGAAGTCTGTCCTTCCATACTGACTCTATTATAAGTAATTATTGAACTTGAACCTATGTAATAGGAGGTATTACTACTCTGAAGGTTTTGGCATTGAGATTTGGCTCAGACACAGAATAAGCAGCTCATTTGCTCAACTAAACTTGAACACTTGAACAACATAATCTCTCATGCCTGTGAAAATAAATGAAAAAAAATCACAGGAATTGAATGTTCTTCCTGAAAGCTTCCATTTGGCTTTTATCAGAACCTCAAACAGTGCATGTGAAACAAAGGAAAAGAGTCAGACTAAATTGTTCACAAAGAAGAATATCTGAAATTACATGAGGGAGATGGGATGGAGGCTGATGTCTGACCTGCATAATGCCACCCCTCCACCTGTCTGGGTAGCTTTTCTGATAGCCTGCCTTTTCAATCCCTCTGATTGTAACTGCTAGCATGTAAAATCAGCCCTTTGTGTAGATTGCTTTTAGCTGATTATTGTAAAGAGTCTCCACTTCAAATAAGGGGTTAAATCCTCTTTCTGTTACATGAGAATGTTTTTCTTCAAGGGGTTTGATTGGCCTGGTGCTCACACATTCACTTCATGGAAAAGGACTGGGGCAGTGATTGCAAAAATCACACCTCACACCACTCCACTAAATCTACTATTGTGTCAGAACACAAAGAACAAAACTAGCTCCTGGTTGCCTTAAAACCTAGAAGTAATATTTTATTTCTTTTAACAGTGGACACATTTTAGAAAAGCAACAACATCTGATGCTTTAAGTCCTTCACTGGTCCCCTAATGATGACCAACTGGAACATTAGAGCATCCTTGGCTTCCCTTCAGGCCTTTTAACTATTCCAGCTGGTCACTAACTGCTCTGTAAAAAGACCTCTGTGTGACACATTTGTACACAATATGGATCCTGCAGATTCTCTATCCCCATGGCACTAGTTAGGCAAGTGTTCCCTTCATGTACTGGCTATGGCCTGCCTCTCAGGCATGTGTATATATATATATATATATTTTTTTTTTTTTCCCTTTTTGCCAGCTTCTCTGACTTCTATTTTTAATATTCAGTTAACTTTGTAGAAAGTAATTATATTCTGCTCATTCTAGACCAGCTGGTATTTACTTCATCCTCCATCAGGCATCAACAGAGCATGGGGCTGCAAGACAGAAATATTACTCTGGCAAGTATAAATATTTCATTTTTCACACCACAAATGCGTTGATGATTTATTAATTAGCCTAAAGGCCTGCTGCTTCTGCATAGCTGAGAATAGCAAAATAACTCAGCTACAACGACGGAGAAAGTCTATGGCTCATATCCCATTGGAAAGCTTTGACCAGCAGCATGTCTGAAAGCTAAAAAATGTTTCCAATGTGCAAAGACCAAAATTACCAAAATAAATCCTGGACATTACAACCTTTGGACCAGCTTTGTAGAAAAGTCTTGTCGAATTTCAAGCAGTAGCAGCTCAGATGCCGGCCTCGTGCTGGTTCTGCAGAGAGAATCTTTCTGGCTGCTGTCAAACATATTCTCAGCAGAACTGATACTCTATAGCAGCCATAACACTCAAGCAAGCCAATAAAAGCAGAAAACTGAGCAACAGTGTATTATTCTTCCTTGGTTTTCATAATTTCAGATCCAGGCTGGCAACAGTATCTGGCTTCTTGCTTTAACAAAACAAAACAAACAAAAATCCAAACCAATGAAACAACAACAACAACAACAAAATCCTAAAACTCTCCTTTAAAAATTCAAAAGAATATTCTTATGTCTTAATATTACTTTCAAAACAGGCTGAGATGCTGTCTACTCTTATTTAAAAATATGATGATTCAGAAGTTAATTCTAGCCATCCCTTATTTTTAAATGAACATCTAACAATCTCCTAATTGTAATGAAAAACAGATAAAGGAAAAATGAATATTTCAAAATAACTTATACCAGTTTTAAAAAATCATGAAACACAATTTCAATACTGGAAAACATTCCAGAGTTCCCCTTTTGATTCTGCTTGTCTTGATTTTTAATTATATTACAATATAAAATATAGTGATTATGCTATAATCATTATAATGATTAATCCTCTTTAGACATAGGTAAAAATCTGAACTGCTGGGTTTGAGTGGGCAGTGGTTCAAATCAGCAGCCAGTTACAAGTGGCATCCTTACGAATCCATACTGGGGCTGATGTACCTCCACCAAGGTCCCAAGTAACTGGAAAAAAATGCAGTCTCAGCAGCCTTACAGCTGACAGCAAATTGTGGGGCTTGGAGGATCTATTGGGGGGCAGGAATGCTGTTCAGGGACAAGCGACTGCAAGGATGGACTCAAGGGAGCCTCGAGGAGCCCAGCAAAGGCAAATGCAAGCCCTGCGCCCTCATCCTGTGTAGTTTTAGCAAGAGGGTAGCCGGCAGGTTGGGAATTAATTATTTCCCTTCACTGGGGACCTGCAAGACCACATTGCATGTGCAGTGTCCCAAACACTGTCCCTCACTAGAGAGGTAGTGACATCCCATAGAGGAGGCTGGAGCACAAAACTTACAGGAGAGGCTGAGGGAACTGGGCTTGCTCAGCCAGACGGAGGTGGGCAGCAAAAGAATTAATAAATGATCTTAAATCACAGAGAAATTAGAGCTAGGTATAACATGAGGGAAAAATAAACCAGAACAAAACACAATGAAAAGGTTCAGCACTGCAACGGTTGTCCGAAAAGGTTGTGGAGTCTCTCTCATTGGACATGTTCAGTGCTCAGCTGGATGAACCCCTCAGCAAGCTGATTGCCCTTTGAAGTTGGCCCTTCTTCAAGCGGTAGGTTAGACTATTTAACCCTCCCAATAGTCCTTTCTAACCTAAATTTTTAATTGATTTCATGATTCAAATAACTTAGTAGCAATTACTATTTATACAGCCTACTTAATAATGGATGTTATTTTATGTTTATAGCAAAAATGTTTTGACCCTATTCCAAAAAGATATCTGTTTTCTTTCCCTGCAAGGAAATATCTTTTACATTCTGGAAAATGATCTAACATGACCAAAATGTCAGCAGTTCCAAATACATTAGGGGAGCAATTTAGTGTAAGCTTCTCAAAACATAGCCTTTTCTCCAATTTGGATTGAAAACACATTTTAAAGTATCAGAAGGTTCCACAGAGTTAAATTGTGCCTGGCAGTTGTAGTGTAGTCACAGACATTACCTTAACTCTCGGATAAAATAAAGCCTATACTTGTGTCTATCCTTCCCTCTTGCCTCTTGTTGAGACTTCTTAGCTGGACGTTTTGAAAAATAAATATTGAGATTGGTGTCATTAGAAATTTCCCTTTAGTTTTGTTATTTACCTTTTGCAGGTAACCAGAGACCCTAGTCAAGACTTGGTAGGCAGTGTAAAAGTGTGCAGCAAAGAGCAATGGTTGCCCAAGAAAGGTGGCATATGACATGCCAGGTACACAGTGGGATGGTCAGAAAGGGCTAAGGAGAGGTACCAGAAACATCAGAGCTGGGAATACAGTCTGTGTCTCTGGGGTCTCAGTATAGTGCTATCATCTGCTAGAAAAAAAGCTGGTATGGGGGGGAAAAACACAAACAACAAACCAAACAAACAAATAAAATGCCACCAAACATTAAAAAGTCTCTAGCTGACAACAGTCTACCTTAGGTTAAAGATAGAACGAAATCAATGTTAGATTTCTTCTCAAGAATTCTTTTTAATGTTACTCCTGCTCGCTAGATAAACATCATGAGCCGACATGAGGGAAAAAGTAAGGGAGACACAAACATCTGCTTCACCCATACGCAGGTGGCAGGAGGCAGTTTGCAGCCAGGATGTTGGGAAGAGGTTGGATTTTACCCTCTGGCAGGTGCTGGTGCCCACCAGCTGCCTGGCTCCCACCAGGGAGAGCTGCCAGCAGCTGTGGTGCCAGTCTGGCAGCAGGGCTGGGAATCAGCTCAGCGCAGGCACCAGGCTGGCAAAGAAGGGCTGGGCATTCACACCTCAAAACCAGCAGTGTCAGGACTCAGCAAATGTAAACAAAACAGATATAAACCCGTCCTTTTGAAGGATTTCCTAAGTGGGTTATGCCTTGCAGAGGACTTACTGCTGTCAGAAAACTCCAGGTCCACTAAGATTTCCCTGGACGCTCAATATTTTCTCTAATATGCTCATAACAGACTCGACCAGTTCTGACCATTTTGTTACCAGTGTTCTGCACAGGGTGGGTGGTTCACTTCAGAGCATACCCAGACGAGCATCAGTGGACCTGGAGGCCCACTCTTCGGTTTCGTACAATGCTCTCTACATTAAGACTGTCCTTATTTTTCACTTTTATACTCCATATTTTGAGGTTATAAAAAGACCAAAAAAACCCCAAAAACCAAAACCACACACACAACTGGTTTTGGCCAACTTAAACCTATTTTGTTTCAGCATGACATTAGCAGTAAGGCTCTTTTAAAAAGACCCCTGACAACTGTGTTTTATCGTAGCAAGGAGTTTTATCTGGACCCATTTCTCTCAACATTTTCTAGCATCCTCTGCCAAATACTACTCCATGTGTTTATATTATTTCATTTTATTTTTAAATTTTATTACACAATAATCACAGAATCACAGAATCACAGAATCGACTGGGCTGGAAAAGACCTCAGAGATCATCGAGTCCAACCCTTGGTCCAACTCTAGTCTGTTTACTAGATCATGGCACTAAGTGCCATGCCCAATCTGAGTTTAAAAACCTCCAGGGACGGCGAGTCCACCACCTCCCTGGGCAGCCATTCCAATGCCTGACCACTCTCTCTGTAAAGAATTTCTTTCTAATATCCAGCCTAAATTTCCCCTGGCATAGTTTAAGCCCATGCCCACTTGTCCTGTTGCTGACTGCCTGGGAGAAGAGACCAATCCCCACCTGGCTAGAACTTCCCTTCAGGTAGTTATAGAGAGTGATGAGGTCACCTCTAAGCCTCCTCTTCTCTAGACTAAACAACCCCAGCTCCCTCAGCCTCTCCCCATAGGTCTTATGTTCAAGTCCCTTCACTAGTCGTGTTGCTCTTCTCTGGACCCACTCCAGCACTTCAATGTCTTTCCTGAACTGAGGGGCCCAGAACTGAACACAGTACTCCAGGTGTGGCCTCACCAATGCAGAGTACAGGGGAAGGATCACTTCCCTTGTCCTGCTGACCACGCTATTTTTGATACAGTACAGGACACCACTGGTCTTCTTGGCCACCTGGGCACACTGTTGGCTCATGTTGAGCTTCCTGTCAATTAGTACCCCCAGGTCCCTTTCTGTCTGACTGCTCTCCAGCCACTCTGCGCCCAGCCTGTAGCGCTGCAGGGGGTTGTTGTGACCAAAGTGCAGCACTCGGCACTTGGCCTTATTGAACTTTATCCCATTGGAATCAGCCCATTTTTCCATTCTATCCAGATCCCTCTGCAGAGCCCTCCTGCCTTCCAGCAGGTCAACACTCCCTCCCAACTTGGTGTCATCAGCAAATTTGCTGATGATGGTCTCAATCCCCTCATCTAAATCGCCAATAAAGATGTTAAACAGGACTGGACCCAACACTGACCTCTGGGGAACACCACTAGTGACTGGCTGCCAGCTAGATGCAGCCCCATTCACCAGCACTCTCTGGGCCTGGCCCTCCAGCCAGTTCTTAACCCAGCATAGACTACACTTGTCCAAGCCATGGGCTACCAGCTTTTGCAGGAGCATATTATGGGAGACAGTGTAGAAGGCCTTGCTGAAGTCCAGATAGACCACATCCATGGCTTTCCCCTCATCCACCAGATGAGTCACCTGGTCATAAAAGGAGATCAGGTTGGTCAGACAGGACCTGCCCCTCCTAAACCCATGCTGGCTGGGTCTGATCCCTTGTCCATCCTGAAGGTGCTGTGTGATTCCATTCTATTCCATGCTGTGTGATTCCATTCAGGATGATCTGCTCCATTCATGGAGCATCCATGTAAGTATTGTTATCAATATTAATATTCAGTGAATAAATGTACTTTTACTAAATTTATGTGTTAATATATCTGCGATTGCAAATGTTTTTTAGATCGACATTTGTCCATTAGCTTCCTAAACAAGCAGTAGTACCACCTCATTAACTTATACAGGAAGAAACTGAAGATTCAGTTCCCAAGACAGAAATATTGATTTTTTTTTTTTTTTTTTTAAATAATAATCCTGGCAGTTCTATGCACAATAAAGATACAGAATATAAGTTGTTATTGTAAGGAAAGAAGTAATGCAAATTGTCCCATTTTTTTCTCCCCTCTCTGAAAAATTCCCAACTATTCATTTCACGTTGCTATACAAAAACATCTGAGATCTCACACATTTAAGACATCATCAGGTTTTCTGCCAATTTTATACTTATGAGTCAGAAGGAAACCATCATAAGACATAGGTTTGTTTATTTATTTTAAACTAAAAACGTAAATAAAATATGATAACCTGTATCTGAGAAATCTGTCTCTCTGGTGCACACATTCAATATTTTACTTGCTGCTTCTAGGCAGATCGCTTGTCCCATGATGCATTTTCAAAAGGTAGATACCATGGGAATTATCTGATGACAACCTTTGCCATTCCTGTCAGCACTGTGGTTGCTTTATGCTCTCAAAATCTTTGCTTAAGTCAAGAATTTGAAGTTATTAACTATGAGCGTGCCCACTTTTCGGGCTGCCTTGGGCATATGTCACTTATTACAATATATAATGCATTGTAGTTGTGAAATGGAACACCATAGCAACAAGGGTGTGTAGAAGAAGGCTATTAAACCAGAGAGGCAGGTGTGACAGAAGGCCCGGGGTGTGTCAATAATTTATACTTTATTGCAAAAGGAAATTGATAAAAGGCATTTAAAACTAGGTAAATCTATTCTATTTCTGTGGTCATGTAATACAGCCTTCATGAAGATGTGAACTAACACCTCTAATAAAAGGTAAAGGACACAAAATTCAGCAGCTGATCATTTCGATCTCAATTTCCTTGCTGTTCCACACAAATTAAAATGATATGCTGTCATTGAAGGCAAGACACAATATATAGCTCCCCAGAAAATGAAGAGACAACAGCCAACATGATAGGGAAAAAAGCAACATCCAGCACTCTTGATCTGACTCTGCCTCACTGTTGCAATATGCCTTCATAATCCATGCACATGCATGGTCTTGCAGAAGCCAGGCTGAGGAGCCCACAAAGACAACAGCGAGGGAAAGTACTGAGGGGAGATAAAGGACTGCACAAAACAGCAGAATTGAATCTGGTTAACTTCTTTATGACATCAGAAATCTTTCCCAAAGATCAAACTATAGCGACAAAGTCAAAAATAAACACCAGATATGAGTAGTGTGTATGTCAAGGTCTTAAATGTCAAAGCAGCCAAAAAGCATTACTTCCCCTGCAAAGTATGATTTATAAGGGACATAACTTTGACCTGCTTGAGTTTTTATTGCAACAGTTGTCTGTTCATGATATTCCACTAACACACCACTAGAAACAGTGTGAATGAGCTCTTTGTGACTATTCCAACCTGAAGTGGAAAACCACCTTTTGGAAATTATGTTTTGGGCTGATTAGTTTATCTATCATTAACAAAGAAAAGTGTATTTGTCACTGGGTGTACACAAGCTGAAGTTATACTATTCAAAGTGTATTTAATGGATAGACAGTAACGTGAAGATATATGGAAATGTCTCCTTCCCATGTACTGTGCATAGGGATACAATAACCATAGGGCCAGATAAAGGGATGATCCCAGTGTAGCACTCCCAGGGCAGATGAAGGGAGCAGATACTTATGAGGGGAAAGAAATGACAGCTGTGTACTGTTAGAAGCACTTAACAGTGACCAAATACCTTTGACTCTGATGTGTTATAGCATGACCTCAGCCACACCACTTTGTTGTCAGATGAAGGAGGAGAAAAAAATGGTTTTATGGAAGAAGAAAAGGCCTTGATGCACTTTCTCTGTGTTACATGTCCTTGTTGAAGTTATAGAAAGTGTAGCTGATACTTTTCTACCAGAGAGATAACAATTTCCAAGTCCTCCTCTGTCTTCAGGATACTGATGTCATCAGCACTCTGGACAAACAGGCTGCTCTGCTCACCAGCTTTCATGGGAGCAAAAGCACCTAACATTTTGCCAACATGTACTTGACTTTATTGTGCATGGTTGAAAGATTTGCTCTTTTACATAAATGAATTAATCATGAGTAGTGCTGCTGGAAACAATGGAAATATTTGGTGGACAAATACTTTCATGGGAAGAATATTGTTTAGTTTAATAGTAAGTAAATAAAGATAGTAGGGAAAAAAAAGTTAAAAGATTGAAAGAAATGGAAAATTCATGGTTAAGTGCCAGGATAATTTTGTAGTCAAAATACAGTGATAAAAGCTCCTCTTACAGACTCCAGATTCATAGCTTTTCATTAGAATATTAAAAGATAATTTGAGTTAAGGAAAAAAATAGAAAAAAAAAAAAATAAGCAAGGACTGATCCAATTAAGAACTTGGGGGAAAAAATGGCTTGGCTATAATGCATTTCCATTTTTGTTTAGACCAATGTGGTCATCCAGCAAAATCTGAAAGTTTCTCTGATGTGATGTTGCCAGTTGTAGCTTTTAGAAGATTCTGAAAAATACTTGAAGAAAAACAGGGAAAGGAAAATTCAACCTAAAATCAGCTGATTTCCTGAAGTGTATCCAAATGAGAATATGGTGTGAAAACCTACATAAGTTCACCTTTCAATGCACCACTAACTAAAATATGCAAGACTTGCAACATAAAACTAAGAAGGTGATCAACTGGTGTAAAACAGAAGACTCTTCCTCAAATGTGTCACTCAGTAACTCCATTAGCTGGAAATCCCTTTTACTTTGGTATTTGTTCTGCTTTAAAATCTGAGTAATTTTACAAGGGGTGAAAACTCAGACTTTTATACAAAACTACAGTTAAAAAAATAAATTATTTTAATCTACTGTTCTAATCTAGAATAAGTCCTTCAGATCCTCTTTATAATCTGCCTGGTCAAACATCTCATATCTCTTTAATCTCAGCATCGTCTTCTAGCTGACACTGAAGTAACACAACCATGACCATGTGCTAAGAAAAGGACCAAAACCCACCCAGAAATGCAATCAGATGGGATAAATGCTTCTGTATCTGGATTCTAGGTGCGATATCTGCCAAGAACTTTCACCCTCCAATATTAATACAGCTACATGGAAAAAAACTCGTAAATCAAAATATTTTGTTGCCTTCCAGGGAGGTTAAATATTTCCAAGTGCCACGAAAGCTTCTAGAAAGCAGGTCTTGAAGCATTCTATTGTTTCAAGTTATTAATGATTTCAAGCAATATTTCAAATTTGACAAATAGCCAGTTTGAGGCAAGAGACAAAGCCTTGTGCCTTTCACAAGTGCTGAACTGGCTGTAGGCTACAGAGGTGCAGATAGGGGCTCTGCACAGGTTCCCTAAGATTACTTCTGAGGCACAGCTCACCTGGGACGAAGGAAACTCAAGGATGTACCCAACTGCAAATCCTCACACAACTACTGCAGGAGTAAGAAAAAAGCAAGGAAATTTGACAATATAGGAACGACACAACAGTGCCACATCAACACTTCTGTCTTAGACTGACTTTAATGACTGAACATGCCTGCGTTCTCAGGGAGTGTTACTTAAATAGGGGGCTAGAATAAGGAAGATGACAGTTTAGAAGGCCCTGATGACATTCAATGCACCTATTTTCTGCAACTGAATGTTGCCGAATATTTGGTGTGGGGAAAGAGTTTAAATAAAAAAAAGCATAGAAATCTTTTTGGTATCCGTGGAGTCAGCAAAAAACCTCCCTCAATAACCAAGTTTAAAAATTACTGACTCAAGTGACACAAGTCCAGAAAAATGTAGTTTCATTAGCTGTGCTGGTTTGGTAGTTCCCTTTGGGACCAAGAGAGACATGTTCCTCTTCAATTACATGTGGTCTCAACTAGCGTGAAGGTGAATGGATGATGCATTAGCCTGAAGCACCATTAAGCCCGTACAAGCACATTGAAGGACACAACTTCAATGTAGAAAGCCCTTGTAGGCTTGCTTTTAAAGTTTTGCATGAAGTTACACTTAGATAAGTGCTCTTTTTGCATTTGCCGAGTTTGAGCAACGAACATCTCTCCTTCTTTTATCCCATGCCCTATTCCCCTTTCCAGCAGGTGTAAAGTCTGTGTAGAAGTGCATTCATAAATGATTTCTTCAAAACTGGCATTTCCATAGAAAGGTCCCACGAGTTTTTTGCATAATCCTACCACATCATCCTTATGCGATCTGAAAGATATGATAGCAAAGTCCCTATGAGGAAGAGATTGATACTGATAATACTGAGATTACTACAAGTAGTGCTGTATTATGAAAGCCAACAAGTTCACAACTATGTCTCTGGGAAAGATGGGCAGAAGCCCACTTAGGGGGCTGCATATGAAAGTCACAGGGACTTTCAGAAGTAGCATGCTATAATGATATATGTTGCTGAAAAGACAGCTGTCCTGTCAAGTATTTCATTATTGCCTTGCTTTGTTCTTCTGAAGATCCTCTTAATAACAAATACACTTATCTTTTTTCTAACACAATGCCCAAGAAGTTCTTCTGACGATGATTTTGAAAAAGTATAAAGTGGCAGACACTCCTTAGAGGAGTAACCTATATTTCATTCTTTGTTTATTGTTTTAAAAGCTGCAGAAAATTATGTTGAAAGACTTTCCTTAAGAATCAAAAGAGCTTATTATATCATTATCCTGACAGAATGGAAGTCCAAAGAACAGTTGTCTCCTCCTTTGCAGTTTTTGTTTCAAAATAAATAAATGTATTTTCTTCCATTTATCTTTCTGTATACGTTTATCATATTTTTTTCCACAGTGTTGCACATTCACTGAGACTGCTAACTTACAGGCTATTATTTGTGGTCCTTTTGTATTAATTATTCATGGACAAGTTTAACATTTAGATTATACATTTTTACCTTTATATTAGAACAAATGGCAGTATAACCACATTTGATATAATGTTTACATCCAAATATAAATAAGCATCAATAACTGATCATGAATTTCCCAAGCCCTACAACAAGAAAATAATATGCTGGGTTGTGTCACCTAGCTAGGCATATAATGTGAAGTAAATGGAGTCAGATGCATGCTGGGATAGTAGACTGAAAAAAACCAGGGTGTTATGAGCTTCACTTCATTCTGCAGTACTGCTCTGCCTTTGGAGATGCCAACAATTTCTTAGCAACCTTATTATTTCCTACAAAGCCAAACATCACCAGTTGTACCATGAACATAACGCTTCCTTGACAGAGACAGTTACAGAGTTCTTGGGAGAACTAAAATACTCAGTCCATGAAGTAGAGCTGCAAACACATTTGACTCAGACCTTCAGATACTGAATGACTCTGCAAAAAACAAAAAGTCTCTTGTCCAGCAAGCCAAGAGAAATTACTCTCTGTGCTAGCTAAATAACCAGCTCTGGAAAATGAGAATCCAAATCTCCTGTTTTTTGCTGATTCTTAGTAACCTTCGATGTCAAACTACTTTTGTGCCATCTATGGAATATCAACAGAGTGCAAAAGCAGCCATAGCAATGAGCCCAATTCTGCTTGATCATCTTTGCGTTATCCATGGAGTTATTCAAACTGTTTCCTTGCTAATCATCCAAATGCTGGTGCTGAGGAAGACTGAATTCTCCAAGTTATGTCTTTCACAACAGCAAATACTAATTTTTTCAATAGTTTATATAGTTTATATAAACTATATAGTTTATATAGTTTATATATATAGTTTATATAAACTATATATAAACTATATAGTATATAGTTTATATATATATATATATATATATATTCTTTTGCCCCAACTGGAAAATTCCACACCTTAACATTTTCACTGAATGTAATAATTGCTATTTTTCCTGTATTTTTGGGTTGTTTTTTGTTTGTTTTGTTTGGGGATCATTGTTTGTTTTTTGTTATCTTTGGAAATCTCAGTTTTGAAAAAGACAACTGTAACATGGTAACTTTCCCAAACCTGAAAAACTTTCTTTGTCTTGAGTTTCCTTTGTGCTACAGAATGGAAAAGGGTTAGAAAAGCTGCAGAATAGCAACAGAGGAGGAAAAAGGGTAAGGGGATAAAAATAACCAATAAGGACGAATAGATATTACTTACTGTGCACAATGTCAAAATAGAAAATGCGTTTGTGCCTCTCCCTTCACAGGGTTTGCTGGGAGAAAAACATTAAATATTGAAGTACCTGAAGATGGTTTTAACTATCACATTGAAAAAGCCACAAAAAAGTGGGAGAAAACACACAAAGAATAAACACAAGAATTATTTAATTAAAATACCTCAAAATGGTAAAAGCCTCAAGCATCTAAGGGGGAAGCTGAGCAGGGAAGAGAAATGATATTGCTTCTTGAACGAGCTCGGGGTGGGTCTGTTATTTCCAGCTGCCGATGTGAAGGTGTCCATCTTCCCTTCCAAAGGAAGGGCAGGTGATGAGCACAGAATTTACAGACATAAATTCATATACAGCACTGCTGTGCACACTGTTTTGTGTGCCACTTTGCAAACAACCAAATATTAGTCCCACAGGCCAGTAAGCTTGCAGTCAGGGGCTGTGAAAACGTAGTTTTGGCTGACAGGGTTTGGCAGCCCTGAGGCAAGTACAAGGCACGGATTTGAACCCCGGGGCTTTGTTGTGTCCAGCAGCCACAGCTCATGGAGGGCAGGGGCAGCCCACGCTGGCTATGAGCAATGTTAAATATCCCACAGATACCAGTTTAAGAAGTAGTAGAGGAAAAAGAGAATCCTTGAGGATGCCCAGAGGGGAAAAAAGGCACAGAACGAACTACCCATACAGCCAAGGTTATGAAAGCAGCTTTTTTTGAGGTTTAGCTTTAGCTGTTGTGCACAGAACTACCAGCAAAGTGGGTATGAGAGAGCAGATGATGCTGAATTATCTGAGCTCTTGCCTGTGTCATGTACGGGCTCTGAGGGCTCTGCCAACAGCTGACTGGAGACACAGCTCATTGCCATTGAGCCTGCAGCACTGAGAGGTGAGCAAATCCTATTTTTGACACTCTTTGGGATACCCTATTCTCCATTTCCCCAGCCCTTGCTGCTCTGGGAGGAATGTTTTAAAACATGAGCTCAAAAGAGAAAAGAACATTTTCAAGCAGCAGAAGGGTGATGAAGCCATCTTTTCACTGTAGTTGATCCTGCACAGGTCTATTAACTTTATTGAAGAGAAGACCCAGCTGTTTAAAATAATATCACAACAGCTTTTCTGTCTTTTCTGCTACAATAGCTGTACAAATCCCTATCCATGGCTCCCCTTAGCTCTGGTTGTAAGGTGCTCCTAGGGTAATTAGTCGTAGCTTGTGAATTTGGAAATACTGTTCTACTCTTTGGAGGGGGAGCAAAATAAGGATAGAGAAAAGTAATGGTAGGTAGACATAAGGGAACAGACCATTTTCACTAAGTTTATCTGCAGCAGATTACAATTTTCACATGTAAAACCCATTCAGTTAGAGAAGAAAACAAATAAAAATATACTAAAGAACATATTTCCTGATCTTTTCTCAAGAGAATGAAAGCATATTAGAGATGGTTGAACAATTTGTAATGATGTAGCTAACAAATTCTACCTTTTCTGTTTGTGTGTATTGTCAATGAAAACTGGGCTTCTTAAGTATTTGCTCATTATTCAGAAAACATTTGCCAAGCAATTCATGTGCATAGTCAGTTCTCAAACACAAAATATGTGCTCGATACGAATACACACTTTGAATTTAGGAAAAATACTTGGGTAACACAGGTATGTTTCATGATATACAAGCTGCTCAAAGCAAAGCTGGCATAATAAATTACCATGATTAGTCCCAAGATGTCATTCAGTGACTAAGGTGGCTGAGACCTGCCTGCTGAGGAGGGCAGATGAAGAAGTACAGCTCTGGGGAACCCTGGCCCCAGCCAGGCAGGCCCTGAGCTCTCATGCCCCATGCCACTGCTCATGAATGCTCGTGACTTCTCAGGGCTTTACAGTTAAGCTAACTGTTTAAAAAACAAAACCAAACCAAACCAAAAATTGTCTTGAACTCAACATACCCACAGATCTGCAGGGCTTTTCTCTAAGAATATAAGATAAAGTACCTTCTATAGCCACTAGTCTGCTATTTTTCATGCTTTACTCCCCGTTTCTGACCTTCAGTGAGTAAATTAGAGTTATTTCTCTCCCTACTATTGCATTTCAAGTCCAAGCACGTTACAGAGCTAACACATTTACAGACACTTCCTGAGCTGGAACCTCTTCATTCTTATACTGACTCTGAGTAACTCACAGCTCACAACACATAAGCACTTAGACCCTAAAGCACTGGGCAATCACCCCCCTTCCTACAGCCAAGGAAGAGGGGATACAGGGGTTAGACACAAGGATATCTGTTTTGAGGACACAGGGATGTGGCTGCAGTGTAGTGAGAAGACATCTGGCCCAAGTAGGCTGGATTTCCTACACAAGTAACCCTACTACCTCTCCAAGAAACTGTGATCTGGTCTCTTTTCTGGTTTCAGCTTGGATAGAGTTAATTTTCTTCTAGTAGCTGGTACAGTGCAATATTTTAGATTCAGAATAAAAATAAAGCTGATAATACACTGTTGTTTTATTTGTTGCTAAGTAGTCAAAGACTTTGCAACTTTTCATGCCACACCAGGTGCACAAGGAGCTGGGAGGGGACACAGCCAGTACAGCTGACCCAAACCGGCCAAAGGGATGTTCAATACCATGTGATGTCATGCACAATATAAATTTTGGGGAAAGCTGGCTGGGGGGTTACTGCTCAGAGACAGGTTGAGCATTGACCACTGGGTAGCAGGCAATTCCATTGTGCATCACTCATTTTAGATATTATTTTCTTTTTATTATTCTATTATCACTGTTATTATTGTCAATATTTTTATCATTACTTCCCTATCTGTCCTATTAAACTACCTTTATGTTAACCCTTTTTCTTTTCAGTTCTCTACACCCTCCCCCTGAGAGGGAGTAGGGGATGAGCAAACGGCTGTATGTGGTGTTTAGCTGCCTGCCATCTTAAAGGACAGTCTCCAACCACCTAATTTCTATCACTTTGTTCAGCCATTTGGACCCAATCTACAGCTTAGCATTGCTTTATATCACCTCTGAC
This sequence comes from Nesoenas mayeri, assembly GCF_963082525.1. Taxonomy (NCBI): domain Eukaryota; kingdom Metazoa; phylum Chordata; class Aves; order Columbiformes; family Columbidae; genus Nesoenas; species Nesoenas mayeri. Next base: position 9,953,146 of record NC_137551.1, on the reverse strand, counting down.
ATACGACCTAGGGCTCTATTTGAGCCATAGTTTAGGAGAAACGAACAAGAATGGAAAGTAAAAAATCATGGAAGGAAACCCAGTGTCTCTAAACTCAGTGTCTACTGTTAAGTCTGCAAAGAGGACAGACTAAGCCTGTAAGAACAGCACATCCATTACTTTCTTTTGCTTTTGTTATGGAGAATGGTTGGAGGGAAAATAGATCTGGCATCACCCTCCATCAGCAGATTTAGCACTTGCTGGAACAGATGAGAACACCATAAACTCTGATCCTGTTAGAATGAAAGAATGTTTCTCTGCTTAGAGGAGAAAAGACAAATCTCCCTGGAGGTGGCTCTTTTTAAGAGATATCACAGGCGGAGATAAAGCTACCATGCTGAATAGCAGCATCACGTTATCAGAGCCTTAGCAGCAGGGAAGGCCAAGAACAGCTAATAAGGGTACAGTGTCCCTCCTTTTTATTAGTAATATTTAGGAACACAAACTCTTGATCCTGTTGCTGAACCTATCACAACAGAAGTCAAAGGGTAGCACAAAGGTACTACAACAATATAGTAGGGGTTCATCCTGTTCCCAGTCCAAGCCTGCACCAAGCTTTGAAGATGTGTAATAAACTGCTTTTGTGCTAGACCAACTTGATATGCTGAAGAAAGTTCATCAAGTTTAATGACTTAGTTCAGTTTTGGAAAAAAAAATACATATTTTGTGTTTAGAAAACAAAGCTTTGTTGGAGGAAAGTAGAGGTAGATGCCAGCACTAAACTGTTTTAGTAAAGCTGCTGGAGTGTGTGGGAAAATTGGCTCAAATGCGTCTTTCATTCAGTCTTTGATTTACTGCTGTTAGCCTTAATTTCTTCAGCAACTCAAAATACACTTGAGAAGAAATAATGTTTAATAAGAGTTGTTCCATTCTTTAATACAGTAGGCTTCCACAAGACATAGTCATCACCTTAAGTCAATTATTTTTTCTTCTTTGTCTTTGGCTGCACTGGCCTTTTCTGCTCAGTCAATGAAAGCTGTTATATAGTTGACAGGAAATTTCCCGGTTGAAAAATATGCTGAGTGCCAACCAAAACTTGCTGAGTGTTATTTCATGAAGCAGCCACTGTGCCTCTTTACAGTATAAATGATAGACTAAGGCATGAAGCCTTTGTGATGCCCATAGTTGCCTTGGCCTTGAACTTTGTCTGCTCTTAAAGCACCTTGCCCTAAGTACCAACTATAATTCAAAGATCTTTTTCAAATTATCTCTGTCTTTTCTGTGTTGTGGAAGTGTGCTGTCATTTTTTTGAGTGCAGAATGGTAGTATCTTGCATGTTTAATACAGTAAGAAATCACAAGTCATCATCAGCAATCCATTCTTCTGTTAACTCTAATACTTGAAGCATGTAGCACACAGTGGTGACCCATTCAAGATACACATGCAAGAACAGCAAAATTGGATAGACATTTGACAGAAGCTCTAAAAACCCATTTGAGGAAAATAATTCAGAGCTCTTTGCTTTTGAAAATTTTCCTTGGTGATATAACTTGTCAAACAATTTGCGGAGTAGAGCCATCCCTATAGGCCTTCATCATTCAGAAACTATTTAAATTACAGATATGCAGCTTTCCACTGAAGGTTCAAGGGTGGCCAAACAGATCAAAGCTGGATGTGAAATAGGATTGTTACCAGTTGCTAGACTCTGCTTTTCTGTCTGCTTGCCCCCGCTACCTCAGTCCTTCACATGTAAGTGCCATCTGTGCCCTGATGACTGAAATTAATACTTTATGTCCATAAATTCCTTCCAGCTTTATTACTGATCTGTAAATTTAACTGAACTAAGCCACCTGCACATCTGATGGGTTTTGTCTACACTCAGAGGAATTGCAGCTATGTTTCCCAGTCTCAATTTATCTGAATTTGGCTAAGACAGAACCACCTCTCTGTATAAGCTGAAAAAGAAGTTGAGTTCCTATGCCATAAGGTTACAATTTCAGCAAAGAAGTTCATGTTCTCAACACGTCTTTCTAAGGTTATAAAACATTGACGAGACTGACAACTCCAGACTACAATTATTTTAGGAGAACAATTCACAGAAAAGTTAAAGGTTGCTTTTAGGCATCTAGTTTGTATTCTAAACTTGATTTACCCCAAGTGGTCCTTTGTATGCCATTTATGTTTCTCATTAAAAACAGAGCAGCTCCAAATTCTTCTGTTATATAAGCAAGCCAGAAATGAAAACTAGATTTTTGTGTGTGTGTGTTTACCATAGTAGCTTGACTCCGTGCCACACATGAAAGCTTGGTCTCTGCTTTCTTCTAGCCATAAGCATTTAATCCTCTTAATGGCTGACTCACTCATCTTACTTAGTCTGGTCAGATAGGAAATCATCTGTGCAGCCAAAGAATTACAAGTACAGAACAACATTGCATGAAATTACCTCAAGGATTTCCATGTGGCTTTTGCTGTCTACAAGGCTATCCTACCTAATAAGTCCAGGGGATTCAGATAACGTATTTACAAACCTTACTTTCATTGATTTTTATTTATTTATTTATTTTTTATATTTTTTTTTTTAACTCTTTTCTTCTCCTTATTAAACAAGACAAATACCCAATTTAAAGTCACTAGTTAACAGCTAAACACAACTTTTACAGGTTTTGCAGCAAGTAGGAGTGACAAAAACACCTCTTCTATCACTTCCTGTAGGTCAATAAAATATAACATGATGAACCATCTGCTGCTTGTATAATGAGTAAAGGATGAAATAACACATCAGAACTAATCTAGTCTTTTCAGGGTTGTCTTCATAAGCTTTAAATGTAACCCTCCCACTGGCTACATGGAAGAGCTTCTGACTTAGTTCTGGGATAGCTGAAGGCACGGTGCACTAACAATCTTCTCTGCTTCCATTCTCACTACAACCAGCTCATCAGGCAGTGAAAAAGTAAATTAAATTACCAAAACACCTTTATGTATTTCTTACAAGTTCCCAAAATAGCCTAGTGTTCTAAAAACACAGCCAAATGGGTAAAAACAGTGAAGATACAGTATTAAGGATCAAATATCGCATTCGAGATGTTCGCATCTTGAAGAAAATCTCTGAGAATAAGAAGTCAGGGTACTTACAGGCTATACTGAGCCAGATGAGAGGTGGATGGCAGGCTGCTGTGAGCAATGCGCTGGGGCTAAAGATCCCTCATGCTGAGCCATAGGAAGCTGCATGGCCTTACAGGGGTACATGTGGCAAAGTACATGTTGTGGAGCAGGTAAGGAACATCCTAGCCTCCTATCTGGCTTCAGGAGTGTTAAGAAGCAATGCAGAAGCATCAGTTAGACACAGGAGACAATACAGAGGTTAACACCTCTCCCAGACACAGACTCAACCTAGTAAATCTAGAAACAGTCCAGCACCTTGCTGTGAAAACAACCACCTTTCCAAAACCTGTCCTGGCCCAACTCAGGGAAAACCCCCACCAGCTGTTTATCAGTGTCTGCAAAGAATACAAGGTCTACAGAGAGGATGATGAGATTTTCCATAATGCTTTGTGCCTTTTAGCTGATGCAAAAGCAGAAACATCTGAGATTAAACTCCTATAGTTTTTGCCTTCTGAAGAATAATGGAGGAGGTTTAAAAATAAAGAGCTGTGATGTAAAATGATGTATTTATTGTCTTAGCTTACTCAGCAGTCAAAATTACATTTAATTAAGAGAAAAATCATGTTCTTGAAATAGTATTAACTTTAAACCAGCCAAATCCATGAAATATCTTCAGCTTAATTTCTAAATACTATTATATAATTATTCTGTTTCTGATATTAATTTAAGCAGAAAATGTAGTCCTGGGGCATGTTGGACAAGGGCTCAAACATTAGCATCAATATCTTCTTGTTATTTCCACAATTATCTTTCTTAACACTAATCACTAAATACAGTTTAGATGTGGTGCTTTCTGTAAGTCTTAGCTTGCTTTCAGTTTCTTTCTTCGACTGAAGTTCAAAGAAAACAAGGAGCATTATTTCAACAGGGCAACCAAAAATAACACAACTAAAAGAAAGGGGAATCCCTGCGTATGTAAATGTTGTAAGTCACAGGGTTTTTTTCTTTTGCTTTATTTCATCCCATGTACTGTAACAGCATACTTTAGCTGGAGGCAGCCTGATAAATATTCAGTTAAACTGTGGCTTCCTAAAAGGAGGGATACTCAGACTTTTCTTTCAGAGACATTTCTCATGCTTATTTTTTATTTACTTCCTCATATTACTATATAAACCCAAAGGTATATATATTTTTTTTTTTCTATGTATTTGTATTTTTAAATATAAAACAGAGGGACTACTAAGTTTTGCAGTGTTTCCATTAAAAGTTACTCTCTGAGGTCTTCTAAGGCTGAATCTGGAACTGAATCTGAGGAGAATTTTTAGATGATTCAGAGCTTTATATACTGTCAAAAATGTTAATGTAGCTTTTTTTAACTCTTTATCTCTCTGATATCAAGTCTCTCAAGAAAAAAAAAAAAAAGAGAGATTAATTTATGGATTTAAAGACAGGAAGGTTTGTACAATAAATTACGGCCCAGATTGATAAATAGCAAAGCATTCCAAACCCATTTGAATGGTTTTCAAAACTGTAACAGTAATACAACGCAGCTCAGTTTCTGAATCAAATTTCCCTAAGCTCTGACTGGGTGATCTCATGCTCATGTAAATGAATTGCAGAGTCCTAAAGAAGCTGTGAAATGCTTTATACCTCTTATTGCAAAGTGCCACACACATCTGGCAACAGTCCCATTCCAGGGACCTGGACAGTGTAGGAGCTAAAGGTATTTCATTCAAAGCTGCAAAAAATAGACCATCATCACATATTATTTCTTTTCAAAAATTGCTAGTAAGTGTAAATCCTTTGTTTTACCAGTTATTTTTTTGCACAATCCTGTTCTGCATTCACCTTTGCCACCAATGCTGTTTTACACCAGTTGGTTGAAATATTCCTTTGCTGTATATCCTACTGCTTCTCCTTTGCCTTTTAGACCAAGTTAGATTTTTTTCCCCTCACTCAGTTGAAACATTGATCATGTATGTCCATGCCTAAGCCACATAATTCAGGACTGATCATTCCACTCTGCTAAAAATCACTGACGCCCGCTCATTTCTTCTTCATCATTTTTTCACTTAAGGGCTAAGTAAACAGTGATAGCCAAGGATAGCTTTATCCTATACATAAAGGGCACCTTCATTTTTGAACCCCAGGAACAACCTTATACCAAAGTATTACAACACAGTTGAATAAAAGGTACCAATTAACATATATTTTAGTTTTTACTTCAATAGTTACTTTCCATCCTCCTCATCTATTTCTTATTTTTACAGCCTTGCAAAGAAAAATAATGACTTTCTTTTCTAAAAAAAACAAATAATCACAAAACAGTAAGAGACCATCTGAAACTTGCCCTCAGCAAAGTCTGTGCTTTACAGAATTGGCAGGTGCACGCAAGGAATGTGACACAAAGTGCAGTTTGTGTAATGTGCCAGAGACCGAGGCTTGACAGCCAACTGCTGCCTCCGTCATCAGCATCACTGCCTTTTCTTCTCATACTCACAGGCAACTTTGACGCTCATCTGCAGTGTCCTGACCTCCTCTGTGGTTTGCATTTTGCACACCTGTGGTGTTTGTGAAGTAAAGGCACAGTAACAAGCAGCAGAGGCAGGGTTTCTCATCAGGGTATGCCAACCACTGCTTTAAAGTGAGTTGTTTCAGGCTTAATACTGGTCTTAGGCATTTTTCTGAAAAACTTAGCAACAAAGTAAACCTGACTCTGCTGGCTCTAGGCTTAGTGATGAGTCAGGGCAGGGAATATCAATGACAGCAATAACCCATGTTGAAGAAGAGGGGCAGAAAGGGGCTGTTCTGAAAACATGAAGGCTAAATGATATGTAATGACTGCGCTAGTGACCAGGCCTGTAAGAAATTCCATGATACTCTTTGTCCTTGTCCAACACGGTCAAAGCAAAATATATAGGAGTGTCGAGGGTTAAGATTGCGGGGTGACAATAAAACCCTGGCAGATGTATTGTTAACCCCCTCTTCCCCCCCACTTCCCCCTTTTTGCCCCTCCCTCTCCCCCCTTTCCACTAAGGACAGGTGATTGGGAGGAAAAGAAGAACAGAGAGAAGACAGTTGGAAAAAATTAAAGATGTTTTACTAATGCTACTAATAAGAATAGAGAAAATAATACAAAATATACAAAACCAATCTTGAAAGTCTCAGCAACTGCAGAACCGGCACCCAAAGTCCTGGATTGGACTCCACAGCCAACCAGAGCTGGATTCAGTCTCTCACTAGGCCTCAGTTCGCAGGGATGACTAACAAGGTCCTCTCCTAATGTCAGCCATAAGAACAAGAGAGCGAGTTCCTCATGATCTCCCATTTTATATGAAGTATTCACGTGAATGGAATGTTATACACAGTTGGTCAGTTTCTTGGTCACTTGTTTCTCGTCGCCCCTCTCGCGAGATGTCCATCCATGCTTATCAATAAGTTTGCATTCCATTGCTAGGTTTTACCAAAACATGTGTCTGGTTCTCCAGGAAAACGCAGTTAATATGAAGGCTTTAGCTGACAGGCACAATTCACTGAAAGAGAAACTTGTTTTTAACAAAACCAGGACAAGGATTTTTCTCTCTATAGCAAGATCTGCAGGCCCATGTCTCAAATGATAAACTGATAAACAGATTTTCCCAGGAAATTCTTGGCTGGAGACAGCAAGTAGCAACTCTTAAAGGCCAGGCTCTGACTGAGGGATGTAACTTCCTAGCTCGCTCCTCCGAGAAGCCATTCTGTGGCCACTGCTTTTCTCTGTCTAGGCTACTGATGTTTGCTGTTGTTTTTTGTTGTTGTTGTTTGTTTGTCTTCCAGAAGAGTACTAAAACTACACCCTATGAAACTCGGGAGTTTTCCTTTTAGAAACGTCATTTTTGTGGATTTATAGGCAGGATTGCATTTACCTATATGTAAATGTAAACTTCTAGATAAGTTTTGTTTAAAAACTCCTGCTTACCTGGAGTCATGACTTTTTCTGTCTTACAGTGTCTTAAGAAAACAAAGCTTAAATATTTTCACCATTTTCCTGGACCTTCTTAACTCTCATCCAAACTACAAAAAAAGCACTGCCTATAGATATTGCAGTACACAAGAATCAGTGAGTTTACTTACATGCATATGAGCAGACCACTTTGGCACAGGACAGATGTTTCAGAGCCACACTGTTGCCCCAGCTGTGGGAACAGGCTGAAATGTTTACAAGACTTTCTGCACAAGTTGGTAATCTAACTCTGGGAAAGACTACACACTATCAGAACGTTATCTCACATCTTCAATGGAAATAGACACTCAGACCTTGTGAGAGCCATTTATCAAGCAGAAGATCAAATTTAGTATCTTTTATATATACTTTGAAGAAGAAATAGCAAAATATTGCAGAAGACTTGTTTGTTAGCAGAAAAAAAGCCCCACATATGCATTTGCTTGAATCAGTCTGTGAGTCTACAACTGGTCAAGCAAATTCACCAGATCATTGTGGCAAGGAAACTGAAAAAAAAATACTGAAGGTAACAGTCTTTCCTTTTCTCAGGTGGAAATAGGAATTTTGTTTTGAAATTCATGCAGATTTACTTCTGAATGCAATCTTCTACTCCCCACAGAAAGTAAACTATTTACTTTGTGATCAAACACATTTGAAAGTTATTTGTAGTGGTTTTCTTTTTTTCTTTCTCTCCCCACTCCAAAGGAAAAACAAAAAACCCCAAAACAAACAGAACACGCAAAAAAAACCCAAAACAAAACACCAAAAAAACCCTAAAACAAAAAAACAAAAAAAGCAAAAAAAAAAAAAGGAAATAAAACACCAAACCAAAGAGACAAAATAGTAATTTCATTCCCATTAGACCTAATTTATTTTTCTTGCCTGAGTAGCCACCTGTATGAAACAAACTGACAAAAGTAACATGACCCCACCATGCTTAAATATTTATTTGCATCCACATATTTCATAGGCCAGAATGGAAAATACCTTTTCTGCTTCAGTCTAGAAAAAATAAGCTTTCTTGCATCAGAGTACAAGCCCTAATCCCGCAGACCTAAGAGCCCATCAGCTGAGGTGGTTATACACATCCTGCCCTGCCAGGTGTTTTGCCTTGTTGGTGTTGATTGTACTTTTCAGGGGTGGTGCAAACCTGCAACACACAGGTCTGAGGGTAGTTTCTGTGCTCCCTGTCCCCTGTAGCTGTTGTTATGCTGGTGAACGGTGCAAAATGAGATTTAATGTGCTCTCATGTTTGATACCAGGTTATGAACTTTGCTATTTCAAGACAAGCACTGCTATTCTTTATACTCCTTTTGAACCTAATCTACCATCCTTCTCTCACACACAGATATGGAAGGTCTCTTCAAAATGAGACAGCAGCTCATAAAAATAGATCACTTTTAGAGCTGCTTTAGCACTCTTACTGCAATATGAAATTATACTCGTGGCTTGGTTTGTCATTTCAAAAGCAATGCAATTACTTTTCCTTGGAAAGTACAAAACCCTGAGACAACCACATCTCTTAAAAAATTCAGGACTTTCTCGTAGTACTTATTTTTTTATTTTCTCATAATTAGTAATTATTTTAACATGTGGTTCTGTTCAGAGTCTGACATTCCTGTAAAGCTGACGAGTGTGTTGAAAACACCAAAATAAAAGCAACAAGAAAAAAAATATTAAGACATATCATATTGCTCAACTTCCCCACCTACAGTGCTGTGTGCCTATGAATCCATTGATATTTTGCTTGTTTTTATTTAATATGCAGCTTCTCCATTTTAGACAACACCAAATAAATGCTAATTTGTTTTGTTTTAATATATGCTTCTGATTTTTTTAAACTGGAGAATGTGACTCACATTTTTGAACATATGGAGACTGGAAAATGCCTCAGCATTAAAAACACAATGGGGACAATTTTAAAGCTGATCATTTCCATAAAACGTTTAGATATGTTTCAAATCTACATGAGCTGCTGGTAAGAGGGCTATTTTTTGTGTTGTGTGAAAGCAGAATCCTGAAATCCTTGTTCAACCATAACTCTCACTGAAATTTAAGAAAATTTTTTCTGAGTGAAGACAGCAGGACTTTGGTCAGATCCAGGGATTTTTCTGCAAGGCCCTAGGGCCAAATTCATATTTGATTTAAATCAGGCCAGCAAGTACTGAAGTCAATAAAATGCTGTGATTTATATCAGCTCTTATTTATTGCTATAGCACCCATGCTTACTTCTATGCCCCCATTGTAATCATTCTACACCATTCATTAGCTGCATATATAAAAGCTGCCAAAAAGCACTAGCTAACTGCCCGCTCTTTGGAAAACTCCAAATGTCAGACTTCTCTCAATTGCAAAGCAAGATCCTTACCTTACTAATGCTGGTAGAAATAAGAATTCCTACAACTCAGCCCCATCCTGCTCCAGTGGGATAAATGAGATAAAAATCAAGACTGGAACACAGAGAAGATTTTGGCTATCGAGAGCATTAATGTTTGCATTGCTTTGAGATGTGACATGCAGGGAATTTTAGGGTTGGCCCTTTCTGTGTTATCCTTTTCTGGTAACTTCATTTCTATTTAATAATGTGAAACCTCCTAGTGCCTTTTCTAGGCAGATTCCTTGGCATTTTGTACTGAGCTGCTTTAACTTTTTTTTCTCTTGTTTTTGTTCCACAGAGATTCTCAAAACTTATGTGCATCAAAATGTACTATCTCATTATTCATGCAAAATAGCAAATCACTACACTGCCCAAGATAGGATAGGGGGATGCCTAGGCTGTGTCCAAATGAGTGGTTTACTGCAGACTAATGGGGCAGCTGAGAAGTGAATCCCCTGAGTGCCATTTGTTTCAGTTCTCAGAGCAAATTGGTGCCCCCAGAGCAGATTTCTTTTGGAAGAAACCTAGGTGACAGCTCCATGACACAAGCCATGCAGTCCAAGAGGCCCCACTGTCTCCCCATGGTGTTCTCAGTACTTGCCTAAAACTTCTTCCTTCCATAAACCTTCAAACTACAAATCCCAGAGGCATTTATTCACAAAGATTAGATTATATCTTATTTGTAGTAAATCACCCAAGATCTATATATATAACATTTTCTGTTATATATCATCTTCATATAACAATTCTGCATTAATTATTTTGGTCAATCCACCCACTCTTCTTATTATGAATTACTGCTAATATAGATTTAACCACTCTCTTGTGAACTTTTATGTTCCTTCACCAGGATCTCCAGTGAAATTCAGACTTAATTCATAATGGCCCTGGTAAAGTCATAAAACAACAACAAAAAATTACTCTTGATCTACAAACCCGGTGTGGTACTTTCTACCCAAATAGGCTGCTGTCTTCTTTCATTATGTTAGCAGTTTGTAACACTACAAAGATTAAAACTTAATACATTGATCATTTATCTTTTACTCTGTCTTCTGCTTATCTTGAAGCAACAAGACATTGTAAAAGTATAGTGTTATGATTTTAGTCTTGCTTCCCTTTTCTGTTTTCCTTATTTTACTTAAAGTAACGCTACTGAAGCTTCATTTTAAACATGAAATTCTGGTCTTGTATCCCAATTGCTCTCCACTATGCATCATGGGCTATGCTATTTAATTTATTAGATGTTTGCCACTTAAAATAAACAGATCACAATCTGAAAAGTAAATCTAGAACACTTTTAACTTGAAAATAGTCTTACTTACCTGACCAAGTCATCTTTCATGTGGATTAAAGCACAAACCCTTTGATCTAAGTTCATGAAGTACCAATTGTCTTCTGAAAACTGTTTTTTGTTTCAAGGTAGCCTGCTTCTACATGAGTGGATCACATTGAAAGATGGACAGATTGTCTGTAAATAAATAAGCAAATATGATTGTGAGATGACCATTTGAGTTATTAAGTGCTGTAAATCACGAGAGGACAATGGAAGTCTGAGCTTAGAGAGGTTTTTCCCTATTTTTGTCCAACTAGTTGCAGTTGAATCAAAACTACAATGCTCTAGGGGCATTTCAGGGCTTGATTTTCCTGAATTAAGTCAGCATAAGGTTGACATAATCCAGTAGTTTGACCAGCAGCAATTACGCACCAGAATTTTGGATCTGATTGAAATTCCATTGAGGTTAACTTGATTTCATTGACTTCATAACTGATTTCAAATTGACTTGAATCAATGCATACGTTACTGCCTTGAGATATTATTGAGTCAAGTTGCTATATAGATACTTTAAAGGTTAAGAAACTTAAAAGAATGTAATCTGAGCACAACAGAGCTGGGCTGCTCTTCGTTCTTATTCAGATATGTATCTAACCATTTTAAAAAAACTTCACAGATCTACTTGCCTTATAAATGTATTGAGGCAAGGAACATAATGTATTAAGATGGGCTGATGTAAGCTTGTTGATTTTTTTGAATGTCCATATCTATAATGTACTAGGGTAAATATACGCATATACAGTTTTCCATTATACGTATGTAATCATCTATTTTACTTTTATTCTGTGTCTCCTGTAAATGACAAAACTTTACAGCTGTCATGCTCAACTTAGATGCAGAAACTCCTCCCGAAGTTTTGTAGTTCAGCGATGTATTCCTGAAATTGAAAGAATCTTAATTTAAAGATCAAATCCCTGAACTTCCTGTCCCAGTGACTTTGTATTTTGTGAGACAGCTTCTATTAATGTTTTTCCCAAATAAATGATCTAGATAAAGAAAGATTTAAATCCGAAAGCTTAAATGAGGCCACTCATCCAGCTCTCTAAATAGGCTTTATATTTTCGTTGATAGTACATCCATGTTTACCAATTTGTACACCTGTTTTCTAAGACACCTCACACGCATGGTTCTCACTAAAGCAAACAGAACATGTTGTTGCACATTACTTAAGAGACAGCGTCAAATTAATTTCTCTGTACAAGTTTCTATACTAATCTAGTAATCATTCCCCAAGGCTTTCTAGCTCTGCTACCATATGGTTATCTGCAGGGAAGAACACTAGAAGTTGAATTTGGTACTCAGTATTTGATTTGTTCACAGGAGAATCATTCACTGAAATAGATAAGCATATCTAGTCAATGGTCATGATGGTACTGTTACATTTCCCTACTGCTTGGAGTTGACATTTTTGACTAATGAATCACCATGACAGGATTTCCTTCATTAAAAAAGCCAGCTACAACTCATTTCTTCACAGTTTGTGTTGCATTTTTAATCTTCTCAAATGACTTCCACATCATCACCTCCTCTAATGACCTTACCTCTATCAGATCTCTCTTGAATTTCTTCAAATCCTTCTTCAAATTCATAAAGCAAATCAATGTCTATGATTGGGAAATGACCTTTCTACTCTTGTCCTTGCAACACATGGCAAAAATTATGTTAGTCATTCTAAACAGCTGGTGTCATCTTGAATATTTAATGTAGAAAGTCCTGAAAAGACATGCGGACAACGGCTTGTGCTTAAACAGGGGGAATTAAAAAGAACAATGCTATTGAAGAAGGGAGTCAGTCCACAGAAGAGGAAACAGGTGTATCAAAGGAAGGGACCAATACATCAATGTTTTTATGAGCATTTGTCTGGGATGAGGAACATCAGCTGTCAGAAAAGGGACTGCTCCTGAAAAGCCACAACAGGTGGGCTGCCTACACAGATCAAATTCGGTGAAAAGAGGGGAGGAAAAGTCACTGGATGTCATCACTACTTTGCTGAAATCCAGCTGAGGGAGTATGGTTCTCCATCTGGCAGAAAACTAGTCAGACCTACAGAGGAGGAATTTTGATTGTGATGACTTGTGAGAGACCAAGACATACATCTAAATATGAAAACCCTTTCATGAGAAAGATGAAATTTAATTTCTTGCTTCTCTTTCCCATCTATTTGCTTCTCTTTCCCATTTATTTTTTTCCATCTTTTCTCATGGGAGTGATGTTCTTTGTCATTACTGCCTAATCTGAAAGCAGTCAAATATCTAGTCTTTAAATTTTATCCCTAAGGATCATGCCATCTCAAAAGGCATTTTATTAGTGTGATATGCAACTTTATTTTGTTATTTGTTTAGCTCTAATTGTGATATGTATTTTTTTTAAAAAAAATTCTCTTGTTTAATTTTCTTGCACATTCTTGAGGTGACCCAAATTCTTCCCATTTGCCATTTCTTCATTTCTAGTCTGCAGCACAATAAGAACGGGAGAACATCACATCCTCTCTAAGATGCCCTGCTCATATATTTTCTTTGATGTATTCTGAGTGTGCCCTTTCCTTTGTCATATGCAGTGCTTTCTTGCAGCAACTTTTAACTATTGTGATTGATTTCTTGGCTTTCCTTTTAAATACAGTCTAAAACTTGTTCAGTTTTCCAGCTGCCAGTTTCTGTGTCTTGACATTTTCTCTGAGAATTTGCTAAAAGATTCTCAAGAATCCACATTTCAAAAATTCTTCTCAATGTATCTTTATACACTGTGCTTTATCTATACGTAATAATAAAGCATTGAGACAATATACAAAAAACTAATTCAGAATTCTCCATAAATATTAAATGCATTTAAATACTTCTGGCTTTCATATTGCTAGAGACAGATGCAATTACTGTAAGCACAGTAAGCATATGCTTGGCTCACCTGAAATAATTCTGGTATCTCATGTCTTCATTCAGCTTTTTTCAACATGGAGGCATTGATCACCAAGCTTTATGGTGTCACTGAGAGCATGTTATCACTATATAATATTTTTCTTCTGGGCAGGAAAAATAAACAAAACCAACTAATTCTGCTGGGGGAGAGCTAAAGATAAGGCCTAAAGATGAATTCTTAGGAAAAGGATAGAATCTAAATTTGATTATTTAATTGTAGGGATTATTAGACAAATTTGGATTTAAAGCAGTCAGAAGAAGTGAAGGGGCTCCAGGTGACACTGTCAACAGAGCTATTAATAAATGATGCGCTTCTCAGATATGGTACACAGAAACAAGAAGCTGCCTGCTGCTCATCTGGGCACTGCTGAGAGCAAAGCATATTTGCACAGACCATTTTTGGTACTTTGGAAAGGAAAAATCTAGGTTTTCCTGAAAAATGAAATGCTTTGTTTCTAGAACAGCTGCTGATAGCACTCTGCTCCTAGCAGGAAGAAAAAAGGTTTTAAGTATTGATAATATTTTTAATGTTCTGCATGGGGAATAAGCAGACACACTCGTTTCTCTCCCTTTATCCTTTCTTACCTTGGCTTTTACTTTTCTTCATGATCTTTCTTTCCATTTAAAAAGCTGGGAAAATAAATCCAATACTTTCCCTGATTTGGTTCATATTTGCAAACTTTTTATTCAGTTTTATCTCCTTGCTTTCGTAATTCTCCGTTTTGTTTAATCTTTAGTACACAAGAGACTGGTAGGATTATAGGAAGAAAATGAGCTGCATAATGCAATCTGAGGAGGGTGTGGCAAAAGGAGACTTACTGGTAAATTGATCCAAAGAGATTATTTTAAAATCATCTTTTCTAAAACTCTATTTTAATGGAATTAGGCAGATATCTGTTACATATTTGGTTTCTCCAACCTTTTAGAGATCCTTGCTTGCCTATGATATCTCTGTGTTGTAAAGGATACTGCAGTTATGATATTTGTTTTATTTCAGGGTAAATTCCATAGGAAAGTAGAGTATTTTAAAGCTGTGCAAAAGATGTCAAGAAATCAGAAAATACTGACATTATGGGTTTTTTAAATATCTTATTTATTTATTTATTTATTTATTTATTTATTTTTATTCATCATTACAGCCTACAGTTACAATGTCTAAGGAAGTACAATACTTTCTCTTGTATAAGAGACTGACATATTTTATCAGGCTTTATGTGTGTTTCTTTTAAATCTACAGTAATCTCCTTGGCATAAGGGCTCAGTATATTTTAATTGACTTTAATTTATTGAATGAGATCTTGACTCTGGGTAAGTCAGTGGCAAAACTACAGTCTCTCAACTTTGCATCTTTCAAAGTACTGCTTTAATAATCCCATCACTGATCTTACTCATACATTTTCTTCTCCACTTTCCTCATACTTGTCATACAGCTACAAGACAAAGGTCTCTGTCTCATGGGCTAATTCTCCCTGAATGCAGTTTACTGAGGTACGCAACACAATGCTTCTGACAACGTAGATTGGCAAGTCCCCAAAGCTGACATTGCCTTCAATAATTTTGACATTTCTTTAGATCAAAATGTTTACTCCTGTGACATGAATATTCTCCTAAAATTGTGGCCAACTTACATTTAAAAACAAGGAAAACTGTTAAAGATGATTTGAAGATAGTTACTCAGTTCCACCACTACTAAGCGCAGATAACACATCCATGTCAATCAAACAAAGCTCAGTCCTGGCTGGGCCTGTTTTGCACAGAAGTCCAGTCCAGGTATTTCATAAGGTCTAGTCTTGCTGGGCTGGGACTGCCCAACAGAAACACGAAGTGGCTGCAATTGTTTTTGTGTTAAGAGTTAAGTCTTCACTCAAAATTTCGGTGGATTTGGTGCCAAGGTATACAACCAGGTAGGGAACTTGCACCCATTTCACACAAAGAAAATAACCTAGGTAACTCAGAGGAATATTTTTACTTATCTCTTTTACTCTTTTCTGAATATATTTTGTACTGTTTGGCTAAACAATATGAGAGTTGGGGGAATAGGAGAAGGAGATATGTTTCACAGAGAATGATAAGATTGTTATGCAAAAGCAAAGACAAAATAAATCTATTTATTTAAATTTTACAGTGTTCTACTTTTTTACACCAGACTGAGCTCAAAAGGCTAAACAAGTGGTTCATCCTAGAACAATGGCCTTAATTTACTTCACAAATGAGACACAGGAGCCCCAGAGACACAGAGAAAACATGAGATAGGCTGAGGGGAGGTTTCAGTGTAATTAGTTCTGCTTAATATACTTTCAAATTTAGTGTGGGGTTCAGCTCTTCCACTTCACCTTAAAAAGGTTATGGGGCCCTTTTTAAACTGACAGAAAAGATTTGGCTCAGGTACTGAGGGGCCTACAGCTCAAATTTACTTGTATCATTAGAAAAGCCATTTCCTTTTACACGCGAGCCTAATGAAAGTACACTTAATTTGTAATTTTGTATAATTATAGATCTTGATGAGACAGATGAATGTGAATTCAGTATCAGCTAGTGAGTTCATCATTCCTTGTATCATCCATTTCTCAATTATCTCTAATGGCTGTCTTCAAGAGATTTATATCTTGTCATTTTCCTGCTAACCCACATAACGTATCCTAGCAGAACTGTACCAGTGATTTGTCCTAAGGAGACCAATTTCAGTGTCATACACCAAGTTTCTGAAGGTTAGGCTTCTGAAATACTTCCAAAGTATCTTCAGATATTTCCAATATAGATAACATTTTCTTACAGCTTATAGTATTCTCATTGTTTGCTTTCCACTTCCAGAAGAACAGCCAGGTACTCCAGCACTGGAGTCTTAGCTCAAATTTCCATCCCCTTCCTTCCTTTGAAACTTTGCTTAGGTACATATTAAACCTTAATCATACAGACAGTTATTTATACATACACTTGGGTTTCCAGTTCTCTGCTTTGCTCCTTTTTTTTTTTTCTTTTCCTTTCCTCTTATTACGTCAGAGATAGTTCAATGGGAAAGTGACCTCCACCTTGGGCACTGGACTGTTTATCACAGGGGTCTTCTGAGTCTCTCATTGCTCATCTAAATCATAGTGATCCTTTCCTCACAGTCATATTTTTCCTTTTTCTTTTTTTTTCTTTTTAACTGCTTAACTTACTCCCAGGAGTGATGCTTACAAGAGAAGTATGAAGCCTAAAAGTAAAAGAATACATGAGGTACCATGGGGAGGGCCTGCACCCTTTCCAGAATTTGTTGGTGGTTCTTCAGGAAGCTACATGTATTTGAAAAAAATGTGTTCTAGACAAAGACCAGTGGTTCTTCTTCCATGAATCTCTTGTTAGGAAAGAGGCCATCTGAATCATTCAACTACCAAAACAAAACAAAACAAAAAATTCCCATGTTTCTAGTCTCCTGCTTACCCCTTTTGTGGTCACCTCCAGATATTCAGGACAAGGATGAGTTTCCATTTCGAAGTACGGAAAAAGTAAGCTCACGTATTATGGTGGTTTTTCTGTGCTCATCCATCTTGCTGACTTTCATCATGAAAGCTTTCAGGATTAACTGAGAACATTTTAAATTTTTTTTTATACTAAGATGATGGAGGCATCAGCCGTAGTAGAAACAAATCCTTTTCCATCAGAAATGTTTATAATGCAGCTCTGTTTATCAGCCTACAAAATAAGAAATATTGCAGCTGTTATGTCTGCCACTTTGAAATGTTCAGAACCATTTATGCTTTGCCATTATAACATCTACCATTATTTGCTTGACCAGGAAAGTATTTCAGTGCTTTCATGATAAATATTTTAGTTATGAGTATTGTTAATTTTGCAGTGTGTGACACAATTTAGTTCCCTTACAGATCCATAAATTATCAGGCACTCGAGGTACTTATCAGCATCCTACTGATTACAAGAATACTTGTAAGAAAGATCTTTTCCCCCAAATTTGATAAATATAGTTATAAAAATACACAAATTAGTAATGTTCAGACAAATATTAGCAATATGCAGATTTGAACTGGTTGGAAAGACATTGAATAAATGTAAGGCAGATTCCATCTTTTAGAAAAGGTATAGGTGAATTTCCATCACCCACTAATCAATCCTTATTGTATTGTAAATGCTGAAGTAATTTTGTTCAGTTTCATGAGCAATATGCTAGTTGCTCTAAACTACAAAAGGCTCAGCAAAGATAAGGAAGGTACAGTGACTTTTCCAGAACAGAACTACTTGATAGGACTGGCCTTGCACTGTCTTTCTTAGAAAAACTATGATTGATGTAATAACAACCCCAGACCAAAAGCTACAGTATCACTCTACATTTCCAGCAGCTGCTAGGAAATAAAGTTTCCTATTCTACTTGGGAATGGGGCAGAAATGGTAATTTTTAGGCTCATAGGATGCTAAAATTCCCCAAGGGCTATCATAACTTAGCTTTATTGCTAAATGTAGTTTGTGTTTGGATGATATTTAGAGGAAGCTCTTCTATGAAGAAATTGTGAGCCCTTCAGTGCTCTAGTACCACATACTGACCTGTGTGAGATCCCACCCTTGCCAAGGAATATGAATAGGAATAAAGGCCATCATCATGCTCTCACCTGTCACCGCAGCTTGGTTTAGATGATTTCTAACCTCAGATATCTTCATTTTAAAAAGCTTGTAGAATCATAAACACACTAAATTAGGCATACTTTGGAAAGATAGAAGTGGCAATGGAAAAAGAATTGCTTGAAAAGAAACACATAAGGTTTCATAAATGAAGAATTACTAGAAAAAAATAAATTACAGGGAAAGAGTAAGAATCTTGATTAAGTTTTCATTACAAGGTAGAATAGAGATTTCCATGTAGTTGTTGTAAAAATGTATTTACTGCAGTGTTTCTTAGCTTAATAGTAATTCTTGGATATACCTGGTTGAGAATTGACCCCGGAAACCATTTTCAAAGGAAAAAACTTGGGGTTTGGTCTTTGGCTACTACAATTCCACAATTCTTCTCTGGACAACTGAGTCTAACCCACTCCCTCTAGCACAGGATCTTCTCCTCTCCTCTGTTACAATCCTGACTAAATAGAAGTAGAGATGGAAAAAAATTCTCAAATAATTGTAGAAAGAGGTGGTATGATATTTGCACTCAGGCAATAACAGCAGTACACAAAACTAGATTTGAGAGCTGGATAAACATCCAGCTTCTAAGTGATGTTTCACTCCGGCAGTATAAGTGATACATATTTGAAAAAACACAGAATGAGAAGTGATTTTTCTTAAACTGAGAGAAGTACTACTCAAGGTATGAGAAGATCAGCAGAATAAAGATTCCATGAATCACAATTTCCTCTGTTTTCATATTTTCATTTTTACATTTATAGAATGAAAATATCAAGCATGCAGATACCTTACCCATGTAATGATTCATTTCATAGGTTTTTTGAGAGAAGGCAATAGAGGAAAAATAAAATAATCACATCTCACCTGTCATATCATAACCATATTGTAAACTGCAAGATTTAGAAAGGGGAGCAAAAAACTAAATTGTTTAGAAGATTGCAATGCATGGATGTGTCTATACAAAGTAAATCCTTGGCTAAGAAGTGATGTTTCTCTTCTCCTTGCCAAAACATGGTGAGGACACGGGGATTTCTATGTAAAGCAGTAGCAATAATCCCTGTCCCTAAAACTGCCACAAGGTTTTACAGCTTTTTGCATAGTAGGAATTTCTTTTGGATTTGCTGACCTCCCCACAGAGCTCATCATATGGATTTTGGTAATTTTACATGGCTTTGTTTTAGACTTATATGCTTTGTTCCTGACAGTATTGGCACACAGTGGCAGCTTAAAATATAATAAGGTGTTACTTTTTGCTTGTTTACATCCCTGCTGCAGTAATTGATGTGGATAATTACTGTATTCTTCTCTCCCCCACTTTCCTTTCTAAGTCTGTCGTTCCAACTTCTTACACCCGAGGAAATGCTCAGGATGCCAGGGTCATCTCTGTTTTGCTGTAGCACTGTTCTGACTATGTTTCCATGAGCTGCTTATTCCATCTCTCTGCTGCCCAGGGAAGATGGTCAGGAGCAGAGGGAAGCATGTAGGAACCACAGAAAATAGCTCTAGAGAGCAGGAACATTGTTAGCTCCTTTGGCTCCATTTTGTGGACAAGTCCCACTGTTTCCAGCAGCTTGGGCTTCACGGCCTCCTGTAACTTTGTACCTCAAACTTTATGCCTTGCTCATGTAAAGGCTGGGAAGATCATCTGAGCTGCCATTAGTGTCATTTCTTTAGTCAAGGACTTAGGGAGCAAGAGAAAACTGCTAAATAGTTTTCACACCAACAGCCTCAGTTAATGAATCCCATTGTGACATTATACTCCTCTTTGCCTTGAAACACACTCTTATTCCTTATTCTTTTTCTTTCCTTATTTATTTAGTGCTTGTGTTTTTTTTCTGTTTTGGTATGATAGCAGAAAGTGGGAAAAAAAACATTTGAAAACGCAGTGTGAAAAAGATCAGATGCAAAAATCATGTCTGGCATGAGATATGATATCATAACTAACCTCAAGTCAGCTTGAGTCTTTCTCTTGAAACAGTAGGCTCTGAAGAAAGCCTTCGATCCACGTATTACTTTCAACTTTTTAAACTCTCACTTGCACTGATCTGACAAACTGTTCTGCTAGTGCTTAACTCACTATTACTGAATGATTGGCTGGCAGACTTCTCCCTCCTGAGATAGTGTGGCTGCTGCTGAGCTCGTGCTCCTTCGACTGAAAAAGGACCGATGAATTTGGAGATGCTTTGCTTTACAAAGAGCCTCTTTTTATACTCCAGCTCTTCTGACTCTTCAAAAGAGTCAAATTTCCCCTCTGCCTTCTCTGTATTTGAAATGATTGGTTTGTTGCATTGTGGCTGCATAAAGAATTGTAGCTCAAAAGTGGTACCAACTCTGTTAAATGAAACATAATGGGTGATCTTCATCCTTTGGCACTGGTGTACCAGAGCACAAAAGTTCATCAAGTAGTGAAGACTGGGATGGGAATGGAGCTGAGCTGAAGATAAATATTTTACACCTCAAATCCTCAATGAAGCCTTGACAATGGAACAAAAGGAAGGTGAAGAGCTTATTCCAACCTTAAGCATGCTTTCTTTTAAAACAACTGGATCTGGGCTGATCTTTGTTGTGAGCTTGGGCTAAACCCTTGTTTTCCTTGCATCTCTTTTTTTCCACATTGCTATTGGCATAATCTGTAATGACCCCAAAGACATGAGATAGGTAGATCACCTATGCCACCTATGCCACTTCACCTACTTCTTTTCTTCTGGAAAAACTACTGAAAACTGCTTGAGATCACCAAATCCACACATATTTCCTTCAAGTCCATTTCCACAAAGAGCCCTCATACAAATGACAACTGCTGTGCTTGTGCCAGGATGCTTAATAGATTTAGCAGTGAAGTGCATATGAAGAGACAGCACCTGAGCTTTTCTGAATTCAATCTAATGCTGACTGTTCTTTATAAACTAGAACATTTAGCCTCTTTGTATCCCATCCAGAAGCAGAAGATGTTAAAAGGAGTTCTTCAGTGATGAGAATAATGACTTATGACTAGCACCTTTCATTTCAGAAGCTAGCAGGTACTACTTAAAAACAATTTAAATAAGTATATATTATACTCATATGTATTCAAAATTTACTAACACAGAGCTACAGTCACTGTTGTTCATCAATTATTTACATAAATAACAACAACAGATATTCTTCAGCTTCAGCATAACCTATATTTAAATATTTTTTTTTTAATTGCCAAATATGAACCCTAACACATCTCTGTAAATCTGGAAGGTGTTAACATCCTCCCTGTGAAGAATCTGAATGCAAACTATATTAAGTAATTTATTTCACAAAGTTTCTCATTGAGAGATCTGATACTTTCTAGCTTCTTGTCCTTTCTCTTAATCATTATATTTTATTGATTTTCAAGAAGCACCTAAAAACTGAAGGTAGAAAATAAAAACCAAGACTGTGTCTGGCATAATAAAAGGAAAAGCTAAGTGAGATGGACTACAACCAAACTGGAGCTTGGCAAGTAAAAGAGGATTGGTGCTCTTCTGTCCCATGGCAATATTTTTATTTTCAAATGTCTTTATCAGAGACAGCACTGAGAAACAACACAGTGAGCGTAGGCAGGCTAATTAGTTTGTTAGCAAGGTTAATCATTGCATCAGCATGGTACCTTAGCCTCCTGCTGTTATTTACCCAAGAAAACTGGCTAATTCAGTTAGATGTGGATTTTTATATATATATATATATATATATATGTATGTATGTATATTAGGATACAGCTTTTACCTTCTCCTTGAGAAATTGTATTTTAGAGACCATTGGTGAAGAAGGGAAAAGAATATACCATAATGATTTACATATTGGGTACTGTTAATGGTCTTTTCTGGAATCAGGAAGAGAGATCAGAACTGACAGAAAATTTCAAAAAATGGTTTATGCCCCATGGTTTTGATAACTTAAAAAAACCCCACTATTTTTCTTTCCATTTTTTTCCTTGAAACAATGTGGCTGGATATCTCCTTTTCCACTAACTCCAGCTGCAGTTAGTTGTTCTCTGTTGACTCTCTGGTTATATTTTTGACTGCAAGTTGTCAAACTAGGTCTTTTCTGCTTCTTCCCTCACATTTAATGGAAATACACATTTTTTTTCTATTTTATTCTCCCCTGGACTTAGTTCTCTGCCATTTTTACACAGGTACTTCACTCCCTGACATGTCAGGCAGACCTAAGACAAGCAGAATGAATTGCAGTCTCCTGCAGTGAAGCCTATCAGTGTTATCAGACCCTAAATGTATTTTTTCTTTCTTTTCTTGTTTCGTTTTCAAATATTTTTCAAGAGAATGGCTGGAATCCCACCTAGTCCATTTCAATGTTGAGCTCTGAGGTCCTAGAATGCTTTATAGTCTGCCGAGAAAAAAACATACACGCCCAAGAAACATGATAAAAACGTTCAACCACACCAAAGATTTTGATGTAAATATTTGCAAATGACCCGAGCTAGAAGATTGAAAGAGAATAGGATATAACAGAAATGCCATAACTTTGAAACTATTTTTCAATAAAATTAAACTATGGTTGAAATTCGCATTGGAATGCCAAGCTACTGTGATAAACGAAGGACTAAATTCTGTTTCACCTGCAGGAAAGGGAAACAAATTCTTCACAATGCACTTTATTAAAATGCTGATTTTGACTTTTTGTCTAGGACAGGGTAATCTGTAACAG
Source organism: Nesoenas mayeri (assembly GCF_963082525.1). Classification (NCBI taxonomy): domain Eukaryota; kingdom Metazoa; phylum Chordata; class Aves; order Columbiformes; family Columbidae; genus Nesoenas; species Nesoenas mayeri. Next base: position 9,930,179 of record NC_137551.1, on the reverse strand, counting down.
AAAGAAATAAGGCAGTGAAGCTTTGAATTTTAATACCTCTCTTCCTTAACTTCATGATTCTCTCTCTTCCCTTGGTTAGCATAGGATTGGATTACTATGGCTCAAGCACATACAAAATTAAAGGGCTTTCCCTTGCCTTATTCCTTATTTATGCATGTAACTATATACATAAAAATCTCAATAGTCCCAAGAAGAAGTTATCTGAAAGTACTGATGGTTTGGCTATGTGACTCTTTTCCAGATAACTGACTTAAGTTGATGCTCTTAGATCACTCTATAGGAAATGCAATTTGAAATTGGTTTCAAATGAAACTTGTACTGATTAGTGTAATTTCCTGATGACTATTCCTTCTTAGTGGCTTAGGCTTTTTATTACAGGCATAACATCCTGCAGAAGTGTTATTTACTGGATTTATAATAAAATGAATTACGAAATGTCTCCCACATTGTGTATTTACCAAGTTAAACTGAAGGAATTGATTTTTTTTCCAGTCAAGTATCATGCTAAAAGCATATCTAGGAAGACAGCTGGTGTTAAAAGAACAACCAAACAAACCAACAAAAAAACAACCATGAAGGTGCTGGGCAGAAAAAGCGTGATTGATATTTATAATACTGATATTAATGATATTCAGTTTTCCAGATCTCTGTACTGGCATTTCAGCACAGGAATGGAGTCTTGTGGCAGAAGTAAATGAAATAAAAACTTGTGAAAGAGAAGCATCTCAGGATCTTTCAGTCTTGGCTTAGCCAATAACTTGTTGTGTGACCTTGGATAAATCACTTGTCTGATTGCATCTCAGGAAATTAGCTGGAAAACAAGTATAAAGGCTGGCCTCTCTGACAAGCTGCTTTGAGCAAACTGAAGTGTGCTCCTGTGACATCCCTTATTGACATACATTTCTTTAGATAGAGAGTTGCCTACTGGGTATGTTGTGGAGGAAGGGGAAGAATAACCAAACATGACAGATGCAAAATCTACCTATATTCATTTACTGCATAAAAGGATAGAGTTCCTACTCATTTAAGGTTAACGGCAGTACGCAGGATAAGACAGCAAAAGATTGGTAGTAAACTAATTGGTTTTCCAACTCTTTTTCTTCAAATCTTAAAAAAAAATAAATCTGATTTGAATGGTTGGTAACAAGTTCAAAATTAATTTGATTTTTATCTCAATGTATTCCTCCACACCAAATGTTGTAGTCTGTATGTGGATCAACACATATTTCAGATGAACACAACTAGTGAATACGAATGCTCTGGCAAGCAAAGCCTTACCCACTGTTTTAAACATTTCAACACAATCCAAACCTAATGTACACACACCAATCACCTTGCAGCAATTCATGACCCTTATTAGGAATGAAACATTAATTTTTGAAAAGAGCTGGGAAACTGGAAGTAGAGGAACCAACAAAGTTGATGCTATAGCTGACTAGCTGCTAAAAGGTGCTTCAGAAAACTTGAAAGAAAAGATGTACCGTTTATGTAAGTAGGTATATATAAGAGTTAAAATATACAAAAGATACACTATTTTCCTGGTGTCTCCTTAAACATTGGTGCTTTACTTTGTTAAGCTCTGCTTCTTGAAGCAAACGTATGTATGTAACTTGGCAGTTGCTAAGGTAACAATCATTGGGGGAAATAGCAGAGTAAAATAAACTTATAAAACCTACATAAAATTGACATTAAAAGTCAATGTCTTTCCTAGGCTCACAATAACTCCCTATATGTTCATGAATATATATATCTAACATACATATTTCTGTTTCCCAAGACTTACCTAATTATGTTTCTGTTTTGAATGTGAATGGCAATGTCACTTGTATCTGTTAAAAACAAAACAAAACAAAACCAAAAACAACAACAACAACAAAGAGTTAATAATGGAAATGTACTTTTGTCTAAACTCATCACCAGGTAGTGCTTAAACATATACAATATTTTGACTCACCTCCTGCCACCATTTCTTCCCTGAAGGGACATTCCCCAGCACAGCTTTAGGGAATGCTAAGGGATCTGTCACCTGCTGTTCCCACTGTTGAGCCTGCCTGTGCTCTGGGGCACAGGACACATTAAGAGGCATGACATTGTCTCTTCCTCCCTCAGCTCTTTTCATCATAACTAGCACATAACACTGCCATAATCAGCTTGGATTTTCTTATGCTGCCTTCTTTTTGTAATCCCATGAGTTTCCCTAGCCCTAGAGAATTTGAGCATAAGTGGAAACTGTCATCTATGATATTTGAGAGAAGGCACATAGATTCATTCTGGATCCCACATTCTTTCCAAGCTCTAGTTTTATGAGAAAAATATAGGCTAGTTTAACTGATAAAGGTATGTTAAAGTTGCTTTAAGAATTGTAGAATCATAGAATGTCCTGAGTTGGAAAGGATCCACAATGATCATCAAGTCCAGCTCCTGTCCCTGTATATGACAACCCCACAGTTTGCACCATGTGTTTGAGGGCATTGTCCAGTCTCTTCTTGAATGCTGTCAGGCTTGGAGTCATGACTACCTCCCTGTGGGGAGCCTGTTCCAGTGCTCCATCACCCTCTGGGTGAAGAACCTTTTCCTAATATTTAACCTAAACCTCCTTTGGCACATCTTCCTGGCATTCCCTTGGGTTCTGTTATAGGTCACCACAGAGAAGAGATCAGTGTCTGCATTTCCTCCTCCCTTTGTGAGGAAGATGTAGACAGTGATGAGGTCTCCTCTCAGCCTCCTCTTCTCCAGGCTGAACAAACTAAGTGATTCTAGCCACTTCTCACACGGCTTCCTCTCCAAACCCTTCAACAACTTTGTAGCCCTCTTCTGGACACTCTCCAGTAGCTTTATATTCTTTTTATACTGTGGTGCCCAGAACTGCAAACAGTGCTGCAGGTGAGGCCACACCAGTGTGGGACAATCACCTCTCTCTCCCAGCTGGCTATGTTGTGCTTGATGCACCCAGGACATGGTTGGCCCTCTCGCCTGCCAGGGCACACTGTTCAACTTGTCAGTGACCAGAACTGCCAGATCTTTCTCCACAGAGCTGCTTTCCAGCATCTCGTTCCCCAGTCTGTATTTACAGCTGGGATTTCCATGTCCCAAGTGCAAAATCCAGAACTTGCCCTCGCTGAACTTCATGCATTTGGATTAGTTAGTAATAGGCTATATAAAGATGCTCCTTTTATTTTAAGTGAAATTTTAAATATTTTAACAAAAGTGAATTGGAAATTGAAGAAACTCAGGCATGTGTCTTTCTTGTTTAAGAATTTCTCATTTTTGCTCTGGGTTTCATTTGACTTTTCCTGTAGGTCTTGCACAAGTCCTAGCAGCCTCAGCGGATCCTTCACTGATGTCAGGAAATCCTGCATTTAACTAGGATTTTTTTTTCCTTTATATAAGGCATCTACATCGCATTTTTAGTACACGTGAGACATGCAGTGTTCTTAGAAGATGATGACTGAAAGGTGAACACCTTTATTATATCTATGAGTAAAACAGAAATGTCGAAAAAATTTAAAAAGAGGAAGGAAAAGGAAGTCTTCTGTAGGCTGCTAACACTTTCTAAGAGGCAACAACTCATCCCAGTCAAAGCATTTGGGGTGAATGTTCAGCATTGGCTTCTTAAAAGGCTCAGTCATCATTTTCTGATAGGAAAGCAGAAAACAGGGGTGGTAACAGCCACGTAACAAATCCAAATCAGATAGAAACACAGATGTTAGAAGTATAAAAAACAAGAAAAAAAACCCCAAAGCACTCCAAAACTGAACAAAACTCTCTGTCCACCCTTTAAAAGTAAACATGTACATTCCTCTAATGACAGTCATTTAAGCATTCAGTTTTGTGTCAATAATCAAGGAAAAGATAGGAATAAAAACCAGGGTAGGTCCTCTAGCAAAGACCCACCACCCACCTAAAGAATACAAGGTGTCTCAAGGTGCTGAGACAACTCAATAGATGCTTCAAGAAAGACACCATAAATTCAAGCCATGATGCTCACTGAGTGCCCTCAGCAGTCCTCAGACTTTAAGCTGGAACTTGGTGATAATTTTCACGCTGTCGAATGATCATTTGCATTGCTGCAAATGTTTCATTTTTAGCATAAAGAAAAAATATGCAAGTTTTCAGGCTAAACACTTCCCAGGTGTCAGATCATACTTGCCCATAATAATAAGGATTGCATTAGTTCAGATTTATCTTGTAAATATCTGTGAATCTGTTTGTCTACCTGCAGGGTAGCAAAAGAAAAAAAAAAGGGCAAGAAAGATAGTCATAGCTAAATAAAGCCGCTCTGAATCTAGTTTGTACCCTGAATATCCCAGGGCAATCAAGTTGTGTCTATAGTGTTGTCTATCTTGATTTCCTGCCTGCCTGCTACTCTGAAATAGTGATTTCTAAAACATTAGCCCCTCTGCAGGCTCTGGCTCCAACTCTGCAGAAGCTGAGACGCAGCTCTGCTGTGTTTTCAGTGAAGAGCTGTGCCCTGTGGTGTGTGCCCAGCACATGGGAGGAAACCGTGGTGGGGAGGGAAAATGGGCACCCACTCTGTTCAAGAAAGGAGATGGCAAAACTCCACGTTCTTTAGTGTTTCCACCCTCTGGCAATCAGAGCAGCAGTGACATGGTTTCTGGAGAGAGAGGCATTAAGGGTTCCAGTTAGCAGGCACCCAGCAGACTGCCAGAGGGAAGAGGTAGTTTGGAGACACAGCTGGGAAAGATCCCTCCTGCTCTTTTTGCTTCAGGTCCATGTTTTTTATCCTTACAAATGAGAAAGTTTTGGCTTCTCCTTGTTTTGGCATGAATGTGAAGAAGGCATCTGCCTCATGAAAACATGAGGATCATTGGCACAAAAAGGATTTATTCTTAAATTGGCGTTTTCTCTGCTGAGAGTGTTTTTTGTCTCTATAGCTAGCGTGCTCAGGTCCCGAGCAAGGCTTTTCCTATTAAGGAGAGAAAGTCCACAGTACAGCATGAAACACTTTATTTCACACTTCACAGTCATTCTTTTCCTGGGAATTTACAGCTGCTCCTCATGACAGGCACAAGGCAAAAAAGTGTCTGTGAGTGTGCTTGTGTATGGTGCAGAATATACCAGTCTATGATACGCTGATGAGTTTATAACTGCACAGTAACTCTCAGAGCAGACAAGAGATGCCATTCATTACTCCTATTTTGTCTATAATTTCCTTCATTACAATTTAATACCGTTCCTATCTATGAAAATAAAAATTATGGGGACCATTGAAGTACTTTCTTACCATCATCAGAATGGGAAATCTACGACACAAGCCAGTGCTGCAGAAGGTTTTTGCTATATGAATTAACACGCCTGCAAAAGAAGAAAAAACACCTGGTTAAAAAAAAGTGACATTAAACAAAAGGCAGCTAATACCAAATCTGCAAGATAGGTCTGGGTTACAAGGGAAACTTAATAGCCCAAGAAAACTGAAGGCAGCAGGCAGACATTGCGGCAAAAGCATGGAACACGAAGTTCTCACGGTACTTTCCTGTTTCAGTCCAGGATATGCCCAGACAGTTCTTCACCCTCTTAATGATCTCTGAGTCATCATAATCAAATCCATCTATCTCATTATAACATCACTTGGAGAAAGCCAGTGTGTCCAAAACCACCTTCAGATGCTAATTTCTTTAAGCTAAATCAATGTGTTTCACTGAAGCATGTACTACAAGACTCAGGTAGATCTTTCAAAACTGGCCTACCTCAGATAATTTTTTCAAACCTAAAGGTGATATTTTTGAATAGTTTGGACATTGCAATAAATAGAAGAAAGAAGATCCTTATGGCATGAAAGTGATTTTCATTGTAATCTAAACACAAGACAAATTTTATTTTTTTGACAAATGGGAGAGGGGAAAGAAGAGTAACACAGTACAACAGTAATTTAGCATAATTTACATAACTAACAAAATTTTTCCTGAGGTTTTACAGTGGCATCTTACAAGAGACCTCAATTAGCTGTATTCTAATTTACTGAAAATCTCTCTGTTGGCTTACATGGAATTTTTATTCTGCGATTCAAGCAGAAATGGTTGTCCTTCTGAAGGAAAAGATACATTTGTCTCTTAGCCAGGAATAAGTAATGTGAATGCTTGCACATCCAGAGTCAGGGGAAACAAAGGTTTAGCTGTACTGAAGGTCCCCAGTGTTGCTGAGGAGAGATCCTTTCAGCAGAACTTGTTTTTACACCAACATTCGGCAGCTCATCCTCTATTTGATGGTGGAAAAAATGGACCCTTATAGTACCTCTGGTAGGCACATAAGGTGTGGAAAGAAAGGGACCCTGTGCTAAATTTGGCCTGAACCTCTGGCAAGCAAGTCTGGCCATCATGAAATTATTGAACTCACTAATGGGATCTTTCTCTGTGAGAAAGGAGATAAATATCCAGACCATTTATCACCGTCAGATTATTAAACATTTAAAAGTGACATTAAAGGGGATGATACTGAAGACTAATGTGCATAGCAGAACTGGCAGCCCAAAAGCCCATTAGCAGTCCAAATTGCTCAGCCCTGAATCTAGAGGTGCTAATCACAGTGTGCTGGGCTGGGTGTCTGGTGAAAGTGAACATCATTTGCCTGAGGCCTTGGTGCTGTAGTTTGACTGTTCAACACCACACTAAAAGCAGTCTAACAGAAAAAGCAAACCAATATTCAGGAGAGCTCTGCACAAAAGCTCAGATCCTCAACACAATCACTTTGTTGTGCTATCATCTTTATTTTTAGCATATTTTGATAGAAAAGGCTTTTTCTTTTTGTCTCAGCCTCATGACAGTTAATTAAATAAACATTTCCCTGGATCCCAATGCATATTTTATGTGATGAACTGGTTCAAAGAAAAAACCTGTTTGAACTGCAGTGGGTAGATCGGTGTGGGGGGTGGAACTCCTTACATAAATAATCACATTTTTTGAATCATTGCTTAGTATTTTTCGTCACCTCCTCACCTCACTCTGATATCCCTTCTCTAGAAGTCCATTCTGTTTGCTTTGTTAAATTGACATACAAACAAATCAATCTGTCTGCTACTGAAGGGAAAAAAAAAAAAAAAAAAGATGAGAAATTCCTGAATTCCTGCTGGAGTGCATGGAGAAGATTTGTTCCTTTTCTTCTGGCAATTCAGTTAAACCCTGAAGGGCCATTCATTAGGTTTTGATGTTGGATTTCATAACAGAAAGACTACTAATTGGAAGCATGAAATGACATTCTATCGCTTCTGTGCCCTGATCTCAAAGGGGAAATCAAACATATCCTTAGAAATAAACAAAAGAACACAAATTCTTTGCACCTCCCACCTATCCTATGAAGCTCTGCTGGATAATTTAGAGGAGAGCAGAAGGCTGCAGGAGACCTGAACTCTAAAGAAGGGAGTGAATGTGATGCACTGTGTAGAAGGAACAAGCAGGAAGATGTTCTTTCTATTGTCTTCCCGTTTGCTTCTCTTCATGAAAGATCAGAACAGCTCTTGACTATTTGGCTACCTCTACCCCAGTGGCTACCTACACACAAAAAAAAATGGAAAGAAAATGTTATTCCAAGTAATGACACAACTGACTTTATGTCATCTTTACACCACATCCCAGAGCAACACCAGTTTCAGCATCTAACGTGGCTGGCCATAGAGAACACAACAGGGATTTCCCGACTAGGATGGCAGCTAGTAAGCATGGATTACCCTTTCCCAGACACTAGTGGCTTTCCCCCTGCACAGAAAATGTTGATTCCTGTTCTACCATTACAAATAATTTTTAGTGTATCTTAATTAACAATACCATGGAAGTTAGCAGAGGAAAATTTGTGTGACAAAAATAGAAAAAAAAGCAATGGATTTCAATGATGAGTTAAATGATTCCTTCAAAGACTCAAAGATTTTAAGCATAAGATAAGCCTCAACCAGTTTGTTCTGTAAAAATTAGGCCACCAAACTTTAGAAAGTGACTTCTGTAATGAGCCTAATAACTTAAAGGTAAACTGAAGCATTTATTTTAGAGAAAGTCCAATCTTAGAGCTGAGAGAAAATATACTGCATCACTTGGAAAGTTCTGCAATTACAATTATCCTCATTACAAAAATGTGTTCCTCATTATTTTAGGTGCTGTTGTTGAAAGCTTAATGGTTCACCCTCATTTATATGGGAAGAATAAACAGTTTATTATGAAGTATGGAACTATGGTATAATGTTCTCAAAATTTAGTTCAATTTTAATGAGGCTGCAGAAAAAGTAAGTTATGTTTTCATTTTTGTTCTGACTAGGAGTTGAAATGCAGCTGTAATGGCTGTTCCAAACCAAGCAGACGGGCACAGCTAAATTCTCACATAAAATCATGCCCTCTCAGGAGATGATGATCAAATTTTCATTAAGACCTTTGAATCTTTCTGTTGAAATCCTTAGGCTATAAGCAGATCCAAAACAACCTACTTTAAAATCAAGGTATTTAACCTTGGGGGGCTTATTTGATATGAAACACCCCTGCTTTTCACTTTTTTAAGTTGATCAAAAACTTTGCATTTGAAATCCACCTTGGGTTCTCGAGTTCACAAACAGAAGCACTTGGAAACGCAAGTACAGCTTCATATTATTTTTCTACAGGGTGGTAGTAAGAGAACTCCATAACATTGAGGACAGCCCCTGAATTTTCTCACACTTTCCATCCAGCTTTCACGTGAGCCTTTCTAAACTGCCAATATTTACCTGGAGGAAACAATTTACCACAATGCCAAAAATGAAAATGGAATTGTAACTTACAAGAGAAGCAAAAAAAAATGGTTTTCATGACACTGGATTGCAAAAAAAAAAAAAATCAAAACAATAAAGATTGAGGCTAAGCCAACATTTTGTTTCAGCATTTCACTTCATATAAATAAATCTGTGTCAGAGGAATAAGATAGCTTAGCATGACTGGAAGCTGAACAGATGCTCATTTCTTTATGATTCTCAGCCCACCTCTGTGGTATCTAGATTCCAAATTGATACTAAAAATTGGTACTGATAATTCCTCCTTGCCACTTTGAATTACACAATGATGAAATCTGCTTTGACCTTCATGATCCTCATATGCTACTAGTAAAAATAAACAAACCAAAGCATATCTGTATTTTTTACACTGAAAGAGAACAAAAGATGAAGCCTGCTTTTCCCTGTATGTATACACAGATGCACAGACACATTCATATGCCAGCCCTCATAGATTTGCTGGTATCCCGAGTCTTCACTAAAAGCCACAGCAGCTCAAAGAAGCAGCAAGCATGCTTCCACGGCATGTGTGACATGCAGATTTGTTCATCACGTAAACCATCTAAGCAGCAAGAAGGGAAGATGTAACAAATTCTAGCCATATCCATGTTGCTCCCCTACAGAGAATTCTTTTTTCAATTTTACTATCCACTTCCCAAGTCTGCTTTGTAGTTGGAGTAAAGTTTCTGATTAATATGTGAAAATCTATTATTCCACTTTTCTTAGATCATTAGTAATTGCTTCTTTGTGGCATATACTTCCAGCTGAGATTTTCACAGGGACAATTAAACTTCAGCATCATACCGTCTGTTCTAAGTTGCTGAAATAACCACCTATTCAAGATCTGCAGTAGAAGGAAAATGTCACAAATACTTTGGAGCTCTTAGCAGAGCAGGGCACTGGTTTATAGATGTACTTCTATGCCTCTAGATTTTTTCAAACATTCCCTTGTAGTCCTGGGAAGAAAAGTGGGACAGATCTTTAAGACTAGCAGAGAATCTGCCAGTCCTACAATTTATGCTTTTAAAACAAGTGTGTCATATCTGTAAGATTTATTCTGAATTTTTGCAGCTGACCTTGGGTAATTTTTCCTTACAAACACCCCTAATATGAGATATTGATCAATGTAAATCAAGAGACAACGTTTATTCAGATTTCAAACCAAAAAAGACAAAGCATCAAATTGTCCTTGCACAGGTAGCGACCTGGGGCACATAGCAGTGCTGTCCTAAGCATCACAATGACTAAAAGCAGAAATGTTTGTATCAAATTTAGCTTCATCATCATTTGTACCAGTATTTTTCCTCATTTTCATTTCCCGTACAAAGAAAAATCAAACAATGAGCTTGCAATAATGGATTAAATAATTAAAAAACATGGATGTTATTTGTGTTTTTTCTTCTTTCCCTGTTCCAGAACATGCAGAGATTCCTCTTGTCATTCTCTTTCCTCTGAAAATGCTGAGTCAAGAAATCAAATAATACTCTAGGTTAATTTTTCATAGACAGACATGAAAACTATATGCTTCATGTTGAAATATAGTGCATAATATATCTACAAGATGGACAAACAGGTTCACAGTTTGAAATTTTTTCTGACAGTGGAAAACGAGGTGTTATTTAAAGGTTCTATTTCAGGATTCAAGGGAAAATTCTGTTGTATTTTGAGAAAACTCAAGTTCTGTATATATTTAATAGTGTTCCTAATTTGAAAAAAGCAACTCACTTGCAGAACAATCTTTAGGTTCTAAAGATTTCCTTAAAGCATTTGACGTAAGTTATACCTCAGCAAAGGTCAGCTCTCGCTTTAAGACTATTGAGAAGGTTAATTTGACCAGATGAATTCAGACTTCACTCTGAAACTTGCTTGACATTTTTAGATGAAAAGTGAGTGATGGTAGTAAGGGAAAAAAAAAATCAGTCTAAGCTGCTTCTGGTCAGTCACCAGGGGAATCAGAAAATTTTCTATTGTACAGAAGATTCATCATGAAAATCCCCTCTTCTCAATTATTATTTCTATATGGAAGTTGGATTTTGGAGCTCAACAGCTTCCAAGAAGTTTTTTTCACACTGTAACAATAGTAATTTATACATTTCTGCTCTGCTCATCGTGTTGGCACCTCACAAAAGTTTATTTTTGATGTTATGTTCCTCATCCTGATGTAGCTTCAGCACTCAGTCAAGAGCAAGAGGAAAGGATGGGACAGAGTGGGGAGAGTGTGTCCTTCCAGGCTAAGGCAGGAACCCACTTAATGTGGAATGGAGCTGCTGGCCTCTGGTGTGACCAACCGGACTTGAAGTGTGGGTACCAGTCCCTGATCCCTGCACTGACGTTTATAAATGAAGGCCAGAGAAAGAAGGATCTACAATTTTAAGGATTGCAATTTGAGTAGAAAATAAATGTTGGAATAAACTATATTTGAAGGAAACAAGAGGCAAATAAATCTGTGTGTACACAAGCATACACGTACATGTATATAAAATAAATATATATACACACACCCCTCTTCACACACACATATCAAGGAACTTAACTGAAAATTCCTGACAAATGCTTGCTTTTTTGCAAGACAAATATGAATGTTTAAGTTGCCATTTTCACTTACAGCACACAATACACTTCTGTAGTGATGAGGAGTTTTTCAGCAGGCACATTGCCACTGGAGCAGATGGGTGGGAGTGCAGCCGTGCCAGCAAACCAGCCTGGCCCTGAAGTCAGAGACTCCCTCACCAGCTCCCCGTCCCAAAATGCTCGAGCAGCATTTGTTGTTTCGCTTCTGTGGCTAGCAGGGATGTGTCACTACCTGAATTTGGAGCACGGATTCACTTTTAAAAATCCCCAATCAGCAGAACAAAATATCTATTCTGGGAAGTAAATCCAGCAGGGTTTGGATTTTGTGTAAGAATAAACCAAGAGAATAAGCTACATGTGGTGTCACATGCTATCTTCAATCTGCTGGGAGGACTCACACCTCTCCATTAGGAAGCAGCAGGAATTTTGGGGTTAAGGAGGAGGGCACAGTGTTGGACTGACACAACTGCTCCTTCTCCAGCTGCCCCCAGGGCTGTGGCAAGGTGTCCCAAAGGCTCCAGGGTCTTGCCCAGGACTCAGGAGCAGAAGGGTGAGAGCAGGAGTCGCTGTCCCTGCTCTGAGCAGGGCAGGACTCTGTGCCACCAGCACAACCTCTGTCTGTGTATCTCTGCTCATAGGCATTTATCCACAGGAAGATCCTGAACAATTCCTTGGCCTTTTCTACAGAGCAGCACCCTGGCTTTTGATATATAATTTTTTCTCAACACAGTCTTACTGTAAGACAGAAAGAGTTTACAAGAAGTTCTACTTCATACAAAAGAAAGATACAAATCATGTCTTTAAACTCATTGTTACTTAATTCTTCTCAAATAGCCACAAGCAATACTGATAGCTGCAAGTGCAGAGAGATCACTCAAATGCAACAGCATCTTTTTTGTCTTTCTAATAATGCTGTAGCAAAACACAATAGTTAATGGATCTATTAGAAATTACTCCTTGCTCAGAAATTAATTTTGATTTCCCACTGCTTTCACGGCTACTTAGGGCATAATTTTCAGTTGGTTAAATCCTTGCCTGCAAGGGGGTAACAAAGCCACAGGTAACTTGTTTGAGCTGAAAAGTAGTTGTATTTTTTTAATTGCTGATGTATATATAACAGCTTTGGAGGTGTTTACCTTAACAAAAGCGAAAAGAAAATAGTCAGATCAGTGCATCCACTCTACAAATAAATCAATTTAATTAATATTGATTTAACACTGAATGTTCCTTGCAAAATACAGCCTCTTGGCACTTTTTCACTGTCAAAGATGCATATGCTGCAAAATGCTTACATAAATGTGTATACGTGCATGCACATTCAAATATGTATTAAAACATATATAAATCTATTTGTAGCCATATATTAATACGCTAATAAATTCAGAAACATTATTTGGATCTCGATATGTCATAATTTACCCATAAGGGGGCTATGTGGACAAGAGCAGCTAAAAATTTCCCTTCAATCACGGCTGTAATTAAGCAGGAAGAAAAGTGAAGTAGTTGAAAGTTCATGTTAGAAGACTGACATGATGTCAGGTTTCATAAGTAATAAGATGTGGAAAATGTCAAATTATTGCTGAGGGAGAAAATGTCAAGGATGCACTTAAAATTAGACTTCTCATGTAGGAGTCCCAGTGAACAAGAGGATGCAGCGGGAAGATTATGAGCAATGTCCAGATGCTGGCCTTCAGGACAGAAAGATGCCTCAGACTCAAGCACACAGGTCTGTTTCACTTCTTCATTGACAGCTGGCAAATATTTCAATTCTGTGTCTTTTCCTAGCTATTTCCACAAAGTCAGTTTCCTTACCAGGGTTAAACCTAGGTAGGATATATCTTCCTCAGAATACTTTCCTTCAGCTTATCAGTTGTTTTTTTTGGCCTGAATTGTCAGAGTTCTAATGGAGTCACTGGACCTACACACCCTTTTACTCCAGCTGAGCATTTGTCCCCCTTTTTTTCTTTTTTCTTTTTTTTTTTTATTATTAAATTAAATAAATTAAAAATATTTCAGAAGGACTTCTGAATATGAAACTGCGTAATTTAGTAAACTAACACATTCTGAAATTACATGTCAGGCCAAAACACACTTAATGGCTCATAGAACTGGCATGTCCCAGTTTAGGGAAGTTTTCACTACTGAAGTCAACCCCTTAATCCTCTGTGATAAAAGTAGACAGCTTTTATCAGTAAATGTTTGGTTTTAAATTATAACAGCTATTCAGGTTTTCTTGTCCTTGTTTGTAAATTGCATACTTTTTTTTTTCCCAGATGTTCCAGACATCTACCAAGGAAAAAACTCTAAAACTTTATGGTGCATCTGAGTAGATGTTTAATCAATCTTTGAACTTATAACTTGGGAGCTGCATGGCCATAGAAGGTAGTTGTTAGGAAACATTACAATTATGCAGCTACCCATCATTCAGCACACATTTCTTCTTTCCCTACTCTGCCCCTAGTTCCTGTTAGAACTTCTCTTGCCATATTGCTAGTGAATACTTTACATGATTTTTTATTGTAAAAATTCTTTTACATAATATTTTTTAATGTACAATTCTTTTACATAAATATTTTTATGTTTTAGAGCTATATAATTTATTGAACAGTTTTTAAATACCACCATGGACACTTGTTTTCAAAACTGGGACTTTTCACATTTTTTACAATACTGTATTTAGCTGGAGAAATCACAGTTTTCTGACAAAAGGCTAATATCAGTAAACAGAGAACCAGCTGCAGAGGGACAGTTACTATATATCTTATTCTGTCTTGTCAAATATATATTATCTGTGTGTAACTGTTACTGCATGCTTTTTCTGTGGAGTAAAAAGCAGGGAAGGACCTCAGTGAGTTCCCAAGAATCCCACCACAGGTGAGATTCAGGTGTTTTATGATACATCTGGACAGCTCTGCAGGTCCTGTTTGTACCTTGAATTTCAAGAATTACAATCCATCTGTTTTACAATTGCGCTCAACATTTTATTTCATGATGTTCATTCCTCTTAAGACTAGATATATTAGCCCTGTATCTGAACATAACTTGTGACACTGGTGATATTTAATACTAACTCCTCTCTCAATGTGGTTTGAGTAATATGGAGTGATATTTTGGGAGGCTTTATAACAGGAAAAATAACTGGTTTAGAGACAGGGCTATATAAAGAAGGGGAAGGCACTCAAGTATTTTGTTGCAAGTCAGATGAGTGTTACAGTCAAATCTTCAGTGTCCTTAGAGAAAAAAATGCAGAATGCCTGTGTAATCTGAGAGCACCTCATTTTAGACAAGATTAACATAAATTGGGCATTAAATATGAATATATTTGCATTGAAATGATTGGTATTTGCACTTAAAATCCATGTTTTATTATGGTTTCAATATTCTACAATAGTTTTCTTAATGTAGATTTTAGTATTTCAAACTTCAGTGCAGCCTCATCTATTTTTCATTTGGAATAAAACAGTTTTTAACTACATTGCCTTCTTCCTTAGCAAATGTAATTTGAAGAAGATATTTATCAGTAGTTTAAAATATTATTTCATTTTTTATATCAACTCAAGATTGAATTATCTATATTAATGAAAATGTTCCAGCTGAAAGCAAGGTGTATTGGTGTGATACTCAATAGGAGATAATTTGGTTTTTATTAGAAGACTGCCTGGCTAACACAGGGTCACTTTTACTTTTGAATGTTTTTTATTATTTAATTGACTTCCTGAAGACACAAAAAAGCCAAACAACCCACCTAGTAGCATGGTAAGAATATATGTACTATGCAATTAATTTTATCCCTAGCATAAAAAATAGGAAATCGGAAACAAGAATCCACAAAGAAAGTTAACTTTATGCCAGATCCCTGAGTGCAGCCTCTTTTTTTCAGACAGGTAATTCAGCTGTTGCTTAGCTTTAGCACTAGGTACAATTTCACTGAATTTAGCATTAAATATTTGTTTGTTAGACACTGTTTTGTATTAAAATGGGTTTAACGCACTGCTGAACTGGTCCTTAAAGCTCTGACCAACCAGGAGGAGCTACGTGGGAGTCTCCACAGAAGGAAGTTGTGTGCTGCTACACCAAACCACCAACCAGCCTTTGTGTGGGGCTGCTGCCGGGCAGAAGGTATGAAGGTGGGCAGCAAGGTGCAGGGGGGAACTATGGCTCAGTCAGAAGGATGTGAAATATCCATCCCATAAACCTGCAGGCTTGAAAGGGAGCGATTTCATCAAGAGAGGTGAGAGAACAAAGCCGCCCCACACCTGCAGCCCCTTTGTGTCTGATGTAACTAAGAGGAGCAGGAAAAGCTGTTCTGCAGCTGTTTCCTGGGAAATACATGTTCTCTACATGTAGCTGATTTGCCTCTGGCCTTTTTTTAGGCCTTTAGGTTACAAGTTGATCAAGTAATATTTTGCAGCCTGTGCTTTGATCTTTCAGTTGGATTATTTTGGTTAGATCAGACTAAGAAAGCCAACTCACTGCAGTCTTCAACTTACATCACAGAAAAAAATACATCACTATCTGAAAAACACATTACATATATACAAAAACTGAAGGAAATTCAGGTTCATCAGAAGTAGTAAAGATAAGAGTGATGCTTAATTGAATATCTATGTGTCACCAATTAAACAGCACATGATATGCTAAAGCTTGTCTTGCTTTAACATTAGTGCGTGTAAGTCTATGAACCAGATGTTTTGAGAAAATCAGTCTAATAAGTTTGCTAAGACAAAGTAGGAAGGCTATTTATATTTTTTAGAATTCTGAATTATATTTCTTCTGGTTTGGACCAAAAAGCCTTAAAACCTACATACTCCCACTAATACATGTAATTTGACTCCAGATCCTTGTATCTTTATTTAAATTGGGTGTTTGCATCCTATTTATAACTTTTGAGTTATTAATCTTCTATTGTCTCTTTATCTTACTGTAATCAGTTACTTGCTGCTTTCGAATATGACTGATCTGTGTGAGGTTTTTTCTTTTCCCTAGAATTATTGGCTTCATTTATCCCTATCCCATCCACTTCCTCTCCTGTTGTGAGGCCTGACACTAAAGGATCATGATAACTGAAAAATATAGCAAGAAAGCAAAACAAAGAAAAAAAATCTGCTTTCACTGTAGTTTCACTTACAGTTTTCATTGTAAGGTAAAAAACCAGATATTTCTAAATATAACTGGTAACCCTTCTTGTGCTTTGAGTGTTATAATTTGTTGCTCATGTTTGGATTATGAGGAACTGCTGTTGTTTTCCCTTTGGGTTCCTGTGGCTTTAATGGAGCTAATCTACATTAAGATGATGAGACACTAAGCCAAGGAGATACAACAAAAGCCAATGAGCATCTTTGCCTATTTGACCTTCTTACAATCTTTCAGACCACTGAGTACTTTTTCCCTGTCTGATTACAGATTCATTCTTATTAACAGTCTCCTTCACTCTCCATGTTTCATAGGCTGGTAGTGCTATGGATTTTAAAGAAAGCACAATTTACTGATGAAATTATTTACATGTCAAGGATGCCAGCCAAACTGCTGGAGAGGGCACCACTCAACGTCTGCTCAAACTCATTGAGAGGATGCAAGAAAAATACAGGTTGTGAATAGAGCTTTACTGGAGTGCCTTGTAGGGATTAATTTCACTAGAAAAAGATTACAGCAGCTGTTAGCATTGCTTTCCAACAACAATCCTTTTTGCTGTAAGGTTTGAAGATGTTATTTTTCCCTTCACTCTTCACTTGAATGACAATACTTAGGAATTATTTTCTTGGGCTGTGCCAGCCCTTCCATGCCTAAAACCAGGATAATCTCACCTATCAATTAGTTAAACGTCTGGTCTAAGGTAAACAACTGCTGTCACAGTGCCTGAGAGCATGCCACCCACTTGTCTTAGGCACTAAGATGTCACTGTAGCCACCTCCCTTGTGCCACTGACCATGTGAATAGCTGTGACAAATGGTGACACACTTGTTTTGGGCAAGGACACGTGTGTGCTGGACTTTCATACAAGTAAAGGTGGACATGCATTTCCCCACTGCCAATAACTGGTATATGTATAACCTGACAATGGCACCCAGCACTGGTACTTTTGATGCTTATCTGCAATATAAATAACTAATATTTGAAATCAGCAAATATGGTGAATCATGGCAGTGGTAGTGATCCTGCTTGAAGCAGAGGTGTCCAGTATACAGAGAACAGAGAACAAACCTTTAAGAACTCCTTGGAAAATTTAAATCCCTCTCCCTCAACCAGAGGCTGGGATTACACTCTGATCCTTCTACTGTCCTTTCACTGGACTTACAGTTCTCTTTTGGGCTACCTTTGGAAATTTATCATCAAATATTTTTTCCCTTTTTATCGCTCCTAAACATTCCAGTCATCAGTAGCACAGTAGAGAATATGAACTGATGTGTTGCTGCTCAAAGCAAGCCAAAATACTTTCAATCAGAACTTGATCCATAGGTGTAGGTAGGTAAAATGTGGATCGGTGTCAGCAGCTTAAAAGGAATGATAATTAGAGAGTATTTGAACCTCCAGGTGGCAATGATGTGTGTTTACTTACTTATTTTCAGCATGGCACTTGTGTCTAACAAGAAGAGAGATTTACAAGTCCTGATTTCTGGAGAAAGAAGTAGGGTTGTCAAGGTTTAAAAAAAAAAAAAAAAAGAAAAGAAAAGAAAGAGAAGCAGGTAACTTTTGATAATACTACATCTAAAAGATTCATTTTAATTTCAACTTTTCACTATATTTTATCAATGCTACAGAAATAGCACTCATGGAGGTACAAAGCCCTAAAATTATAAAACCTTTATGGCAGGATGTTGTCTAGGTTTCATTCAGGCTTTTCCCAAGACATTGCACTTATCTCCAGTGTTCTCTGATTGATGTGCATCTTTGAAGACCGTCTCTTCTCAAACAGCTTCCCAGTAATTGTATCCTTCTGATTTGTTACAGATTCTTCCATGCCAGCTGCTCCTGCTCAAACCCTTCATGGATCTGTTATAGGGAGATGGAATTGTTGTGCATGTTAATTTTGCATTACTGTCAACAACAAATCCACCATACACTGAGCTGGTAGAATGTTATTCAGAAAATATGTTTCTTGATTAATGTCTCTATTTTGTATTTCACTAAAGCAAATTGTCTTCTGTTATGTTTAAACGAAGCACAACAAAACCAAATCTTAGCATGTTCATCTCAATCCGATTTCAATGCAGTTAAATTGTTTTGAACTCAGAATATAGTTCATGTTCAGTAAATATTTATTAAATAGGCTGTTTGGATACAGCAGTGAAAGTCAGCAAGTAATAACATACTTGTAAAAACTTTTTGCTGCTAACCAATTAGCTCATATATCACAAAGGTCTCATGAGGAAAAGAACCATGCGAGAGGCTTCAGAGATGACTTCTGTTCTCTGTGAGCCATAAATGTTCTTCAACATTCTAGAAGATGGAAAGAACAAGAATGTGACTCTGTATATGGATGTTTATGGATATGAACTCTCTCCTAGGAGTGAAACATAAATAGACCCAACTCAAAATTTTCTCCCATTATGTGAAATCTACTTCCTACAGTGATATTTAATTTTAATACAGGCAAAATCTCATGCAGACAGAATTGTTTAGGTTATGTATACTGGTCCAGTGTTTCTTAACCTTATACTATCTTAAACTTCAGCTAAGCTCCAATTTACAGCAGGATCTTAACCCAAATAAGCAGGATTTCCAGAGAGAGAGTACTAAAAGCAATATTTTTCATTTGCTCACAGAAAACTAGTTTTCATGCGGAAATAATTTAGTTTGGCCTGCCACCTTTTTGCTCAGCTTTCCTTCCTGTATGCCACAGATCCAGTCATATGAAAAAATAGATTCGGATAAATTGATTTTCCTTCTGATGGCTGTTTCTCATCAGACAGGTGCAGGAATCTCCTATAGAGGTAAATGATTGAGTTTGCTGACAACTTCATGCTGTAGTTTTATTTTCTGCTTTTATTTTACTTTTATTTTCTTACAAGCCATGCCAACTTAACCTGAAGGTGAGTACAAAAGCTAGTCAAATGTAAAATATTATTATAATTAATCTAGCCTCTGATCAGGCACATAACCTTTGCTGTCTCTCTGCTAGTTTGTGTTATACGACCTACTTGTGCTGTCCAGACACAGAAATCCTCCTGAAATGGAAAGGACCACTAGAGCTGCTCTCCAACATGAGGAAGAAGATAACAACCTGTCCTTACAGGAGGAAGTACTGATTAACAACCTTGGGTTGTTATTCTATCTGCATCATTTCAAAACAGGTAGGAAGGAAATTACACATTCAACATGCGTCTAATCCAGGGACATACTGCCAGCAGCTTTTCCGAAAAGTGTTACTGCTCAAATAAAGCTGATCTATGAGCCTCCCAGCTCAGAGCATTTTAGCCTGCAGTCAGCATTTTCTCCTTTGTTTCCTTGATTGAGCAGTCATAGATTTAAAACTAGGAGATTTAACAAGACAGCATAAGAAGAAACACAAAACTAATGATTTAGGTATCCAGAGCAGAGTTATACTTCCCATTTCAAACCATGGAAGTCAAAAGGCAAAGATTTTCAGCGTCACATCCTATGTAAGCTGTAGGAGTATGGGAGAAGGCAGTGATAATTGGCAATGAATGCTCTCAGGCAAAAGGTCTGGGTATCAAAATAAAACCCTACCCTGGCTGGCCGTGCTGTTTCCCTTGCTGTGGTTAGTACACAATAATGCTGGTGAAACATTGATGTGAATTAACCACAGCACAAATGGATCAATCTGTTCCTGTTGTTAGTTAGATGTGGCTTGAGGTGGGGCAAATTTGTGGCACTGATGCTAAGGTTTGGCTCAGAAGGTTTGAAGTGATAATTCCACATCCCAGTGGTGCTCAGAAAGCCAAGTGCTAAAATAGATGCTAACAATAAAAGAGCAATTTCTTTTTGCCTTAGTAGAAATTAATCTAATTTCAAGTGCCTACAGTCGTAGTCTCTGCCGAAGACTGACAGATTAGAATGGATTGGAACCAGCCTGGAAAGTTTTTTGCAATTCATAAAAGGGTAGACATAGTCATCTTGATTCAAAAATAAAAATCAATCTGAACCTTTGCTTGGAAATGAAAGAGAAACCATTCTGAGTACTGAATCAATTAGACTGGCAGCTTTTAACTGTCAGTTTTTGAGATTTAAATTGAATTTTCCAACTCAAATCACAAGTGAAAATGAGTACAGAGGCTTTAATCACTAAGTGTTTTCCTCACTAGAAGTGTGATCCATGGAAGCGATACCAAGGACTGCAGCCTTTTCAGTGTTTCACATCAGCACTGACGTGTCCTGGTGGACACCTGGGGAGGTAGGAATGAGAAGTTCAAGCCAGGGTGATCAAATATGGACAGCATATCTCAAAGGCACAGCTACAGTACTGTCTCCTTTACTAGGCTGACAGAAATGATTCCTCTTCTCTTTTCTCTCTCTCTTTTTTTTTTTTTTTTATTTATGTCTAGTTCTGTGTTTGTTTTGCATGGTCTTTTTGGGTTTGTTTGTTTGTTTTTCTTTTTAACTGTCTTCCATTTTGAAGAGCACTCAGTTCCTCAAACTAGGAGAAAAAACTGTGCCCTATAAAGATATTGGAGACTCTCCTTCTCCAACTCAGATCAGTAGAGAAAGCTAACGTTTTTTTATCAGTCTCTACCTACATGAAAGCTGTCATATGTTACAGTCTCTCTGTGTGACTTACTGTGCATGCCCTTGCCCTGAAACTTTGCTCATCAACCCATCCCTGTCCCTTTCTGCTCCAGGAGGTCATTAGATGCCAAACACGTGAAGGGCGAATCACTGGCAGTTTCCTAGAGAAATACAAATCAGAGAGCAACCCTGTGCTTTAACAGCTGAATGCTTTTCAGTGTCCAGCATTTGGAAATATGTGACAGCTGGGGACAAACTCCTGCCCATTGGAGAGATGCTGCTGAGGGGATGCCCAGCCTAGAAGTCCCATACAGAAGAAGATTGTTCTGCACCTTCATGTAAAGACACGGCTTTGGTGTCATGTTTACTTCACCACAGTCCCTTCCTGAAGTGGAATTTGAATGAGAATTTTTTCAGTTTTGCTGTATAGTGGCTGGTCCAGAAAGTAGCTGCGATGCTGTTTCTCCCAGTAGATGGATTCTCACATAGGCCTGTGAGTTAGGGTTCAAAAGCTGCAATTATTTTCCATGTTTATGGTGAGGAATGCTGTCACATGTTTGTACCACATCTTCCTTTGGAAGGAGTGAAAAAAACTCTGAAAAAGCAAAGCTCACACGTTAGAAGGTATGCCAGGATCTCATTTAAAGACACTGTGGATTAAAATGAACCAGATTAATTTCTGAAGACGTATACAGAGGAACTTGATCTGGTAAAGAGAACATCAAGCACAGACAAAGGGAAGGTGGCAGGAAGGATGGGTCCTTGCTGGCCAGATGTGAAAGCTGTGAGATGGGAGACAGATGCTGACAAGCTGGTATGTTGAACAGAAACAGCAAGGGCCACAGGTTGACTACAAATGCCAGAATCAGATTTTGCTGCTTATAAGGCAGTTCCCTCAACTGTCATGAAGAAACCGTGGCTTTAATAGTGAATAAATTCATAATCTTGTTATTGAGCTAATTAGCCACAAGTCATCTTCTACATCCTCCATTTTCCATGGAAGTCTCCTACCTGAGTACTGTGATATTTGATAAGCTCTATGGATTAACAACAGGCACTAAGCTGTGACTTCTATCAGTTCAGAATCCTGGGGCTGAAAAATATTTATGCAATGGTTGGAAACTGGGAGTACTGTGGAGAAAATTTAAGAGACATCGACAACTAGAAAAAAAATGTTTGAAGACAAATATTTACCATAGAGCTTTTAGGTCTTTTCTAACGTTACAAACAGTATTTAAAAAAAAAAAAAAAAAAAAAAAAGCCAATGGTTTAGATATACTGCAGCCTCTATTTACATAGCTAGCCTAGATAGTAATCTTAGCAGGGTAAGGAACAGTTCTCCTATATGAGGAAGGGCTAAGTAGATTAAGACTTTTCAATTTGGAGTAGAGATAAGTGAGGAAGACATGATAGGAGTCTATAAAAATCAATGCAGTAATGAAGAAGGGCACAGAGGACACGTTAATTTTTCTTCAAATGCAAAGATTAAGGAGAATTAAATGAAGTGAACAGATGACAGATTTTTAAAAGTATAAGAAAAAAAAAAAACTTCACACAAAATGCAATTAAAACTGTGGAGTTCATTACCACAGGATGCTGGAGATGTTAAATTTCGTGTGAGTTCAAAAAGTAACTGCAAAACATTCTGAAGAAAAATCCACTGAGATTTCTCTCTATTCAGGCTCTATACATGTCTCATGATTTAAGCTGCAATTCGCACGAGGTTTGGAGAACATACCTTGGAAATATCACCCTGCCTTACATGTCTACTTCTTTCTACTGTAGGAGGTAAGATATCTTGCCTTGATATACTTTCGGGCTGGCCTGGTGCAATGATCTAATGTCATTATTAATAGATTTGCAGCCACAAAGCTGCAAAGCTGAGACAAGGCCAGGAATACTCAAGCTGTACCTGAAGTCACTGCAACTCTTGTTGCCTGTGGCATTAAGGCTTGCACAGGAACACCAATCTCTACTAAATACATGTGTCTAGCAAAGAGCCACAGCAACGTTCTGCTTAGCAACTTGGCCATCTCCCATTTTTCCATCTGTAAAGAACTAAAAGAGCCATTCATTTTAGGTTTTATAATTTTTCAACGAAGCAATCTGAAGATGGAAAATGAACTTCGGTGACTTGAATAGTAGAAAAGGAGGTAGAAATTACACATCTTTGACTTGAGCAAGACAGAGAGAGTGCTGGAAAACTAAAATACTTACTAATGAATAGACCCTACCAATATTAAAGCTGTTCCATATCTCAGTGGAAGTCCACAGGAGAGTCTACTAGTGCTGGGCAACAAGAAAGCTCATATGAATGCCCTGCAGACACCAAATGGATAGTTACACTATCCACTTGTGGATCAACTTGAGCAGATCCAGTATTTAGAAAGGCAAATACAGGCTTAACGTGATTTGATTGTTCAACAAATTACACTGGGATGGAAAAGGTTATGCCCTTTTCAGCCTGTTTTACCTCAGCTTCCAACACTCTCAGGTTTTCTCACTTTCATATACATTTCAACAAAGAATTTTGAAAATCAGAAACAGTATCAGCTTAAATCTAATACAACAGAAATTCTCACTTTCCAGTGATACTTTCCTTGCAGAAAAGGTGGAGATAACTCAGAAATATGAAAGTTATGGTATATTAAAACTGAGGCTTTCTTCCTTCTACTTATTTTCTCTTGATCTACTTTTACTCCTCGCTTACACCATTAGACACGAAAACATAATGTGGCATGAGTTTTTAAGGACTGATAATTCACAAGGCAGGGAGAGTGTTTATACATGTGTTTCATATGAGAGCCAGAGTGGCTCCAGCAGCACATGCAATAGCATAGTAACCTTTTTGCTGCTTCTGTTATACAGAAGCCTGTTGCTATATTTAACTGGACGTGCTCAGTCTCTTTTAAAAGGACGTTTAGGTGTTTGTTTGGTAGTTTGTGTGGGGTTTTTTTGTTTTGTTTTGTTGTTTTTGTTGTTTAATTAACAAGATTGCCAGGAAGTTCACGCCAAAATATTGACAGCAGCAATTTTAACCAGTCTCCAAGTAAACAACCAGTAATCAATTTAAAAATAAACAAAAAATTGAATGGATCAGGACTTGGATAAATAATGACTAATTAAACAAAGATTAAAGATGTATTAACCCGGACTCCAGTCAGGGAAATTCAGTTGTCAGATGACGTGGGGGCTGACTGTTTTGAGGGAATCTGATGAATGCAGGCTCATGGGAAGCTGTCACAATGATGAAACAAGCCCAGCCTGGGCTAACAGATTTATCTATTTCTACCTGGCAGGTTATGAAAGGACCTGGATCCATCCTGCTGATCAGTAGGTATCTGTAGAAAGCTCACCATACAAAGCGTGTCATTAGGATTGAAGGGGAATATTTTTTGGAGCTAGATACCCGGGAGATATCATCACTTGAAGAAAAGCAGAGAAGGAAGATTGCATGTTGGGGTATAACTTGTAACAGATTGTCATACCATCTGCAAAGAAGTAGCTAAAATAGCTGATGTGCTGCTGTTGCCTGTTTGTGAAGGATTCCCACAGGAGATTCCTTCCCTTCCCTTTTCCCTGGAGAGCCAACAGTGCTGTAAATCTAGTCCTGCATATTTTTGTCTGTGTAGACATTTTGAGAAAGGAGAGGCTGAAATAATCAGTACTTCCAAAACCTCCAGCTGAAATGCTGGAGGAGTCAGTCAGCTTTTCCAATTTGCTAAAGATAGGTGCTAATAGATCTCACTTGGGAACCTAGACACCATATCATTATTAAGAAGTTGACTGCGATAAAAGACAAGACAACAACACATGCAAGATCTCTACTATACCTGTGTGAAAATAAGCCCTCTTCTTGCAACTGCACTGGAACTCAGAGTCATTCCTGAATGTAAACACAAATCAGCTTTGGTTTTATTACTCAAGAGCAGAGTGGTCAACACTCAAGAAAGGTGCTGAAGGCCCACCCATGCCATCTATATGTTATGTCTCCCACATTCACAGAATGAAAGAAAATAAACCATAATGTGCATGAACAATGGAGAAAATGTCTGTCGGTGAGCAGGTTATTCCTGTGTCACATCCATACCCAGTGCTCACCGTGAGGCTTATCAGTAATGTCTTGACAATGACTTGGCTTGAGCCAGTCTCAAACATTTCATTTTACACAGGTCAGGGGACCACCTTTATCTGAGATATCTGTTAAAGTCACACTGCTCAAATCCTAACAGAAATTGCCAAAACCATTCAGTTTGCTTTCTTTTATTTCTTGTCATTCTATAAATTCCAGAGAAGGAAAAGAACTTTCAGTTTTGAATTGTTCCTTGCATGAGAGTAACAGTCATCAGCATCAAAATAATGGCCAATACGCCTCAAATAGAGTCAGAAGCTTTTTTAATTAAAAACCAAAACCAAACATACAAAAAAACCCCAAACAAGCAGAAAATAACAACAAAAATCCAACAACATGGAAATTGCTCTAAAAGAAATACAAAGCCTTAGCCTACTAAAAGTCAGTGTTTTCAAACACAGATTTTGCATGTAAGAAGTGGAGAAGCCTGACAAAAAGACCAGTTTTGATAAAAAGAAAAATCTTTTTTCAATCAATGGTTTACTGTAGAAAATGAATGGCCATGATATTATTAGGAAAAAAGCATCAGAAAAAGTAACATCCCTTTCCAAGATATTTCAACACAAATAAGCCAAACATATAGTGTACAATGAAATAATCTTATCCCTGTTATTCAAAACAGAAAGTTTAAACTGAAGTGCAGCTAAAGGGAAATTGTTAAGTACACATGATATCAAAGAAGTCTATAACAAAGTAAATTTTATGCAAAATAAAATTTTATTTTTAACAAAATAAATTTTATGCTGCCCAGTCAAGAAATAAAATGTGCAAACAATAAATGGAAGGGATTTGATTCCCATATCAACAGCAACAGAGGTCAAAGGCAGGATTTTCAGAAGCTGCTATGTAAACAAACCTGACCTTTTTAATAGCATAAAGAATGTACAAGCAATTTGGAAATTCCAATTTATCTGCAGTGGCCACTGGATTTGTATTAATATTAGAACGAAGTGTTGTGACCCATGAGTCTTTCACTCACTGACAAAAGATGAGAGATTCTTTAAAGTTGGTCCCCTGGGACTGTACATACCAATGGCACCTGACATACAGACATGCATCTGCTGTCCTCAGTGGGAAAAAAATGTTAGAAAACACAGAGACAAAAAATATTTGGTGTCAAGGAACAATTCCCCATTCCACTCTTGGTCTCTGTCAGTGAGAGTCTGCAAAGACAGCGAGACTACAGACACTCCCGCAAGTACTTCAGACAGGTACATGGAGAGAGGACCAACTTCTTGTCCTCAAATTTGCTTCTCACTTTAGAGCGCAAAATGGCAGAGATTTAATAAGTGGGCAAAATATAAACAGCTTTAGAAATAAAATATTTTATTTCTATCTTTCTCCTCTGAGCACTTATATGTTCTTTCGCATGCTGTTCTGTATTTGCAATACACCCTCACTTATAAAAGCATCTTGTAGTGGATGGGACATTTAATGAAATTTCCTTTGTCCCCTTGCTAGTGTCCTTCAGAGCAAAAATTTAAGATCTTATTGCTCATGTGGGATCTGAGCCAAAACGTATTAAATTCTGTGGGTGTTGCATCAAGCAGGCTCTAAAAACTAAAAAGAATAAATGGGATTTCCTGGTTATCCTTTCATTTTTCTTTTAAAATAATATTTCATATGCCTTGCCATTTTACATACACACCTCTGGCTTTGGACCAAATCCTAGCTGATGTAAATCAGCCTCATGCCACCCAGTACATGCACTGGAGCTACATACGCAAACAGCAAGCCTGGAACTGGGCCACTGCAAATAAGTTACAGATTTACCTGTCTGTGTATCACAAAACTAGTTCCAGTTATTGCTTTGTAAAGTGCTTGGGGAAATTAAGGGAGTACTAGGAGCTACATTAAATTAGATTCCAGTCTAATACAATCTGACCTGTATATCATGGTAAAAGGACTTCTACTTTCGAAATGCTGAATAAGTTTGAATATAGTCTTCAAAGTAAGGTATTTCAGATGGTTCTATGCTACTCTGTTCATAATCATATGGGAAAATCTATTGCTGCCATATTGTTTTTCTCTCCTTCTAATTATCATTAATGCTAATTAATAAGTGTATGTTAGTTCAATCTCATTGTTACTCCATTAAGTGTAGATAAAAATTATGAAAATGAATTCCAACATCTCTAGTCAAATGTAATAAAATGGTGATTAGTATTCCCCAGGGTTAGGATGGAATATGATTCAGGGTAATCTAAAATAGTTGTAAGTGAAAAGTTCGATATCCATCAGGCACTGAAGCTGACACAGTAAATGTAAGGTGTGATTAGCAATATCTTGACACAAGTAGGTCACTGACATCTGCTCAAATCACAGGCACTGTGGCCACTGTGACTTGGTCAAAATTGCTTGGCTGAGCATGTATTGGTTGTGTCCTCATTTTCCCCCTGTTTAATTATTGTGTCTCTATTCCTCTCAAAATCTGCCCATGTATAATGCATACTTCTGTATGGAATGAAAAAAGCAAACCTCCCACTCTGTTAAATAAAGATTATTTTTCTGTGGGCCTAGGTAGGATGTGCACAGTTATCAAAATAGAAAAGAAAATTAGCATAGTTCAGAGGCATCCAACATCATGTCAATGCTCTTACATTAAAAATTTCAAGCCCCGTCCCAGATGCAAGTGCCTGTCATAGATGACACCCACGCTCTCGTGACAGTATCGCAGAAAAGGTTCATATGCAATGACGTACAGGTTGGTGCATGAAATGACCTGGTTGAGGAAGCAGCAGGCACGTGTCCATGTGAGGCTACAGTAGCTGCTGGCTCTGAGGAACTGTGAAAGATGGGCCAAAACCACACTGTCGAGCCCTCTTCTTGTGTCAGATTTTCCAGAACAAAACTGAAGCTTGTTTGCTAGAGGACATGCAACAGGCTGAACATTGAAGAATGTACAATGCTTTTATAAAAATGCATATTTTCTGTTATCTTAGATTTCCAGTACTGCCAAAATGATATTTGCAGTAGGAGCAGAAGGAGGTACAAAAGTGGGAGCTCTTGATCTCACTCTGAAAAAAATATATACAAATGTATGCTCCAAATTGTTACTTTACATAATCCAATTTATATAAACTCGTTAATTTTGCCACATCCTGCTGTGACTGTCTGCAATCAAAGGAGTTATATGTATGGAGAACAGGTATAAACCCAGGATGAATCCCACTCTGACTAGCTACCCTCTCACAGTGCATTGTACAACTCCATCTCCCTTCAGGTTCCATAAACCCAACCACTATTGCAAAATTAATTTTATATCTGCAGATAGATCTTTAAAGTGAAAACATACACAGAGTTTAATCTCTGAAAACTGAACTCTTCTGGATCATTTAAACCTCACCCTCCTGCCTCCCTCCAAAAGCCCAAATCCTCCCAAACCAAGAAATGCCTGTTAAAACTGAAGTACATGAAGACACAGTAACAGGGTTGCTTTAATACTATAGAAGGGGATCTGATTGTGGCCCTCAGTCTCTTCATTTCTCATTTTCCAAAGTATAAAATGAGCAAACTTCTTTAACACCAACTTTACTGTATCACAAAATATTTTATAGGTGCTCAGGTGACACGGGGTTGTGTCATGAAGAAGTGCAGGATATGAAGTATCTACAGTCTGTGTATATGTTTGTGGATATATGTGAAAATATAACAAAGCTGTTAATCACCACCTTATGCTTTTTTGTTTCTTTGAAAAGAAAAATTTCCTTCCCACTCTTGCTCCCCATACCTATACATGTAAAATGAAAATGTTACAGCTGTCTTCTGTTCCCCAACAGTGCTGCACATCCACATAATAAAGAAGTGAAACTGGTGAGCGGGTAAGTACTCCTATCAACTGACAGCTCCTACAACCACACTTCTCTTTATTTTGCAGCACTCCCAGGACCAGCTAAAAAAAGGCAGTACAGATTTCATCCACCTTGTCCCATCCCAATCTAGAAGGAAAGGTGAGCAAACAAATACGAAGCTCTGTTTAAAGATGGCATTCCATCTATTTGTTGTTTTATTTTTTTTTTAACCCTAAACACTGAATATTTATAAAACTGCTTTGCCTACAAGTTGCTCAGAGCAAACATGCAAAAAGTGCTTGTGTGCTACAGTACAGAACATTGAACTTGCTGAGAGAATTACCTTGCACCATAACTAGTGGAGTACCTGAGGCCTGGTTACATATGCGTTTAACTCCTGTGTCATCATACTCTTACTTGCGTCGCCTCTGAGACTTCATGCTTGAAGGAGCAAGTGACATGGACCCAGACACATGCAAACTTGTTACCCAAAGCTCACATACTCTCACATCGATCAACAAGTAGCAAACGGTATGTGTTATCTGGCTTGTGTCTATTTTGCCTCTGATGAGACATGGAAAGGGGTCTCCCTTCTTATCTGCAGAAGAAGACTACTATTTTAGCATCATCTACTTTCTAGAACAAGCAAATGAATAACAATTGAAAAATGGGTTATTGTTTTTTCTAACTAGCCAAACATATCCACAGAGCGCTTTGCTTTATTTAAAAGCAAACACAGCAATCCCCCTCTGCTCTCATTTTGCAATGTGGATATTTGCAGTGAAATGGAAAGCTGCTGGAGCAGGAGAGGTGTTCCTTACTTGAATTCTAGAGCACTGTATTTGCTAACTAAGTAAAAAAGTAGGAGAAGTTTTGCATGTTATCTCAGAACACATGAAAGTAAATCAATGTAAACAGGGGAAAAGAGGACTATCACATTGTGCAATCATAATGCAAACTCAACAGTGACAATTGAAGGGACAAGTTTATGAAAAAATCATTGTTTTCTAACACAGGATTTATGATTTATTTATACTGAAAAACTGCAAAGCATAGAGGTTTGGGGTATTTTTTCTTTTTTTTTTTTCTTTTTTTTTTTTCTAAAGAAAAAAGAAGAAAAATTGTTCAATTGTTTTGGCATAAATTGCCTTTTGTGGGTTTTAAAAATTAAAAAGAATATATTTTTTCCCACCACTCACAGAAAGAATCCTTTCTTATCTATTGACATATGAGACACAAAGGAATGGAAGGTTTACAAGGGTAAGAAGTCTTTATCCAAAGTACTTGTTTAAAAAGCAAACCAGTGGACTTCTAAATGATGTTAACACCACACCCATAATGCTCTGTGGAAAAGCACAATCACACAGAACAAGTTGCTTTCCTGCCTTAGGTCTGCGCAGGCTTCCAGAAACCCAAAAAGTCCCCTATCTGAGCAGCCTCCCCACTGCCCATGCACACCCCACCACACCACAGCCAGAAGGGAAAGGAAACCACATGGGCATGATGCGGTGCCAGCAGTGACATGGAAAGAGTCCTTGGGATCATGCAACAGGCACAGGGAGAGAAGAGCAGCTTGTTTGGTACCTCCAACTCACAAACCACCCTCAAAATAGACACGTAGCTGGTCCCTGAGCATCAGGAAGGTGTAAAGACTTTTCCAAAAGTCCCTTTCACTGAAATCCTTTCTCAAGAGAGAGCAGGCAATGACTGAAGTAATTCAAGGCAATGGATTTTCAAGTGTTTAAGCTTTCATTATCTAAATCTGAAGAAACTACAGGAGAAGGCAGGAAGTTGGTGTCAGACAGAATTCCTATCAAGATGTCAAAGGAAAACAATTTTGTTGTTGTTGTTGTTGTCATAGTACAGTTATCAATGCTCCAAGGAGATGTTGCATGGGTGAACAATAAGTTTAAAGATATTTAGGAATATTATATCAGGACCCTTGCAGGAACCAAAGAGAAAAAACTTAGTTGACAGAAGATAAATTGAAAATTGGCATACTTTAAGTAAAGGAACATCAAAGATTACTATGTTTGACCATCACTTTATGCATCTACTTATCACAGCATGCTTTCCCCATCCAACACAGCCAGTGAACCCCATATGGTTTGTCACAAACAACTGTATTATTTGTTTAGCTCCAAGTAAAAGGAATTTGGAGCAGAGTGATATCTTTCCTCGCATTTGAATATACGTATAAAATAAAAAAAAAAAAATGCCAACACCGAGACACAAACCACCCCCCAGCTCTTCCTCCCAAGTCAGAAGACTTTTGTTCATTTGTTTTTACTGAATCATGTCTCAATTAAGTTTAACACACTGCAAGTTTAGCACTGCCAGTGCTAAAGAAAAACTGAAACGTGATTAGAAAAAAAATCCGGAAATAATATCTTCAGTATACCCTCCAGTCAAGGGAAGTCTGCTTCATCATTCAGGTGGCACGTGTAAAATACAGATTTGATCTATGTAAGAATGACTGTAAAGACTACTAAACAGAAGATCAGAAGAAATTTCAACAATAAATATTTGCAATCTCTCACTATATCTTTCTGAGGTGCCCTATAACAAAGTCTGTACAAGTTTATCTGGTGATCTCGCTTGAGTTTGATTTCTTGAGCATAAGTATACCTGGAAGATGCAGTCCAGGAGCACTTCTGAGTGCCCTCTGCACTCAGTTCACAGGATCAGACGAGACCTAATCTGAACTGCAGCTCCCTGAGATACCCATCGTGTGGAAATCAGGTCTCCAGCACCAATTGATTTATGTTATTAATCCACTCATATTGTTCCACACTACTTGCCAATGTAGACATACATGGAGAGACACAAACACATTCATGTACGTCTGACCCACAAAGATCACTGCATTTGAGAGAACATTATTCCTGGTTAGAGACAAGTTGAAAACTACTTTTGACACAGTAACTGGAAAGAGATTTTGCAAGAGAAAGCTCCAGCTCCTCCACTCCAATTTTGCTAATGCTAGATGCTCTGGCACAAAAAAAAAAAAAAAAAAAAAAAAGACCATATAAGTTCATTATCATGCATTAATTATATTTAGGAGTCAATGATTCACTAACCTATTCTAGTAGATTTACCTCCTGCCTGTAAGGCTCAATTCTTAATAACATAAACAGAAGAAAATCTGAGCTATACTTCACTTGAATATTTTGACTTGCACTTTGGTGTGTGGGAAGATTTTAACCAAGCAGCTGTTAATGTAGTAAATAATAAAAACAAAAGTGAAATATTAATTATGGCTTAGCAATCAAATAAATACATTATAAAAAAAGAGAAGTAGAGAAAGGCTTTAAAGAGGAAAGAGTTATGCCTTGTAGAACATAATGCTTGCTTATTAGTTTTATACTAGATTAATTTCTATGCTTTTTATAAGATTTATTTAATTAGTACATGTTACTGGTTACAGATGAGAATTAATGTACTATAAAATACAATAAAACAGGATACCTAAAGACTTTAAAAAACAATAGAATTCAGGATGTTGACGACAAAAAGGAAACCACTAGGATCTGGAATGATGCAATATAATAAAGATACTCTTTTGTTAACCTTGTAAATCACTTTACATCTTGTGGAAACTATAGAAATAACAAACTTCTTTTTCAGGTTTTCAGTGAAGTGCCAGTTCAATATGTGATAGAAAACTTAGGAAAAAAAAAAAACAGAGGAGAGAAGAGAATGGAGAATTTTGACAGAATATGAGTTAAAATGGATCTCACTCTTCACCTCCTCAGCAGAAGATAATGAAGGAACTGACCAGCTTCAGTAGAACCTCCTGCTATTATTTCAAATAACTTTTCTCTATTCGCATATCATTGAATGTTGCTTGTAGTGTAAGAAACAGAGCAAGTTGCTTAAACAAAAGTCTTGTGATGGGGAAAGGAAATAAGTTGGTTGCACTGCTAAGATATCTACACATTTAATGTACAGCAAAGCTGAGAACACATAAGGTTAAGGCTGTCGAGGGAGAATTCATTCTGACTTACTGATGTGCCCTGAGTTACAGCCAACAATTTTTATCTGTTTTTCCAACAGAAAATGAGCAGACAAGCAGCATTCACATGGGTATACATTTTGCTTCTAAGGCTTTGTCTACACAGGAATGGAAGAACTGCTTGCTGCTCAGGTACCCAAGCCACATTGCAATATTCACCTCCTACTCCTCAACAGCATTGTGAGGAGATTGGCAGCTGATCATCAGCTTTGCTCCTGCTACAAATATGACTGGCAAACATTGAAAAAAAAGGATCGTACACACTGCTTTTTCAAAGGTCTACCTTTTTGGAGCAGAGAGCACACACTGGCAAGCAACCACTGAGTGTTGTTACCTTTCAGGCGATGCACGGAAAAGTGAATGGTGCACCTAAGCTACAGTACTCTTAGAATAACTTTGTAAAATAGCAATAAGACAGCATTTCTGGTTTGTGTTTGTAAAGACCATAGCCCAGAGAGTTACTACTTCACGGCCCTCTGGAACCAATGAAAAACATACGTACTTCCTCTTTGCAGCTCAGAAGCACCACTGAACACTTAGGCAAGATTATAACACCTTTCTTGGGGATTTTAATCTATTTTTTCTTTTAAATACAGAAAATTCTTTTACTATTATCTGCATGTCTTTTAGCCTTGGTGTTCAATAATAATGAAAAGAGTGCTTAAGGCTGTAAATACATTACTTCAGAGTAAGACCAGGACAGTAAACCAGCACAAATGGAAGCCACATAAAGAAGTGAAACACATCAGGATACGAAGACAGTCTCTTTTTAAACCCTTAAATCTTCTCGTTTTCTGAAAGGTGAAAACAAACAAGCATGTGCAAATTACTTCTATTTTAAAAGAGTTCATATGTTTCTTTGTGAAGGTGAGCCTCAGAGTCCAAATCACTTGTTACGGGGATACCTTCTCTAAATTGCTTTCCCCTCTCTATCAAAACATAACATTGTGTTATTTCAGTTACAGACTTAATAAAGTATAGATTTCAGAGGGGGAGAAAGTAAAGCTTATGATTGTTTTTCATGTATTTCTTTAAACTGAATAATAATTAGAAGAATTATTTGAACATTTGGTCAAGCTGGAGTTCCAAGAGAGCTGATGGTGAGTGGTGGTAGGTTTGGTATTGTCCCAAAGGAGTTGCTGGGAGGGCTCTGGAGCCTGCATGGTGTCCCTCATTGCCATGTATTCCCTGGCACCACAAGAAGCCTCTCCCTGATTCTGCAAACATGAAAAATACAGTCATGGTTTCCAACAATAGAGACAGATCAAAAGGGAAATTATAAAACCTCTCATTTATAAAAAGAGAAACACTGAAGTCATGAAGTACAATATGGTTATTTGCTACATAGCAAGTTTGCATCAATCTGAAACACTTCAGACCCTGGTTTAATGCTTTGAGTGAAGAAGCTAAACAGCATTTTCAGTATTGCTAAAGAGCATAGCATAAACTGAGAAAAAGGAATTTAGCATTCAGGTGTGAATAGTGCCCTTCTTTTTCAGGCCACACATGTAAAAAAAAAGATTTGCATGAGTCTTTGTAGCACAGGAAGCATCTTTGGTGGAATATTTCACACACTTGTTCTTTGTTTTCCGTGCCCTCCTAGGATTGTTCACAAGCAATACATTTTGAGGCTGCTAATCTTTGCTTTAATCTCTATGTGTTCCTAAATCTTTCATATTTAGTTTTGTCTTTCAATGTAGATGAACTTCAGGAAACAAGGACAACAGCCAATAAACATCTACAGGCACTGGCCATGGGTTTTTGTGACTGTTTCACGTTACAAGGTATGCACACTGAGAGGAGGATGTACAACAGTGTGTCAGACAAATGAGTGAAGCTGAAACAAAAAACATCCCTTATATCATGGGCTAGGAGAAACTCAAGATGCATAAAAATACATCAGCCATGTTTCCAAGAAAGGGGAGATGCTTTTTGTGTGGTCGTTATGAAATTGTGAAGAACTGAAGACTGCAGATCTTTCTGTTAATGCTGTTTTCCAGATGTACAGGCAGCCCTAGAAAATGCAAGACAGATAAAAGTGGAAGAATTTCTTTTGCTACATTTGAATTACTTTGGTTCAAAAACATAAATCTCTGAGGAAAGTCAGAGGCAGTTCCTGTGCTGCTCCCCGAAGGAAGGTAGTGAAGTATTTGTTGAAACTCCAACCAGGAAGCAGGTGGGATGTTAAGGCAGCATCACCAGGTAGGCAGTGATAGGAAGCCATACTCTGTGCCAGGTCAACAGAGCTTTGAATGAGGGTTTTGCCTGTGTCACAAGCTTGATGCAGCAGTTGGATGGTTCGAGTTGCAGCAAGGGAATCATGGGAAGATGCTTTGACAAGATGGTTAGCATAGAAATATCTACACTAAATGTCTCCATCTTGATGGCCAGACTCCTAACACACCACAGCAGAGACAAGATGACAAAGGCACTGCACACAGATCTTGGGAAACATGTTACAGCATTTGGATCAGCATTTTCAATCACTGTCAGTGAAATTTCTGGGGGCATTTGAGCTCCAGTCAGCCAGTGACAACTCATAGCCCTTTCTCCTTATTGGCAGAACCCTTTCCTGGCCCTACAACCTTAAGCACTTGTGTTGGGCAAAACTTAGTGCATTCCTGTCTTCCCTTTCCAGCGAAGCTTCAGCAAAAAGTGTCCTTTTACAGATAAAGACATTATGGATTTGAGGCTACACTAGATCACACTGTCCTTGAAACTAACCATCAGTCTAAAGGGTGGCAGAATTTCCTCCACCTTGAGCTGAGTAGTTTCTGATCAGGTAAAGCATATCGTCTTGTCTTCTCTGGAAACTTTTATGTGAGAGGTATGCTACTCTCTCCTTTCTGTGTTTAATGCCAAGGTGGATTGCCCTTCACTCAAAATTACTTCTGACTTGACTTTTTTTTTTCAGTTTACAGTCCCTGAAGTCTGAAATACTTGTCTTACCACCTAATGCTCATTAGTCAGTTTAAAATGCAATTATTGTTCTTGGTCATATGGGCAGACCCCTATTGAGGGTTTGAAATGTCAATAAAGAATGCTGATTGTACTGATTTCTCATTGACCTTCTGGGATTTCTGCTGTTGCAAACACTATGTCCTGAAGAAGTTTCTGCAATATGTATAAATGAGCCTTTAAGCCACCTTCTTTATTTCTCACTTTATTGTGTTGGCAGAGTGCTTGGCGCCCTATGGGAAATGCAAGGAAACAAATATCTAACTCTCCTTATAAAAACTTGTAATCAGAGAGAAAATGTAGCTCGGATGCAAAACATATTGATCTAGACATAAACTCTTCTAAAAGGATCTGCCATCTGCAATTTCTATCAGTTCTTTCTGCAGGATTGTTTCTCTTGTGATGATGCTCCTTTTAACAAAACCACCTAGCCTCTCTCACCTTTGATATACTCCACTTAAGACTGCTTTTTTTTGTGCTGACAGTTTTTTGTGATTTTCTCTGCAGAGATCACTATCTAAAAATGAAGCTCCCTATAATGTCTGTCACAAGAAAATCCTCAAAAATCCAAGTAACTGCATAGTACCTGAGACTCTCTATGGCAGATTTTCCTATGGCATTCCTTCTTCTAAATGCCACAGTCAAATTGAAGCTCTCATATCCCTTTCCATACTGAAAGGTAGCATCTGCTTCAAGGTTGAATGCAACACACCTTCCTGCTGAGCTTTCCTAAAGTCTATTAAATAGCAATATATTTTTACTGTCACTAGCCCAATGTACTGTCTTGCAAAAGGCACTAAAAGATTGGGAACAAGGAAGAGGGCTTAGATCAACAGCATAAAGGAGGAAAAGTTACTCTCAGTGAATAGCAACGTGTTTGTCTCCAGATCTCCGGCAACAGGGATAGAGATAAGCCTCAGACCGTAAAATAAGACCTGAAGACTGCCTTAAAGGGAGCATCTCAAACTATCCAGTGCTGTGGGGACTTGGCAAACCTTTCAGGGAACCTGACCATCTCCAGGCAACTCTCTGAGGAAACTTGGCCACTGTAGCATTTCTGTAGAACTTACGTGAAGTTGCAATTTTGCTGGCTTAGCCTGAAGCTTGATCAGGCACATTACCTCTGACTTGTTCATAACTAACTGACTTTATTGCACTGATGCAAAATTCAGGTGGTGAACCATGCAAAAATCAACACTTTTCTTCCTAAAACCAGTGTTCAAAGCTGATTTCCATACAGGCTGAATTGTCCTCTTTCTGAAAAGGACACCAAGTAGAAGCAAAACACAGAAGCCACAGGAGGCATAATTATTGCTGTCTCCTTTTCTTGCTGGTTTAGGTTTAATGGGATCACAGTGAGCAAACATTGCATGTTGGCAAGTGGAATTACCACAGGCCTGAAAGTGCAATCGCACCCGCTAATTCCCAGGGAAGGCAAATGATTCATTTGTAACTGGTCATTCTTTTCAATTACAGGGTACTTTTCCCAGGATGCTGTTTTCTCACTGATCTTTCAGCTGCAACATGCCTTCCATTGCCCTGAGACATTCAGATACTCTAATAAGCTGAACTTTGTGAAAATAGCAATTACTGCACGTTGGCTGAAGAAAGAATCAGACGTAAGAAGAGATGCAGCCCCCTAGACCAGTAAACATTTACTTAATATACTGTGTCATCTTCTATCAGCCTCTGTCATAATTTAAAGTTCATAATTGATTTACCGTAATGTACTATAAAAGATAACTTCTAATTTGTGTTATCATTATACTGTTGCTGAGTTACTGCTTTCTGTTGCATATGTTGTTGCCTGTGCCAACTTGTTAGATAAGATCTTTTTTAGAGTTAGCTGAAACTCAAGAAAATAAAATAAAAAAGGTATTCTACTTCTGAAGAGAGTTTTGAGATAACTGTAAATGCAGACATACACTTGTTCCTTGAATAATTCATGTGTCTTCCCGGTACTAATATATGAACGGGAAATTTTGTAATAAAGAGAGCAGGATTTGGGCAAATTCTGAAGTCAACTGACAAAAAAGGGAAAATGGTCCTGGGATAAAAATATTGTCATTTTGTGACATGTCTGAGGCAGACACAGGCTGGAGAGATAACCAGAGACAGGCCAGGGCTCAAATGAAGCTGCACAGCACATCAGCTCAGGATTTCTTATGGATGTGTTTTAGCCCATGGTCCTAATCAAAATAACCATGTCATAACTGTGTCCCGAGGGGAAGCGGGGGAAGTAGTCTGCATTGTGTTACTTTAAAAGGAGTAACCATCAGGCTCTATTCTTTGCATGGCTCATTGTAAGAAAGACAGACTGGAATATCAGGGTGAATTTTGAAGTTCTATCAATTTTCCAAAGCCCTATAGATCCTAAACATAACTGTGAAATAAGGGATAAGAAGCAGAGTGGGAAGCTCTAAGTAACCATGATCTGAACCACTTGTGCAAATTGGAGGCAAAGGACTGTCAGTTTTGAGATGAACACCATAACCTTGTCAGAAAGTGCAACCGAGAAAGTGTAAAGGAAAATGTGTCAAACAGATTACTCTTCTTTGAAGTTACAACGAATGGAGGCCTAGGTAACATCCTAAAATACATCTTTGATGCCAGCATATTGAACTGGATGATACAATTGTCGTTTAACTCCCAGAGATTTGATAAATCTAACACTCTCACTCTACATTGACTGATGAGCAGCTCATTTAATTTTCTGAACTTGGACTGTGTTCACAAATCTCAGAGGCAAAAAGTTTCCACAGCACTTGCATAAATGATGACTGACTCATCACTTTGTTATTACTCACTCTATTGTGCGTTAAATTCATTCTTTTTCTCTGCTCTCCCACGGAAGAGTGCATAGATAGCAATATCTACCACAGTAGCTTTACACGAAACTGAAAACCTTTCCTAGTTGTTTTACTGTTTGGGGTTTTGTTTGTTTGTTTTTTGCCAAACACCTAATCCTATTAAAAAACAAAACAAAACAAAACCCACCCCACAGTATTTGTTACAGCTGTGAGCTTGTTTTCATGGTGCTAGGATATTTTAGGCGAATTCAAGTTTTAAGAGTTACCCAAGACAATATTTATCATGCCATCAGAAATTGAATGCTAAATCCTCTTAAACTGTTGAAAAGATAGTGACTTCTTTTAAAGCATGCACTCCTCCATCCCCTCACTCTTAGTTTTTAAATACCACAAACTTACTCTCATCAGGGCTGGAGTATATTGATGTACAGAAGGAATTAATGTTTCTGGATTTCTCCTGTGCATCACAGATACTGTCTCTTCAGCATGGAGATCCCTTTCATAACAGCTAGAAAACAAGTTTTCATTATGTTTTTATTCTCAGATTTCACCACCATTCAAGATCTGGTCATTTTTTGATTGAGAACAGGTTTCTTCCCAAGTGTTATTTAATCCTCAAAAATGTAGATCATTTTTATGAGGGTCAATTAGAAATCCCATAGGTTTTGAAACCTGTAAAAGATAGTCATAGAAGGCTGGGCTGGAATGTGAACTTCAAGAAGTTATCTATTTTATTGCTTCCAAGGGCCTTGTCAGCTTCCTACTGAAACACAGTTCAGTAATTGCATAGTGAATATAAATGAGAAGGTAGATTTTCATTAGCACTAAATGATGAGGTTGATTGACATTAGGGATCCACTTCATATAATTTCATTGACAAAAGCATATGCTGAAAGGCGTCTCTATTTTCCAATAACATATTTCTATGCATAATAAAGCCACTCACTACACAGTATTAAGTTATCATGTCACTGATCGGTTGGAATATGACTCTATTCTGATTCCTCCTACCAGCCACATCAAAAATGTGTTAACTCTTTTAAAAAATTTTACTTAAAAAGTACTTGAACTTCCTAATACCAAAAACTACTTATTTTGTCTGTGGTTCTAGGATTCTCTGAATTAAACATTCCACAATAGGGCACTCCTGAGAGGAGCTTTCATGGTCCTATGTGCAAACATTGTTCATTAGTTCCCATTACATCTCTTTGCATTGCTTAGAGTCCACAATAATCCCTCCCCCTTTCGCAAAGAGGTTTCACATTCACATCATACTTCTGAAAACCAAGCACAGCTCAGCCTGAGGTGTACAGCACCTCACACGTTCACAAAAGAGATTGCTATTGTGAGATAAAGAGGTCCACAACAAACTCCAAGGTAAGCAATTTCATAACCTGGTTAGGTGTTGATCTAAACCTCCCTACGTGAGCTTTCTATGAAAAAAACTCTAGTATTTCCTACAGACAATCAATTCCCAAATATAACTGTTCTCTCCATACATTTTACCCTATATATGGAAGACTTTTAGAAATTATATCTCCCATTCTTCATCCCTCCAATCATCTTTATAGTCGTTTATTATCCTTCACTACTTTCACTCTTTTCAGTTTTTTTTTTTTTTTTTTGTGTCTCATGTTTTCTAAATCTGGATCTTTTCCACTGTTGTCCCTGTATTCTCTGCATTGTTTATTTTCTCTAAATCAAATATCATATCAGTCACATACGACTGAAAGAACTGGCTGACTTGAAACAGAATAGATGCTTTGAAAAGTATTTCTTTGTAAGTTCTCCCAAAGATTGGACCTCTAGAAATATAGGTCTTATGCTCGTTGGGACGATATTTGAAAAGGAAAGCCAGAAGCTATCTGATCTCTCATCAAGAACTAAATTAAGGAAAACATGCCTCCAAAGCTTAGTTTGAAGTTTTGAAATCTTAATTATTCTTTGATGCATCAAATTTCAGATGCCTGGGTCAGTCATACAGACAGGTGGTCAGCAGAACTGAAAACCTGTGGTTCCCAAGATCAAAATGAAACCAGAGGATAAAGTAGAAGCCCCTAACAGAAACCTCACTGGCGAGTGCTGAATCCTTCAGTAAAGTCTCATTTACAGAAGGCTACAGGAACTCAGTGTGTAACTACTTGCTTCATGTGTTGCCTATAGCCATGGATTAACAAGATAAGTTAACACCAGATACCCCTTGCAAAGGAAAAATAATGTCCTACTTTGCATAGAAGTACATTATATCATGGGAACTACCAGAGCAGTAATAAGAGTTAAAGGTGAAAGATTTAAGCAAAAAAAGATGAAGCCTGAAGTACTCTGGTCGTCATTAAACTTCTCCTGTGTTCCCTGACAAGTTAAATGTTTAGATTTAGAAAAAAAAAAAACAAAAAACAAACAAGACAGTACTGATGGCCTGAAGTATAGACCATTTGCAAATTCATTTCCACGATGTGTCTATTTAATTTACTAAATTTAGTTTCCAGGATAAAAATGGAACTTTGATTGAGGAATAGTTTTTCTGCCCATGACTCTTTTTTGTTTTTTTAAAGCGGTGCTTAAGAATGCGTAGAAGAAAATTAATTCTGGGCTTTTTAAATCTTTGAAAATGGAGAAGTCATGTGAAGTGCAATTGTGATGCATCTAATTGGATTTTATGAAGAAGGTAACAGTTTCATAAAAATTATTTTTAAAACTATCATATTAAATTTTTTTATAAAATGGGTAGGAGTTGAACACGAACATTGTAATTGCATTAAAAGCTCTCTTTGGGATTTCTTTGACTGCATTGCTTTTGAACACAACATAGTGACATAGCTCAGGCAGTAAAAAGACATGAGAAACTAACTAGTTGTTGGAATATTAGCCCTCATGGCAGGAAAACTTCCCAAAGCTGAATTTAGACTAAAGTTTTGACTGAGAAGAAAAACTGTTGGCCCTCTTGATCACCTCCTGTTTAAATGCAACACTACTTAGGAGGGGAATACATTAACATCTAGGGTTTTTGCTGATTAGTATTATATGAAACCATGTGCAGCCTAGACCAAAGTACTATATTACATCCCAGAGCCTTTTGAATTGTTCTCACTCACTATAGGGTTGCTTGTCTGCAAGTCCTTTCCCTTTGCCACTGAACCCCTCAAATATCCCAAACCAAACAGGCAACCTCAGAGCACCTTGAGCTGAATTCCCTGGCAAAGCTGGGAGTGAGGAGCAAAATCTCCATCCTACTGCTCCAGGCTGTGCTATTGATCTGCACTATGCTGATGGCAATCCCTCATCGACTTGCCAGGAAAAACAAACAAACAAACAAAAGATCTAAACAGCACTTATTCTTTTCTGTACAGAGTTATCTGGCTGAATTGTTGTGTCCAGGAGGAAATAAAAGACTGGTTTTAGTTGAATCATGCCCTTTTTTATGTTAATTGATTATATCAGATAAGGTGCTTTTTTACATCATGGGTTTATTTTTACTTTTCTCCAAAACCTGAGTTATAGTTGCATGTTCTTCAGAATGACAGAGCTGGATGTGTTTATGTGAGGAGTCTAAACCTCAGAGAAATTATCGACATTAATCATGAAAAATCTCAGAAACAGATGTCCAGTAGCTCAAAAAAAAATATAGAAGAATTAAAGGAATTGATGTGAAATAGAGAGAGTGAGATGGAACTGGTAGAAATGTCATAACAGTTGCTTATAACAGTTGGTGGGATGATGTCTTCCTTGTTTGACTTGTAAAAATCAAGAGAAGAAAGGAGAGTAAAACAGGAGAGGTAAAAATAAGGAAAGTAAGAAAAGAAGGGTAAGAGAGGAGGAAGCAAGCATTGATAATCAAGGAGGAATAAAAATGATACTCAAGGTTATTAGTTGATATTCTTCTGGGGAAAGAAATTGACATGGATTTATGTAAACTTTATGGAAGCTTTACTCTCTGCTGTTTAATCCCTGGCATATTAGAACAATTGTAGCTATAAGAGCAATAGTTAGAGATACAAGACAGATTTATTTGAAGTCCCTCTAATTTCTATCCACTTTCTTTGATCTCCAGGTAAATCATGAGTCATTAATGGAAACGTTTCTGGAAAAAGATAAATTACAGTGATCATTGGGAAAAAGGGCAAAAAGAATTACCACACATTTACACAAAAGAAGCCTCAATCCACAATTACTTGCAGAAATAAAACCTACCTGAATAAAAATACCAGAAAGGACAAATAATCAATGACTGGATTCAAAACAGAAATCTGAGTTTTCTAACATATTGGCAAATCACTTCTTTCTGTTGGTCCTCCTGTTCTGGTGAAGCCCAAGCTGATCCACTATTTCTATCCCTTACAAAGCAAATGCATCATTCTCACTCATGTGCTTATGAATATGTTATAAGTTGTGTCTAAATGTAATTATGCAAATGACAGTCATTTGTTTGCTATACAGATTAATGTTCTGCTTCATTGGGGTCCCAATATGGAAGAGCAGAAGTTAGAGCTTCGCAGCTGTGCCTCTGTGTGGTGCTGCCTCTCATCTGAAAATTAAAATGAAGATAGAATTTGTCTTTTACTTAGTGTGAACGAAATAAACCATCCTTGTGTTACTTAATACATTATCTATTACTTTCCACAGGTAGCAGAATCAATCACCTTTCCCAGTGGTGGTAAACTCCTGGGGAATAATTTCATACACCTCCAGCTCTGTAACACAATGTCAAATTGTTAATTAGAATCCAAATAATGATTTTTCTTTTTGTAGTGATGCTTTTTAAAACTAAGCTTCCTTCGTCAAAGTTCTGCTACAATGAGAAGACTTGGCTAATAAAGATTTATGAAAAGTGGATTTCCCATCTTGTTATTTTTTTTAATTTTTTTTTTCCCCCAATTAACAGCTTTTCCCATTTTGCCTCAGTATGAAGCTAAGAACTGCTGAATGTTGCAGGAGTGTCTAACAAAGAAAATCTCTGTGTTCCATAAACTTGTACACACTTATTTCCTTCTGAGACAAGTCACACTAGAAATTTTGTGTGTTGCTGAGTATTTCTCCCCCTCTCTAGAAAGTTACCTGGAAAGGTTCTTCAGAACCAGGCTACAATCCTGCTGTCAGGTTGACAGGTTCCAGAGGAAGTCCCAGATCTGACTGGTTCTCAAAGTTAGGTAGCCCATTTCTCTTGTATAAACCAGTAACTTTATATGCAGACTAAACACAGCTTCACATTGTTACAACAGTTCCAGTGCTCATAATACAGTTATCCAAAAGTGTTTAGATTCAATTTTCTAATGATGTCTTCTGAATTATGCATGTGCCTACCCAATATAGAAAATACAATGTAAGTAGCTCTAGGGAAGAAGGGTAAAAAAATCTGCCAGACTTAGAAAAACTTCTAAAGGTAGTAGCTACTTCGTTAAAAGTGAGACCCAAAGATATGCAATTCTCTTGCCAAAGTTCTTTTTACTGACAATATCAATACTTAGACTTGCTGCATAATTAGGAGGCAGGAATAGAATGCCTACACACTCTAATACTTAGTAAAAATCCAATATGCAGAATAAGGAAAATTATCTCTCAGGACTCTTGCATCCAGTAACAACGTAAAAACCTCTGCTGTTTAGGTTCATGGTGTCACCCAAACCCCTTTCCAGAAATGAAACCAGCAGAATATTAGCCCCCTGTTACTTAATCAGCTTTGTATTAATTACACATGTAAGAAAACTACTAACATTTTCCTATTACCC
The DNA here is from genome assembly GCF_963082525.1 of Nesoenas mayeri. Lineage (NCBI taxonomy): Eukaryota > Metazoa > Chordata > Aves > Columbiformes > Columbidae > Nesoenas > Nesoenas mayeri. The sequence continues at coordinate 9,885,752 of NC_137551.1, read as the reverse complement.
TTTAAGCTACATTTCATGTTTCTTCAACCAGGGTTACAAGAGTAGTTAATAGAAGTTGGGATCTTGGATCTCTGGCGGTGCCTGGGAAGCACTTGGTGGTGCAGAACTGAGTATGAGTTTGGATCCTTTCTTGAATTCTCTTGGGACATGAACCTGTGTTTCCAGCTACTCAAGAGTAACTTTGGAGACACCCTCGCTGTCTTGGTGTTGTTATGAAATCATGTAGGAGCTCCAAGATAGCAACCCATGTATATCTCTGAGAACTGGACACCGACTTCCTACACTGTTTTTTTCAGGTCATTTCTCATTCTCAAACCAGAGATTTCTGTCTACACAACAGAAAACAGAAGAATGGCTTTGTAGATGGTGACCAATGTAGCTTGGTGGATCGTCATTTTGCTCTAGATGGTGTAGTAATGCTTTTAGACCTTAGAAATAGTCCTGCTTGTAAATGACTCAGAGCTTGTTAGGTGAAAGAAGGATATTAACCTGTAAAGCAGCATCTTTGATAGTACGCTGAGTTCACAGCTATTATCCC